>NC_082693.1:75470592-76704342 GCF_949987515.2 Delphinus delphis | reverse complement strand
TTCACCTCTCCTTCCTGGACACAGAAGGAATGGTTTCTTCCCATTCTTGAGTTGAAGAAGAAAAGTAGGCAGGAATGATCTCTAAACAAAGTGTGATTTTAAGCAGAGCATTTAGGTACATAGGTTCTTCTCCCTTGTTACAGATAGGCAACCTTTCTCTGGGAGGGAACTAAGACCTTACTGTAAAAACAATAGATGTTGCTCTCGATCTGTTCATTGCTTTTGCTTTTCATGAGGATAAAGAAAAGATTGCTCACGGCAGCCTAGGGGAGGGCCTTGGGCACCATATAGAGAATTTTCCATGATAGGAGCTAATATCCCCAAGCACCTACTACTGCTCAACAGTGTGCTAGACACTTTATGAAATTATTTCACAGCAACTCTTCCAATTTTTTAAAATTGAAGTATAGTTGATTTACAATATTATATTAGTTTCAGGTATACAGCATAGCGATTCAGTATTTTTACAGGTGACTGTTCCCATTTTAAAGATAAGAAAACTGAGGTTTTTACCTGGGAAAACCTGGAGGAGAGAGCAGGCAAAGCATATTTCTGGGTCATGGGAAGTCTGGTGATAACCAACCCTGCCCTTCCCATGTTTTGAAGAGAAAAGGATCAGCACAGTCTGAGTTGGAGGATGAAAGCAACTCTGAGCCTGGGTTCTGGTCAAATCTGGCCAGCAAAGGACTCAAAGGGACTAGTGAATCTTTTGTATAAGTCAAGATTCTTGGGTGCAAGTGACAGAAATCAAATTCAAGCTAGCTTAAGCTGAAAGAGAAGCAAATACACTGGTTTATCTAACTGGGGAGCCAGGAGTAGGCTTGAGTCATGGCTGGAATCTGCCATTTATGTAACATGCACTCCCTCTCTTCTTTGCTCTCCTTTGTGTGTCAGTACTCCTTCCCTTCCCATTATGTAGGAAGTCAGGCTTCCTACATTCAGCCAGGCTTTTATGATCCCAGCTCAGCAAGACTAGCAGAAAAAGCGGGTTCTCTCAATGTGTATTAAATGTCCATGGTAAGTACTGCATATAAACGTAGAGAAGGGCTCTGCCAGGTCCTGTCTATGTGGTGTGCTCACTGCTGTGCCAGTTACAATCACTGCTGTCAGGATGATTGGGTACCATGATAAGCAAGCCCATGGCCAGCACAGGGCAGTAAATTGTGATTGACTACTCCACATGAACTCTATGGACTGGCGATGCGGAGTTCCCCAAAGATGTCAGGGAAGAGCAGACAAAATAACA
The DNA here is from genome assembly GCF_949987515.2 of Delphinus delphis. Taxonomy (NCBI): domain Eukaryota; kingdom Metazoa; phylum Chordata; class Mammalia; order Artiodactyla; family Delphinidae; genus Delphinus; species Delphinus delphis. The sequence goes on along the minus strand of NC_082693.1, from coordinate 76,703,096 downwards.
GATTCCCACTAAGCCCCTGAACTTATGAGGAGCCTCTGAGTGATGCTATTTTTTTTTTTTTTTTTTTTTTGCCATGCTGCAGCTCGTGAGATCTTAGTCCCCTAACCAGGGATCGAACCCATGGCCTCTGCAGTGAAAGCGTGGAGCCCTAACCACTGGACCACCAGGGAATTCCCTGAGTGATGCTATTTTCATACCGATACTTTTGTACCCTTAATACTCTAAACAAGATAATATCACCTACACCGCAGGTATAAGTTTGCTAGAGCTGCCATAACAAAATACTACAGGCTGGGTCGCTTAAACAGTGATTTATTTTCTCATAATTCTGGGGGCTGGAAGTCTAAGGTGTGGTTGCCAGAAAGGTTGAGTTCTGGTGAGAACCCTCTTCCTGGCTTGCACAGGGCTGCCTTCTTGCTATGTGCCCACATGGCCTTTCCTCAGTGCGTGCACACGCAGAGAGAATTCCAGTATCTTCTTCTTCTTATAAGGGCACCAGTTCTATCAGATCAGGACTCTATTGTTATGACCTCACTTAACCTTAATCCTCCTTAAAGGCCCCATGTCCAGTATATAGTCACATGGGGGTTAGGACTTCAAGATATGAATTTGGCAGGGACACAATTCAGTCCATAGCATCCTGGGATCTAGATACTTCTGAAGATACAATCTATCTCTGTTTCAAAAACATTTTATGTTTGAAAATGACTGCCAGAAATATTTGAAATTCTGGGTAAACGGAATTCAAAAGGAAAGAACTTGCTTTGTCTCTAGATTCTAAGCTCCAGGAGGGCAGGAACTGTGTGCCTCAGTATTTCAGCATGGAGCACAGCAGTAAGCCCTCAGAAACAAGTGAATTGAGGCAAGGTGGATGTTCCTAAAGACACAATAAGATCACTAGTTTGTGGGGCCATCACGATCTCAGCTTCATTTGATCCCTGTTGAGAACACAAGGGAGGGATAAACGAATTTTTAGTCTGGAATTTTTAATCATATATATATATATTTTAAACCCCACATTTGTTTATTTATTTATTTTTGGCTGTGTTGGGTCTTCGTTTCTATGCGAGGGCTTTCTCTAGTTGCGGCAAGCGGGGATCACTCTTCATCGCGGTGTGCGGGCCTCTCACTATCGTGGCCTCTCTTGTTGCGGAGCACAGGCTCCAGACGCGCAGGCTCAGTAGTTGTGGCTCACAGGGCTAGTTGCTCCGCGGCATGTGGGATCTTCCCGGACCAGGGCTCGAACCCGTGTCCCCTGCATTGGCAGGTGGATTCTCAACCACTGCGCCACCAGGGAAGCCCTAGTCTGGAATTTTTAAGAGGCAGTCAGTTTCCTGCTGCTCCTTCCCGTCTGGTCCTGCTTCTGAAGACACAGCTACTAATGATCAGCTCTGGTCTCTGTCTGCACTGTCCTCAGAGAAATAAACTTTTACACATGACATATGGTGTTACAAAAGGATATTTAACAAAATAAAATATAGTATATGTACACATGCACACATGATCAGTTAGTTTAAGAACAATAGCCTCAAACACACCATGTTATCTTTTCCTTATTACGCCTTTGTATAAGAAAAGCCTGGACACAGGTTCTTTGGAGAATATACACAAATGTTTATAGACTGAAAATAATATCCATAAATACCATCTGTGGCCCATACAGTTTTTTCAGACTTGTCCCCAGAGAATCTCTAACAAAGCAACTCATATCCTCACCTTTGAAACCAATATCATGCTGTTCAATCACCAGAAAGTTGCCTGTCTTGAATATAGTCTTATCTGGAAAATAAATGACAATAAATAAAGATAAAGCTGCTGTTATGTTACTGTCATTGATAATAAATTATTAAAAAACTCTATGGGCATAATAAGGAAAAGATAACGTGATGTGCTTTGGGGAGGATGACTAAGTATTCGCATCCTTTTTCCAAAATCTCTCTTCTGTGATACCTGAAATTGCCATATTACTTAGACCTTTGTGATAAGGACACTAGACACCCTTCTTAAAATAACACCTCTCAAGCAATCCTGGAAGATATGGTGCACTGAGCCGTTATCTCTCACTTACACCTTATCTCCAATTAGTTTATCAAATTCCAGTGATCTAGCTGGTCTTCAAAGGAAGATAATAAGAAAGAAGTAATTAAAAAAAATTTTTTTTTATATTGGAGTATAGTTGATTAATGATGATGTGTTAGTTACAGGTGTACAGCAAAGTGATCCAGTTACACCCATACAAGTATCCATTCTTTTTCAAATTCTTTTCCCATTGAGGTTATTACAGAATATCGAGCCAAGTTCCCTATGCTGTACAGTAGGTCCTTGTTGGTTACCTACTTTATTATTTTTTTTAATATATTTATTTTTGGCTGCATTGGGTCTTAGTTGCCGCACGTGGGCTTTCTCTAGATGCGGTGAGCGGAGGCCACTCCTTGCGGGCTTCTCATCGTGGTAGTTTCTCTTGTTGCGGAGCACGGGCTCTAGGCGTAGGGGCTTCAGTAGTTGTGGTGCACGGGCTTAGCTGCTCCGTGGCATGTGGGATCTTCCCGGACCAGAGATCGAACCTGTGTCCCCTGCATTGGCAGGCAGATTCCTAACCACTGTACCACCAGGGAAGTCCTGGTTATCTATTTTAAATAGTAGTGTATACATGTCAGTCCCTTCCCCCTGACCTCCATCCTTTCCCTCTGGTAACTATAAGTTCGTTCTCTAAGTCTGTGAATGTTTCTGTTTTGTAAATAAGTTCATTTGTACCATTTTTTTAGATGCCACATATAAACAATATCATATGATATTTGTCCTTTCTATCTGACTTACTAAGAGAGAAGTAATTTTTGATGAAGGGGAGAAGCTAAGGAAGACACATACACAAAGCCACACATTCATTCATTCATTTGTTCTGCCAACAGTCACTGAGTACTGACTCTGTGCCGTGCCCTGAGATGGAGCATGTAGGCTAGTTGGGGAGACACAATTATAGAGCAGTCATAGTGCTGTGGTGGAGGTATGTGTAGGGTATTATGGGCCAAATTCAAAGGGCATCGTGATGGTTAATTTTAAGGATCAATTTGACTGGGCCGTGGGGAACCCAGATGTTTGTTTAAACATTGTTCTGAGAGTATCTGTGAAGGTGTTTCTGGATGAGATTATCATCTGAATCGGTAGACTGAGTAAAGCAGACGGCCTTCCCCATCGTGAGTGGGCTTCATCCAATTCAATCTGTTGAAAGCCTGAATAGAAGAAAAGGCTAAGAGAGAATTCTCTCTCTGCTTGCTGATTGCAGATCTTGGACTTCTCAGCCTCCATAATCATGGGAGCCAATTCTTAAAGTAAATCTTGATTGGTCAATAGATAGATAGATAGGTATCCTATTGGTTCTATTTTGCTGGATAACACAGACTAATATGGGTGTCCTCCTCAGTCTGGGCAGGAAGGCTTGGGAAGGGAGAGGAGTTGTAAGAATAACTTTCTGGAAGCTGAAACCAGGCCAAATTCTGGAGGACACAGCAGAGTTAACAAGGAGAGAGATTACTTATTGCATGCTTTAAGACCCTGTCCCCAGATCTTTCCAGTTCAAAATTTTAATCAAGTACTTGGATGAATATATATATAAGGCACTATTGGCAGATGTTACAAAGTTAAGAGAGATAGTGGTTTACTTTGCACAGTGGCAAAATCAGGGCTCAGATCTTGGCAGGATGTAGAAAGGACCAGGTCCAACAAAATAAAGCTGAAGAGAGGTCAATGAAATGCCTTGCATGTGTGTTAAAAAACAAAACAAAGTAACAACAAAAACAATCAGCTACACAAGCTGGGCAGGGGGTGAGAGGTGGGGAAAAGACATGTAAAAAATTATTTTTTTTTACCGAGATACTATTGACATAACATTATGTTAGTTTTAGGGGCACAACATAATGATTTATGTAAGTATTAGGAAACAATCCACACAATAAATTTAGTTAACATCCATCACCACAAATAGTTACAATTTTTTGTGTGTGTGATGAGAGCTTCTAAGATCTACTTTCTTAGCAACTTTCAAATATACAAAACAGTATTGTTAACTAGTCACCATGCAGTACATAACATCCTCACATCTTATTTATCTTGAAACTAGGAGTTTGTACCTTTTAACCACCTTTACCCATTTCACCCATCACCCAACTCTCCACCTCTGGCAACCATCAATCTGTTCTCTGTACCTATGAGTTTGTTTTTTTGTTTTTTTAAGATTCCACATATAAGTGAGAGCATAGAGTATTTGTCTTTCTCTGTGTGACTTATTTAACCTAGCAAAATGTCCTCAAGGTCCATCCATGTTGTTTCAAATGGCAAAATTTCTTTCCTTTTTTAATGGCTGAATAATATTCTAGTGTGTGTGTGTGTGTGTGTGTGTGTGTGTGTGTGTGTGTGTGTATATTGGAATATTTTCTTTATCCATTCATCCATCAATGGACACTTAGGTTGTTTCCATGTCTTCTTGGCTATTGTAAATAATGCTGCAGTGAACATGGGGGTGCAGATACCTTTTTTAAAAAAATTAATTTCTTTATTGGTGTATAGTTGATTTACAGTGTTGTGTTAGTTTCTGCTGTACAGCAAAGTGAATCAGCTGTATATATACACATATCCACTCTCTTCTAGACTCCATTCCCATATAGGTCATTACAGAGCACTGAATAGAGTTCCCTGTGCTATACAGTAGGTTCCTATTAGTTATCTTTTATATATAGTAGTGTGTACCTGTCAATCCCAGTCTCCCAATTTATACCCCCCTTTCCCCCTTGGTAACCATAACTTTGTTTTCTACATTTGTGACTCAATTTCTGTTTTGTAAATAGGTTCATTTGTACCATTTTTTTTAGATTCCATATATAAGTGATATCATGATATTTGTCTTCCTCTGACTTACTTCACTTAGTATGATAATCTCTAGATCCATCCATGTTGCTGCAAATGGCATTATTTCATTCTTTTTTGTAGCTGAGTAGTATTCCATAGTATATATGTACCACATCTTCTTTTTTTTTTTGGTACCACATCTTCTTTATCCATTCCTCCATCGATGGACATTTAGGTTGCTTCCATGTTCTGGCTATTGTAAATAGTGCTGCAATGAACATTGGGGTGCATGTATCCTTTTGAATTATGGTTTTCTCCCAATATATGCCCAGGAGTGGGATTGTTGGATTATATGGTAGCTCTACTTTTAGTTTTTTAAGGGATCGCCATACTGTTCTCCATAGTGGCTGTACCAATTTACATTCCCACCAGCAGTGTAGGAGGGTTCCCTTTTCTCCACACCCTCTCCAGCATTTATTGTTTGTAGATTTTTTGATAATGACCATTCTGACCAGTGTGAGGTGATGCCTCATTGTAGTTTTGATTTGCGTTTCTCTAATGATTAGTGATGTTGAGCATCTTTTCATGTGCCTCTTGGCCATCTGTATGTCTTCTTTGGAGAAATGTCTATTTAGATTTTCTGCCCATTTTTTGATTGGGTTTTTTTTTTTATATTGAGCTGTATGTAGGTATCTTTTTGAGACTTCATTTTCTTTGGGTAACTACCCAGAACTGGAATTACTGGATCATATGGTAAAAAAGACTTATTTATATTATGTGTTAATTCAGGAGTTGGTAAACTATGGCTCATCAGCCACATTCAGCCAGTAGCCTGTTTCTGTAAATAAAGTTTTACATATTGTCTGTGGCTGCTTTCATACTACAACAGCAGAGCTGAGTAGTTGCAGCAGAGACGGTATGGACTGCAAAGTTGAAAATATTTACCAACCCCTGATCGAGTCCACTGTGCATTCAGTGTGAGTCAAGACCATGATGTGCTCACTAAAAAAGCCAATTCTCCCTTAGGATCCATTTATAAAAATACAAATGCTTAAAATCACTTGTGAATGAATCCGTGGATGAACAAACAACCAAACAAGGGAGAGGATGGCTCACCCTGTTCTTTGTGGACAGGAACCCACCAGAGTCCTGGGCTCCATCCTGGGGATACAGTTAAAGAGGATTACTGGAGCTGAAACACTGGAGAGGAACACTGGATTACTGGTGACTGGAGCTCACTCAGAGGGAAGGGCTGAGATGGTATTGGGAATTGTATCAGGAACAAGTGAAGGAAATAGGGATGTTTAGCCTGAAGAAGCAAATGCCCAAGAGGGATATTAACAGCATCAGTGTTGATGACATTTATTGAGTCTTAAGAACCAGGTTCCTTACATATGGTATTTTATTCAATCCTCACAACAACCTTAGGAAATTGGTAGTATTAGCATGTCCGTTTTGCAAATGAGGAATCTGCGGCACAGAAAGATAAAGTCGCCCAAGATGACACAACCAGTAAAATGGGAAGCTGAGATTCCATCCACGCAGTCTGCCCTCAGGCTTAACTGTGCACCATTAGCTGTCCTCCCTTATTTAAAGGGATATTAATAACCTTGTTACCTCTGATTGCGACAGCCAGAGCAACAGCCAGAGGAGACAGAAACAGACCCCAGCGCAGTGCAAGAGAGACCTTTCAAATGTCCAGAGATGGGACAGGGTTTTCAGTGTGTTCAAGTAGGGGCCAGGTAACTTGGCCAAGATTTCAGAGAGAAAATTCCAGAGTGAATAAGAGCAGATAGCCTCCAAGATTTCTTCCTTCTCTTGATTCTGTCATGGTCTGAGGCTTGGGGCACTCCCTATATGGTCAGCTTAGGTCAGCAAGAGGCAGCAGTAGAAAGGGACCTGAGAGGGAGGCACTTTGCTAAGGACTTTAGCTACGTGAATTCACACGTTAGTTCACATTCACATGTTAATTCACATACTACAAATGTCATCGTTCCCATTTTACAGATGGAAAAAGTGAATCATGTAGCGGTTGCACAATTTATATAGAGTCACACAACTAATAAGTATTAGAGCCAGGATTTGAATTTAGGCAGGCTGACTCCAAAGCCTATGCTCATAACCATTTCCACATAAAAATCTCTTATTTAGAGGGGATGTGTAATTTGAAAATGGTCCTTTTATTTCCCTCTGCCACCCCACCAAGATTTTTGATACATCCCCTTCCCATCTTGCAAACCACTGTATCACTAGAAGTTGATGGTAGCAGCTGCCAATGTAACATTCTCATTTTGTCAGCTGATAATTTATAGGGTCTGATTCTTCTGCTTCGGAAACAGGGGGTTCCCAAATGTATCATAAACTCCTACAGACTAATCAAACTGCTATGACTGTGTTCATTCTCTCAGAAGCCCCAACTGAAGGTATCAACAATAATGTCCTACTCACAATATATGTCTGGTTCCTGTTTAAGTATTACCTCCACTGTGGGAAACGTTGAATTTCTATACCTCTTCTACAGAAGCAAGGCTGAGCTTTTCCTCTGCATATTAACTTACCTGATGGGTAAAGTGGAATTTGGTAATAGTAGGGACTACACTTGACACGTAGCAGGTGCTTAACTTAATACATGTGATCAGTTGGAATTTATTGACTGGGGAAATGAAGGTGTCAGGTAATTTTTTTTCCTTCAGGGTGCTTTTTGGGCTCTGGCAGTGTGTAGCTAGTCCTATTTAATTTTTTTTTTTTTCTTCCTCCAAGAGCTTTGTGCTTTCAGTAACTGGGCAAACAAAAATTAGAGCATCTTCTCAATGCATTGCATTCCTGAGTGTAAAAGTCTTTCTTAAGAAAAAATGTTGTAATTATTTAGACAAATACTATGCTTCCAGCCTGCTTTTACTCCAGGTCTCTTTTTCCTCCGTATTCAAAGAAACCATTGCTAGTCCAATTAGGACACAGAATATGAATTGTTAAATAACTGATTCACTCTATAGATAAGGATACAGGTTTTTGTGTCTAAGGAAACTGCTTGATTCATTGTGTACAAGGACTGTTCCTTGCCCAGCTTATTTACCATGTGTTTTAATTAGCTGCCCAGCCTTTCATGGCAGTCACTGTTCCAAAGGTGGAGAGATTTGAGCTTGTTAAGGTGATGGCTTAAGTAAGAACCTTGGGTCTGCACTTTTCTTTCTCCTCTCATTTCTGCTCGGGGACTGAAGTCTGTACCCCAGTATGACAAAACTGGCATCCTCTCGGTGGCCCCAGGGCACAGTACCTTGTGGGCTCCTCAATGGCATGAACTTTGTGTTATCGTCTTTTTACCCTCTTGGCCTAGCTTAGTGCCTAGCACATAGGAAATGCTTAAGACATACTGGTTGAATTATTCAGCTGAGGCACACACCCTTGTCATCCTCTCTCTCATCTCCCACATACTGTGTAGCCTGCCCAGAGGTCATAGTCAAGATATTTAACCAACAGCGCAGCCTAGACACTGACCAACCAGCCAGTGAGCTGGAACAGGATCCTGAAGGACCCTTCCTGTAACAGACATTAACTCTTCAGATCTGGGGGACATAGGGAAGGAACATTCAAGGTAGGAGAACTCGGGGTTGGAATAGTGGTACTTACTAGTTGAAATGGAAGTACTTAAATATTTTAACAATGGTATAGCTGTACTAGTGCATACCAGCTGATTGTATCTGTTTAATTCCCCCAAAGCCAAACAGTACAATGCAGTCAGACTTAACCTTTTCTTTTCTTCCTTCCCCAAATGGAAATATTGTTGCTTTTTTCCCCCAGAAAACATAATGTCCTAAACATAGCCTTAGTAAAAATGTAGTAAAATAAAAATGAGCTGGGATAGTGGTAGCTGCAGTATAGTTTTTGAAATTTCTCTGAATTGCCACATACAGACAGATAGAGAAACTAGATGGCTAAATCCAAAACCTGTGAACATGAAGACCTGCATGGTATCAACATCTGTGCAGAGAAAGGAGGGGGAAGCAGGGGGACATCTGATGGATCTAAGAGCAGGAGAATCCCAAACAGTCAACATATGTTCACTGGAAAGCATGGCAGGCTAATCTGAGAACAGCAGCTGTAACGGGGAAGAGATCCGCCAACTCCAGTAGCAGGAGAATGGAGTGGGTTCGCAGTAAAAATGGAAAGAGCTGGAGCAGTGTAACCTTTACAGATTCTCAGAACTGACCAGGCCAGGGATCCTTTTCAGGACAGGACATTGCCTTGAAGAGAAACTGTGGAGGTAGACAGTAGAGAGGGGAAAAACAGCCCAGAGTTAAGCGGAGAGAGAGTCTTTAGTCTACATGACTTATGTTTATATAGCCTGTCGTCTGTAGATTGTATATAGATTTTAGGCCTCTTCAGGGGACAGAGCTAAGACTATAAGGCTATATATAAATCATATACATCCAGACGCCTAAAATTTGCGAGGAAAGCAGAAACATGGAGCATGCCTAGTACCAATGTTGTGGTCTTGAAATACAGTTTACCACTCAATTAAATTAAGGCTTCTTGGAGAAATGGTTAAGTCTCAGAGAAATAGCTGGTTCCTATCTGGGACAGAAAATGTACCAGTTGAGCCTGGACCATTCTGTCATACCTGATAGCGAGGAAGGTATCAAATACTTCTAGGGACAAGGCAAAACAAAAAAATGTCAGAAGCTGAATTGAAGAGGCTCTTACTGGCCAGAGGTGAGACAATTGGAGCCTTCAGAAAGGATAATAATTGCAATTGATTAAAATCCACCAAATATGTTTAACCAATGAATTCATATAAATATTAAAAAATAATTTATTACTTTCAGACGATGATAGGGAACCAATTCATTATCTTGAGAACCGGTAAAGAAAGCCGAGTCAAATAATTATCTTGCCTTTTCTGTATGAATTGTAACACTGGGTAACCAATGGGGGAAATTATCTCTATATAAAAGCATTTCAATTAATGGATGAGAAAGAAGTGTAGAACTAGAAACCTTTTTGTGGGATCTTAGTTCCCCAACCAGGAATTGAACCTGTGCCCCCTGCAGTAGAAGCGTGGAGCCCTAACTACTGGACCGCCAGGGAATTCCCCAGAAATCTTTTTTTTTTATAGTTCTTATTTTTATTGAGGTATGTAGAAATATTTTGCAGTCCTTATAAAGTCAACGGATTAAGGTATTGATCAATTGCTGCTAACATCACCCAAAGAGAGACAAGCAGACATGCTATGCCTCTTGATAAAAGCGCAATACCACCTGTAGTCTTGCCAAAGAGAATGTGGATCCAGTTGCCATTCTGTAGGAAATACAGAGGACGGAGGAACAAATTAAAGTGCACTATAATGTGCAAGCAGCCAAATCCAGACTGTGGAAAACTCAAGACAAATGCCCCAGGGTTTTTCAACCGATGTAGGAAAAGAAAGGAATGGAGGAGGAATCTGTAGATTAAAAGAGACAAACAACATATCAGTGTTTTTAAGAACATGTGTACTTGAGTGATAAAACCATAAAGAAATGTAAGGATATTAGTACTTTAAAAGTCAGGATAATATTAATTTTTTGTGGGGAGGAAAGGGGATGGGGCACCAGAGGGATTTCTGGGTTACTGACAAAGTTATATTTGTTGACTTGGGCGGTGGTTACAAGGATGTTCGCCTTAGTAACTTAAAAAGCTGCACATTTGCTTTTTGTTTGTGTTTGTATCTGTGTTTCATTTTCAATTAAAAAGATTTTTTAAATGATACTGAAATTATAAGCGCTTCTCTTAATTCTTTATCCCAACTTCAGAGATAAATACGGTTACCATTTTGGTGTTTGTCTTTTCAGACTTTTATATTAGCATGAATGTTATGTAGGTTTTACCTAAATGACAATATACTGTAGATACAGTTTTGAAACTAGCAATATTTTCACTCAGCAGTATGTCATGGACATCTTTCCATGTCCAGTCATATAGAGCAGCCATATTCATTTATGATAAAAAGGTAATTATTTTTAAATAAAAATACCTGTTCCTTACCAAAAATTTCAGGCAATACAGAAAGGTACAAAGAATAAAAGCAGCACATTCCTCAAAATCTCACCACCCATAAAAGAAGGAAATCATGCCATTATAACTATGTGAGGTGGTGTTATCTAAACGTATTGTGATAATCATTTTGCAATATATATGTATATCAAATCAATATGTTGTACACCTTAAACTGATACAGTGTTATATGTCAATTATATGTCAATAAAACTGGAAAAACATCTCACCACCCAGAAATAATAACATAATTCAAGGTCTCTTTTATTTATATATAAAGCTGGAAGAGGAGAGAGAGACAGACAGACAGATGGAGAGAGAGTATTTCATGATTATTTACCAAAGTTATTTTAATTGAAGTACTGAATTTAAGTTTGACTTTTACAGAAGAAAAAAACTAAAATTAAACTGAAGTAATGCAGTTTCAGATAACTTTTTATCCCCACCATGGGAGAAGTGTTTTATAAGACATTCCTGAGGTTAAGAAAAAAGTTAGGAAGTCATTAAGAAGTTGAAGTTTAGGAAATCATTAAGAAGTTGAAGTTTAGGAAATCATTAAGAAGTTGAAGTTACAATATTTCTCTTGATTTATGCTTCAATTTTAGATGATGGCAGTTGGTTCCCTGCAGATGAAAGATGAGGTAATTAGCATTTTACTTCTTCCCTCTCTCCTTCTCCCACCTCCTGATTTGTAAAATCTTTCTATTATTTTTGTCAGGATTCGTAACATCTACGTTTTGTTCCATAGCTAGAATTCCATCAGTTCTTTGTCTTAGTTCTGTATGTAAATAGCTTACCTGTCCATCATCAGGCTCTTTTACTTTTTTTTTTTTTAATCCATTGTGTATTTTTTACTTAGCACATCTCAATTAGAACCAGTCACATTTTTAAAAAAATATTTATTTGCTTGCGTCGGTACTTGGTTGAGGTTCACTGGCTCCTTAGTTGTGGCATGTGAACTCTTATTTGCAGCATGCATGTGGGATCTAGTTCCCAGACCAGGGATCAAACCCGGGCCCCCTGTGTTGGGAGCGCAGCATCTTAACCACTGTGCCACCAGGGAAGTCCCAGGCTCTTTTACTTTTTTTTTTTTTTTTGCAGTACGCGGGCCTCTCACTGTTGTGGCCTCTCCCGCTGCGGAGCACAGGCTCCGGACGCGCAGGCTCAGCGGCCATGGCTCACGGGCCTAGCCACTCCGCAGCCATGTGGGATCCCCTCGGGCCCAGGCACGAACCCGTGTCCCCTGCATCGGCAGGCGGACTCTCAACCACTGTGCCACCAGGGAAGCCCCTCTTTTACTTTTAATTCTTACCTTGGTGTCTTCTGTTCCTGCTTCTTTTTTAAAAAATTCACTTCTTGGTCCTGATTGGTTAATTTTTTTTTTTTTTTTAAGAAAGACTCATGGGTATTTTACTCTGTTCTTTCATGCATGAGAATCTACCTGTGGCTAGGTGTAATATTCCTAGGTCATACTTTTTTCTCTCCAAACTCTCTAGACATTGTTTTATTGTCTTCTGGTGTTGAGACTGTTTGGAAAAGTTTGTATCCAGCTTGATTCCACCCCTACTCACCTCCACCTCCATGGATGATTTGCCTTTTCTGCCCAATGTCTAAATAATTATTTCCCCTAGAAAATTAGTAACAACCAGGCTATATCTTGATGTTTGTTCAAAGCAGTTTTTTTCCCTTGGTATACAGTGGAAAATTTCTTCTGCAGATTCAGTTCTTCCTTCATTTTAGGAAAAACGTCCCTGTATTGTGTTTCTGAATGAATATTTTGTTGCATTTATTGGATTTTATACAACAGTTAGGGATACCAATTATCCTTATGTTTGATTGTCTCTTGGTTCTCTTATTATCTCCTTATTATCTTCTCCCTAATTGCTTTACTCCCTCTGCGTTTTCCCTTTGTACTTGCCATAATTATCTCAAGCCTTTTATCCATGCCATTAATTCAATTTTCAATCATGTCTTTCCTGTTACTTTGGCATTTCTAATTTATGTATTAGATATATAATGGTGTTGTTTCAGTTCTTGATTCATTTCCTTAGCTCTGAAATCTCTTTATTCTCCCTCTGTCATTTTAGCATCTCAATTTTGAGATCTTATTTTCTCAGATTCATTTTCTTATTAAGGCCTTTTTGTGCAATGCACTCCCTGGGGATCTCCTGTATCTTGGTGTTATGTTTTCTTCCAGACTGGTTTCTTCATAGTTCATCTATTACCTTCCTTCCTCCCCATCCCTCCCTTGTTTGACTGTACCATATTTACATGGTCACCATGTAGTTTATTTTCATCTCACTCTTGTTTAATAAAGGCGGCTCCAATCAGATCTTTTTGTAACTATTATAGAGTGGATGTGGTCTCTTTGCCCCTGTTCCCACCTTATCTAGGATGAACGTGTTGCCTTCTCTCTGAGCTAGTTTTTGTTCATTACATTAGGTATTAGGACACCTTAGGATGCTTTTCCTAAAATGCAAATTTTATCCTGCCACATCTTTCTTAAAACTCTTTGGTGGTTTCTCATAGCTTTTAGGGAAAATGTGTAAACATCTTAACTTACATCCAAGGTCCCTCATTATTTGGCCCACATACCTCCCTAGCTCAGGTCTCCTATCATTCTCTACCTCATTCGTTAATTGATCACAGGAGGCTTTTTGCTGAGCTTGGATCTGGCCTTGGAACCCTTCTCAACACAGGGCTTCAGGTAGCCTATTAGCTATCTTCTCTAGTTAAATCTCATTCATCCTTCAAAACTTAGTTCCAGTGTTCTCTTCTCTGGGAAAATTTCCCAGAATACTCCTCCCTTCCTTTTCCTTCATTATGTAGTTCAGATACCCCTCTTTTTTGATTTTTCTGTCATATAATTTATCATACTTAATTGTAATCTTCTTTTACAATATGGTGCAATAGATTTTGGAGCCAGAACACCTAGGTTCAGAAATTAGCTCTGCCTTACTTGCCATCGTCTGACTTTGGGGGTCCTTTTTGTGCCTGCTTCCTTGTGACAGTTAAATACCTTAATGCATGTAAAGCTTTCACTGAGTATGTGATCAATGTTATTTATTGCTTTTTATTAAAAGGAGCCATCAGACAGCGATAATGGCCCCACACCACCCAGAGCCCTTGCCTGACAACCCAGGAGCTGTCCGTGGTGCTAAAACAATGCCCTTCAACACAGAACAATGTCCCCAGTGTCTGTCATATATTTAGCCCCAAATAGGGATAAACCCATGATTACATCTTTCCAGCTTTAGCAACAGATGCAGAAACTGTTTTTCCCTTTCCAATTCCACAACCACCATTCTAATCCTGGCCTTAGCCACCTCATCAGCACCATTTTGTGTGACTGAAGTGAGCTTCCTAACTGGCCTCCCTACAACTGGACCATTTGACCAACCACATTCATATTATCCTCCTCTAAATCTTGGTTTATATCAAGTCATGTCCCTACTTACTAACTCACAAAGAATTTCTAAAGAGTAGAAACAACTCAAATAACAACTTGAAGGGATGGTTAAATGATAAAATATATCAGTGAGATGTCCATAGAAGCAGCAATAAAGGTAATTATTAAGGCCATGTAAAAATATAGAAAACTTTTTGTCGATGGAAAGGAGCAGGCTACAATATGTGTATTTTTAAAATTAATTAATTAATTAATTAATTAATTATTGGCTGCCTTGGGTCTTCGTTGCGTGACGAGCTTTCTCTAGTTGCGTGCGAGTGGGGGCTACTCTTCATTGTGGTGCCCAGGCTTCTCACTGCAGTGGCTTCTCTTGTTGAGGAGCATGGGCTCTAGAGCACAGGCTCAGTAGTTGTGGTGCACGGGCTTAGCTGCTCCGCGGCATGTGGGATCTTCCTGGACCAGGGCTCGAACCTCTGTCCCCTGCATTGGCAGGCAGATTTTTAACCACTGTGCCACCAAGGAAGTCCCAATATGGTTTTAACATCATTCATTCTTTTGTTAAACATGTACTGAGTACCTGTTTTGTGAGCCTATTCTGTGATAGGCTGTAGAGATGTAAGAATTATTAAGACAGTCCCTTCCTTCTTTAAGGAGCCTTCTCTAAAAGAGTCTAGCAGAAGAGAAAGCCATGTAAACAGATTGCAAGCAGATATGCATTTGAGCTGAGACTGGGAAAGGATATGGAAATTTGTAAACAATATCAGGGGTGGGAGTGTGGGTGAATTTTGTCTTTTTAAATACCTGTTAGGGAATTAACCCTGTACAGAACCTCAGAGAAGAAAGCAGAATCAAATTCCTCCAACAAAGGCTACACACAGCTCCAGGTAAGCTCTTCCCCACTATCCATCCATGCATCCTCAGGCCACCAAAAAAAAAAAAAAAATTTTTTTAATGGAATGCCCAATTCCTAGGTTGTGGCTCAGAGAAGTCAAAGAGGGCTTGACCAGGGCAAGAAGAAAAACAATGGCATAGCAGCCTCGCAGACCTTCCACAGCAAAATAAATGGATATTTTTGAGTGATTATGATAATGCAAATAAAAATGGAGGGAATGTGTATAATCGTACCCTGATGAGTATCCCCAGCCTCTTATTAACGGGCCACCAGGCATACCTCCCCAGTCATGTGCCCCGGGACTCCCTAGGAGATCTGGTTGTTTTTTGTTTTTTTTACTGTCACCACCTCCAGCTTGTTGGCCATTCTGCTGTCCCCTATCAAGAATATTCTTCACTCTTTTAATTCAAATCTTGTACTTTTTTTAAAAGACAAGGACTCATCTTCTTCAAGAACCCTTTCTTAGTTAACTCCATTCTATTCTAGTATAAATACTTGAAAGTCAGTTTTACTGGATGTAAAATTCTTGGCTCACATTTCCACTGCTTTGAAGAAGTTCAAGAGAGAGAGAAGAGTCTGTGATACATTAGCATCCACCTGTCACTGGTTAATCTCATAGGCTCTGGAGTTAGACAGATCTGGGTTAGATCTGCACTACTTATTAGCCATGCAACCTATGGAAGGTGTTTAATCACGATAGACCTTAGTTTCCTAACCTATCACGTGGACATAATAACAACTGTCTGGTAGGGTTTTGTGAGGATGAAACAGATTGATATATGTAAAATGGCTCGTCATGGTGCCTGGGGCATATGAAGTATTCAGTATATGTAGTTATGACCATATCTTTTCCTTGAAATTATTCTTGATCTGTTTCGGGGAACTATGGATCGATTTAACCAATAATGTATGTCCTTTACAGTAGGTATTTAATAGATGCCTTCTGAAGGGTTCTGATTTAAAAACATTGGCAAAGAAAAACAATATTCCATTACTAATGAATTTCCAAATGGAGGATGACAGACTGGTAAGAAGTTATGCTAATTGGTAACATTTCTTATCGACAAAAAATAGACAAATTATTCATTTCTCATTTACTATGTATGTGAAATTATAAACTGATTCATTTTTGCCCAATTTTATATCAAATACCTATCTACGTTAATAAATAATGAAAGAAGTTGGCCTCCTAATCCTAGTACATTTCCTGCTGTATTTAAGATGAGGACCTAAAAATCTGGCCTGACGATCAAGAGGGCTAAATATCACTGTTTGTGACTGGTGGAGATATTGTTACACAATCGAGAAAAAGAAAATGGGGAAAAAAATATACTATATTTTCAAATATTTGGTGGTTTTCAAGGAAACAAATAGTAATACATCTGAGTTTAGAAGATTAATGGAGGTGTGATAATACGAACTAGTGACATAACTTATCATTCAAACACTTTTAAGATGCTTTAAATATATAAAGGAAATAAAGACCCTCCTCTTCACCCTCCCCTGCAAAAAAGAGGAAAATCTGATTCAATCTACTTCCACTTCTAAATTGGTTCTTCAAGTTAGTTAATGATAGTATTGGAAACATGGGGATTTCCATAGATGAGCAGTATGACTATGTTCCATTAGCATCTGATATGTTGTCATTTATTTGACACAGCTGAATAATTGTTGGTTTCTGAGGGGAGTTTAAAAATTATTCTGGCTAACTAATGCTTGAAGATCACCCTAACAATTACTTAACTGAAACTCCCTCACACCACACACCAGGAGTTATATTCAACTTTAGTAAGAAATTAACATTAATTGGATTAGAAATTGCATTCACAAAGGAAAGAACATTCACTGGAAGGAGGAGAGAGAGGTGGTGTTGTAGAAAGCAGCATAAGCAGTGTAAAACAAGGGGCTGTGGTGAGATATTATACAAACCAATGACGTTACTAACACTGTTCCCCCAGGTTAAGATTTCCCACAATGCTGAGCACAAAATATTCACATGGTAATACTCTAAAACTAAAACTTTACTTCTGGATAGGTCTTTAACATATCTATTTAGTCCAAGTTCTCATCTTACAGATGAGGAAGCCAAGGCACAGAGATGGGAAGCAACTAATTTGGTCTATGACAAGAACTCATATATTTACTTTGAATAACACTTTTCACTGCTATACCTTTTATGTGAAGCAGAGCACAGGAGGGCAGTAAAGCGTGGGGATTAAGTGGATGGGTCCTGGAGTCAGACAACCTGAGTTCAAATCCTGACTGTGCCACTAACAAGCTGTGTGACCTTGGACAAATTACTTACCCTCTCTGAGCCTTAGTAGCTCTCTCTGAAAAACCATAAAATCATAGTACACTTCATAGGTTTGTATGGATTGAAAGTGGTAACATAGGTAAAGCCCATGGTGCATAAGTAAGTACATTTGCTACAACTGTTACTTCCCCAAAGGCAAAACATCAAAGACCAATCTGAAGGGATTGAAATCAAGGGAGCAAAAAACCCATGTATTTATGTATGCAGGTCATAAATTAAAGTAAAAGGGGGGTGAGCGGATTTCATTAATTTCCTTCCTTTACTTTTTCTCCTACTGCATCAGTCACCCCTACTCTCAGCTGTGCTGGTAGGCACCCAAGAGAAATCCAGACAAAATATTTTTATTCATTTGATCATAGAAGTACTTAGTCTGTTTACTATTTGGTCTCTATAGTGCTGCTGACACTCTATCAATGTTAGAAAATTATAACAGTATATCTTTGACAGTGGTAAGTGGTGATCTGCCAGAATAATTGGCAGCCAGGCAATGTAAAAGCTGAAACGTTCTCACAAGTGTTTACCCAGCACAAGCTTTCCTACTGCTGTCTGCCTGCTTACCTGGCACAGCCCGATTTGAAAACACAAGCGTCTTTGTATGCTTTTCAAAGGATCTTTTGGTAAACAAGGGATGTTTTTTTCTATATTGAATTCAGGCTGCCTTGCGTTCTGTGCTTTGATTTACTTTGTTCAGCAGTAGAAACCCCAAAGAGAAAGGCCAGGTTTCTACCCGAAGACCCTCACACATCATTCCATCCTACTTTTATCCTTGAGGATTGGGATCCTGCATACCCTGGCTCAAGGTGTGCTGTGTTTCCGTGATCAGGAGGAATATATCTCCTCTCCATCATCCTTTTCCCAGCAGCATTAACATTTAGGGATGGGCTTTCCCTGTTGTTTGAAGAAGTTGGAGTGGGCATGGGGAGGCTGTCTGTGAAGAGGAAGCTTTGCAGGCAGGGGTTTGCCAGGAAGACCTGTGGGTTCTTCCGTAATGAGGATGCAGACCCCTTCCCCCACTAAGCTCGTTCGTCTGGACAAAACTAGACCATCTTTGTTTCGAGAGGTTGTCTTTCCTCCTGCCGCGGGTTGATCTGCTGTCTCCCACTCTTAACTCTCACCCCAACCCTCCCCCCAAAAGGTTTATGAATGCTCAGGACTTCCAAAAGACAGTCGCTGAATCTATAAAGTAGGATGGGACACTGGCAGGCATCCTCCCATCCATCGGGGAGAACAGAAGCATCAATCCTCTCAGAGTGGTGAGAACTCCCTCCTCCGTTCTCCACAATCCCCTCTTGCTCCTCAAACTGGGTCCCCGGCAGGGTGGACGTTCAACTCCAACCGTCTCGCAGCGCTGGGGTGGCCGTGGGGATCGGCTCCTCTCCGAGTGAGGAGAGGGGCGAAGCGGCCCGGGAAGGTGGGGACGCCGCGACGGGGGAGGAAGGCACCTGAGCTCGGCCCGCGGCGGGGCGGACCCGGGGACCCTGCGGTCGGCTCGCCCCCGCCCCGCCCCCGCGGAGGCCGCCGCCTGCTCGCCGGCCGCGGCGCACGCGTATGCAGGACGGGGCAGCGCGACACTCCCTGGCCGGCCGTGCGCAGCGCCCGACCCACCGCCTCGCGCCCGCGCCGCCGAACCCGACCCGGGCCGTCCCGGCACCATGCGGAGGGTGAGTGCGCCCCGCCTCGAAGGCGGGAGGGGGCCGGCGAGCTTGAGAGCGCTCCCCTCCAGCCCGGCTCAGGGCCGCCGGGAGCGATGGGAGAGCCTCGCGGGGGAACCGGGCGGGAAGGGCTGAGGGCTGGGCGGCCGGTCTCGCTGGGCCGCGGCCGTGGCCTTGGCGTAGGGGGAGGCGCCCTAAGGACAGCGTCGGCGGGCTACAGGGGGCCCTGGCGTCTCTCCTCTCCCGAGGGCATCGGGCTCATCCGGCACCTGCGGCGGCGCGGACACGTCGGGGCTCTCTGCCCGCGCCTCCCCGGGGCCGCGGTGGGCTGTTCCCCCCGCACCCCGCGCCTCTGTTTTGGGGGGAACCCCTTCCCCCGCGCCCCCCAAGCCGGCTCGGCTCGCCGCTGCGTTCTGAGCTTGGCGCCTCGCTCCTCCCTCGGGAGCCTCGTAAACTTTGCGGGCGGGCGCGGGTCGGGCTCCCGCGGCGCACACTCCAGGGAGGGGTGGGCCCCAGAGTCGGGCGGGTGAGAGTGCAGTGACGTGGGTGTGAGTTTTGGGGAGGTGGTCATCACCCCTCGCCTCTAGACACGCGCTCGCTTCCGGCGTTTGTTAGGCGCAAGGCAGTGTGAACTCGAGTCACTCCTTCGGCGCGAGGGAGGCAGGCGCTCGCTGCTCGCCGACCGGAACCCGCGTCGAGTCCCGGAGGCCGGCTCCCAGCCCTGCGCGTGGGCTGGGGGCGCCCTCGGCAGCGGCTCCTTCGCAAACGGCAGGTGTGAGGGCCCTGCGCACACCCTTTCCCCTCCGGCCAGAGCCCTTGGTGGAAAAACTCCAATCTAGAGGCTGAACTGCAGGGTTTATTCCACCTCAAGGGACAGCCTGAGGTTGGTGATGCTTGTTGTCCGCCCCGGAGAGCACGCGCGCACAGGTCCTGCACAGCTTGGTCTTGCGTGTCTGAGGGAGCTGGCTGACACGAAAGTGTTGGTGGTTTCATGAGTTACCAGTACCACTATGCGGTTGGATTTTAATCTTGGGGACAGAGGCTGCTTGGATCGAACGCGGGATCTCGGCACTCATAGGGAGAAGAAGGGGTGGAGGAAACTCAAGGAGATCCAGGTAGATATCCATGACATTTCCCCAGACCTCCTAAGGCCAACCCTGATGACAGTTTATGTGCCAAAGAAAGGGTGTTGGGTGTTTTCTGAAGAGACGAGGCTGAGAGAGGAAATGGGAAAAACAGATTAAGACTCTCACCAGAGCCTGTGAATGTCTCTGGCTTGGAGTTTGGGGTTGCCTTGTTACTAAGGTATGTGCCCATTAATTTGGTCCCCTGAGTGGCCCTTCCAAAGATTTCTTCCTCTCGGGGGCTGGGTTGCTTCAAAGGGAACTCTGGCCTGTTGTTTTGCAGATGATGCCAGGTTATTAGGTGTTCTGTTTGGTGGGGGTGGGTGGTGTTTGGCGTGAATGTATGTAGAGCAAGTGTGAATTGGCCCCAGCTGCCTCTGGAAAGTCTGTTAGTGAGCTGACATGGACATTTACCTGGCTTACCTTTGGAGTGAGTCCAAACCTGCTCAGGTGTTTTTGGGGAGAATAGGATTGCAGCCAGACTGGCCAGCTAGTTGGCATGCCTGGCATCGGTGGAGCAGCAGAAATGGAAATTGGAGGGGCTAGTTGTTTGAACTCCAAATTTAGGGGTCAGCAACCTCCTTTTACTTTGAGTGCCACTGGGGTTCTTAAGGAAGGCAGCTGGGATGGGATCTGTAGGCCTAAGTAAGATGTGTTAGGGGGAGAATCTAGATTTGGAGATGGAGGGCATTGACCAGAGTATTTTAAAATGAGATTTGCATATCACCTGCTTTAGGATGGAAGCCACGAATGCTCACTAGAAATGCAGATTTCTGGGCTCTACCTCAGTCCTATTATATCAGAGCCTGTAGGACTGGAGCTCAGCAATTTACACGTTGAGCGCCCACCACCACCTTAAGGCATACGTATTAAACACTATGTGTAGTAGGCACTGTGCTGAGCTCTAGGAGTACAGAGGGCAGATGACAGCTAAGAGCCTTGTTCTCTTGGAGACTGCATTCTAGGTGAGAAATTTGACAGTACAGAAGTAAACAAATATTCAAATAATTTTACAGAGTGACGAGTGCTGTGAAGAAAATAAAGCAGGATAATGGAATAGTTACTGAGTCCAAGCTTGTACTGCTGGCCGCAAGACAGGCCAGTAAACTGAGAGACGAGGTGTTGGGACAAGGAACAGCAACTTTATTCAGAAAGCCGGCAGACTGAGAAGATGGTGGACTGGTGTCCCAAAGAACCATCTTAACCTGAGTTAGAGTTCAGGCTGCTTTTATACTAAAAGGGGAGGAGGTGTGGCTGGTTGTTGCTAACTTCTTGATGCCGGAATACCTTGTTCTTGCAGCTGTCCTTGTAGGTCTGGTCACAATGTTCCTTTAAACCTTCAACAAGACAAATGTTTTTTTCTGTTCTGCAACTTTTTATCTCTATATGAGTGGGAAAGTGTTATACCTTTAAAGGTCAGAGCCTTGGGAATGGGCTATCCTGTATATTTCAGGCTACAGGCAACATTCTGTTACAAAAGGATCAGAGCCAGCATGACTTAAGCACAGGTAACAGAGCACAAAGTTTAGAGCTAAAGGAATAGGTCAGTATGGAGTGAGGTTTTTTCTTCTCTGTTACAGGAAGGGGAGTGAATCAGGCAGTGAAGCCATTATAGTGTGTGTGGGCAAGGAAGACACTTCTAACAGTTGACATTTGAACTGTGAATTACATGATGAAAAGAAGTCAGTTATGCAAAGTTTCAGGGAAAGTGCTGCAGGCTGAGGAACATCAAATGCGAAGGCCCTGAGGCAGGAACAGGCTTGGCCTGGGTGAGAAACAGAGAGAAGATATCAGAGTTGAAGCAGAGTGGGGTGCATAAGGGGTGGGGAAAGTGGAATGAAGGGACCAAGTTCTATAGGACCTTCTTGGCCATGGTAAGAAATTTAGGTTTAAGCCTAAATGCAGAGGGATGCTATTTAGAGAATTTTAAGGAGAAGAGTAGAATGATGTGGTCTGGTTTACTTGTTTGAAGATCAGTTTGGCTATTGTGCATAGAATGGATTATGGAATGGGGATGGTAGTGGTAAAGGGAGATCACCTTTGAGTGCAGTAGTGATGGAGAGAGGGGGAGATATTTCGGAGGTAGAGTCAACTGAACTTGCTGATGTGGGAGGAAGGAAGGGGTAGGACTCCTCTCATGTACATTTAAGGTTGCTAATTGCGTGTGAGTATGTGAGAGTGCGTGCGCGCAAGAGAGAGAAAAAGAGAAATGGAGAAAAGAAGGTGGTTGGGCCTTGGTTGGAATGCCCCAATGATAATGAAGATAGCTAACAGTCAGTGAACGTTTTCTGTGGTACATGTATTAAGCAAGAGTCTTGTGAAATAGCAACTATTGTCACCATTCTACAGATGTGGTAGTAACAAGCTCAGAAAGGTTGAGTATGTTGCTATAGGCCACTCAGCTGAGTGTTGGACCTGGAATTGTACCTGGGTTTGCCTACCCCAAAGCCCTGGCTCTTGCCACTATGTTCTGCTGCCTACAGATTGCCTGCTCCTGCCTCAGACCTTTTCTGTTTCCGAAGAGATAATTTAGCTGTTCAGAAGATGCACGTGGCAACCTTTTAGCTGTTGTAGATCAGTAAATGCAGAGGAAGGGAAGACATTCTACTAGAATGGAAAGTAATGGCTATTTTCATTGGTGTTCCTGAATGAAAGGGTGCATAGGGAATGTTCAAAATGGGAGCACAGAAGATGCCCAATAACTGGGTTTCTCCGAGGAGAGGCTGACCTGGTGCATTACCACTCTGCCCGGTGCTTTGAACCTCATGTGACCACCAGAGAAGCCATGGACTGGATTCTTCTTTCACTTCTTCACATAGCTAGCTAATGTTTTGTTCTCTATTTTTGCATCCAAAATGAGCTCTTTCCTATGCAGAGCCAAGGGTTTCAGAGGATTGGTTACTTTAAAAAATTATTTGTATTGGAGTTAGAAATCAGCTGTGAAAAAATAATTACAGTGGTAGCTCCTATTTATTGAGTGCTTTCTTTGTGCCAGGCATCTATTATCTCCCTTCATGTTCATAACAACCTTTTAAGTTACAATTAATAGGTGATACATTTACACAATATAAATTTAAAAGATATGGAGAAGTTTACAGTGAACATTGTTCCTCCTACCCTGTTTCCCAGCTAGCTGCTTCCCTTCCCCTAGAAATAATTGATGTTAAACCCATTTCTTGTGTACTTCCAGGAATAATCTATGCAGATACATAGCAGGTATATATTCACACTCCCCCGCCCCCCCTTTTTTTTTTTTTTACACACAAATGTAAATGTAAGTGGTACCATACGAGCGCACCTTGCTTTTTTCCCTGTACACAAGATCAGTGTTTGTAGATCTGCCGGTTCTTTTTATGGCTGCATATAGGATACCTTTATATGGATCTACTAGAAGTGGTGTTTCTAGTCTTTTGCTACTATCAGCAGTGCTGTGCTGAATAATCTTATACATACATGATTTTATATGTATGTGAGTATATCTGTGTGATAAATTTCTGGGTCAACTGATACGAACGTCTTTACTTTTGTTAGGTGAAGCAGCATAGTATTGGGGAGATATTTATAGAAATATATAGATACATAAATATAGCACAGACTTGGGAGCCGGACTTCCTGGTGGTTGAATCTTGACTCTGCCATTCACACGCTGTGTAAGTCACTTAACCTCTCTTTAACTCCGTGGCCTGACTTGTAAAATAAGAATAAGAATAGTGCCTACCTGATAGGATTGTTATGAAGATTCTATCAGTTAGTCTGTGTTGATTTGTTAATCACCCCCAAACTTAGTGGCTTAAGACAAATTGTACTCGGCTTTTGAGTGGGTAGGTTGGCTTTTCTTGGCCGGCCAACCCAGCTGAGCTCTGCTAAGTTCTCTCATGCTTCTGTGGTCCTGGTGGGTCAGCTGGTAGCTGGAGGATCTAGGATGGCCTCATTCATGTATCTGACAGTGGACAAGTGAGTTGGGCTGTGGGGACCTCGTTTGGGACAGCAGGTTTCTTCACATGGGGGTCTCTGGGTGCAAAAAAACAGCAAGAGATGGCAAACCCCAAAGCACAAGCATTTTTCAAATCTCTGCTTGTGTCACATTTACTGTTGTCCCACTGACCAAAGCAGGTATCCCACCAAGCTCAGAGTCCATGTGGGAGGGGACTCTCCAAGGACAAGGATACAGTGAGGGGAATCATTGCTGCCATTTTTGCAAACAATCTTGAATAAGTTAATGGCATAAGTCAATAAATGAATAAGTTAATAATTGTAAAGTTACAAAAATGGAATGAGTTAATAATTGTAAAGTGACAAGTACAGTACCTGGCACATTGTAAGTTTGTTAAACTGAAAAAAAAAAAAAAGAGAGGTATGACCAAGTTGCCCTCACTTTTCACCTCCACAGCAACATGTGAGAGTGCTGTCTTCCTGTTTCTTCCTAACATTGTAGTAAAGTGATTTATCCGTGGAGAGGCGGGTGTTCTTGTTCCCATTTTAAAGATGGAAGAAGTGATGCTCAGAGATGTCAAGTCCTTTTTTCTGATGCTACAGACCAAACAACGGTGTGAATCATTTGTGCGTCTGACTCTAGAGCACCTCAGCTTATCTTGCTGCTCTAGACAGAGGTATGATTTCTGTGTCCCTGATGTTTCAGCCACTGCTCTCCCGCCCACCCTCTCATTTCATGCCTCTCATTTCCACTTCACATTTGGGTCTTACTAGGTTGAGAGGGATCTGTCAATCTGCTGTAGTCTTTCCTAGTGACTTTGATTTCATCCTGGCCTACTGGATTCAAAGTAAAGTGTCCACAGAGACAGTGGGCTCTGTTATGTTTGCAAAGGGATGATAAAGGGAAACTTGTCACTTTTAAATTCAGAAAATAGTTGTCTGACCTTATTTTTTTAATTCTTTCTTCTTTTCATTCCTTAACATCTTTTTGCTTCACTTTCTCCCTTACAAAGCAGAAATTCCATTCCCCAAGGGACAGATGTGAAGGTAGGAGACATTATTTCATTGTGGTTCAGGACTTGCTCTCTGGAGACAGACTGCCTGGATTCAAATCCAGCTCAGCTGTTTATTAGCTGTGTGACTCGGATTGGCTAACCTGCCTTAAAGGGTTTTTCTGAGGGCTGGATAATAATCTGTTCAAAGTGCTCTATTATTATTACGTAGCAGATTACTTTTGCTTCTGTCTTCTCCGTTCTGTTTTACATCCTTGCTCCTCCAAACCTATTCCTACGCCCGGAGATATGTCTGACATTTACTGAGCCCTTACTCGAAGTGCCTTATGTGTAATTAGCTCATTTAATCCTCCACAGACCTCTGAAATAAGTTCCATTTTGTTCCCGTGTTCAAGTGAGGAAGCTGGACACTGAATAGCTAAGTAATGTGCCAGGCACCCACAGCCAATAAATGACGTGGCAGGGATTTTAAACCAGGCATTCTGGCACCAGAGTCTGGGTTCTTAATGTTTATGCTAAAAAAAAGGGAAAAAAAAATGAGGTGGAAGGTTGGGGATTTAAAATTGAGAGCTTCTGCTCTAGGTAAACTGCTGGTAAACTCACATGCAGCCTCCATCCATCCTCAGCAGCCGCTGAGTGTAGCCACCTGAGCCTTAGACCGAAAATCCTAGCACACAAAAAAATATACTTTCAACCCTTTTGCCAAAAGCCTTTCCACTTCAGTTACGGTAGAATCCTAACAAGGTTTCAGGCCTTGTGCCTCTCTTGTAACTGAGGTGTGACCTTTGAAAATATATGGGGCTTTTTTTCTTTTACTGTATTAATTAATTAATTAATTAATTTTTGGCTGCGTTGGGTCTCCGTTGCTGCGCAGGCTTTTCTGTAGTTGCGGCGAGCGGGGGCTGCTCCTCGCTTCGGTGCGCAGGCCTCTCACCGCGGCGGCCTCTCCCGTTGCGGAGCACGGGCTCCAGGCGCACGGGCTCCAGTATCTGTGGCATGAGGGCTCAGTAGTTGTGGCGCACGGGCCTAGTTGCTCCACGGCATGTGGGATCTTCCCGGACCAGGGCTCGTACCCGTGTCCCCTGCATCGGCAGGTGGACTCCCAACCATTGTGCCACCAGGGAAGTCCCATGGGGCTTTTTTTTTAAGGTTTGACAGTCAAGCTGTCTAGTTCTGAGTCTTGCCACCTCTTGCTCCTTTTGATGGATTGCTTCTCCGGTGGCAGACAACGCTTGCCAGAGCGGCAGAGAGAATAAAATATAAACACTACAGATAATACGTAGCTTTTTGAATTTAGAACCGTGTGTCTCTTCAAGTTGAAGGAAACAACTGAGGCAGTTTCGTAAGCTTTGTTTGTACGTGGACTAAATGTAATGTGGTAACTCTCATGGAACAGATATTTCAAATGAACCTCATTGTGTGCTACACACCCATTGTGAGTGAGCAAGCTCTGCATGGCCCCAATCTCCTCAGAGGGTTGGGGTCTGTCTAAGTAGGTAGTGAAGCAGTTCTGTGAATGGTGGTATGCTGTTGCAAAGGAAGAAGAAGGTGGTAGGGGTCGTAGTGGGAGTTCCTTATCTAGTCGGGTCGGGGGCAGAGGGAAGGTTCATAAAAGCCTTCCAGACAAAGTGACTATTAGCTGAGACTTGAATGGTGAGCAGGGCAGCCAGGGAAGAGGAGGAGGATTGAGTTCCAGGTGGGATGAACAGCCTGTGCAAAAGGGGGAGAGGAGAAGCGCATTGAAAGAAGCAAGAGGCGTCTAGAGTAGCTAAGTGCATAGAACACAAAAGAGTAAACGGCAAGAGTTGAGGAGGGAAAGATAGGGAAAGGCCAGGTCATAAGGGCTGTGTAGGTCATGTTGAGAAGTGTCTGAAGGGCAACGGAAAGCCACTGAGAGGTTCTGAGCAGATTTTTGAAAATCAGATACTTGCTTCAGCAGGTTCCTTTGGCCACAAGGTGGAGAATGGACTGGAGAGGCAAGACTAGGATAGGAAGCCTGGTTAGGAGTCTGTTATAGTCATTGATCCAGATGACCTGGACCAGGGAGATAGTAAAGGGAAAGGAGAGACCTGTTCTATTCAAGAGATGTTTTAGCAGTAGAATCAGTAGGACTTCGTGACTGATAGGATGCAGAGGATCAGGGAGGACAGAGGTTAAGGATGACAGACTCCCCGGTTTCTGGCTTGGAAACTGGGTGTATGGTGGTGCCATGAACTGAGACATAAAACTCTGGAGGAAAAACCAAGGCGTGGGACTTGGGAAGATTGCTTCTGTTCTGTACACTTTGAGTTTGAGGCATATAGGTGATAGTAATGGAAGCCATTGGAATGACACAACAGACAATGTATTTACAAACAGTGTTTCACAAAATCTGTGTACATAAGAATCACCTGGGGACTTCCCTGGTGGTCCGGTGGTTGAGAACCTGCCTTCCAATGCACGGGATGCGGGTTTGATCCCTGGTTGGGGAGCTAAGATCCCACATGCCGCAGGGCAACTAAGCCCGTGCGCCACAACTATGGAGCCCACGCACCGCAACTACTGAGCCTGTGCACTCTGGAGCCCACACGCCACAACTAGAGAGAAGCCTGTGCCACAACGAAGAGCCTGCGTGCTGCAACTAAGACCCGATGCAGCCATAAATAAATAAGTGAATAAATAAATATTTTTAAAAAGAACCCATCAGGTTTTAAAGAAAAATAAGAATCACTTGGGGGGTTTATTAAAAATGCAGATTCCTGGGCAACCTCCTAAGCTGCTGATTCAGTAGGTCTGTGGTCAGCAACTGGAATCTGCAATGTGTAGAGTTGGCAATAATGCATAAACTACAAGCCAGCTACCTCACTCTTAGGTATATGCCCTGGAGGATCTCTACCACCCTCTGACCTACACTTTAAAAAAAAGGAAATGTCTAATATGTAAAAAGATATAAAGATTAATACATTGACATCTGTGTATCCACCACAGCTTAAAAAATTTTTTTTTGCTAAGATACACTGGTATATTTATAACATGGAATACAGCTCAGCCATAAAAAGGGACAGTCTACTTTATATGCATAAACATGGATGAATCACAAGCTAGACACAGAAGTACATACTGTATGATTTTGGTTATATGAAGTTCTAGAACAGGAAAAACTAAATTATGGTGATAGGAATCAAAACAGTGGTTGCTGGTGGGGATTGACTAGGAAGAGGCAGGAGGAATTTTCTGAGGTGATGAAAATGGTCTACTTCTTGATAGGGGTGCAGTTTACATGGGTGTATATATCATTATATGTAAATTATACCTTGATAAAAGACTGTAACCCCCCAAAAAACAAAAACAAAAACACCCAACAACAACAGAGATGGAGCTCTCCAGTACTTTCCTTCCAACCAAAGGTAACTTCTATCCTGAATATAACATGTCTATGCCCTTTAATATTTTTATTACATGTGCATATGTCCTTAAGCAAGATATACTGTTATTTTGCCTGTCTTTGAACTTTGTATATATCACAACATATATACACACATATGTGTGTATGAACGAATTATGTATTCTTGTAACTTGCTTTTTTGCATTATGTATGTGAGATTTATCCATTTGATACCAGTAGCTGATCATGCATTTTTAGGCCTCAGTATATCATGAAATGAACTACTACATACTTGAGTTATCCTTTCTCTTTCTGCCATGTGTTTAGGTTGTTTCAAAGCATTGCTGCTATCGTGTTGTGTATCTACTTGTTTGTGAGTGCCGGGGCATTTAGGGGTGGGATCGTGGGGCTGCGGGACAAGCGTGCTGTCAACTCTGATATTGCCATACTCTTCTCCAAAGAGATTTATCAGCAGTTTGTGAATGGTCTGTATTTTTACCAGACACTTGGTACTGTCAGACTTTAAATTTTTTTGCAAATTAGACAGGGGCGAAATATTATCTCACTGTGGTTTTAATTTGTGGTTCCCTGATTTCAAGTGTGGTTGAAGATATTTTTATGTATTCTTTGGCCATTCAAGTTTCCTCTTCTGTGAAATATCAGTTCATATCTTCTGCTCATTTCTTTTCTATATTGTCTTTTTCTGAGTTGCAAATACATTTTTCCAGTTTGTCTTTCTTTTTAATTAATTTATTTTTAAAGTTTTTTTAATTTTTTAATTTTTCGGCCTCTTCCGACGGCATGTGGGATCTTAGTTCCCCAACCAGGGATCAAACCCATGCTCCCTGCAGTGGAAGTGGAGTCTTAACCACTGGACCACCAGGAAAGCCCCCCGTTTGTCTTTTTTTTAATGGAATATTTTGATGAATTTTAAGGTATAATATTTGAGTTTTGTGCTTTTTGCTTCATAAGGGATCCTTCCATGTCTGCAAACTAAAGATATTTACCTATGTTTCCTAAAAAGAGTTTTTGCCTTTAATATTTAGACCATTAACCCACTTGATATTAAATTCAATATTTTAAGTGAGGTAGTAATTCAGTTTTTCCCCCATATTGACAGCCAGTCGTTCCAGCAACACTTACTGAATACCCATCCTTTCCTCACCAATGTGCAGTGCCACCTTTTGGCATTTATCAAGTTTCCATATGTGGATGAGCCTGTGGGCTCTTTATTCAGATCTCGGTTACTACTTATTTATACTAACTCCTGATATCAGGCAGTAGAGTCACCTTACCTTGTTGCTCTTGAGTATGCTTAAATGTTTTGATGTATCTAGTGCCTAGAACAATGGCAGACCCATAGTAGGGGATCAATAAATATCTATTGAATGACTGAAGGAATCTCATCGGGTACCTGCTAAGTCGGTAGTCCAGCAGTTCCTGACATGCTGGACGGTGGTTTACCTGTGGGGAGAGGAGAGACGGCAGTCGGAAACACTGTCTCTTGCTTCTGCCCTCCCTTGCTCTCTGTTGCTTTTTGTATCTTCTCATTCAGACCAAAATCTAGAAGAATGAATCCTCACCCAGCCCAACAACTACTACTCAGTATAGCTACAACCTGCGAGTACAAGGTTTAGTGAGAGTGGAATTGCTGCTAATTGTGACCTTGGAGGATTCTGACCACAAATTGTAGATGGCTCTGTGAGGCCTTTTGGAGTCTGGCCAATAACTGGGCCCTTAACCCTTGGAAATAGGAGAGAGGGTCCTCTAAAACTAGGTCTTCTGTGCATTTGGACGTCTTTATTTTGCAGGCTAGTGTAACTTCGAAATACACTTCTTGCTGTAGTGTAGTTCTTGCCGTGTTTTGTTAATAAAAAGAACCACTATTTACTTAATGCTTGCTACATGCAAAGCATTGTGCTAAGTGCTTTGCATATACATGTATAGTTCATTGACTCTTCAAAACCATCTTTTTTAAAAAAAAACTTTTTGCAGTAAGCAGTAGTTATTCATTTTTTCATTCATCTAATCTTCTTGAGCCTTATTGGACTGAATTAGAGAACAGGGCTGCCAACTCCAGGAACTCACAGTTTGGTGAAGGGCAGACTTTTAAAGAAATAGTGGCTGTGCAGTGTGATGATTGCATTTACAAAAACATATCCAAAATACAGTCTAGAAAAGAGCATGATTAACTCTGAGGGGCAGAAGAGAGGAGTTGCGGTGTCAGGGGAGTCTAGGAAGAGGGTTTTAAATAGGACATGACCACTGGGAACACTCTTGAAGGCCTCTCTCTGGGCCTCTAGCTTGATCTGTTTACTCCAATCTTCAGCTGCCCTCTCCTTCTCAACGAGCATGTCTCCCCACTTCCTTATTCACCAATGGCTTCCTCCTTTAACCGCAATTTTTAAAAATTAACTTTTTAGCAACTTTATTGAGGAATGATTTACATACTTTGAAATTGCTCAATGTTGAGTGTATAATTCACTGATCTTTTAGTAAATTTCCTGAGTCAAAATCGTCACTGAAAGTAGTAGTAACGGGCTTCCCTGGTGGCACAGTGGTTAAGAATCTGCCTGCCAGTGCAAGGGACATGGGTTCGAGCCCTGGTCCGGGAGGATCCCACATGCCGCGGAGTAACTAAGCCCGTGCGCCACAACTACTGAGCCTGCGCTCTAGAGCCCACAGGCCACAACTACTGAGCCCATGTGACACAACTACTGAGCCTGCATTCTAGAGCCCACAAGCCACAACTGCTGTAGCCCGTGTGCCTAGAGCCTGTGCTCTGCAACAAAGAAGCCACCGCAATGAGAAGCCCGCGCACCACAACAAAGAGTAGCCCCCGCTTGCCGCAACTAGAGAAAGTCCGCACACAGCAACAAAGACCCAACACAGCCAAAAATAAGTAAAATAAAATAAGTTAATTAAAAAAAAAAAGTAGGGCTTCCCTGGTGGCGCAGTGGTTGAGAGTCCGCCTGCCGATGCAGGGGACACGGGTTCGTGCCCTGGTCCTGGTCGTGCTGTGGAGCGGCTGGGCCCGTGAGCCATGGCCGCTGAGCCTGCGCGTCCGGAGCCTGTGCTCCGCAACGGGAGAGGCCACAACAGTGAGAGGCCCGCGTACCGCAAAAAAAAAAAAAAAAGTATTAACCCCCAATTGATGGGTGCAGACTGCGGCTCAGGGAAATGAAGTGTGGTCTCCGTGCACGTGCAGCTAGTACCTGGCAGAGCCGGGATTCACACTAGTGTAATGGCTCGTGAAAGCATATTGAGGTTTTCAACAGGGAAATCAGCCCACGGAGTTGTTCAGTATAAGAGCACCTTCTTTGTTACCTTGGCATCTAAGGACTGGGTATGTTATGAAACTGGGAACTGTTGTTCACAGAGGGTTTAGGTAAAAACACTGGGAAAGAGGGCTAGGTTAGGTGTTGTTTGAAATGTGAGTAAAATAAGAATTGAACCAATACACACAACCAGCCAAACAAAAACCCAAAGTCAAACACTTAAAAAAAAGAAAAAAGAGTTGTACCAGCAATCAATGCGTGTGATAAAGCCACGGATTAAATGTGTACTTGTGATGTGAATAATAAATCACTCTGGTTACTTTTCTCCTAAACCATTATGCTTATTTGGCTTTCCAGGGTATTTACATTAATTTTCTAATGGAGAATATTTTATTTCTACCCCCAAGCAAGCTGTGACCTGGTATAGTCAAGCAGGCAGTTCAAAGGAGCGAGGCTTCCCCCTTTTCCTAGTGTAAATTACGGGGTTTGAAATGTTCTGACAATTGAATTCGCTGATTGGTGCAACAGTAGCAAACACTTTATACATAATTTGTGTTGCCTTCAGAGATGGCAGAAACTAGGCTGCTGATAATAGACCAGAATTGTCTGGACTGTGACAGGCCACCCTCCTGCCTCAGTGGAAGGGAGGACAGCAGCTTCTTCCATTCTCCTTTGAATTATGCTTTGTACACTGCACTCCTGATTTGTGAATATTAATGCTGGGAAAATGGCAACACTGCTTGAGATATTTGTTGACAGGGTAAAGCTCTCCATCCCTCAATAAAAGGAAGTCTCAGACACGGCCCATGCAGTGGACCCTGCTGGATCAGTATGCTCGGCTGCCTCTTCATGCGTCCGTCATTCTAATAATGGAATTGAGTGTGCAGAAACCCTTCCCTGCCCCTACTTCTGGATTAGGAAGCCACAGAAATAATCTCAATTCAATATTGGGACACTCGGGTAGAGGTAACTAGACTGTGGTATGCTTTTTAGGTTAATAGCAAGGAAAATATATCTGAGATGCTTCTAAGTTCAGTATTTTATTTCATATTTGACAAATGATCAGAGTCATTTTTCAGGAAGTAATCTAATACCTCCCCTAAAGCAGGGATTGACAGACTTTTGCTTTGAGGGGCCAGAGAGTAAATGTTTTAGGCTTCGTGGGTCATACGGATTCTTGTCACAGTTACTTAACTCTGCCATTGTAATGTGAAAACAGCCATAGGTAATACATAGAATGACATAAAATGAATGTGTGGCTGTGTCCCAATAAAACTTTATTTATGGGGCTTCCCTGGTGGCGCAGTGGTTGAGAGTCTGCCTGCTAATGCTGGGGACATGGTCTGGGAAGCCCTGGTCTGGGAGCCTGGTCTGGGAAGATCCCACATGCCACAGAGCAACTAGGCCCATGAGCCACAACTACTGAGCCTGCGCGTCTGGAGCCTGTGCTCCTCAACAAGAGAGGCCGCGATAGTCAGAGGCCCGCGCACCGCGATGAAGACTGGCCCCCGCTTGCCACAACTAGAGAAAGCCCTCGCACAGAAACAAAGACCCAACACAGCCAAAAATAAATAAATAAATAAATTTATAAAAAAAAAACTTTATTTATGGACAGTGAAATCTAAATTTCAGATAATTTTCACAGGTCACAAAATATAATTCTTCTGATTTTTCCAATCATTTAAACATGTTAAAACCATTCTTATGGATCACACACACACACACACACACACACACACACACACACACCAGGTGGCTGGATTTGGCCATAATTTTCCTGTAGCGTTAGAGTTTTCCCTGTGTCCCGGGTATGTCTGCAGTTTGTTTTCCAGTATGTGAAGCAGCATTTTCCGCCATGGCCCATCCTCATACTCAGAAGTTATGCAGAGCTCCATGGACAGAAAACCAGAAACCCATTGCAAACCAAGATATTTCATATTTCATTTCCCTGCTTGCCTCACTCGCCGCCTCCTCGTGCACATATACACACAACCACCCACCTGCCTTTACCTGCTGTTCATGGCACCCTTTCCTAATTACAAGGGATCTCGTTTCCATGCTCTGGGATCCTAATGAGCTTTATTAACTAGAATTATGGAAATTTATTATGGAAATTAGTAGTGAGGCTATGGACATTGCTTTCTTTGCAGAACTGGATACCTTTGTTTTCTTTATCTTCAGATAATTTATCGTTACAAGTTATAAAATGAAATTAGAATGTTACAAACTGTGCATTCTACAAATTTATTAAAATTCCATTTAATAGATACCTTTTAGTGCTTATATAGTAAGAAGTGGTTATTTGGGATGCAGGTAGTCTTCCTGAACTATGGGCAGGTGCAAGAATTGTCCAGGAGCACCACAGCAATTTGCTGGTTGGTGCATGGGTGTTCTGTGCAATGAGACCCAAGATCAGGTTAGAGTTCACCAGTGCTCAGAGATTTGGTGCTTGAATAATGGTGCAGTGGAGATATAGCATTACACTGTGGCATCTGAACTGAGGTGCGACATATACAGGCTTGTGGAACTTGGACCACTCTGAGCTTCATTTTCCTCATCTGTGAAATGGGGATAAAATAGTCTATGTGAATGCAGTTTTGAAATGCTGTCCAAATGAAAGCGGTTACTGTTATTTGCTTAGTCTGAGTGCAGTCTCTTGTTCATGGCTCACAAACCTGGCTGCTTATTAGAATCACTGTGGGAGTGGGTGGCAGGGGGAGGGGCATTGGGAAAATACAGATTTCCAGTCTCACCCCAGACTTACTGAATCAGAATTTCTCTGAGAGCGCCTAGAAGTCTGTATTTTTAACAGGTTCCATAGGTAATTATGATGTGTTTGGGAAGCTTGGTTTTGTTCATACGTCTCAGTTGATGGATTTAAGAAAACCTAAACTTCCCTTGTAATCCTAGCTTGGACTTCCCCCTTAAAAGTTCATGCCATTTATCTTCACAGACAATAAGGGAATCAAAAGACAGAGGATCAGGAAGAACAAGAATTATCTTCAGTTTATCTTCCTGGGAATATCTGTTTCAGTAAGTGGAAATAGAAGGAGAACTGGAGATTTGATATCCAACCCAGTGTAAGAACCCAAATTGTGTTTCTCCTCCTTCAGCTCTCCCTCTGCAGCCATGAGATTTACAGTGTTGTTTTCACTTTCTTCTGTGCCCTGAAGCATGTGTGTGAAAGAAAGAGCATGAGATTAAGCACACCAAGAATGTACAACAGATCGACAATATCCTTTCCAGTTTTGCCACTCAAAGTTCATCATTAAAAATGTTTTTCTGAGTTATTTCTGGAACTAACACAATTGTAGTGTTGGCACATACAGATCACAAACACAAAAAGAATCTCAGTAGTACTAAAAAGATAAATTGAGTCTGAATTTCTCACATTCGCTGCCTTGCCTCTAATTTACATATGAGTAATTGTAGATTTCAAATGAGTGAAATCATCTACCACCTCCACATTGGCAGCCCAGATTGTTTTCAACAGTAGAACTCAGTAGTATGTACGTACACACAAATGCTCTCTTATAGTACTTTGCAACTTCCTCATGTTTGAGAGCCATACAAAGTATTCCCCTCTCAGCAAAATTCCTTCCACAAATATTAAGTATTTGCTATTCTCCAGATACCTTGTTAGAAATTTCCATAAGCATAGACCCACAGTCCTTATCTCAGAGGTTCACAGGCTTGGTAGGAGGATGGTCATGATTATATCGCTGCAGGAAAAGTTAGCTTTCATGTTAATTATACAAATCAAATCATATTTCCAAATTATATTCATTATAATAGTAGAGAATTTATGCCATGGAAAAATATGGGATCAATGTATCTACTCTGTGTGTAGCCTGATCCTTCATTCCATAATTTATTGTAATGTATTATTATCCTTTATTATTTATTCCATTTATTATTTTACTAATTTGATAGAGATACTAGTTTGAAAGTAAGTAGATGCTTAAATATATGAGGGACTAAAAAGGGTGTATCTTCTGCATTTAGTACTTTTAGTTAGATACGTTCTTACCTGTTGTTCAGTATTCGTTTCTAGCCTCAGCTGTCTCCACAAGGTGACTTGGATACTGTGTCTTTACCCTGTGGCTCCAAATCTCCAGAGATAAATATCCAGCAAAGTCCTGCATACTTCTACCTTTCTTCTCCCAAGTGTTCCTCAAACTCAGTCTCAACAAATGGAGCTTATTTTCTTACTCTCAAACCTGATCTTCTTCTTGGGTTTCTTGTTTCAGGGAGCCCCATTACCATTCTCCCAGATGCCAAGGCTTCAGTCTTGACATCATCTCTGACTCTCCGTCCTAATCAGGAGCTGAATTCTGTTGGGTGACTCTTTGTCATCTTTTCCCTTCCACTGCCATCCTCCTACTTCTAGATCTTTGTCTCGCAAACCAGGGTCTTGAGGATTTGAGTGTTCTTCATCCTGTTTCCCAATTTCTATTTTCATGTCCAAGATAATCTAATGAAATCAATAGGTACAGGTTTGGGATCTTCCAGATTTGTAGCTGAGTTCTGCCACTGATTCGAATGTCTACATTTGTGCTGTGTTTGTGTGTTGGCTCTGAGTTGGGCAAGTCCTCTCTCCAGCACCATGAGGTGACCAACTTTGTCTGGAACTCCTCACATTGTTATAACTGTGTGAATCTGGCTTTCCCAGTGGACTGTGAGATCTTGGAGGACAGGGACCATGTCTGGCTTATTTCTGTGTTCTCAGAACCTAGCACTGGGCCCAACACATAGTAGGCACGTATGGTTGTGGTCATTGTATGTATATTGTTCTGAAGTTTGCCCCCCCCCCGGCATAGTGTATGGGGATAGTTATGGCTATAGTTGTTTTAATATTTATGTAGTACTTAGTCATGTTGATAGATGACATTTGGCTTAAACTGTCCCTTATTTTTAGACATTTGGACTATTTTCATTTGTTGGCTATTTGAGTAGTAGAGTTAAAAACTCCTTTGAACGAAGTTATTTTTCTCTCATCAAGATTGTTTTCTTGGGCATCTCTTAATGCAATAAATAGGTCGAAATGTACCAGCAGTTTTATTCATCTAGTAATATGATGCTAGGTTGTGTTTTGTTTTGTTTTGCTTTAATGAAGAGTCTGGACAGAGTTGTCATGTATGTCCTCTTTTGAGATGTGTTTCTTCAATTTTCAATTACACTCCCTTTGATTGGGAGTCAAACTAGGAAGAACAAATGATGATTACTATCCTCCTGCCAGTGCGCTGTCATTGCTTACCTTCCTCAAGTCTGTACGCCTTCAGGCACACCTTCAGAAATGTGTGAAGTGCATGTTCCTTCAGCCTGAGTAATGTTTCAACAGACAAATCTAATCATGTAGGCCATTCATGCTCAAAACACAGCAGAGGCTTTCCATCGCCTGCCTGATAAAGTGCAGCTATGTTGTCAGGATATACAGAGCCTGTCAAGACCTGGATTCTGTTTCCCTTTCTAGGCTTATCTTTGGCTGCTGCCCAGATACACTCTCTGCTCACCCTGAAGACACTGTTTTCAGTTGGGAATGTACGTGCTGTTCCCTCCATCTGAAGTGAACTCCCTGACCCCTTGCCTGCCTGACATCGCCTTACTCATCATTCTTCAAGACTCAGCTCAGTCTTAAGTGCTGCCCTCTTTCCAGCCCTTATTACTTTCCCCACTCCCATTCTTAAAGATTTTTTCCACCTTTCATTAAAGCCTTTGTCACCTATATTGAAGCTCTTTGTTAATTTTTTTTTCAACTTTTCACTTAGATTGTGAGCTCATTAAAGGTACCAATTTTATCAGTCACTTTTGTAACCCAGCTTTTAATTCAGTGACTAGCACATAGCTTGTCCTCAATAAACATTTTTTTTTCTGAATGATCAGAACTATTATTCATTTTTAAGTAGGTTTACTCATTTATAAGTAGACTACTTATAGGTAAGTCTACTTATTTGTAAATTGAGAAACCATTTATGGTATATATGGTAATTCTCAATTGTCTAGGATATCAACTTTCCCCAACTATTTGGGGTTTTTTAATGGGCAGCAGTTATAATTTTGTTTATTAACTAAGCTGTAAACCCTAGACTGTAAGCTACATAAGGAGTTATCTAGTTTACCATCATTTCCCTGGTTCCTAGTACTCATACCCGGCACCCAGTAAGTACTCAGTAACTATTCATTGAATGAGTGAATAGATGAATGAATAAAATTTTGAGAAAAGGCTACTAACCATGTGGCATGTCACAAACGTACGCATTTATATGTACATATCTGCCCTATTTTATTCACTGTTCTGTTGCTGTGTCCATTTAACTCAG
Organism: Delphinus delphis; assembly: GCF_949987515.2. Taxonomy (NCBI): domain Eukaryota; kingdom Metazoa; phylum Chordata; class Mammalia; order Artiodactyla; family Delphinidae; genus Delphinus; species Delphinus delphis. The sequence goes on along the minus strand of NC_082693.1, from coordinate 76,664,928 downwards.
TGCTTTTCCTGGTAACCCCTATGACATCTTCAGCCTCTACCACGGCATGACTCTGAGGGCCTGTTTGAACCATGCCATCTCAAGCTCATCTCTTTAATGAGAGACGCCTTAAAAATGTCAACTACAAGCCAGGAAGCTAACACCTGCTGTAGTAGGCAGGATAGTTGTTTTGCCCCCTAACGTGGAGCTAGGCCATCTCTAGGACTGACCTCCTCATTTATCTCCAGACGTCAACCAAACCTCCTGTTGTTCTGGGAAATAAATAACTAAATCATATCTGCGTGACTGAGCTGATTTATAGAGACGTGATGCTGCCAAAACCTGAAGAGGTCATTTTGAGAGAAGCACGAAGTATCGGCAGAGACAGACCACATCCGCTTTCCCCGGGTCGAATCTGCTTGGGATAAAAGTCTCATTTCCTGGTGTCCTGGTGAGAATTTGCATGTTTTTGACCACAGCCTATTAACAAGGAACAAAAAAAATCCATCTACTACTTGGTTCTCTCTTATATTACTAGTTCTGTTAAAAAGCCTTACAAGGGAACAAAAACCTGAGGTATCATAGCAGTTAGTGGAGGGGAGGCAGTACCTGGTGTTGCAAGGGAGCAGAATTATCTTCAGCTGTGCGTCAGAATGATGAGAGGCGGGAAGGCTTTTACAAAAAGAAGAAGAAACCTAGGATGACAGCAAAAGTCCTGCTATTTGGTTCATTAAAAAAAGGTATTGGGGCTTCCCTGGTGGCACAGCGGTTAAGAATCCGCCTGCCAATGCAGGGGACGTGGATTCGATCCCTGGTCCGGGAAGATCCCACATGCCGTGGAGCAGCTAAGCCTGTGTGCCACAACTACTGAGCCTGCGCTCTAGAGCCCGCGAGCCACAACTGCTGAGCCCACGTGCTACAACTACTGAAGCCCGCGTGCCTAGAGCCTGTGCTGTACAAGAGAAGCCACTGTAATGAGAAGCCTGCGCACCGCAATGAAGAGTAGCCCCCGCTCGCCACAACTAGAGAAAACCTGCGCGCAGCAACGAAGACCCAACGCAGCCAAAAATAAATAAACAAACAAATAAATAAATAAATTTAGTTTTTTAGAAAAAGGTATTATACATTATCAATGACCTACTCCCAGGTTTAGCACTTCTATTAAAGCCCTGCTGGGTGAAAGCTAAAATCTTAAGTGAAAATAGAGCAGATTGTATTTATTAAAACTATTATCAGTGCTGACTGCTCTCAAATGCATTCTTTTTATGATGCTGGAAGGACTACAGGAAGCTCTGCTGTCCAGAGCATCGTTAGCTTTAGCCGCAGGGCTAGCTGGAAACAACAGTGCCCAGCAGGCATAGACCAGAGTCCGGGTGTCTGAGTAGCAGAGGCTGGTGTATCTGCGCCAGGAGTGTTGCGCCCACGTGGCAGGTGGTGCTTAATGAGGCTGCCTCCTATCTGAAGTCCTGGGAGAGCAGTTACGGGGGCAAGCGAGCAGTGCCTGGCCCACCGGAGAAAGATGAGTGCTGAATGAAAGGGGACCAGGGAGCGCAGAGGAAGGCCAGGGCTTGGATCTGATAGAGATGTAGTGTTTTTCTGGCTCCGTATCCAAGGCCATTGAGGTTTACTTGGCTCTGAAATTCAGTGGAAGCTGATGTATGTCAGGGTTCTCCAGAGAAACAGACCAATAGGATATGTGTAAGTATGTATGTATACGAGATTTATTATAAAATTAGCTAATGTGGTTATAGAGACCGAGAAGTTCTATGATTTGCTATCTGTAGGCTGGAGAACCAAGAAAGCCAGTGGTATAATTCAGTCCGATCCCCAAGGCCTTAGAGTCGGCTGATGGTGTTAAATCCTGATCTGAGTCTGAAATCCAGAGAATCAGAAGCACCGATGTGATATCCAAGAGCAGGAGAAGATGGATGTCTCAGCTCAAGCAGAGAGAGGGAAGTTGCCATTCTCTGCCTTTTTTGTTCTTTTCAGGCCCTCAACTGATTGGCTGATGCCCACTCACACTGGGGAGGGCCATCTGCTTTACTCAGTTCATCAATTCAAACGCTCATCTCTTCCAGAAACACCGTCAGAGACACACCCAGAAATTTTTACCAGCTCTGTGGGCATCCTTTAGCCCAGTCAAGTTGACAACATGAAATTAACCAACACAGCCGATTAACTCTTAAGTGTCTACAAAAACTCCTGCATGTATTTCCAGAGCCCCTCTCACTCTCCACCATGGGCACTACAGAAGCAGCCAGGCTCTGGCAGCATAAAGAAAGAGAGTGAGGTGGAGGCTATTCATGAGGATCGATGGGAAAAAGACACATTTAGAATGGATGGATCATTGTTGTTTGGTCCTGCATGAATTTAGAATTCTCCAGCTACTTAGAAGAGAGAAGTTTTTCTATTCCGTTGTTGCTGTCATACCCTGACTCCCCCTGACCCCCAACCCAATGAAGAGGACTAAAAACACATTTTGGATGAGAAATGAACAGATCAGACCTAAGACCTCAGTGAGATGGGGAAGGGAGAGAGTGGGCTGGGGTGTTGGTTGGACCCGTTGTGCTATTTATTTGTTTTGTGATTCTGGACACATGAGGAATTGTGGTTTAGGGGAAAGATATGAGACTGGGAGACGGAAGTCCTGGGTTCTAGTTCTGAATCTGCTGCCAGTTCGTTGCCAGTGGAATTGCACCTGGAGCATGCCATTTGGATGTGGAGGCTTTAGATCGTTTAGAAAACAATAATGTTGGTTCTCAGACATGGATTTGACATGGAGTTTTCCTCAATCTGAAGCAAATTTGGCTTGTCATGTAGCTAAGTGTACTCAGTCTAGTGGATTCTCTTTTATTCTAAACTTGGGTATGTCTTACTTTTTGATGTTACATTCCTTTCTTTTATGAAGTGATGGTGAAAGTAGGTAGATGGTGGTTGGATTGTATTTATTATTTAAAGACTTAACTTGGCAAGGTAAAAAATTGAATTGAATCCTTTAAATTCTTTTTGAAATTTTAATGGTATACAGAATCCATGATACTCAGACCAGATAACCTTTAAAGTTCCTTTCAATTCTTTTTTTTTAAAATATATTTATTTATTTGTTTATTTATTTTTGGCTGTGTTGGGTCATTGTTGCTGCGTGCGAGCTTTCTCTAGCTGCAGCGAGTGGAGACTACTCTTCATTGTGGTGCGCGGGCTTCTCGTTGCAGTGGCTTCTCTTGTTGCAGAGTACAGGCTCTAGGTACGTGGGCTTCAGTAGTTGTGGCACGTGGGCTCTGTAGTTGTGGCTTGCGGGCTCTAGAGCGCAGACTCAGTAGTTGGGGCGCACGAGCTTAGTTGCTCCGCAGCATGTGGGATCTTCCCGGACCAGGGCTCAAACCCATGTCCCGTGCATTGGCAGGCGGATTCTTAACCACTGCGCCACCAGGGAAGCCCATTCCTTTCAATTCTAATAGTTGGGAATTACAGCCTTTTCTTGCCACTTGTGACTGTGAGATGAGAAACTCAAGTGTCAGTTGATGTTTGCATCCTGAAACAAGATGTGTTTTTCCTGGAAAAATGATAGTGCCAGTGTATTATAGATGCTTCAACTTTTTCTTCAGCTGACACAAAACCTGAAGCATTACTTTAAATCTTAATTTGACCAAAGATTACAACTGAAATAGTGGAGAAACACTGTGTCATACATTGCTAGTGGGGGTGTAAATTGGCCAAGTGGAGGGGTCAACAAGCTTTTTCCGTAGAGGACCTGATAGTAAATATTTTAAGCATTAAGGGTCACATGAAGTTCTTTCACATACTCTCCCCCACGCCCACTTCCTCCTCCTCCTTTTTAAAAAAACAACTCTTTAAAAATGCAAAAACATCTTTAGTTCATGGCTGGGTTTGGCCTGTGGATCATAATTTGCCAATGCCTGATCTGGAAGGTGGTTTGGCTTTGTCTGTCCAAGTTACAGATGCACAGTTATGTACAGGTTGAGCAATTTATCCTCACTTATGGGAGGAATTCATCCACAGATATGCTTGTATCTATGCAAAATAGCCTGTGTACAAAGTTACTCAGAGTAGCTTAGTTTGAAATGCCAAAATATTGGAAACAACCTAAATATTCATTAATGAGAACTGGTTAAGTAATAGAATATACATACAGCAGAATATAATAGAGTCTTTTTTTTTTTTTTAAGAAAAATTGCAATTTTGGAGAACTAATAAGACATTAGACTCCAGATGCAACTGTGTTTTAAAACATTGAGTTTAAGAACTTATCTGAAGGGCTTCCCTGGTGGTGCAGTGGTTGAGAGTCTGCCTGCCGATGCAGGGGACGTGGGTTTGTGCCCCGGTCCGGGAAGATCCCACGTGCCGCGGAGCAGCTAGGCCCATGAGCCATGGCCACTGAGCCTGCGCGTCCGGAGCCTGTGCTCCACCACAACAGTGAGAGGCCCGCGTACCGCAAAAAAAAAAAAGAACTTATCTGTATGGAAATTACACATTAGACTGGCTAGGATGCCATTAATCATAATATTAATAAAAAGGACACTGATTGAAGTCAACTTTAAAGAACAACAGTGGGAACATCTTAGTAGAGTCTTTTAAAAGAATGAGGCAGCTGTATATGGCATAATGCCTGAGATATGCCATTAAGAAGGAAAAAAACAAGGTGTAAAACAACATATTTATTATAATACCATTTATTGGTTTTTAAAAGGAATAGTGTGTGTGTGTGTGTGTGTGTGTCTGCTGGAGTGTGCACACATGAATACACAGGTGCTTGAACTTGTTGTATGTATAGAATACTGGTAACTATGGTTGTCACTGAGGCGGGTAATTGAGTATCTTAGGAATAGGGATGCTAGGGAAACTTTCTTTTTACTTTGTATTACTTGTAACTTATGAGTTTAGTTCCATGTGCATGTATCACCTGTTCAAAAAATAAATTGAATTTTTAAAAAAGAACTAAAATGGGAGAAATAATAGTAATTCTCAGTGTGAGAAAATTCAAAGATGTTATTGCTTGAAATAGATCTGAGTCTTTCTTTAATCATAAGTGAACCTGTGCTGCCCTGAAAAATGTACACAATTTGGTTTCCTTCACACGAAGGTACTTTGACAGAATAATAATCCTTTGGCATCTTTTGATCATCTAGGGTGGTAGAATGCTGTCTTGAGAGGTCGGGTTTAATGTTATGATGTTGGTAGTGTTCCTCCTGATTTTTAAAATTGTTAGCAGTCATACTATAGGTTGATCTGAAGAATGAATATACATGAAGAGAGTTTAGCTGGGTAACAAAATAAAATGCACAACCCTGGAATGTTGGTGCCAGAAGGTTCACTGAGAATTGTCCAACTCCTTGTTTTTATCAGTGTCCTAAGAAAGGGGTCCCCAACCCCCAGGCCACGGACTGGTACCGGTCCGCTACCTGTAGGAACCAGGCCACACAGCAGGAGGTGAGTGGTGGGTGAGTGAGTGAAGCTTGCATCTGCTGCTCCCCATCGCTCGCATTACCGCCTGAACCATCCTCCCCCACCCCCGGTCCGGGAAAAATTGTCTTCCACAAGACTGATCCCTGATGCCAGAAAGGTTGGGGACCACTGTCCTAAGAGGTTTACAGCCTACCCAGGGTCAGGCAGCTAGTGATGCCACAGCCTTTAACTCAGACTTGCCCAACTTGACACATGCTACTGACATGGAGAAGGCTCCACCTCTAAGGGAATTACTCTGTAGTCCCAACCTTAATTTTTCTATATTCCTGACTCACTGAAGGGTAGAGATGTGGAACATGGTTCCCCAACAGTCACTCCCCCATGAGCCATAACCAGCCACATCTCTGTGGTCTGCCATGGAGTCTCTGTTCTCTCTCTTCCCTGCCCTCTCCCCTGGGACATCTTTAAACAGCTCACTTAGCAGTTCTTGCTCCTTACCCTGAGCAGAAGGCCCAGCTGCTTCCTTGGGTCCCTGAGACAGCTAAAGTGTTGGGGTGAAAAGACAACCTGTCTCTTCTGGGGGGACAGGGTGACTTGTGGTCAGACATTGCAGTAGGGAGATATGAGAGGAAAGGATGCAGGGTCACTGACATTTAGACATCGAGAGCTGAAGACAGAGGAGTTATAGTGTGGTTGATTGCAAGCATGGCTAGTTCTCCACCTCTCCCTGTATCCACCAGGCCGTTTTCAGTTCCAGAGTCCATTTCCTCACCCCTGGAGTCTGGCCTGGGCTTGTGATTTTGGCTTTGGCCATCAGGGTACTGTAGTAGTGATGAATGGTGTGCCAGTTCCCAGCTCAGGCCTCGAGAGGCATTGTGTGTTTCTGCTTGATCTCTTGTGCTTCCACCATTACCATGAGAACATTTTCAGAGCAGAGCCAAATGACCCTAGTTTTCCTAGCCAAGGACTTCCTAAACCAGCTGACCCCAAGGTAATAATTATACCAGGGTAAGTATACTTAAGATATTAAGATCCTGATCAATACTTAAGATCAGGAGAGCCACCTAACTGGCCACCACACCTCACAGTAAGAGCTTTAAGCACTTACTGTTGTATACCAGTGATGTTGTTGAATTGCTTTTTCTGCAGCATTATTGTGTAAGTGTATAACTGATACTTATGGGGATTGTGAGAAATGGACATGTGATTGGTTCTGTGTCCAGACACGGAGAAACTAAGGTTTTCTTTGCCCTCCTATATAATACTGTCTGAAACATGGAGAAGTGTTTCTGGTGCGACAGAACAAAGTAAAACAAGACAACAAAAAGCCAGGGCTAAGTCCCAGCATCAGGAAAGTATTATATAGTTTTGTATCTAGTAGGAGCTCTAGCAATGTCAGTATACTATAATACTAGCATTTCAAAGATTGTCCCTCCTTCCTTCTCTCTAAACTATTGAACATAATCTGTTGGGATTTTCCCCCTCTTACTATAAGGTAATGGGTTCCTAATGCAGTTTTACTTATGAACTTATTTAAATTTCCAAATATCAGACAATTTCCATGTTATATAATTGCTATCACGCTCAAGTTGAAGAGCTGCCATAGTCATGATTTAAAAAAGCCTCATGAAGTGAATGAAAAAGTTAGAAAAGAGAAACAAGAAGAACTACAATCCTGCAGCATGTGGAACAAAAATGACATTCACAGAAATAGACAAGATGAAAAGGCAGAGGGCTATGTACCAGATGAAGGAAAAAGATAAAACCCCGGAAAAAAACTAAATGAAGTGGAGATAGTAAACCTTCCAGAAAAAGGATTCAGAATAATGATAGTGAACATGATCCAGGACCTCGAGAAAGAATGGAGGCAAAGATCGAGAAGATGCAAGAAATGTTTAACAAACACTTGGAAGAATTAAAGAACAAACACCTAGAAGAATTAAAGAACAAACAAACAGAGATGAACAATGCAATAACTGAAATGAAAAATATACAAGAAGGAATCAATAGCAGAATAACTGAGGCAGAAGAACGGATAAGTGACCTGGAAGACAGAATGGTGGAATTCACTGCTGCAGAACAGAATAAAGATAAAGAATGAAAAGAAATGAAGACAGCCTAAGAGACCTCTAGGACAACATTAAACGCAACAGCATTCGCATTATAGGGGTCCCAGAAGGAGAAGAGAGAGAGAAATGACCTGAGAAAATATATGAAGAGATTATAGTTGAAAACTTCCCTAACATGGGAAATGAAATACCACCCATGTCCAGGAAGCACAGAGAGGCCCAGGCAGGATAAACCCAAGGAGAAACACGCTGAGACACATAGTAATCAAACTGACAAAAATTAAAGACAAAGAAAAATTATTGAAAGCAGCAAGGGAAAAATGACAAATAACATACAAAGGAACTCCCATAAGGTTAACAGCTGATTTCTCAGCAGAAGCTCTACAAGCCAGAAGGGAGTGGCATGACATATTTAAAGTGATGAAAGGGAAGAAGCTACAGCCAAGATTACTCTACTCAGCAAGGATCTCATACAGATTTGACAGAGAAATCAAAAGCTTTACAGACAAGCAAAAGCTAAGAGAATTCAGCACCACCAAACCAGCTCTACAGCAAATGCTAAAGGAACTTCTCTAAGTGGGAAACACAAGAGAAAGAAAGGACCTACCAAAACAAACCCATAATAATTAAGAAAATGGTAATAGGAACATACATGTCGATAATTACCTTAAATGTGAATGTATTAAATGTGCCAACCAAAATACACAGTCTCGCTGAATGGATACAAAAACAAGACCCATATATATGGTGTCTACAAGAGACCCACTTCAGACCTAGGGACACATACAGACTGAAAGTGAGGGGATGGAAAAAGATATTCCATGCAAATGGACATCAAAAGAAACCTGGAGTAGCAATACTCATATCAGATAAAATACACTTTAAAATAATGTTACAAGAGACAAGGAAGGACACTACATAATGATCAAGAGATCAATCCAAGAAGAAGATATAACAATTATAAATATATATGCACCCAACATAGGAGCACCTCAATACTTAAGGCAACTGCTAACAGCTATAAAAGAGGAATCGACAGTAACACAATAATAGTGGGGGACTTTAACACCTCACTTACACCAATGGACAGATCATCCAAACAGAAAATTAATAAGGAAACACAAGTTTTAAATGACATAATAGACCAGATGGATTTAATTGATATTTATAGGACTTTCCATCCAAAAACAGCAGATTACACTTTCTCAAGTGCACATGGAACATTCTCCAGGATAGATCACGTCTTGGGTCACAAATTAAGCCTCAGTAAATTTAAGAAAATTGAAATCATATCAAGCACCTTTTCTGACCACAACACTATGAGATTAGAAATCAATTACAGGGAAAAAAATGTAAAAAACACAAACACATGGAGGCTAAGCAATACATTACTAAATAACCAAGAGATCACTGAAGAAATCAAAGAGGAAATCAAAAAATACCTAGAGACAAATGACAACGAAAACACAACAATCCAAAACCTATGGGATGCAGCAAAAGCAGTTCTAAGAGGGAAGTTTATAGCAATACAAGCCTACCTCAAGAAACAAGAAAAATCTCAAATAAACAATGTAACCTTACACCTAAAGGAACTAGAGAAAGAAGAACAAACAAAACCCAAAGTTACTAGAAGGAAAGAAATCTTAAAGATCAGAGCAGAAATAAATGAAATAGAAACAAAGAAAACAATAGCAAAGATCAATAAAACTAAAAGTTGGTTCTATGAGACTGAGTGAACTGATGAGGATGATTATAATTTTTGTGACTTTCTGTTTGAATAAAAGAAAAAGCTGGTTCTTTGAGAAGATAAACAAAATTGATAAACCATTAGCCAGACTCATCAAGAAAAAGAGGAAGAGGACTCAAATCAATAAAATTAGAAATGAAAAAGGAGAAGTTACAACAGTCACCGCAGAAATACAAAGCATAAGAGACTACTACAAGCAACTCTGTGCCAATAAAATGGACAACCTGGAAGAAATGGACAAATTCTTAGAAAGGTACAACCTTCCATGACTGAACCAGGAAGAAATAGAAAATATGAACAGACCAATCACAAGTAATGAAATTGAAATTGACTAAAAATTTTCCAACAAACCAAAGTTCAGGACCAGATGGCTTCACAGGTGAATTCTATCAAAAATTTAGAGAAGAGCTAACACCCATCCTTCTCAAACTCTTCCAAAAAATTGCAGAGGAAGGAACACTCCCAAACTCATTCTTTGAGGCCACCATCACCCAGATACCAAAACCAGACAAAGATACTACAAAAAAAGAAAATTACAGACCAATATCACTGCTGTATATAGATGCCAAAATCCTCAACAAAATGCTAGCAAACAGAATCCAACAACACATTAAAAGGATCATACACCACGATCAAGTGGGATTTATCCCAGGGATGCAAGAATTCTTCAATATATGCAGATCAATCAATGTGATACACTATATTAACAGACTGAAGAAGAAAAACCATATGATCATCTCAAAAAATGCAGAAAAAGCTTTTGACAAAATTCAACACCCATTTATGATAAAAACTCTCCAGAAAGTGGGCATAGAGGGAACCTACCTCAACATAATAAAGGCCATATATGACAAACCCACAGCAAACATCATTCTCAATGGTGAAAAACTGAAAGCATTTCCTCTAAGATCATTAACAAGACAAGGATGTCCACTCTCCACTATTATTCAACATAGTTTTGGAAGTCCTAGCCATGGCAATCAGAGAAGAAAAAGAAATAAAAGGAATACAGGGGCTTCCCTGGTGGTGCAGTGGTTGAGAGTCCGCCTGCCGATGCAGGGGACACGGGTTCGTGTCCTGGTCTGGGAAGATCCCACATGCCGCGGAGCGGCTGGGCCCCTGAGCCATGGCTGCTGAGCCTGCACGTCCGGAGCCTGTGCTCCGCAATGGGAGAGGCCACAACAGTGAGAGGCCCATGTACCGCAAAAAAAATCCAAAAACAAAAAACAAACAAAAAGGAATACAAATTGGAAAAGAAGTAAAACTATCACTGTTTGCAGATGGCATGATACTATACGCAGAGAATCCTAAAGATGCCACCAGAAAGCTCCTAGAGCTAATCAGTGAATTTGGTGAAGTTGCAGGATACAAAATTAATACGCAGACTTCTCTTGCATTCCTATACACTAATGATGAAAAATCTGAAAGAGAAATTAAGGAAACACTCCCATTTACAATTGCAACAAAAAGAGTAAAATACCTAGGAATAAACCTACCTAGGGAGACAAAAGACCTGTATGCAGAAAACTGTAAGACACTGATGAAAGCAATTAAAGATGACACAAACAGATGGACAGTTATACCATGTTCTTGGATTGGAAGAATCAGTATTGTGAAAATGACTGTACTACCCAAAGCAATCTACAGATTCAATGCAATCCCTATCAAATTACCAATGGCATTTTTTACAGAACTAGAACAAAAAAAATCTTAAAATTTGTATGGAGACACAAAAGACCCCGAATAGCCAAAGCAGTCTTGAGGGAAAAAAACGAAGCTGGAGGAATCAGACTCCCTGACTTCAGACTATACTGCAAAGCTACAGTAATCAAGACAGTATGGTACTGGCACAAAAACAGAAATATCGATCAATGGAACAGGATAGAAAGCCCAGAGATAAACCCATGCACCTATGGTCAACTAAACTATGACAAAGGAGGCAAGGATATACAATGGAGAAAAGACAGCCTGTTCAATAAGTGGTGCTGGGAAAACTGGACAGCTACAGGTAAAAGAATGAAATTAGAACAGTCCCTAACACCATACACAAAAATAAAGTCAAAATGGATTAGAGGCCTAAATGTAAGACTGGACACTATAAAACTCTTAGAGGAAAACATAGGAAGAACACTCTCTGACATAAATCACAGCAAGATTGTTATTGATCCACCTCCTAGAATAATGGGAATAAAAACAAAAATAAACAAATGGGACCTAATGAAACTTAAAATCTTTTGCAAAGCAAAGGAAACTACAAACAAGACGAAAAGACAGCCCTCAGAATGGGAGAAAATATTTGCAAACGAATCCATGGACAAAGGATTAATCTCCAAAATATGTAAACAGCTCATGCAGCTCAGTATTAAAAAAACGAACAACCCTATCAAAAAATGGGCAGAAGACCTAAATAGACATTTCTCCAGAGAAGACATCAGATGGCCAAGAAGCATATGAAAAGCTGCTCAACATCACTGATTGTTAGAGAAATGCAAATCAAAACTCCAGTGAGGTATCACACCAGTTAGAATGGGCATCATCAGAACATCTACAAACAACAAATGCTGGAGAAGGTGTGGAGAAAAGGGAACCCTCTTGCACTGTTGGTGGGAATGTAAATTGATACAGCCACTATGGAGAACAGTATGGAGGTTCCTTAAAAAACTAAAAATAGAATTACCATATGACCCAGCAATCCCACTACTGGGCATATACCCAGAGAAAACTATAATTCAAAAAGACACATGCACCTCAATGTTCGTTGCAGCACTATTTACAATAGTCAGGTCATGGAAGCAACCTAAATGCCCATCGACAGATGAATGGATAAAGAAGATGTGGTATATATATACAATGGAATATTACTCAGCCATAAAAAGGAACGAAATTGGGTCATTTGTAGAGACATGGATGGATCTAGAGACTGTCATACAGAGTGAAGTAAGTTAGAAAGAGAAAAATATTGTATATTAATGCCTATATGTGGAACCTAGAAAAAATGTTACAGATGAACTGTTTTGCAGGGCAGAAATAGAGACACAGATGTAGAGAACAAACATGTGGACACCAAGTGGGGAAAGTGGCGGTGGGGGGGTGGGGGTGGTGTGTGTGATGAATAGGGACATTGGGATTGACATATATACATTAATATGTATAAAATGGATAACTATTAAGAACCTGCTGTATAAAAAAAAATAAAATAAAATTCAAAAACTCAAAAAAAAAAAGTTAGAAAAGCCCAATAGAAAAATCATTCAGGATGTTAGCATAACATTTTATTCCAGAAATATAAAGAAATTTTTTTAGGAAGTCTGTAAATTAGACCCTATAGTCACTTGTTCCAGTATGACAAACCATATGCATACCCATTCTTACCTTAAAAATAAAATTCTTAGAGAAATAGGACATTTCCTTAAATACTTTCTATAAACCCCAAAATAAAATGTGTGTTTGTGTATCCACACATGTACATATATCTTAAACTATTATCTAACATCTTGCTTAGTGGAAACATTAGAGATTTCCACTTAAAAAACTCAAGATGATATTCATCATTGTTCTGACGTTGCTTGCCTGTGCAATAAAGCATGAAACATACATTTAAAGTGTAGCTGACAATAAGAAGTTTTTTTTTGTTTTTTATAAATTTATTTATTTTATTTATTTTAGTTTTGGCTGCATTGGGTCTTCGTTGCTGCATGCGAGCTTTTCTCTGGTTACGGCAAGCGGGGGCTACTCTTCGTTGTGGTGCACAGGCTTCTCATTGTGGTGGCTTCTCTTGTTGTGGAGCATGGGCTCTAGGCACATGGGCGTCAGTAGTTGTGGCACAGGGCCTCAGTAGTTGTGGCTCACGGGCTCTAGAGCACAGGCTCAGTAAGTTGTGGCACACGGGCTTAGTTGCTCTGCGGCATGTGGGATCTTCCTGGACCAGGACTCGAACGCGTGTCCCCTGCATTGGCAGGCAGATTCTTAACCACTGTGCCACCAGGGAAGCCCAGAAGAAGTTTTTTGTAATAAACAACATAATTACATACCAATAAAAGCACTCCAGGTGGTGACACTCTTAGATTTAATGAGAGATCAGTAAACTTGTGAGTATATACATGAGAGATAATACCTGTATAATATACCAGTAACAATCTGTTGGCTGTAATGGGAAAATGCTCCCATTCACAGTAGCACCAAAAGCACAAAACCCAAAGAAAAAGTCTCACAACACATTGTTGGAGTTAGGTAAATAAAGGAATTTACTAGGAGATATATATTTTTTAATTTGAGCAAATGAGAAGTACATCAGTTTTCTGGATGTTAGAATATTGAATATTTTACGTTTGTCCTTTACCCCCAGTTATTTTATAGATTTTACATAAGCCCATAGAGTGCTGAAGAAGAGGTCCATTGCTACAGTCTTTGAAAAGAGTCTCTGTCCCTTTGGCCTCAAGAAACAGAAAACTTGGCTAAAAATGGTTTAAACAGCAAGAGGTTTAGGTTTATTGTCTTGCTGTCCAGAGGTGGCACGTTTCCAGGGAATTCAGTGGCTCAACCCCAGCACAAAGGACATGGGTTCTTTCCTTATCCTGCTTTGCTATCTTTACCCTATTGGCTTTTCCCCTCTGCTTGGCTCCTAATAGTCACAAGAGGGCTGCGTCAGTTCTAGGCAACACATCCTCACACACTGATAGCTGGAGCTGAGAAAAAGGACCATTCCTTCCTGCACATGTATCCTTTTCTTTTGTCTGCTGCCACGTGGCATGTGGGATCCTTAGTTCCCTGACCAGGGATTGAACGCATGCCCCCTGCAGTGGAAGCACGGAGTCTTAACCACTGGACCACGAGGGAAGTCCCTGCACAGGTATCTTTTTATAAGGAAAAGCTTTTCCAAAGCTTCCCAAAAGATTTCTCCTATCTCACAGACCAGGATGGTATTAAATGGCCCATACAGTAACAGGTGGTGAGCTGGATTTAGCCTGCAACTTTAGACTGATCAAGGGTCTCCATTCTTTCCTTTGCTGGGGAGAGGCTCCCATTCTGAGCACATGGTAGAGCGCGGGGTGAACTGAACAAATTGGGTCTCTGCCAGCAAAGGCGGTGTGTGTGTGCGTGTGTGTGTGTGTGTGTGTGTGTGTGTGTGTGTGTATGGGGTATGTGTGTGTATATATGCAGGAGGACTGGTTTCTGTACTCAAATGAACACTATTATTTACAATAATGAAAAAATAACTTCATTAGTTAATAGTTATACAGTTACAGCAACTACAAAAATATATGGCATAGGTTTAAATTATTGTATATCTATGATAATATGAAATTATTAAAAATTATGTTTTCACGGCATAAAAAAAACTCTACAATGTTTGTGAGGGAGAAGCAAGATACAGAATTATAACTAAACTGATCCCATTTTCATTCACTCATACACACTGAAGATTGGGAAGAAATATACCAGAGTACTGCTTTTCCTGTAGTGCTAAATTATGGGTAATTTTCTCTTTTTTTTTTTTCTGACTTTTCCCAATAAGTATGTAATGCCTTTAAAATCAGAAAAATTAATAGCATTAAAATTACACATTTCCATTGTATTGGCTAGATTGTGCTGTGTAATAAACTATCCCCAAATTTAGTAACTTAATTTATTCACTTAGTTCGTGATTCTATAGGTCAGCAGTTTGGGCTGGGCTCAGGTGGCCTCACAGTCAGGTGGGCAGTTCTGTTCTTGGCTAGAATTGCTCATGTATCTTAGTCAGCTGCTGGGTTGGCTGAGGTCTAGCTGGGGACCTCATCTTCATGCTACAAGTTTTCTCATTCTATAGCTGGCTAGCCCTGGCTTCGTCTCATGGCTGTTGAACAGGGTTCCAAGAGAGTGGGCAGAGTAAGCAAAGCCTCTTGGGTCTAGGTTCACAAACAGCACACTGTTAATTCTGCCACATTTTATTGGCCAAAGCAAGTTACAAGGCCAGCCCAGCTTCAAGAGGTAGGGAAATAACAGTCACTACCCCCATACCCTTGGTGAAAGAAGCCACATAATCATGCTGAAAGTGGGTGTGGATATAAGAGGGGTGTAGAATTTGGGGCCATTTTTGCAAGCAATCTGTTACTTCTTCTTAAAAATGAAGAAGGAACAAAACAAAAGAGCCGTACCCAAAGATTATAGAAATAAACTATGAAGTAAAAAGTATATATTTAGGTGATGAGAACTTTTAAATGTTTTCCTTCAGGGTTACTGGGAAGATTTTATCTTGCTTCTCAGTTGTGTCTGGTTGAGGGTTTAGTGACAGCTTATCTCTTGGGGTAGCACTAAGCATTTAAATCAAACTGTTTTTAGAAGGAGGGGAGGGAAGCAAAACCATCTCTGTAAATGAATCAGTATTGATGCACACTCAGAATTTGTCCTCTGGGTGTGTCAGTAACTCATCCTGTGTAGGACCTAGGAAAGTGCTGAGTGATGGGACCATAGCCAGAAGCAGACAGACTGGAGCCTCGCCAGGCTCAGAGCCCTTTCACCATTTTCATCCTGTTCTTTGTAAGAATGGAATTTAGAAAGGGTCCTTGGTGTAAAAACTCAGCTGAATAATTAAGATGATACATGCCATTTCTTCTTGATGTGTAATCACCACAGCTATGGCATTAGGAAAGAGTTGGTAACTGAGAGATGCGATGCTTCTCAAATACTTAGGGGTTTTGCGGGGACCTGAAGCCTTTAGCATAAACATGATGCATCTTGCTGGAGCATCACTTTTGTTTCATTTTAAAACTTTTTTATTTTGAAGTTATCTTAGATTTACAGAAGATTTTGCCAATGTAGTACAGAGAGTTTTTGAATATCCTTCCCTTGCCTTCCCCTAACATTAACATTTTACATAACCCTGGTGCATTTGTCAAAGCTAAGAAATTTACATTGGTATAATACTGCTAACTTTAGTTATTAACTATAGACTTTATTCAGATTTCCCCAGTTTTTCTACTAATATTCTTTTCTGTTCCAGGATCCAGTTCGTGTTGCATTTAATTGTCATGTCTGGTGATTCTCCTCCAGTTTCATCTTCCTTTGTCTTATATGACCTTGACACTTTTGAAGAGTAGTGGTCAGGTACTTGGCAGGATGTCCCTTGATTTAGGTTTGTCTAGTGTTTTCTCATGGTTAGACTGAGGTTATGGATTTTAGGGGTGAGTGCAGCAGAGGTGATACACCCTTGTCACCGCATCATGTCAGGAAGTACATGGCATCAACATGACTCACCACTGGTGATGTTAAACTTGATCACTTGGTCATGAGGTGGTGTCTGCCAGGTTTTTGCTGCTGTTAAATGACTATTTTTTCCTTTCCATAATCTGTTCCTTAGAAGAGAAATCACTGAGACCAACCCATACTTAGGGGACGGAGGGAATTTAATCTCCATCTCCTAGAGGGAGGAGTCTCAAGGAATTTGTGGGCACATTTTAAAACAACCACAGTAATTAATAATACCTTTATTCATGTTTATTAATATTTTGGGGGAGATACTCTAAGATGATGCAAATATCCATAATGTTTCATCCATAGGTCATCACAGGTGGTAACAGTCTACCCTGGCAGGGCCACTTCTTGGACTGAGACACTTCCTGTTATAATTGCCCCTTAGAAAAAGTGAAGAGTCACCCCTGTCCATTACACCTGGATTTGATTTAGGCTTCTGGATTAGCTTATTTGTTGACATCTGCCCAGGAGGAGCTTTCACAGTGAGCAGTGGAGAGTGCAGTCCAGTCCACGGCCAGAAGAAGGGGCAGCCAGCAGGATAATTACCTTCTCATCCCGGTTCTGTCACTACAAAGATTTGTGACCTCGGGCGAGGCTGTGGATCAGATGGTCTTGAGGTAGTGCATTATCTCATCTGACTTTGGTAGGCACAGACACACAGTCCTCTTTTTCCTGCCTCTTTTTTCTCGTGAAATAGGGAAACTAGGTGGGTGGTTTGGATGAACCTTAACATGCACTGATCCTAGGTTGCTGCTCAAGAAGAGCAGCTAGTGGGAAAGATGCAGAGATGCTAGGGCTGGGGCGATGTACCCTGGTTCAGCTTATCACAGCGTCAGAGGCTTCTCAGAGGAGAATGGGACCCTGAACAGGAGCCGTTGGGGAGAGGGTGATGCTGCCCTCTTTCGCGTATTTTGTTCTCCTGTTCCGTCCGTCTGCCCTTCACATGAGCTACAAGGGATTGAGAACTCAAGCTGAAAGAAGTGGGGACTGAAGACAAGCCAGGAATATGTGCAGAGAAAGATCCCAGGCTAACTCAGTCTTCTTAAACCCCTTGGGAAGTTCTTTCTGGACTCCGGCTTATGTCCGTGTCAGCAGCCCCAGAGTCAGTAGATCCATTTCTCCCATCTGGATGCTGGGAAGAAGGAAGTTCTTGGTCCTCACTGGGATCAGGGGATGGTCTCAGACTTGGAGGATAGCTGGGAGCCCCAAGCCTGGATGGCTTGTCCCAACCTTGTCTCCAGCAGGGGCCTGCTGTCCCTTTGTGTAGCCATTTGGTCTTTTGCTTTTCAGTTTTGGCAACTCATCTGTCTCAGCCAGAGAAAGAAAGTGGGCTGCTGGTTATCTTTCTCCGGGATTCTTCTCTTTTCTCCCTTTTCTCTAGGCCTTCATAACCTCTCTCATTTAAACTAGGGACTGCTGGGCTTCCCTGGTGGCGCAGTGGTTGAGAGTCCGCCTGCTGATGCAGGGGACACAGGTTCGTGCCCCGGTCCGGGAGGATCCCATGTGCCGTGGAGCGGCTGGGCCCGTGAGCCATGGCCACTGAGCCTGCGCGTCCGGAGCCTGTGCTCTGCAACGGGAGAGGCCACAACAGTGAGAGGCCCACGTACCACAAAAAAAAAAAAAAAAACAAAAAACTAGGGACTGCTGAAGTCATCACTACCACTTTCTTTTCTTTTTGAAATTCAGTCCTATTTGCAGAGCTCTGCCCCTCCCTGACCTGATACTTTTAGGCATCAAATTTCATATTTGCTTGGTGGTTTGAGTGTCCCTCTTCTCCACGTCTTGGGCTCCCCTCCAAACACAGGCCAAAACACAGGCCCTGCTTCTTCGGGTTCCCCTCACCCCATTGTAGCTGCTATGTAACAGCCCTTCAGCAATTTGAGACCTGGCCTGGGCCTGGTGTCAAGTTTCTTCTTTAAAAATAATCTTTCAAACTTGCCTTTATTTATTTATTTATTTTGTGTGTGTGTGTGTGTGTGTGTGTGTGTGTGTTCAAAAATATTCATTTCCTCTTCTCACTCTTTTTAAAATTTTTATTGGAGCATAGTTGATTTGCAATGTTGTGTTAGTTTCAGGTGTACAGCAAAGTGAATCAGTTATACATATATCCACTCTTTTTTAGATTCTTTTCCCATAATAGGCCATTACAGAGTATTGAGTAGAGTTCCCTGTGCTATACAGTAGGTCCTTATTAGTTATCTGTTTTATATATAGTAGTGTCAATCCCAGGCTCCCAATTTACCCCTCCCCCCCATACCCCCTGGTAACCATCAGTTTGTTTTCTACATCTGTGACTCTGTTTTGTAGATAAGTTCATTTGTACCCTTTTTTTAGATTCCACATATAAGCAATATCATGATATTTGTCTTTGTCTGACTTAACGTCACTCAGTATGACAATCTCTAGTTGCATCCGTGTTGCTGCAAATGGCATTATTTCATTCTTTTTTATGCAAACTTGCCTTTATTTTGATTTCTGAAGTAATACATGCCTGCTGCGTAAGACTCTGGAAATAGAGAAGATAATAAAAGGCAACCATAATCCTCCTGCCCAGAGAATGGCTGTTAATGTTTCATTTTTCTTTCATTCTCTTTTTGAAGTGTGTGTGTATA
Organism: Delphinus delphis; assembly: GCF_949987515.2. Lineage (NCBI taxonomy): Eukaryota > Metazoa > Chordata > Mammalia > Artiodactyla > Delphinidae > Delphinus > Delphinus delphis. The sequence goes on along the minus strand of NC_082693.1, from coordinate 76,645,867 downwards.
TGTGTGTGTGTGTGTGTGTGTGTGTGTGTGTATGATTATTTAACATAATCGGAGTCGTATAGTACCTAATATTTTATAACACTTTCTTGTTTTGCTTTCATTTTCCCACTAGCTACTGTTAACATGACTCTTGGTGTGTCTTTAAATTTTTTGAAGTTAAACGATTGGTGTTTTACTTATTTAATGAACGCACTTTCTATCATTTTTCATTTAACCCCCATCTCTACTCTCATTTCCTCTCTGTTTTAGGATGGTGATGATGTTGAGTTTTATACTGGTTACATCAGACACTATTTTGGAAACTATATCGGTACATTTCATTCTAAGAATAGTCTACAGGGTTGGTGCTTTTATTAGCCTCATATGATGGATGAGGAACCGAGATTAAGGAAGTTGCCTAGAGTCACACACTTTGGTAAGGGACAGAACTGGATTTGAACTTGTCATCAGCTCCCTTCAGAGTCCCCTTGTGAGCACTTTCTTTTTGGGTTAGGGACATGCTCTTTAATGGAGAGGGTGGATTGTAATCCAGAACAACAGTATTTTCCAGTTTTTGTGGATAAAGTTGGGTGTTAGTCTTGGCTTGGTCACTTCCATGCTCTGTGGCCTTTGGTAAGTTACTTCACCTCTCTGGGCCCCCATGGGCCTTCTCAGCTCTCAAGTTCTATGGCTTTGTAATGGAAAAAAGCAGAACAGAAGTAGCATTAAAAGACAGATCCAGGGGCTTCCCTGGTGGCGCAGTGGTTGAGAGTCCGCCTGCCGATGCAGGGGACACGGGTTCGTGCCCTGGTCCGGGAAGATCCCACATGCCGTGGAGCGGCTGGGCCCGTGAGCCATGGCCGCTGAGCCTGCGCGTCCGGAGCCTGCGCTTCACAATGAGAGAGGCCACAACAGTGAGAGGCCCGCGTACCACAAAAAAAAAAAAAAAAAAAAAGACAGATCCAGGATGACAGAAACGTTATTCATTCAGATTTCAGGGCATTTACATTTGGCCCTCATTTCATGTGAGGAAGTTGTTTTCCTTATTATTTTTATTGCTGTTATTTTACTGCTATTTAAATGAGCAGGAGAAGTCCCCACAGGGGCCGTGAGGTCTTCTTGGATGCCGAGTTAAAGCAGTCCTCATGATAGGTAAATCCCATGACATACTTCCTTAGAATACTTTGAGGTCTTGGGACTTTTGTGGCTGACCAGCAGGTATGGAGACTGAAGGCCATGTGCCCCTTTCTGGTGCAGGCGCCCGGCCCCTGGTCATGTTGTTGGGGTCTCTTCCCAGTTGTCCTCTGAGGTGTGTGGCTAGAGGGATGTGCTGGGAGACTTGGATTCTTTAGGGGCAGTGGGTGCTGGTGGGCCAGAGGAGGGGAGCGGGCTGATTGAGCCAGAGGCAACCACTGTCCTTTTCCAGACATTGGTGGTGAAGCGGTCTACCTGGTACCACAGATCCTTTTCCGGGGTCCTGTCCCCCTACCCTTGCCCAGCAGGAAGAAAAGGAGAACCAGAAGATGCTTGTCTCACAGAACAGGAGTTCACTCCCATGGAGTTTCCCTTGCCCTTTCATACAGACTTAAAAAAACATAAGAAAGAAAGTGGTTTTTGCTCTTGGCTGGGTTCCAGCTGTTGACCGAAGAAGCAGCCAGCACTGAACCACGGCCCCTTCTTTACTCTGTGGGTGTTGGTGATCCTCTGGGGCAGGGCCTGGTAATCGTGTCACTGTGCCAGCTCCTCTGGCAGATGGCTTTATTTTTCTAGTGTTATGTTCCCCTGTTTGCCAGGCATCTCTGAGGAAAGGCTGACATTTTCTTCTTTGTCCAGTTCACCTAGAAACAACAAAAACTTACCTAGTAAATTTTTTTCCTGTTGTTGACTTGGAAAATATCTTGCTTCTGCCAAGGGATGGGACAGCTTTTGTTCTCTTCAGTGAGATGATCTGGGGACTTTATTTCAAAGTCTGAGTCTCTAAGATAGCAAATGTGGGTCACAAGGAGCCTGCTTATGTTTGGGCAGTGGGAGTCCCGATTAAATTGAATAGAACGGTAGTGAAGCACTAAATGTATATTGAGAACATGCATGAATCAGTCACATTTTCATGCCTCCTGAGGGAACGAGGGTCATAGTGATGATAATGATGATATGTTGATAATAAAAACAATAGCATCAGCATTTGTTGAGTACTTCCTCTGCGCTGGACAGTGTGGTATGTGTGAGTTTTGTTTTACAGAAACAAGAAACCGAGACTCAGGTTGAATCCCTTGCTCAGGGTCACCTAGTAAGTGCGAGCAGCTTTTAGACACGGCTTGAGCCCATAGTCCCCACCTGTGTTTAACCTCTAGGCACACTGCCTCCAAAATCACATTGTAAGAGAAGCTGGGCATTTATAGTTTCAAATTTTGAGATACCTCAAGAAATTGCTTTTGATAAATAAGTAAAATAGAAGAAAAAGAAAACTTGTTCTTTTTCTCCATTATGTTTCTTTGAACTGAATATAATGTGTTTAATGAATGCAACTACAAGATCTGCCCTCTGATCCAGGCCTATTGTTTCATGGGTCTCAGGGCCGTACTATTTTTTTTTTTTTTTTTTTTTTTTTTGCGGTACGCGGGCCTCTCACTGTTGTGGCCTCTCCCGTTGCGGAGCACAGGCTCCGGACGCGCAGGCTTAGCGGCCATGGCTCACGGGCCCAGCCGCTGCGTGGCATGTGGGATCTTCCCGGACCGGGGCACGAACCCGCGTCCCCCGCATCGGCAGGCGGACTCTCAACCACTCCACCACCAGGGAAGCCCGCCCCGTACTATTTTTTTTAAAGAGTTTTATTGAGGAATAATTTACATATTGTAAAATTCAGGTTTTAAATTCAGTAATTTTTAGTAAATTTATAGAGCTGTGCAACCATCACCATAATCCATGTTCAGAACATTTCCGTTACTACAAAAAGTGGCCTTGCACCTATTTGCAGCCAGTCTCTGCTCTCACTCCTAGGCAAGCACTAATCTGCCTTCTTTCTCTGTAGATTTGCTTTTTCTGGAAATTTCATATAAATGGAATCATTCAATGTGTGGTCTTTTGTGTTTGCCTTTTTTTTCACTTAGCATAATGATTTTGAGATTCACTACTGTCGTAATGTGTATTGATAGTTCATTCCTTTTTATCGCCAAATCGTACCACATTTTGTTAGTTCATTCGCTTCCGTTGGACATCTGCCTTGTTTCTGCTATGGTCATTTGTGTGCGTGTATTAATATGTACAAATGTTATCGTTACTCTTTGATAGATAGCTGAGAGTGAAATTGCTGGGACATATGGTAGATGTATGTTTAACCTTTGAAGAAACTGTTAAACTGTTTTCCAACGTGGCTGAACCATTTTACCCTTCCAGTACTGGGCTATGAGGGGGCCTCCAGTGGCTCTACAAATTTGATACTGTCTCTTTGATTGTAGCCATGCTAGTGGGTGTTTGGGGGCATCTCATCGTGGTTTTAATTTGCATCTCCCTAATCACTATTGATGTTGAGCATCTTTTCATGTACTTATTAGATATTCATATATCTTCTTTGGTGAAATATCCATTCAATTTTTTGCCTAGTTTTTACTTGGGTTGTCTTTATGAGAGTTCTTTATATATCCTGAATACAAGTCCCTTTTCAGATGTGATTTTTAAATATTTTCTCTCATCCGTGGCTTATCTTTTCATTTTCTTAATGGTGACTTTTGAAGAACAAAGGTTTTTAAATTTGATGAAGTCCAGTTCATCTATTTATTTATTTATTTATTTATTATTTTTTTTGTGGCATGCGGGCCTCTTACTGTTGTGGCCTCTCCCGTTGTGGAGCACAGGCTCCGGACGCGCAGGCTCAGCAGCCATGGCTCACGGGCCCAGCCGCTCCGCGGCATGTGGGATCTTCCTGGACCGGGGCTCGAACCCGTGTCCCCAGCATGGGCAGGCGGACTCTCAACCACTGCGCCACCAGGGAAGCCCTATTTCTTTCTTTTGTAGATTGTGCTTGGGCTGTGCCTTTAACCTGTCTCTTTGGTTTACTCTTAGTTTAGGTGCCCCAGTTTTCACTCTCACAACCTCCCTGGATCCTGCATTTATTCCTGTTTGAGGCCAGAAGGCAAAGCCCAGCCTCCAAGTTCTCTTGCTAATATTCTGTGATGGGCACTCTGCTGGAATTTTGTGTGTAGGCATCTGGCACTCTGGTTACCAAATCTTGAGATGAAGGTAAAATTAGACCTGCCTTGGAAACTTATAGTTGAGAGTCAGAAAGGAGGAAACTACTGCTACATATGGAAGTGTTCTCTTTTTTTAAAGTTAGTGGGTGCTTCTCTGCTTATTGATAACCATCATTTAGAATAAAAATCCCTTATATTGCTTTGAGGCCTTCAGAGTTTATTCACCTTTATCATCTCATTTAAGTCTTTCTGCAGATAGGAATAGGGTTTAAATACAATAGAAAAGTATTTAACAAAAATAATTAGTTAATATTTGAGACTCAAGTATTATTTAATCATTTTTCCAGGCCTACCAAGAATATTTTTAAATGTTCACCATTTACCACATAAAGATGGGTTGGAGGAGAGTTAATTAACACTGGGTTTTGTCTACTAATTTGATGAATTTCAGCCATAGTGAGAATCACAGAATTGCAGGTTCTTAATTTTGGAAGGGACCTTAAAATTTGGGATACATCCTTTTACCCACCACAGGATCCTTAGGTTGCTCTTGCTGGCAGATAACCCTCCTGTTCAGTAGCCTGGCGTGTCCAGCGAAAGAGAGCTTATAACTTCTCAAGCCCAGGGGATCAATTCTTGGATGAGTTTGAGTACTGGAAAATAATTTCGAATATGGAGCATAACATTCCCCTGTAATTTTCACCCCTTGGCAGCACAAAACAACTTAGTGCCACTCTTTATTGGCAATTCTTCAATAGTTAAGTGGCGCTACCTTAAACAGGAGGCCCAAATACCTCCCGTTCCATCAACTATTTTGTATTTAATTTGGATTCCCGACCTATAGCCATTCTGGTCACTTCTTGCTAGATATGCTTTAGATTGTCCATATCTTTTGTACCCACATGAAACCTACACATCAGACATGGCCTGGCTGGTAGAGCTTAGTGAGCCTATCAATTTCTTTGATGCAGACAGGGGCTGCCTTGTGGTGGTAGTTATTTAGCACCTGCATTGCACTATTGGCATATGTTAGGCTTGTGGTCAACCAAAACCCCAATTTTTTTTCCTCCTATGGATTTTAGGGAAGTCAGTTTTCCATTAGTCTCTTTTTACATAATTGCTGCTTTAAACATAAATTCAGAACTTTACGGTTAATATTATTATTTAATGTTAACACAAATAACTGGCATCTGTTGGGAATTTACCATGTAGATCTTGTTGGGTTTTCTCCAGTATTCGTCTTTTGGAATTGCTTTGAATCTTGTTTCTTCCCTTTTTTATTTCTTTCCCAAGAAACTTCGGTCTGTCTGTTGAGAGAGAAGTTTGCATACCTAGTTCCCATCCATTGGATGTCCTCTCTACCGAGATATGTTTTGGTTTGGGCAGGTTCCTAATGATGCAAGCTGTGTAGGATGCAGATCCAATGGTAGGGATTCAAGCTACCTGGACTTGTGCACACGTGTTCATGCACTCCTCCATGGCCCTTCCGGTCCTGGGGTAACACGGCTCATTGTTACACATTTCTGCTCTTTTGTGGATTGAGTCAGGTTCTCCAGATCGTTGCCCCATATGACTTACATAGCGATGATTATGAAGCACTTAGGTCCATTTAGAAAAATAGTGACAAAGAGGGACTTAAAACAAAATAGAGGAAGAAAAAGATGGGCAGTTTTTTCATTTTAAAGTCTGTGCTTAACCAACTTAGCCCTGAGTTTTGTTTCCCAGTCTGCTCCGTCTCGCTGCCCTCATGATTACTTTCAAGTCATGACTGACCCTTCCATGCTGTGGATTGAGAGGGTTTCTCAACTGCTTCTCATCAGAAAGCGAGATGCTCTTTTAAAAAATGTTGTACTGGGGCTTCCCTGGTGGCGCAGTGGTTGAGAGTCCGCCTGCCGATGCAGGGGACACGGGTTCGTGCCCCAGTCCGGGAAGATCCCACATGCCGCGGAGCGGCTGGGCCCGTGAGCCATGGCCGCTGAGCCTGCGCGTCCGGAGCCTGTGCTCCGCAACGGGAGAGGCCACAACAGTGGGAGGCCCGCGTACCGCAAAAAAAAAAAAAAAAAGTTGTACTTTATGTTTTCAGATGATATTTTCCTTCCTGAGCAAGGAATGGGGCTGTTTGCTGGAGAACCTGACTTGACTCATAGAAGAGCAGATTCAAAACAGGAGAAGATATTTGCAAATCATGTATCTGACAAGGAAACTGTATCCAGAATATATATGGAACTATTACAACTTCACAGTAAAGTCAACCCATTTTAAAACAGGCAAAAAGGCTTTCAGCAGCTGAGAAGCTGGGGAGATCCCGCTGGACCCGGAGCTCACTGTCCTCCCGGCACTTCGACCCCCCCGCACACCGCAACCCGAAGCCCCTCAGTGAACTGGATTGATTTCCCCCCCTACCCCTGGAAAAAAAAAACAGGCAAAGGATTTGAATAGGCATTTCTCCAGAGAAGATATACAGATGGCCAATAAACACATGAAAAGATATTCAGCATCACTAGTCCTTAGGGAAGTGCAAATTGAACCATAATGAGAGACCATTTCACACCAACAAGAATGGCTAAAATTAAAAAGACAGACAACAACAAGTATTGATGAGGTTTGGGGAAATTTGAGCCTTCATATACTGCTAGTGGGATCGTAAAATGGTGCAGCCACTTTGGAAAACAGATTGGTATGTCCTCAAAATGCTAAACGTAGAATGACCATATGGCCCAGCATTCCACTCTTAGACCGAAAAGAAATGTAAACGTATGTCCACACAAAAATATGCATGGGTTGTCTTCTTATTGTTGAGTTGTGAGGGTTTTTAAAAAATACAGTTCAGATCCAAGTACCTTGTCATATGTATGATTTGCAAATATTTCCTGCCATCTTGTCTTTTTACTCTGTTGATGATGGCTATTTTTACATTGATGCCCAAAGTTTTAAATTTTGATGAAGTCTAACTTGTTTGTTTTTTTCTCGTCACTTGTGCTTTTGGTTCTGTATGTTTGTGTGTTTTTAAAAATTCATTTATTTTATTTATTTATTTTTGGCTGTGTTGGGTCTTCGTTGCTGCACGCGGGCTTTCTCTAGTTGCGGCGAGCAGGGGCTACTCCTCGTTGAGGTGCACGGGCTTCTCATTGCAGTGGCTTCTCTTGTTGCCGAGCACAGGCTCTAGGCGCGTGGGCTTCAGGAGCTGTGGCTTGCGGGCTCTGGAGCACAGGTTCAGTGGTTGTGGCGCACGGGCTTAGTTGCTCCGCGGCACACGGGATCTTCCCGGACCAGGGCTTGAACCCGTGTCCCCTGCATTGGCAGGCACATTCTTAATCACTGCACCACCAGGGAAGCCCTGGTTCTGCATGTTTTTGAAGTACTAAAAGTATTAGCTTATTTTATATTCTGGGCTGATTGGTTGCTGTAATATACAAGAGGAGCTAGCTGTGAGTAATTGAATAATTAATATACCTTGTAGAGAAGAGTAACAAGCCCACAGGACTCTGAGGTTCAGTGTATTGATGGTTTTCCTTGTTTACCTTTGTGTGTGTGTATCACCACTTCACCCCAGCACTTAGAATGGTGTTGTGTGTGTACTAGATACTCAAAAAATACTTGTTGATTAAATCTAGAAAGGAAAATTTATTTTTGCTAAAGACCTCAACTGCATTTATTTGGGAGGGTCTTGAAGTTCAAATCTTAGCTCCACTTACTGTGTGGCATTTCCTAAGCCACTTAACCTCCTTGAACCTCAGTTTCCACATCAGTAGGAGAAAGACAATACTGTGTATTTGGAGGATTGTTGTAAAAATCACATATAAAACCCTTTGCACGTGTAGAGATTCCAAAAATAGCAATTACTGTTTATATCAATTATTTGATCTATGTCTCAGTTTCTCCCTTTAGTAGGAGAAAATTCATGAGATTGTGCACTCAATCCTTCCCTGCTTCCTTTGATAAGTAAAAGAGTCTATTTCCCAGACCCTCAAAAGAACCTTCCTTGGTCCCTGACTGTCTGTATTTTTGTGGAATTCATGTTGAAGGAACTTTGAGTCTATCAGCTAGTTGCACTATCTAATAAGGTAGCCATAGGCCACACGTAGTTATCTAAGTTAAAATTAACTAAAGTTGAACTTTCAGTTCCTCAGTTGTACGAGCCACATTTCAAGGACTGAATAGCCATATGTGGCTACTGGCTACCACACTGAACAGTGCTTATACAGAACATTTTCTTCATTGCAGAAAGTTCTATTGGACAGTGCTGGAGCAAAATGGTGGGCAATTTTATGTGACTTTCTGTTCAACTGCAGAGCCTGTGACATAAGTCTTTTCTATAGACTCATCCAAGTAGCCCCTTCCCCACACCTGTCCTACCCCACTTAGGGGATTCTCAGGCTCAAGGACCTTGAATGCTTTAGAATCTGGGAAACGACGAGTTACATAACCGAGGATGGTTTTATTCTTTGTTATTTCAGAAATTTCACATTTGTCTCTGTTGCTGCTGTGCCTTTTTAGTAAGTTTGGTCATTAGGGAGGCCAGTAGGGGGCCCTTTTGGACAGTTATGGTTGGGTGAATATCATAGTGACCTGAGGAGGAGGGAAGATGCTTCCCCACATCCCTAATTTTCTGTGAGGTGTTGGGTGCTGGGATAAAACTACATTGCAAACAGATATTCAGGATTCTGGAAAATTTTTTTTATAGATTTATTTATTTTTGGCTGTGTTGGGTCTTCGTTACAGTGCACGGGCTTTCTCTAGTTGCCGCGAGCGGGGGCTACTCTTCGTCGTGGTGCGTGGGCTTCTCATTGTCGTGGCTTCTCTTGTTGCAGAGCACAGGCTCTAGGCGCGCGGGCTTCAATAGTTGTGGCATGTGGGCTAAGTAGTTGTGGCTCACAGGCTCTAGAGCGCAGGCTTAGTAGTTATGGCGCACAGGCTTAGTTGCTCCGCGGCATGGGGGATCCTCCTGGACCAGGTCTCGAACCCGTGTCCCCTGCATTGGCAGGCGGATTCTTAACCACTGCACCACCAGGGAAGCCGAAATTTTTTCCAGTTATAGAATTAAGATAATGTTCTAGAGATTGGAGTCTTTGGAGATAGTTTGACAAGGAAGCCCTGAGCATTCCTCTCTGCTTGGGACTGATTTAAGCTGACCTCAGTGAATTTCTTCCTAAAGACTTTGGACATGTTCTGGTTAGATTGTAACGCACCTGCATTCTTCTCCTGGACTTAAAAAATAGGAGGAGAATTAAATTCTTTTTGTTGACAGGACTGCTCTTACATTATCTTTCCTGTTACTCTCAGCATCTTCTGAAATCATGCTTTCTGTGAGCCACTCCTAGAATTTATGGGCGCTTTCCTGGATGTGGGACACACCTCAGATGTATCCTGAGGATAGTTTCTTTTTGACTTGATCCAAGGCATGAAAACATGCATTGAATGAGAGGCCATGGGAATGCGTAGGGTTAACATTCTTTCCCATCTGCTTTTAAATAAGTGTTGACTTTGCCAGGCCAAGCAAATGAGCCTGCAGTCATTCCTAAGTGGGAAGAAGTGGTTAATTTTAGACTGTTTCAGTATTCCCAAAACTGAAATTCTTGTACGTATATTTTGGGAAAAAGCATGTGTGTGGTTGGTTTCTTGTTGACTGAAAGAAAAACGCATAATGTAAATCTGTGAATTAAGTTTTATTTGAGGGCCTTACTGAGGACTGTAGCCTGGGAGACAGCCTTTCAGATAGCTCTGAGGAACAGCTCCAAAGAGGTAAGTGGGGAGTCAGAATATACATGAAATTTTTGCTGGAAAAAAACCCATGTAGTTCAACATGAAAATATTACTGCTAATCACAAAGAACAGCATCTCAAGTTAAGTGCTTTTCCATTTATGACACAATTCGGGAATCTGGGGTCATTGAAATTTCTCCTTAGATATGTGTCTTAAGATCTAGGGGCCAGTAAGTGGGATACGCTTCCTGTTTTTCTCCATTCTGAATTCCCCTCAGGCACATTGTCAGTGGGCAACTGCAGTGGCTAATGGATTGATCCTCATAGAACTGGTATGGCAGGCAACATTTATTTCTTTACATTCTCAACCAGTGGACGAAGCACAACTAAACAGGGTTCTTTCTTGGAAGGAGCTCAGGACCTTTTGATATGTTGGTGGGCACTGTGGCTTTCAGGAAGAGAATGTAGTACGTATTTCCCACACTTGACCTTGGGACCCTTGTATGACCCAGCACCTTGGGGACCAGCAGCCTGCAGGACACCCTTTGGGAATTTCTGGCTGAAGGACGGTGTTTGGAGAAACAGGGAAACGCCCACTGTGGGAGAGTGCAAATGGAGCAATTTTGTAAATACTTCTGCTTTCTGTTTCTCAGTTGTGTCGCAGTTTTTGTTTCTCAGAGATTATTTTTAACCCAAACTGTAGTCATTTGAAGTCTCATACACTCGCAGGCCCTTATCAGATGAAAGTGCCCCACACCTGCCGAATCAGGACCATTGTCTGGCCTGTAGAGAAGGTAAAAATTACTCTCTGAATTGTTTTTTAAAAGGAACCTTTCAGTGAGGCTGCTAACTCACTTCTTTTGGGCACACATTTAGGGTCTGCTAAATATCTATTTCTGCTTCAAGGTACAATCACTTTCTAAGAAACAAATAATTTACAGGCAAATTTTACATGATGAGAATCCATGAATGACTTTTAGGAGATACCTAAAGCTTTGAGGGCAAATTTTGTTGTCAAGGGGATAGATTATATGTACATCTTGCTTCTATTAATACTTTTCTGGGCAGATTAACTAAATGAACTTCTATTTAACTTGGGTAATAGTCTTAGCCAAGACAGTGCCTGATAATAATGACAACAATAATAGTAGCTAACATTTCTTAAGTGGTCACTGTCTGCCAGGCACTGTCCTAAGTATAATACTGTACATGTGTTAACTCATTTAATACTCACAAGAATTCAGTGAGGTAGCTGTTATTTTTGGCACTTTATAAATTGGAAAGTATAGGCATTCTATAATAGTGAAGGCCAGAATTAATTATTGGTTCTGTGTTCATACCAATGAATAACAAAGCATATTTTACAGTACATTTTTTAAAAATGCGGAGCGGGCTTCCCTGGTAGAGCAGTGGTTGAGAATCTGCCTGCCAATGCAGGGGACATGGGTTCGAGCCCTGGTCTGGGAGAATCCCACATGCTGCGGAGCGACTAGGCCCGTGAGCCACAGCTACTGAGCCTGCGTGTCTGGAGCCTGTGCTCCGCAACAAGAGAGGCCGCGATAGTGAGAGGCCCGCGCACCGCGATGAAGAGTGGTCCCCGCTCGCCGCAACTAGAGAAAGCCCTCGCACAGAAGTGAAGACCCAACACAGCCAAAAATAAATAAATAAAATAATAAAATAAATTTATGAAAAAAAACCAATTTGGAGCAAGTACTAATTTTCATAAAATTCTATGTACTATGTAGTACACAACTGATTTTGCAATTAATTTTTTCTTCTTAAGGTATCTATCTTACATCTTATAACTTCTACTTTGGAATTTTTAGATGTCAGTAGATGCTGTAAAAATAGAATTTACTTATGTATTTATTCAACAGCTGGTTTCTGTGTTTGATGCTAGGAACACAAAGATGATTGAGGCACAGTCCCTGTCCTCATAGAGATGTCATCAAAGGGGGAAGAGGAATAATCACCCAAAGCTATCATTTCTGAAGCCATGAAAGGGAAAGTGATTTCTTGCATTTTATTTTAAAAAGTCAAAGAGAAAAAGTCTCTAGGCTGCAGTGGGACAGGAAGCTGGGTAGAAACCACAGGTCTTAGTTTTTTTTTTCTAGCTTTATTGAGATATTATTGACGTATAACATATGTAAGTTTAAGGTGTACAATGTGATGATTTGCTATGTATATATGTTATACATATAGTGAAACGATTGCCAAAATAAGGTTAGTTAACACCTCCATCCCCTCTCATAATTACCCTTTTTTATGTGTGGTGATAACATTTAAGATTGACCCTCTTAACAACTTTCAGGTATGTAATACAGTACTGTTAATTATAGTCACCATGCTTTATCTTAGTTCCCCATCTTACAGCTAGAAATTTGTATCCTTTGACCAGCATCTCCCCAGTTTCCCAATCTCTCAGCCTCTGGCAGCCACCATTTTACTCTATTTCTACGAGTTTGGCTTTTTAAGATTCCACCTATAAATGAGAACATGCAGTATTTGTCTTTCCCTGTCTGACTTATTTCACTTAGCGTAATGTCCTCGAGGTCCATCAAATGACTCTTGAAGTGTTCTGCAGCCCTGGCTTGATTCCACCCAGAGCTGCCAGCCTCCGGTTGAAGCATGTTGCTGCTCCTGAATGCAGGCTTCTGACCGCTGGAGAGACGGGTCATCAGGGAGAGCAAACCACGTGCTGTGAAAGAATACCAGAGGCCCCTCAATGATCTCCTGAAGCATCCTCTCCGGGGCAGGGTCAGGGGTACTTTTTGTAATACAGATAGAGAGACAAAAGCCGAGGCTGCAGCGGGGAGTTCTCCTGTGACAAGCAGTGAGAAAGGCTGGCAATACACTCGCCCCTGATGGGCTTCCTTTGACACAGGGTTTGGGGTAGTCTGCATGGGAAACACCGGGCCAGGGCCCTGTTACCCATGTTAGGCCCTGGCCTCAAAGCCCATGCTTCCTTGGTTGAATCAGCCTTTAAAGGAAAACAAGTGGAAGGGGAAGGGGTATGGAGGCAGCGTCTCCCTGGGAAATTCTGCACAAAGAGCCATTTTATTTGTTTGTTTGTTTTTGTTTTTGTTTTTGTGGTACGCAGGCCTCTCACTGTTGTGGCCTCTCCCGTTGCGGAGCACAGGCTCCGGGCACGCAGGCTCAGCGGCCATGGCTCACGGGCCCAGCCGCTCCGTGGCATGTGGGATCTTCCCGGACTGGGGCACGAACCCGTGTCCCCTGCATCGGCAGGCGGACTCTCAACCACTGCGCCACCAGGGAAGCCCCAAAGAGCCATTTTAAGTTGGTAGGTAGGGCTCCGAGCTCTTGGAAGAGCCAAATCTTACAGCCAACCCAGGCCCTTACTGTAGCCTGAAACATGCCTCTCCCACCCCACAAATCCACCTTTCTGCTTTGTGTGCTGTGATAATTAATTATGCATTCATCTGTTGGGTTGTACTCTTCAAAGATAGGATACTCCTTAGATAAAATGAACCACTGAAAGGAATGTTGGGAGGTTCTTGTTTTTCAGTGTGTGTTGAGTGCCTCATATATGCCAGGCATTCTAAGTACTTTTCATGTCCTTAACTCATTTAAGTAGCACCACAGCCCTGTAGGTGTGTGTTACTATCCCCATTTAACAGACGGGGAAACTCAATCTCAGAGAGGTTGAATGACTTGTCCAAACCAAGACTCATATCGGGAAGTCTGGTTTTGGAAGGCAGTGGTTTTGTTTCTGCCTCAGACAGGAATCTAGTTAAATCATTCTGAGAAGATGGAGATCATTTTTTTAAAAAGTCATCTAGGTACACAGCTCTAATTAAACGAAGAAACAAAAAGCTCATCTTTACTAGTGTGGCTCTTATGTGATGATTTGTCTTTGGATATGACCCAGAGACTTGGGTCATTTTTGGCTCCTAGGTCTCTGGCCCGGGTGACTGGGTGATGGTGGTGAGGAGTGACCAGGGACTTAAGGAATTAACTTGCATGGTTTTTACCTCTAGGTCAGGAGTCTGACATGAATACAATGTGATATAATATAGTTCCAAATCAGAGGGGCCTGGAATGACTCAAGATAAGAATAGTAACCCCGTTCCTGCCTCTGCCCAAAACCCCCGAGCTTCAGTGACCCACCTCCTTCTCCATCTATGATTACCTATCAGAATGTAAACTTAGGTTTTTGTCTGTAATGTTTATTCCTGTTTCCCCAGTACTTGGCACATTAAAGGTACTCAGTATTTGTTGAACAGATGACTAAATGAATGAATAAATCTCATATGGCTAACCATTTTAGCTTTCTCGGTAGCAACATGGGAGTTTATATCCTGTTATATATCCTGTGGCTACAGCAATGATGGAAAGACACAGACACACTAATTCTGGTTTAGAAGAAAGCTTTAGGAGCTAACTGCATTATTACTCTGTCGACTGAAATAAAAATGCACAGTGTGAAAGCTGTGAGTTTCAGTTTTATCTGGGGACTTTCTGAGAACTATAGCCCGGGAGACAACCTCTCAGATAGCTCTCAGGAACCACTGCGAAGAGGTGGGGAGGTTAGTATGTGATTTTGGCGAAGGGGGTACGTGCAACCAAGCACACATCCTGGTAGGAGCTTGCCGATGGTCAGGAGGAACAGACATCTTAGTTTATGGTTGTAGTGCTTTTCCAAGTATGGGAAGATGAAAGAATCCAGGTTTATAAAAAGTTTCTCCTGAAAATATCTATTTGAAGGCCTGTTCTGCCAGTTTTCCCAGAGCACAGAGCGCCTCTTTCCTGATCTCCTCCCTGAACTCCTTTCAGGCTGTGTTAAAGGTCAGCTGCTGCAGTGACCTAATCCTTGTAGAGCTGTATGGCATTCTTTAGTTGGCAACTCTGATGGAAGACTTTAAAAAAAAAAGAAATACCAAAATATTGATTAGGTTTTACACTTGTTCTAAATCTTAGATAAGAATTATCTGCATCTGATAGGAAATGGATTGATTTGACTGTGGAATAAGGTAAAGAATATTAAATTTTATTTATTGCTACAGCTGTAGACCTTGCTAGAACCTCAGTTATGCCTCTCAGGACTTTTTTAGATGATTGTATGATTATAAGAAGAGCTAATATTTAGTAGACTTTACCTGTGTTCCAGGGTTGGTTCTAAGTGCTTTACATGTATCCACATTTATTCCTCACAATAGCCTCATGAAGTAGGTACTATTATTATTCCCATTTTACAGATAAAGAAACTGAGGTATTGAACGATTGCCCAAAATTACACAGGCAGTAAATGATAGATCCAAATTAAAACCTGGGTAGGTTTGCACAAATCTGTTTCTTTATTCTTGTACTCTAGTGTCTTTGATATTCAGAGTACTTTGAAAAATCTTGTTAAGCAAAGGAGAGCCTATTTCTTTGAGGAAAAAGAAAAAAAATATTTTCTGCCACTCTTCTCCTCTCATATTATTCCCTCTGTCTGAAATGCACCCCTCTATAGTCTGGCTCTTCTAGAAAATATCTAAATATCTAGAAAATACTAAAAATTTTTTCAGGGACTTCCCTGGTGGTCCAGTGGGTAAGACTCTGCGCTCACAATGCAGGGGGCCCAGGTTCAATCCCTGGTCAGGGAACTACAATAGATTCCCACATGCCACAACTAAGAGTTCACATGCCGCAACTAAAGATCCCACATGCTGCAATGAAGATCCCGCATGCTGCAATGAAGATCCCGCGTGCCGCAACTAAGACCCGGCACAACCAAATAAATAAATAAATATTTTAAAAGATTTTTTTTCAACTCAATCAGGATAAAGCTGGTATGGTTTGAGGTGATTTCAACCTTTTTTCTTATTTGATTTAATAATTTTTCCACAGTGACACCATATTTCTTATAAACTTTATTTTAAAATTAGCATTTGAAATTGAAAGAAAATTTACAAGCAGCCACATAGCACAGGGAGATCAGCTCAGTGCTTTGTGGCCACCTAGAGAGGTGGGATAGGGAGGGTGGGAGGGAGGGAGATGCAAGAGGGAAGAGATATGGGGATATATGTATATGTATAGCTGATTCACTTTGTTTTAAAGCAGAAACTAACACGCCATTGTAAAGCAATTATACTCCAATAAAGATGTTAAAAAATACTAAAAAAAAAAGAAAGAAAACTTACAATAATCTAGTTTGACTAATACCAACCTAGTTTCAGTAGTATACACTTTGCTCCTCTACATCTCTGTTCCTCCCCCTTTACGTTGTTATTGTCACAGATACCCCTTTATACGTGTGTGGCCAATAACATAGATTTGTCTTGTGTACTTGCCTTATAAGTAATATAGGAAAAAAGAGGAGTTATAAATCAAAAGTACAATAATGCTGGTTTTTATATTTACCTGTGTGGTTACCTTTACCAGTGTTCTTTATTTCTTCTTATGGCCTGGAGTTTCTTTTCATTTTAGCCTTTTATCATTTCTCAGGGAAGGCATGTGGGATCTTCCCGGACCGGGGCACAAACCCGTGTCCCCTGCATTGGCAGGTGGACTCTCAACCACTGTGCCACCAGGGAAGCCCAAGTAATGAACTCTTTTATCTTTCATTTATATAGACATAATTTCTCTTTCATTCTTGGAGGATAGTTTTGTCAGACGTAGAATTCTTGGTTGACTATTTTTTCTTTCAGGACTTTAAATATTATTCCACTGTTTTCTGGCCTCCATGATTTCTGATGACAAATCAGCTGTTAATTTATTGACACTCCCTTGTACATGAAGAGTCACTTCTCTATGCTCTTAAATTTTTCTCTATTTCTTTGGGTTTTGACATTTTGCCTATAATGTGTTTCCATGTGGATCTCTTTGACTCTATCTTTCTTGGAGTTTGTTGTGCTTCTTGCATGTATATATTCAGACTTAGGAAACGTTTTGGCTGTTATTTCTTTAGATACACTTTCTGCTCCTTTCTCTTCTTCTGGGATTTCCACAGTGCATATGTTGGTTTGCCTGATGGTGTCCCACAGCTCCCGTAGGCTCTGTTCACTTTTCTTCCCTCTTCCTGCTGCTCAGATTTGATCATTTCAATTTTTCCAGTTTTCAAGTTTGCTGATTCTTTTTTCTGCTTGTTCAAATCTGCTGTTGAATCCCTCTAGTGAATTTTTCATCTCAGTCATTATACTTTTAACCTCCAGAATTGACTTCCTTTTTATAATTTTTATCTTTTTGTTGATATTCTCATTTTGTTCATACCACATTTTTCTTATTTCTTTTAATGATTTGTTCATAGTTTCTTTTAGTTCATTGAATAGATTTTTAAAAATATATAGTAGTATACCATGGTAACTCTGGAAATCTCATTCTCCCGCTCCTCAGGGATTGCTGATTTTTTCGTTGGTGTTGTTGAGGGCTGATGCTCTCCATTTGTGACTTTTCCACACTATTTTTTTGCAAATATGCATTTCTTGTTGTGTCTGCTCACTGAATTATCTTGGAGGTCAGTCAGTGGCCTGACAAAGGTATCTTTAAATGTGTAGCTCCAAAAAGGAGGGATTGGGACTTCCTTGGTGGTCCAGTGGTTAACGCTCTGTGCTTCCACCGCAGGGGGCATGGGTTTGATCCCCAGTCAGGGAAGTTCCACATGCCACGTGGTGTGGCCAAAAAAAAAAAAAAAGAGGGATTTTTTTTTGTGTGTGTGTGTGTCTCTCTTAAAATTTTCCAGTGGATGCCACCAGTAGAAGCTGCTGCCGCTGAGAGGGCTACAACCAAGGCAAGCATCTGTGTCAGTCCCTCAAGCACCACCAGGCCAACCAGAAAGCATAACCCCAAATTTTAGAGGATGAGGTCCCCACTGCCTATCCTGGCACCAGCCTGCCATTCTAGGAATGTGAACTGCTCTCCCCACAGCTGTGACGGACCTGAGGAATGGCTGGTAGCCGGTTTACCCACGGTGCTCACTTATGAAAGCTCAACAGCCTCTCTCTTCGTCAGGCATTGTAAGTGTCCAGTTAGGTTCCAGGCTTCCCACATAGTTGATTCTGATCACTTCTTCCACCTCAGTGTTGCTTGGGTGGAGGGAAGACCCCTAGAGCTTTCTGCTGTGCCATTTTGTATGACATCACTCCTGAAAGCCTTGTGTTAAATGGGGAAAACTTGGTCTTTGTAGCAGAAGGGGCATCTACAAGGAGAAGCACCAGACAGATGCTCCCTTTCTTCCATATCTGTTGGGTACCCAGTGGGGTCCCTGCCCTCAAGGAGCTCGCTGGAGGGGACAAAAGGCAGGTAGAATGGAAAACTTACAATTCCACAGAAATGCTAAAAGTGCTGCAGTAGCAAGAGGGAGCAGATAGGGGGATATATGTATACGTACAGCTGATTCATTTTGTTATAAAGCAGAAACTAACACACCATTTTAAAGCAATTATACTCCAAAAAAGATGTTAAAAAAAAATAAAAGTGCTGCAGTAGAAGAAAGGACAAAATGCCCAGAGGACAGAGGAGGGAGGGCTTAGGGCTGTGGTAAAAATAAGGGAAAGCTTTTTTTTCCAGACATACCACAGCATTTTGTTAGCTGGAGGTCCAGACAGAGGGTAGTAAGTGCAGGCCCCCCACTCTCAGCTTCCTTTATTGCATGTCTTCTTGCTGCCCTCTGCTTCCTCACATCCTGTTCACGCCTGGACCTCACTCCTGTCACACTGTCTCCCTCACTGTCATTGAAACTGCTCTTTTCTGCTTCAGTGTCAGCACTCAGAAGCCTTCCCTCACCAGCCTATTCAAAATGGCACATCTTCCTCTATCCTCTTACTTTGCTTTGTTTTCCTTCATAGCTGGGGCACTCTGTGGCATTATATTTATGAATGGGCGAGTGATATTCATTTATTCAACTGATGCTGATTGAATACTACCACGTGCCAGGCACTGCTCTAGGCTTGGGAGACAAGTGGACAAGACCAAGTCCCTGATTTCATGGGGTCTACGTTCTAGTGTGGAGAGGCAGATGGAAACCAAATAAACAAGTAGGGTCATTTCTGGTAGTGGTAAGTGTACAAGGAAAATAAAGTAAGGCATTGAGATAGAGTGACGGTCGGCTGGGGGAGAACCACTTTCAAATGGGTGGTCAGGGAAGGCCTCTCTGTGAAGGTGATACTTGGACTGAGACTTCAATAATGAGAAAAAGCCAGCTCTTATGGGTTGAATTGTACACCCTAAAAAAATCATATGTTGAAGTTCTACCCCCCAGTACCTCTGAATGTGACTTTATTTGGGAATAAGGTCATTGCAGCTCTGACTAGTTGAGGTGAGATCATAATGGAGTAGAGTGGACCTCTACTCCAATGTGACTGGTATCCTCATAAAAAGCGGAAATTTGAACACAGACAACACACAGGGAGAAGGCCGTTTGAAGGTGAAGGCAGAGATCTACAAGCCAAGGCATACCTGAGATTGCCAGCAAATTACCAGAAGCTAGGAGGGAAGATGAGCAGATTCTCCTCTCTCAGACTTCAGAAAGAACCAACCTTGCTGACATCTTGATCTTGAACTTCTAGCCTTCAGAACTATGAGACAATACATTTCTGTTGTTTAAATCACCCAGTTTGTGATACTTTGTTACAACAGCCCTAGGAAACTCATGTACCAGCCTTGGAAAGTTATGGGTCTGGGAATATAGTGTTTCCAGCAGAGGAAACAGCAAGTGCAAAGGCCCTGAGGTAGGGACTATATTAACCAGCTTGCTCACTGTACTGTAAGTATTTGTTTCCTTATGTGCCCTGCTTCCTTAGACTGTGAGTTCCTTTAGAACAAAGGCAGTGTCTTATTTGTCATTATTCCCCTGTGACTAGCACAGTACCTGACACAGAATGGGTGCTCAGAAGATGCATGTGTAATCTATGAACATATATGTTCCTTTAGCTGTAAATCTACCTTATTGTTTAGGATGTAGCTTATATTTCTTCAGTTCATCCTGATGATGTTAAATGCCTAGTTAAATTTATTCCTTGGGCTTCTTCTGCTGCAAGTTATAGGGACTAATAGCTTAAATAATAAGGTAGAAATTAATTGACTCATGTATACAGGACTTAGAAAAGCAGGAATTAGCACATGCTTCAGGTACAGGTAGATCCAGGGACTCATACATCCTATTCCATACGTCTTTCTATCTAGTCATCTCTCATTTTGGCCCCTGTCCAACGTTGGCCTCTCTGCTCTAAGCACTTTTTTATGCCTCCGTATAGTGAGGTACAAGGGCCCTCACCACTTTGAAGTCATAACCTTGCAGCTGTCAGTCCAAGAGAGGATAAGGACAGTTTCTTCCTAGCTTCAATAGAATAAATCTCAGAGGTGGACTCTGCCTGGTTATTTTGGGTCACATGTGCCCACTTTTGTGGCTGAGGGTAAGGTAGGGGGCAGATTCAACCTGTCCAGAGTCACATAGAGTTGAGGGAGAGGAGCAATTCCCAAAAGAAAAACAACACACACCCATCTCTCTGAAATCAGGAAACGTGCATCAGGGAGAGTGTACCATAGTGGTTATGAGCACAGGCTCTGGAACTGCACTGCCTGGGTTCAAACCCTGGCTCTGACACTTGCCAGCTGTTGGACCTTGGGCACGTTACTCTTTGTGCCTCAGTTTCCCCAGCTGTAAAGGGGAATAATGATGGTGCCCACTCAGAAGGTGTTGTGAGGATGAAGTGGGCAATCCACATAAAGCCCTTGGAACAACGTCTGGCACGTGGTAAGTGCAATCTGTGTAAATGTTACTTCTTGTTGTTATAAAGTACTGCATTGGTAAGCGTAGAATAATTAGCTTTCTCCTGATTTATCTGTCCAATAACCCTATTTAAGAAGGGAATAAAGCTGACACTGTCCTGAATGCTGAAGTCATCCTTTCAGATTCACCCTTTTTTCTAGATAGTGTCTTTTTCTTATCCTTCCTCTTTTCTTCCAGTTGGCTATCTCCCTCTGTGTTATTTTAGATCTGAACAGCTGGTTCATTTACCTATCAGCCAGTTCTTGACCCCTCAAGACTTTTGCCTTTAAAACCGACATTCACATATCTTGTTAGAACGTTTAAGGTGGCCTGATTTGTTAGTCTTTATTAGAAAATGGATACATTGTCATTAGGCACAAACTGAAGAAGGGAATATTTTACTGCAGCAGGTAGGACTTGAGTTTGGGATATATAAGCCCTCC
The DNA here is from genome assembly GCF_949987515.2 of Delphinus delphis. NCBI lineage: Eukaryota > Metazoa > Chordata > Mammalia > Artiodactyla > Delphinidae > Delphinus > Delphinus delphis. The sequence goes on along the minus strand of NC_082693.1, from coordinate 76,624,848 downwards.
AAATTTTGAGACCCAAAGCCTTCAGATAAAGTCTAATAATAATAATAATAATAATAGTTAATATATATTGAGTGCTTCCTCTTTGCCAAGCACTGTGCTGTTTTATGTGGATTATCTCATTGATCCTTACAGAAATCTTACTAGGTGGCTAACTTATCCTTTCACAGATGAGCAAACCAAGGATCCGGGAAGTTAAATAAGTTGGCAAAATCCTTCTAGATAATAGAGCAGTGGACCTGTGACTTAGACCCTTAGGCTCTTTCATGCTGGTGTCTGAGCTTTGACTTTTTTACTTGGTGACATCATTTGCCATTACAGAATCATGGTGGGTGAAAGACAGATTTCAAATTTGAAAAACCAAAAAAAAAAGAAAGAAAGAAAAATCAGACAGTACAACCTGCCAAAGATAAAAACAATAACATAGGCTGTTGATATGTAAAGACAGTTTCAAGAGTACCATAGGAATCCTGGCATGATTAGTTCCCCAACTTAAAAAAATATATATGTTAAAAATTAATTTACGTATAATTGAAACAATGTACTAATCCTAATTCAGATACTTTTTAAAAGTTAGTTTAAAGATTTCATATTTCCTCTTTGTTTTTCGGGACTGTGAAGTTTAAATGAGACACCGCAATATATGCTTCCCCTTAAATGCTAAAATGACCCAGGTTTTTAGACGAGAGGAAAAGAAACTAGTGTCTGAGACAGTATTTCATCATTTTCTTCCCTCTCACAGAGAAATGGCTACTGTGTGTGCTCCAGTGGACCCAAATGTAGGGGGAAGAAAAAAACTTGTTTCCTCCACCCTCCTGTGTTTTCCAGCTGGGCCCTGTAAATTAGACCGACAAAAGACAGATTAATAAGAGAAAAGCAAACAAAAGTTTATTAACATGTGCATCATGCATACATGGGAGCACTCAGAGATGAGTAACTGAAGGGATTATGTAGCATTTTAATAGGAGAACAGTAAATTTCTAGAGAAGTGACAAGACAAAGGAAAAGGACCTTGTGCTTCTAGGGTTGGCAGCTTGTGGGAAGGTAAACGTATAAGGAAACTAATGGCAGATAAGGGCTAGTTTTAGCAAGGATAGTTATATAGAGTTCTCCGGTGCCTTCTTGGGCTGATAAGGGTCTAGAGTGCCTCATTGATTAACTTCTGTCCTTCCTGGTAGGGAGGAGGGGGTGGGGACACCTTTACAAGTTTATGTCTTGCTCTTAGGCAAATAGGGGGAAGGCAGAGGATTTTTCTTGAATCTGCTTCTTCTCATTTGTCTTCAGCTCAAAATAATCCTGATGTTAAAGTAGCTTATTTTGGGATGGCCTGTTCTGCTACCCTTCACAAGCTATGCATGGCGCATTAAAGATTAAATCATTTTTTTCCACAAAGAATGCCTACTATGTTCTAGGCAGTGTTCTAGGTGTTGGAGATATGCAATAAATAACACAATAAACCTTCCTCCCTCCTTGGAGCTTAGATTCTGGTTGGGGAATATAGGCAGTAAAGAAATACATGAGTAAAATATAAAATACATCAGATGGTGACGTTTTTTGTTTTTTGTTTTTTTAAATTTTTATTTATTTATTTTTGGCTGCATTGGGTCTTCGTTGCTGTGCGCGGGCTTTCTCTAGTAGCGGCGAGCGGGGGCTGCTCTTCGTTACGGTGCGCAGGCTTCTCATTGCGGTGGCTTCTCCCGCTACAGAGCGCGGGCTCTAAGGTGTGCGGGCTTCAGTAGTTGTGGCGGGCAGACTTAGTTGCTCCGCAGCATGTGGGATCTTCCCGGACCAGGGCTCAAACCTGTGTCTCCTGCATTGGCAGGGGGATTCTTAACCACTGCGCCACCAGGGAAGCCCAGATGGTGAAGTTTTATGGAGAGAAATAAAGCAGGGTAGAGGGGAAGAGAGTGCTTTGAGGAGCAGTTTGCAATTTAGAATGCTCAGGGTAAGTGATATTTGAGCCAATATGTAAGAAAGGTGAGGGAGTGAGCCTGTGGGTACCCAGGGAAGTGCTCCAAGTAGAGGGAATAGTAAGCGCCTAAACTGGGCTGGCTAGAGTGGCCGGGAGTCGGGAAGACTCACTGGAGACGAAGGCAGAGAGATCATTGGAAATGAGTGATGATAAGAACCTGGAAGGACTCGTAAGTATTGTAAGGACTTTGCCTTTAACCCTCAGTAAAGTGGGAGTCAGAGAGACCCTGGCCTGAGCACCGAGAAGGGTGTAGTGCCCATTTACTGCAGTGGGTCTTTGCTAAGGGCAGAGGTAGGTGGGAAATAAGAGCTCATCTGGGGGGCATGAAATGCCCATTAGACATCCTAGCAGAGTAGGCAGCTGAATGTAAAAGTCTGGAGTTCCAGGATAGAGATACACTTTTGGGAGTCAGCAGCATGCAGATTGCATTTAAATCCATGAAACCGGATGAGAGCACCCAGAGAATTAGTGTAGACAGAGAGGTCTGGGACTAAACCCTGAGGCACTGCATGAGTTGGGGAGGCGAGGATGAAGCAGCAAAGCAGACTTGGAAGGAGCCTCACAATGAGGTAGAGGAAAATCTAGAAGAGAGGAGTATCTTGGAAGTCAAGTGAAGAAAAGGTTTCAAAGAGGAGAGTGTGTTGACTCTGTCAAATGCCGCTGATCGCTCAGTCAGTCAGGATGACCAGAAATGGACCTCTGGCTTTAGTAATGGCCACTGGAGGTCATGAGTGCAATTGCATTGGAAGCTGACTGCTGGTTAATGCCATCTGTCAGGACTTTTCTCTGCAAAGTGGACTCAATTGTACACTCTGCAGCTTAGATTTGACTTTTTTCTACTTTACCGAAAATGATTTCTCTACACCCGTGCTCAAAGATGTGCAGTTTTAGAACTGAAGGATATTCTAGTCCAGCCGCCTCGTCTCATATCTGTGGAGAGCAAGACTTGGACAGGTTAAGTGATGCTAGCAGGTTTGCTCATGGTAGAACCAGGACAAACCTGGGCTTCGAAGTGCCAGGCCTGTTGTTTTGTCTGCCGCACCTGGCCTGCTCTGCCAAAGGTGCTGAAAGTCATAGAAGGTCAAATCTAGTGCATGGAGAGAGTGGCTCCTTCCTTGACCCCCAAATTCTTACCTTTCTCTCTCTGATAAGCCAGGTGAGCATAGTGCTTCAGGACGCCCGGGAGTTCTTCAAAAACTGAAGAATCCCAGTTCTTCCACTCACTAGCTGTGTGACTTTGGGCAAGTTAATTCTCAGTGAGTCTCAGTTTCTTCATCTGCAAAATGTGGATAGTAATAACACCCTATTGAGTTGTGAGAATTAAAATGTTGCTTGCCTATAAAGTGCTTTGCACAGTGCCTGCCAGGACCTAATGAGTCTTCCATACATGGTGGTTCTTAAGATTATTAGGATATTGGAATTTTAGTTTCCAGGGCATTGCTCTTGTTAAAACCATCTCTAAAAAGATATTTAATTGATGGCATTGCCTGGGGTTTATTTATGAAACAGATTGAGTAGAGTTATACCCATAAATGTGTTTGAATTTTCTTAAAGAAGTTACCAGATGTCTTTTTTTCCCCCCCGCCATACTTGCTGCTACTGGGGGAAAAACTCCAACAAAACAACTTAAAACAACGTACTGTGCACTCAGACCAAATACATAATTTGTTCCCCTTTCATCAGCACTGAAAAAGTAGACCTCTCCGTTTCCAGTTCCCCAGCTCGCCACCACTCATGCAGGAAGGTAGCAGCGAGCGGAGGCAGCTGGACGGGCCAGGGTTACCGAAGGGCTTTCTACCCTGGGGCTCAGTGTTGATAGGCCTTCAAGATGCTTAAGGGTTACTCTCACTATGTAGAACATCTTTGTGGTGTGCTGTTAGGAATAATGCAGATGTTTTCAAATGGATCTGCACCAACTAACTCTTCAAAACATACTCCAAAAATTAATCGACAGAGCCAATTAAGTGGTATCGCGAGGTTATAGATTTGCCTTCTTCAAATCAGCATCTGCTTAAAAAATTATTGACGAGCCTAAACCTTTAGCAATAGCAGCAAACCATTTCTTAATTCCAAACCTTCCTTTCCGTCTTTCTTTTTTGTCAGTGAACTGTTTTCCTGCCGCAGCGTGTGTGTGTGTGTGTGTGTGTGTGTGTGTGTGTGCATGCGTTCACATGCACGTGTGTGTATAGAGAAGAGCTTGAGATAGAAGAGGGCAGGGAGCATAAAGGAAAAGCGTGAGTTACAGAATATTTTTCAGAATTGTTGCAATTTTATTTCCTTAGGCACATACATGGACTTGAACTCACTCCGAAGTGTTCTGGCCTGTATTACTAGGATGAGACCTGATGTAGTGAATAGAAAAGACTAATGTGTTTAAATGGTAATTAATAGCATTATTTATTTACATTCATGCAATAAATACTGGAATTCCAATTATGTGCCAGACATACCAATAAATAATAATTTATGCTAAGCTCTTTTGATTAGCTTTAATATTATGAAAATGGAAAAAAAATTCCATGTTACAAAAGTACAGTAAAAAATGGGTTGCTTTTCCATGCCAGACCATCTCATCTGATTTTCTTGACTTTACTTCCTGAGAATTTCACTGCATATCTACTTATGTATGTAGCTTCTTATTCATCATCTTGTTATTTTTCAAATAAATGGGATACTTTTTTTATTTTTTATTTTTCGGTATGCGGGCCTCTCACTGCTGCGGCCTCTCCCGTTGCGGAGCACAGGCTCTGGACGCGCAGGCCCAGCGGCCATGGCCCACGGGCCCGGCCGCTCCACGGCACGTGGGATCCTCCCAGATTGGGGCACGAACCCGTGTCCCCTGCATTGGCAGGCGGACTCCCAACCACTGCGCCACCAGGGAAGCCCTGGGATACTTTTAAAGAGGGTTCCACCTCTTGCTTTTTTCATTCAGCAATCGCTCTTGTTAATATGTTAGCACCAACTGATCTACCCCAGTGGTTTTATTATAGTTGCATAGCATTCCACTGTATGGATGTACCATAATTTAATGTTCCAGTGTTCTAACTTATTTTAAATGGATACATTACTTCTTGCACTGCAGAGTTCTCTTTTAATGAGAGTTATACAAAATAATGTCTCTGACTGCTACCCTAGTGCTGGGACATAAATGATTCACAATAAATATTTATAGAATGGATGAATAGATTTTGTTTATTCATGTCTTAGGCATATTGTATTCCTTTACAGATAATGAAAAAGTAAAATTCAACACTAAGAATTATCACATATTCCAAATGAATGGAGTCCATGTTAATGAGGTTTGTGTCCTATTGTATGCATCCCTAGCACCTAGTGTGCACAGTGACATACTCAGTAAAAGCGTCCGTGGTGATGACAACATGAAGAGTTCTGTTGTCCATCGGTGCTAAGGGGGAAATGGTAGCTCTCTACAGATCAGCAAACTCTGGGGCACATTTCATTCTGTTTGGCAGGTATTTTAGTTCGAATGAATCACAGAGGCCTTAAACTCAGAGAGTTCAAACTCTAGGAGTGTATGAACATTGGTCAGATTGTTCTCAGAGTTTTTCAAGCCTTTAGGGATCTGACTGAAAACCCAAGAGCTGTATTGGGGTAGGGAGCTTCCATTCCTGTGGCAGAGACCCTCTGTGTCCCACCTTGGTTCAGTAGACAGGTGGTCTGCTTCAAGGTCATTTGACAAAACAGGTGTTTTGGAAATTGATCAGTTGTGTCTTGCCGGCCAATCAGATATCACAGGTGCTTGGAGGGCTCATGGTGGGTAAGGTTCCCTGCTAGCTGCCATGGAGGTCAATGAGATGTATACAGTACAGGCCATGTCCTGAGGAAGCTCTCCAGTTGCTTGGGGAGACATGACAACTACCCCCAGACAGCAAGCAATATGGTGTATTTTGGCAGAGGTCCTGGCGTCAGACGGCCTGGACTCACGTCTCAAGCTGGACAAGCTGTGTGACCTTCACACATCAGTTGATATCTTGTACCTCATTTTCCTCATCTGTAGAATGGAGGTAATAATAGTACTTACATCATTGTGAGAATAAATCCTTAGTCCATGAAAGGTGTTTGAGCACTGCCTGACACAGGAGTGCTTAGTAATTGTTAGTTGTTAGTTGTTACCATAACCTACAGCGCTGCAAAATGGAAAAGGAGATGATAATAGCTACTGTTTTATAGAAACTCCCTACTGTTTTATAGTAACTCACTGGCTTATAAATGCCAGCCTCTGTGCTAAGTGCTTCACATTCAGTATCTCATCCAATCCTTAAAATGCCTTATGAAGTAAGATATTTTAAAGATGAGAAAACTGAGGCTCAGAGAGGTTAAGTAGCTGCCCAAGATCACATAGCTATTAAGTGTTTTGAATCTGTATCTCACTCAAAAATCTATGCTCTTCTCTGTAAACCATCTTTCTAGGGAAGATAGAAGGAAGGAGTCTTCACTTTGTGGCTAAAGAATAAGGCTCAGAGCACTTAAACAACTTGTGCAAGATCACACGGGAATCCAGGTTTTCTTAGACCAAGTCCCACAGTGTTTCTAGGCAGTTGTAGGGCTGACATGTAAAGGGGGACAAACTGGAATGTCTTCCTCCAGAGGAGAGAGTCAGGACCATTGCCTTCATATAGGCTGATTTGGGATAAAGGTCAAGGAAAATCTTTTGTATGAAGCTGTCTGATATGAAATGAGATAGAAGTGTATTTCTCTTGAATGTAAGGGAGTTTGGAGGTAGGCAGTCCAGAGTTAGTTATGACGGCTCCACGAGGCCATCAGCAGCAGGAACTCAGGGCATGGGCCTCTGTTTGTTGTGCCTCTACCCTGAATCCACACTGAGGCCAGACCAGGGCTGTGGCTTTGGGCTTCTGAAGATCTTTCACATGAAGCAGTTTTATCAAATGAACAGGAGCTGTTCATGCCTTTGGGAAAGCAGACTATGGAAGATTTTTTGTTGTTGTTGTTGATTAGTCTTCTGTCCTCCAGTGTTTTCTTGATTTACTTTTCTTAGATGTCCTGCCATTTTACAAATTCAACGTTATACATCTTTTTAGTCTGTTCAGTACCTATCGGTTCTTTTTGTGTGCACGCCGAAGATTGCCCAGGGCGTTCAAGTGCTGGTAAAGAATACTTTGCCAGCTAGTGAAAATAAGAGTGACAACACACGAACCCTTGCTTAGGACAGGGAATTGAGTGAAGTCTAGATTTGCTTCATTATACTAGGAAGAAAATACCACTTATTAGAATGGTTCCTGTTGCGATCTGTTATTTTCCTATTTTTTTAACCTTAATTTGCTCTTTCTTGGGGGAAAAGTCATTTTTTTAAAATGAAGTCATTTATTCAATTGTTCTGAGAAATATAAGTGCAATCCTGCCTCCATACAGTTTACCAAATAGCAAGAACTACAAATACCAATACAGTTGAGGATAGTGAACGCTGTGATGGAATAATTACGGGGGCTGTAGGCACGCATTGGGAAGGTACCTAACCCAGTATCTGGAGGGAAGGGAAGGCTTCCTGAGGAAGTAACATTCAGGGTGAGTCCTGAAGGTGACAGAAATTAGCCACAAGAAGATTTTTCCAGGCAGAGGAAGCAACCTACACAAAAACTGATGGACAAAGGGAATGCTCGTACATTTGAGGAACTCAGGGGCATTCTGCTTGGTTGAGAGCCTGGAGGCAGTGGGTGCAGACTGGTCAGTTCTGAGAAGCTCACAAAAAATCCTATAAACCACATAAAGTTTCCTCACGGCCTTGAGATGCCATTGTAGGATTAAAACTGGGGAATGACATCTGAGATTTGAGTTGTAGAAGGGTCAACCCAGTGAGGAATGGAGAGTGTTTCAGCACGTGCAAATGCCCTGAGGTGGGAAGAGTTGGGTGTGAATGACGAACCTAAAAGATAGCCAGCTTGGTTGGAGTGCAGGGAGTGATGGAGAAGGGCCCTGTCGAAGGCTTGAGCCTGCACTCTGAGTCTTGAAGTCATGTTAAAGATTTTTGACTTTAGTCTAAGAAAACCATTACTTGAGCTTCTTTGTAGCAAAGGGACTGGGGGCAACAGTAGAACAAAGAAACCAGTTGGGACGCCTTCGTAGTACAGGGAAGAGATAGGTGATGATGCCTTGGACTAAGATGGTTGAGTGGAGGGCTTCCCTGGTGGCGCAGTGGTTGAGAGTCCGCCTGCCGATGCAGGGGACACGGGTTTGTGCCCCGGTCCGGGAAGATCCCACATGCCGCGGAGCGGCTGGGCCCGTGAGCCATGGCCGCTGAGCCTGTGTGTCCGGAGCCTGTGCTCCGCAACGGGAGAGGCCACAACAGGGAGAGGCCCATGTACCACAAAAAAATAATAATAATAAAAAAATAAAATAAGATGGTTGAGTGGAAAAAATGGAGAGGAGTGGCCCAATTTGTGTACAGTTTAAAGAACTTTCTACAGGGCAAGAGAGAGGGATTAAAAGGTGATGAATTTCAGAGATAGTAACTCATGTGATTGTCCACAGAGTAGACTGGTCTGGGAGGCTAGTAGAGGATGGCCTCAGGATGGAGCTGTGTGGTTGCCGAAAGGTTAACAAATAATTCACTGGACACCTCCAGAGGAGTTCCTTACTGTAGGGCAGGAAGGAAGCCTGAGGTTTACAGTGTGATCATACAGCGTGCTTGCTGCTTGAGCTAAATCTTCATCCTCCCCTTCTCTCCTCCTTGTACGGTTGATCCACTGGTCTTGGTTCTGACCTCTGGGTCCTAGTAGAGAAGGGTAATCCCTCTTCCACGTGACAGATGTTCCAAGAAAGCTATCCTGTTGACTAGTTTTCCTCGAGGTACACATCCCCACTCCTTCAGCCGTTCCTCATGAGGCTTGTTGATGGAGCCCTTTGTTGATTCTTGTTTACTGTTTTTTTGCGGTACGCGGGCCTCTCACCGCTGCGGCCTCTCCCGTTGCGGAGCACAGGCTCCGGACGCGCAGGCTCAGCGGCCACGGCCCACGGGCCCAGACGCTCCGTGGCACGCGGGATCCTCCCAGACTGGGGCACGAACCCACGTCCCCTGCATCGGCAGGTGGACTCCCAACCACTGCGCCACCAGGGAAGCCCTTGTTGGAGTCCTTTGCCAAGCTGGCAGTCGCCTTCCTTCTGACACCTTCCATTTTGTGGTGGTGTCCTTCCTAAAATATGATGGATTGCAACTGGCTGTCACCTTGACAACAGAGATAAAGGCTTTTGGAGAAGGAGACACAAACTATTTGTTTCACATTTATATGTACAGTTATAGAAGGTAACATATACTCATAGAAAAATATTGAAAAAAAAACAGAAAAATATAAGGAAGAAAAACATAAATCCCTGTAGTACAATCATCTAGAGATAATTAGCTTAAATTTTGGTTTAATTTCTTCTAATTTTTCTTCTCTGTATATTTGTTACTTTTTTAATGGGTACCCATAGGCCTCTTGCTTTTATATTTAACTTTTTCATGTCTTGAAACCTCTCATTGGCATTATTTTATTTACTTATTTCCTGAGGTAATATATTGTTTCAAGTTTTCCACTTTTATAAATAAAATGCATTGCAGCACATAAGAATCTTGTTTGCATGTCTCATCTCCTTAGGATACTAGAATGGAATTACTGGGAGCAAATATTTTTCTGGGCTCTTGGTACATATGGCCAGATTGTCCTCTGGAAGGGATTTACCCATTTCTCTCTATAGCCCCTCAGCAGGGGTAGGTGGACTTGTCTATTTCAGTATGTCCTCACTCAGTCCAGAGGAGATGATAAATGGAGATACAAGTCCCAAATATGAGGAAGGCAGGTATAGATAGGATACCACTAATTCAAACAGCTAACATTTTTGAGTACCTACTTGTGTGCCAAGCACTTGCTAAGCATATCTCATATGTTTGTATCACGTACTTCTCATGTAGACGCTACACATCAGGTGCTATTACAGATAAAGAAATAGATACACAGAGTTAAATGACTTGCCCAAGGTCACACAGATAGTTTAACAGTGAAGATAATTTTGGTACAAGTGACAGAGTACTTGACTAAAAGAGGCTTTAGTTTTAGGTTTTTTAAAAGTAAAGCTTTTTCTAAGTGTAACATACATACAGAAAAGTGCATACGCCTTCAATGGTATTACTTGATGAATTAGCGTAGTTACCACCTCTGTGACCAAAATCCAGATGAAGAAATGGAATATTATCAACCTAATCAATATCCTTCACCTCCTCCTCATTTCTAACATTGTAGGTTATTCTTACCCATTTTTGAACCTTATATAAATGAAATCATAGTATGTAAAACTCCTCCCCTCTTTTTTTTTTTTGCTTCTTTCCCTCAACATTTTGATTGTGAGATTAATTTATTGTGTGTAGCAGTAATTTGTGCATTTTTATTGATGGAAAGCATTCCTATTGTATGACTATACCACAGTTTATCATCTTACTCTTGTTGGACATTTGTGTTGTTTCCGAATAATGTGGATGTGAACATTTTTGTGTAGCAAAGGCACACGTGTTCCTCAGGGGATACTGTTCCGTAGTTCTCTATTTTTCCATGCCTAAAACATTTAAAAAAACACTCTTCCCTGGGCAGGGCAGCCCTTTAGGAGCTCCTTAGTAAAGGACTTATTAAAATGGTTTCACAGGACAGAGCTCAAGTAATTTACACCAGAAAAACCAACGGTGGAGATGCCCCGGCTGCTGGTGAAGATGCAGAAACAGGTCCTACCAACTGTACATTTTATTAAATTAAAAAAAAAAGCAGCGTATATGTGTGTGAGAGCCAGAGATAAATATGGAGTGAGAAAGCACACATATACATACATACGCAGAAAGGAGCAAGTGCTGGGGGTCTCAGTGGACCTGCTGAAGGAAAGGGCTTCAGATCCTCCAGTCAGAGAATGTGGTTGCAGCCTCTCTGAGTGATGATTGCTCCACTGAATGGGACGTTAACTCTGCTGCTGGCAGCTCCAGGCAGAATGTTTTGGGAGGAGGAATGTTGCTCTAATTTAATTATGAATCTCAGGGAAGCAAATGATGACCCTCTCCAACCTGCTGTGCTGGATGGAAGGATGCTTCTGGGTTGTCTCTCAGGTCTTCCAGGTGTACTGAAGAGGAACAGGGGAGGGATTCTGTGTATCCTTCCAGGGAGGTGCATCTCTACCCAAAAGGAGTGTGAACACCAGAGATTAGGGTCCAAAATCTGGTCAGTCCTCCAAGTTAATTGTATCTGAACTTGGAAGATTATGAGACTAGATGGGAAAGTTAGAACTAGAGCGACCCCGTGTCATGGTGCCATTTACACCTGCTTTCCTGGCACAGTTGTTAATAGCACCCCCTTCTCACTCCCAGAAATGTCCTGATTTGTGCAGTAAATTATATGGTCAACCACTGAGAAACGATCTTTGAGGCTCTGCCGCTTACATGCATTGTGACCTTAAACAAGTTACTCCACCTCTCTGAGCTTCATACCTGCCACCCACGGATGTAGTAAAGATTAAATGAGGCAGTAGATGCTGGGCCTTTAGCCTCACACTGGCTCAGAAAAAGGATTTGGATTTTAAGGCCTCTCAAATGTTATCTTTGTTGTTGTTATCATGGTAGCTGGAATTTTCTTTAAGCAATGATAATTAAACTGTGAATGTCTGAGACAGCAGAGGCTGGGAAGCTGTGCCTTTTCTCCATCTTACCTCTTAAAGAATTTGCTTTTCTTCTTCCCAGGTTAGAAGAAATAATTAGCTGTTAGGGCTCTCCGTCAGGGTTATACTTCCAGATGCAGATGCTAACAGCTTTTGAAATGTGAACCATCAGGATTGACTTAAATGCCTCGGTCTTCACCTTGGGGGGCTGATTAAGAAATCCTTCGATAGGGCTTCCCTGGTGGCGCAGTGGTTGAGAGTCCGCCTGCCGATGCAGGGGACACAGGTTCGTGCCCCGGTCTGGGAAGATCCCACATGCCGTGGAGCGGCTGGGCCCGTGAGCCATGGCCGCTGAGCCTGCGCGTCCGGAGCCTGTGCTCTGCAACGGGAGAGGCCACAACAGTGAGAGGCCCGTGTACTGCAAAAAAAAAAGAAATCCTTTGATAATATTCAGTATTTATAGGGTGACACACAAAATAGTTTATGCGTCTTCTCCTACTATAATTATTAATAGCATTTCCTTTCACTCTCAAGTGTGTCTCAGTTTGGACAACAAATTATATGGTTATCCTGAATATTTGGGAACTGTGTAAGCCTATCTTGAGGTTAGGAGCTTTAGACTAGAACCCGGGCAAATATCCATAAACAGGAGAATGTGTAAGTTAATTGTGTTATATTCCTACAACAGATTATTATTAATAGCAATGCAAATGAAGGAAGTATAGTTATGTGTATAAACATGGATAAAACTCAAAAAATAAATATTGAATGAAAAAGCAAGTTGCAGAAGAATACCTACTGTATAATTTCATTTACATGAAGTTTAATAAAGCAAAATTAAGTGATTTATTGCTTAGGGATAGATAGATAGATAAATAGATAGATGGTGAAACTATAAAGAAAAGCAGAGGAATGATTCATTCAAACTTCAGATTGGCGTTTGTCTGTGCTGGGTGGGAGCAGGTGGGGTGGGGGGAGGCAAGGAAGGGCTGGGAATCATAGAAGGACAAAAAGGGCTTCAAAGATCCTGATTTTTATTCTATTTCTTAAACTGTGGGATGGGTACGGGGGTGTTTCTTATTTTTTTTTTACTTTCAATGCGGGTACCTGTTATGTACATTCTCTTGATTCCTTGGGATATATCCCCCCCCCACACACAAAACAAATATACAAGAAAAACATATACACAGCATAAAATAAAAGTAAAATGAGATGTGTGCTATCAAATTTCATACTTTCTGTGTGTGTGGTTTTGGGTGATTGTTGATAGTTGAGTGAATTTAGGGAGACGGTAAGCTCTGGGCTGAGTGGACAGCGAGGCAGTTTGGTAGCACCTTTGCATCTTTAAAACCCTGGTGGTACAATCAATGCTGGAGAGGGTGTGGAGAAAAGGGAACCCTCTTGCACTGCTGGTGGGAATGTAAATTGGTACAGCCACTATGGAGAACAGTATGGAGGTTCCTTACAAAACTAAAAATAGAACTACCATATGACCCAGCAATCCCACTACTGGGCATATACCCTGAGAAAACCATAATTCAAAAAGAGTCATGTACCAAAATGTTCATTGCAGCTCTATTTACAATAGCCCGGAGATGGAAACAACCTAAGTGTCCATCATTGGATGAAAGGATAAAGAAGATGTGGCACATATATACAATGGAATATTACTCAGCCATAAAAAGAAATGAAATTGAGCTATTTGTAATGAGGTGGATAGACCTAGAGTCTGTCATACAGAGTGAAGTAAGTCAGAAAGAGAAAGACAAATACCGTATGCTAACACATATATATGGAATTTAAGAAAAAAAATGTCATGAAGAACCTAGGGGTGAGACAGGAATAAAGACACAGACCTACTAGAGAATGGACTTGAGGAAATGGGGAGGGGGAAGGGTAAGCTGTGACAAAGCGAGAGAGAGGCATGGACATATATACACTACCAAACGTAAAATAGATAGCTAGTGGGAAGCAGCCGCATAGCACAGGGAGATCAGCTTGGTGCTTTGTGACCACTTAACGGGGTGGGATCGGGAGGGTGGGAGGGAGGGAGACGCAAGAGGGAAGAGATATGAGAACATATGTATATGTATAACTGATTCACTGTGTTATAAAGCAGAAACTAACACACCATTGTAAAGCAATTATACTCCAATAAAGATGTTAAAAAAACAAAACAAAACAAAAAACCCTGGTGGTAACAGGACAAGCACTTTGGTTCTGTTTCCTTCTCCTACTGATGCCGCTGCCGCCACTCCTGCTAAAGCACTGGCGTTCATCGAGTGAGCAGTTTGTTAATCCCTTCACGTATATTATGTCTTATAAGTCTCAAAAAGTGCTGGGAGATAGAGTCCGTTGTCATCTCCATTGTACAGTTAAGGACAGTGGCGCACAGAGGGTTAGGAAATCTACGCGGGCAGGAAGTGCCCGCCCTGGGAATCTGCCCTCCCTCCCCTGCTGCCTCCAGGGCCAGTTGCGGTGAAGGCTAAATCCACCCCACCTGGGACTGACGTGGAGGCACAGGCCTGACATTTTCAGGTTTACGGAAGGCTTTTTTTCGCCCCTTTGTGGTTTTGAGGGTGACATCTTTGTCAGGCTCTGCTTGCCCCACGTCTCAGTGGCTCCATTAACAGGATGGAGGCTCTCCTGGTGATCCTGGGGAGAGCAAGTCGCCAGCCCCTGATACAGGATAATTAGGGAGTGGCTGTTTTCTGCAGAGCAGACACTGTACCTCAGGGGCTCTGGACCTGTCGGATTTGAACTAAGTTCTTACAAATGTGTGGCAAGGGGCTGACCTCAACAGTCCTGGGTGAAATTTGAATTCAGAGACTCAGTATGGTTATTGTAAGAAAAAATATGTAGAATGAAAGAAAAAAAGGAGGGGAGCACTCTAGACAGAGGGAATTAGGTCCCAGCAGGAGGGACTGTTGCAGTCAGAGGTTGCTCAGGGGATTAGAAAACAGCCTGATCTCCAGTTTTGAATCCTTGTTCTGCCCCTTACTACTGGCTGTGACCTTTGGCAGGTTATATTGCCTCACTGAGATCCAGTCTCCTCAGTTGTAGTTTAGAGATGGTAGTACTGTGTCAGATTGTTTGTTGCTTGCCCCAAAGCCATTACTCTTTCCTTCCTTGTTAACAAAACCAGGCAGAGGTCACTTAAACTCTGGAAGGATGGGGCTTGCCCCTGGCTTTAGGGCCAGACATGTGAGCTTCTGGTCTATGAAATGTAAGGGAAAGTCTTCTGGGAGAAGATTTTTTTCCCTGGGTAAAAGGGAGGTAGAGGAGGAGGACCTCTGCCCATGCTACTCTCTGCTTCCTGCTTTGAATGCAACTGTGCTAGGATGTGATGCTTGGAACTGCTGCAGCCATTTTGTGACTGTGAGGCAGAAGACCAGGAAAGTCAGAGATGTCAACCACAAGTCCTACCATTACTGAGCCCCCTAAGCATCTGTGGAACTGTTTATAGCCATATTTCTTGTTATGCAAGGAAAATAGGCCCCTATTTATGTATGTTCCCATTAGCCATGTTTTCTATTACTTGCAATCAAAAAATGATTTTAAAAGTATTTATTCCTTATTGAGCTCTTATGAGAATTAGAGAGACTATATTTTTAACATGTCTGGAACAGAGTAGATACATAGTGGTAGTCACTGTCATCATTACCCCCACCATCATCATCACCCTCAGGGTATCTCCAGGGGCTGGTCAGATTACAGGGGTGGCAGAAGAGAAGAACTGTTGAAGGATTTTGTCTCTTCCCTTCCTCGGTATATATACCCTGCCTCTTATAAAAGGTTGTACAAGGCATGGTGGAGTGCCTGATATTGAGGAAGGAGTGTTAGGAGTGGAAAGGAAAAGAGAAGTAGAAAAAAAAGTGGCATTAGAGGGAAGTCAGGTGATCAGACTAGGCTTATGGTTTGAATTTATTGCTCTCACATCTTATTTACCTGAAATGGGATTCAGTCATCCTGGGCCCCTGATCAGAATAGAATTTTTAAAAATAAATGCAAAGGTATTTATTTTTTATAGGCTTTTTAGCATTCATAGCTTAAAAACACTGTAAATGGTAACCCCCTGAAAATCTTTAATGGCTATTCCTTTCAACAGGTGCCCAGAGAACAGTGCTTTTTCACAAAGCAAACATTTCTGGTAAAGGATTATTATAATGAGGCAAATTCTCTATTTTCAGCTCCCAATTACCTTTCAATCCAGTTGCTGTCTGTAACCTACGCTTGAATTTAGTGTGATGGAAGTTGGAGAAACGAGTGCCTCTCCATCAAAGCGTGAAAGGCCAGTGGTGTTTTGCATAATCATCGAGGGAACCGTTCCTCAGATTTTGCATCTGTCACTCTTGCCCTCCAGTGCCTTAGTTTGGGATTCTGCCCAAGCAAAGATCTAGTTACTGTTTTTAATCATTTTCAAACCCTGGTGTGGACTGTCTAGTCACCCACAGTTACTTTTTTTTTCCTGGCACATTTTTGTTTTAAGCAGAGTCCCTGTGACGATTTCAAATTTGTCAAAATAATAAGAGAAAACCTGCTTGATACCACTGACAAAGAAGACACTTTGAACATCCCTTGGGGGAAAGGTTGAAAGCCCCAGATTGTCTTACTCACTTATAGTCAAATGGAGAAACAGAGACTCTGATCCCCTTGAGAGGTGAAGAGGAAAAGTCTTTGATCTCCTGAAGATGTGCTGTGTCCAGGAGAGGGGAAGAGGTGGCATGAGAAGGTGGGAAGCAATGGGTGAGGTGGGTGAATGAGGGTGCAGTGCTGCATCTGTGGGTCAAGCGGAAATAAGGAGAAGCAAAACTGGGGCTGTGTTAAAAGTATTTATCAAGTGATACAAAACAGGTACTAGTCCATAACTACTGGAGTAGTGCCCTAGGCACTGTGTGTGCCAGTGTGAGTTCACAGAGGAGATCTGGGTGCTGAAGAAGAGACCAGTTGGCAGGGGGACACAGAAGACACTTGAGGTACAAGAAAACGTGAAAAAGAACTGGCACAACCATACTGCAGTGTGCAAGCAGAACATCAACTCTGAACAAAACCCTTTGTGTTGCCCAAAATGATACTCTTAGGAAAAGGGCAAACAGGGTCTATGCCTTGTCTAGGGCCTGGCACATAGTAGGTTCTTCATGAATATTTACTGAAAGAGTTAATAAGTGAATGTGACACCAAATGATGTATTTTGCTTGGTTTGGGATTGTTTGTATTTTATATGATTTTCAAAACGTGATACAATGGCATGGATAGAAAAGAAAAAAATCATCATTTGGTGGAGGGAAGAGAATTTTTCCTTTAAATAAAACCAGAGAGAGTGATTGAATCTCCTGGTATTTTTCCCTTTGTACTCTGTGTTGTAAAATAATTTGTACAGGATAAAAATCTATAGTCTTTACAAAGGCAGCTAGTTCAGTGTTATAAAGGGCATGCATTAGATGGTTTGAAATATCTGTGATGAAGAGTTAGAATACAATGTACTTGTTTTTTCTAATGAGAAAACATGAATAGAAAATGATAGCAATCACTTTCTAACCACAGGCCCTACATCAGGATGAAGCATGGTGTTTGTGTTTTTTTGGTTTTTTTTTTTTTTGGTGTTTGTGTTTTAAAGCCAGATGTCTCCTTGGGGAGATCATGAAGGTGTCAGCTGGCACAGCGGAGTCAAGCAGAGTCTGTCATAAGAGCTTTGAGCCGTGGTTACTTCTGATGAGCTCACATAGGAGGAGCTAGACAATATGGTATTTTTGGTGGAATATAAAAGATTCCAGGGAGTCTGTTTATTTTACTTACCCTGCTCCTTCCTATAAAGAACTTGAAGTGACTCTCAACAGATGTATAATAATGAAGCTAGTAAAGTGCATCTAGAAATTGAAAATCAGAACCAAGGAAAAGAAGGGAATGCTAAAATGCTAGCCGTAAGTGTTAAAATAGGCCATTTTACAATGGAGCCTCCTGGCAGCCATGGCAAAAGATGGAACATGATAAGGCACATAACTCACACTTTGGGAAAGAAGAGCACAAACAAGTGTCTCAGAGGAGGCAAACCTTTTCTAAAAGATTGCAGTTTTAACTGTTGTTATTCTGGAGCTGATGATTTAATTTTGATCAGTTTGCTTCTTTCCCCTGTTTTTTTCTTTAACTGTTAGAGTTTCTCCTTTGCCTCATAGTCTCCACGTTGTCAGTGATCTATTCATTTTTAGTGCCATTAAGGGATACAGGGAAAGGAAAGGAGGTAAATTCAGAAGAGTTAGCTTTGTACCTTATTACAGTTCTGGTTAAAGTCATACATGATACGTCATTTTAGCTAGGTTGGTGTTATGTGTTGATTTAAATTTCTTTTTTATTCTTCAAGACTACAGAACAGAGAATTGTTTATATTTTTAAAAACTTGACTTTACGTAAAGCTCATCTAGCTTTCTACTGAGCTGGGGATTGGAGCCCCAAACCCAGTTGGTCAGTGTTACAAAGTTAAATTCATGGCCTCATTATATACATTTAATGTATATCTAATTATAATCAATAAAAAAATTTCTGTTCGTTTCATAGGATAAAGTTTGTCTGTGGTTTTATTTTATTTATTTATTTATTTTTTGGCTGCGTTGGGTCTTTGTTGCTGTGCGTGTGCTTTCTCTAATTGCGGCGAGCGGGGGCTACTCTTCGTTGCGGTGCGCGGGCTTCTCATTGCAGTGGCTTCTCTTGTTGTGGAGCACGGGCTCTAGGTGTGCGGGCTTCAGCAGTTGTGGCGTGCGGGCTCAGTAGTTGTGACTCACGGGCTCTAGAGCGCAGGCTCAGTAGTTGTGGTGTGCAGGCTTCTCATTGCAGTGGCTTCTCTTGTTGTGGAGCATGGGCTCTAGGTGTGCGGGCTTCAGCAGTTGTGGCGTGCGGGCTTAGTAGTTGTGGCTCACGGGTTCTAGAGCGCAGGCTCAGTAGTTGCAGTGCACAGGCTTAGTTGCTCCACGGCATGTGGGATCTTCCTGGGCCAGGGATCGAACCTGTGTTCCCTGCATTGGCAGGCGAATTCTTAACCACTGCGCCACCAGGGAAGTCCCTATGTGGTTTTATTTTTAATGGCTATATAATATAGAACTGTGTTTTGTTTAGTAATTCAATTCAGCTGTACAGTTATTTATTTTCTCTTACTGAATATTCTTCAACAAACGTATTTGTGCATGTAGTTTACTTCACTGTTGAAGACAATGCAGGAAATGGGTCTATTGGATCAAAAAACAGGACCACTTTTACCACTGCGTTACTTTCTGAAGCATCAATGATCTTTCTTTCATGTCCTCATCCACAAAGGAGATGAGAAGAACTGTTGATGAACTAGTTATCTCCAAGCAGTTTATCAACAGCTTTTCATCTCCTTTGTGACTCACCTCTGAGTACTAGTTCTTCCACTGTTTTTGTAACTCTTTACAGCTGAGTTCTGCAAAATTCTCATAATTAGCACTTAGTGATGTCAGTGATACCCTCCTTTTAAAATACCCATTTATTATATTTTGAGTTTCTAGCGTATTGCGTGTTGTGGCAGAGACTGCTAGTTACACTTAATATTCATTCTCTTCTTATCAGAACTCACAGCTCTTAGTTGGGCACAGGCCATCCAGAATAAAGTCTACGTTTCCCAGCCTCCCATGCAACCAGAGGAGGCCAGGTGGCTAGTTCTGGATGATAGAATGTGAGTAGAAGCGTTGTTTGGTAGCTTGCAGGATGCTTTTGGAAACTGGTGTGCGTTCTTTGCCTTCTCTTTCTTGTTTATCCCTTCTCCCACCCTTGTCCCTGGACCACAGTTATGATGACTCGAGCTCTAGCCACCATGCTGAATCATGAGAACAAGGCCAATACCCAAAGGGTGTACAAATGGTGACCTAGAAGATTTTTGAGTCTGTGAGGACTTTATGGACCGGAGCTAGCATGCTCGGCACTGTGCTGCCTGCCTCTGGACTTTTCCATACAAGAGAAATGCATTTTTATTTTGCTTAAATCATTGTTTCAGGTCTCTGTTCCTCACAGCTGAATCTAACCCTAACTGATAACACGTGTTCATATAAAAGAGGCTACATTAACAATTTAAGTGTTTCAGACATTATCATTTATTAGACATGAATATTTCATGTTTAGGCTGAAAGTTGAGACCGAAGTAAAAGCAAATGGCAAGGATCAAATGATTTTCTCAATTCTTTTCTTACTCTACTCCTTTCTATTAAAAAAGTCATCTTGATGGTAATAGCTGTTTCTTGAGCTCTTCTTATGTACTTATTTCACTTAATTCCCTATGAGGAGGTATAGTTGCCAGGGGACGGGGAGAATAGAGAGTCACTACTGATGGGTTTAAGATTTTGTTTTGGGATGAAAATGTTCTAAAATTAGATCATGGTGATGGTTGCAGTATAATAACCATACTAAGCCCCACTGAACTGTTTACTTTACATGGGTAAACTTTATGGTATGTAAGTAATATCCCAGTGAAGCTGTTAAAAAAAACCTTTAGCAGCAGTATCCCAGCATTCCAAACAAGATGAGGATGGCATATCATGAAAGCAGTCTTTTTTTTACCCTCCATAAAGTAGAATGCTGTACTCTTTTTGGAGAAGAAATTAGGGAATTTGGCCATTGAAAATAAAGGAAACAAGAAAATTAAAATATTTTGTTTCCCAAGGTTGTAAGAAATAAAACAATTTTGGCAATATTTATCCATTTCCTAAACTGTAGCATTTTGTCCTTTCACAAGTGAGGACAGAGTTCATAAAACTGAGCTTTGCATCAGAGGACTTTAACAAACCTGAAAGGTATTTTTGTTCTGTCTTTCCCTTGGTTCGTAAGTCTTTCTGTCTGAGATTTTGTACACCAGGCAATGCGCACCCATGTCACTATATATATGTCTGTCCTATACTATAAGCACCAGAAACTTCCGACCTAAAGTTATTTCCTTTTTGCATATCATTCTCTTCTCCCTCAGTTGGTGTATGGTCTCTGCTGCTCTGCTGACCTTTGATAGGACCAATAGTCCTTCTTTCCTCTAAGAAGCCAGTCTTAGGTCCCAGTAGGTGTGTTTAAGGCTAATTAAGAGAGATTTACCTGTTAATCTTTTGAAAAGCTTTGACCTGTTTAATTAATTTAAATTGGGGGTTGTCTGTGGGTTTTATTTATCCATGCCGTTTCTGGCTTTGGTTACCACGTGGTCAAACATTGACTGGGCTCTCCTTTAACTCTCCCGTGGTCTTTGTGGTCCCTCTCACACAGGGCCTTGTGCCTGGGTACCTGGCTCATTTTCTTCATCAGACTGTAGGATCCTGGGAGGACCAAGGACAGCTTTCAACTTCTCATGGTGCCTTGCACTGTGTAGATGCTTATTGATCATTTGTTGAACAAATAATTCTGGGTAGACAGAACTTCAGGACATGAGCCACAGGAAAGCAGCTCCTACGTGGTAGTTTGTCTTGTTATTTCATGTCTGCTGAGAGGATGTTGCACAACTAGCTGAGAGAAGTGCATACTGCTTCTTACTGTCTGATTGATCATGACATCGGTTTACAAGCATGCTAACATGGCATTGAAGCACGTGAATTAAACCACAAGAATGAAAATAATGTTTGGCTTTTCTTCCTGACAATCTGTGCATAAAACTGTCAGTCCGGAATCTACCAGCAGCACCTCCAGAATGTGAGCTCTGGATGTCTTTTTGCTTTTTCTTAGCAAGGTTAATCAAAGCCATCATCCTGTCAGGTGGCTTGACCCAGAGGAAGATACACCTAATTCAGCACCAAGCACAGACTTTGAAAACAAATGTTGTGTTTTGTACGATAACTTGAGCTGGCCGTGAAGAATCCTGTGTTTTTAAACTTTTTGTTAGAACTAGGATATGGACTACCATAACAGAATAGAAGACAAAATTTCTATTTCAGCAAGATGAGTTTTAGAGATTAAAGACCTAAGGATGGAGGTGAGTGTAACAGACGTAAATGTCTGTTTTCTCAGTACCGGTGGCCAATGTCAGAAGGACAAGAAGCTGCAGGCCTGACCTCACCGAAGTTCAGCCTTCCCATTCATAGCTCTGGTGATCTGTGTCCTCTACTCCGGCCGCGTCCCACCTTTTCAAGGAGGATGAACCTTGTTCCAAAAGTCTGGAGACCTGAGTTTGAGACCTGGCCCTACCTTTGACTTTGGATGGGTCTTAGCCTAGGGCATCCTATCCCCTAGACAGCGCTTTGTATATTTGTGGGGGCAGTTTTAGTTGTCACAGTTATGGGTGTTACGTTATTTATGAGTTTGATTTTATTTCAGGACAATAAAGGTGGCATTGTAAGTGGAGATAGAGACTTACCTATCTCTCAGAATTATTTCGAGGATCAAATGTGGAAATAACATGAATCTGACTCTCTGGGAGTGTGTTTCCTCAACTGCAAAGTGGAGATAATGCCAGTTTAGCATTGCCCTTGTAAGGATTAAAAGTAGGGTCACATATGTCAAGCACTGGGTAAAGAAAAATGTAACAATAACATGTCCACCATCAATTACTTAGTTAACCCCGACTTCCTGCCATTAACTCTGCTGCCTGGCCAGCTGTCTTACTGTTCACTGGGTATAGTTGGTGATGTCCCATCTTTACACCCCAGACCTCCCTGTGCTCTCTCTCTGGGCCCTTGCTGAAAATTTGTTTCATCTTCTCTGCCTGTCCCAATCTGCTCTTTCCTAAAAAATTTCTCTCATCTAACCTGACACAGGGCCCAGCAGGAAGTGTCTTCTCCTTCTGTTAGTCTCCTTTTCAGTCATTTACTTCTTGGAACAGTTGGTTCTCCTTCCACGCACTTGTGTTTTACTGCTCCCTGGGATGGAAGTCCCTTGGCCTTAGCACGGGACTGTGCACTGGAAGATACTCAGTGGTAGTTCGTAGATTTTCCACACCCAAGAGACATGCTTGAGAATGAAGCAAACCTAAACCTTTGCTTCCTTGAAGATGTATAACCACCCAAGCAATAAAGCTACATAGTCAGAGACCTTTACAACAGGAAAAAGTCTCAGGGAATTACTCTTTATTGCATATAATAGGTGCTCTATATACTTTATATCCTTCGTTTCTCATAATAAGACTCAGAGATATTAAATAACTTGCCCAAGTTTACTCATCTAGAAGCAGGAGAAGGGCAGTTGGAACCTCTCTCTCTGTCTTCAAAAACCATGTTCCACCATTTTATTCTGCTTCTTAAGGGAAATGAACTTACATCATTACTAGAAAATAGCATTTGGGATAAGAAATCTGAAAGAGTCAATGTTAAGTTTTCTTAAGGCATGAAACAGCTGTCTTCTCCAGTGTAGAAGCCACTGAGGGTAGACACTGACCAATAAGCGTGAGAAGGCCACCATCTAAGTCCACCCGGTGTTTTGCTAGGATTCCAAAGAAGGGGAGAGGGGCTTCATCCTCACATGTCATGAAAAAAACCAGGAACACCTATAGAACGCAGCAAGCAAGTGTGCATGACCTAGTGAAGCGTACAGCCTCTGAGACCAGACTGTGGCTGTGGATCCCAGCTCTACAGCTTTTTCACCTGGGGGCCCTTGGACAACTTCCTTATTTCACCTCCCTGTGCCTCACTTTCTGCATTTGTAGAATATGGCGATAGCGATAGAACCTACCCCTCAGGGTAGCTGTGAAAGGAAAGAGATAATTCATATCAGAACAGTACCTGCCATGTCACAAGTGCTCAGTAAGCGTTGGCTGTTGTTGTTGTTATTATTCTTGAGGCTGAGGAAAGTATTGCACAGAGAACTTTAAAAATTCCTACTGCTCGGGAAGGGCCAGAGCTGCCGGCCTGGCGTCGGTCTTGGAAGCCTCCTGGGTGTGCGCTCACGGCTTACCACACTCCTGAGAGGGTCCATCTAAGGTGCCCCGTGCACGTATATCTGGCAGTCCTTAGGGCCAGGCCTTCGCCTGTAACAACAATCACAATTTTCTTTGACTGAGAGACAGGCTTAAAGTGCTGGGCAGTTTTGTTATTAAAAGTAAATAGCAACACACTCTATTCTTCCTCCAAGAATCCAGAATAAATTGACTTCCCAGGCAGTTGTCACTCAGCGCCGGCCTTCCCTGCGCTCTCGGGAAGTCCCAGCTAAGCCCCAGGGAGGCATGAATCGTTTTATGAAGGGTTTTGTATTTGCTGATTGGATCCTTAATAAAGCCGGGCTTGCCTGCTTTTAGGAAAGTGCTTCAGTCATTAACGGGGTAAGGCTGCGTGGGCCTGAAGTTTCCTGTTTGCCTGGCAAGGTATTGAGGAGGTCTAGGGGTGTTTCCCTGATGAGGCATGGGAAACGATAAAGGCCGGGGGCCTGGAAAGGGAATTTCAGCCTGTTTCTGCCCTTAGCGTTCTGCCAGCCTTGGGCAGGAGCTCATCGCCTTCCCCACTGGAAAATGGGAGCGAGGGACCAAGATGGCCAGCTGACCTGTTGTCGCTCGATCATGTAATGTGGGAAATGGCAATTATCCTTTCATCAGCTTTTTTTTTAATTGAAGTATATTTGATTTACAATGCTGTGCCAATCCCTGCTGTACAGCAAGGTGACTCAGTTATACACATATATTCATTCTTTTTTATTAAAAAAATTTTTTTTAATTTAATTTTTAATTTTTTGTTTTTGGCTGAGCCACACTGCTTGTGGGAATCTTAGTTCTCCGACCAGGGATTGAACCCGCAGTCTCAGCAGTGAAAGCGCAGAGTCCTAACCACTGGACTGCCAGGGAATTCTCTATACATTCTTTTTTTTTTTAACATCTTTTTTGGAGTATAATTGCTTTACAATGGTGTGTTAGTTTCTGCTTTATAACAAAGTGAATCAGCTATACATATACATATGTTCCCATATCTCTTCCCTCTTGCGTCTCCCTCCCTCCCACCCTCCCTATCCCACCCCTCCAGGCGGTCACAAAGCACAGAGCTGATCTCCCTGTGCTATGCGGCTGCTTCCCACTAGCTATCTATTTTACGTTTGGTAGTGTATATATGTCCATGCCACTCTCTCACTTTGTCACAGCTTACCCTTCCCCCTCCCCATATATACATTCTTTTTTAAATATTCTTTTCCGTTATGGTTTATCCCTGGAGATTGGATATAGTTCCCTGTGCTGTACCGTAGGACCTTGTTGTTTATCCATTCTAAAAGTGATAGTTTGCATCTACCAACCCCAAATTCCTAGTCCATCCCTCTCTCTCTCCCCGTCTTGGCAACCACAAGTCTGATCTCTGTGTCTGTGAGTCTGTTTCTGTTTTGTAGATAAGTTCATTTGTGCCATACTGTAGATTCCACATATAAGTTATGTCATAATGGTCTTTGTCTTTCTCTCTCTGATTTACTTCACTAAGTGTGATACTCTCTAGTTGCATCCATGTTGTCATCAGCTTTTTTAAATGTACTTGTAACACCTGTGTAATGGTTTTCTTTTCTATAAAGGCCTTAAAACTGTGCTGCTAGACATAGGCACACAGCCCTGCTGGTCATGAGCTTATATTGGTCTGTGACTTGTGACCTGAGGCTGAAGTAATAATAACCCCGTAGGGATGATTTCCCACCCTGCGCTCCAGAGAGGGTCCTCACCTACCCTTAAACCTGTCCCAGCGTCCCTTTCCCTAGAATTCCAGGAGGCCCATAGTGCCGCCCTGGTGCCTAATTTCTGGGATGTGAAAAAGCTGCTGTTGAATAGGGCTGTTGCTGTGCAAAAACCCCATGGAAATATGGGAGTGAGGGAACCACGGGAATTCACTGTTCCAGCTCCTTCCCAGAACTTACCGCTTCTGGAAATGCTGCTGGTGTTCCGGGGACAGCAGCTCTTTGTGTTTCTCCTTCCAGCCAGGGTGGTGGGGCCGTCCCCTTGCCCTGGAGCAAAGTGATGGGAGGTCAGGGAGGCGGGGAGAGGGAGAGGAGGTGCCTGACTCACCATCTGTTCTCTGAACAGTGCTCTAGAGGATTTCTCATAAACCATACACCCAGATGCAGAAAATGAGCAAATGTTTATTTTTATTCCTAAAGGTCAACTTCATATCTTAGCCCCTGTCATGCATTAATAAGGTGACCTTCGTTGAATGCTTACATCTCTCATTAAACTCTCACTGCCCTGTCAGGAAATTACTAGTACTCCCCATCTTTACAATAAGGAGATCAAATTTGAGAAAGATTAGCGTTCCCACCATGTCACAGCTGGTACAAGACACCACTCGAATTTGAACCCGGGTCCAGCTGAACATCATTCATTTAGCCACGATGCTAGGCTTTCTCTTGGCTTTGCAGCCTCTGTTTTTCTCTAACTCAGTGCAGACGCTGCCTGCAATATGTTAAGACCCTTTCATGGTCTGTATTTTGCATTGGCGAGGTCATGTAAATTGATTTTTTTACATTCAGCTTTCTGTGCTAGGAGGTTCACTTCCATCCAGTTTCTTCATGCTCTGAAAAGGAGGAGCCTCTCTCTCCCTTTTGAGCAGAGCACAAAATGTTCACAAGTCTGCAACATGCCCAGGAGAGCCCTGAAGGAGACTGCGGGGGAGCAACGTACCCAGGGGACCCTGCTCTTCCTCCTCAGCCCTCCTGGTCTCCCTCCCTTTGATTCCTGCTGCCACTCTCCTCCCAATACGAGATCCTAATTCCCTTGTTTCTCTCCAGCCCAAATACCTTTCTTGGGGCACACCTAAGAAGTAAGTTAACATTTTCAAAAGCACTTTTGCTCAACGGCAGGGAAAACCAAAAGAAATTAATACCAGTAAAGAAGTATTTTTTTAACTGCATGTTTCTATTTCTAAAACTATGACTTTTACCATGCCCCTAACCCCTTCCCCTAAAATAATTACACTTCCCCTAAAATAATTACACTTCCCCTAAAATAATTACTTAATAGATGTGAGCAACCTCCTAGCCCTTTGCTGGCCTATAAGTGCCACCTTACCTTCCCAGCACCTGGGATCTGGTTTATTTGCCACCCCTCTTCTTTCTGAAATGCAAACCTTTTTCTCTGGATAGGGTCCTAGCAATCAATTCTAGTTTCCAGTCTGAGGTCTAATGGAGGTTTTAAAATATGTCCACCAATTCTGTGCTTATGGGCTGTGCTTAACAACTCGCTTCTAATTAATAGAAAGTTGAGGAAGTGATGGTGTTAGACGTTGGGGACCAAGTCATAAAAGGCATGGTGGCTTCTATGTTGCTCTCCTTTAGATTACTAGTTCTAGGGGGAAGCCAACTCCCATGTCGTGAGGATGTTGAATCCTGTGGAGAGGCTCACATAGCAAGAAAATGGAGGCTTCCTGCCAGCCGCCATCTTGGAAGTGGATCTTCCAGCCCCCGTCAAGCTTTCAGATGAGCAGAGCCCCATTTGCCATCTCTACTGCAAATTCCTGAGAGATCTTGAGCCAGAACAGCCTAGCTAAGCTGCTCCTGAATTCTTGACCCACAGAAACTATAAGGTAGTAAATGTTTGTTGTTTTTTACCACTAAGTTTTGAGAGTAACTTGTTACGTAACAGCAGATAATCAATAGGTGTGCCCCTAATTTTCAAGTGATATTTGGGGCCTTGATTGTTATACATTTTTACTTCCGGTTTCTTCTTCTCATGTTTAGGTACTTACTAGCGGGGTAAATTATTTAAACTAAGCTTCAGTTTCCTCCTCTCTAAGATAGGGATAATAATAGATGCTACCTCAATGAGTTCTTACGGGTACTTGGTTCATAGTAGGGCACTCAATAAATGGGTAACTGCTAGTGTTATTAATATATTCTCAACTAATATAATTCTTGGTTCTTCTTGCTTTCTAACAGTCCATTCTTTTTCCTTATTGCCATAACTTCTCACTTCCTTGAGAAACCTGGTCAGGAACTTCCTGTAACATAGGCATGGGCCTCTTTTTGCTTTTTCCATGTTGTACTATGATAGATTGCTTATAGATCTCCCCTACTGACAGTCATGAGGGTAGGGAGGAACATACTATCTTTGTTTCCATGGTGCCTAATGCCAAATAAATGAATGGATAAGTTATACAGCTCCCTCTGCTATGTTTGCACATAACTTGTTATTGGCACTTGATGTCGTTACAGTGATTAACTCTTATCTCCAGCCAAAGAGGGTACATATTAAAAAAAACAAAAGTAAGTTGGAGAGTATATTGTTCATTTTGCTTTCTGGGTAGACAGTAGTTCTTGCTTCCATATCTTTTTAACATACTGGGGTTATTTGAAGCAGGGAGAATGTTGCTGTGAGAACCTCTTCATAGTAGCCAAAATATGGTTGATTATTCGAGGCATTTAAAATTTGAAACTGCGATTCAGATCATTTACTGCAACACAGATTTTCAGATAGAGGGCATTAAACATTGTTCATTAATGAGGGAAGGCAGCATAGAACAGAGAATGTGAATGGGGTTGTTTCTGACCTAGGTCCAAATCTGGTTTATTTGCCACCCCCAGAATTTATGAGCTATATAGCCCACTCACTATAACCAGGCTTCCATGAATCTTCTTATCCCATATTCCCTCTCTTTGGTGTCTGCTTATTCACTAGACATTTAGCAGATATTTACTATATATCAAACAATGCTGGACACAGGCGCTATACCAACAAACAAGACTCTAGTCCCACCCCTTAGTGATTCCTGAGGAGTGACAAGTTGGGGTCTACACATGGGGTGAATGGATACCAGGCAGCTCCTCATCATGGCATTACTGGGTTAAATTTCTCTTAGCACAATTTCTGGGTCACCTTCAGCCCCTGGTGCTTGTATTTTTCCAGTCGGTAGGTTTGGATGCTATGAAGCAGTCCATTACAGTGTTTACTTTCAGTTTTGCTTCGCTAAGGGAAATCTGGGACTTGTTATTCTGCTGTTAAAACATTAATTAGTTATACTTGAGACAGTAAACATGTAAGCCCAAATTAGTAATTTTAATACCTCTTCTGCTGAAGCCAAAAGGGAGGGAGAGCCAGATCTGCTGGGATGTGAACCTAATGCTTCATAATCAAAAGCAGAGGGATGCTCAGTGGAATTTAACCAGGGAGGAGGGACTGTCCCCATGATAAATACGCAAATCAGTCAGGAGCGTCCTAGAAACTGGAAAAAGACAACTTATTCATGTGGCTCAGTGTCTTTCTTGGTACTCCGTGACAGAATTCATCTATCTGATCTATCCAGTCCATCCATCCAGTCCATCCAATCCATCTGCCATCCATTCACCCATCCAGTCCATCCAGTCCATCCAGTCCATCCAGTCCATCCTCCATCCATCCAATACAATTCATCCAGTCCATCCACCCATCCATCCATCCACCAACAGTTGCCTGCTATGTATCAGAAGTAAACAGAAGTAAAAGACATAGTTCTCATTCTCAAGAAATCTGTGATCTAATAGAGTTAGAAAAGTAACAAGACTGTTTCAACTTGGTATTATATATTTTTTAGAAAATATTAACACCCAGTGTTTAACATAAATTAAACACTGACGCTGGGAGTATTAATTGATGCCGTTGTTCTGGAGAGCAATTTAGTAATACTTACAAATGCTCTAATTTGTATTTCTGTTTGTCAAGCAGTTTCACTTATAGGAATCCATCTATAGCATATAATAATGGAAATGTACATTGATGTGAAAGAATGTTTATTATTGGTTTTTTATGATAGCCAGAAAAAGGGAAACAAATGAAATGTGCAGAAATAGGGGATTAGTGACAACCTCGTCTGGACATTCAGTGAAATACAGTGCAGTCTTGAAACAGTATGTTTTGGAAGAGAATTTAATGCCACATTGTTAAATGAAAAGAGTAGGTCACAAAATCATAATAGTATTCCAATTTTGTATACTAAATATATGCATTAAAAACTATGCTGGCAGTGGCTATCTGTGAATTATTTTATTCTACAGATTTTTGTCCTTTTGTGGATTCCAAAATTTTCTACAGTGAACATGAATCACCTTTGTAGTTATGAAAAACCGTTAACAACAGGCATAATAAAAGTGCAGCTTAGCTGAGGTGAGAACTCAGGAATAGAGCTCAGCTGAAACAAAGCGTTTCTGTTTCCCATGCTTGCATGTGTACATTAATTCATTCAACATACACCCGTGTTCGCACGTGGGAATCGGGCAATAAGGTTAGAGAGTGAGGCAGTTGCCAGATCCTAAAGGCTGCTCAGGCCATGATAGGACTTGGACTTTATTCTAAATGAGATGGAAGCTGTTGGAGGATTTTGAACCGAGTTGTGGCATGCATGCTCTGATCACTTCAGCTGCTCACTATCTACCATTGTCAGAGGTAGCTGTGGAGAGAGGGCTGCCCATTGAGTATTTGGAGAGCTGGAGTCCTTGGCATTGCCAAGTACTTGTCCGCTTAAGCCATGGCTCAGTACAGTCAAGAAGGTGGCTGTGAGCCCCTGTGTGCCTGACAGCTTCCATTGGCGGCCCCAGATCTCCCTTCCCCATCTTGCTCTGAGTGCTGGGAGGTTGACTTCCGTGAACCAGTTACCAGGCTCCCTCATCCTCTGGTCTCCCGTTGGTTTCAGCCACTGCGGGGAGGCCAGCAAGAGTGGTCGGGAGAGAAGGGTCATATTGGAGTAAGTTTCCCCAACTTCCTCCCTCTTACATCACCCCTGGCTCCTGAGTCCCTTAACCACAGGTTTCAGCCCCAGTCAAGGAGCTTCTCTCCACGTTCCTCTCTCCTTCTGGGGCCGTCAACAGCCCCTCTATTTACCCGGTCAAGCCTGGGGTGGTGACAGTCCCTAAGGTCATGAGTTCTGGCCCAATACCCTACCCACACCTTTGTAAACAAACCCTTTAGTAATCTCACTTAGATCGTATGGTCTGAATTTGCCATCTGTTTGTAGTGGGAACACTTGTCTGATAATCCACCTTCCTCCTGGTGGGATTGGGGATGTTCTGACTGAACAGGGGATCAGGGTCCACAGCCCAGAGTGGCCTTGTTGGTTAGAGGGACTTTCCCGAATAGGTACTGGTAACCATGGTTCCATGGTGGGGTCTGGGGAAGGCTGATGCACTTGAGGGCATGTTTGTAGTTGTTTTCTGGGTCCCTGCCTGCCTCAGGGACACCCCCAGACCTTGGGGAGGAGAGTTATTTATGTCCTTTTCCATCTACCCCCCCACTCCCAACACACACTAAATTCAGAAGGACTTTAACTTTTACCTGTACTTTGGAACCAATGAACATGTCAGAAGGAGGCGGTAGGATGGTAGCACGGTGCTGCAGTTGTTAGACCTGCGCGGTCTCCTAGGAGTTTCGACTCGCCCAGGAAACAACAAGAGTCGGAAGTCGATGCAAAACGCAAGAGGTTTATTGAAGGCCGGTGCACCGGGGTTCCTTGGTCCTCACGCAGGAGGTCGAAGAAGGAACCCCTTTTGGGCGCGAATATGTCAGTTTTATAGGTTCCCACTTCCCCGTATGTAAATTATAGATTTGGTTGTGTTCTCCTGCTGATTGGTCCTGGCTTAGGCTCGGACCAGAGAGGGAACTTATCCCCAGCTGTCTGATTGGTCTTTGACAGACACCTATTTTGTTTATCTCCCTCCTTCTCCCCAGCTGCCTGATTGGTCTTTGACAGACACCTATTTTGTTTATCTCCCTCCTTCTCGGAAGGGGGCCGGACATCCTGGAAGTTCACCCATTGTCTAAGAAGCCCCTATTGTCTGGAGAGTTCTTAATCATTAGCTGGAACAATGTCCCTCGAGTCCCACATTCCCCCCTTTTTCTTGTGACTATTGATTCCAATCATGGAATCTCAACCTTCTGTTCGTAAACTTTGGTACTGTTGTCTTAACATTAGAACTTGTACAGTACTGATACGTTCTCTAATAAATGCTATCAAGCGATTTAGAACACATGGTCCAAAAGTTAAAATCAACAATAAAACAATAAGAGGTCCCAACAGAGTGGAGATTAAGGTGGTAAACCAGGGGGACTTATCAAACCATGATTGAAACCATCCTTTTTCGTTCTCTCTCCCTTTGCCTTTTATCTAAGGGTCCCCTTAGTTTATCCATGGTTTTGGTAATGGTTCCTGAATGATCAATATAAAAGCAACATTCTTCTTTTAGAGCGGCGCATAATCCCCCTTCCTTAAGAAACAGCAAATCTAGGCTGCAACACCATTTCTGAAAGTGAGGTGAGTGATTCCTTTAGTTGAGTTATGGAACTTTCTAATGCTCGAAGGTCAATGTCTACAGCCTGTCTTAAACTTGCATAATACTGGGGTTGTTGTATGAGGGCTGTGGTTCCTGTTCCTATCCCGGCAGATATTCCTAGTCAGTCAGTAAAGGCAGTAAAACCAAAATTATAAGTCTTAGGTTCGTAGAAGCTTGAGTTTGAGCGGGTTGTCGGTTCTTTGGGCCCGCCATCCTGATGATGCCGTCGCTGGTGCAGCCTTCACATGTGAAGCATGGATCCAGGCAGCGATGCCGTCCACTTTTATGGCCGTTGGGGTGGTGAGGAGGACGGTGTATGGTCCTTTCCATCAAGGTTCCAACGTCTGGGTTCGATGCCAACGGACGTATATGGAGTCTCCGACTTGGAAAGGATGAGTTTCTCCCGGTGTTCCCGGTTGGTAGGCCTTGGCGAGTTGGGACCATATTTCTTTCTGGACCAATTGGAGTCCCAGTAGCCTAGCATATAAGTCAGTGTTATTTTGACAATCAGGTTTTATTTCTTTTCCTAAAGTGAGGAGGGGAGGTGGGGCACCATATAATATTTCAAAAGGAGTAAGATGGTATCGGGAAGGTGTATTTCTAACCCGGAATAGGGCCAAAGGAAGGAGCACCGTCCAATCGGTACCGCCAGTCTCCAAGGACAAATTAGTTAGGGTCTCTTTTAGAGTCCTATTCATTCTTTCTACTTGACCTAAACTTTGGGGTCTATAGGCACAATGTAATTTCCAATCAGTCCCCAAATATCTGGCCACATCCTGACTTACCTGGGCGACGAAGGCTGGACCATTATCAGACCCTATTACCTTTGATGCTCCAAATCGAGGAAAAATTTCTTCTAAAATCTTCTTGGCTACTACAGCAGCTGTTTCTTTCTTTGTTGGGAAAGCCTCTATCCATCCTGAAAAAGTGTCTACAAAAACTAAAAGGTATTTATTACCGTACCTTCCAGGACGCACTTCGGTAAAGTCCACTTCCCAGTAAGTTCCTGGGCGGTCCCCCCTGAGTCTCTTTCCAGTTTCAAGTTTCCCTTTGTGAGCATTTACCTGTTGACATGGGACGCATTCCTGCACAATTTGTTCAGCTAATTTTGTCATTCCAGGGGTTTCGTACCCGGCTTTTTGTAACAAGGCTACCATCTTTTTAGTCCCCAAATGTGTCCATCTGTGCATCTGTTGTAACATGGATTCTGCTTGCTGAGGGGACAAAGTTCCTTTTGTTGTGGCCGGGATGATTTCTTCATCGCGGCCTGGTTTTTTCAGGAACTTTATCTGACAGTCCTAAAATGACTTCTCCCGATGCTATTTCTCGGGCCACTTGGTCAGCCATATTATTTCCCCTAATTATTGGGGCATTTCCTTTTTGATGTCCAGGGCAGTGGATGATACTGACTTTAGTAGGAAGCATGAGTGCAGTTAACAAAGCCACGATTTCGTCTTTGTTTTTAATTTCTTTGCCACCTGAAGTTAGTAGCCTTCTCTGTTGGTAAATGGCACCGTGGATATGAGCGGTAGCAAACGCATATCTACTGTCTGTGTAGATGTTTACTTTTTTATTCTCTGCCATCTCTAATGCCCTCGTCAGGGCAATTAATTCAGCTCGTTGGGCTGAGGTCCCTTGTGGTAGTGCCGCTGCCCATATGACTTGTTTTCCGTCTACCACGGCTGCCCCAGTTCGACGCTTACCTTCCTCCAGGAAACTGCTCCCATCCGTGAACCAGGTGAAATCAGCATCAGGGAGGGGCAGGTCCATCAGATCCGGCCTACTGCCGTGTGCTGCGGCTAGTACTTCCTGACAATCATGTATGATGGTGGAGCCTTCCAAGTCAGGATCAGGTAGCAAGGTGGCTGGATTGAGTCCTGTGGCTGGAGCAAACTTGATGCGATCTGAGTTTAGCAACAGGGTTTGGTAATGGGTCATCCTGGCATTAGTTAGCCACCTATCCGGTGGTTGACGGACTACATTTTCCAGGGCATGAGGAGCTGTTATCGTTAGATTTTGTCCTAAAGTTAGTTTGTCAGCATCTTTGACTAGAACGGCCACTGCAGCGATTATCTTTAAACAGGTGGGCCATCCTGATGCCACAGGGTCCAATTTTTTTGACAAATAAGCAACTGGGCGATTCCAGGGACCCAATTTCTGAGTCAATACTCCTTTTGCAATGCCCTTATTTTCGGCCACATATAAATGAAAAGGTTTGGTTACATCTGGCAGTCCTAGGGCTGGAGCTGAAAGTAAAGCTCGTTTGATTTGGTCAAAAGCCCGTTGTTCCTTATCGCCCCAAACGAAAGGAGTGCTGTTTTTGGTTAGGCGGTACAATGGGGCTGCCAGCTCAGCAAACCCTGGAATCCATAGTCTACAGAATCCGGCCGTCCCCAAAAATTCTCTAACCTGCCTGGCGTTTTTGGGAGCCGGAATTTGGGCCACCGTATCCTTTCTGCTCTCCGTGAGCCATCTTTGCCCCCCTTTTAATAGATACCCCAGGTAACTGACCTGTTGTTGGCATATTTGTGCTTTCTTGGCTGAGGCTCTATATCCCAGGGTTCCAAGTTCCGTTAACAGTTTTTCAGTACCCTTGATACAATCTTCTTGGGTCTCAGCAGCTAATAAAATATCATCAACGTATTGGAGTAATGTTACCTGGGGATTTGATTCTCTATATAATGCCAGATCCTGATGGAGGGCTTCATCAAAGATGGTCGGGGAGTTCTTAAATCCCTGAGGTAGCCGTGTCCATGTCAGCTGACCAGACATTCCCGATGTTGGATCTTTCCATTCGAAGGCAAAGTAGGGTTGGCTCAGGGGAGAGAGTCTTAAACAGAAAAAAAACATCTTTAAGGTCCAAAACAGTATACCACGTATGTTGAAGTGGAAGAGTGCTCAGGAGGTTGTAAGGGTTTGGAACTGTGGGGTGGAGGTCTGCCACCCGTTTGTTTACCTCTCGTAGATCCTGCACCGGCCGATAATCATTTGTTCCTGGTTTCTTTACCGGCAGGAGAGGGGTGTTCCATGCTGATTGACATCTTATTAAGATGCCCAAGTCTAGTAGCCTCTGTATATGGGGACGGATACCGTCTTTGGCTTCTCTACTCATGGGGTATTGACGGACTGTTATTGGGGTGGCAGTTGCCTTGAGTTCCACTAGCACCGGGGGCCGATTTTTGGCCATCCCCATTCCGGCAGTTTCTGCCCAGGCTTGAGGGAACCGAGTTATCCAATCAGTAACATTAACTCGTGAGGATGAAGGCTGCTCGTATAATTTATATTCATCTTCTAATTTCATAGTCAATATTTGAAGTAACCTTCCCTTATTATCAGTTATGGTGGGACCTTCTGGCTGAAAGTGAATTTGAGCCCCTACTTTGGAGAGTAAATCTCTTCCCAGCAAAGGATAGGGGCATTCCGGAATAATCAAAAATGAATGGGTTACTCGTCCAATCCCAAGATCTACTGTCCTTCGTGTGGTCCATGAATATTGTTTATTCCCAGTGGCTCCTTGTACCCATGACCTTTTAGCTGAGATAGGACCTTTTGAGTGGAGAAGGACGGAGTGCTGGGCTCCGGTATCTACCAAAAATTGAACAGGTTCCCCCTCCACTTTAAGAGTTACCCGGGGCTCGGGGAGAGGGTTCGAGCCCTGACTTTCCTAGTCTTCTTCTTTCAATGTTAAGATTTTGTTTTTGGTTGGCCTTCCTCCATTCTTTTTCTTAGGGCATTCTTTCGCCCAATGTCCTTTTTCTTTACAGTAGGCACATTGGTCCTTGTCTAATGGCTGCCTTCTGTCTGCCGTTCGCTCTTCCTGCCTATTTCTATCCCCTATATTTCTTCCTCCAACCACAGTGGCCAGTATCTTACTTAAATTCCTCTCCTGTCTCTTATCCCGTCTTATTTCACGGGCTTCCTGCTCTTTCTGCTTTCTTTCTTCCTTCTCTTCCTCTGTTTCTCTTTTGTTACATACTTTATCTGCCTCTTTTACTAACTCCTGAAGCGAAAATCCCTGCAAGCCATCTAGCCTCTGTAATTTCTTCTTAATATCAAGGGCCGCTTGATCTATGAAAGCCATTGCTATAGTAGCCCTATGTCCCTCCGAAGTTGGATCATAAGGGGTAAAGCGTCTAAAGGCTTCCATTACACGTTCCAGGAACACAGTTGGCAATTCCTGGGGCCCCTGAGTTACTTCCCTTACCTTAGCCAAATTAGTGGGCCGTCTGGCCGCTCCATGGAGACCCGCCACCAGAGCCTGGCGATACATTTTCAGGCGCTCCCTACCTTCCGGGGCATTGAAATCCCAGTTTGGCCTGACGAGTGGGAAACCAGCATCAATCTCGTTAGGCAGCTGGGTAGGTTGCCCATTGGCGCCTAATACATTTTTTTTCTGGCTTCTAAAAGAACCCGTTGCCTCTCCTCAGTCGTTAGGAGAGTCTGGAGCAGCTGCTGACAATCATCCCATGTGGGCTGGTGGGAGAAAACAAGAGATTCTATTAAAGCGGTAAGGGCCTGTGGATTTTCGGAAAAAGTTGGGTTATGCATTTTTCAATTATAAAGATCTGCAGAGGAAAAGGGCCAATATTGGAGAGGTCTATTCCCTTGGCCATCGGGGGGGCCATATTCTCTAAGAGGTAGGGCAGTGGAGTCCGGGGAGATTGCCCTCCGGCTCCTAGTGCCCACTGAGGGACCCATTTCTTCTTCCATCATGGATGGTTCCCTTGGTGCCGAGGGCAGTGGAGCTGGGGGTCCTCTAGGTGGTAGGGGATTCGGGGCCGGAGGATAAGGGGGTGGGGAATCCAAAAGCAGCAAATCGGACTGCGGGTCAGGATAAATCGCCTTCGGTAGATCCGGGGCGTCGGGTAGCTTCTCCGTGTTGGGGTTTTTCTTTAAGGCTAATATCTCCGACGCTGCTGATGTATGCGCGGACGTACCTGTTGAGGAAACAAAGGGCCGGACCCACGGAGGTGGGGATCTATATTAAATATCTTAGACTTCAGCAGCTTAATCTTGTCTAATAAAAAGGATCCTTCGGGGGGCCATCCTATCTGAAATGTTGGCCATTCAGAGGCACACAAAGTCTGCCACTTTCCTTTCTTTACCTCTACCGAAAAATTATGGGCTCTGGCCCGAACTTCGGTCCAATAGCTTAGGGTAAGGGAAAGAGGAGTCGTCATAGTTTGTCCCATTGTCGTCCGTCAGAGAAGAAGAATAGACCACAATACAGAAACAGTTAAAACTCCACGAAACACATATACGTATGGGCCACCGCGAGCTCGCTTCAAAACCGAAACTTCTTCAGATGGCAGTTACCACCAAGGGAACTGCCGAAACCGAGTGAAGGGGAGACAGAGTTTGCCTCTCCTTCCGGATGAGCCACTAGGGCGTCCCCTAGGGCTCATGGACGCCGGCTATTAGCACGTCTGCCTAGCCAGAGGTCCGATACAGATTCCATAATAAGCCGATTCTTACGGCTTTCCTCCGATAATGGCCCACAAAGAACAAGGGACAAACAGACAATCAAGCTCGAGCTTACCTGGTACCTCCAACTCCCGATGTTCTTGTGGTCCGGGGCGAGTGGAATCCCGGACGAGCCCCCAAATGTTAGACCTGCGCGGTCTCCTAGGAGTTTCGACTCGCCCAGGAAACAACAAGAGTCGGAAGTCGATGCAAAACGCAAGAGGTTTATTGAAGGCCGGTGCACCGGGGTTCCTTGGTCCTCACGCAGGAGGTCGAAGAAGGAACCCCTTTTGGGCGCGAATATGTCAGTTTTATAGGTTCCCACTTCCCGTATGTAAATTATAGATTTGGTTGTGTTCTCCTGCTGATTGGTCCTGGCTTAGGCTCGGACCAGAGAGGGAACTTATCCCCAGCTGTCTGATTGGTCTTTGACAGACACCTATTTTGTTTATCTCCCTCCTTCTCCCCAGCTGCCTGATTGGTCTTTGACAGACACCTATTTTGTTTATCTCCCTCCTTCTCGGAAGGGGGCCGGACATCCTGGAAGTTCACCCATTGTCTAAGAAGCCCCTATTGTCTGGAGAGTTCTTAATCATTAGCTGGAACAATGTCCCTCGAGTCCCACACAGTTAAGGGCTTGGACTGCAGAGTCAGCTAGACCTGGGATCAAATCCTGCCTCTGCTATGTGCTGCTGGGCAACCTTTTTTTTTAATCTTTATTGGAGTATAATTGCTTTACATTGTTGTGTTGGTTTCTGCTGTATAACAAAGTGAATCAGCTATACACATACATATATCCCCATATCCCCTCCCTCTTGCGTCTCCCTCCCACCCTCCCTATCCCTCCCCTCTAGGTGGTCACAAAGCACCGAGCTGATCTCCCTGTGCTATGCGGCTGCTTCCCCCTAGCCATCTATTTTACATTTGGTAGTGTATATATATGTCCATGCTACTCTCTCACTTCTTCCCACTGCTGGGCAACCTTGAACAAGTTACTTCACCTCTCTAGTCTTTCTCTTTTGTGTGTTTGAAATTTTTATAATAAAAAGTTTGGGGCTTCCCTGGTGGCGCAGTGGTTGGGAGTCCGCCTGCCGATGCAGGGGACACGGGTTCGTGCCCCGGTCTGGGAAGATCCCACATGCCGCGGAACGGCTGTGCCCGTGAGCCATGGCTGCTGAGCCTGCGCATCCGGAGCCTGTGCTCCGCAACGGGAGAGGCCACAACAGTGAGAGGCCCGCGTACCGCCAAAAAAAAAAAAAAAAAGTTTGAACTTCATGTACCAATAAGAGTTCGGTGGAAGATGAGGCTCCAGAAAATTTCTCGTAAGTCTTCTTACTACTTGAGAAGCAAACTAATGCATAATAAACCCTCCTGTTCACTATTCAACTGCTCACAGATGTTAAGCTTCCTTTCAGAGGCTGTTTTGAGGTCATCTGTCAGCAAGGAGTGGAGAAGTGTTTTGCTATAAAAACAGCAAAGGGTGTTATATTTAAACTATACTCCACTTTGTACTTTCTAAAATAATGTTTTCTAAGGGAATAAGTTCACTGGGTGGCATAGTTTGTTTTTAGATTGGGTTGGAGACTTAAAAAAAAAACATTAGATTAGAGCCTCACCAAAACAGCGTCTTTTCAGGGAAGACAATGGTGTAGTGAGAGAAAGGGCACTGGGCTGAGAAGAGTGAGTGAGCTCACCTCCGTTTTATTTCAGCTTTCTCACTGACAAGCTGTGCGCCTTTGGGCAGGTCATTTAGCTTCTCAATTTCCATAGGTAAGTAATAAGAGAATTGAGCTGATTTCTCCGGTCCCTTCCAATTCCAAACATTTTCTTTTTAATGATAACTTTCTGACTAAGTATATTCGTGTTCATTAGAGAAAATCAGGAGTGTGTAGAAAAGGCAAAAACAGAAATAAAATTCATTGTAGTTCTACCACCCAAAAGATAACTCTTAATGTTTTTCAATGCCTGTATGTGTTATTAGTCTTAAAAATCAAATGCATGTAACATATTTTGTTGAACAACTAATCCGTAGGTTATGTCAACCACTGAAGTAGCATAAAGATGAATAAACGTGGTCTCTGCCCTGTAGGAGTTGATAGTTTCATGGGAACACTGTTCCCTACAGCTTTACACGTTGGGTGCTTCCCATGAGACAGAGAAGCCCTTTCATCTGTCACTTAAATCTGCTGAGTTTTCATGCCATTTGTGATATAATTTTACTCATATGTGAAGACTTTTTTCATGAATGTTACTTCTTCTGATTATGTCCAGAAGCAGAGCTCTAATAGGCAGGCTAATGAGGAGAGGACAGACATTGTCCATTCTATTCAGTTTCTTTGACTACCTACCCCAAAGGTATTAGAACTGATAGGGAGAGACAACTTGTCTGCTTTGAATCTCTCCTGCTCTTCCTGAGGCCACACTGCCACGCCTCATGAAGACATAATGGGCAATATGGCAGCCACAGAGTGGAGGAAGCTTTAGGAATAACAGATCCCCTGGAAGCCAACCCTTCTTCCCTGGGACAATTCACCTTGCAGCAGGAAGCAGCTAGAAATCTGACCTAATGTGATAAAAGAGGGGAGAGGGCAGGGAGGAAGGGGGTAGGAATATTGAGAGACTTCAGCTTATTTGGATAAACTGTGTTAATAAAGGCCACTTAACTTGCATCCAGCATGCCAAGGATGCTATGTTTATTCATGAAAGTTTTAGTATATTTTTCCGCTCCAGTTGTGAAGTGGAGGTACGTGATCCCTGCTTGGCTGAATGCCCTGCTTACACAACACCATCCCTTGTACCTTTGCCCTAGTTTCGGGGGAATCTGGGTCTGTAGCTGAAGCGGTGAAGAGCAGTTTTCTTGCATTATATGCACCTTCCCTGAGCCTCCCAAATAAATGGTTGGGCAGTTTGAACAGTAATTACTGTGTGTTTTTTCTGCCACAAACTTTGAATATGGTATCTTTGAATTTAGCTTAGATAAATATCTACTACCACTTCATTATTTGAAAAAGATCCTTAGCCCGCCCTCACAAATGCAATTTGTCTTCCAAGATGTGGGAAAGAGACATGAAAGAAGAAATAGATATTACTGATGGCATGCATTTGAGATTTCCTTGTTCTTAAGAAATTCAGGCCTGACCATAACTTATTTTGGGTGTTATCCAGAAAGAGCAAAATAAAACAATATCCAAGGCTGAAAATCAACTTTGGATTATGTGGAGAAGGATATTCTAATGCTATGAGAGAAACAGGCCTTGGAAAATCTACCCTCCATGTAAGAGAGGCACAGACCGCACGCAGCATAGAAAGTTGGGTGTTGTTCAGCTTGAAAGAGAAAGTTCAGGAGTAACATGCTAGCTGTCTGCAGATATATAAAGGGCTATCATGTGGAAGGGGGATTGCATTGTTTCTGTGTGTGATGCAAAGGGGATGAACTGCTGTATTAATGTGTAAACCCGAGAGAGAGACAGGTTTCTCTTTAGCATAAGGAGACATTTCCAGGGAGCGGTGCAGAGATGGGAAGACATCTTTGCGGAGAGCGGTAGAAAGGTTCTGGTCACTAGGCAGAGGCTGGGAGACTGCTCATCGTCTTTTCTCATCCCACTCTTTCTCTTACTTGCTATACTCCAGCCATGCTTCTTTTTTCCAGTTCCCCAAAGGAGCCAAGCTCTTTTCCACAGTTGTCACCTCTGCCCGACACTTCAGCCTGCTAAATCTTTTTCTTCCTATAGGTCTCAGCCTAATTGTTATAACCTCATATAGGTCTTTCCTGACCCCCTTATTTAAAGAGGGTCTTACTATTAAAATTATACCATAACACCTTGTATTTTTCCTTTATAGCACTTACCAAGTTTAGGCATGTGTGTGTGTGTATACATGCACAACTTATCACATGTATATCGTATACATTTCACATGTATATACACACATGTTTATGTAAAACAACACACATTAATTTGTGTCACCATTTGTTTGACGTATGTTTCACCACTAGAAGGTGAGCTTTTTGCAAAATGTACCACGTCTGTTTTGTTCGTTCTATTGTGTACAGTGCTTGGAACACAGTAGGTGCTCAATAGGTGTGTTAAATGAATGAATGAATGAATTAGATTCAGCCATCAAAGTGTGTTGATTCGTATGACTCTAAGAGTGGGACATGAACTGCTAGAGATGATTTTAGATGGGGCCTGGATCCAGCACTAAATAATATTGCATCATCGTGTGTGAAAGTAATTTCTTTGCAACTTAATTTCAATCCTGATTTTGTCAAAGAGAAAAGTTTGGCTTAGTCTTTAATAACTGCTCTAACACTTGCCAGTCTCCCTTGGCAATGCAGAGAGAGATCAGGCAACACTATCTAGCTGGAATTTAATAACATGCTTTGTTTTTATTGCATTCATTCGTGGTTGCTTTCATTTGTGGCAAGGGATATTGATTTTTCCTTTATGGACCTGATCCAAAGTTTTCTTTTAAAATAAAACTGTATAAGTAAAAATGTGCGTTTATTTAACGAAAAATAGTAAGGAAATAATGTACAGTTATGATATGGTGGTGATTCTTGAATGTCTGAAATTTTGGTTCTTGGAGGATCTGAAATTTTGGAATAGTCTAGAAGGTCACTGGTTCCCCGGAGTCCATCCCCAAACCAGTTCAGGTCCATGACAGAGTGAATGAAGTCAGTTTCATAAAGCTAAATTTAATCATTATCATTCTGATAGCATGTCCTCTTTTGGTATTAAAGTATCCTTTTCCAGAATAGATGGTGATTTTAAAAAGTCCTCAACTTGGCAAAATAAAGTGTTGGCAGCTCCGTCTTATTCCTTCCCTTTGAATTATGTGGGGATGGTGGTGGGTGGAGGAGGCAGTTTCACCTGCCTTGGAATCCGAAAGTCTGAGCCCCACTGAAATTAGAGGACCTTCGTGGTCCTTTCCAGTGTGGAGAGTGGATTTAATAGGTGCAGGTAAAATCTTGTGTGCCCTGTGTGAATAGCCATTGTGTGTGTGTGTGTGTGTGTGTGTGTGTGTGTGTGTGCGTGTGTGTGTGTGCGCGCACGCGTGCGTGCATGTGCGCACAGTGGTCCCCTGGTCCCCATCCTTTCTGTTAAAAGGATTTGTGTGTTTTCCATTTATTTCAAGTAGGGATTCCAAGTACCATATTTATAACGAAAGAGGATGTGTAAATAATTTATAGAAATGATCAGTAGTGCATGAGGGGTGTAATGGGAGAGAGAGACGGTGGAGGTGGGGGTGGGATGTTCCTGTAGCATCTTCAGTTGGAGGGAAGAAAGGGTTGGGAGGGGTCTGAGGCTGGTGGCTCTGAGGTGGCAGAACGGACATTCTGAGGGCAGCAGCTTTCCTTCCTGTTGCCTGAGGTGAGGTGCTTGGGGCCGGGTAAGGAAGAGAGCAGAGGTTGGCAGGGGAGAGACAGGCCGGTCATCTGTGGAAGGATCCACAAGTCAAGGGCTGCTGAGCACCAGGAGGCCTCTGTCACCCAGGCAACGGCCCAGGAAAACGTTGTCCTGTGGCAGCGTTGCTGTGGCTGCTGCCTTTTCCTTCCATTTGTGTCTGTGCCGGATTTGCTTTGCTTATAGAACCCAAACCCTGAGGCTAAGACTCTTACATTCCTGTTAGAA
Organism: Delphinus delphis; assembly: GCF_949987515.2. Classification (NCBI taxonomy): domain Eukaryota; kingdom Metazoa; phylum Chordata; class Mammalia; order Artiodactyla; family Delphinidae; genus Delphinus; species Delphinus delphis. The sequence goes on along the minus strand of NC_082693.1, from coordinate 76,581,981 downwards.
ATTCAGCAGAGATATTAAGACTGGAGAGATTATAGCTTACTGATTGAGTCAGTTTTGGCAAGTACCTGACTAAAAACATCCAAAGAGGAGCTTCCCTGGTGGCACAGTGGTTGGGAGTCCGCCTGCCGATGCAGGGGACACGGGTTCGTGCCCTGGTCCGGGAAGATCCCACATGCCACGGAGCGGCTGGGCCCGTGAGCCATGGCCGCTGAGCCTGTGCATCTGGAGCTTGTGCTCTGCAACGGGAGAGGCCACAACAGTGAGAGGCCCGCGTACCACCAAAAAAAAAAAAAAAAAAAAAAAAAATCCAAAGAACCAGACCCTCAAAATGATTTAAACTGGATGTAACCCATGGTCAGTGTTTGCATTTGAAGCTGTTGCCCTTGACGACATTCTTACTGTGTGGTTGGTATCATCTCTCGCCGTCCGAGCTGGTTATATCCATGGTATATATGTGTGTTTGTGCACATGTCCAAGTCAGTGGCTGTTTAAATCTGAGCCATGTAATCAAAGGGCCACACTTTCAACTCAGCAAATACTCAGGGGATATTTATGGAGCCCCTGTCAAGCATCACGGTGGGAGGGGTGCTCCGTGAATGGTGTGTGTCCATGTCTGCTCATTCATACAACTCACGTTTGCAACAATATCGTGTATGTTAGGGTGAAACAAGTACTGCTAGAAAGGGATCAACACGATATTCTAGGACCGCAGAGCAAGAAACATTTACTTCTCGGTGGAGAAATTAAACAAGGCTTTGTTGACATTTGATATGGGCTCTGAGAAGATGGTGTGGGGTGGCGGGTAGACGGTAAGGATATGTGATCCTGTGGTAAGAAAAGCATGAATGAAGATATAGGAGAACATTTGTTTGGGAAATGGTGCGCTGAGAAGTAAACCTCCAGATTGTCACACAGCACATGGGTAGTAGTATTGGTAAGGGCTATCTTTATCCTTTCTGTTCAGACAGTGTCGCACAGTAGTGGCAATAGATGGTGCTGATGGAGACATGGGAATGCCACAGAGCAATGGGAAAAAGTCAGGAGGCAATGCAGATTGACAACTAGTAGGGGAATAAAGACCTAACTTATGGCCATCAATTAATAGATGTTTTTGTGAAGAAGGTTCCAGTAGACATATCTTTTACTCTAGATATTGATATTTGGGAGGAATGCATTTAAGAACATATAGACTATTAGATGACCAAGTGAATAATGTTACATCCAGCAGAGTATGATTTTCTTTATAGTTAAACCACAGTCAACAGAACTATATTTTTCTTTGGAAAGTCAGAATTCTTTTAATGTAATATGCTTAAAGAGAGCTTCCTACTTTAAAGTATGTTGTCCATGACAAGAGATGATCTTTTCCCCAAATAACCCAAATGTTACACTTCTGAGTTAAAAGCAGCTTGAAACCAATGAGTAGAACGACAAGTCTGCTGTTTACTGTTACTGAGTCTGCATTTAACTGAGTGGTCTTTCTAAGTGTTTGCCAGCAGGTGGTGACAGTGCTGTCTCTGCAGTTTGTTTCCTTTTATTTATTTATTATTTAGAAAACATATACTACCTGTTCATTACAGGAAAAGTTAGAAAGCTCATTAGAGAAGCGTGGGTGAGAGTCACATGGTCCCACCATCCACAGGTAATCACTGCTGAAGTTCTGGCATATGACGCATTGGTTGCACACTGACCAAAGCCAGCTCAGTAGTTCACAATTAATAAGCTCACGCTTGGAAGATATCAGTTGCCTCCAATGATTACAGATCCTTGGAGGTGAGGACCATGGGTCTCCACTCCCACAGCCTCCCTAAGAGGTAGAAGGGTAAATCAAAAGCCGTTCTCTGAACCGAATCCTGCTACAGGGACACACACGCATCACCAAACGGGCACACAGCCCATTCTGGGAATTGCTGGTGAGCCCCTGACTCCTGGCCTTCTAGGCACTCAGAGCAGCACCTTGAGTGAAAAAGCCTGTGGGATGAACAGTGTCAGCACTGCGGCTGTAGGATTCCGCCAGCATCCCAGGCTGCTCAGGTCACAGAACCCACCGTCACATGCGCTGCAGGGATGTAGGCAGCTGGGCTTGCCTAATTCTCATACCCTGGTCACGGCCTAGTTGCCTGTATTGCATTTCAGGTGGATCCATGTGTTTTCAACACCTTTCTTTTTATCAATAAAAACCGTTTCCAATATCCATTATAGTTATTATCAAACCCTCTGATATTGATCAAAGATAAAGGTAGTTGAAGCCTTTTAATAGCCACCTCTGGAGTGTCAACTTTAGAGTCTTTCAAATGCTAACTAACTGCTTACTCCTAGGATATCAATTAAAACTCACACATATATATCACACTGTTTCTGCCAGAGTATTTTGAAGAGAATTACAGATAGTTTTTCAATGTATATGATGGGGTATGGGTGTGTGTATATAAATTGCTTAACACTTTTCAATTTATTTATTTATTTATTTATTTATTTATTTATTTATTTATTTATTGCGGTACGCGGGCCTCTCACTGTTGTGGCCTCTCCCGTTGCGGAGCACAGGCTCCAGACGCACAGGCTCAGCGGCCACAGCCCACAGGCCCAGCCGCCCCACGGCATGTGGGATCCTCCCGGACCAGGGCACGAACCCACCCCACCCCACCAGCTCTAATATGCCTAATATGGCTTGTTGTGTATCTTTTCAGACTTTCCCTATTGATATGCAAACAAAATATATATAAAATTATTTCTACAAAAATAAGATCACACTGTTCTATAACTTGCCTTTTAAAACTTAATATGCTGTTTGTAAGTTTTATTTCATTTTTTTCATGATTATGTTCTGGTGTACATCATATTTATTTAAACAGTCCCCTCTTGGTGGACATTTAAGTCATTTCCAGTGTCATCTTGTACAGTGATGCAGTAAACGTCTGTTTACACAGACCTTTGTGTATGTTTCCTGGAATTCTTCTCAGTAGAAGAGGAACTTCTGGGTCAAGGGGTCTGCACATTTTAAATACCGTAAATATTTAGAGATTGCTCTCTAAAGAGGCTATACTTACGCTAATTTACACTCTCATCACCATCATTAAGTCTTTGTCTCACCTTCAGTGTCACTATCTTAGGGAAGCCTGACTTGTCACCTTTACCTCAGGCAGCGTGGGTGCCCCTCCTTTCTTCTCAAGGGTCCCACCAAAGTTCTGGTTCCTTCCCAAATTTTGGCACTCACGCCAGTATCTGAATGTTTGTTAGGTAATCAGCCTCACCACTACATCACTGAGCTCTTTATTTTTCCTATAAGGTTGTTTTTTTTTTCTGATTTCACAAGTAACCCATGTTCACTATATAAAATACCAACATTATGGAAATACCTTACATTAAGGAAATACAAAAGATCGATCGTCGTTTATTTTAGAAAGTCTGTTCACATTTGCCTCTCTCATTAGCAGTGACAGCATGACCATACTAACTGATGCATGCGTCTGTCTCACTTGCAGGCCTGAGTTCCTAAAGGGGAAGGGACCATATCTTTTCATCTTTGTGCCCCAGCACTTAATATGGTGCATAGTGCATCTCAGGGAATGTTTGTCACCTGACAGGATGGGTAGAGTAAGATAAGCCTCAGAAAACATGCCAAGTTACAGAAGTGCCTCTAGTCGATTCCAGTGTGACCTGTGTATTGTTTGGCTTGGCCTCCTTTAAAAGGGTTGGCTTTGAATGGACTCTCTCACAGTACCAGGCCCTTAACAGAAACTCTGATTCTGATGAAATTCACACTCTTCTAGAAGATTTGGTTTCATAGCCTTCAGGACCTATTTAGTTCCTCGAACAAAGCAAATGCAGGAGCCTGGGAAGCAGTTATTAGCGGAGGGAGATTGGTTTACTAATGTGATTTGTTGCACTGTGTGTTTATTATCCACTGGCTCTGTGCTCGTGAAGTCAATATCCCCTGCATTCTGCTGAGCCAGGCAATCTGGTGAAATCAGAGGTGAAGCCAGGCCCTGTTCAAGTTCCAGAATCTAATTGCAACCCCAGTAATAGCTACTATATATTGGGTGTTTTACATGTCATTTAATCCTCATAAAAACCCTATGAGGAACGTACTGTTTTCCTCCAGGTTCTAGATGATATTTGGCCTCAGGGAGGTAAACTTTCCAAGGTCACACAGCTATTAAGTGGCAGTGTGTGGCTTTGAATCCGAGTCTTTTTGTTAATAAACCATCTTTACTCCCTTTTTTGATCCTCTTTCCTGTCCCCAGGCGCCCAAAACGGTCCTTCCGCTATGGAACAGGAAAAGTAGATCATCTGATAGAAAAGCTCAGAGTTCCTTTGTTCATTGAAAACACTCTTCACATCCTCAAGAAAACACCTCATCTTTTACTTTGTTTTATTCTCCTCTTTTAAAATCATAGACCCTTAGAGATGAAAGGGATTAAGTCCCCAGTTCACTTGCTTTTGGGGGAGGAGCAGGCAATGGCCGACTTGTTATCCATTCTTACCATCGAGGTAGAAAGGCTTCCAGATTTCGCTACATGCATGGAAAGCCTGGTGTTGCTCTGGATTTATATGGGTGCAGAGCTAGAGTCTAACAGAATTAAACGTCATAGGTAAACTCTGAACTAGGACCAGAAACATAAGGATAGGCTCGTCCATGGACCCTATGAGGACCCACAAATTGCCCCAAAGCCGTGTTCCTACCAAGAGTCTAAACAAGATCTTGCAGGTTTCTTTTTGATTATATTCATCCCATCCCAAATGGTCAAACATTTCTTTCATTTCTACTGATGTGTAGAAAAGGAGATATATGTCCATAATCACTTATCTGAAATCTGTAAGGAAATGCTTTGCTCATTACATCTTATGTTGCATCAGACCCCCAGTGGGACTGGGGTCGTGCTCTGCAATCAGACATGTTAATATATCTGTGGTTCGACTTAACTGTTATTAAGGAAACACTATAAATATGTGTCACTTCGGGTCAGATTTTTGTTACCAGGTGAGTTGCACACATTTAGGAAAAAGCTTTCATAATTCAGAACTTTCTGGGTTTCAGAATTACAGGTAAGGAATTTGGGGCCTATAATTTCCTCCCTCTTTGCACTGGTAGAAGTTGAACTTGTGGACCACTAACATTATGTTTGATAGAGGACCCTCATGCCCTTTGTTAAAAGCAAAATAAACTTTGTTTCCGAGGAGGGGTCTGCCTCCTTGACATTTAGGGGGCTGCACTCTCATGTGTGTGTGTGCACACGTGCGCGCGCGTGTTTCCTTTGTAGCTTAGTTCCACACCTGACAGTTCCCGGGGTGGGGAACTCCCTCAGGCTGCTCTCCCTAACCCTAACCCCAACCAGTTCCTCAGCCACATTCCCTTTGCTCTCTCTCCTGAGTGGATCTGAACAGCCAGTTTCCACCGTTGTCTTTGTGAGGACTGTCACACTTCACACTACCCAGCAGGCTGCTTTTCTCTAAGCCACATACTCCCTAAGCCTTTGTTCCTTGGTTCTGGGAGCCTTCACCATGGCAACCATTTTGGCTCATCTCAGTCCATTCCCAGGTGGCCTCTGAGGCTTTGCCCACACGGTGCCACGCTGAAAAATGCAGTCTGGCCCACGAGTTTGCTTTCACATTTTAATTGCTTATTTTGACTTGCGGCACAGTCCCAAGGATTTTTCTGCAGAGGGATGGGTTTCGCCATGCCTGGTGACCGGGCTGCTGTCTCTCACCCTCCTCGGTGTGAGACGCATGCACTTCTTACACCCACGGTGATGCCTCACCGTTTCCAAAGCCTTTCTGAGATGAGGACAGGCCGAAGCCAGATGGTTCGACAAACTCTTGTTTCTGTTCCCACTTTGGTTCCTTGCAGCCTCTTATGTTCTGATAGCAGTTGCTTTTCCAGTTTGTGGACTCCATCAAGCAGTGAGTGTCTTCAGAAACTATTTGCACCCTGAAGGGTCTGGCCGTTGCTGCCGGTGGCTGGAGTTTGACAGCGGGTACCATCACCTTCCCTCAGCACCCGATTTATCAGAGTGCAATATTCATGCCATGTGGCTTTTGGGCCAAGAGTATTCAATCATCCAGTGACTTAAATTGCCAAGGAAACAATGTCTGCTGGGACTTCAGGATTTACCACCTGTTCCCAGGCTCTAGAATTCTTGCTGACACAGTTTATTCTCATACCCACCCAGATCTGTGAAGTGTGTCAATCTTTGAACTTTTCCTGCAAAATTCACTTTTCTGCATGCAGGGCCTTGAACAGGGGCCCAGAGAACATGGGCTTTAGGGGATCCGTGAACTTCTGGAAGTTGTATGCACTGTTTTGTATGGATGTGGGTAGGGGCATCTTTTGAGGAGTCTTGCACTGAGTCCTTAGCATCCTATTCCAGTGTGGCCCCAGGAAAATAATTTAGTCTTCTGAGCCTCTGGAAAATGAGAATAGTAAGAGATCTTACCCCATTCATTCGCATGAGGATACAATGAGAAGATGCATGTAAACTGCCTGGTACAGTGTCCATGAACATTCAGTAACTGTTAGCTATCACTCTTCATCTGCCATCCTCGAAAAGTTAAAATTATGCGACGACTTTCTATGCCATAGAATTAGGTTTCAGATATATCATCAGTAATATTTATCAACATTGTTACAGCCCTTTATGCTGCACCAAGAATCTTTGCCATACTGCCTCATGTGATCTTCACAGCATCCTTGTTGGTAGGTGGGAGAGACTGCATAACTGTCTTCTCCCACAGATGAGAAAACTGAGGCTCAAGGGAGACAAGACCGCCCAGCTATCAAGGCTCAGAAAAATGGCTTCTGCTCGCGTTCTAGTGACCTGACAGATCACAAGACAGTTACAACATACAGAGTGTGATGGGTGCCTTGACCCTTGAAGTCCAGGAAGTTACGGCAGTCAGGAGGGTCAAGGAAGGCTTCCTGGAATAAATGACTCTTAATCTGAGCCCTGACATGGAGGTAGGAATAGGCCAGGTGGAGAGTGGGCTGTGGCAGTGTTACCCGCAGAGGCATTAGCACGTGCCAGTTCCTAGAGCAGGGGGACCTCAGTGGTCAGGCGCCTCTTGGCAAGAGGGGTTGGAGATAAGGCAAAAAGAGCAGTTTTCAGGACTCCTCCCCTAAAAAAAAAAGATGAATAACTGAAGAAAGAGGAAAGGAGAAGAGCAGAGAATTACGTTTGGGTTTATACACATACCTACAGCCATTTAAAAGAATTCTGGGGATGTGTTTGATATGTTAAGTGAGGAAGAGCACGTATAAAATTGCCCGTATGCCGTGATTTCAGCTGTGTAGAAATGAATCTACCGAGGACCAAGACTAGAAATTCAGTGGAAGAAGGAAAGTAACTCTTGTATTGAGGTGATACTTTTTTTTTTTAACATGTAAGTCCAAACTTTATTTAAAACTACATTTTAAATTTAACATCACCAAACATCACAATGGGGGAAAAAAATAAATGACAGAAAGAAAAAAGTGGAGGTGATACATTTTTGAAACTCATTTTAATGTGTTGTTTTTGAGGTTTTGTTTTAGTTGCTTGGTGCTCCCAATACCTGGCCTGGGTGGTCCAGGCTCCAGCGTTCATTTCACGGGGCTTCCAGCCTCTTTAGTTCCTACTCATTCACTCATTAGTTCATTTCATGCTTGCAGGCAGTGGGCTTGAGCAAGTCTCAGTTATGTCTGTGTGTCCGTCCCTGACTGGGTCAGCATTCAGAGAGCCCAGGGCCCGTTGCCTCTGTGTCTAGACGAGATCACATGTTCTCTCACTTGCTTTCAGGACACCTGTAATTAACACTCCCCTTTCGTTCACATGAGGAAAAAGACAAGGCAGTGCTGGTTAGTGAGCAAGGCTCCTTCCACAATCCGGATGGAATGAAGCAGGGAAATTAAGTAACCGGAGAGGTGACACCTAGAGTAACTGGGTATCAGGCAGAAATGTCCACTTGACCTGGCTTATTTGGAGCGTGATGCTTTTGGAAAATTGCCCCGTTCCTTCTAAGTTTTCCACAGGGATCAAAGGCTTTGTTTGCTCTGAATGTGTTTTTAAGCAGTTAATTGGAAGCTTTCCCTTTCGTGCAGGTCAATGAGAAAAAAGCACTGTGCTGCTGTGAGAGTGGGCATCCACAAGCAACCTTTACCCCCAGTGCTCTTTATACGTTCTGTGCATTTCTGAGGTTCTGTCCCTTCCGAAGGCAGCCTCAGCACACAGGGACAGTTAAAAACTGTGTTTAAGATACGATACATAGTATCTGCTTTAAAATGCTCCAACACACACACCATGTGTGGGAGGGTATGCAATAAGATGGGCAAGGAGTATATGGGGTTCTTTACACTATTGCCTTCACCTTGTTTATCTTTGAAAGCTTTCACAAGAAAAAAAAAACTTGAATAACATTTAAAAGACTGGTAACAAAATACTTACTGGAAATAAATATGAGAAGCCCTGCGTGACAGTATACCCTCTGATACCTCTGGGGACAGCCAACTCCAGATGCCTCCTTGGGCCCTAGAGTGAATGGGAGCTGATGGGGCAGGGGAAGTAGAGGTACCCAGAGGTGGCAGCTGTCCGTGGACATGGGGCTCATTAGAATATGTAACACAAAAAGGGTAATTACATGAATTTTAGAAAACCAGAAAGAAATACTCCAAAATTCTACTCCTGAATAGTTCATTTTCTTATTTTATATTTTCAAAGTTTTCTACAATACAGAGTTAAAAGAACTCTCTTTAACTCTCTGTCATCACCTTAAGAACCCTGAAGCTCTGATGATGGGATTACATGTAACTCAAGTAAATGATGAGGAACTTGCCCCAAGTCCCACATCCAGTTAGAGGTAGAACTTGGCCAGGTGCCAGGTGTGGCATCTATGAAGATTTATACTATGCTTTAAAAAAAAAAAAAATTGCTTTAGCTCTGGACCCTTTTCAAAATGAGCATAGTCTTTTAAAAACTCCTAACCAGGACTTCCCTGGTGGCACAGTGGTTAAGAATCCGCCTGCCAATGCAGGGGACACGGGTTCGAGCCCTAGTCCGGGAAGATCCCACATGCCGTGGAGCAACTAAGCCCGTGCGCCACAGCTACTGAGCCTGCGCTCTAGAGCCCGCGAGCCACAACTACTGAGCCCACGTGCCACAACTACTGAAGCCCGCACGCCTAGAGCTCGTGCTCCACAACAAGAGAAGTCACCACAATGAGAGGCCCCTGCACCGCAACAAAGACCCAACACAGCCAAAAATAAATAAATTAATTAATTTAATTAATTAATAAAATAAAATAAAACCTCCTAACCAACCACATCCCCGCTTCCTCATCTTCCTTCTGTATTGTGCTTGGCATTCCCTGACAGACAGTTGTCTTCCCACGTTCAAATTGTTGATACCTAAGGTGGTACATATTCCTTGCAGGGACATCAGTGAGTCACTTGTCAATTGATATATTTTTTAACTGGTCAATAATTACATTTATTTATTTACTTTTATCGACGTATAGTTGATATGCAATGCTGTGCCAATCTCTGCTGTACAGCAAAGTGACTCAGTTTTACACACATATAGACATTCTTTTTCTGTATTCTTTTCCATTACGGTTTATCACAGTACACTGAGTGTAATTCCCTGTGCTATTAGGACCTTGTTGTTTACCCGTTCTAAATGTAATAGTTTGCGTCTACCAACCCCAAACTCCCAGTCTATCCCTCTCCCTCCCGCCCCCCCTTGGCAACCACAAGTCTGTTCTCTGTGTCTGTGAGTCTATTTGTTTTGCAGATAGGTTCATTTGTGCCATATTTCCGATTCCACGTCTAAGTGATATCTTATGGTAGTTGTCTCTGTCTGACTTACTTCACTTCGTATGATAATCTCTAGTTGCATCCATGTTGCTGCAAGATGGCATCCATTGGTATTGAACATATATTTATTGTCAGACACTGTGTTAGGCACCAAGAATATAATGGTGAACAAGACACAGTCCTTGACTTGAAAAGTGTACACAGGCTGGGGAGGCAAATGAATAAACAAGCACTTACAACACAGGGGGATCCCTGCTTTGATAAGGGCAGGCTTGGGAACATGGCTGTATGGGGAGAGGGGTGTGAGCACTGACCTGGCCTTGGGGATGGGGGTATATTCCAAGGGAGGTTTCCCTCAGGAACTCATGCCAAGCCAGCATCTGAAAAGGCTGTTAGCTAGGAAGAGGGGTGCAGAAAGATGGGGGGAAGCTGCCCAGGCAGAGGAAAGTAATTACCGCCTTTCCCAAAGCACGTGTCTGAGGGCTGCAGGGTACTAATATTGGATTTATTCACACCGCCTGTGTTTGCAAAGAAAACTTATTTTTCTAGAGAGAACTCAGTCTTCACTTGAGCTCCTTCTTCTCACCCACACTGGGTAACAGAGGACAACCACGTCTTATTGCAGTTGGATGACTTGGTCTCATCCAACAGCTGAAATGGGCTCTTTAGGTAACTTGGTTTTGTCTGGAGGCCTCCGTCTTTCAGAGCCCTGTCCTCACTCCAGCTCCTCCTTAAGGGGGCACCTGAGACTAGCAGGGAAGAGTGGGTTCACGGCTGCACAGTGGCCTGGATAAGGGGCCGCATACTGAGCCTTCGGAGTCCCTGTCTGTGCCTGGGGCGGCCTGCTCCCTGGAGGGTAGTGGCAGAAATGCCTCTGGTGCTGCCTGGCTTCTCAAGATGGTGTGTTGGCAACAACCATGGGGGGCCCTGGGCTGGCCATTCGCCACTAGCTTCCAGGTCCCTCCCTGCACGCTGGCAGTCCAGCAGCCCTCAAATGCAAAAGGGGGAAAAAAGCACAGTGATAGATTTTAACATTACTCCTATATGTTATCTTGGTTAAGTTTCTGGCCACAGAAGTTTGGCACCTCAGTTAACATATGTTAGCTCCTCGTCCTCTTCCTGCTGGTCCAGTTTCTCCCCTCTTCCCTCAAAGAGAGGACAGAAGGGAAGAAGATCCTTATGGGCTCAAAGTGGCATTTGGGAGATGAGACCCTTGGTACTCAAACAGTATGGGATTTTAGACTTTTAAAATAAGAATAAAGTGCGCAAAAAAAGCCAAAAACGGGCTTCCCTGGTGGCGCAGTGGTTGAGAGTCCGCCTGCCGATGCAGGGGACGTGGGTTTGTGCCCCGGTCCAGGAAGATCCCACATGCCGTGGAGCGGCTGGGCCCGTGAGCCATGGCTGCTGAGCCTGCGCGTCCGGAGCCTGTGCTCCGCAACGGGAGAGGCCACAGCAGTGAGAGGCCCGCGTACCGCAAAAAAAAAAAAAAAAAAAAAAAAAAAGAATAAAGTGGAAGAAACCTGCCCACATTCTCTACACTTATTGAAGCCCTTTGAATTGTCAGTAAAGAACAACAATAATAAAGTTGTTATTACAACTAATGTTTGTAAAGTCCCTTACAGTAATTTTTCCACAGAAGGGTGCCTGAGTCATTGTGAGTACTCAGTGAATTGTTGCTGCTATTACAGTTCTTATTTTATTTAATCTCTGCACTGTCCCTCCTTCGTAGATAAAGTTATGATCCCTTTTCACAGATGAGGAACTGAGGCTCAGATAAAGCAAATTGCCCTAGAGCACCGTGTAGTAAGTGGGTGGCAGGTTGTCAATCTAGGTCTTCCTGCTCCAGCTCCCAGGCTCCTTCTTCAGTCTCCTTGGTTCCTCCACACCTGTCCCCCAGCCACTCCAGTTTACTTACAGAGTCTTAAGGTGAGACAGGATTTCCACCTTTAAACCAGCCCCAAGGGAAATCCTTAAATTCTAAGACATAATCTTCCTTAGGTCTTAAGCACAGCTGAGCCACATGGGGTCAAACTAATTAGCTTTTGATTCTGTCCTGCAGGTAAATTTAGAGTATGTTTTAACAACTGTCTCCAGCTTTTAAGGTTAGATCCTATGTATGCGCGTTCACACACACACACACAGCACCTGATAAATTATTTTAGTAGGTATTGATGAGAACAGAATGCATGAGGCTCATTTTCTTTAGGCTCACTAAGAGCTTTTTACATTGATTTAGAAAGTAAGGAATGCACAGCTTGAACCATTTCCAATTCCAGCAAACTAACCAACCTGAAGAAACCTTACATCTCTTGGCAGCTTGCAAATAGGTCATTAGGGTTGACCATTACTGTGCAGAAAACAAAAGTGAGCAAACCTTCTGACCTGAGAATGGAAAGCAAGACCTCTCTCCAGATGTCCAGTAGTAAGAGAGCTGGCCCAGGAGCCGAGGACTCAGGCAGGAGGAGGATTAATCATTTAACACTTTCTGCCCTGACTCTACTGTGCTGCCTACTCAGGTGCACTGCAAACAAGTGTGCAGATGAATAATTCACGCTGGCAATGGCTTTGACCTCTCTGAGCTGTCTCCCTCCTGAGCAGGGAGCAGGGAGCATCCGACCATAGAAAGACACACCCTGGCCTAAGGTTAAATCCTTCTTGTCTCCACCCTACTGCATTGGCTATTTCCTGTTCTGATTGCTAATCCTTAGTGAAGTGCTCAAACCACCCACCTCCGGGCACAGAAAAGGAAGGCCCGCTGGTATGGGGTGTGGGTTGGGATAATGGCCTTCAACAGTCCAGTTTTGGAAGCAGCCTCCCTGGAGTGTGTGAGAGGGTTAGCCGAGCCTGGCACTTCGTGGGGCGTGGGGCCCTGTGATCCCTTGAAGCCGAGGCTTGGGCGAATCATTTAACTTTCCTGAGCCCTAGCTTCCCCAGCCTCCAAAGCTGGAGCCATGGTCCTTGCCCTGCCCACCTCAGGAGGAGGAAGCGATAACAGTTGGTAAATGTTTACAGTTTAAAGCACATTTAAACGTAAGTTGTTTCTAAAAGATTTATTACTGTAGGATTCCACTTCCTGAGGTGCCTAGAATAATAAACTTGATGGAGACAGAAAGTGGCATGGTGGGTACAGGTAGGTGGGGGGAGGCGGGAATGGGAGTTAGTGTTTAACGGGTACAGAATTGCAGTTTGCGAAGATGAAAAGTTCTGGGGATCCATGGTGGTGATGTTTGCACAAACAGTAGAAATGCACTTAATGCCACTGAACTGGACACTTAAAATGGTTACATGTTTTGTTTTGTTTTTTTACATCTTTACTGGAGTATAATTGCTTTACAATGGTGTGTTAGTTTCTGCTTTATAACAAAGTGAATCAGTTATACATATACATATGTTCCCATATCTCTTCCCTCTTGCGTCTCCCTCCCTCCCACCCTCCCAATCCCACCCCTCTACGTGGTCACAAAGCACCGAGCTGATCTCCCTGTGCTATGCGGCTGCTTCCCACTAGCTATCTATTTTACGTTTGGTAGTGTATATATGTCCATGCCACTCTCTCGCTTTGTCACAGCTTACCCTTCCCCCTCCCCATTTCCTCAAGTCCATTCTCTAGTAGGTCTGTGTCTTTATTCCTGTCTTACCCCTAGGTTCTTCATGACATTTTTTTTCTTAAATTCCATATATATGTGTTAGCATACGGTATTTGTCTTTCTCTTTCTGACTTACTTCACTCTGTATGACAGACTCTAGGTCCATCCACCTCACTACAAATAACTTAATTTCGTTCCTTTTTATGGCTGAGTAATATTCCGTTGTATATATGTGCCACATCTTCTTTATCCATTCATCTGTCGATGGACACTTAGGTTGCTTCCGTGTCCTGGCTATTGTAAATAGAGCTGCAATGAACATTTTGGTACATGACTTTTTTTTTTTTTTTTTGCGGTACGCGGGCCTCTCACTGTTGTGGCCTCTCCCGTTGCGGAGCACAGGCTCCGGACGCGCAGGCTCAGCGGCCATGGCTCACGGGCCCAACCGCTTCGCAGCATGTAGGATATTCCCGGACCGGGGCACGAACCCGTGTCCCCTGCATCGGCAGGCGGACTCTCAACCACTGCGCCACCAGGGAATCCCCAGATTGGGATTTTTATAGTTACAAGTAAGAGAAACCAGCCGGAACCAGCATTAACATAACAGTCATTTATCAGGACAGGAGGAGCTGTCTTCCCAGACCAGGGCACACTGTTCCGGCTCCCCATTCTCAGCCTGCTGGCTTCCCAGTCCACGTGGCAGGGGCGGGGGGCACTCCAGGCTCCCAGCGCTGGTTTCTGTGCTTGGGTCAGCAATCACCTCCTGACCAGTGAGCCGTGGCAGGGGAGCAGGGTCACACGCACACTTGGGGCGGGTCAAAGCCCACATATGCTGGGGAAGAGCAGCCTTGAGCCGTCCGTGTGGGCTCTGCTCTCTCTGGTGGTGGACGCTGCAGACCACTCAGGCCTCCCAGCTTCCTCCCCGGGCTTCCCATCACGCTCCCCACCCCGCCTCCTCCGTGATTCTTTCTCGGCCCCGCTGGCCGTTCCCGTCTTTGTGGACGCTGCTGCTTTCATCCTCCACCGCTGCTATTAGTGTGCTTTGTGATTTCACTGATGCATCTTCCCATTTTGCTCATTTTCTTTAGATAATCTCAGTGAGTCCCATGACTTCAGTTGTTATCCGTTTGCATTCAGATTCAGTTACTGTTCAGATCTGAGTGCCTGACCCATCTATTCTGCTGCCTAGCAGTATATCTCCAAGAGATGTCCCACTGTGCACAAAACTGCATGGGCCATTGCCTGTCTCCCCTGAGGCACCCCCATTCACCTGACCCCCCCGCATGCTCTATCTCTGTGAATGATATCAACAACTACCCCCTGTTAAATCTGCGAGCCGCCTTATTGCTTTCCTGTCCCGTACCAAATAAATCTAATCGGGCATGAAACGCTTTCCCTTAATGCCTCTCGAATTTGTCCATTGCCATGGCCTTAATTCAGGCCTGCACCGTTTCTTACTAATTTGTAACTGGCCTCTTGTGCCACCTTGCAATTTGCTTCCCTATAGTGCAATCCATGTGATCTTTCTAAATAAAAAATCTGGTTATTTCAGTTCCTTGATTAAACTCCTTCAGTGGCTCCTCAGTGCCATTGGAATAAAAGTCAGACCTCAGTGTGTGAGGCACAGAACTCTCCCACACCTACCTGCCGGTCTAAGAAACCTCAGCTCTTGGTTCTCTCCAGCCTTAGAATTTCTGAGTATGCCTTGTTCTCCAAGACTCCCCTCCATGCCTTCTTTTTAAGAAAAAAATAAATAAATAAGGTTTTATTATTTACAAACAAAGCGTTAACACAGAGTGAGTAAAAAAGCGTAAACTGCTTCTCAAATTCAGAAGGGGGAAAGGTGAGGTCATTAGGTTCAGGGGAAATGTATCTACCTCTGTGGTGTCTACTTAAAAAGCTGCCATTGAGTCCAAAAATAGTAATAACCTTGTATCAAATATACAGACACCTAGAAACCTACTTCTACCAAAAAAAAAAGAAAAGAAAAAGAAAAAGGCCTGAAGGTTCTGACAGTGCAATTGGACATGCCCTGAAGTAAACCAGGTTAAGTCTGCATCCCATATCGAAATCTCTTGTGTCTAAGGTGGAGGCTGGAAGAAGCTTAACTGTCTACACAGTTGGCAGAGCCCAGCCCCTGAACTATCAGTAACTTTCCGGTCCTATTACGCTTTAACCAGGTGACTGAAATGGGACTTGCCCTGGGGCTGGGAAAGGGCATGTTGGTGAGAAAGAAGACAGGGACATACATTGGGTAACAACCAACAGCCTCTGCCACCATCCTGACCTGGTGTCCCACGATGATCAGTATTTTATGCTGCTCCACACCGGACTGGTTATTTCCTGCTATCTGCACTGAGTCACTAATTACACAGAATTCTGGGTCTTGGTAGCTACAGTTACCCAAGGTTCACACTTTTAAGGACAACCTTCCGTCTTGTTCTATTCTATTAGTAATGTTTGGTTGCAAAGAACAGAAATATCGAAGAACGGTGGTTAAAACAAATAAGAGTGTGTTTTTTCCTCACATAATAGGAAGGCTAGAGGTAGGCTGGTTCAACTCCTCATCAGAGCCACTTGGCACGTTGGCTTTCGCCCTCATGGTGACAGCATGGTGGCTACAGCTCCGGCATTACGTCTACATCTAGGTGAGAAGACGGGTTGGAAAAGGGTTCCTCTTGCCAACTGTCTCCTTTTATTAGGAACCAGAAACAGACTTTTACTTAGGTTTTATTCACCAGAACCATGATCTATGGACATCTGTGACTTCAAGGGCGGCCGGGAAAGAGTATATTTAGCACGGCATGGTAGAGTACTGAACAAAATTGGGGTTATGTTTACAAGAAAGAAAGGAGTAAGAATAAGTGCATTCACAGCTAACAGGGTCTGTCATATGTTACATCAGATGTGTTTCTGTTGCCGCAGCTACTCAATCATATTTACTCTTGCCATAAACGCTTTAGTGTTGTTCTTTTTTCTCTTGAAACTCAGAAGTATTCTAATACTTTTGCAAAGTGCTTTCTGCAGAATTCAGTTTTACACTGCAGATAACCCTGACTCTAAATGGACAAAAGATATTGGCTGGACTAAGTGTTTTCTGGAAACCATACTCCCAAATTGTACTAGTTTTTCCACGATTGAGCTATTTAATCAAACATTCACAATATATATGCAAATCTTGTTAATCTTCTGTTAATGATAACAGTCAGTCTGGATGGTCCGTGCTTGACTCAGTGCACATATCTCCACTGCTTGCATCAGTAATTCTTCACAATCATTTCGTTTTATAATCTAAATTTGTTGGAATTAAACTTGAACAGCTCATAAATAGTATAATTAATTTTTGTTCCACTTCAGATCCAATTACAAATTGATTTAAATCTACTGCTGTGTATCCTCTCTGCTCCCCACATATTCCCTGGATCGTGATACTCACACTGTTGCTATTTGACTTTTCACTGTAGTCGTGTGACCTGGGAGGGCGTGCACCACACCCGTCTTGTTTATCATCTGCTTAGTAGAATACCTGGCCCACAGTAGGTGCACAGTAAGCCTTGGTTGAATAATTTAATGGCCAGTGACTCGACAGTCATTAGTTAAGTATCAGCAGAGGCAGTCCCCACTGGCCTGCTAGTTCCTGTGCGCCAGCCAATGTTTTATTTAAAAAGAAATCACAGGCTACACACTAAAATATGTCAGGCTGGAGTTGGATATTTAGGCTGTCTATGGTGTTTCCTGTTTTCCTCTGAAACACGTTTGTGTTTTATTGTCCAGGCGCCCAGAAGAGAATGACTTTGTGATGCCAGTTCCCAAGTCTCAGGGAATTGTCACGATTGCCCTAATTTGAGTCAGGAGCCTACCCCTGCACCAGGCAGGATCTGTGTCCAGGGGGCTGGGCTACTTGTAATGCACTTTCAGTAAGCATTTAAATTGAGGTAGAAGCAATGCCTAGAAAAGAGGTTTGAGGCAGATAACCCCAAGGAACTGACAAGGCCACGTCAGCAGTTTTGCCGCTTAACTGCTCCGCCTTGCTACGTGTAACACATGCACACTCGAGTTTCATTGATTCATTTACTCAGGGATCACTGAGCACCAGCTGTGGAGCGTGTGTTGGTTTTGTGATCTGCTGCTTACCTTCTGCGCATTCCTTGTCCTCTCTGTGCCTCAGTTTCCTTATCTAAAAACTAAAGTGATGACACTTACGTTATAGGATGGTTTTGAGCATTAAATGAGATTTTATAGATACAGCCTATATATATTACTTATAACGTATATTAATGTAATATATAGAGAATATATAATGTTATATATAATTGTATATAAACTTGGAACAGTGCCTGGAAGATGAGTATTCATGAAATGTAAGCTATCATGAGTCCATAGTCTCTTTTCCACAATTAAAAAAACCCAAAAGCTCTTGACAACCAAAATTTCTTCATAATTTTGGCAGAAAATTCTGACCTGCTCTGAACTCAATGACTTTCAAAGCCTGACCCGAAAGGATGTGAGGATATTTTGAGGCTGTATTTAGCCACTTATGTGAATATTCACACATTTTGCTGCAGAAATATCAGTGTGGCAGATTACAGGATGCTGCCCAGCTCCACTGGCACTATCGCATCGTATTATCATTTTCAAATGAAAAATTCTGAATTCTGAAACGTACCTGGACCCAAGGTTTCAGACGAGGGATCGTGGCCCTCTCGTTGTTTCCCGGCCTCCTCCTCAACAACCACACTGTGCCTGGATGAATGGACCACAGTCTCTGCCTCGAAGGGGCTCAGAGTGCTGAGCGGGTCATGTCAGCGGCGTGTGTCAGAGGCAGCCTGGGGTCCCGGGAGCGCTCGGGATGGCCCTTAACTTCCATGGCTTGGGGATGGTGTGGGAGCTAAAGGAAGCATCTCAAAGGGGTGCCCTGGGAGCCCGTAAGAGGGAGCCAACCTTGTCTCAGAGGTCAGAGGAGGCCTCCCTGCCCGTGTTATGTCCAGACTGAGGCTGAAGAAGGATGAGTGGGCATGGGGCAGGTGAGGAAGCTGCAGATATGTGGAACGGGGAGAGGAAAGTGCTTGTCAGGGGTGAGGAGGTGAGGGAAAACCGGCTCCTTCCGGGAAACTGGAGGAGAAAGCCCGCAGACAGATGGTGAGAGGGAAGAGGGTGGGTCCCAGGGCTAAGTCACAGTATGCCCAGAGTCTGGTCTCTCAGGGGAGACAGTCCTGGTTTACGGCTGTTGTCCCAGCATTGTTATGAATCGCAGTGTCTTTCACTCTCGAAAGTGCTCCTGTTTGGACCATTAAAGTACATGATCCTCCCTACGTAAAGGCCAACATAGGGAACTGAGAATTTATCCTCCGGGAAGTGGGAATCCACTGGAAGACTTTAAACGATGCACAGTTTTCCAAGTTATCTGGGGCTGATTTGGGGCTTTGCACTATAAAACGTTCTTTTTTTCTTCCTCTGCTGATCAGTCTGTTGGTCCCAAGCGTTCCTGGAATAGACGTCAGACCCAGGAAGATAACCCAGAGTGCTGGTGGCAGCCTGGCCTTTGCTGCCGTAGGACAGCAGAACCCTTGGCCCGTCTCCGTGTGGACGTGAACACAGAAATAGAGCCGGGCCTGATGATCCTGTGGAGTGTACATGTGCTCTTTCCTTAGCTGAACTCTCAGGAGTTCCTGTGTTGTCTGGACTACCCTCCGAAACAATTGTAGGCCTGTCTCTGAACAGTCAGGAAGGGTGGCGGCCTTTTCTTTCCTTTCTCCGCATGTCTGGCGTGTGCGTGTTTGCCTGCTAGCAGGCCCATGCTCAGGCGCCCGCCTTTCCCCATCTGATTTTCTTTGCTGGCCAGAGCTGGAAGTTGGCAGACACTGACTTATCAGTCTCATGCATTCAGCCAAGAGAAGACAGAGGAGAATTCAGGAAACCCAAGATTCATGTTTTACTTTTGTGTAGGATGCTTTCAGTGCCTCGGAGAGACACAGACTCACCCCTCTGGGAATTTCTTTACTCTTAGTTCTTATTTCTGTCACATTTTGAGCTCTCCTGTCTGCTGCTGGGTAGGTGGCAAGATAAAAGCTACACGACAGCTGTAATCCCCTTTAGGCCACCCAGTGGGATGTAGTTTAAGGAGCTTGCGCGGTAAGCAGCAGATCAGTCCTCTGTGATTAGAAGGAACTGGAACTGTTCACAGCTGCTGGCAAGGCCTCAACGTGGGCTGGTGTCCTCAACTTGATGGTGGCCATGAGGATGGGGCAGTTGTAGGTGGGAAGTGGTTAACAGAGCTCCCCAGGGGCAAGCTGCCTGGGGCCCCATCAGCTGGCTCTTACCTGGTTGAATTCACCTCAGCTGCTAAACCTGGGAGGACGGTACCTCAGGGGCGGACTGATGTAAACGCACACACACACACACACACACACACACACACACACACACAACACACACATCTACATGCACCTACACATGCAGGCACACACAGTATTAAAATACCAATTTATTCACTCTCAAATCAAATACTTGCATTTTTTTTCCCCAAAGACCAGCTAAGCTACAAATTAGGAGCCTGCTTAGTCATTTTATCCCCAAAAAACCATGGTCTGAAGTCCAGTGCATCTGGGGCAAACTCCACAGGTAGTCAGACTGTGAGAACATTGTCATTATAGACTGTCTCTACTACAGCCCCTCAAGGTACACTCACCTCCTATAGCTGAGTCTTTTAAACTTGGGATCCCTCGCCAGGCACTCAGAGCCTGAAAGCCCCATGAATGTGTGTGTGTGTGTGGGGGGGGAACATGTGTGTTTTTCCGGGGAAAGAATCCATAGGTTTCCTGAGATACTCATCAACCACCCCCCAGCCAGAAAACAAACAGAAACATGTGGCCATCCACAGCTGGCTAATCAATTGATACCCTTTGACGTAATCATTTTGAATAGTGGTGCAGCATGTACTTAAAGGGATGGCATGAGAAGATGGCGTCAGCTTTTCCACTGTCGTCCCAGAAATTGTACTCTGATCCCTACTTGTGCTTGCCACTCAGCATAACAAAGCCCTGCAGATATTCCGATCTAGCCTTCCCCCCAACCCCCATCCCTTCTAGAGTAGCGAAATGGTTCTTAATTAGAGAAGAAATCATTCAGTGAAAAAGGGAAGTATTTCCATTAAAGAAGGCTGAGGTAGTTGGGCAAAACTTGAAGAGATGGGCTTCTAGAGTTGGAGTTATTGACCAAAGCCATATACTTCAAGGGTATCTCCAGATGGTGTTATTCCTAAAAGCATAATGTAAGTGCTACCAATGTTCCCAGCAGAAGAATAGCATTGCACTTTATTAGCTAAGAAGGAGCATACTTTGCATTCTAGGATAAGATCCACGCTGTTTCTAAGGCAGCCATGCACAACCCTAAGCTGGCAAACTCCAGCCAGCACAGTGTGTGGTGGCTCAGGTCCCCGTCTGGGACCGCTGCTTTTTTCCGTGGATGCCTGATGTGCCCATGGACTTGTGAGTCTAGCCTGGCTGGAATTGGGCATTTAATGCAGTGTGACTCTGGGGATCTGACTCCTTCCTGTCTTCCCTTGTAGTTCACAGGGGAGATGTTGGCACTCACCCTACCTCTTCCATCTGATTTTGGCCTGTCCCTATTTACAGCTTCGCTGCTTCCGTTTCAGTAACGACAGATCTTAGCGATGCCAACCCTCGTGTGAAAATGATACAGGACAGTAACGATTACACATTAGTTGTAACTTAGCTTTAGTTTTCTTTGAAATCTTAGCGTGTTCTCCCTGAGAGCTGGGCTTCTGAGAGGTTCTCACTTTCCACACTGTGTATTTTGACAGTATTTAGACGTTTCATGAACATGTATGATTTGTATGTGTGATTTGAATGAACGCAATTAAAACAGCACTCAGAACACCTGGTTTTCAACTCCGGCTTCAGCACTTGGGTCCACACGTGTGATGGAGAGAGAGGCAAGTTCCCTAGGGATGGGCAGACATTGTCTGTGATGGGCCCAGTAGTAAATACTTCAGGCTTTTGGCGCATATGTTCTCAGTCTCAGCTCCTCACCTCTGCGGCTGTAGTGCAGGAGCAGCCATAGATACGTAAATAGATGGAGCTGGCTGCGTGCCCGTCAAACCTCATCGTAGGCACTGAAATTTGAAGTTCGTAAAATGTTCACATGTCACAAAGTATTATTCCTCTTTTGATATTTTTTAAACTGTTTAAAAATGTAAAAACCATTCTTAGCTCATGGGTCATACAAAAATGGGCCGTGGGCTGGATTTGGCTAATCCCTGGTCCTTATCAACTTACCACAAAACTAGGCGGCAATGATAGAAGTCTTAAAACTAAGCTATGATGATAGAGTAAATCAGTGTTTGCTTTTGGGCGTGAGGTGGGGATTGACTCAGAAGGACCAGCAGGTCGCTTTCTGGGGTTATGGCAGTGTTCTGTGTCTTGCCAGGGGTGTGAGTTACACAGGTGAATACCTTTGTCAAAACCAATTGAAGATGTATTTAAGGTCTAAACATTTCATCGTATACAAGGAAAAGGAACAGCTGTTGCATAACAACCACAAAATCTCAGTGCCAGGTAATAGACAGTAAGCATTTATTGCTCCCTCGCGTGTCTGTGGATCAGCCGGGGCGATTCTGCTCCGTTCATGTGCTTACTCTGAGCCTAGGTTGGACGGGGGCCGTTCTTCTCTTGGCTGCCGCAGAAACACAAGGCAGCAAAGTGAGCAGAGCAGCACATGTCAAGCCCCCCCAACCCCGCCTGCCATTGTTATATTGTTCAGATGCAGTCTGACTGCGAGTGGCTACATATCCTAATTTAAGAAAATGTGACTAAAATGACCAAAGAAAAAAAGCTGCATCCCTTACGCATGAAACCTGGCAAGTCTCTACCTTGGAACGGATGGCAAATGTTACAGGACAGCAGGACATACATATATGAAATGATAGAGGCACACAACAGAACTGAATATAACCAAGTGCCAAAATATGTCTCCAGGTAAAACTAGGTTTCTGGAGAGCCCTCTATTGTCCATGCAATCGATGGTAATGACACCAGAGATGGTGCTTCCTCTGCCTGTCCCTCAAGATAGTGATGCTCTCACCCAGCTCAGCGAACTCATCCTGTGCATGGCATCAACAGCCCCCTTTTGCTGCAGCCTGACTTCTCTCTTGAGCTCTAGACCCTCATTTCTATCTGCTCTGTCTCCCAGATGCCATGAATGCATCCCTGGCTGAACTTGTGAACTGGTGCTTCATATTCTGATCTCAGTGAAACAACACCAGTATCAAGCCAGGCAGGCAGGAGTCATCCCAGACTCTTCACTCTCTTTCCTCCCCAAATCCAAGCGCTGCTATCTCTAAATGACCCATCCCCCATGTATCTCACAGATTCTTCAGGTTGCCATGGTCCTATTTCATGATCTCATCATTAGCCACCAGAACCATTGCAGTAGCCTCCATGCTCATCTCTTGGTGTTTAGCCTCACCCGCCCTAATCCTCCCTCCGCTATATCCAGAGTGACCCGCATCTGATCCTGTCATTCCCTTTCCCATTTGTGTGTGTTTTTATCAGTAACAGTTGTCTCCAGAAAAGGGCACTTGGGGTCTAGAATGGGAGGCAGACTTACTTTTTATTATCTATCTTTGTATAGCATTCGACTGTCTTACCATGAGTAGGTATTTTTCTTTTGCAATACAATAATTATAAAAAGAAAAATTAGAAGAATTGATAGCTGGACTTTATGACTCATTAGAGACGAGGATGAAGGAGAAGGAAGAGTGAGATGATGTTTGAAATGTGGAGCCTGAATTACTGGTGTAATTAGTGTATTAGTAAGTAGTAAGTAGTGGTGTTTGGGGAGCTAATGAACATGTGGATATTCTACAGTTATAAATTAAGGGCTTCATCTTCTGGTTTATGGGTCATAAGCTTCACCAGGCTGCACAGGCCCAGCTGCTGAGATCGCTGAATCCCACAGCTTCTTAAGAGCAGGTAGTGCTTTCTTACCAACCCTTCGCTGGGTCCAGGATAATCAATAAAAGCTGGTGCAGTAGTGAATTAAGTTTAAAAACCAGGCTTTGGACTCGTGAATCCTGACTCTAACACATACTAATTCTGTAAATTTGGGCAAGTTACCTGACTCCTTTGAACTGTATTTCTCTCGTCTATGAAATGAGAAGTATTAACAGTGCCTCTAACATAACAGTATTTTGAAGATTAAATGAGATATTTCATGTAAAGCTTTCACTACAGTGCCTAGTTCATATTATACCCTTGGTAAATGCTAGCCATTTTTTCTTGTATTTACTATTTATTCTTCCCATTTTCTAGATGATAAAATTGAGGCACAGAGAGGTTAAGTAATTTTCCCAAGGTTGAACAAGTCGTGGTGCCAGAATTCAAACCAAGCAAATATGATTTCAGAGTCAGTACTTCTGACTCTGAATTACTAAACTTTAAGGGAAAATACTGAGAGATTTGAATACATGATTTAAAAGCCGTATAGAGAAACATCACATAGAGTAAAAGATAAATGATAATGGAGAAAAATCATGCCACATGTGTAACAGATAAAGCTTTATTATCCTTTACAGAACAGTTTCTCAAATGTTCATTTTGAGAAATGCTAGCTATTTTTGTTAATAAAGTATGTCCAAGAAGTAGTTTTCCCCTTTTTGCTTGAAAACCTCCATTGCACAGAAGGTCATGTTTTCGGTAGCTGCATTCTTGCAACAAGTCATATTGAGTTAAAAGTCATTTATAATTACTCCCTCTAAGTCTACTTTAAATATTATGTTACTCGTATTTTTTTTCAGCCCTATCCCCTCACTACACCTCCCATTTCCCCCACCTCCCAATATTTTGTAGGCTTCACAGTTGTTTTTATTACATTTCATCTCGTTTAGTCTTATCCTGCCAGCTGATATAGGATGAAAATGTGGATGGGTTTAAAAAGCATTTGTTTAAACCTATGGATTATAAAACCAGAATGGGTTATGAAGTCGTGTTATGGGGAAATCAACGACTTTTTGAAGTCATAGAGTTCATTCCTTCAACAAATATTAAGTTGCTACATGTGTCAGTCACTGTTCCAGGTGGTACAGTGAGCAAAACAGAGGATCTCCCCTTGGAGTTGACTTATTGACAGGGAGAATATAAGTCAAGGAGGTGATCTCGGATGGTGATAAGTGAGAAAATCACAACTGAGCTCTCAAGAATGAACCAGCTGTGTGAACTTCTGGGGAAAGAATGCCCCAGGTGGAGGCAACAGCAAGAGTGATGAGTGATGACTCTAGGGTGAGAGAAAGCCTGGCACATTGAAGGAGCAGACAGGAGGCCTGAGTAGGAGAATGTAAGTGAGAGACAAGACTGAGAGAGTTGGTCACGGCTGGGTTACATTGGGCTGGTAAACCATGGTAAGGAGGTATTCTGGGGCTTCTTTAAACATTAAATCTTGTATTTTTATTTAACTTCTCAGGAATTTATGTTGTTTCCCAAAGTAGAATGAGGAAGGAATGTGGGATAAAGGGAAACACTCAGACTCAGAAAGTCCCAGGTTCTGACTGAGATCCTGTCACTTTACGTATATCTTCTGAGCCTCGGTTTCTTTTTTTTTAAATTTTTATTGGAGTATAGTTACTTTACAATATTGTGTTAGTTTCTACTCTACAGCAAAGTGAATCAACTACGCGTATACATATATCCCCTCGTTTTTGGATTTCCCTCCCATTCAGGACACCACGGAGCATTGAGTAGAGTTCCCTGTGCTACACAGCAGGTTCTCATTAGTTATCTATTTCATACATAGTAGTGTATATATGTCAGTCCCAATCTCCCAGTTCCTCCCACCCCCCCTTCCCCCTTGGTATCCATATATTTGTTCTCTACAACTGTGGCTCTATGAGCCTCAGTTTACACAGATGTAAAATGGAGATGAAACCAGCCCTGTTACATGGCAAGAGACCTACATTTTATTTATTTATTTATTTATTTTGGGGGGTGGGGGTGAGTGGGTAAAGTACATTTATTTTCTTCTATAGGTGTTTCTTTTTCAAAAAAAACAAGGAAAAGGAGAAAAAGCTCCAGCACCCAATGTCCACTGGGCTTTAGTCCATGGGGAGGAGGTGCCCCACGTGCCTGGCCCCTAGGCTGACCCCGCCCAGGGCGGAGGAGTGCCGCAGCTTCAACAGGGTGAAGCTGGAGAAGGAGTTCTGAGCCTGGATCTCTCTCTCCTGGGTCAGCGCCAAAAGGAAACCTTCCCTCAGCAGCTCCCAGCTCTTCCACACAGAGCCCACACACGGGATGGGGAGACCAATCTCCTGTTGGAACAAGACCGGGTCAGTCTCAGGCAACACTGCCACAACATGTCTGCCCAGCATCTCCCCAGCCTTCCTGAAGATATAACAGGAAAGGGGATCTCCCTGCTGAGCACCTTCTGCAACTTTCCTGCAAAACCCAGCAAACCTGCATTTATCAAAGTCCCTGTACAGGTAGGTGAGGATTCCTAGCCGATCTGGCACCTGGAAATAGTTGAACATGGACACAGCCCCTGTCATGAGGAGCCGCCTCTATGTTGTCGATGGAGTCAAACATTATTTTCACTGCTTGGTGTGCAGTCCAGTAGGCTGAGCCCTCATCTCGCATCATGTGGCCCCAGCCACCGCGGCCACTCTCAGACCCATCGGGGTTGATGAGCCTGCAGTTGGAGCTTGTCCCAGAGATGAGCACGATCCCACCACCCGGCGTTAACAGTGGCGATGGAGCCGGCGGCGTCGGTGGTGATTAAGTAGCTTTCACTCAGGTAGGGAAATCGGTCCCTCAGCTCCTCCATCAGGATCCGCACGACGTCCTCCTGATCCCCACCGCTCAGGAGGGATAAGCCCAGGCTTCGTAGAGGCACCAGAGATCCACCCCTGCTTTCCGTTTGGCCCCGTTCACCGTCTCGTTGATCCTCTCCACACACTTGTCTGTCCCGGTCAGCCAGTGGTTTGTGCTGAGTCCTTCCACTTCTGGCAGGATCTGCACATCCTCTGAGAGTAAAAGGACCTTGGATCGTGTGCCTCCCCCCTCTACACCCCCGTAGAGCGCGGCCATGCTGCCGCTATCGCCGCCGCGGATCCCGCCGTTTGCTTTGTACCCACATTTTAATTGGTACTTATTTTAATAACCTAATTTAAAAATCTGGGATCGTATTTAAAATATGAAATACACCCAGGCTGCATGAATATAGTTCAACAGGATCAGAAGCATTGACTGTGATTTTTTTAATACAGTAAAATAGTGTAAATCATACCCACACATATACACATGCACACACACACCAGATTCCTGTGAAGATTAAATGAGATAATAAATGTGAAATGGAAGGTATTCCGTTTTTTTGTGTTTTTTTAATCCTTAATTTTTTAAAAATAAATTTATTTATTTTATTTATTTTTGGCTGTGTTGGGTCTTCGTTGCTGGATGCGGGCTTTCTCTAGTTGCGGTGAGCGGGGGCCACCCTCCGCTGCGGCGCAGGGGCTTCTCGCTGCGGTGGCCTCTCCCGCTTCAGAGCACAGGCTCTAGGCACGCAGGCTTAGGCAGTTGTGGCACGTGGGCTCAGTAGTTGTGGCACGCGGGCTCCAGAGTGCAGGCTCAGCAGTTGTGGCTCACGGGCTCAGCTGCTCCACGGCATGTGGGATCTTCCCAGACCAGGGTTCGAACCGGTGTTCCCTGCATTGGCAGGTGGACTCCCAACCACTGCGCCACCAAGGAAGCCTTGTGTTGTGTTTTGATTTTTGTTTTTATGATAGGCTGAATAAGTAAGGGCCCTCCTAAATTATCCATGTCCTAGTCCCCGAACCTGTAAATATGTCACCTTACGTGGTAAAAGAAACTTCGTAGATGTGATTAAGTTAAAGATCTTGTGATGGGGCGATCATCCTGGGTGACCTAGGTGGGCCCAGCATCATCACAAAGGTCCTTATAAGAGGGAGGCAGGAGGATCAGAGAAGGTGAGGGAGGCGCCACAAGCCGAGGAATATAGGACGCTCTAGAAGCTAAAAATAGGCGAGGAAACAGACTCTCCTCTGACGCCTCCAGAAGGAACACAGCCCTGTTGACACCTTGATTTTACACTTCTGATTTCCAGAACTGTAAGAGCATGCAGTTGTAAGTCACCAAATTATGGTAATTTGTTACAGCTGCAATAGGAAACTCGTATAGGTTTCTAATTCTAAAATGTGGTCGGGGGACTTCCCTGGTGGTCCAGTGGTTAAGACTTCGTCTTGCAATGCAGGGGTTGCAGGTTCGATCGCTGGTCGGGGAGCTAAGATCCCACTATACCTCAGGACCAATAAAACCACAACATAAAAAAAAAAGAAGCAATATTGTAACAAATTCGCTAAAGACTTTAAAAATGGTCCACATTGGGCTTCCCTGGTGGCGCAGCGGTTGAGAGTCTGCCTGCCGATGCAGGGGACACGGGTTCGTGCCTGGGCCCGGGGGGATCCCACATGCCGCGGAGCGGCTGGGCCCGTAAGCCATGGCCGCTGAGCCTGCGCGTCCGGAGCCTGTGCTCCGCAACGAAAGAGGCCACAGCAGGGAGAGGCCCTTGTATTGCCAAAAAAAAAAAAAAAAAAAAAAAAAACATGCAGTTGGAAGCTATTGAAGGGTTTTAAGCAGGGGAGTGATGGGATTGTATTTTGTTTTTAAAAGAATGGGTTTTGGAGAGGCAGAAAGGGCATCAGGGAAGCCATTTAGGAGGTGGTGGCAGTAATCTCAAAAGAGACGTGACAGAGGCCCAGATTAAGGTGGTGGCGTGGGATGGAGAGGACCGAACAGATTTTGGTTACAGAGTCAGCAAGAATTGCTGATAGCATGGTTGTAGAGTTACAGAAAAAAGGAAATCAAGGGTGATGCTGAATTTGGGCTTATGCAGTGGGGTGCCATTCATTGATATGGGGAAGACAGGACCAGAAATAGACTTGGGGGAAATTATGCATTCTGTTTTGGACATGTCAAAACTTGAGATGCCAATTAGACATCCAAGTCTATGTCGAATAAGCAGATGAATAAATCAGCGGAAGTCTCAGAGGAGAAATCATCTGCGTGTCCCCTCACCCCGGATAGGGCTTGCCCTCTCGCAGAATTTCTCCAGTGCCGCCGTCACTAACAGACTACCCGACTGACTGAACTTGACCCAGGGTGGCATTTCATTCCACGTCTTTATTTTTTATCCTGGGCTCATCTTTCATCGCCTACTCCGTGAAAGCTGAATGAGCAATTAGCAGAGTCTAAAATGAGGCCCAGTATGTTTGATAACTAAAGAGCGATGGAAAACAGTTTAGATTAATTTGGGCCCCAAATATGGACAGTTATTTAGTGCTTTTTCAGAGAGCTAAATGGATTTCATGAATTTTAATTGATGTTTAACTTTTAATTGTGTTCATGTGGGGTGGCCAGTTGGAACCATGCCTAATAAGGCTGATGAGTGTACAGACATTTGCATGCAGCTTGCCTTCCAAGGGCCAGCCAGGGAGAGAAAGGCTTAAAGTAACAGGAGGAAAACTGCACTGAATGGATAATCTTGAAACACACTTATTTTGAGAAAAATGAAAAACTGTCACATATTTTGGTTTTCTATTCATCTTAAATAATATGAGGTTTACTATTATTTCCTCTTGGTGTTACTGTTATTGATTTTTCCAAGAAAAGTGAACTTGTATTTTAAAAGGAGCTAGGTTGTTATTTACAATGGCAAGAATTCTGATTTGCATAAGCTTATGGTTCAGTTTGTGAGCCAGATCAACAAAATGTTCACTGAACATCTTTCCTCTGTGAAGTACTTTGCTAAGCACTGAAGGGGGTACAGTAATTAGGATGCTTTTTGGCCAACTCATTGACTTAAGCAATAAAGAAATGTGTTGTCTTACATAAGAAGAAGTAGGGCAGCTTCCAGGCACAGTATGTCCAATTTCTGCTGTCCTCTGTGATTCTCATGCCTCTGCCCTCCTATTTTGGCTTCATCTTTAGGTCAGGAGCAAGATGACTGCAGTGATTCCAGGCATCACATCCAGATCTGCTAATATCCAAAGGAAATAGGAGGGTTGTCTCTTCCTTGAGTGTCTGAACTGTGAAACAGTCTTTCCTAGAAGCCCCTCAGCAAACTTTCCTCACATCGCATGCACCAGGATTGGGTCCCATTGTCCATTTGTAAGCTAGTCACTGGCTGAGGAAATGGAGTTACCATAATTGGCTCAGGCCAGGGGTTGGCAAACTGCTGCTCCCCACCTGTTTTTTTTTTATGACTGAAATGTAATTGGCATAAGCCATGCCCAGTCATTTACAAAATTGTTTCACAGTACAGCAGAAGAATTGAGTAGTTGCAACAGAGATCTTCTGGCAAAGCCTAAAATATTTACTGTCTGCCCTTTACCGGAAAACGGCTGACCCTTGGCTTTGACTAATCATCTGGGATGTATGGGTGTTGGAGAGTCAAGGACAGCAGTCACTCTAAACACAAAAGAAGTGTAGGATGTGGTCCTATTCCTCAAAGAGATTACTGGGGAAAATGATACTGTAATATGTTAAGATTATCTACAGTTGCTGGTTACAGTTTACTACACAAATGAAATGTCTCATAAATGCTTATAATTGGAAGGCATCTTCCCTTCCACTACAAAGTAGGGTGAAAAAAGCCTCTGCATCCATTTATCATGCTTCATTCCAAAGAAATTATAAAAATGAATCTCAGATAAAGAACACCTAAGGACTTAAAAGCATTTTTTTTAATCTAGGAAGGTATAGTAATAGTATTAAAAAAGCAAGTTTATGCAGTTTTAAGAAATCATGCACGAAAGGAGGAAGAAGCAGTAATGTTAACAAATAGCCCAGTGAAGGCACTTCTCAACTCTTATTTTGCATCCCTTATTTCCTTTATAGCAATTGATCTAAAGACCGAAAAGAGCAGAGCAAGCATGTTTCAAAGATTAATGGATAGGCGACACGAGGGACCCTTGTGGTGTTAGAACTGTTCGTTCTGTATCTTGACTGGATACATGATTCTACACAGGTAATGATGTACAGAAGTTCACACACACACACACACACACACACACACACACACACAAATGAGTACAAGTAAAACTGAGGAAGTCTGAGGAAGACAGGGTGATTTATCGATGTCAGTATCCTGGTTGTGATATTATACTACAGTTTTGGAAAAACCATTGGGGGAAACTGGGCAAAGTGTACAGGGGTCTCTATCATTTCTTACAACTGTATGTGAATCTACAATTATCTCAATAAAATTTTCAATTAAATAAAAGATAAATGAGTTAAAAGGACACTGAAACCCTGGATAGGTGGAGAGATGGTAAGAAAGCCCAGTCCGATTACATCCCAGATGTAAGGGAGCTGACCTTAGGGCAACTATTAGTAAATTTTGAGAAGTTGTGGAGAATAGGAGCATTGCCAAAAAATGGGAAAATCCTGTTCCATTTTTCACAGATGGTCTTTCACATTTCTCTTAATCCCTGACAAGTTTAGAATAGATTCTCAAATAGATGACAGTAATTGGAAAAAAAGAAAGAGATCACTAGGAGGGCTTCCCTGGTGGCGCAGTGGTTGAGAGTCCGCCTGTCGATGCAGCAGACACGGGTTCGTGCCCCGGTCTGGGAAGATCCCACATGCCGCGGAGCAGCTGGGCCCGTGAGCCATGGCCACTGAGCCTGCGCGTCTGGAGCCTGTGCTCCGCAACGGGAGAGGCCACAATAGTGAGAGGCCCGCATACCGCAAAAGAGAAAAAAAAAAAAAAAAAATTCATTGTGGTAACTTGACTCAGAGAATAATATAGAGTTACTGAATCTTAATTTCAACAAAGCACTCACAAAATCCCATTTCGAATTTTTGAAAATAAGATTGTACAATTAGCTGGAGATAGCCCAGTGAGTGATTTTTGCTAGAGAATGTTGATTCTGTTGGTTTTAGGCCACACAAAAGGAAGGGTAATAGCAAAGAACCATTTTTATTAGGAACTTGGGAAAAAACATAGAGCCCATGGTCAAGAGACTCTCCTTTTGATTAAAAGGAGACTTCATTATGATAAATGGTAATTTAGTTTCAGAATTATATGGAAGTGCTGGAATAATGGGCCCAAACTAATAAAACTAAAAATATTTTTTAAATTAAATAGCAACAATTAGTCCTATATTTAGGTTTAAAGGAATAATCATAAACATGCAAGATGCAAGAGGAACAGCTTCATGGCAGTTCATGTGAAAAAAAAAACAAAAAAAAAAAAAACCAGAGGGATTTAATTGACGCTGTCATTGGCATAGCATGCAGACAGCTGGGAGTCACCCAGGACTGACTGTGGGCAGCGTCTGGGAGAGAGTGAGAGGTTGGATTGGGGCGGAGTGGGCAGGGGAGGTCAATGGCCGACAGAGTTGTATCCAAGGGAATGACCTATGACTGGATTTTGAAGTATCCAGGCTATAATGGACAGAGTTCCTTTAAGATGAAGAAAATGGTATCAGAAGCAATAGATGAGAAGGGCTGGTAGGAATTAGGTGGAGGTTCAGGATGGGACTCCAGGCCCAACTCTCAGGGCTGCAGGAAGAAGTGAAACATTTCAATAAGGCCAAGGGATGGAGCTGCACTGGGGAAAGTATACCAGGGTTAGGGGCACATCTTTGGAATCTGCAGAAATCTTCTGTATCCCCTGCCCCCCTTTCTTCCTATGCGTGCCTGGGACAGGTTACTTGACATTTCTGAGGCTTGGATTTTGCGTCTGTTCAATGGGAATGGTAATAAAATCTGCTTCCCAGAATTGTTGGGAGAATTGAATGTGGTTTACTAAATGCTTAGTGCAGTTACTGAATTGTTTTGTAGAAGTCCTGTCAGGCACTCTAGGCTCTATTTACAGATAGGGGAGCTGCAGACAAATTCCAGAACGTATTTACCTATTAAGAGGGATTTCCTATTGCAGTGACTTTGAATCCCGTCTGTACATTAGAATCATGGGAGCTTTTTAAAAAATACTGATTTTTAAAAGATACTCAGATCAATTGAACCAGAATCTCTGGAGTTTTTAAAGCTCTCCAGATGATTCTAATGTGCAGCCAGCATTGACAGCCATTGTCTTACTGTATCATCAATCCTGGTTGTCACTGACTCAGAGCCTCACTTAATCTGGAGGTGGCCACCCCGCTGGAGACAACTGGGTGGGGCTGTGGCCAGTGACAGTCAAATCTAATCTTGAGATAATGTGACAGAGAAGGGAAGCTGCTAAAAATCAAACCCGTAAGCACATTGACTAATATCATCCATCCTGAAAAGCACTGCATAGAGCAGGGAAAGCACAGGCCCCCTGAACTCTGAGCTGATCAAGGCACATGTAGAATGTTGATTCCATTTCAGGAGGACTCAGATGAGAGCAGACAGTCTTTTCCAGGCCTTTGGAGTGAGCTGGGAAGGGTAGCAGTGTCAAGACAGGCGGCCTATGCCCAGGCACTACTGTCTGCGGGAGCAGATCACAGGCACAAACATTTGCTGTGAATTAGCAGTTTGGGAAGAACACAGTGGATGGAGGGGAGAAGATACTTCAAGTCCAGAGAGAAGAGCAAAGGGTCAAGAGCTGAGTTTGGATGAGCATTTGTCATGCTGCTGAGATATGAGCATCAAAAGGTAGAAACAGAGTTGCCTGACAGAGATAGAACATGCATGTGTTGTTAAAAGTCAGTTGAGAAATAAATTCCGAAGACACTGAGCAATTGGCACACTTCCCTGGGTCAAGGGCATATTCTCAAAGCTGCAGCAGAACACGCAGTAGGAGGTGAGCAGGGTGATGAAAAGAACAGAGACCGTGTCCAGTGAGCAGTAGTTAAAGACCTGAGGATGTTGAGCCTGAAGAAGGCAGGATGGCTGAGCGGTACTTGAAATGTCAGCTTGTGAAAGGGTGTTTTGGCCCACGGAGTAGACATTACAGGGAATCAGACTTTTGTCCAGTAGTAAGAAACTGTTTTGGCATCAGGAATCGAAATTAGAATAAGAGTATGTTTTGTGAGATGGTGAACTCCCTGTTACTTAGATGTATTCGAGCTGACATGGTAGAAGAGTTACTAGTATGAAGTGCGGAGGGGGGGGGAAGTACGTGGGCTTCAAGTCCCCCACTCTTATTTCAGCAGGTCTAACCCAACTTTCATTTGATTAAGGTATGTGGTGCATCGTAGGATGTTATTTTTTAAAGGGTTATTGCCCCTCTCCCCAAGTATGAGAAACTTGGGTTGTTATGGTTCTTTGATTTCTATTATAAGGAAAGAAACCATGACAAATATTTGGACAACTGAGGGATACTTGTTTGTATAACCAACCAAGAGATTCAAACATTTATGTAAATAAGGACTATGTTTTTTTTTTTTAATTTGGTTGCATCAGGTCTTAGTTGCAGCAGGCAAGCTCCTTAGTTGCGGCTTGCTGGCTCCTTAGTTGTGGCACGTGGGCTCCATAGTTGTGGTAGGTGAGCTTCTTAGTTGTGGCATGTGAACTCTTAGTTGTGGCATGCATGTGGGATCTAGTTCCCTGACCAGGGATTGAACCTGGGCCCCCTGCATTGGGAGTGCGGAGTCAACCACTGCGCCACCAGGGAAGTCCCAGGACTATGTTTTTTAGTGCCATGGAGAGCCTGTAAGTTTGCTTTTCTTGGTCTCATACTTTGGGAAGCATCGTTGGGTATTCTGTCTTTAAGACTTTTTAAGCTATTTCAATTCAACAAATGATTTTACTACCTAACAAATGTGAGGCCATCATCCTGTGTTTTATCTATTGAAAACCTTCTCTTCCCTAAACTTCTACATATTGGAAATTAATCTCAGCATCGGCAGCATCTTCTACATTTAAAAACAGAGTCACAGCACAGCAAATATAAACAGTGACGGCAGTGGACATCTATTGGTTGAACCCCAACATGATTTCTGCTTTCTGTCTTCTTTCTATCTAGCCCCCATTGCCATTTAGGGAATCTATGAGTTTCTGGGGAAGCTGACTGTACCTTGATAAGGCGGTAGAGTGTGTGTGTTCGGCTAAGCTAGTTTGTATATTATATCCCCCTTGCCGCTGTGAGGGCAACATCACATGACCTGATCTAGACTGATCAGAGCGCATTTCTGGATTGTCACTGAGAAGGCTGGGGTAAAGGAGTATTCTTCTTGTTCGACTTGAGCAAGAAATTTGAGGTCCTGGGAGCTGTAAGTGGTAGCTGTCATGCAACTATGATAAGACTAGTTTCAGAATGAGCTGACACTAAGAATGACAGTGGAGAAATAGAGAAAGTTGGGTCTCTGGTGACGTCACCTAGCTGCTAGATTAAACTTTGCCTGGAGCCAAAACTACCTCTGGACTTTCCAAATGTATTACTTCCCTTTATATTTAAGCCAGTTTGATTTAGGTCTTCTTTGACTTAGAGCCAAAAGATTCCTTAGTGATCAATATGGTGGTTATTTTGGGGTGGTGGGGTTATAGGTTTCATTTTATCAATTATTTAACTGTATTTGCTAAATTGTTTGCATGGGTTACATTTGTAATAAAAAATAACAAAAAGTGTCTACTAACATTTAATCACAGCATCCACATTGTCTGGAAGTTATTTATCTAGGAAAGTAGACATTCTTAATAGGGCTGAACCAAGACCCACAGCTAAGCTAATCTGTCTGTTGCTTCGAATAGATCTCTGATGATACCTTGCACTACTGGTAATATTATACTACTGATAACTCACTGGTTTTTAAATTTACTTTTTAAGCAGTTTTTATATATTGGCCCACTCTTATCTAGTTGTTTTATGGGAGACAGAGAAATATCATCTAATGTAACTGCAGCTTTTACCACTACTTGTTTATTTTTTGAGCAGTGAGGGAACTCAGTACTGCCATCCATTTAATATTCTCCTCCTCTTGACATGTGAAAAAAAATACATCTTTGTGGTCAATTTAAAATGAATAGATATAACAGTGATATAAAATAGATATATGTATATAATATATATATATTTATATAAATATATATAAAATAGATAACTAGTAAGGACCTACTGTACAGTACAGGGAACTCTACTCAATATTCTGTAATGTCCTATATGGGAAAAGAATCTAAAAAAAAGAGTGGATATATGTATATGTATAACTGATTCACTTTGCTGTACACCTGAAACTAACACAACATTGTAAATCCAAAAAAAAATTTTTCAAAAACCAATTTGCTGATAGTCAAAAATAAAATAAAATAAATAGATATATAAAAATTTTTAAGTAACAAGTAAGTTACAATAAAATAATAAGATAGGCGGACCCCTATAGAATGGGAGACTTAAAAGACGTTAAAAGACTTATCAGTCAATCACTATATGTAGACCTTATTTGAATCCTGGTTCAAACAAACTGCTAAAAAAAACCCCAAAACTTAATTTATGGGAAGTTTAAGCACTGGATATTTGAAGTATTAGGGTGATATTATTGATTTTTTTTTAGGTATAATAATGGTATGGTCTTTATGTTTTTAAAGAAAGAGTCTTTGTCTATTACCAATACATAGTGAAATATTTACAGATAAAATAATATGATATCTGGGATTTGCTCCAAAATAATGCAGGACAGAGGAAGTTCAGGGGAAATATAGATGAAACAAAATTGGACATGAATAGATCATTGGTGAAGCTGAGTAAGGGGTACGTAGGGGTTTATTAACCTATTTATTTTTCTATCATGAAAAGTTAAATAAAAGTCTCCCCTTCACTGACCCTCTAGTGTTAATCAGCATTAACAATTAGACATTTTTTTCTCAGAAATTTTTCTGTGTATAAATTACAGAGAGAAAGAAGGGTAGTGAAGTTTTTGTTTTGTTTTTATTTAACTAAATAGAGTCACTGCACATGTTGGTCTACAACTTTCTTTTTTGGTGGGGAGGGGAACTTAATATATCATGGACATTTTGCCATTTAGTTTTATATTGGATCAGTTGATGATTTTTTTTCCCTAAAGTTTTTTGCTTCTGTAACAGTGTAGCTTCTACACCGCAGGGGATAATTTTGGCTTTTTGTGGGGACTGCCTGTGTTTGAAACCTGGAATTTCTGTGGGCTTTGATCAGAGTTTTCATTGCAAGTCTTGGGCAGCTCCCACTCTTCTGATTATGAACCTTTCCTGGCATAGGATCCCCATATGAAGCATTGGCCCCAACCCTCTCCATAGGATTTTGCTGTCAGACAGCAGTTGTAAAACCTGTTGGAAACTCAGCTCTCTAATGCCTACTGTTTGGGGGCCAAATATTTGTGAGCGCTAGAAAAAGCATTGTTGAATTCCTGTTGCTTTTTTTTGTGATGTTACA
The DNA here is from genome assembly GCF_949987515.2 of Delphinus delphis. Lineage (NCBI taxonomy): Eukaryota > Metazoa > Chordata > Mammalia > Artiodactyla > Delphinidae > Delphinus > Delphinus delphis. The sequence continues at coordinate 76,545,249 of NC_082693.1, read as the reverse complement.
TAATGTGAATTCTCAGTATCTCATGTACATCGATCCTTAAGAGAGAAGATTTGTGAGAGGATGGTTTGTTTTTTAAAAGAATAGAGCATTTAAAAAAAAAAAAGAATAGAGTGGATGAATAGGTGACCAGCCTCACCTCCATGATGGAGCTGTCTGTTGTTATCATGCTGGGAAGTTGACATAATTTAATTCCACTGCTTCTTGCAATAGCCACTGTTTTTCATTTCCCTTTTATCCCAATGGGAGAAAGACAATCTAAGCTTGGAATAACTTCTCTTTCTCCCTTACCCTTGAGGATCACAGAGTGTATCATGCTTTTCATGACATATTTTCAAAGTGCTTTAAAATATTGCTATCATCATTTCATTCTCTTATCAAATATTTTCAGAGTAACTGCTCTGTGCCAGTCATAGCACCCAGCCTTTGGGAGCAGAGAATGCAAGATAAATCAGTTTTCACATCGCTGTCTGGGTGGAAATTCTGAGGTTGGTCATTGAGGAAGGATGGATCTATGATTAGTGTTTTTAAATAGGCATGTTTTGTGTATATATACAGTAATGATAGGTACCATTTACTGATTCATTACCCTGTGCTAAGTACCTTTCTAAGAATTTTATACTAGTTGTCTCATTTAATATTCATAGCAAATCCTATGAAGTATGTGCTCTTATTAGTTGCCTTTTGTAGATCGGGAACTGAAGCACAGAAAGATGAAGTAATTTACTGGGAATCACAGAGCGAAAAAGTGGTACAAATCTGGATTTAAACTCAGATAATCCAATTCCAGAACCTGTGCTCATTATGGAATTATTACTAAGAAATCTGTTGGCTCATTGATGTATTGTATTAGCAGCTTCCAGTTTTTAAGAGAGAAAAAGATGGTTAATTATTGTTAACCATCAGTATCCCTGGAGTCCGTTGGATTTTCAAGCTGTGAAACATGTTGAAGAGTTTTTAAGATATAATATCATAGTGCAGTTGGGGATTAGAACTGATTTCCAGACTTACAGAAAATTGATCAAATCTTTATGGTGTGTTGGTACCTTCAGGGGTTGAAATTTTACCTGTAGTGTGTCTAGAGTCGTATCAGAATGAATCTTATTCTGTCACTTGCAGTGTTGTTTGTGCTGAAAGGAAATCCACTGAGCTGTTATTTTTGCTAAGTCAATTTTACAATTCATCATGAAGTTTGCTATAATGTGTAAAAGTGTATGTTTCCCCAACATGCCTAAGTGTGTATGAATATGTTTCAAATGCATGTATACATGCTCTGCTTTAAAAATATGAAAGTCTCAGTACATTCCTGGATTCTTGTTTTGTATGGCTTGCACTCAGTGATTCTAAACTCTTTCAATTAGGAATCCAGCCTGAAACTATGTACGCGTTACTACAAACTAGGCTGTAAAACCTTCCATTCAAACTCATAGTCCCAGTTTACCTTTTCTTTCCTTCATTTCGTCATAATAATGAAGAGAGCTGTCACTCACTGTTGTTGACAATGTGTTAATCTTTGTATTAAGCACTTTTAACTGTATTCTCATTTAGTCCTCAAAGTAACCCTTTGAGGTAAGTCTTGTTATTCTTATTTTCTAGATGCAGAAGCAAAGCCTTAGAGAGATTACTTGTTCAAAGTCACATAGATATATGTGGGGACAGATCCAGGTTTGTCTGCCTCCAAGGTCAGTTGATTTCCTGTGTGGAAACATTGCTGAAGGAAGATGTTCTGAGTGCTGTGTACTTATATGAGTCTATGTTTATATGTAGTTTAATTTTAAAAGATAAACAATAGTAACTATAGCTTCCTATGCACTAGTGAGGTAGAAGGACATCAGAATTTGTATCCTAGCTCTGTTTAATATAATGACATTAAACAAATCACAACTTCTCTGGGCCTCAGTTTCCCCATATGTAACATAAGGATAATAATACTTATTTAACCAACATCATAAGGTTGTTGTTAGAATTAAGTGAGATCACGGAAAAGTGCCAAGTAGTTTACACACGTAAGGAAGCATTAGCCAATACTCTCATCCCCCGCTGCCCGCCGTGAGCTCTTAAAACTCACTTCATAGGATTCAGATTAGATGCTGCTGTGGATTTGGCTTAAAAGCTTCCTTAAAAATTTAGGATATCGTCTGGTTTTTCACTTCATTCATTCATTCAAAGGACTTCTTACTGGGTCCCTACCAAGCATTGGCATTGTTGCTGCAGGTATAAATTGACTCAGACTCGATCACAGATTATTCAGGACATTTTCTGGTTAGGATGGTAATCCAGTCTAACCCAACTACATGCTAACTGACCCCATGTCATGTGAACGGGGTCAGATTTGTCCGTGGTGGCCCAGACTGCTCTGCATAAAGAAATCTCAGGACAGATGGGGCATCTGGCATGTGTTGTGAGTTTGCATCTTGTCCTGTGGGGTAGGTGAGGGATGGGGGTGGGCTTAGAGTGGAGCCCAGGTGAGGCATTTCCCCAGACACCGAGCACAACGGGTAGCCCTCTTGGGCTTGCGTCACAGTCTGCCCAGACACAGGAGGCCCCTTGCAAGTGTGTTTCAACTGGAACTGCCTGGGTGACTTTTTAAATCCCCCGAAATGAAAAGAACCGCATTTTCCTCTCAGCTCATCAAACAACAATAATGAATAATAGACTCTAGTCCATTTTGAATAGACTCTAGTCCATTTTGAATACATTTAAATTGTGTTTCTGCAAAATTTCACACTTGCGCTGTTTTTTTAATGTTTCAACTGAACATACACACAGTTCTATAGGCAGCTGGAGTGGAGACAAAGGTTGCTCAGTTCAATAAGTATTTACTAAGCCTTTCCCCAGATAGGCATTGTGAAAGGTCAAAACATGGTCAACTCCAACCATAATAATCAAAACAAAAAAAAAACCTAGCTCTTTTAGATGCCACCCCTTCTCTTTGGGTGCTTTTGGTCCAGTCTTTGATGGTGCAATGCAAGAAAATCTGAGACCATCCATCTCATTCCCCAGGGAGGGTGGGCAGATGAGAAGTCGTCTGAGGCCTGGAAAGGTATGAAGTGCACAGTTTGAGTGTTCATTAGAGAAAGCACTAAAATCAATTCTGTGCTCTCTGATAGCAATCATGTGCCACCTTCCCCACTCACCCGCTACCACCCCATACATATACACACACATAGATACACATCAGTTTCCCTGGTGGCGCAGTGGTTAAGAATCTGCCTGCCAGCGCAGGAGACACGGGTTCGAGCCCTGATCAGGGAATATCCCACATGCCGCAGAGCAACTAAGCTGGTGCACCACAACTACTGAGCCTGTACTCTAGAGCCCACGAGCCACAACTACTGAGCCCGCATGCCACAATTACTGAAGCCCGCGTGCCTAGAACCCATGCTCTGCAACAAGAGAAGCCACTGCAATGAGAAGCCCACGCACCACAACGAACAGTAGCCCCCGCTCGCTGCAACAAGAGAAAGCCCGCGCGCAGCAACAAAGACCCAACACAGCCAAAAATAAATAAATAAATAAATCTATTTTTTTAAAAAAAAGAAGGCTAACCAGTAAGATATGAAATTTTGGGCAGTGAGGGAGATGCTTTTTGCTGGGAAAAAGGGAGAATGAGTTTCTGTTTCCAAAGGATGGGATCAGAACTATTTCTAAAACATCATTTAACTGAATCAGTGCAGCGAGGTTAATTTGTAGGTGAGTTACAGCTTAATGGAAACAACAGCATTGTCACGCTTGAGTTGCACATTTTAAAGCAGTAAAGTGATAGCGAACTCCAGCGCCAGTCCCCGAGCTTCCCCCACCAACAGCTGTCCCTGTGAGGGTGGACTTGGCCGTGAGTGTCTCAGGTCACCCTGTGTTCCTGTGTTTCACTGTTAACGAACACACGGTGGCCTCTGCAGAACATCCCGGACTCATGCCAGTGACCATCTAACCCTCAGTTCATTAGGAGAGTCAGGGCTTCAGACTCAATGCATAGGTTGCTTACACTTTTCATTTAAATTGTGTTTGAAGTTTTTAATGTTTCTGGGTGTGCATGCATTAGAGGGGAAGGTCTTCAGAAATTAAAGTGGTGTCCTGAAGGAGGGCTCAGGAATTCTGAATGGCCAACAGGACAGGACAGAGGCCAGTGAGGATTCAGGCCACATGAGAGAAAGAAATCACGGATAGGATTGCTTTGATGGTTGGGCAGCTGGGAACCTTTCCTGCCCTGCAGCATGCTAACAGCAAGACAGATGTTCCCAAGGCCCAATCTTTGTACACTTGTGCTCCTGGGGAAAATAACTCTCATTCCTGTTCGTGCAGGTCCACCCTTCCTGATTACATTCAGTTCTTTGAGTGATTTTTCAAGAATTTTTGAGTGGCTATGATATGCTCAGCGCCTGGTCTAATTAGAAAGGAAGGAGCTGCAGATCACTCAGTCTCCAGACCTGATGCCTGGTACATGCATCCTCATCTTCTCCAGGCCCGTAATCCTTAAAGAAGGAGGAGGGAAACGTTCCAGATATGCCAAGGCAATGAATATATAATTGATGCATATAGTAGTTACAAAATGTAAAGGATATAGAATAGATCTCTTTCTAATCCTGTAACCGCCCCAGAAACAACTACTATTAAGTTTGTCTACTCCTACAAAGATATTCTATTCATATGCAAAGGCATATACATATTGTACATATTTTTCATATATGCATATACACACGTAATACACATACACATATTTAATTATTTATCCTCGTTATTTATATAAATGGTAGCATACTCTGGAATAATAGGTATTCCATACCTTACTTTTTCGTTTATCTTGAGAATTGTTCCAGGATAGCACATGTAGAGCTGCCACGTTCTTTTTAATAGCTACGGAATGTTTGTTCCATCGTTCAAATGGACCGTCTAAACCGTTAACTTCAGCCTTTTATTGTTGCATAGTTTGGCTGTATAATCTTTTGCCATCCCGATAATACTTAATTGAATATCCTTGAATATATATCTTTGAGCACATGTGCTAATTTATCTCTAGAATCAGTTTGCAGAAGTAGAATTACTAGGCCAAATGGTATATCCTTTTTGTTTTGTTCTATTTATTAGACATTTGTATGTCTCCCTTTTTTTTGTTTCAGGTGTACAACAAAATGATTTGATATTTGTATATATTTGCAAAATGATCACCACAATGTCTAGTTAATATCTGTCGCCATACATAGTTATAGAATTTTTTTTCTTGTAATGAGAACTTTTAAATCTATTCTCTTAGTAACTTTCAGTTGCTGTGCTGTATATTACATCCCATGACTTATTTATTTTATAGGGCTTATCCCTTTTAATACTAACAGAAATTGCCAAATTGCCCTTCTAAACAGGATTTATGCATTTACACCTTCCCAGGAATGCGTAAGAATGCGCACTCTGTGTGTCTTCCCCTCATCCCCACCCCTGCCTAGGCCATATCAGTCTGTCTGTCGTAGGGGAGAAAGTTTTGTGCTGGATATGAGCCTGAGTATGTTTGAAACTCACCCCATGGGTGTTAGCCGTCTTTTAGTTGGTTACAGGTCATAGAAAATCTACCTCAAACAAAATTTTTTTTTAAGTGGAGAAATTTATTGACACATATAACAGGAGTCCAGAGTGAACGTGTGGATGAGGCATAACTGCATCCACGAAGGGCTGCCATGTTGTTGCACAACTCCAGGGGGCGCATTCAGGTTGTATCAGAAAACAGTGTGATGTGGCCCTGGAATTAGTGGCCTATGCTTGGGGGCACAGTTGAAGTCATGGGGACTTGGTCTCTCTCCACTTCTTAGCCCTGTTTTCTTGGGGTTTACGTCGTTGTCAGGCAGGCCCTATCTAAGCAGTCACCCTGGTAGCTCTAGGTTTCTATTTTAATCACCTTTGTAACCTCAGAACAAAGAGCTTCTCCTTTTCGGTAGATACAACAAAGGTCCCACAAATGAGCCTCATTGACCTGGCTTGGGTCAGGTGCTCATCCCTAACAACTGATCACTTAAAGGAATATCTTTTGATTTGCTTGCCCATCATTCATTCCCTGTTCTCATAATAGCACCTTGATCGATTTTCTTCCTCAACAGTCAGTCCACATGGTCTGACTCCCTGCCTTCCTCCAAGGGTAAGCATGGTACCCAGGCACCCGTCCTACCAATGGGCAAAGCAATTCCGATTCTCAGACACCACCACTAAAGTGTCTGCAGGCTAGATGAGTGCTTCTCAAACTCAAGAGAGTTACAGCTGAAGAAGAGAGGTTACAAATGTGCATTCAAACCACCTGGGGATCTTGTAATAAAGCAGATTCTAACTCATTAGATCTGGGATGGGGCCCAAGCTTCTGCATTTCTAACAGGCTGTAGGATAATGCTGATGCCACTGGTCCAAGGGCCACACTTTGAAATAAAGGGATATACTGTGGATCCAATGAGCTCCCCAAGTTCCTTGTAGTCCAGTAATTTTGAGATTTCATAGCATATACAGGATATTAAATAAACAAAATCTCCACAAGCAGTCAATTTCAGTGTGTCTTCATTTCACAAAGCAAAGAGAAATCACTTTTATGATCACATTTATCAAAAAAATATAAGTATTATTAAAACATTCATTCATTTTAGAAATAAAATTCTATTGCCTGCCTGGGTGGGGAGGGGAGAGGAATCCTTTGCTGAACTGTTTCTAAAGAATTGTACTTTTTTTTTGCGGTACGCGGGCCTCTCACTGTCGTGGCCTCTCCCGTTGCGGAGGCTCCAGACGCGCAGGCTCAGCGGCCATGGCTCACGGGCCCAGCCACTCCGCGGCATGTGGGATCTTCCCGGACCAGGGCACGAACCCGCGTCCCCCGCATCGGCAGGCGGACTCTCAACCACTGCGCCACCAGGGAAGCCCAAGAATTGTGCTTTTGACCAGAGTTGGCAAGAAAGTAACTTCTCCCTCTGGGGACTATGAGCTGTCTGTTGTCTTAGTAAAAAACTGCTGCTGTTTCCACCATTCAGCCAGTGACTTATTAGTGCTTTGCCTGAGGAACCAGTTTGCCCTTGGCAGACACTAGGTTTTATATATCCACTTATCCCATCATGACTGGGTGGCCTGTAGCAAATTCTGGGGACAATATACTGGTTTCTTGGGAATAACAAAATCACTCTCTCTCGTGACCAAGGGCTCCTAGGTTTTCTTTTCTCATCATCTCCCAGAACCATTATCTCAGTCCAGGATTAACTTGAAAAGCATTAAAGATTTTCGTTACTCTCCCTAATTCAGACCAGTTATTGAATGGAACTTTTCACCACCCACCACATCACTTACTGAATCAGAAAAATGATTTCTTTTGCAAAGCAATTTCATGTCTTGTTATTCCCTATATGTCTCTAAAGTACAAAGTTAGGTGGCACTGCCAGAAGTCTCTATTCATTCCAGAGATTGAAAGGGGAAAGTTTTAAAAGGGGCTCGGCAAACCTGTGACACTGTCTACTCGGTATCCTCCTGCCTTATGTAGCATCGTGATGGTATTTGCTTTCAAACCATGCCTCCTACAAGGAAAATTGTAGCCTCAAATACTTGCATCATTATGTAAATAGGGGTTAATGAATCAGTTGCACAAAATATAAAGTGACTGAGAATTTGGCCGCTTTTATGAGAAAATAACACAAAGACAGCTGGATTTTTCTTCTGCTTTTTTTGTGCATCCTCATACTCTTTGGTTTTACAGATATGGCTTTTACAAGAAGGCTAGGCTAGAGAATTCTGCAGAATTCTTATTTTGCATTTCATTTTCTTATCGCTAAACTGTTAAGTAAAGGCAGTCCCACCTGTAGGCTTGGAAAACAGCTTTAAGACTTAATTATTAAAAGGTAACATCTCCTCTCTAAATACTGATCCTCTATAAATACTGTGTTGTCCACATTTGCCTTTTGAGATTAAAATAATCCACCCACTGATTTGGAATTAACTTAAAATGCTTAGGAAATGGGATGTCGAGTCCCTGTCCTGGTTCTCTGTATCTACTGCTGACTCTCTAGTGACAGAGCTGCCCTTAGGTGATGCCCAAGCTGGCAAGTCATGAATCAACAAATTGCACTTTAAAGGTAGAATAGAAGGGGAAGGGCCATTTATTGCAGCAAGGGGTCTTCTTCATCCATGAGCAGTGTGAAGAGCTGGAGACACAAGATTTGGGGATTGGTCAACTGGCCAATCGACATTTTCCCAACAGTTGTTTATTGAATACTTGCTATGTCCCAAGGCATGAAGGTAGCTTCTGTGTATATAGTGATGAATCCAACATTCTGAGCCCTGACCTCATGGAGATAACTTAAATGAACCATTTCACTTCTCTGGGATTTACTTGAAAAACAAGGCTAATTCTTAACCTCACAGGATTGCTATGCTAAACATATTTAGAAAAGTATAAAGTGTTGAACAGTTGTAGAGTTCTTTAGGTCAACATGGTTACACAGCCTCAGCAGTGCCCTTAACTTGAACTTTCTGAGGTCAGCTGTGTTGCTTATTACCTCCTTTCATAAAGTTATCCTCAAATGACCCTCCCTTTGCCCTTTGTCTTTTTGCGACAGTTGCATCTTCTTCCCCAAAGATGATCCCATTTTCCTGATTCTTGATCAGTGCCAGCTTCTTATCTGCTTTGTAAAAAACTCTTCAGGGCTTCCCTGGTGGCGCAGTGGTTGAGAGTCCGCCTGCCGATGCCGGGGACACGGGTTCGTGCCCTGGTCTGGGAGGATCCCACATGCCGCGGAGCGGTTGGGCCCGTGAGCCATGGCCGCTGAGCCTGCGCGTCCGGAGCCTGTGCTCCGCAACGGGAGAGGCCACGACAGTGAGAGGCCTGTGTACCGCAAAAAAAAAACAAAAACAAAACTCTTCAAAGATGCAAGAGGGAGGGGATGTGGGGATATATGTATACATATAGCTGATTCACTTTCTTATACAGCAGAAACTAACACAACAATATAAAGCAATCATACTCCAATAAAGATGTTAAAAAAAAAACAACAGCTCTTCAAAAGGAGGGGCCTCCTAACTCAGAAATTTCATAAGCATTTGATATGAACTTAGAAAGAAAATAAAGGACTATTCATAAAAGATTGAGAAAAAATCAAAAATAATTTTCTTTATTGGATACACAATAAAAATTAGATTCTAAAAATAATGCCCCAGAATACAGTTATCATGAGACATGTCTGTCCTTTCCTAGAGTTAGAAATAGAGAACAGTTTTAGAGTTGGGCAAGTAGCCAGCCTTGTCATTTATAGGTAGGAATGATGGGGGTCACGGTCCTAGCAAGGGAGCAGGCTGGGAGGGGCTTTCTCTGGAATATACTAGAGCAGCTGAGGCTGGGAAACATGCAGGGAACGTTTCTAAGAATGCCTTTGCTGTACGTGTAGGAGGAGGATCTCGATGCTTGCATTGAAAGACCCCTGGCCTGTCACACAGTCTCCCATGGTACAGATTTTTGACTCATTGCACTAATTTTATGTACCATCTGTTCATTGAGGGATCCTCCCCACCCACGTCCCAACATCCATAATAATGTATGTTTCCTGTCTTTTTCTGCTCTGTGTCCCTATCTCCTCATCTCCGCCTCATTCCCACCCACCCCCTCACCCCACATATGTGAGTTCATCACTAGGAGTGGGAAAGCACAGCAAACCTAAAGAAACGTTTCAGAGGGTCTTGTTTTACACTTTGTAAATTACATAATTAACAAACCTTCTTAGGGATAAAGGGCCTCTTCTTTTCTCCATCCCCTGACAAAAATGAGGTTGCTTGGTGAGTAGTAGCATCATGGTATAGTGCAGGGTTGTCAGATGTTTTCTAAAAAGGGCCATATAGTAAATATTTAAAGTTCTGTGGGTCATATGATCTCTGTCACAACTATTCAACTCAGTTGAGATATCATTAAAGTGCCTATGGACAAATATAAAAACAAGTGAGCATAGCTGTGTTCCAGTAACCTAGATTTATGGACACTGAAATTTGAGTTTCATGGAAGTTTTACATATTAGAAAATATTCTTCTTTTGATTGTTTTAACCATTTGAAATACAAAAGCCATGCTTAGCTTGTAGGCTTTATAAAAACAGTCAGTGGGTAGGATTCGACCCACGTATCTTCATAGTTTACCAACCCCTGGTATTGTGGAAGAAATGCAGAACTAGGAGTGAGAAGCTTTATGTTGCAATTTCAGTTGTACTACTTTCTAACCTTGATGTTTGTAGTCATTTGACTTCTAACTTCAGTTTCCTCATCTGTAAAATGAGTGTGGAAAGTGGGAGTGGGGGAAAAGTAACGCTAGAGAGGAGAGACCTGGTGAACATTGTCTCTGCCAGGTGATCAAGGTTCACATCATCAAAGATAAGTCATGTTGATAGCATGTACCCTTGATATGCGATGAAAACGGCACTTTACCTCTGTGGTCATCCTCCAAGAAAGTCATAACCGCAGTCAAACATGAAAAAACATCAGACCAACCTAAATTGAGGGACGTTCTACAAAATACCTGACTAGTATTCCTCAAAGCTGTCCAAGTCATCAAAAACAAGGCCAATCTGAGCAACTGTCACAGACCAGAGTAGACTAAGGAGACGCGATGGCTAAATGTACTGTATCCTGGAGATGGGGTCCTGGCACAGAAGAAGGACATGAGGGGGAAACTAGTGACGTCTGAATAAAGTGTGGAGTTTAATTAACAGCCCTGGATCATGTTGTTTCCTTAGTTGTGACAGATGTCCCATGGTAACGTAAGATGTGAACATTAGGGGGATCTAGGTCAGGAGAATATGGGAACACTGTACTAGCTTTGCAACTTTGTTGTAAATCTACAACTATTCTAAAATAAACAGTTATTTATATTAAAAAAAAACTAAGAAAGAACAATCCCCAGGATTTGGCAATTGATTGGATACAGAGGGTAAAGGAGGAAGAGAAATAAAGATTATGTCATAGTGTTCAGCCTGAGTACCTGGGAAGGTAGCCCTGCCATTGGACAGAAATAATGAATATGAGGCAAATTAGGCTTGGAATAGGAAATAATGAACTTGGAGTACCAGGTCACATCCATGAATATGAGGTACTGTTTCATATTTAAAGTGATAAAATACTTGGGGAGAGGGTTTTTGGATTTCAGATGTTTTGCTTAAAGTGATCTCCAGCCAGTATTTCACAGATAAGTCCTAATTTAAGAAACATTAACTAGATTAAATAATAAAATAGTTATTGGACTTTATATAAATAGCTGGCCTCCTGCCCATATATATATATACACACACATACATATATGTCCCTTTGTGGATATGTTTTTCCTGTTGTCATTAACGTATTGCTTAGAACTTGGAGTAGCTATAAGTATCTCTATTTGCAGAAGGAATTAAAGTCGTGTTGCCAAGTGGAACATGATCTAAGTGACTCTCAGCAGCCAGAAGCAGCCCTTTTTCTTTAGTCAAGAAGTGCTAGTTGAGCTTCCCTGGTGGCGCAGTGGTTGAGAGTCCGCCTGCCAATGTAGGGGACACGGGTTCGTGCCCCGGTCCGGGAAGATCCCACATGCCGCGGAGCGGCTGGGCCCGTGAGCCATGGCCGCTGAGCCTGCGCGTCCGGAGCCTGTGCTCCGCAACGGGAGAGGCCACAACAGTGAGAGGCCCGCGTACCACAAAAAAAAAAAAAAAGTTATAGCTCATCCTAAATTTTTTTTTAAGTAATTAATTAATTTATTTTTGGCTGTGTTGGGTCTTTGTTGCTGCACGCGGGCTTTCTCTAGTTGCACCAAGCGGGGGCTACTCTTTGTTGTTGCGCGTGGCCTTCTCATTGCGGTGGCTTCTCTTGTTGTGGAGCACGTCTAGGTGCGCAGGCTTCAGTAGTTGTGGCGTGCGGGCTTAGTAGTTGTGGCTCATGGGCTCTAGAGCGCAGGCTCAGTAGTTGTGGCGCACAGGCTTAGTTGCTCCGTGGCATGTGGGATCTTCCCAGACCAGGGCTCAAACCCGTGTCCCCTTGCATTGGCAGGCGGATTCTTAACCACTGTACCACCAGGAAAGTCCCCCATCCTAAATTATTGAGTAAAGATTTGTATTCAGTGTGAAGAATCTAGTGCTGTCTTAACCAAAGAGAAACCAATAAATGGTTATCATTCTTTAGTTTTATTTTATGCTACAGTAATTTAAAATACCCCAGGGAATTCCCTGGCTGTCCAGTGGTTAGGACTCCATGCTTTCACTGCCAGGGGCCTTGGTTCGATCCCTGGTTGGGGAACTAAGATCCCACAAGCCACGTGGTGTGACCAAAAAAAAAAAAAAACCCAGACAGTGCTTACTAAAAAGCACTATAAATAAGGATATAGGGTGAAAAAAAAGACACTTTAAGGAAACCTTTGTTCTTCAATTTGATTTCATTAATTTATGTCTTGCCTCTTTCCAAATGTATTTAAAGTACCTGAATTTCTCAATGGAATGCGTGCTGAGCACACAAATGTGTACACACAGATGAACAAATCAGCTGTATCATACTGCCTCCAAGATAAGGATGATTTATAAATGACAGAATGTACATCCAGAAACACTCAAGGTCTCTGAACTAGACACTTCACCTTTAACGAATGAAGCGATTCAAAGTCATCTTTCTTCCTACTCAGTGGAAAACCAATGTGGTCATGTCGTTCAGATCAGTCAGGGCATAGAGCTTGAGAAAAAGAGCTGACTATAACTAGCTGGATTCTTGCGTAGATAAAGCTTCATGTAGCCACATACAGCCTGATAGAGAAATGGAAGAGAGGAAGAGGGATGGGGAGAAGGCAAGGGTTTACAGGTCACCTGCTCTTTGCCCAGCACTGAGCTTAAATGCTTACTGTGTGCACGGTCTCGTCTAGTAAGCTGCAGACATGGGTATAATGTTCAGATGGCAGTTTGATCTAAATATTTCTGAGTAAGTCAGTCCTCTTCCTGACGTTGCTCTCACCAGCTGCATCCCATGGGCAACCATTCCCTAGATCTGCCAGTTATACAGTTAGTTGTTAATGATCCTAGATGTCACCTCCTCCCACCAAGCTCAGTATTCCATCAGCCACTGCTTAAACCACGCACCACAGCCAGAGTGCGGAGGACTCGCGATTGTTTGAACAGGTCTACCAGGTGCCTCAGATTTCATAGACAGAACAGTGAGTAGGACTTTGTCTTCATTTCACTGATATGTGTCTGCCTCTTTCCAAAAAGGATTTGATCTTCCAGTAGGATGTGTGCCACGAGACATTTCATAAGAGGGAGAACCTTAGGACCTCCACGCAGAAGGGCAGCATGTAAGAAAGCAAGACAAGACAGTGAGGAAAGGAGAGAACATCAGAGTCTCCCTTTGTGTGGAAAGGAGCAAGACTGAGGACAGTTTCATGGGAGTGGAGCTTCTGAAGGGGCTTTAGTGATTAAAATAGGTGGCGCATATGAAGGGTGAGCATTTGGCTGGTTTGTCTCTGAGTCTTTCCCAGCCTTCCTGTGTTAGGACAAGTTCAAGCCAAGGTTCCTTTCAGAACCTTGTGCCCAGTTAACTCCATACCCGTTATCCCTGCCATGCTTGGCTACGCCTAAAATGTCAACCTTTCTAATGCTCACATCCCTTGTTCTGCCCACTTTGATCTTCTCATCCCCTTACCTCTGTCCCAAAACCTCCTGCAAAGTCCCAGACAGGGACCCTGGGCGAAGTCTGGCCCTCTACCATGTTTTATTGAGCCTGCACACTCCACCTCTATCCCCACATGGCAACCACTGGCAAAAGCCAAGAGTCTCCCTGAGAGGGGACAAATGCTTTCTTGTTTGCCAAAGTCCCTACCACTCCGTATTGTTCCCCAATCCTGGTGGTGGTCAGATGAGTGTGTTTAGTTTGTGAAAATGCATCGATTACTTTTTTATTTTGTATTTTCTGTGCATTTGTTATAGTTCAGCTTTAGAAGTTTTTTTAATGAATCAGAAAGCAGAATCTTGGTTTCCCTGTGCAAACCCGATGCAGTAGACATCATTATTTTCCCCCATTTTGTAGATGAGGCTGTGAGGACATGGAAAGGTCAAGCAAGTTACTCATGGTCCTATAGCTGGTACATGAGCTGGGAATCACACCCAGGTGGCCTGTACGCCTGACTGCTATGATTTAGTTCCTCCCAGGAGAGTTGGTTCAGTCATGAGATACTCTAATTCTGTTCTTGGCTTCTCTTTGCTGCCAGTCCGATATCCAAAACATGATTTTCAGAGACACACTTACACTGTTTCTTTTATGTGCTATGGTAGGTTAAAGGTGGCCATAAATTCCTTGCAACTCCTTTTACTGAGATATGGGATCAAATTCCCCTCCCCTTGAATTTGAGCTGGTTTGCTTAATTGGTAGAGTGAAGTGGAAATGACACTGTGTGACATACGAGGTGAACTGTTAGAAGGCTTGCAGCATCTGCCTTGGTTTCTTCGGACACTGAGTCTTAGAAGCCATGCCATGAGGAAGCCCAAGGCACCCCACCAAGAGGCCCCCATGGAAAGGAGAAAAGGACGCTTGTTACAGTCAGCACCAGCACACCAACCACGTGAGTGAGTCATCTTGCAAGTGGATCCTCCAGCCTCTGCTGAGTGACCCCAGTTAGTGCCACATGGAACACAGATGAGATGTCTCCACTGAACACTGCCCAGATTGCAGAATTCATGAGCAAAATAAATGACTATCTTTGTTTTAAGCCACTAAATTTTGGCGTGGTATGTTGTGCAGCAGTAGGTAACTGGAACACCTGCCAACTTTGCTTAACCAATGTAAACTAGAATCAAATGTCAACAAAGTATCATCTTCTTTAATGTGTTATTACAGGAAGTCTCCTCTAGAAAAAACTTAACTCTTAATTCAAACCATCCCTGAAAATAATCCCAGAAATTATTTTTGCATTAATTGCACAGATTTACTGACTAAATTGGAATCTTGTAAGAAAAAGCACATTTGCTAATTGAATGTCAACAAAGTACCATCAGACTAATTGTGGAACCTGAGTCAATGTAAAGTCAGATTCTAAGTGAATCTGTGAATTGCTGGGAATTAGGTATAAGGACTACACAGTCTAAAGTTAGTTACTCACTTTAGCTAGAAGGGCAGAAGAATAAAATCTAACATTTTTGTTCAGGGCTCCCCACTCACTCAAGACATTTGTTTGGCAAATATTTTCCCAACCAGACAGCACAATTACGTAGGGTGCGTTCCACCAGAACTGGCCAGCCCAGTTGGAGAGTGATTGATTACCAGGGTGGTGTGTTTACTTTAAAGGGAAATCACAGGATTATTGCTCCCATTTCTCCTGAACTCTTTCCAGTTGGTACTTCCTGTGCTTAGTATGCAAGATAAGCGAGGAGGGGAAGAAATGCCCTTGAATGCATGGCTGGTGGTAAAATGCCTGTGAGACACTTAAGGGCTTTAGCCAGTGGTGAAATACCTATTAGAAAGTCAGTGGGTCTATGAAACCTTAGGATGGCCAATATATACAGTTGAATGGAGAAAAGCTGGTGGGCAGACAAATAGAAGGTAATGTGTCAAGCAATTTGTTTGATATAGAGATGGATGAATAAAAGATAGTGAGTTAGAAAAAGAGGTGTTTTTAGAAAGGCTGATAGGATCTGTTCTGTTAGACCAGGAATGCTCCTCAGCTCTGCAACTCTGGTGAAAAAATAGCCACAGACAGCACACAAACAAATGGATGTCGCTGTGTGCCAGTGGAACTTTATTTATGGAGATTGCAAACTGAACTACATGGGATTTTCATGTGCCACTAAATATTCTTCTTCTTTTGACGTTTTTTCAACTATTAAAAAATGTAAAAACCGTTGTTTTAGCTCACAGGCTGTGTGTAAACAAGTGGCGGGCTGGATTTGGCCCTTGGGCCGTAGTTTGCTACCTCTGTTGTGGTTTGGGTGGGGGAGGAGTTGGATGATGAGGGAGGGGGCAGGGGTGGGTAGGAGAGGAAGTGGCTTGCTTTCTGCCTTCTACTTTTTTCCTAAAATTTATTTATTTATTTATTTACTTATGGCTGCGTCGGGTCTTTGTTGCTGCACACGGGCTTTCTCTAGTTGTGGCAAGCGGAGGCTACTCTTGATTGCGGTGCCTGGGCTTCTCATTGCAGTGGCTTCTCTTGCTGCAGAGCACGGGCTCTAGGCACACGGGCTTCAGTAGTTGTGGCACACGGGCTCAGTAGTTGTGGCTCGTGGGCTCAGTAGTTGTAGCACATGGGCTTAGTTGCTCCACGGCATATGGGATTTTCCCGGACCATGGCTCGAACCCACTTCCCCTGCATTAGCAGGCAGATTCTTAACCACTGCGCCACCAGGGAAGTCCTCTGCCTTCTACTTTCTAAACTTTTGTATTTTGAGAACTTTTACGGACAGATATGTATATATGGCTTTTATAATTAAAATTAAAGATATGTCCATGTTAGGGTCTAAGGAAAAAAAAAAACTGTACAATGGCACTGTAGGTTTCAGTGGGAAAAGGACAAGTGATAGCCCCTGGGGCTCATGTTCAAATAGTTTAAAATCTCATTCATTCAGATTTACCCACACAGAAATTGGGTTGAAGGTCCCATTTGCTTACTCCAAAAAGAAGATTTATTTATCAACTTTAATTGTAAACACTTTAAGACAAATGGTGTTACTAATTATAAATGATTTTTATCTGCTTCTTAAAGCAATTTCATTAGAATGTCTGCCTCAGAAGGCTGTGGGCCTAGAGTAAGATACTTGAAAGCTACGCCATATGTCTCTTTAAATGCTGTGTTACTCAGACTAATTCAGACCACTCTCTTTTCTCGTTTCACCCACAGTTTGCTGCACTTTTCTGATATCTATCTTAGGCTAATCTGCATTAGGGTTGTTTATATTCTTCTTTTTGTCCTTCTTCATTCTCTGTAAACTCCCGGAAGGCATGATACTCGCTTTTATAGATCACAGCTTTCATTCATTCATTCATTCAACAAACATTTACTGAGTGCCTCCTATGTACCAGGCATCATTCTAGGCCCTGGAGAAACCAGAGTGAAAAAAGCAAAGTTCCTGATCTGTGGAGTGAACATTCTTTTTGAATCTGATTTTGTCCTGTTCATCTGAATTGCTGTTTTCCTTCAGAGATAGCAGATGAGGTTTCTGTCACAGCTCAACTCTGATTGACTGTTAGTGGCTGCTTAGGGAAGTATGTTAGGAGGAATTCTGAGAGTCAGCTAGAAGGAGGACCCTCTTTCATTACTCATTCGGGGAGTAGAGTGTGAGAGCAGTGGGTCACATATGTTATCCCTTATGTAGACCGTGAATTGTGGCACATGGGAGGTGGAATAGATACAGATTTGGTATCAACAGGATTCGAATTAATTTCTCTCCTTTCGTAAAAATATTAATTAATTTTTATTTAAAGCAAGATAACGGAAGGTGTAGAAAGAAGGTATCTATAAAATGACAGGAGATTTTAAGATCCTAAATATATGTTGTGTATTATTTTTGAAACATGAAAGTAATAAAACTTCTTTAGGATTACTTAAATGTTGTATGAACAATGAGAAGATGTTGATCAATTTTAAAGAATGTCATCACTTTTACATAAGTGTTTTTTCCATCTTTATATGGTTTTAAAATTATAGATTCCCTATAACTCCCTGAGGAAACCTTTATCTTCAGATGAAGGTCTGAGACCTCTGATGCCATAGCTCTTCACAGGATGTTTTGAGAAAGCATCAGCCACTTCGTTTTGCACAAGTGAATTCAGTAATTGAATTCAGTAAGCATAAGATATTTTGTTAATAATCGAAGACTCAAAAAAAATCAGTGGTACTTGGTTAAAAAATATCATGGTTTTTATTTTAGTTTTCCGTATGTGTTGTGTACACATATACACGTATGTACAATTGACCCTTGAACAACACAGGTTTGAACTGTACAAACCTGTGAATAGTTTTGGATAATTTGAATAGTTTGTCTATTTGTATGGGGATTGTTTTCAATAAATGTACAGTTGGCTCTCCAGTATCCTCGGGTTTCACATCTGTGAATACGGAGGGCTGACTATACTAAGCCATTTTCTTTCTTTTTTTTTTTTTTCCCCACATCTTTATTGGAGTATAAATGCTTTACAGTGTTGTGTTAGTTTCTGCTGTACAACAGAGTGAATCAGCTACATGTATACATATGTCCCCATATCCCCTCCCTCTTGCATCTCCCTCCCACCCTCCCTATCCCACCCCTCTAGGTGGTCACAAAGCACGGAGCTGATCTCCCTGTGCTATGCGGCTGCTTCCCACTAGCTATCTGTTTTACACTTGGTAGTGTATATATGTCCATGCCACTCTCTCACTTCATCCCAACTTCCCCTTCCTACCCCGTGTCCTCAAGTCCGTCTCTACATCTGCGTCTTTATTCCTGCCCTGCCGCTAGGTTCATCGGTACCGCTTTTTAAAATTCCATATATATTAAGCCATTTCCTATAAGGGACTTGAGCATCCTTGGATTTTGGTATATGCAGGGCTCCTGGAACCAATCCCGGGTGATACTGAGGGACGGCGGTATTTATATTTTAGTTGACTAACAGGTTAGTTGTCTTTTGGGCTCATTAAAGAATTCATTCTCACATAGAAAGCATAGTCAGCAGGTCACTGTGGTCTTTTCTATCCCCACTATCAAGAAGCAGCCCCCAGGTTAATTTCTCTTCTGCCTCTTCTTTGTGGTGTAGCTCATGAGGCCTGAGTTTACTCGTCTTTAAAATGAGGGAAATGATATCTACCTCAGAAGATTGTTTTAAGAGTTGTTTATTCTTCTTATCGTAACTATTGTCTCATCTAAATCATTGCTATTAATAGCTAACATTTACTGAACGTGTATTATGTCCTGTCTTGGGCACTTTACATGTATTATCTCATTTAGTTCTCTCAATAACACTACAAGGTAGGTCCTATTATTTTTCTTATTTTACAGATGAAAAACTGCGATGCAGAGAGGTTGCAAGTCTGCTCAAGACTACACAGCACATGATGACATGACGTATGTGAAAGTCCCTGCACCAGGCCTACCGCATAATAGGTGCTACTACATGTTGAGGGAACCACCAACTCTTTGTGGGAAGTTTGTTTATGGGTTGATTGGGAAAGCCCATTCATTCTTGTTCCTCCTCCAGGCTTCCTAAGATTCTATATGTCCCTTTTTTTTTTTTTTTTTTTGCGGTACGTGGGCCTCTCACTGTTGTGGCTTCTCCCGTTGCGGAGCACAGGCTCCGGACGCGCAGGCTCAGCGGCTCCACAGCATGTGGGATCCTCCCGGACCGGGGCACGAACCCGTGTCTCCTGCATCGGCAGGCGGACTCTACCACTGCGCCACCAGGGAAGCCCTCGTGGTGTCCTTCTTTTCATTTACTGTGAAGGCTTCAGCTTGGGCCTTTGACAAGACTACAGTATCAACTAGAGTCCAAACAGGAAATAGATGACACACACACATCTGTGAAGAGACACACACACATAATTTCAAGAGAATTAATAAAGAAACTCCTTACAGAGGTGGAGAGGAAATGCAGGAGATGTGCAGGGCTACTTCAGGCTGGTAACGGAAGGGCTGATACCAGCCCTAGAGCTGAAGAGGAAGGGAGTGGCCCCCAGTACCCGGGAACAAGAGGCTGTGTGAGGGGCTGCCTGACCAGAGCTGTGACTTTTGGTTAAAGGATGCAGCCAGCTTACAGTGAGCCATAGAAACCAGGGGAATGAATACCCCAGCCTCACTCTTCTTTCCCCTCTCCTGCCGGTGCTCCCCAGCGGTGAGCCCACCTGGAGGCTGCTGCTGCAGCCCATGTAGATTGGGCTCCCAGGGAAGGTAGAGCAGATCCTGAGGGGCAGCTGGAAGGTATTCGGCACTACTTCTGACCCTGGGCGTGACTGGGGAATGGTGAGGAGGATTGCAGACCATTTCTCGCGCTTCTTGGCATTTGTGCGGGATCTGACATTCTTGGCTCCAGCTGTTCAACAGATGGCTGGATCCACCAGGTAGACAGTTACAAATCACTTTTATAAGTGCACATGTGGAAGGGTCTCTGGCAATCGTTTAGTTGGAGGACAAAGAATTGGCGTTGGTACTTCCACAGAACCTTTGAAGCTGATTCACTGTCTCAGCCAGAACTCTTAAAAGTCTCAGTTCAGGGCTTCCCTGGTGGTGCAGTGGTTGAGAGTCCGCCTGCCGAGGCAGGGGACATGGGTTCGTGCCCCGGTCCAGGAAGATCCCACATGCCGCAGAGCGGCTGGGCCTATGAGCCATGGCTGCTGAGCCTGCGCGTCCGGAGCCTGTCGCTCCGCAACGGGAGAGGCCACAACAGTGAGAGGCTCACGTACCGGGAAAAAAAAAAAAAGTCTCAGTTCACTTATTTATAAACTGAACATAGTAAGATATTCTTCTCAGAGAAGTGTGAGGCTTCAACTAGTCAAAATCAGTACATTTTTTTTTATACTCCAGTAAAGATGTTAAAAAACAAAACAAAACCTTAGGAATAAGCACACCTTTGACTGTTACTGACCCAAACTAGTATCTGCTAGCCTGACTTGCAGCAAAGCCAATCTATTGACACTGGGTTGTGGTGAAGGAAAGTACAGTGTTTATGGTAGGGCACCAAGCAAGGAGAATGGGCAGCTCATGCTCAAAAGACCCAAACTCCCCAGTGGCTTTCAGGGAGGGGTTTTTAAAGAAAGTATGAGGGAGAGGGTCATGGGGTGTGTGATCAGATTGTGTTCAGTTCTCTGATTGGTTGATAGTGAGGTAACAGGGTGATGTTTTGGGAATCTCAATCATCAACTTTCTGATTTTAACCAGTCTGGGGTCTATGTGCTGTTGGTTAGCATGCAGTTAACTTCTTCCACCTGATGGGGGTTTTAGTATCTATAAAACAACTCAAAGATATGGCTCAGGATATTACCTATGGCCCTTGAGGAGGAACTAAAGATCCTTAACTTTGTTTTATGGTTAAACTGTCATAATTTTGTCTTGTTTGACTTTGTTTGGTTTATTTCTGATTTTGTAACTTTTCTGATTAAATTTGCTCTTTGGAACTTGGGGAAGGCCTGGGAGGCTAAAGCTTTTTTACAAGGAAGAGGCTGGAGACACAGGGAGGTGGGGATGGGTGGGGGGGGCCTGTCTCGGAAGACCTCATAGGGTCCCCTTCAGTTTTATGACCTAGCAATATCCTATAGACATCATTAAGAACATATGCACAGGCTTATCCTTAAGGATGTTTATTTCAATGTCCTTTGTAATATTGAGCATTTGGAAACAATCCAGTGTTCAGTTCTGAGAATTGGTAAATATGTTTTGTAATAATATGCAGCTGTTTGAACAACATGATGGGGAAAGGAGCTATGTTTGTAGTCGTGTGTTTCTACTAAGGAAACAAGGTAGACATAGTAAAGACTGCAGGAAACTATTAGTTGACTCAAGTAGCTGTAGTGATGAAGACGACATTTGAAATATGTGTATTGAATCAAATTGATAAATGTTAATAGATATTGATTACATATTATTCACCTCCCTAGAAGAGAAATATTATAGGTCTTACATTCCTTCCTAAAATCTATTTATTCTCATATTCTTTGGTTTAGGCTTAGATTTACTTTCCATGTTTCTGACTCAGATTCAGCAAAGAAATCTTGTCTGTGGCCTGAAACAACAGTTTTCCTTTTTAGCAATTGCTGGTTAAAAAAACCCTAGGCCTGCAAGAGAGGGTGTTAATGTAAGTACAGAGACTGAGAGTTAAACAGTAAGGCAGTTTAGAAGGGAAAGCTGTTGGATAAAGTTGAAGGCTGAAAACCTTCCCATAATAAAATCCTACTCTGTTTTTAGTAACCATTAAACACCTTTTTAGAGTTGTCTCTAAGAAACCCACTTGGAGACATCCAGATTTTCTAAAATTTAATAGTATCTCCAATGCAAATAACATTACCTGTCAATTAATTGTCGTGGGGTAACATTATTCAAATTGGTAACTATAGCTCCCCAAGGTTATATAAAGTTTTGATTATCTTTTCAAGAAAGGGATCCTCAAAGTTTATTTCTGTCTTTTCTTCTTCTGGCCAAAAGAAGAATTAAGTAAGTGACTCTGGTGGGTTCCTTATTTTGAATAGTGCATATAAGAGATTTTGTACTGTCGTTTCTAAAAGCTTTCTTATTCAAGTTAGCCAAGAATCTTGGGAAGAGGGTAATTTTTTCATTGGGGAAAGGAAGAATCACCTTATTGTCAAGGTTGCCTTATATGCAGCCTTTTTTTAAACTTCTTGGCCTCTATTTCTGTGTCTGTAAAATGGAAACAATAATGCTACAACATCTTAGTGGTATTAGAAGAATTAACCAGAGTCTGACATGAGGCAAGTGATGATAAATAGTAACTGTATATTTCTATATACACATACATAATAACACATAGATATAGCTCTGTGTATAAGAGTCATTATCTTAGTTTTTCATCTCCTGCCTAGCACCATATTTGGCCCATACTAAGCCCTATAGTTTTTGATTGAAGCCCCCTTTTTTGGTTTGTCATATATGGCAAAAAAAAAAGCTTTGGTGACTCATTTTATTCTCCAGGCCACAGCAACCGGGGGTTTCAGTAGAATTACAAACATTTTCTAGTAAAACTTAACATGGCAACAGCATATTTAACACCTTCCAAAACTGCCCTTTTTATTCAAGAGGATGCTCGTGGTGCCCTGTCCTTCTACCTGATTCATTCATTCATTCCATAAATATTTATTGAACAGTAATTATTACTTGTGCACATAGTTAGGTGCTGGAGACATTGTGAACAAAACAAGAAGAGGCCTCTGCCTTCATTCATGGAGATTATATTCTGCTGGGGGTGCCCTCCTCACGTCACTTTTTTTGCTGCTCCAGTGTTTACCAAGCAGTTCCCAAGTCCCCCTCCCTCTTTTGCTTGGGGAGAGCAGCCTCTTGCTTCAGTGGGCATAGCTGTTCTCTGAGGAATGGGCTTCCCAGCCTTCCAAGCAAAGAGACCCTGCACCTCTTTAACTCTGCTGGACTTCTGAATAGGTCACTGGTTACGTAGTCCAGACGGATCTGGAACCCTCTCTCCAGGAACTCCATTGAAACGAACTTACTGTTGCACAGTCTTGGCTGAAGACTTGAAAAATATCCCATAAACAAACACCAGGTTATCTGAGGCTTGTCCACACAATTTACCAGCACCCTTTCGCATTACAAAGATGTGAAAGGAGCACTAGGGAAATGTGTCAACCCCTATTGGCAGGAACCAGAGATATTTTCAGGGAAGGGCAAGGGATTCCAATCCAGAATCTCTTTAGATTCTTGAAACTGAAAGGATTATGCAAAGATAAAAAGCAAAAGTAAACACTGAAACTGTGAACCAAGAATGAGCACAAAGGGGGGAAATCCTTCTATGGAAATAAGCTTTCCTCCAGAGGAGAAAAACAATAACTTGATGAAAAATCTGTCAGCCTGGAGTAATAAGTGGAGGAGCCCAGGGTGCACGGTGCCTCCTGAGTCCCATTTCTCTGCTAAAACACTTTGTTTTTAAATGGAAATTAATGTTTGGTAGCTGAGAGACTGATGTCTCCAACGCCAGCTCCATTGTGGAGTGGAGACACAAACAACAAATGGGAAGATGATTTCAGGAGTGGGTTAAGGAGACGGTGAGAGGGTGCAGTGAAGTGAGAAAAAAAATAAACAGAAACAAGCAAATTCTGTGAAGTCTGGTGCAAAGGTAGAGGCAGCTCGATTTGAGAAGTTCCTTCTCCTGGGTTATGAATTTGTGCACTAAAGTGTTATTTGTTCGGCATCCGCTCAGTGTCTTACAGCCCATGCTGGGCTCTGGGGACACAGTGGGGGGTTGGGGTGGGGGAGGAGCTAACATCCGCGCAGCCCCTCCCGTTTCCCAGGCAGCGCTTAGAACTACCTCCCAGCGCTGGGAAGTGGGGGGACCAGCCTCAGACTGAGGTCTTTCCAGCTTCAGAGCTCGCTGTCTCCCTGTTGTTTTGGAATCTCTGTTGTGGGTTTGTTTTTATTTTTACTTTTAATCATGGCTAAAATCTTTATTTCTATTGTGGAATGCCACTTTTCCTTTGATCTTGGAAGCTGCTTTGGGCCACAGTGTTCTTCTGACTCAGAGAACCATATTCTCAGGTGGTATGTGACTGATTCCACCTTCTCTTTCCAGTGACTATTTTTTTTCCCCTTACTCTCTGAACGGGTTTCTTTCTAAGCTCTGAATGATGCTTTCTGTTGCCAGGTATTCTTTCTTAGATCCTCCCACGGTCTTCTCTACTCCCCAAGACAAAGGCTTCCTCCCTCCAAACCAAACTCAGTATAAACCAAAATTAAAGCAGGGAAAGAGACTCGGTGAATTACTGAAGGTGCTCCAAGATTTTCACTTTTCCCATTCTGAAATCAATTTCTATTTGAAAGACAAGGACATGTTTACAGTAGAACATGATAAAACGAAGGTCCTTGTGTTTGATTCAGAGAACTCTAATGCAGATGCTGTAGGAGAATTGTAAATAAACATGATTGTGAAAACTTTAAAATTATAAGACATTATGCCGGTGTCTTTAATTTTAACCATTCATTCATTCAACTGATAGTTATTGAGCACCTACTACGTGCCAAGCACTGCAGTGCTGAGGATACATTGGCAGTAAACGAAGTAGACAAAAAAAAAATTCTTGCTCTTACAGGGTTTATATTCCAGCTCTGTGGATATTGACTGGGGAAAACAGTCAATAAACCTAACAAGTAAGTACGTTATATGTTAGAAAGCGGTAAGCGCAAAGAAGGAAAATAAAACAGGGAACGGAGTGTCGAGAGTGTGGTCGCATTGCAGTTTTACACAGGGAGGCCAAGGAAAGCCTCACTGAGATGACACATTTGGTTAAAGGTGTGAAGTGAGGGAATGGGTGTTCAGCCTGAGGGAACAGCAAGTACAAAGGCCCCAGTAAAGCATGCTGGGCATGTGTGCTTGGAAAAATGAAGAGCCAAGGCACAGAGGGTGAAGGAGTAGGTGAGGTCCAGCTGTGGAGGTCTTTGGTGGATTTTGGCCTTTTTCTGAGTGGGATGGGAGCTATGTCAGGGGTTTTAAGCCGGATGGACGAGATTTGACTTAGTTTTAATGGAGGTTAATGAGGTCAAGAGAGGGATTTTTAAGAATGGGAAGATAACAACATGTTTGTGCGCTGTTGTAAACAGTCCGTGAGGGAGAAAATAAGATGATGCAAGAAAGAGAGGGGAGAATCGCTGGCGAGACGCCCTTGAGTAGGGAAGGGGGTTTGGGATGCAGAGCAGGAAGAGAGGGTTGACCTCAGGATCACAGACAATTCATCTGCGACAGGAGGGAAAGTACAGCGTGTGTATGGGCACCGATGCACATGGTGGGTCGATGTGGCAGTGGGAACTTGTGGAAGTTCTCTCCTGGTTGCTACTTTTTTTTTTTTTTTTTTTTTCAGAGAAATGTAAAGCAAAATCATGAGCCAAGGGTGAGGACGGGGGAGGAGGAGGTATTGGAGGTTTGAAGAGAGAGGAGCATGAATTAACCGTCTAGGAGAGAGGAAGAGCAGAGGGACCAGGGAAATGTAGGATTACCAGGTGGCAATCCTGGTTTCTGGTCATGGATCTAAGATGAGAGCAGCCACATGGATATGTTCTTTTCCAGCCATGCTGAGCTACACTCGTGCAGGCACAGAGTAAGGGGAGAGTCAGATTTAACCAAGGCAGTGGTTTTGCTGGGTGAATACTATGAAGGGAAGGAGAGGCAAGGGAGTTGGCGATATAAGTAAGTGAATGATAAGCTGCTTTAAGAAGCTAAGTGGAGATATGGAGGATATTAATGATAGTGAACAGATGGTACGATCAGTGCATGATAGGTCTCCGTGGATTGGGAGGGTACTGAAGGGAGTGAGCTGGAAATCAAGGAAGTGGTGGCTGGGATGCTTGAAATGGATGAGAGAGGCAGCGGGGTTTTGGCAATGACACGGTCTAGAGCATGACTGTGGGGGAAGCTGAGGTAGGGTGGAGGACAAGATATTTGATGGAAAAGTGGTCAAGGAATCTAGAGGCAGGGCTATTGGGAAGCTCCCGTGTGGATTTGGAAATCACGAAGTATTTTATAACATAAGTAATGTTGGCAAAGGTAACAGTGAGTCAGGGGCTAAAATCTTTAAGGAATGAGAGGAGATGGGGAGTTCCCCGGCAGTCCGGTTATTAGGACTCCGTGCTCTCACTGCCAAGGGCCCGGGTTCAATCCCGGGTTGGGGAACTAGGATCCCCCAGGCCCGTGCAGCATGGCCAAAAAAAAAAGAATGAGAGGAGAGTGATAGGGGGTGACTTTCTCTTGGTAACTGCAGCGAGGAGAAGCAGCCTGTGGTCGAGTCTAATGACAACTCTTAAAAGGTGGTGAGTATAGGGCTTCCCTGGTGGCGCAGTGGTTGAAAGTCCGCCTGCCGATGCAGGGGACACGGGTTCGTGCCCCGGTCCGGGAAAATCCCACATGCCACGGAGAAGCTGGGCCCGTGAGCCATGGCCGCTGAGCCTGCGCATCTGGAGCCTGTGCTCCGCAACGGGAGAGGCCACAGCAGTGAGAGGCCCATGTACCGCCCCAAAATAAATAAATAAATAAAAAAGCTGGTGAGTATAGAGAGAAAGGAAGATGTTTGACACAGAGGAGCAAGGAGGCCAAGGGGCAATAGCACGATGAGAGTGGGGGCGAAAACAGCAGAGGAAGCAGTGACCGAAGGTTTCAATTAGAATAAGAAAGTGAAGAAAATGTTCAAAGTTTGAGGATAGAGAGGAATTTGCTGATGAAGTACTAGGGTTCTGAGGACAGAGTGGAGAGGTTTGGGGTACTGGGCTGTCAGAACTGTATGGGGGTGACAGCCTGGTGATGATGCTTATTTGCCTGCATCCCTGGGAGTCCTGGGCTTGTATTAACCACCTTAGCTGAGGTGATGGGATGGGGCTTGTTGGTTTTGAAGGCTGAGAATATATGTGCTGGGAAGGAAGATAGTTCGGTAAAGGCAGGTCTCGCCAGGACATCTTAGAGCTTTTTCTCCTCTCAACTGCAAGTGTATACAGTGACTACTTAGGAGAAAAGCAAACGAAAATGCATCAAAGCCCTCATAATAGTTGTATCAGGCTGGTGGAATTATGGACAATTTTTCCTTTCTTTTTCACTATTTTCCCCTTGAAGCCCATACAAAGATCTCACCGCTGAACTCCGTGTAAAAATTCTACTACCTCTTGCTTGTAACTTAAATAAAACATCTAGTATACTCTTTTACAGGGTTCAACTAATTTTATCTAGAGTCACAGAGGAAAAAACATGCATTAAAAACAACGATGACTAAGATGGGAATAAAGACACAGACCTACTAGAGAATGGACTTGAGGACATGGGGAGGGGGAAGGGTAAGCTGTGACAAAGTGAGAGAGTGGCATGGACATATATACACAACCAAATGTGAAATAGATAGCTAGTGGGAAGCAGCCGCATAGCACAGGGAAATCAGCTCTGTGCTTTGTGACCACCTAGAGAGGTGGGATAGGGAGGGTGGGAGGGAGGGAGACGCAAGAGGGAAGAGATATGGGAACATATGTATATGTATAACTGATTCACTTTGTTATAAAGCAGAAACTAACACACCATTGTAGAGCAATTATACTCCAATAAAGATGTTAAAAAAAAAAAACAAAAAAAAAAACAACGATGACCACAAATAATACCCCTGCTGATGATATTTCCCTGGGTGTTCTTAATGTGTTTTCACAGGATATCCCAGATAAAGCAAATGCCTTTCTGTCCCTGAATATGTTCAAGTACGATGCGTCCTGCCCCAGACTGCATTACGTTTTGTTGGCCAGATCCAAACTCTCAGGTTCTTCCAGGAAGTGTGTTTCTAAAACTTTCAAAAGCCTGTACAGAGAGTTCTTTTGTGCCCAGATGGACAGATTTGTAATTATTAACAACTAAAGGGTTCTTTATGTCTTTGCTAACTCATCTAAAGGCCCTCGGGCTGTTAGAGCTGAAATTATTCTAAATTTTCAGTTTGGTTATCAAGTCTCTTTCTTTTTATTAGATGAAGAGTGCAGTTATTCCCTTAACCATCATCCATCCTTATCCCCAGCAGGACTTTTTTTGTAATTAAACCTCCTGGTTCTGCAAACCAAGATTATTGCACAACCGTGTGTAGAAACTTGCCAGTCCATGATCTACTTAACATACTAAACACCATAGAATATTTTTACCATTAACTATCATATCCTGCTTTAAAGAAAGTATATTAATTTTCCTCTTGGTTATAGGTAGAACACTATCTTATCTAAAGAGAGACAACACTGAAATTGAACATAAGTTTGGGGAATACCCTTAATCGCAGTGTATTTCTAGAATGAATGAATAAATATTTGATTAGTATTTCAAAGACTCTCTTAACCTCCAAGCATTTCAAGGGATTGATCTGGATCTTGAGTTATGAAATCCTGCAGAAAAAGTAAGAACTTCTTGAAACTAGCAACAGAGAAAACTGAACTGTATTCTTGAATGTGTCTAACAGTAAATCCCTCTGTCAGCTTGGGCAGTTGGCTTAACCTGTCTGGTCCTCAGTTTTATCATGAAAAATGACAGGATTTGACTAAAACTATAAAATTATGTGGAGTATGAAGGGATCATAGGGATTTGATAATTTGCTTCAAAAGAAACTAGGGGTTCTAATTTCCAGTTCACTTCTTTTCCATTATACTGTGCTGAGCTGTAAGCCACTTCCAAATCAAAAAGTTGGTTGATTCCAACTTTAAAAGTAGTTTCAAAATTGTGGCGACTTTGAAAGCAGATTTGTACATGTCCGTCTTCACCACCATTCACACCTCATGCCTACTGAGCCATCTCTGAGGAGTTTTGGATCAAAACTCCTACACCATAGTGATGGTTGCACAACTCTGTGAACGTACTAAAAACCATTGAATTGCATACTTTAAATGGGGGGATTGTATAGCATGTGGATTATGTCTCAATAAAGCTAGGTCAGAATTCTTTTGTTTGCAGCTAATTGGAACCAACTCAAACCAACTTAAAAAAAAGGGGGAGTTAACAGCCCATGTCATTGAAAAGTCCCACACTAGATGTCCAGGCCTGACTAGGTTCTGGTCTCAAACAATAACATTAAACCCCAGGTGCCTGCTCTGTCTCTCAGCTCTCCTCTGTGGGAGCTTCAGTCTCAGGAAGACTTTCTCCACAGGTGGCCCCTGGCAGTTCTCAGCTTATATTTTCACCAATTTAGCAACTCTAGCAGAAGTATCTCCAGCAAAAGTCCTCGGACTGAATGTCATTGGCTTGGTTTGGGTCACATGACCATCCAATAATAGCATCTAATAATGATAACACTTACTATGAACCAACTCTATTTTTACAACATCCCATTTTATAGATGAAGAAATCAAGACACAGAGAGGTTATGTAACTTGCCCAGGATCACACAGTAGTGAGTAGAGGAGCTGGATTTGAAACTCAGGCAGTCTACCCCTAGAGTTTGTGGTCTTATTGGTCTTAAGTACTATGCTGCCCCCAGTCACTGGAGTCAAGGGAAAGGAATGAATGCTCTGATTGGTTGGTCCTGGAGCAGATCTAGTATTTGCAACTGCATTCTCTCCTGATGTCCTCTGTTCCAGATCTCTGGGGATTGATTTTATATATATATATATATATATATATATATATACACATACATATATATATATATATATTTGTATATATATATATATATATGTATGTATATCTGTCAGATGGTTATATATCAGATGTTACTGAATTTTAGGTTTGTGAGCACTCTGCTTCAGAGACTGCAGCCATCTCTTTATATCATGTTCTCTGTAATCACCATCACCACCCTGACTGTAGCCATTTGGAAGGGAAGCCACAGAGTTTGTTAGTAATAGTAAACTCAGGCCCCCTGTCCCAGAATCAGAAGAACCATGTTAAGATCTTGGCCTGTCTTAAAATAATACACCAGTCTACAACCTTGGGAAGGAACAATAGAGTAACTGTTCAGTGTTTCATCAGCAACAAGAAGTTAAGGGAGACTTTAAAAATTACTCACCAGAATAAGTCATAGCTAATAGACACACCCACTTATTTATTTATTTTTGGCTGCGTTGGGTCTTCATTGCTGCATGTGGGCTTTCTCTAGTTGCAGTGTGTGGGCTTCTCATTGCAGTGGCTTCTCTTGTTGCGGAGCATGGGCTCTAGGCATGTGGGCTCAGTAGTTGTGGCTCGCAGGCGCTAGAGCACAGGCTCAGTAGTTGTGGCGCACGGGTTTAGTTGCTCTGCGGCATGTGGGATCTTCCCGGACCAGGGATCAAACCCGTGTCCCCTGCATTGGCGGGAGGATTATTAACCACTGTGACACCAGGGAAGCCCCAACATTCGTTTTTTTTTAAAATGTAGATAGTTAGAAAATTAAAAGAAGTTTTTCTGTCTTTTTCTAATGCAGGAAATAAACTTACCCATGTTAAGTATTTCTAAGGTGTCAGTTACTTCGCACCACTTTTATTGGAATCACCTGGGATGCTCTTTATTAAATCATAATGCTTGGGCTTCCCTGGTGGCGCAGTGGTTGAGAGTCCGCCTGCCGATGCAGGGGACACGGGTTTGTGCCCCGGTCTGGGAAGATCCCACATGCCGTGGAGCAGCTGGGCCCGTGAGCCATGGCCGCTGAGCCTGCACGTCCGGAGCCTGTGCTCCACAACGGGAGAGGCCACAGCAGTGAGAGGCCCGACTACCGCCAAAAAAAAATTAAATTAAATTAAAAAAATCATAATGCTTTGTGGTGGGCCTGGGAATATGCATTTGTTAAACACCCTAAGTGATTCTTATGGCCTCTAAAGTTTGAGAATCAGCATTGTAAGTAGCTGGGGAAAGTGGCTAGGCTCTTAAAAGTAGGACCTTAGGGGGCTGAAGTTGAACCACAGGCAACATCCATATGAGGCATCTTCCCTTGGGTACAGAAAGGGGGGCTGCTAACAGTCTCAGATTTCAAGCAGCTTTAATTGTTCGATGGTCCTGCTACAGTTTATCTCTCCTCATTCTTCATGTTCAGAGGTGTGGGTGTCTATATTCACTGTTAGCTCTGTAGAGCAGAAAAAAAGAACACTAACCAATAAACTTCAGTGAGGAATTTTTCAGATGAAAAAAGTGTTCCTGTGAGCTATAAACCATGACTTCCAACAGTAGCCATTTAATATTAATAATAGTAATTGCTAAATAATAAGAGCTAACGTTCCCTGACTATACAGTGCTGGGTGTTTTATAGGCATTATCCCATTCTGTCCTCCGGTCACCTTACAGATGAATAGGTGCCGATGTTACCTCCGTTATCAGACAGGGAGACCCAGGCACAAATGTTAAGTTGCAAAAGTGGGGCAGACTTGGGACTGATGGGGTTCAGGACACGCTACCCCAAAGTATGGCACTTGGCATATTGAATATTTTTAGCTGAAGGAATTTGAGAAAACAGCACAAGCAGGAGGGTCACCCTGACCTTTCCTCTGTGTTCTCCCCTGACACAGGTTCTAAAACCCTCAGGGGAGAGGTGTCTTCCCTACACCTGGAGGAAAGGAGCATCCTTATCTCCAAAGACAAAGGGACCTCGGAGAGAACCTGAACAAACAGGATTTGCCAGGTTTCCCCCAGTTTATTGCAGTTACCTCACACTCCTTAACCTATCATATTCCTCCACCACTGTACAATCTCCACCAAACCTGGTGTAAGCATACTCAGGCTTAATTGTTTTGTGGGGCCTTCATTTCCATATGAAGGCTCTCGTGTCATGTAAAACTTATGTTAAATAAACATGTATGCTTTTCTCCTGTCAGTTTACTTTTCAGGCCCAGCCAGGGACCCTAAGAGGGTCGAGGAAGACTTTTTCCTTCTCCACAGAACATTCAGACCAAGTCCACTTAACATGAAAGCCCATCTGCTGTTTGAGCCATATCGGCTTGTGCTCCCAACAAGAATTTATCTTTCTCCACGAGACTGAAAACAGAGAATATGAAGAAACATTGACTGCAACACACATACATTTATAATAAACTTACCTGCAAAGAAAGACCGTCCTAGGACTCGCCATTCTAAGAGTTCTTATATGTCTCAGATACCTGGTCACTAAAATTAGGAAACAGTGGTACCCATGTCCTGTGGGCCCCTTTGAAGCTGCTTGAAAGTTTCAAGGGTCATATTTCTCCTACTTCCCTAGGTCTTGGATTCTTGACTTTGGACGGCCAGTTATAATTGCTGCTCTTGACTTGTCCTAAAGCCTTTATGCCGGATGCAGTCGAGAGGGATCATATACCTGGGAAAATCAGGCACAGGGATCTATCTAGAGATGCATAAAACCACACCAAATTACTTTTGCTCAAATTCAGGCACCCACTTTGAGCCAGGCCCTGAGTTAATATAATGGGATATCCAAAGATATATGACCTCAGAAATTAATAGAGCAGGTGGGACACGTGCACAAATCATTACAATACAAGGCAAGATGCAGTAGAACATGTGAGCTCTGGAGTCAAACCGGCCCCAGTCCAGTGCCCCCACTGCCCTTTTAAAGTACCTAACCTTTCTCTGCCTCAGTTTTCTCATCTACAAAAGGGAACAATAATAATAACGGTGTGTCCTCATGGAGGTCATTGTGAGGATTAAAGGAAATAAAATGTATAAAGTTGCATGATTCCTGTCCCATAGTGTGTGCTCAGTAAGTAAGCTTATTACCAACTTTACTTACTGATGTAGACAAAATGTTATTTGGGGTGAGAGGAAGAAGTTATTGCTTCTAATAATTGAGGAAGAAAGACTTCTTTGGGGAGGAGCATTTGATCTGGGCCCAGAGGGTGGGGTTTCTGTGAGAGAGGAGGGGTTATCCCATCAGCGGGAGTGCAAAGCACGGAGATGGGGCAGGGTAGCACGTGTAGGGAATGGTGAGCGATGCAGGATGGCTGAGGCACGGAGGGTGGGCCAGCTGCAGAAGGGGAGGAGGGAAAGTCTGGTCGGAGGTAGTCTGTGGAGGTTCACCGATGGTGATAATCATCATGTGACCGAGCAAAGGGCTTGTGTGCCCGCAGCGCGGAAGCCAAACTGACAGCAGGAGTTTGCAGCAAAGTAAGGACTTCTTGCAGAGCGCCAAGCCAGGGAGTGGGAGACAAGCCTCAGATACACTCCAGCTTGGTCTTTGAGTTAGGGGTCATTTTAAGGAGAAGAACAAAGAACCTGGTCATCATCGTCTTGTGACATTTCTTAATGGTGCTTTCGGAAGTCAGTATGTCTCTGGTTTACCATTCTCTGTCTGGGTGGTCCATGGCTTGGGGGTCTGTGAGCTCATCTTGCCCTAGAGAAACAACCTGAATTTGTACGTTAAAGATGACATCTAGAATAGCAATTTTAGTACATTAACAATGTTATTGACAACAGCAATCTTAGTCGTCTGACTGGTTGATTAGTGTTCAGTTAGCACAGAATTGAGGTCAGAGGGGACAAGAATGGGACTACAGTTTTGGAGAGAGTGTTTAATCATCAACTTGGTAAGGGAACTTAGTTTTAGGGGGACTTGGTTTCAATTATATTTATTTCCTAGTCCAACTTCAGTCTCGGGTGCCAAACACCCAGTAAAGCAGAATTGTACTGCCTTCTTTTTCCTCTCCCACCCGACTCCTCCCTTTTTTTTTTTTTTTTTTTTTTTTTGCGGTACGCGGGCCTCTCACTGTCGTGGCCTCTCCCGTTGCGGAGCACAGGCTCCGGACGCGCAGGCTCAGCGGCCATGGCTCACGGGCCCAGCCGCTCCGCGGCATGTGGAATCCTCCCGGACCGGGGCATGAACCCGTGTCCCCTGCATCGGCAGGCGGACTCTCAACCACTGCGCCACCAGGGAAGCCCTTCTCCCTTTTTTTCCGTTGAAAATACTCAATATCCTAGTCAGGGCCGATTTGGAGGCAAGAATTCCCTGGCAGCCTTAGAAGGCAACTCTTTTAGAAGTCACCAGTGCATCACCGAAGTTCTACTCTCCCCAGCCCCACCTTGGCTGTTGCTAGCTACAGCCGCAGGAGCCCAGATGGTGCAATTTGAGTGTTACTATCATTGGGCAGCAGAGGACCCCAGGCCCTGGGGGTCAGAGAAAGGAAGGAGAACCAATCTTGCTTTGCAGAGAGAGGGGAGGATGCCGGGAAGAATTGTGTGGAAAGGGTGACTTAGCTGGTATCTGCTTGAATGTGGGATTGATTCACTCCTACTCAGAGGTTCTTGGAGCCCAGAATGTTACATAAGTGAGACGCCTGATGCATTTGGTCTCTGTAACACTTAATCCACCATCTCCGCCCCCCCACCCCGTTCAACATTTTCAATGTTTGTAACATACAGTGATAGCTAAAGGGCAGGACTTGATGTTTCACATTTTAAAAATTAAAAGTAAAGCCCTAACCGTTCTCTTCTTTGTCCCTCTAATTGGAGGTGGCCATGTCCATGTCTCCATAAGAAATGAACGCATTCAGGGAGTTGGTACAGGGCTGGAGTCATGTGTGATCTTGCCCTAAGTAAGGCCTCAATTGGGAAGTGTTTAGGAGAGAGGCTGGAAGCTTGTTTAGTCTATAATTAGACTGGCTGTACTGGTTTTTCTTTGGTTAGTAAATGCACAAGCATTTAGATGTGCCAGGATTTGGGTACAGAATTGCTACATTGTCAGATTCAGAGCAAACTGAAAGTAAGTATGTCACAGTCAGCATTTTCAGAGAGCAGACAGCACTTCAAGCTTAGGCCTGGTTTAACCTGATTCACAGTCAGTCAGCTTCCACAGCACCAGTTGTAGGAAGGAAAGGTAAATATGCAGGTCTAAATAAATGACCTTGTGGAATTGTTAAGAAACCGCTGCATTTTTTTTTTTGTTCCCTTGAATCAGTTGGTGAATGTTTGTACACATATCCAAACAGGTTGCTTCCAGGCTGCATACATTATAGTAAGTATCATTTGATGCTTACTTACCTTCAATCACAGGAAATACTGGCAATACCTTGCATTTGTTTAAAGCCTTTACTGGCTCCCCTCATCTGCTTCTGCCCAGAGCCAAGAGAGCCATAATAAACATTATCCTGACACTGAAGTTGGGCAGATTGCACAGGGTGACAAAGTTCAACGGCGGCTAGCCCAGAAGGACCAGCCAGCTGGGTTTTCTGCCTCGGAGGTCCAATGTGTGGGCCTCTCCTGCGCGTTGTCACAGGATAGTGTGGCTCCATTGAGTCTTCTAAAGCCCTGATTTTTCAGCTTCCCAAGAGAACTGGAGCAGGTCTTTTTGTTTCTTTTTTATGTTGACCTAATTACACATCTTTTCTATAGATTTCTCCATCCTGTAGGATGTGGCAAGCAATTTTTATGCATAGCCAAGGATTTTTAAAAACCAACTTTGTAAGCAAAAATCTGAATTTCTTTGGAGCAGGAAACAGGGAAAACAAATACTTTATCTATGCTGATCGCTCCCGTAGAGTTGCTAAGCAAAACTCTAAAAGGGATTGTGTTTTAGAAATTCAAATTATCTTGTTGTCACCTAAAATAAAACCCACCTTGATTCTAAATTAGTGTAGCTACTGTGGAAAACAGTATGGAGGTTTTGCAAAAACCTAAAAATAGAACTCCCATATACCCGCTCCTGGGTACATCTCTGGAAAAAAAACCAAAACACTAATTCAAAAAGATACATGCACCCCAATGTTCATAGCAGCATTATTTTCAATAGCCAAGATATGGAAACAACCTAAATGTCCATCAACAGATGAATGGATAAAGAAGATGATATATAGATAGATAGATAGATAGATACACACACACACACACACACACACACACACACACACACACATATACACACAGTGGAATACTACTCAGCCATAAAAAAGAATGAAATTTTCCCATTTGCAGCAACACGGAAGGACTTGGAGGGTGTTATGCTATGTGAAATAAGTCAGAGAAGGACAAATGCCGTATGATACCACTTATATGTGGAATCTAAAAAATACAACAAACTAGTGAATGTAACAAAACAGAAGCAGACTCTCAGATACAGAGAACAAACTAGTGGTTACCAGTGGGGAGATGGAAGGGAGGAGGGGCAAGATAGGGGTGGGGGAGTAAGAAGAACAAACTCTTTTGTATAAAATAAGCTACAAGGATATATTGTACAGCACAGGGAACACAGCCATTATTTTATAATTATAAACGGAGTATAATCTTTTAAAATTGTGAATCACTATATTGTACACCTGTAACTTACATAATATTGTATATTAACTATACTTCAATTTAAAAAAGAACAGAAAAAAACCCACCTTCCCTTTAACTGTAGCCCTAGCTCTCTCTCCATCCTCTCCTTCACAGGCCAACTTTGGGGAGACCTGGCTGCTTCCCTGTCCTCGTTTCCTCCGCTCCCTCTCACCTCTCACTCTTCTCCAGTCTGGACACTGCCAGGTTTTTCTTAAGCTCACCAGTGGTCTCCATGTGAATCAATTCAGTGGGCAGTTTTTAGGACACAATTTAATTCCTCTCTCAGCAGAATTTAGTATACATAGTGACCTTGGGAAATTTACTTAACTTCCTCATAGGATTGTAGTGGGGTCTAAATGAGATAGTTCATGAGAAGTAGTTAGCACAGTGTCTCCTACAGCGATAAGCAATAATAAATGTTAACCATTGCTCTTAGCAGCACACTCTTCCTTGGTTTCAGTGACACTGTTTTCTTGTTTTCCTCTTAACACCTTCAATCCCTTCTACTTTTCTATGGTATCATGAAATGTTGGAATTTATTCCACAAATCATTTAGCAAGTGCATATTTCTTGCCAGGAAATTTTCTTGGCTCTCGGAATCCAGCAGTGAATAAAATTAAGTTGCTGGCTTCGTGGAGTTACATTTGGAGCTGGGAAATTATAAAAATTAATATATACTATACCAGATGGTGATTGACATATAGTAAATATAAATATAGTATATAGCATATACTACTATGTTATATAATACTATATTATATATAATGAACTATATGTCAAGTGGTTATATATCAGATATTAATAAGCTTTAGAAAGCAGGGAAAGGGGAATGGATGAATGCTTCAATTTAGGATAGGCCGCTCAGGGAAGTCCTCACTGGTTGGCTTATATTTAACTAGAGATCTCAGGAAGTGGGAAGTAATACACGTAGAATATCTAGAAGACCATTCAGGCAAAGGGAACAGCAAGTGCAAAGGCCCTGAGGTGGAAAGTACTTGGTACATTTGAGGAACAGCAAGAAATCGGTGAGGCTGGAGCAGAGTGAGGCCAGCAGGAGAGGGGTAGACATGGAGATGAAGTCGGAGAAGCAGCCTGGGGTGAAGAGAGGGGCAGAGCAGATCCTGAGGCATTTTTCAGGCATCGTAAGGACTTCGCTTTACTTCGAGTGAACTTAGAGGCCATTGGAGGGTTTTGAGCAAAAGAATGACTTTAGTTTTAAAATAATCACCCTGGATTGTGTTTGGAGAATAGACTATTGGGGGCAAGGGTGGAGGCAGGGAGCTGGTTAGGAGGCTATCGAGATAGTCCAGCATCTCTCTGGGTCTGTTGCAGACCCTTCCCCTCTCATCTTGCTCTCTCTTCTAGACCACGCTTGGCTTCAAAGAGCATCGAAGTGCCTACAGCTCCCGCACTCAACTCTCTTGTTCCTCCCTTTCTTCTGACCTCCAGTCTTACTTATCCATCTGTTTACTTCCATCTGCACTCGATGGCCACTCAGTCTGTCCGAATGTACCTACACTCCTGCACGTCCCCTCTGGCTCCTCTGGGGTTGCACCTGTCACCCAACCAATTGCTCAGGAGTCCTCCTCCAACCCTTTAGAACACCATATCTGGGGAATCAGTAAGTCCTATTCTTTCTATCCCACAGCATTTCTCAGCTGAATTCTCCACTCTATTCCAAGCCTAGTAGAGAGCAGTAGCCTCCTAGCTGGTAACTGAACCTACTCAGCCCCTCCAGCTACCACTGGCTTGTTAAATGATATTTTCCACAAAAATGTAGAACTCTATGAGAAGCAGTAGAAATTTTTTTTTTCTGTAAAGATGTGCCTTTCTCACAGTGGAACAGCCTTTTCAGTTAGTAAAGGGGACACAATAACATCTGAAGCGTTTGCTTTTGGATTATGTTACTGGCTTGGAGAGCTACCCAAGGACAGTAGGTATCCCACTAACATTTGCATGACTAGAATGCTACTTCTCAGAATAAAGAATGCTTTTCTTTATTATCATACCTGGGCAAACCCCAGATATGAATTGTAACGTTTTCCCTTGACCACAGGAAGCTTATTAACATCTGGTTTTGAATAATAGTTTTGTACCTACATCCTGCTACTCAGAGGACCCTGCTACGTAATTAGAGATTTTTTTAATTAAAAAAAGGAGGTGGAGTGGGTGTGGTACCTACGCATGTTCTCTTCTTTATTTAGTTTTATCAGAAGAAAGAAACTAGATTCTCTACTTCCACCCCAACTGTAGCAGGAGTGACCTAAAATGACCACAAACAATAATAACAATCAGATCATATGACTTCTCAGCTTAGAATGGATCAGTGGTTTCTAATTGCCCTGGCAATCAATTCTAGATTCCCTCCTCTGGCCCACCAGGCTCTATATGATCTGGTACTCGCCTTCTCTCCAGCTTTATCCCTTACTTTTTCCAGCTGCGATAGATTTATCTCCATTTCTCAAATATACACCACTCTCCCCTCAGCTGTCTTTCTCTATTCCTTGTGCACCCCCTTGAAAGCTGTTCTTTCTTTAAGCTTCGACTTAAATGTCTCTTTATCTGGGAATCCTTCTCAGCTGCTAGATCTGGTTAGGTCTCCTGGTCATAGGCCCCCTTCACAGCTCTGTTTCTTGCCTGGAGCCCACAGCATGCTGTACTTACTTGCTTAGCGTCGTTCTGCCCCATCAGTGCTTTGCTCTTCTCGTCCAGGTGCTGTTGGTGGTCTCATTCTGCTGCTGTCTCCCTACAGCCAGGCCAAAGCCTGACACACAGTGGGCCCTCAAAAAATATCAACTGGCTGGTTTGCTTGGCATGTCAGGGTGTTTCATAAAACAAAGTGTTTTCCAAGTGAGGATTGCAATTGCCACTCTCATTAATTTGGTGGTTCATTTTATTCACAGGAGAAAGGTGCAGTAGTTGTTTCAAGTGTACCTCTTAAAAAAATGGAAACAAACAAACAAAAAAAAATGGAAACAGATTTTCCAAGGGGGATGGTGAACTAAGAGAGCAGGAAAGCTGGGATAATCCTGTGGCCGTTTATCCGCCTTGTTTTGGGTTTCATTTCACTTGGTTCTGTTTCATAAACTGTAATGACTTTCTATGCCTAATCCAGCAAAATAAGATTCCTTACACTCTAGATTTGAATTGATAAATGGAATATTTATAAATGGAATATTTCCTGCCATATCAATAAACAAAGGATTTCATAGTCACCAAAGATTGCAGCCCTCCAACATGACCTGGTGAGCTCTGAGGAAACTCAGGGCTGAAAAGAATACCTGCCATCTAGCAGCCAGACTGCAGTCACTCCGGGTGGTGAGCCCTGAGGAAACTCAGGATGCGTCAGGATACTGGCCCCGGATAGCTGCGGTGCATATCAAAGGAAGGATTTCAGTGAGCCCAGACTCTTGCATCTTCCCATACGTAGAAAGGCGCTAAATTCCTTAACTTGAGATATCTGGTTTTCTTTGACTAACAGTAATCCTTTGACGTTCCCGACTACCTGTCCTTTGTTGCAAAACTCCTATATATCCGGGCTCCTCCCCTCCCCTCCTGGGAGCAGTTTCTCAGAGTTATCTGAAACGCTGTCTCCTGGACCGCAATCCGCATTTTGCCCCAAATAAAACTTAACTGGCAACTCTCATGTTGTGCATTTTTTTAAGTCAACTGAATGAATATGCATAATGTGCTCTCCCTGAGTTGAAGGTCTAGGGAAGTCTGGGATAGTGAAGATAGAAAGTATCCTCACAAACGCCCAAATCCAAAATTGTTACTTTTGGAGTGGGAAGGGGGGAGGGGCAATTTAGGGGTAGGGAAATAAGAGGTACAAACTATTATGTATGAAATAAGCTACAAGGGTATATTGTACAACACAGGGAATATAGCCAATATTTTACAATAACATAAATGGAATATAACCTTTAACAGTTGTGAATCACTGTATTGTATACCTGTAACTTATATAATATCCTACATCAACTATACTTTCATTGAAAAAACAAGTTACTTTTCCCTCCCCCTGCCCAGATTGCTATCAGAAACTGCAGACACACTCTGTGGAGTTCGTTGCTGTGGTACCAGTATGTTTTATAATTTGTATAGTAATGTCCATGAAATAAGGGATGCTTTCCTCATTTCCATTGGTGTAGGAGGCGCTCAAATCCTCCCTGGATTTTTGGAAAAGTTTTTTCCATTTTTAAAAGAGTTAACCCAAGCTTAAAGACTTCAGCTTCCTTTTTAAAACGTTGGCCCTTTTCTTCAGGAAATGTGTGTTCCTACCGGGATGCAAATGGGATTTCAAATACTGAAGGAAGTAGATTTGATTTACTGAATATACTCTTGGCAACTGAGAGAAGGCTATCTGAGATTTATAAAGAATAATTACCAGGTTTGTCAGTATACCACTTTGGGTTACAAAACTGCACAAGGTTACAAGGGTATCGTGCCTGGAACTTATTGATTCTTTTCTTTTTAAAAATACCACCTAATTATGGACGTGGTGACATAAAAACAAAAGCAATCATTCCCTTCCCAATGTCCATTCTAGTGAGGCTGACCCAAGGGCAGATTTAGATTTTCAAAGTGTTCTGAAAGAAAATTGAGTATTTTAAGGAAAAACAGCTTTAACCTTAGGCTGTAACCTCATGCATTAAATGTGAGCAGAAGGACACAAAAAGTCTGCTAATGAATATTACTTGCCATCTGTTGAAAAATAATATTACGCCACGGGGCTCCTACAGTAGTAAAAGTACATGCTCTTTGAGTCGTTTTTTATTACAGTAATAGGTAATGGGTCACACTCTTACCTAATCACTCATGCAATTCAGATTTACCAAACGGAGATTTAAGGATGACCTTCGTGCTCACAGCACTTTGAGTCAACAGGTGTGAAGCATCAGGTCTCATTAGCCCTGGGGTTCAAGAGTGTTGAGTTGTAGGTACGTAGTTACCAAACTATTTTAAATAAATGTAAATTATTTATTCTGTCTGCCAAATAAAACTATTTCCAATTAACAGGACCACAGAAATTGAGCACCAGGACTCAGTTTGATGAAACGTTTCCCAAAAAGACTATAAGTTCTGTGAAACAAATACAAAGTTCTAAGAAGCTTTCACATTTAAATATGCTTGGTATATTTTAAATGTACATTCTGCCTTCCTTGGCTTGGTTTCTGGTGCCAGGTAGTCTTGAGTTTACATCAGTTACTAGCTAATTCTTGTACCTTTTTGGGTCTCTCACCATGAACATCAGGTGATGGGTATGTAAGATGTACTCAGTAAATTTCCCATTCAGGTAAGACATGCTGAAGTGTCTGCATTGCATTTCTTTCAAATAGTAATTTTGAAGTAATACTTCAAAAGATTATGGAATTTTTCATCACTGACTAATTAAGGTCAGACAGCCAGGATTTCACTTGATTTATACCTAGAGATTTTTTGTTTTTGTTTTTTTGGCTGTGTTGGGTCTTCGTTGCTGTGCGCGGGCTTTCTCTAGTTGTGGCGAGCGGGGGCTACTCTTCTTCGTTGCGGTGCGCGGGCTTCTCATTGCGGTGGCTTCTCTTGTTGCGGAGCACAGGCTCTACGCACGCGGGCTTCAGCAGTTGTCGCACGCAGGCTCTGTAATTTTGGCTCGCAGGCTTTAGAGCGCAGGCTCAGTAGTTGTGGAGCATGGGCTTAGTGGCTCCGCGGCATATGAGATCTTCTCGGACCAGGTCTCGAACCCGTGTTCCCTACATTGGCAGGCGGATTCTTTTTTTTTTTTTTTTTGCGGTACGCGGACCTCTCACTGTTGTGGCCTCTTCTGTTGCGGAGCACAGGCTCCGGACACGCAGGCTCAGCAGCCATGGCTCACGGGCCCAGCCGCTCCGCGACATGTGGGATCTTCCTGGACCAGGGCACGAACCTGTGTCCCCTGCATTGCCAGGCGGACTCTCAACCACTGTGCCACCAAGGAAGCCCGGCAGGCGGATTCTTAACCACTACACTACCAGGGAAGTCCTATACCTAGAGATGTATTAATTCGTACTTTCTTAAGTAAATGTCAATTATGCTGCCAAAACAGAAACCAGTAACAATCCAGAGATTGAATAGTAGGAAATAAACCCAAGGTTTTGAGACGCTCTTGAATCTAATTTTATATAATGCCATTATAAGTTTCAGTTTTGAACTAAGTATAACTTGGTCTGTTTATTTTCTTTGAAAGTGTAGGGAAATGGGGAAGCATTGGTGTGTGGTATCAGACAGACTTGGGTTTAAATCAGTCACTTCACGTGACAGTGGGCATCTCTCAGTCTCAAGCCCCCTGTCCCAGGACTGTGACAAGGATGCTGTGAGGTATGTGTGTAAAAGTGTGTGGACATTGACCTGACCAGTGCCCACAGTAACTGCAGTCTCTCTTCTCTCTCTTCTCCCACTTCTTCCTCCAGCCCCCTCACTGATTTAGCGAGTCATTTTACACATCTGTGCCTCAGTTTCCTCATCAAAAAAAAAAAGGCTAGACCATACACTCTTGAAGATTCTGAAAAGTTCTACAATTCTAGGCTTTAAATGTATAAATACTTTAAAAAAGGGTTCCTACCTGGAAAAAAAATATTGGTACCGTACTGAGAATTATGACTGATCTGTAAATGAAAGAATCTACAGACCATGAACTGTATTTACGCTAAAAGTAAATTCTTCTGAGAGGAAGTTAATTGGAAAATCCAGAAAGCATCAATAATTTCTTGCATTCACTTTAAAAGAGCAATGAGCTTCCATATTCTGCAGTCTTGAAATGAGTAAAATGGAAGGATATAAATATTTATTGGAATGAGAGTGGAGCAAGAGAAGATCTGCTTTGTCTGCTGGTGGGTGGTAACACATCTAAGGATCATTGTTTGCACTAAGTATTTAATAATCCCATCTGTTGAAAATGTATATTTGGAGG
This sequence comes from Delphinus delphis, assembly GCF_949987515.2. NCBI lineage: Eukaryota > Metazoa > Chordata > Mammalia > Artiodactyla > Delphinidae > Delphinus > Delphinus delphis. Next base: position 76,502,013 of record NC_082693.1, on the reverse strand, counting down.
TACTTTGAAATTGCTATAAGCTACCTAGAAATTGGCAGGGAAGTACTCCTGGAGAGATTCCAAACTCTGCAGCAGACCAAGAAGTCCAATATAAATCAGTATGTAATTATAAAATCCCATCTTTGGCCACAGCTCTTTAAATATATTTACTTAGGCCTGGTATAGACTTTTAACACCAGAATCTGGGACTGTAGAGTCCTTTGCTAACCTCAGATTCAGTTCTGTTTATTTGACCTGAAAAACCCACTCCTCATGTGACCCAGCAATGGCAGAACTTCCTCCTGCCCCACCCCCCCGTGGTTGCTGTGGCATCATCTCCTCTGATACCTCCATGCTCTCCTTATCTCCCGGGTCCTTTTAAGTAGATCATGTCTCATTTCGAAAGTGAATTCCTGAGTTTTATAACAACTTTATATTTCTTTTTCCTTCCCGTTACCTCTTTTTCACACCTGAGATTCACTTGGTCCATCCTGACCTAGCTTTTCATTCAGAGAAGCGCCATTGCTGAACGTTCTTACCTCTCAATAGTGTATTTTATTTTTCTTACTGTACTTCTTTCTTTAAAAATCTCAATTCACCGGTTTCCCTTTTCTCCCATCTCTTCTGTTTCTCACCCCACACTCTTGCTTTCTGCCCATTTATCACTAGGCCCTACACATATGTCTTACACAGAGGGATGGCATATTGAGAATTGGGCTGGCTCAGAAGGAGAAAAGGCTGGATACTTTGCAGGAGCTGCTAAAGGCATTTAATGGACCGTTACCTCTTTGGATGAAATCCTTTATGTGACTCTCTCTCTATGCGAAGTAGGAGTTTAAGAGAGTACCTAATGAGAATGAGCAGTTTCTACAAAAGAAATCAGGGTTTTATTTCCCAGGCTGTGGAGTTTCTCTGTGGGTTTAGAGATCCCTTCTCTTCCACTTCCCAGCTGCTGTTCCTCCTGGCCTCACAGCACAGCTGCTTACATATATTTACCAAATTAATCATACCGTAAGTGGTGTTTGGGGCTGCATTGTGTCCCCCTAAAATTCACGTGTTGAAGCCCTAAACTTTTGAACTTCAGGATGTGACTGTGTTGGGGAATTCCCTGGTGGTCCAGTGGTTAGGACTCTGCGCTCTCACTGCCAAGGGTCTGGGTTCGATCCCTGGTCAGGGAACTAAAATCCCACAAGCTGCGCAGCCAAAAAAAAAAAAAAAAAAAAAAGAATGTGACTGTGTTGGAAGATAGGGTCTTCAATGAGGTGATTAAGTTGAACCCGTTAGGTTGGACCCTGTTCCAATCTGACTGGTGTCCTTCTAAGAAGAGGAAGTTTGAACACACCGAGACACCAGGGGTGCGAGTGCACAGGGGAATGACCGTGGGGAAAGGCAAAGCAGCAAGGGGGCTGCCATCTGGAGGCCAAGGAGATTGGCCTCAGAGGAAACCAGCCCTGTTGGTCCCTTGATCTTGGACTTCGAGCCTCCAGAACTGGGAGAAAATAAGTTTCTATTATTGAAGCCACTCTATCATTGAAGGTATTGTGTCATGACAGGCCCACAAACTACTATAAATGGTTATAGTAACACCACATCTGTGTTATGAGGTCACTGCAGGATCAAACAGGAGAATCCAAGATATGAGATCTAGAAAACAGGGTGAAACACCTCTCCAGCAGGAAATAAACTCACTGGAGAGGTGATCTGGAGCATATGTGATACTGATATGAAACGTGTTTGGAAGATTCTTTTTCTTTCCACGCCCAGTTTTGGGGTTTGGGCCTCCCTGGAAGTCAGGGAAGAAATTCCACGCCAGGCTCAGAACTACAGAAGTGTAAGCAAACCTAGCAGTGTGCTGCCTCCACACTGATACTCTGAATGTCTGCTGCATGGAGTTACTCTGAGAGTAACCGGCTTAGATCTGGGTGAGAGTGAGGGTCACACTGAGCTTGCCTCAGTGAACCAACCCAGATGGGGGTGAGTCAAGAGGTGCTGTTCAAGAGCATGGCGCACTGTCACCGTGCAGCTGGATTTTGGTTCCAGCTTTATGGAGTTAGCTTCAAACAAGTCTTTAGAAGTACTTTATACAGTAACTGAGTCCCTCCATGGATTTACTGGCCTCCACCTCAGTTCTGCAGTTTTGACTTGCATAAAGCCACAGTGACTGCTGGCTTGATTCAGTATATTAAAGAAGAAAAAAATGTGTTTTACGTACCCTGTTTTGTGGGCGTCTTTAAAATATGTCCTTACAAAACCTTCATTTTGGGCTTCCCTGGTGGCGCAGTGGTTGAGAGTCTGCCTGCCGATGCAGGGGACACGGGTTCGTGCCCCGGTCCGGGAAATTCCCACGTGCCGCGGAGCGGCTGGGCCCGTGAGCCATGGCTGCTGAGCCTGCGCGTCCGGAGCCTGTGCTCCGCAACGGGAGAGGCCACAACAGTGAGAGGCCCGCATACCGCAAAAAACAAAACAAACAAAAAAAACTTCATTTTTGTTCCTTTTTATTTCCAATGGGTAGGAACAGTGTATTAATATAACTCATATGTTGCATAGTTCGCTTGGAATTGTCAGTGAATCATCACAGAAAATATGACATAATTGTCAGAGATGAATTGCACCAGAATTTTTTGTTTTGGTGTGAGATAGGGATCTACTGCTGCTTTACTTTTCTCCATGTGAACTGCCGATACTTTTCTTTCCCTATTGATTTATAATGCTGCCTCTGCCATGGATTATGCTTCCAAATATGCTTGGGTCTCTTTCTGAGCTCTCTCTCTGTTGGTCTTTTTCCTGGTCATGGTAACTGAATACTACTGCTTATAAAATGAATTGATACCTAGAAAGGAGAATTCACCCTGTGTGTCCCCACTCACCATATTTTTTCCCCAAAGTTAGATGTTTTCTTCCGCTGAATTTTAAAGTAACCTTGTCAAGTTTAGGAAAAAGCCCTTTTTGATCAGATTCTGTTTCATTTCTCAGTTGATTTAGGGGAAATTGACATCTAGTTGATATGGCATCTTTCCCTCCATGAGCATGGACTACCTCAATATTAGTTTTAGGCTTTCTCTTATAGAAGAATGAATTTTTTAAAAACCCACTCGTGTATACTATATTCAAGTTCCCAAACGTTTATGAAAGGATTTCCATTGTAAGAACCACATTGGGTACTAATGGATTTTTATAATGAGCAAGTTAGCCCTCCTATCTCAAAAAGCTCACAGTCTAGTAGAGAGGGTTGTGGTAGACATACAGACAATTTATTTAATATAAATTAGATATAAATTAGATTGTAGAAACTCCCTGGTGGTCCAGTGGTTAAGGCTCCATACTTTCACTGCCGAGGGCCCAGGTTCAATCCCTGGTCCGGGAACTAAGATTCCACAAGCCACATGGTGTGCTGCTCCACCCCCCCAAAAAAGGAGGCTGTCATAAATACTATAGTAAAATTATACATAACATGTTAGCCGGGAAGGAAGATTAATTTTGACCTAAGAGATCATTTGGGGGGAAAGAGCTATGCATAATATGAGTATTAGTATGTTTATATTTGTCTCATATTTTCTGTAATGAGATATAGAGAATACGTGTCAGCCTCTATGTTTTCATATTTTGGCAACTAAATAAAAGTGGCCTTTGTTGTTTATGTTGGCATGTAGTCAGTATAAAAAATATTAATGATATTTTGCATTTTGGGGGTCCTAAGTCTTCAAAATGTAATTTAATTAAAGTTAAATAAAATTAAGAATTCATTTCCTCAGTCCCAGTAGGCACATTTCAAGTGCTCACTGGCCACATGTGGCTAGTGTCTGCTGTATTAGACAGTCATTTGTTATACAGTTAATCTTTATCTAAATAAGGGAGGGCTTCCCTGGTGGCGCAGTGGTTGAGAGTCTGCCTGCCGATGCAGGGGACACGGGTTCGTGCCCCGGTCCGGGAAATTCCCACGTGCCGCGGAGCGGCTGGGCCCGTGAGCCATGGCCGCTGACCCTGTGCGTCCGGAGCCTGTGCTCCGCGACGGGAGAGGCCACAACAGTGAGAGGCCCGCGTACCACACACACACACACACAATATATATATATTTATGGGAAGCCTCATATTAGATATTTTAAATCTTGTGCCTGGGGTAGCAGTTTCTTCCTTTAGTGAAAGACATTCCTTCAATGGAATGTCAGAAATATTAACTAGAAGTACATCAGCCCCAGCTGATCTGGCAAGGAGCAATGAGAAATAATAGAACTATAGGATACCTTTCAAAACTGTCAGCTAGGATGGTGAGTACTTCAAAATACTGGTAGGAAATTTAACCTTCATTCCACAGTGATATGAGAATTGAGTTCTCACTTTGTGAAACTTGAAATGCAAAATTGGAAATATAGAAGTGCTTGGAAATTATTAAAAAAAAAAGAGGAAGATTTACAGGAGCCTTCAGATAAAGTAAAAATGATGTAATTTTGAATTTCAAAAGCCCTGTTCATTTTCTTTCATCAAGGAAAGAACAGGAAACATGAAGAATATAGAAATCATCTTCATGGGGCTCTTAGGAATGCTGCTGTTCATTAAACTGTTTGGGAGAAGCAGGAAAAGGTCAAGCAGGGGGTGGGGGCAGGTCAAGTTCATATGAGCTAAGTGTTAAGTGAGGGGCCATGCAACAGTGGAGTTTCCAGATGCACTGAGGTTCTTCCCTGTTCCTAGTCTCAGTGATGCCAGCATAAGCCTTTTGTTAAGAGACAGTTATTGTTTAATGGGTGCAATTATCCCCATTCTACAGGTGAGGAAACTGAGGCCTATAAAGGTTAAATAAATTGTTCAAGGACATATACTTAGTAAGTGAGCTTTGGCATCAAATGGGCCTGGAATTTGGACTCCACTTTTGCCATTTACTAGCTGAGTACCCTTGGTCAAATAACTTAATGTAATCAGAGACCCTATTGCTACTCAGTAAAATGAAAAACTAATAGCACCTACTATCACAGAGGTGGGGCAGGAAAGGGGTTTGGCATAACTCAGAGTTGATGTACTTAAAGTTCTGGTGCAGATGGAGTAGGCTAAATAAATAACTGTTGTCCTTTGCTGACTCCGTACAGAGTACGAGAGAGATGCTGCATGAAGACACAAAAGAAATGGAGGAAGATTGTTTTCTTACTCTTCAGTAGCAAAATATTTTGGGGCTTCTGCTGACCATTTTGCTCTGAACATTTGAGGGGTGGAGTGGGGGTGGTGGGTCAGGGAGTGTTAGCATTTGTGGTACTTTATACCAGGCATTTTGTTAGGCTCTGGGTCAGTCAGTATTAGGTTCGGCTACATACAACAGAAAAACCTAACATTGTAAAATGAGTTAAGACAATGGGAAATAGGCTCTAGTTAGCATGTTCATGCATTTGATTTTCAGAAGCAGATGACTGACATTAACTGGAAAATAAATACAATTTCCAAATACAAGTACCACAGTTTATCCATTTGTTGATGACAGCTGGGTTGTTTCCCCATGGGGACTCTTACCACCATGAACATCCTTGTCTGTGTGTCCTGGTTGACTTGTGTCCTCTAGGACAGTGGTCCCCAACCTTTTTGGCAACAGGGACCGGTTTGGTGGAAGACTATTTTTCCCCGAACGGGGTCGGGGTGGGTGAGCAGGGATGGTTTAGGCAGCAATGCGAGTGATGGGAGGGACGGTTCAGGAGGAAATGCGAGCGTTGGGGAGCAGCAGATGAAGCCTTGCTCGCTCGCCCGCCCACTGTTCACCGCCTGCTGTGCGGCCCGTTCCTAAGGGGACCGGGGGTTGGGGACCTCTGCTCTAGGATATATACCGAGGAGTGGAGAGTTTGGGTGATAGGGTAGGCATGACTTCAGCTTTATGAGATGATGCCCCATCGTGCTTCAGAGGGGTCGTACCTGTTTATGTTCCCACCTCCAATGTGTGAGAGTTCCTGCTGCTTCAGATCTTTGCCAGCACTAAATACTATAATACTTCATAATTTCTGTCATTCTGGTAGGGTTATCCTGATTTTTTTGGTATAGTATTATTAAGTAAACATTTCCCCATATGATTACACATTCTTCCTAAGTATAATTTGCAATAGGTGTACTGTATTTTTTGTATGACTATCATAATTTATATAATTAACCCTTTATTTTTTATAAACAATAAACAACTGCTTCATAAACAATCCTTTAGATTGCTTCAAACTTTTCAGAATGATAAAACACTGTGATGGGCAATCTTCATCTGTAAAACCTTTCCTGTATTTAATTTTTTTTTTAGGATAGAGTCCTAGATTTGGAATTATTTAGTCAAACTGTACAAGCAAAAAGAAACTGTTTTAAGTGGGCATAGGTGCCTTGAGGACAAAGGGAATCAAAGATTAGTGTAAAGGGAAGAAGTTTGCTTTCTTGGTCCAGAGCTTAGCCAGAGGCTCCTAGTTTCTTCTTAGTTCTGTTACTGAAATTTGTGAAGGTGAGGTGTGACATTGGAATGCACCCTCTTCCTTAATAGGACACTTTCCAGGAAAACAGCAATCCTTGAAGTCTTACTGATAAGGAGAAAAACATATCACGTGAAGACAGATTTTAGGTTTTATTTTGTTTTCTGTAGGCGTTTATTGAGCTGTTATTTGGAAATGCTTTACATATATTATCTGTTAATCCTCACAACAATGAGGTGGATTCTCTTATTATTCTCAGCTTACGAATGAGAGGACCAAAGATTTATAGCTAAGTAGGTAGCAACGTCAAGATTTGAATCCAGGCAATGTGTCTCCAGTGTACCATACCGTCTCCCTGCAACAGTATAAGAGCATTTCTACTTAATGTTTATGCGACTAATAGAAGCAATAGATACCGTCAGAATTCAGAGAAGGGATAGATGAGTGTGGACCGGAGTGCACGAGGAAGGCTTCAGCAAGCAGCATCTTCCCTTTTGGTTGGACTGTGACTTGGAGTGTTTTTTAGACATCACATCAGATTTCTCTGGCAGTATCATCTCTCAGCATCCTTATCTTGCAAAGTGAATTGATCAAATGCAAAGTGAATTCACAGACACTGCGTTCCTTCTGAAGTGCAGCTAGCTCATCCTTCAGGCTCGGTATGTGTTTGATGAGAAAGAAGTCTCCTTGGCTGGTCATGCATAGGGTGGAATCAGCTAGAAATCTCCAGAACACTGCTGCCTCTGTGGTGGAGGACAGTAGGAACCTTCAGCATCACAGCTCCGGTTAAAGACTCAACCGAACGGAACACTCTGTGCCGAGTACAAAGTGAGGCATTTTCCTCTATGTTTGTTTTCTGTCATTGTTGTGACTTCTGGGAAACTGCAGGAGCAGACAGCCAAGAGTCATACACAATGATCACACAGTGCAACCCTTTCCTAGTAAATGGTAGGGTCAAGAGGTTAGAAATAACATAGCGCTCATGTTCTCATCTGCGTGTTACATGATGCAATACAAAGACTCAAGCCAATATGGGAACCCCACTGCAGAACAGGGAATTTGTGGAATTCTCTATTCAATGTAGAGAATGTAAATGTTTGCATTTTACTAACAATGTACATTTTTACTGAACAACTCAGTATGTAATGAGTCTTTTTGAACATGAACCAAATCTATGAACTTTGATATATACTCTTCCAACCATATCAGGACTTGTCAGTCATTTATTCAACAAAAACCTTATAGAATGACAGCTCTGTGCCAGGTGTGATGCTCAGCACTGGCTGGCCCAGGATAAAGGACTCTGCCCTTGGCCTCAAAGTCTTCACGGTTGACTAGAGCTTTCAGATACGGTATCGCTGCAGCCAGGTGCTGATATTGGGGGTCGCATAATGAGCACCACCCACAGTCTTGCCCTTGCCCCTCGATGTCTACAGCTGGTCCCCTCTTCTGGTGCAGCGAGGGGCCAGAACCTGAAAGAACTCTGCTCTGTGGACCATTTCTCCAGAGAAAAAATTCCCTGTACCACCCACTCCTACTTGCTGTGTTTTCTCCCCCTCCCCAAACCCAAAGATTTTCCTGTGAAAATTATCCCAATTGCACCTACATTTAAAATTAAATTTTTAGTTAAATTTTAATTAAAAATTTTTTTTAATTTTTAATTGTACAGTCACATGCAGTTGTGGGAATAATACAGAGAGATCCCATGTATATTTTACCTAGTTTCCCCAAAGGTAACATCTTGCAAAACTAGTAGTACAGATAACATGTTAACATTGACACAGTTCACAGTCTTACTCAGATTTTTTCAGAGTTGCTTGTATAGTTGATCATTGAACAACACGGGTTTGAACTGCATGCGTCCACTTATATGCAGATTTTCTTCAATGAACACTCAGTACTACACAACCTGCAGTTGGTTGAATCCGAGGATGTGGAACTGCAGATACTAGGGGCTGACTGGGACTTGAGCATCTCTGGATTTTGGTATCTGCAGCGGGTCCTGGAAGCAATGCCCTGTGGATACGGAGGGCACTGGATACGGAGGGATGACTGTGTGTGTGTGTGTGTGTGTTTAGTTCCCTGCAGTTTTATCATATGGGTGAGTACTGTCCACCACTGCACTCAAGATGCAGAAGACTTCCATCACCACAGGATCCCTGGTGGCGTTGCCCTTTTATCACCATATCCACCTCCTCCTGCAACCCCCTCCCTCCAGGCCCAGTTCCTAATCCTTGGCAATCACCAATCTCGTCTCCATTTCTATCATTTTGTCATTTCAAGAATGCTAAATGAATGAAATCACATGGTATATAACCTCTGGAGTGTAGCTTTTCTCACACAACATAATTCCCTCAGCACTCACCCAAGTTGTCGTATATCAGTAGTGTGTACCTTTTTATGGCTGAATAGTATTCCATAGCATGGACGGCCAACAGTTTGTTGAACTGTTCACCTGCTGAAGGCCATCTGGGCCATTTCTAGTTTTTGGCTTTTATGAATAAAGCTACTGTGAACATTTTTGTGCAGGTTTTGTTTTTGTTTTTTGGGTTTTTTTGCGGTACGCAGGCCTCTCACTCTTGTGGCCTCTCCCGTTGCGGAGCACAGGCTCCGGACGTGCAGGGTCAGCGGCCATGGCTCACGGGCCCAGCTGCTCCACGGCGTGTGGGATCTTCCCGGACCGGGGCATGAACCCGTGTCCCCTGCATCGGCAGGCGGACTCTCAACCACTGCGCCACCAGGGAAGCCCTGCAGGTTTTTATGTGAACATAAGTATTCTTTTCTCTGGGATAAATGCCCACGAGTGCAATTGCTGAGTCAAATGGTATTTGCGTGTTTAGTTTTATAGGAAAATGCCAAAGTATTTTCCAGAGAGGCTGTACCGTTTTGCAATGCTGCCAGAACTGTATGAATTATCTAGTTTTTCCATATCCTTGCCAGCATTTAGTGATATCACTATTTTTTATTTTAACCATTCTGATGTCTCATTGAGGTTTGTAGTATGTAGTGATGTCTCATTGAGGTTTTAATTTGCATTTCCGTAATGGTTAATGACATTGAACATCTTTTCATGTGTTGCTTGCCATCTGTTATCTTCTTTGATGAAACGTGTTTTCATGTCTTTTGCCCATTTTTCAGTTGGATTGTTTATTTTTTTACTACTGAGATTTGAGAGTTCTTTATATATTCTGGATACTAATCCAACTAATTTGTTGGATTGTGGTTTTGCAAATATTTTTCCCCATCTGTATCTTGTCTTTTCATCCTCTTAACAAGGTCTTCACAAAGTAAAAGTTTTTCATTTTGATGAGATAAAATACATTTTTGTACTTCTTTTTTTTTGCGGTACGTGGTCCTCTCACTGTCGTGGCCTCTCCCGTTGCGGAGCACAGGCTCCGGACGCGCAGGCTCAGCGGCCATGGCTCACGGGCCCAGCCGCTCCGCGGCATGTGGGATCTTCCCGGACGGGGGCACGAACCCGTGTCCCCTGTAGCGGCAGGCGGACTCTCAACCACTGCGCCACCAGGGAAGCCCCATTTGTGTACTTCTTAATGTAGTTTCATGTCTACAGGGAAGATAAATGTTAGAGACCAGTTTCCTGAACACTTGAAGTCTCCCTGTCGAATCCTCTTTAAGATTCATTGCTCTTGAGAAATCAATTGCATGAAATTGTTGCGTTTTCTAAAAAAGGAATTTTAGAAGGCAAGTTCACTAGCCTGCAGAGTTTGAGTCTTTCTGCTTTCCTGTTTTCATCAAAATCTTGGCAAGTGGAAGTTTTGAGCGTCTGTGCCAGATGATTGCTAATGCTAAATAAATAGCAGTGATTGTTTTCTTACAGTCATATAGAACATGTTATCTTAAAAATTAAATATAAACATCAGGAGTGCTCATTTCCAGTTGGCTGTAAATCAGGCAGTTAAAATTAGAAATTCATATTCGCCTCAGCCCTGGAAGCTTCTGACCTGCAGTATAAACAAATTTTTATATAGATATAAATTTTAAATTAATTAATTAATTAACTTTTGGCTGTGTTGGGTCTTTGTTGCTGTGCGCAGGCTTTCTCTAGTTGCTGAGAGCGGGGGCTACTCTTTGTTGCAGTGCCCGACCTTCTCATTGCAGTGGCTTCTCTTGTTGAGGAGTGTGGACTCTAGGCGTACGGGCTTCAGTAGTTGTGGCACGCAGGTTCAGCACTTGTTGCACACGGGCTTAGTTGCTTCGCGGCATGTGGGATCTTCCCAGACCCGGGCTTGAACCCGTGTCCCCTGCATTGGCAGGCGGATTCTTAACCACTGCGCCACCAGAGAAGTCCCTGAATAAATGTTTAAAATCTGATTTATTCTTCTCTTTCCACGCTCTGTCCTTAAATCCTTTGGGGGAAAAAAAAAAAGCCTTCTGTATTTTTTGTCCTATAAATTTTCCCTGCAGAAGGAACACTTTTCCTATATTATTAAATAAAAATGGAATATGAAAGGAAATTCACTATCCTTTACTTTATAAGAGGCTTACATTTTCATCTTTAAAGTCAGACTTTCCTTTATGTTTATTTCCTTCTCCCTGCTATAATGACACGAAGCCTAACATACCTAAGGAGCTGACTTTCACCAGGAGACCATTTTCTTCCTTTGCCCTACCACTGTACCAAGGATGTAACTATCCTTGCATCTCTAGCAACTTTTTTTTGGCAGTCTGTCTCCCTGTCTAAATGGGATGGCCTTTCAGGATCGGACCATGTCTTATTTGTTTTTATAATCCCCAGCACCAAGAACAGAGCCCATCAAATGAAAGGTGCTCACTAAGTAATTTCAGAGTTCACAAACTTCAGTAACCAGTCAGTATCTGAAAAATGGCAGCGTTCATTGTTCAGCAAATTTTCATCCTTACATATTGTTTGCTCCAACCCCTTGAGGGCAAAAGCTATCATTTTGCTTACGTCTTACTCGTTTCTTAAAACCTTATTGCTTGGAAAATAACTAGGCATTTCATAAATGTAGAATCTATCCATTCATACTCAGCAAGTATGGACTGAATACATGATACTATGTTAGGAACCAGGAATATACACACTTACCTAGAAGGTATTGTCTTTTCCTTCAGGTAACCTACAATCTAGTTGGGGGGAGGGCACCTATAAATTACCACATAAAATATTTAAATAGCATGATAAGATATTATAACTTTTGTGTTAAAATGAGAGGTACAGAATATAATTAGCTAAAGAGTCTGCAGGAGGTCATCTGGCATGGACTGACCAAGGAAGGCTCTCTACCTAGTGGTCTGAGAAAATCCTCTGCCCCCACTAGAATTTTCTGCTCACTTTCCCTCTATTCATGCTTTCCGCATTTCCTGCTTTCTCTTGAAATACCACCCTTTTCATTGTTTTCTTTCTACCCAGACCCAGCATTGAATGTTGTATTAGGATTTTTAAAACGGGTTTAAGTAAAAAGAGGAATGCCTTGCCTCCTATAACCAGAAAGGGGGGTCTAACCACATCTGACGTGGTGGGTCGTCTGCCATGATGGCAGCCAACGATTCTCCCATCCCTGTATGCGCACACTACTCCCTACTCCTTCCATCAAGTGGTAGATACTGTTTCTCTTCCCCTTGAGTGTGGGCTGGACTTTTGACTCATTTTGACCAGTAGAATGTGACAGAAGTGGTATTCTGCCAGCTCCAGGCTAGGCCTTAAAGAGGTTTGGCACCTTTTATTTTTAATCTCTCAGAAACCAGTCACCATGTAACGAAGTCCAACTACCCTGGTAGAGAGGGGGGAGCACTGGAAGAAGAGACTATAAAATATAAAATATTTTGTTTAAATGTATAAACATATACAAATAGAGACAGAGACCTGGCCAGCCCCATGCATTCCAGCCACCCCCATTCCTGTAGGTGCTGACATATGAGGGAAGCCATCTTGGATACTCCTGCCCCAGACAGTGTTAGAAGAGCAGAGAAAAGCCATCCCCCTTGGAGGCTTGCTCAAAATGCAGAATCATGAGCAAATGCATGGTAGTCGTTGTAAGTCGGTATGTTTTAGGGTGATTTGTCATGCAGCAATAGATGGTGGAAAAAGCTGGATCTAGTGCCCTCACAATTCAGTAATGAGTCTTTCTCCTTCCATGGCTCTGTTTTCCTCTTGGAGGAGGCTGTCTTTGTATGTCTACCACATACAGCAGGGCCGCCCACCATAGCAGCAGGCTTATAGTCTACCAGCTTAACCATGCCTACTGGAAGGGCATAGTTCTTTCCCAGTAGTTACAGCAAAAGTCTCAGGGGAAACTCTGATTGGCTCTGACTGGGTCACATGTCTATTTCTGCACAACTTACAGTGACTCTGATTGGCCAAGGCTGGATCATATGCCTCTTCCTGGAGCCAGGGGTCGTGCATGGTCAGCCTCACCTAAACCTCTTGGACTGAGGGTGGGGGTGGGATGGGTCCCAAAAGAAAAATCCAGGCAGTATTTTGAGAATAATGGACTGGATGCTAGGCAGACAAAAACAACAAATATGTACTGTAAGAGTCAAGTATAATCCTACCTCTTTTTTTTTTTTTTTTTAAACATCTTTACTAGAGTATAATTGCTTTACAATGTTGTGTTAGTTTCTGCTGTATAGCAAAGTGAATCAGCTATACGTATACATATATCCCCATATCTGTTCCCTCTTGCGTCTCCCTCCCACCCTCCCTATCTCATCCCTCTAGGTGGTCACAAAGCACTGAGCTGATCTCCCTGTTCTATGCAGCTGCTTCCCACTAGCTATCTGTTTTACATTTGGTAGTGTATATATGTCCATGCCACTCTCTCACTTTGTCCCAGCTTACCCTTCCCCCTCCCCATGTCCTCAAGTCCATTCTCTAGTAGGTCTGTGTCTTTATTCCTGTCCTGCCCGTAGGTTCTTCAGAACCATTTTCTTTTTTTAGATTCCATATATATGTGTTAGCAAAGGGTATTTGTTTTTCTCTTTCTGACTTACGTCACTCTGTATGACAGGCTCTAGGTCCATCCACCTCACTACAAATAAATCAATTTCGTTTCTTTTTATGGCTGAGTAATATTCCATTGTATATATGTGCCACATGTCCTTTATCCATTCATCTGTTGATGGACACTTAGGTTGCTTCCATGTCCTGGCTATTGTAAGTAGTGCTGCAATGGGCATTGTGGTACATGACTCTTTCTCAATTATGGTTTTCTCAGGGTATATGCCCAGTAGTGGGATTGCTGGGCTATATGGTAGTTCTATTTTTAGTTTTTTAAGGAACCTCCATACTGTTTTCTATAGTGGCTGTATCAATTTACATTCCCACCAACAGTGCAAGAGGGTTTCCTTTTCTCCACACCTTCTCCAGCATTTATTGTTTGTAGATTTTTTGATGATGGCCATTCTGACCGGAGTGAGGTGATACCTCATTGTACTTTTGATTTGCATTTCTCTAATGATTAGTGATGTTGAACATCCTTTCATGTGTTCGTTGGCAATCTGTATGTCTTCTTTGGAGAAATGTCTATTTAGATCTTCTGCCTGTTTTTGGATTGGCTTGTTTGTTTTTTTGATATTGAGCTGCATGAGCTGCTTGTATATTTTTTATTTCCATTTCTCTAGGAGGTGGGTCAGAAATGATCTTGCTTTGATTTATATCATAGAGTGTTCTGCCAAAATGTTTTCCTCTAAGAGTTTTATAGTGTCTGGTCTTACATTTAGGTCTTTAATCCATTGTGAGTTTATTTTTCTGTATGGTGTCAGCGAGTGTTCTAATTTCATTCTTTTACATGTACCTGTCCAGTTTGCCCAGCACCACTTATTGGAGAGGCTGCCTTTTCTCCATTGTATATTCTTGCCTCCTTTATCAAAGATAATGTGACCATATGTGCATGGGTTTATCTCTGTGCTTTCTATCCTGTTCCATTGATCTATATTTCTGTTTCTGTTCCAGTACCATACTGTCTTGATTACTGTAGCTTTGAAGTATAGTCTGAAGTCTGGGAGCCTCATTCCTCCAGCTCCATTTTTCTTTCTCAAGATTGCTTTGGCTATTCTGGGTCTTTGTGTTTCCATACGAAGTGTGAAATTTTTTGTTCTAGTTCTCTGAAAAATGCCATTGGTAGTTTGATAGGGAGTGCATTGAATCTGAAGATTGCTTGGGGTAGTATAGTCATTTTCACAGTATTGATTCTTCCAATCCAAGAACATGGTATATCTCTCCATCTGTTTGTTTCATCTTTAATTTCTTTCATCAGTGTCTTATAGTTTTCTGCATACAGGTCTTTTGTCTCCTTAGGTAGGTTTATTCCTAGGTATTTTATCTTTTTGTTGCACTGGTAAATGGGAGTGTTTCCTTCATTCCTCTTTCAGAATTTTCATCATTAGTGTATAAGAATGCAAGAGATTTCTGTGCATTAATTTTGTATCCTGCTACTTTACCAAATTCATTGATTAGCTCTAGTAGTTTTCTGGTAGCATCTTTGGGATTCTCTATGTATAGTATCATGTCCTGCAAACAGTGACAGTGTTACTTCTTCTTTTCCAGTTTGGATTCCTTTTATTTCTTTTTCTTCTCCCATTGCTGTGGCTAAAACTTCCAAAACTATGTTGAATAATACTGGTGAGAGTGGGCACCAGTATTGTTCCTGATCTTAGAGGAAACACTTTCAGTTTTTCACCATTGAAAATGATGTTGGCTGTGGGTTTGTCATATATGGCCTTTATTATGTTGAGGGAGGTTCCCTCTGTGCCTACTTTCTGGAGGGTTTTTATAAATGGGTGTTGAATTTTGTCAAAAGCTTTTCTGCATCTATTGAGATTATCATATGGTTTTTATCCTTCAATTTGCAAATATGGTGTATCACATTGATTGATTTACGTATATTGAGGAATCCTTGCATTACTGGGGTAAATCCTGCTTGATCATGGTGTATGATCCTTTTAATGTGCTGTTGGATTCTGTTTGCCAGTATTTTGTTGAGGATTTCTGCATCTATGTTCATCAGTGATATTAGCCTGTAATTTTCTTTTTTCGTGACATCTTTCTCTGGTTTTGGTGTCAGGGTGATGGTGGCCTCGTAGAATGAGTTTGGGAGTGTCCCTCCATCCGCTACATTTTGGAAGAGTTTGAGAAGGATAGGTGTTAGCTCTTCTCTAAATGTTTGATAGAATTCGCCTGTGAAGCCATCTGGTCCTGGGCTTTTGTTTGTTGGAAGATTTTTAATCACAGTTTCAATTTCAGTGCTTGTGATTGTTATGTTTATATTTTCTATTTCTTCCTTGTTCAGTCTCAGAAGGTTGTGCTTTTCTAAGAATTTGTCCATTTCTTCCAGGTTTTCTATTTTATTGGTATATGGTTGCTTGTAGTAATCTCTAATGATCCTTTGTATTTCTGCAGTGTCAGCTGTTACTTCTCCTTTTTCATTTCTTTTTTTTTTTTTTTTTTGTGGTACGTGGCCTCTCACTGTTGTGGCTTCTCCCATTGCAGAGCACAGGCTCCGGATGTGCAGGCTCAGTAGCCATGGCTCACGGGCCCAGCCACTCCACGGCATGTGGGATCCTCCTGGACCAGGGCACGAACCCGTGTCCCCTGCATCGGTAGATGGACTCTCAACCACTGTGCCACCAGAGAAGCCCATCCTTTTTTCATTTCTAATTCTATTGATTTGAGTCTTCTCCCTTTTTTTCTTGATGAGTCTGGCTAATAGTTTATTGACTTTGTTTATCTTCTCAAAGAACCAGCTTTTAGTTTTATTGATCTTTGCTATTGTTTCCTTCATTTCTTTTTCATTTCTGATCTTTATGATGATTTCTTTCCTTCTGCTAACTTTGGGTTTTTTTGGTTCTTCTTTCTTAATTGCTTTAGGTGTAAGGTTAGGTTGTTTATTTGAGATGTTTCTTGTTTCTTGAGTTAGGATTGTATTGCTCTAAACTTCCCTCTTAGAACTGCTTTTGCTGCCTCCCATAGGTTTCGGGTTGTCATGTTTTCATTGTCATTTGTTCCTAAGTATTCTTTTATTTCCTCTTTGATTTATTCAGTGATCTCTTGGTTATTTAGTAGTGTATTATATAGCCTCCATGCGTTTGTAATTTTTACAGTTTTTTTTCCTGTAATCGATGTCTAGTCTCATAGTGTTGTGGTCGGAAAAGATACTTGATATGATTTTAATTTTCTTAAATTTACCAAGGCTTGATTTGTGACCCAAGATATGATCTATCCTGGAGAATATTCCATGAGCAGTTGAGAATAAAGTGTATTCCGTTGTTTTTGGATGCAATGTCCTATAAATATCAGTTAAGTCCATCTTGTTCAATGTGTCATTTAAAGCTTGTGTTTCCATATTTTCATTTTGGATGATCTGTCCATTGGTGAAAGTGGGGTGTTAAAGTCTCCTACTATGATTGTGTTACTGTCAATTTCCCCTTTTATGATTGTTAGCATTTGCCTTATGTATTGAAGTGCTCCTGTGTTGGGTGCATAAATATTTAAAATTGCTTTATCTTCTTCTTGGATTGATCCCTTCATCATCCAAGATCATCCATCATCCCTTCATTATTATGGAGCGTCCTTCTTTGTCTCTTGTAATAGCCTTTATTTTAAAGTCTGTTTTGTCTGATATGAGAATTGCTTCTGCAGCTTTCTTTTGATTTCCATTTGCATGGAATATCACTTTCAGTTTGTCTGTGTCCCTAGGTCTGAAGTGGGTCTCTTGTAGACAGCATATATATGGGTCTTGTTTTTGTATCCATTCAGCCAGTCTGTGTCTTTTGGATGGAGCATTTAATCCATTTACATTTAAGGTAATTATTGATATGTATGTTCGTATTACCATTTTGTTAATTGTTTTGGGTTTGTTTTTGTAGGCGGTTTCCTTCTCTTGTGTTTCATGCCTAGAGAAGTTCCTTTAGCATTTGTAGTAAAGCTGGTTTGGTGGTGCTGAATTCTCTTAACTTTTGTTTTGCTTGTCTGTAAACATTTAAATTTCTTCATCGAATCTGGAATCTGAATGAGATCCTTGCTGGGTAGAGTAATCTTGGTTGTAGGTTTTTCCCTTTCAGCACTTTAAATATGTCCTGCCACTCCCTTCTGGCTTGCAGAGTTTCTGCTGAAAGATTAGCTGTTAACCTTATAGGGATTCCCTTGTATGTTACTTGTTGCTTTTCCCTTGCTACTTTTAAGATTTTTTTGTATTTAATTTTTGATAGTTTGATTTTATGTGTCTCAGCGTGTTTCTCCTTGGATTTATCCTGTATGGGACTCTCTGTGCTTCCTGGACTTGATTGACTCTCTGCTTTTCCATTTTAGGGAAGTTTTCAACTATAATCTCTTAAAATATTTTTTGAGTCCCTTTCTTTTTCTCTTCTTCTTCTGGGACCCCTATAATTCGAATGCTGGTGTGTTTAATGTTGTTCCAGAAGTCTCTGAGACTGTCCTCAATTCTTTTCATTCTTTTTTCTTTATTCTGCTCTGCAGTAGTTATTTCCACTCTTTTATCTTCCAGGTCACTTATCCATTCTTCTGCCTCAATTATTCTGCTATTGATTCTTTCTAGAGAATTTTTAATTTTATTTAGTGTGTTGTTCATCATTGTTTGTTTGCTCTTTAGTTCTTCTAGGTCCTTGTTAAACGTTTCATGTATTTTCTCCATTCTATTTCCAAGATTTTGGCATCATCTTTACTATCATTACTCTGAATTCTTTTTCAGGTAGACTGCCTATTTCCTCTTCATTTGTTTGGTCTGGTGGGTTTTTACCTTGCTCCTTCATCTGCTGGGTATTTCTCTGTCTTCTTATTTTGCTTAACATACTGTGTTTGGCGTCTCCTTTTTGCAGCCTGCAGGTTCATAGTTCCCATTGTTTTTGGTGTCTGCCCCCAGCGGGTAAGGTTGGTACAGTGGGTTGTGTAGGCTTCCTGGTGGAGGGGACTGGTGCCTGTGTTCTGGTGGATAAGCCTGGATCTTGTCTTTCTGGTGGTCAGGACTGCATCTGGTGGTGTGTTTTGGCGTGTTTGTGACCTTATTATGATTTTTGGCAGGCTCTCTGCTAATGGGTAGGGTTGTGTTCCTGACTTATTAGTTGTTTGCCATGGGGTGTCCAGCACTGGAGCTTGCTGGTTGTTGATTGGAGCTGGGTCTTAACGTTGAGACAGAGATCTCTGGGAGATTTCTCACTGATTGATATTATGTGGGGCCAGGAGGTCTCTGGTGGTCCAATGTCCTGAACTCGGCTCTCCCACCTCAGAGGCTCAGGCCTGACACCTGGCCGGAGCCCCAAGACCTTGTCAGCCACACGGCCAGGTATGTGGGGGAGTTTCTTGGCTTTTGGGAAGTCTGAGGTCTTCTGCCAGCATTCAGTAGGTGTTCTGTAGGAGCTGTTCCACATGTAGATGTATTTTTGATGTATTTGTGGGGAGGAAGGTGATCTCCACGTCTTACTCCTCCACCATCTTGAAGGTCCTCTCTGAGCCTCAGGGCCCTGGGCCTCCTGCAGCCCGTTCCCGGCTCCCGCCCACCCAGCCCTGTGCTGATGGCAGCATTGCGGCCACTGAAGTCTGGGCACTGGACAGGTGCCTGCCAAGCCTGGCCGCTCCGGGTCTGAGGTTGTCTGCAAGCTGGTCTCCAGGCCCCCGGCCATCCTCAGCCCGCTTCCCACCACGGTGGCTGCGGCCAAGCTTCCAGAAACGCCATACCTCTTTTATGAACCTTTTCTCATCATTCCAAACTTTAAACTCTTACAGCTCAAAAGACCTGTTCCAATTCTTTTGTGCTTAGCCTGTGCCGCCTTATTGTGCCACTTACACTTTGGAAGTAAATTCTTATTTCACACCCTAGATTTTGTACTTTTGTCTTCCTTATTGTTCTGACTGCATTCGCTACTTTAAAAATTGTGATTTTTTAAAAAATTACTTTTTTCATAGAGGCTTTTGGAGGTTATTATCAGAGGCACAAACAATTTCTTACATTGAAGAAGAATTGAAGTGTTCTGTCTGTCTCTGTCTCTCTGTCTCTCTCTCTCTATGGGTCTGACAAAATCCTGGGCATTGCCTCCAAAAGAAGGTGCATGGTCTCTTTTCCCCGTGGATCCTAATTCCAAATAGGAGAGCCAAATGGTGATCAGCACTGCTTGTTTTCTTTCTTTTCTGGGGAGCTTGCTCTTGTGCTGTTTAATTTGGGCTTTTAAAAACATTATTTTGTATGAGTGCCCAGTAGAGCAGCTTTTGGGCAACTAGCTTATAAAATAGATCTAAATGATCTAAAAAACAACATCCTCTGTTAATTAAAACTGAAATGAGCCTAATAAAATTTTAATTCATCCTTTTTACGGAGGGTCAGCATTTCCAGAATGGAGCTCTTCTAAGCAATACCAAGACAGTAATAGAAATGGAAAGTATATGACTGTTGTCACACCAACCAATGCCCAACCTTGATTTGTCAGGGACCTTACTTAGGTCTGCCCTCTCGAAAGTTACACACAGACACAGTTACACACACACATGTACACACATACACTTGAGCAATATAATTTCTATAGTCCTAAGTACCTGGAATAAATGAGGTATCAGGCAAATGGGGGAGGGGAACCCAGAGATAGACTCTTATAGATCTCAGAATGGATCTTTATAAGATTAAATTGACATAAAGACTTAATAATAACAGACTGTCTTGCCTTTGTATCAAAATTTATACCTGTAAAAGTGCTATTACTTTTGTGTATTTGAGATGATACCACCACCACTGGTGACTTAAATCCAGGATTAAGAATACCATCATTGCATGTGTCCTTTGAGTCTTTGTTGTCTTTAAAATTTTAAATTATGAAATATTGTGTATGTGTGTAGGAGTGAATACATAGCCAGTATACCAATAGTCTTTCATTAGGGAATTCCCTGGTGGTCCCAGTGGTTAAGACTCCATACTTCCAATGCAGGGGGCCCGGGTTCTATCCCTGGTCGGGGAACTAAGATCCCACATGCTGCGCAGTGTGGCCGAAAAATAAAAAATAAATACATAAAATAATATTCAAAAAAATAGCCATTCATTAAATATGGCAGTATTTATAATCTTGTATTCCTCTCCTACTGTATCCTTCTTTAGCCCCCACCAGAGGTAAATACTGTCCTGAAATTTGTGTATAGGATGTTCTTACGTTTCTTAATAGTTTATATATCTTAGGGCTCCTAAAAATTGTCATTTATCCTTCATATTTTAACTTTATCTGAATAGAATCTCACAACAGGTAATTTTACGTGGCTTGCTTTTTTTGTTTCTCAGTATCGTTGGTGAAATTCATCCATATTGATTTTCTTAGCTCAAGTTTTGTTTTTATTATTTCTTTTCATAAGCAGAAGTTTTAAAACGTTAATGTTGTTGAATCTTTATGCTTTTTTGTGAACTGCTTTTTATGACTTGAGATCATAATGATATTCTTCCATTTTCTTCTGGCAGTTTTAAAAATTGTGTTTTCTCCTTTAGGTCTCTAACCTATCTGGCATTGATTTTTTGTGTATGCCTTGAGGTAGGGATCCATTTTTTTTTCCCCCCAAGTGAAAAGGCAGAGCACGTCACTCCATTCCTTTGCTTAAAAATTTCCAAATCTTCCCATTTTCCTCAGAGTTCTTAAAATGGCCTAAATGGCCCTATGTGATCTAGTCCTTTGAAATGTCTCTGATTTCATCTACTGTTGTTCCAGAGAACACTAGCCTCCTTGCTCTTTCTTGAACACTCCCAAATGTTCCTGCTTCAGGGCCTTTGTACTTGCTGTTCCTTCTTTCTGCAGTGTTCAGATATTTACATGGCTGGCTGTCTTTTTCCCAAGTCTCTGCTCAGATGTCACCTTATCAGGGAGGCCTTCCCTGGCCACCCTAGCTAAAATCACACACGCGCACTCACATTTCATATCTCTCTTCTCTGCTTTGGAGTAACTTACCTGAAACACTCCCTGGGCCTGGTGCAGTTGTATCATATACAGTGGGGGGTGGGGGGAGTATTTTAAAGTGTTGATTTAATGTTTTGAACGGTTTTAGGATTGTATGGGCTTTTCTATTTCTTCTTAAATTAGTTTTAATAAGTTTATCCTTTTTATTTAAAAATATATCTTTTTATTTTACTTTTTGAATGGTTAATATATGTACACAGTTCAAGCATTCAAGTTTAAAAAACATATACAGTGAGAAATTAATCCCCAACCCTCCTTTTAGCTACCTAGTTCCTCTCTCCTTCCATCAGTTTCTTGTCTATTTCCCTAGTTTCATGTTAATCCTCCCAGAAATATGCTATGCATATTTAAGCATATACATATATTGTTTTTATATAAATGGTGGAATACCACATATATTATTCTGCACATTGCTTTTTTCACTTAATTGTATATGTTAGAGATATTTCTGTAGCTATACATAGAGAGCTGCCATTCTATTACAGGTACCTAACACTCCACTGGATGCCTGTATCATAATTTATTTATTGCGGTGCACGGGCCTCTCACTGTTGTGGCCTCTCCCGTTGCGGAGCACAGGCTCCGGACGCGCAGGCTCAGCGGCCGTGGCTCACGGGCCTAGCCGCTCCGCGGCATGTGGGATCTTCCCGGGGCACGGGGCACAAACCCGTGTCCCCTGCATCGGCAGGCGGGCTCTCAACCACTGCGCCACCAGGGAAACCCTATCATAATTTATTGATACTTAGTCTCCTTCTGAAGGACATTGAGGTTGTTCTCAATTTTTGCAGTGGCCTTCTAACCAGTGTCCCTTACCCATCTTTAATCAGTGTTTCACACAGTTATCAGATATTTCCTCTTCTTAAATTTCCATCCTGATACTGTCATGTCCCCATTCAGAAACCTCCAGCAGCTGCCCAATACCCAAGAATAGGGCTGAACTTCGTAGCCTTGAAAGTAGAGCCCTGCACCACATGGTGTCCACCTACTTTTTCGTCTTTCTGTTCCTGAAGAGACTCTCTAAACTGATGACTTGAGGTTTTCCAAATGTACCCTTGTTTTTATGCTCAGTATTTTTCTTCTGCCTGCACTTCCCTCCCTGCTCAACGCATTGAAGGGGAGGAGCACATCCCTCCTTCCTTCTAGACTGGTCATGTGCACTGCACTTTAAATATTTCAACTCAGTCTGCCACTAGTACACCCTTCATAACCAGACCAGGTGTTCTGAATGTCTCTTCTAGACGCCATATTTCTTGTGAGCAGGGACTCTTCCCTGGAAATAGGGAATACTAAACTGAAAAGATATGTCTTGACTTTTAAGCAGCTTCCAACATAAAGGTGAGCCAGACATGCAAAATTAAAATACACAACACCACAGATCGTTGTTTAGGGGGAAGTGTATTCTTTGCTCAGTGGAATCAGAAGAAGAAAAATATGTGCTTAAAAAACCCCCCAAAAAACAAGAAAACCCAACTCTGGTCCCTGCTCCAGGGCCTGGCACATAGAAGATGTCCCGTAAGTGCATTTGGAATAAGAGTAACACGAAAGGAAGCATTTAAGGCAAGCCTCACAACATCTTGCCAAAAATCCATCTTTTATCATAAACATACAGATTAAGTCAACAAGTAGTGGAGATGTCGCTCATCTCTTGAGGAAAAAGGGCAGTGTGGGAGGGGGTGGAATCAAGTTTCAGCCAGGGAGGGAGGCAAACAGCAGCACCTGGAGAGTAGTCTCGTGCGGGCGGGGCGCGCAGGGGGAGGGGCGGAGAGGGGAAGGGGGAGGAGACTCTTGCGTCCCTGCCCCGCCTCCCCCCCCCCACAAGGCGGCGGCGGCGGTGGCGGCGCAGGGCGGCCGCCAGGCTGTCTGTAGCATCTGCGGTAGCCCGCGCCGCCCCCTGGCCGAGGCTCACCCCCGGCGAGCCCGAGCCCGAGCACGGCAGGCAGCTCGCGGCGCGGCGGCACGGGGCCCCGGGAAAGTTCCCAGCGCGAGCGCCGAGATGCCGGGCAGCGACACGGCGCTCACCGTGGACCGGACCTACTCCGACCCGGGCCGGCACCACCGCTGCAAGAGCCGGGTGAGAGGCGCGCGCGGAGTGGCGGTGGGGGCGCCCGGCCGAGGGGCGAGGCTGGGTGGGCTTGGGCTCCCGCGGGAACGACGTCGCCCTGCGCGTTTCTCCGCCTCCCTCCCTCTCTTCCCGGCGGCCCCGAGTCCGGGCTTCCCCGCTCAGTTCGAGCTGACGGGCTTGGGAAGTGGGGAGTGGGAGCCCGGCCCGCGGTTCCGAGATCCCAGGTCCCCCTCCCGGGCGGGGGTGGCGCAAAGCACCGCCCGCCGTCCTCTTCCGCTCGTCGGTCCCAGCACGCCCGGGTCTCCCCGACGGCCGGTGCTCCGCCGCCCTCTCTGCCAGGCAGCGCCCGCCGCGCGGTGGGGGACGCGAGGGGATCCCGCCATCCGCGGCACCGTGTTCGCGGAGGACGGCCTCCTTCCCTCTTTGTAAGCTCCGGTGCTGCCGCCGCGTCTCCGCAGCCGTCGGGGATTTCGGGCTCGGGGCTGGTGGCCGGAGCCCGCGCGCTGCGCGCGGCCGGAGCGCGGAGGGGCGGCGGACCAGCTTCCCGGTTTCCCGCGGCCGCTCCTCCCGGCTCTGCCCCAGTGAAAAGTCATTCTGCGCGCTGCTTCTTCAGAGTTTTTAGCCGTGCGGAGCCGGCGCCCTCTCCATTGTTTGCAGGGTAATTTGCTGTTGCTGATTTTGGCTGTGGGCGAAAATAGCTTTTCAGAGTATGCAGCGGAGACGAGCCGTACAGTGCTTGAACGTAGAGGGAGGCCTCAGCCTGAGCGCTGGTCCCTCGGGGATACCTTTATTCTCCTGAGGTGTTCAATCCTCCAGGCTCGACACTTCACTCTCCCCTTGGCTGATTGAAGTGCCGTTTAGAACAGCAGCTCCTCCACCCTGGCATTTGTTCGGGCGGGGGATACCTGGGGGTGTTCTTTGCTCTGACCGCTCACTTGTCCGATCTCAGCCTTTGAGTGCCAGCCTCCCTGCATCAAGTTCACGGAGGTAGGGTCGTGCTCGCATCGGTTAATCAGTTTAACAGAATGATTTAAATTTTTTCGGATTAAATATATTTAGTGGAATAATACTTACCTCCTGCATCCAGTTCACTCTACCCTCCCCCCAAATAATTCTCTTAATCTTTTAAACTTTCTTTAAAAGTTCCATACAGTTTGTCATGAAAATAACTAGAAACTCCATTTGGAAGAAAACATTGATAAAAGATCTTTGGTTACCTACAGTTAGAAGTTTTTGGAGGGATGGCTGCTGGTGAATACAGTGTTAAATGCGAAGAAAGGTGAAGATCTTTTGCTAACGCGTTTGTAATTGGGAGGGGTGGCTCATAATGTTGTAGCTGACAGAAGAAATTTCAGATTTGAAAAAAAATGTGGAAGCTGGGTTTCTCTTGTCACAACTGTGGTGATCTTCGCGTAAACAACAGGATTAGTAATCTTTGAGGGATGGATGGCTCACTGAGCCCATTTAAGCAATTTGGCAAAACTCACGGAACTTTCCAAAACTCACTCTTTTTACTACTGAGATGGAAAGTGGCAAAGCAGATGTGTAAGTCAGCTGAAGACTTTATCTCTCCTGTATCTGCCATTGTTCCATTTCCACAGCCATTTTTTCTGTTAAAGGACCGCAACCTTATGTGAAGGGTGTTTCTTATTTTGTTTAAAATTCTACCCACAGTATCAAACTACTACATTGTTTTGTTAGCATGGAGATACCTGGTTTTTATATAGACCGCGTATTAAAACTGAGTTAGACATTATATGTACTGATTATTCTAAATGAGCTTATTGGGCAAATGAAATCTGGTGAGGGCTGGAAGAAATTGGATCAAAGAAGGCTAGAGCTTCAGTGGACAGGGATCACAGGCTCTACAGCACTGATGATGCTGAGATCCCCGTTTAAACTTCTTGACGGTCTGCTTTTAGGGTATTTATTGTTGAGACAGTGGGGAATAGAAAGAATGAGTGGCATTTTTGAAAACTCCTAAGAGCCTTTCTCAAGTGGGGCTGATGTAATTTTGGTCTGTCCTGAAGGCAGCAATAAGTCTGCTGTAATGAAGGAAAGGTAGCAGTAAGTTTCCTGTGCAGCAGGTAGCCCAGTAGATGATTCTAATTCCTCTTTTGTGGAACTCACTTAGATGTAGCTGTAAAGATTTATTTTCTTTACACTTCGAATGTGTATAATGCCGAGGGAAAACATCAAGTGGCATTAAGGTTTAATTTCTTGATGTCACCTTCTTGACTTAGCAATAAACCATCTAGTACAGGATTTAAAAATAACTTTTTTATGGACTCATTTGGTAAATGAGCTCCCCTAAAAACACTATAATGAGAACTGGAGGTGCATGTGAAGAGCTGATAAACTTTCAGAGATATGCAGATTCCTCCCAGGCAGGGGCTAAGACTATGAGATCAAGTTCTCGGTTACCGAAAGGTCATTTTTTGAGTTCAAAATTGATACTTTGTTGAGAAAACAGGGAACATACACATCTCTCTTGCTGAGCTTGTTTAAGCCTTTGAGACTGGAATAATAATGAGGCAGTGTACTATTTTAACAGTGTACAAGTCTATTTTTACAGCCAGGTGGATTAACCTAAATTTTTCCCCCCTCAGTGAAAATTTAATATAACTGATGAATTCTGTGGTTGTCTCTAAGCTGACAAGTCAGGATCGTTCACATTTTTAAACTTCATCTGGGTAAAACTCAGAAATGGTACATGTTAAAACTCAATGCACTCAATGTAATATCCCTCTGCTTTAAAATAAAGAGCATCTGTAATTAGAATCCTGCTTTCTTTTTTTATGTCCTAGATAGTTAAAGCCTATTATCTTTTTATTTATTTATATTTTAAAAATATTTATTTATTTGGCTGCACTGGGTCTTAGTTGCCGCACACGGGATCTTTAGTTGCGGCACACGAACCCTTTGTTGCGGCATGTGGGATCTAGTTCCCTGACCAGGGATCAAACCCAGGCCCCCTGCATTGGGAGCATGGAGTCTTAGCCACTGGACTACCAGGGAAGTCCCCTATTATCTTTTTAAGAATATAGGCAGTCTGCTTTCTAGACAGCAACTGGTCTTTATTCATCAATTATGTCTGAATCAAATTTTTGTTAGTCCTAATTTTAAATGTCCTAAAATACCATCTTCAGCCACTTGGGTATCAGTGGTGAACAGCTGTGGCCCTGGGAGCAGAAAACTTGGATCGTATTCTGGCTCTTCACACTTCCCAGCTGGGTGACGGCTGGAGCAGGGTCTCACCTTTCTGAGCCTCCAGTTCCCCATCTATAAAAGGTGATAATAATCCCTACTTTGGGGAGTGATTATGAGTCTTCAATAAGAGAATTTGTAAAAACAATGGTTGTGTATACTCAGGTATTAGCTGTTTTTCTCCATATATGTAAGGTGGATAATTTTTTTTTCTTGCTCTGTTGATACCACTAATCAGAACTGCTAGTTGTCCTGAGTGCCTGCCTTCCCCCCATCTCTAGTCTGTCAGCCATGCCACTGGATCTTTGACATTTCTCTGGAATTGGTTCCTTCCATGTTCCCCAGTTATCCCACCTTAGTTTAGCCACTTAAGACCTCAGGAAGAGATAACTGGTACATTAGCTTCCTCTTTGGTCTCTGATGTCATCAACTTCTATCCATCTAGCCTGCAAGGACCAGACTGTTCTGTCTACAGAAGCACTTTCATTGGGCTGCCCGCAGAAGACAGATTCTATGCTAGTAGTGCTGCTTCCTAACCATGTCACCTTGGACCTTATAGTCATCCTAAGTCTTAGTTTCCTCTTCCACACCATAGAGGTGTTGTGAGTAATAAATGAGTAATGTCTAAAAATGCCAGGTCCACAGTGACAACTCAATAGATAGTGGCCAGTTTTTGTTATTACTATGTAAGACATATTCATAAGCTTGGAAATGAAAAGACTCTAATTTTGTGAATATAGAATATAGAGACTTTTCTGGCACTTTTAGCATTTGGTACCTCCCTCCATTGCACATTCCTCATCAGTTGATTGTTTACATGTTTATAAACTATAGACACTGGCACTTTGAGAGCAATAAGTTTCATTCAGCAAATATTTGTGAGCACCTTCTCTGGGCTAGCTGCAGGCATCAGGAATATAAGGGTGAATGAAACAGTCTGGCCCCTCTGGAAACTTAGTATCTGGTGAGTGTATCTTATTTATACTTGTGGCCCCAGGAAATACCCTTCTCTTTTACAGGAGGAAATGATGATAGTAAGTAGCCTCTAGCATCTGAAGTAAAACCTGTGTTGGGCATGGTTGCTACCTGCAGTACATCTTTATACATGCTGTGGTTTGGAAATTGATCCAGAATTGCACGATGAGTAATGGCCAGAGGCAGTCAGGAAGAAGCGGATGTCAGATCCCTTCTCACCATGGAAATGGTTGGGCAGTGGTGTAGTAAGTTGAGTAATGGCCAGAGGCAGTCAGGAAGAAGCAGATGTCAGATCCCTTCTCACCATGGAAATGGTTGGGCAGTGGTGTAGTAAGTTGATGATCGCATGCTTACTCCCTGGGCAGGAACCGGAGTGAGTGGAAACTGAACTTCTGTTGTAGGTGACACTGACCTGGTGAAGTGGTAAGCTGAGTAAGTGATGTGTGAGTACACTTTTAATCAGTGATTTGTTTTATTCTCAAGAGTTAATTAAAGGAACGGTGAATAGATGAATGTCCAAGTCAGAATTTTCTTAAGTGCAACACGAACGATTGATGCGGTGCATGTTTTTTGAGCGATGCTTTGCTGCAGTCTCACCGGTTCTCCCTTTAGATCGGAGCGTACTGCAGTCCACCAGCATGCTTGCTTGTCATATCCACTGTAGAACACCAAAACAGCTCCTACCAAGTTGGATCGCAGGACTTCTTTGCTTCAGATCCACCGCCTGGATTTCCAGGGCTGCTCTTAAGGTCAGAAATCAGCCTCATCTTTCTAGGTGGATATTGCCCAAGTCTTAACTTAGGAGAGGCTGTAGCTTTCAGCCCTGCTGTTTCTTAACTGTGTTTTCATGTTTTCAGCAGAGAGGCGGGTGGTGAGAGAGAAGAGAACCATGGATCACTGTACTGTGAATCAGAATGAGGACTTCACATTCCTCAGAAAAGGAACGTCATAGTTGTGCATGATCTGTGCATAATCCAGCTGCTTCCACTGACTTGGGGGAGGGAGATGCTACTTGAAGGAGAATGTAGTGTGTGTGTTGATTATTCCTCTGTAAGAAGGCAAAAAGTACGTAAATGAAGAAAAGAATGCAGCAATGGTGATAATAGCCAACGTGTACCAATTCCTTACTATACACCAGGCACAATATTAAGCACTTTAAATGCACTACCTCCTTAATCCTCACAATATCCTATTTATAGTTCCATTTTACGGATGAGGAAGTTAAGGCCCAGATGGGTTAAGTAATTTGTCCAAGGCCCTGTGGCTATTAGGAAATGGTGGAACCAGGGTTTGATGAACCCAGATCTAATAACAGAGCTGGCATTTTAACCACTTCCCAATCTTGTGCTTTTGAGCTGAGTATTGGAGAGCAGCTCAGTCTTATTTTATTTTTTTGTCTGCGTTCGGTCTTCATTGCTGCATGCGGGCTTTCTCTAGTTGCGGCGAGCTGGGGCTACGCTTCTCACTGCGGTGGCTTCTCTTGTTGCGGAGCGTGGGCTCTAGGCGCGCGGGCTTCAAGTAGTTGCAGCACGTGGGCTCAGCAGTTGGGGCACACAGGCCCTAGAGCGCAGGCTTAGTAGTTGTGGCACACAGGCTCAGTTGCTCTGCAGCATGTGGGATCTTCCCGACCAGGGATCAGACCCGTGTCCCCTGCATTGGCAGGTGGACTCCTAACCACTGCGCCACCAGGGAAGTACGAGCAGTTCAGTCCTAATAAGCCTGCTGATTGCTTGGGGATGGATTGCTCAACTTCCGCAGGGTGCCCAGCCAAAATTGTGCGCTCGGGATTCTTAGGACACAGCACTTTGCCAGTGCTTTGCAGATAGTTCTATGTTCCCAGTAAGCATTTGGAGAATGCACGATTTATGAACTTTTTATAATGCCTAAGATGTAAGAATTTTGACAGTAGTTGGGGACATCTTCAAGGCTGTTAAATAAGCTTATGATTTAAAGACATTGTCAAGGAATCTTCTACCTGGTCTTTGGTCTCTGGAGGATGAGCAGTTGAAGTACACGAGGGTCGTTCCTCCTTGTGACAACTGAGTCACGTTCTGGCCTCACAGGATCTCCCTGTAGGACTTGAACTTCACTGAGCTGAAGGCATACGCTTCTCATACTTAAGGCAGAAGGTTGGTAACTTAGACTCAAAGGTTTCCCCGTGTTAGAACTGAAGGAGAATTCAGACATTAACTCCAGACCATTCCACTTGCAGAAGTAGGAAAGTGACATCCAGCCAGACTGTAACCGGTGAAATTACGTAACTAATACAGACTGATTAGGACTAACCATTATACCAGCTTCTCTCTTAGAAGAGAATTTCTTTAAAGAAAACTGCTTAAAACATTGTTAAATACCAAGTTAATTGCTAAGTTACGTGTGATAAACATCTCAAAATTGAACTCGGGTGAAATGGGAATTTCTAACTATTTTCAGTAGAGAATTAATTGATGAACAGATTTAAAATTTTGTGATTTTTAGGTGAAAAAGGCTGACTTTGAATGATTTAGTGTTGGGCCATTATCCTTCTGAATTTATTTCCAGATTTTTGGTGGGGCTGGAGTGAAGAGGAGGGGTAACAGTTCATATATCAAACTACTTAGCTGCACTGGATCTGCCGCCACTTTTTAAAAATTATCTTTTCTGAGGTCACTTTTATTGTCATTTTTTTTTTTTCAAAATAAAGTTTTGAGAAGTGAGTTCATCTTTGTCTGACCTTCTACCTGTTGGGTAAGGGTAGTGGGAAAAAACGTATACCACATGCAGAAGTCTTGGAATATATCATATACGGACTTCACTTAGAATTCATCCCCAGTCTTCTGTCACCTCTGAAGCTCTCCGTTCCTGTGAGTCTCTTTTGAGAGCATCTTCCAGCACCAAGTGGCTTTGGTATATATAATTTCCATATAACAGAGCCTGTAAACACAAACCGAAAACATCATCTGGTTCTTCGCTGAAGAAGTAGTCATGTGCTGCAACCCCGGGGGAAGACGGGGATGGGGTCCATCGGCCTTTTGAGAGATGGCACGTCCAGTGCCCATCCCAGGGACATGCCTCCCTGAGTGAAAGTGTGTGTGGTTCCTGTCTTAACATGCTGACTTGAGAGCCCAACCTAGGTGTGGCTTTACCCCAGCGTACCCAGATGTTCCACAGGCACCTCGAAGTCTGTGTGTCAGACTTAACTCGTTCTCTCCAATCCCCCGCAATTCCTGATGAATACTTTTCCCATACAGCCAGCCCCCAAACTGGATGCATGGGAAGCCCTGTCAATCAGCCCCCCTCGTCCACCACATCCAGTGGTTTACTTCTTAAATTTTCTCAACCACTTTTTCCTTTTTATCCCCAACCTCACTTAACGCAGTTTACTTCTAGATTTGAGGGCTGGAGTGAAGGGTTCAGAGCCTGGACTTTGGAGCCAAGCTGGAATGTCAACTTCTCCACCTACCAGCTGTGTGAATGACGGTGAGAAGTGGCATTGGGAAACCCATCACAGCGTTTGTTGTTCTGACATTGAGTCATTCTTTGTCTACCGCAGAGTTCCCCAGACTTCACTCATTCCCACGCCTCCTCCTAACAGCTTCGGGCCACCTGTACCCTTATTTACTTAATATTTCTAAATCAATTCACTCCTTAAAATGTTATCTTTACAGTATCCATGTGACTACTCTAGCTGAATACTGTCTGGGCCTCTGAGGCCTGCAGCAAAGATGAAAAAGATTAGCAAATGCGGGAGCTTTGTCAGGGAGCTGTTAGTGCAGAACAAGACTTTCTCCTGGACTGAAGCAGCTGTGTTGGATTGAGGACTGTTTTCAAGGGACTGACTCGCTCCCGGTGATTCTGTGTGTTTAACGCTTTCATTTTTGTCCTCCTAAAATGATTCAGAATCATTGAGGAAAACACTGGTGTTCATGTATCATCTCCCTTCCTTTATGAAACAGTTCTCTTAGACCGTCTGCCTAGAAAATGCTTAGAAATATATATATTTTCTTCTCATGGATTGTGAAAATTTGAATAATTGAATGTTTTGGGATGAACAAAAGTGCCCCCTGTTGAGTTGAAGACAGTCTTGTCTGGGTAGGGATACTTGGGAGAGGTTGGGAAGACAAGAGTTGTGTTCCAGGCTGTGTTTCTAGTCTTCCCATGACCGAGGGAAGGCCTGAGGCTAAAGAATGGATACCCAGAAGATGCGGATTCTTTGGGAGATTCAGGCAAGGACAGAAAGTGGGTGGAGAAGAAATTTAAGCTCTGTGTTTCTCTGAAGTAAAGTTGAATCTAATTAAGCTGTATCTGTAGGCTTGTTGTAACGTAAGGAAACTAAATGATGCCTTGAGCTGCATCCTTTCTCAGAAAATCTGATATAAGCACTTGTCCAAAAATAAAGTCTGCCCTTAGTGAAAGCTATGCTTCAACACCTCGGTATATTTACTCATGTGTGTGCAAGTGTGTGTTGGGACCGAAAGTCCCTCTTTCTCTGTCTTTGTAAAGATGTTGTCATAATCCAGAAGGCTTGGAACTCGGCTTCAGTGGCGTACTATTTTAATCTCACTAATTGGAACAGGTGGCCTCGATTTGAGACTGAATCACTAGTTGGCATCGATTTTAATTTATCTGAACATATGAGGCCCATTCAGTAAGAGCTGTTCAGGCTGTGCATTGGCATCAGGCAAAGTGCTCGAAAGCTTCAACCATTAAAAGCACAGGAGACAGAGGAGGGTTGAAGAAACGCAGTCGAATAGTTTGCTGCTTTGACTCCATTCTTAAATATTGGGTGAAGAGCTGTAAAGGAACGTGGTTAAGGAAAGCTTGTCTAGATGCTTGAGACATCTGCTTGTAAATATTTCTCCAAGTGAGGAAGATGTCTTATGTACGTCCTTTGAATCCACCCCACAAGCTGGCATGTTTCAAGAGGACTTCATGCTGTCCTCCTGGCTCTGTAGGTCTCAGCACATCGACAGGCGTGAGGTGAAGGGGTGTGCCTGGGCGACTCAGCTTACCGCAAGTGCTCAAGTTGAGGTACCTTAAGACACCTCTCGTGAAATCATGCATGGTCTCCTGATCATGAGCTTCTCCAGCTGGACCACTGCTTTATTTTTAGAGTAACTGTATGCTTTGCATAGTGTCTTGTCAATATCTTGCTTTAAATCCTTCAGCAGGACAGAATCCCAGCTTCTTACCCTGACACCAGAGCCTCTTCATCTGACCTTTGTCTTTCTCCCTCTCTCTGCCCTTGAGCTCTGGTCTCCTTTCTTTGTGGGCTCCTGTGCCTCCCCTTTCTGCCTTGGGCACTTGCTTCATCCTCTCACATGGGGATGGTTATGTTTTTTATCCAGACATGGAGGGTGGTACGAAGTTGGGGCTTGTGAATACTGACCGAAGGAGTGGGTGTGGGTGTGCTCTACAGGACTTCAGAAGCTGGAAAGTGTATTCTACTCTTGATCCGTATCAGTGCAGATTAATCGACCTTGTTATAATTGCTGTACAGGACTCCACTATATGGGTATTCCATAATTTATTGAACCATTTCCTTACTAAAGGATACTTGTATTACTTCCAATCTTTGATTATTATAGGCACCTCATTGACTGCCCTTGGCATGCTTCTTTTCCCACGCGTGAAGAATATGTTAATAGGCTAAATTCTTAAACGTGGGATTGTTCATCAAAGGGTGTGTGCGTTTTAAATCATGCTATTGTGAAATTGAACACCGCCCCTGTGCAGCAGAGAGCGAAACTGATACAGTTTATGTTACGGTCAGTGTATGAACATGCCTCAGCTCACATGTTTCCGACACACAGTGTACTGTCAAGTTTGTTGATCTTCACCAATCTGGTAGGTGAAAACTGGTACCTCATTTTAATTTATATTTTTCCTGATACGAATGAGGTTGATTGTAGTTTTAAATTTTTATTTTGAAATAATTACAGACCCACAGGAAGTTGCAAAAAAATAGTACAGAAATGTCCGTGTACCACCCCTCTACCCAACCCGGATTCTCCCAAGGGTTACATCTTATGTAATTGTAGTACAATGTGTTAATTATATTTTCACACACTTAAAAAACATTTGTCTTTATTGTGAACTACCTGTTTATGTATTCTGGCCATTTATCTATTGGGTTATTCATCTCTTAGTTTGATTTGTAGAAGTTTCTTATTAAGTAGGTTGTTTGCACCTACATTTTTTCCAGTTTGTCATTTCTGACTGTTAATTTTCTGTTGCATAACAAATTACTACAAATCTAGCAACTTAAAACAACACCCATTTATCATCTCACGGTTTCCATGGGCCAAGAGTCCAGACCCAGCTTACCTGCATCCTCTGCTCTGTTTCATCAGCCTAAAATCAAGGTGTCAGCCAGGCCCACAGTTTCGTCTGAGGCTTGGAATACTTTTCCAAGCTCACTGGTTGTTTACCCAGTTAAGTTCCTTGCAGCTGTAGGACTGAGGCCCTCAGCCCCCAGAGGCTGCCTACTATTCCCTGCCATGTGGCCCTCTCCACAACATGGTAGGCTGTTTCTTCAAGGCCAATAGGAGAGCGTCTCTGTGGCACTACCTCCAGACAAGGGCTCTTTCAGAGGGCTCACCTGATGGGCCAGGCCCACTCAGTTATTCCATCTTTTGATGAACTAAAATCAACTGATTAGGAACCTTAATTAAATCTGCAAAATTCTTTCACCCTTGCCATGTAATGTAACCTAATCATGGGAGTAAAATCCCATCATAGTCACACGTCTTGCTCATACACAAGGAGAGGTTATCTGACAGGGTGTATACACCAGTGGGTAGGAATCTTGGGGGCTCTCTTAGAATTCTGCCTTCCACACTGATTTAATGACACGTTGTGTGTGTATAGAGCTAGCATATACCAAACACCAAATAAATATTAACCAGACTTTGCCATGAAGAAATTTAAAAATTTTAGGGCTTACAGGTTTGTGTCATTCTTAGAATGGCCTTCCAGATTTTAAGAGCCTTTAAAAAACCAAAACACCATGTTTTTTAAATACGTTTTATGATTTTTGTTTTTATGTATTTTAATCTTGATCTAGTTAGAATTTGATTCTCTTTAAGATGTCTACACATAAATGACATAGTTATCCCTGCACCATTTTTTGCATAGTTACTTCTCTTTAAAAATACACTGCTGTCCATATGTAGAGTTTCATTTTTATAAATTTCTTTCTCCTGTTTTAAAAGTATTGAATCAAAGGTTATAATTTTGGTTCATTTGTTCTGGGTTGGTATCCCCCCTCCCTCCCACACCTTCATCCAGGATTTGAAATGAGCGTTTTGAGAACTGTAGCTCATGCATTTAGAAACTTTCAACAGGCATGATTCCAGTATCACCTACTGTAAGGAAAGACCAACAGGTAAAGGAGAAGCGATGGTAAAGTTTGTCATTTAAAAAAAAAATTTGCTTTCAATTCTTTTGAAGTAGATGTTACCTCTCAACAAGTTCTACATATTCTTTACAGTATAAAGAGTATGTGGTGGTGTTTCCTAAGCCCTCTGTGCTGCCTTAATCATTGTGGTCCACCATCCTAGCTCTGGAGATGAAAGAGCAGGAATGACTTTCAGCAGACTACTTTCAAGCTTGTGGCCCTCTCACTTAGTAAGCATATATAGCACCCTTATGCTGTCCTCGGTACATATATGCTGTTGGTTTATGACTCACGTTAAAATAAATAAAACAAGATTTCATGTTTGTAGGTAATGAGCTGTTGCTTTGTTTGGCTTAATTATCCTTATTTGTAGGTTACTCCTGTGGCTTGTTAATATCAGTAGATGTTTAGGGGTTGTTCTGTGCACCTAAGTTAATGATTGAGAGGTTCACATGGCTTATAATCCCTGTGTCTGACACAGAGGGAGGTTGAAACTGTTGATTGTGCCCCGAAATGAACACTTTAACATTTCATAAGCTGACCCAAGAGCATGTTAATGGTGGAATGAGTGTGCTTTTGTTACGTGTATTTTCATTTTGGAAAGGCACTGTGCTTGTCAAAACCTCCTGACTTAAGCAAATTATCAAGTAATATTTGTTGTATAAAGCCAGCCAAAATTTACCTCATGTGCTGAGCAGTTTAGAGGTACTCACTGAATTGGCATCTGTTGGCTACGTGGGCACCAGAATTAAAGTGAGAGTCTTCTTTCATTCAGGTGGCCCATTTATGTCTTGTTACAACCTGGGGAGCCATAGGGCTCTTACTTAACACCAAATCATTTTCTGTTTCTAATATCCCGAAGTGTTCCTACTGTTTGGGTAGGTGGGAACATTAAGTTCTGTCGAGAAATTTGACTAGCACTCTGGCCATTTAAAAATGGTCTAATAGCAAGAAAGTTTTTAAAGGACTCAGGGCTTGGATTAAGCTCTTATTTTTTGAAAATATTTATTTGTTTATTTGGTTGCGCTGGGTCTTAGTTGTGGCAGACGGGCTCCTTAGTTGCGGCAGGTGGGCTCCTTAGTTGTGGGTCACCAGCTCCTTAGTTGTGGCATGTATGTGGGTTCTAGTTCCCTGACCAGGGATTGAACCTGGGCCCCCTGCATTGGGAACGCAGAGTCTTAACCACTGTGCCACCAGAGAAGTCCCTAAGCTCTTATTTTTAAAGAAGGAGTTAAAAGGAGAGCTCTTCAGCCTTGTGCTGTTTAAAGGATGGTTTTGCAACTGAGCCCACCATTCCAACAGACATATTTTGAAACTTTTCTTTGGGCAAATAGATGAATGAAATAATCTTGTATTTATGTAGCTTCCTTTAAATTAACGTTGATGCCTTCTCAGCCTTCATTTCTGAAATAATTTGTTGCAAATTTGGGGTGATTTTAATGGTAACAGATTTGCTAAATAAGAATAATACATATATTGTTGAAAGACAGAGATACTAAATCTGTATACAAAGATTATTTTATTTTGTGATACTTTGGACATTTCAGAAATCACAATTACTTTGTTAGTAAATAATTCTTTAAAGTAATTGCTCCTTAGTTTATTTGTACAGTAGCCTAAAATGAGCCTGGATGTTTTTCTAGGGCAGCTAGCTTATTAAACTCTCAGTGGATTTTAATTTTCTTAAGTTTATGCTTGCTTTGCTTGTTAAATTTAATTTAAGGTTGAAGTTAATGTCCTATGGAAGTAAATGCAGTGACATCAGATTCCAAAATTATATGGTAATGAAATGGCCCATCAGAAACAGCAACTTACACCATATTTTAAAAGTAAACCAGGGAAGGATGTTCTGAGCATGAGGCAAACCTGTGTCAAATCATTAACCAAAGTTCTGGTTAAATAGTAGACAACTTTATTTTTAATTACCAAATGCTTCAGATAATGAGAAGACCTTTTTTTAAAGTGTGGTGCTCATAGACCTACCTCCTAGATGTAACAGGTGTTAACATTTTGCCATGTTTACACCAGATTTCTGTCACTTGTTTTTAAGAGATAAATGGTCCCAGATACAATGTCTGGATGTCTTCTCCCTTCCTGTTTCCTCAGAGGTCTCTGTAAGCTGAATTTGTTGTGTTTCATTCCTTTGTATGTTTTCTTGCATTGCGAGAATCCGTAAGCAATGTATAGTTTGTATTTTGGATTAAATATTTATATAAATGCAATCTTTTGTAACTGGTTATTTTTTCCAACATGGTGTTTATACACTTATTCAACTTCATTTCCATTTTTTACTGCTGTACATTATTTCAGTATATGAGTAAACCAGAGTCTGTTGATAGCCATTCTCCTAATGGTGGACAGGCAGGTTGATTCTGAGAAGGTCTGTATACTTGTGGGAGGGTTTCTCTAGGAAAGATACTTAGAAGTGACATTCCTGGGGCAGAGGAAAAAGAATATCTTCAACCTTACCATCTATTCTTAAATAGCTTTGTCAAGTAACTTTATTTACAGGAGTGATTTCTTAAAGTCATGTTTTAATATTTGTCATAGAAGATTTTCAGAATGATGTTAGATTTTATGTAGATGTTCAATAGTATTTGTTTAAAGTTTGTACGCATTTTAATTTTTTCTGAAAGCACATATAAAGTTATTTTGAGTTTGCTAGTAGGCAGTTTTTTGGACCACGCCAAGAACTTAAGCATCTATACTCTCGTTAATGTCTGTCAAGGCTCTTGTTTTAGAATTAAAGCCATCAGTTTATAGAAGTATATTCATTGACATGTCAAGAGGTCATGCTTTTACGTTGATTGAAAAAGTTTTCAAAATATGTGCACAGAAGATACCATTTTTGTTTGTAAAGTGGCACATACAAATAGAACGTGAATAAAGCTAGCAGAAGTGAGTAGTTCTGCTGGCAGTGTGACAAGGGCTTACGTGGGTTACGATAATTTTTACAACAGTACCAAAAAGTAGGTACAGTTATCCGCATTTT
The DNA here is from genome assembly GCF_949987515.2 of Delphinus delphis. Taxonomy (NCBI): domain Eukaryota; kingdom Metazoa; phylum Chordata; class Mammalia; order Artiodactyla; family Delphinidae; genus Delphinus; species Delphinus delphis. The sequence continues at coordinate 76,464,088 of NC_082693.1, read as the reverse complement.
ATGGATGAAGAACTGAGGCTCAAACAGGGGTAAATAACTCAAGCATGATCATACCAGTAAGAAATGGAAAGGCTGGAACTTCAACCCTGATTGGTCTGCCTTCACGAGCCTTTGCCTCTAACCATTAGGCAGAACTGCAACAACCGCTGAAAGGATAGTGACATAGAAACCCAAATCTAGACACTGGTTACCTCTGGGTAAGTAGAGCGTTGGGTGCTTTATTTTTCTTCCGCTGGCTTTTTGGTATTTTCATAGCTTTTCTAAAACAAACATTGTTTTGCAGTTAAATCTAGCTACATGATGAGCAGCCTTTGTCCTGAAAAGGAGAAGATAAACCACAGTAATGCTATAACTTTCTCATTTGCTCTTTGTTTTGCCCCAGGTCTGGGGAAGGGTCAGTGGTCAAGACTTGTGACCCCAGTGACAGAAACCAGTAGCAGCGCTGCATTGTAGGTCCCACGCTGCACACCCTAGAGCATGGATCTAGAATTGCCTGGCTTTCTTCCTAGGCAGGGATGATTTGAAGCAGGATGTGTTCCAACTCGAGGTCTCCGTAGAAAATATGAGGAGAGGCTGCCTTATTCCAGTTCCCCCTTCATTGTCCTAAGAGCTTCACTGGGTGCTCAGCGCTGGGCTGGGCCCTAAGACCGGTCAGACGTGGGCACTGCCCTGGAGGTGCTCAGGCTCAGGAGGACAGACTTGCACACAGAAAATGGCAGTGCTCCAGGGAGCCCTGACCTCTCACGGGCCTTTCTGGAAAGAATTGACCCAGAGTCCACCCTGAGAGGCTCTAGACGGGAAGGAGTAGGTGTCCGCTGTTAAGGCTTCCTGACCCACCTCCCTTCATGCTCACACTCTCCTGCATGAGTGTCTCCTGATAGATGTTTGTAGGATGTGATTGGGAGAGAAGGACAGGTGGTACCCATTTTTGAGGTTTTGGTTCCCCTCTGATTAGCCCTTTGATGATGTGCTTTGTATGTGAGTATATGTGTGTGTATGTATCGTTACATCCTCGTGCAGAGGAAATACTAAACCCTGGGCATCACAGATAGGTCCTTTGATTTGACTCAGATGTAAGCAGGATGCTGCCGAAAAGGGAGGAACAGAGTTGTTCGTTGTCATGGCAACCAGCAGGTTTTTATAGTGGAACACTGCCTTTGTAACCCAAACCAGACACCCTTAGTTCCTAACTACAGAAAACAGACTGATGCAAACTCCAGAAATTATAGTCCCATCTCTCAGTGAGGTTTTGTTTGCTTTTTGGAAACTGTCTTGCAGTGGTTTGGGTTCCTTTGTAGAATTTCACTTATGAAAGTCACCCTTTAAGTGCCTTAGGATTTTGTGAAGTCAGTACTTAGGGCTTTTGCATTATTATTACGCATCACCCTCGTTTCCACCCCCACCTCACCCCAGTTTAATCTACGTGGCCAGGATTTTTACTGATATGAGGGATTAGCCTGAGGTTGCATTTGGAGTTTGGGAGACGTTATACACTCTGTGGCACGAGCTTCTCCCTGATGAAAAGTGTACACTCTCCCTCCCCTTGAATGCGTTTGCTGTTTGACCTTGTGCGATCTTTTTTGTGCTTCGGTCTTCACCATTCATCCCTCTCTAGACTCAGCAGACACCAAGATGCTTAGAACATCTCACTCCTGCAGTCACTCCGTAGGCAGGTTGAGAGTCCACCCTTTGCTGTCTGAGAACTCCTGGAGGATTGAACCGTTATGGTTTTCTTTCGGTAGCTTTGGTGAGGTTTCCTAAACCTGGGGTACAAAAGGCCAGTGTAAGAAGAGAGCCCTTCTGCAAACAGGTGGAGCTTAACTTGGGAGAATAAGGACCTCCTTGAGTGGCTAGGCAGAGTTTTTTGTTTTTTAGCACTTTGGGAGAAGGCAGAAACATAGGCTACACTTCACTTCCCCTAACTTCTTGGTCTGAGGTGTCCCCTTCACCCAGGACCACACCTTGAGATCGAGAGCCCTGATGGGCCTCCTTGGGTAGTAGCATCCAGGCGGGTAGTGTCTGCGTCTCCTCAGCACGTGCCAGGGAAGAGGACTCACTCGGGCACCTTTGCATGGCACTGATTTAAGAATGAGCTCCCTGTAGCCCCTGGGCTGGCTTCTTCTGACCCCCTTCCACCAAGTCGGCAGCATCTCATGTGGGAGATGTCGGGCCACTGTCCACGCGTAAGCAGTACAGGTATGGGTCATGCCTGCAACAATTCTGCTTTCAGCCTAATTCAACACATACGTGTTGAGTACCTTGCTCCGTGCCCGGCATCCCAGGGAACAGAAGAAATTTCCCTACTCTCACCAAGCTTATATTCAGGTAGGTCGAGGCAGAGAGCCCAGACCAATAGGTAAATTACACGGTATATTAAGTGGTGATAAATGCAATGTTGAGAAAGAAAGCATGGAAGAAAGGGCTGGGGAGGCCCAAGGTGTGTGTGTGTGTGGTGGGCTGTGGGTGGGATAGAGGAAAGCAGTTTCAAGTAGGAGGCTCAAGGTCAGCTCTACTCAGAGATGCCGCTGAGGATGGGCCCGAGGAAGAAAGCTATTTAGCTGTGCAGGGGATGAGCGCTCCAGGGAGAGAGAACAGCAAATGCAGACTCCCTGCAACAAGCGTGTGCCTGTTGTGTTTGAGGCACATCAAAGAGGCCACGTGGCCGGACAGGGCGAGCAAGGAGTTGAGGAATCATTTAGAACGTGAGATCCAAGAGGCAGGGGCAGGCCAGTTCACGGGGCAGTTCATGTTTAACAAGGATCACCTGGGCTGCTAGATTCAGAACAGGCCATTTTCAAGCCCTTCTTCGGCGTGTTAGAGCTCAGAGGGGCAGCTCAGTGTCAGGGCTCTGGGGACCACGGGCCTGGTTTTTAAATCCTGGTTCTGCCACTTACAAACTGTGTGGACTCATCGTAGACAGTTTGCCCAACCCATCTGAGCATCAGTTTCCTCATGTGAAAAAATAAGTGTAATTCTTGTCTTATAAAGATGTTGAAGGCTTCTGTAAGATCCTGAACTGAAGGGGTCTTCCCTGACTCCCCTTCTCAGCTCATCCCCAGCCTGGGTGCTCCCTGACCAGACTGGTACCCAAGTCTGTTGTGAGCCTTCTTCGTGTTCTTCTCATGTGTGGTTCGCTTGTCTCTCTCCCCCTGGAAAGCGGGCAGGGATTGTATCTCCAGGGCTTCACACATAATGCACAGTATATGTTTGGATGGATAGAGAAATAGAAGGATGCAAGGAAGGAAAGATTTCATGCATAGGTATTAGTGTAATATTTGAGTTCACACGTTCCAACAGACTGTAGGACTTTTTCTGTTCAGAGGTCAATGTTTGAGGATGTCAAATGGTTAAGGCTTTGGCTACATTTCTTATTTAAATAGGTCTCATTAGGGAAGACAAGTAATGTACTCTTATTTCCATATTTTAAAATTTAAGGGACTTCCCTGATGGCACAGTGGTTAAGAATCCGCCTGCCAATGCAGGGGACACAGGTTCGAGCCCTGGTCTGGGATCCCACATGCCGTGGAGCAACTAAGCCTGTGTGCCACAACTACTGAGCCTGCGGTCTAGAGCCCGTGAGCCACAACTACTGAGCCTATGTGTCACAACTACTGAAACCCACGTGCCTAGAGCCCATGCTCCACATCAGAAGCCACCACAATGAGAAGCCCGCGCACCGCAACAAAGAGTAGCCCCCGCTTGTGGCAACTAGAGGAAGCGCTTGCACAGCAGTGAAGACCCAATGCAGCCAAAAATAAATAAGTTTATTTAAAAAAAAAAATTATCTTCTCTCCACTTGTGTAGAGAAATGCTTATTCGAAGATCCTAACTGGTGTTTTTACTTAGGTGTTCTCTAAGAAGAAATGTTTTGTTAACAGGTTCCATCAAGAGTCTAAGGAAGTTTTCCTCCAACGTTTTATTGTGAAAAATTTCAAACAAATACGTACAAAATACAAAGGTAGTACTTGCTTCAGCAGCACATACACTAAAAAATCGGAATGATACAGAGAAAAAAATACAAAGGTAATAGCAATTTCTATTAACATTAACTTAATATACAGATGGTCTGAGTCACTCACAACGTTGGTATAGCAGTGACTTCAGGGCAGGTTTTTTTTGTTGTTGTTGTTTGAGTTTGGATGACTCTATTACCTATATCATTTTCCATGATATGGAAAGGCTTAATCTGTAACTTCTCTGTGAGAAGAATTCTGTGTGACACCTTTGTTCATTGTGAGATTGTTTGACTTTCATCTGGGATTTCTGCATCATTTATATGTAAAGTCAGTGTTGAATAGGTTGAATTCTGTCCCCTCAAAGAGATGTGTTGAAGTCTGTGATAATGGTGATTTACAGTAAGAAATATATATATTTGGTCTTCATCCCCGTGTTTCTGACACAAAGCTCCTAAAACCTTAGGAATTTCCTAAGTGATAAGAGTGATAAAGGTGAAATGGGTGTCTTTTGTTAATTCATATAACAAACGTCTTTCAGCCACACCTGAGCTTATGTTAACTTTGGAAAGCCCCTAAAGATGGGGGCAGGTTGCCAGGGGAACTTTTAAGTCCCACTTGTGGGGAGGGGAGAAGGGCTGGAGGTTGCATTCATCACCTATGGCCAGTGATTCAATCTGTCATGACTTTTTAATGAAGTCTCCATAGAGACCCAAAAGGATGGGGTTCAGAGGGTCCCTGGGTTGGTGAACCTGCGGAGGTTCTGGGAGAGTGGTGCCCAGAGAGCATGGAATATCCTTGCCCTTTCCACATGCGTTGCCCGGTACATCTCTTCCGTCTGGCTGTTCTGAGTTACATCCTTTTATTATAAACTGGTGATCCATTAAGTAAGTGTTTTCCTGAGTTCTGTGAGCCTCTCGAGCAAATTAATCAACCCGAAAAGAGGGCTGTGGGAACCTCCAGTTTAGAGCTGGTCATTCAGAAGCACAGGTAACAGTGTGGACTTGAGCCTGGTGTCTGAAGTCGGGGGAGGAGACAGTTCCGGGGACTGAGTCCTTAAGCTGTGGGATCTGATGCCATCTCCGGGTAGATAGTGTCAGAAGGAGTTGATTTGTAGGACGCCCTGCTGATGGAGAAGAACTGTTTGGTGTGGGAACCTCCCCCCACCCCCAGCTGCAACACTAGGTGACCAGAAGTGTGGTAGTCCTTGTGAGTGTTTCCCGTATAATGTCCTAGCCCCCGGCTCCTCAGAACACTACCTTCCTTGGAAATAGGGTCTTTACAGAGACAATGATGTGTCAACTGAAGAAAAATGCACAGCCTGAAAGTTGAGAATTATGTTTTATTCAGCGGACTTTCTGAGGACTCAAGCCTGGGAGGCAGCCTCTCAGATAGCCCTGAGGGACTGCTGGGAGCCAGGAGGTATAGGAGTTTTTGCAACAAAAACTCGAGAATTGGAACATCAAGAGATCATAGTTAAAGAAAACCAGACATGTCAAGTTAATGAATTTAGCACTTTTCTCTTTTGGGGAAGATGGAAGAGGCTGGGCTGGTTGAAATCATTCCTTTGATATGCACTTTATCTGGGACTAGTATCCTGTTTTTCTCCATCCTGGATCCCCTCAGGGTGCAAAGTTGGGGGAGGCTGCGGTGGCTGATGGCTCACTGGCCTCTAGGTGCCCCCATCCTTTGTTTACCGATGTGGCAGTTGACATTCTTCGTCCACACATGTTAAAAGGAAGTCAGTTGTTCGGGAGGGCCTTAATCCACCATGACTGGTGTTCTTTGAAATGGGGGAATTTGGAGACAGACATGCACAGAGGAAAGACGATGTGAAGACAGAGGATTAGTGGAGGAAACTACACGTCAAGGAATGTCTGAGAAGCTGGGAGAGAGACATGCAATGGCTCCTTCCCCAGGACCTGCAGAAGGAGCATGGCCTTGCTGACGCCTTGATTTCAGGCCTCCATAACCGTGAGACAATACATATCTGTTGTTTTAAGCCACCCAGTTTGGGGTACCTTGTTACGGCAGTCCTAGAAAACCAATACAGTTAGCCGACACGTTTCCTATCCACCCACGACAACTAAAGAAGTACTAATACCTGGACCCAGCGTGAGTAGAAATACAGAAAGCCTTGAAACCCCAGGATTTCGAGGTACTTGGTTAGCAGATGGTTATCTCTGTGATCCTCCAAATTATATAAATATTTTTTACCATCTAAATAAGCACATTCTTGTAAATTGTCTGTAGCAAACTCATGGAACCCCAAGAATACGTCTGTGGACCCAGTTTGGAAAACTCAGGTGTAGGAATAAGAGAAGCAGCTCAGACTTTGGTTCTGAGTTCAAATCTCATCTCTGCTACTGTGCAGCTGTGCAACCCTGATCACCTTGCATAATCTACCTGAGTCTGTTCTTGAACCTTGCACATGGCACATGTTCAGGAATCAGCTGGGGCACGGAGCCTGGGGTGAAAGGAAGAACCCAGAGAGGGAACCTGAAGAGAGTCGGCGAGAGTTGGGATGGAGCTTGGCCTGGCTGACAGATGGGGTCTGATTCCCCTGTTTGGACACTACCTGAGAGGTTTCCTCCAAGTGGTTTTTCCCCTCAAAAAGTCAGATTCTTTTGCTCATGGGGCAGCAGAAGAGAACATGGGGTTCAGGCATGAGCCTTGTTTCCTTGAAAAGGTACAGAGACTCCAGAGACAAAGTAACTTGTCCAGGGTCAGGTGGTCTTGTCAGTTGGGTTATTTTTTATTTAATAGGACAACCAAAAACCAAAAAGGAGTTGTGTTGGTTTTTCCTTTTTAAAAAAAAATAACAGCTTTATTGAGATATAATTCATATACCGTACAATTGACCCATTTTAAAGTGTACAAGTGAATGACATGTATACTCACAGAGTTGTGAAATCACCACTACAGTCACTTTTAGAACATTTTCATCACCCCCAAAAGAAACTCCATATCCACTAGCAGTCATTCTCCATTTCCTCCCTCCCCAGACTCCCCAAGCCGAGGCAACCACTAATTTACGTTTTGTCTCTGTGGATTTGCCTGTTTTGGACATTTTTTGTAAACGGAATCAGATATAATGCGGTCTTTGTGTCCGGCTTCTTTCAGTCAGGATGATGTCAGGGTTCTTCCATGGTGTAGCATGTGTCAGTACTTCATATCGTTTTATTGCCAAATAATATTTCAGCGCATGGATGTATCACATTTTATTTATCCAGTGGATGGACATTTGGGTTGCGCCCATCTTTTGGCTGTTATGATTAGTGCTGCTCTACACGTGTGTACAAGTTTTTGTGTAGGCGTTTGTTTTCATTCCTCTTGAGAACATACCTAAGGGTGGAATTGCTGGGTTATATGCTAATTCTATATTTAACCTTTTGAGGAACTGCTAGAGTGTTTTCCACAGCAGCTGCGCCATCTTTTTTTCCTGCCAGCGGTTTATGAGGGTTCTGTTTTCTCCCTATCTCTGCTAACACTTGTTATTATATATCTTTTGATTGCGGTCATCCTAGTGGTTGTGAAGTGGTATCTCATTATGGTTTTGTGTTGGTTTTTGAAATTTCTTTTAATGAACGTAGTTGTATTCATTATATGAGGAGATGGATAAAATACCTTTAGCTGCAAGGCTGCTATGATTAATAATACAACTTTGAAATTAACTTCCATGCTTTACCACATTCCTTCTCACTAGTCATTTCTCGAAGCTGTGTATCCAAAACCAGGGTTGGATAGAATAATTGTCGTTGAGTTTTCATGGCTTGGCTTTTACTTCGTTGCTGAAATTGCACAAGAACAAGTACCTAGAGCTTCCTGGTCCTCCCCATGCCACAGAGTCCAGGGTTGGAAGGCCTTGTCAGCAGCCAGCCTTTTGAGGGATGTAGTAGGTGTCTGGCCCATGTCAACTTAGGTAAGTGACCAGGGAGGGCATTTGCTCATGATTCTCCCAAGGGTTAGCTGCTGCTGGGCAGATGTGGTGGTTATTATAAGTGGGGACAGCCAGAACTGGCCCCTTGCTCCAGTAAAGAGAGACTCCATGCCCTCTTTACAGACAAGCTTTGTAGGCTGCAGATTTTATTGTAAAGAACAAGGAACGGAACAAAATGCAAACCACCTATGAGGCCAGAAATAGATGTTGGGTGAACAAATGATTGGCTTTGGGCTCCAGACAACATTCTAATATGGCAGCTTGGAGCAAGCTGTTGAAGCTCTCTGAGCCTTGGTCCCTTAGCTGCAAAACAGAGACAGGGAAATGCCTCTGTTGCTGGGTTCTCGGGATGACCTAAAAAGTGCACAGCTCATGGTAGGCACTCAACAAATGTTAATTCTCTTTCCTTAAGTAGCTCTGCTATTAGTCTCAGGTATTTTTTTCCTACAGGTTTCGTCCAGCTCCAGATACAACAGAACACAGGGTTGGTTGTACTGTTTAGCTTATCTCTTCTTTACAGAGAAATCATGAGCTCTTGGCAAAAATTAATTATTGGTGGAAATGAATATTGCAATTTGGTAGCTGCTGATTGACACATTATTTGCTAAACAGCTACTCAAATTTTAGGAAACTTACCTGGAAGGGGAAAAAAAGGGAAGAAATCCTAAGAATATTTTCATCCTCTTTGCCAGGTACTTATTTATAAAACCATCTTCTTGGGAAGGTCCCAGCGGACAAATTTTTATGAAACGCTGTTTAGCTTTGGCTCAGGAGTTCAAGTTAACCTGCCTGAAATAAAAGGGTTGAGTCCTTTTTGGAGCTCTTTGCCTTAGAAAATTTTTTTTTTTAAAGGGCTGTTCTTTTGGTCACTAGATCTTTTTTTAGACCTTCGGGGCAGTCATAGTAACAGGCTCCATGTCTGATTAGGTTCCATGGCAACAAAGGGTTGTGACTTTATTAGGGGAGGATGGAGCATGCCAAGAAAGATAAAAATCAGAGTATGGAAAATGTCTGACCAGATGAATGTGTTTTTTGGATCCTGTGCCCTGGAACAGAAAGGTTTCCCAAACTGGCATCAGTCTCCATTACAAATTTCAATCTCACTGGGTTATCATTAGGTCAGAGGGGTCAGTGCTTATTTCCAAAAGATCTGTCTGCATCTTTGCTTTTTATTCACTCATTCATCCTTTTCTGTATCTTGGTTTTTTTTGTTTTGTTTTGTTTTTTGAATCAAAACAGCAATGTTGTAAGAACCTAGCGGGAGAGAATTCTGACTTCAAAGGTAGAAAAGAAATTTAGCACATTCTTTGTGGAACTGATTACAGCTGTAAATTGTGAGACCTGTGGGAGGACCAATTAGAGGCAATTATAACTTGATTGAACCCTCCCTGAATTAAAGCTTGCTGTGTGCTTTCCAAGCTGGGGGTTTAGTTTCCCATCATTGTTTCTTGTTGATGGGTTTAGAGATACTGGTTTCAGGGCAAGGTTGTGGAATCTCTGTAGGAGCTGTCTTCTTCTCTCTCCCAACAGCAAGGTGCAGGCTGTTGCTATAAATGAAAGTGTGATTATTAGACTTCTTTTGCTAAAGTTTCTAATATTTGATCAAGAAGTAGTGAGATCGGAGGACTTTGAATCTCCCTCACCTGGTTATAAATGTGTGGGACTGTATTTCCTTTTCTATCAGATGTGCTGTTTTATGTGTCCCCTCATCCTGATACTGAAAGTGAAAGCGGCAGGTAGCTAGATGTTGGACAGCCTTATAGCAATAGTTATTCTTTAAACCAGTGGCATGTAATGACACACCCTCTGCCTTCAGACTTCATTAGTCACTTACTTGGGGCTTCATCATGGTGAATCAGAAATTTCATAGATACTCATGATAAACATAATAATCAGTAATATTGATATAAGAGGCGAGAAATAGATCACCAGGTTTCAGGTGTCCCAGCTATGATTAATCAGCTGGTAGGTCCTTGGGAAACTTATTTAACACCTTGAGCCTTGACTTCCTTATCTTAAAATGAGTTTGACTGGAATTGGTGATTCCCAGAATTCCCTGTTGATGAGAACAACCTGGGTCACTGGTTTAACATCTAGAACCTCTATTAGAGATTCTGATTCACTAGGTCTAGGGTGGGGCAAGGACAGCAGGGGCCCTAGGTGATCTTACAGTTGGATGTTCAGGAAATACCAGAAGAGCTCGGTAGTTGTCAGACTTTATTTGGACATGAGAATGGGGTGGGGGTGGGAGGAAGAAAGGAGGATGTGTGATCAGGTGATCGCAGCCACGATCTGAGAAACATCAATCAGTCTACACTACGCGAGGTCCCTTCCAGCCCCAAAGGTGGCTTTTCTACATGTTCCCCCCCGCCGTACCCCACCTCAGATAAGCCAGAAGCTTTGATGGGAGGGCCTGGCGGGTTCTGCTTACAGCCAGCGCTGGCTCCAAACTCCATATCAGTGTTCGAAAAAAATTGTTTTAAAATCGTGGCGTGATGCAATAGTGAACACCTTTGTTTATAGAATTTTCTACTCTGTCGTGTGTAGTTTCGTTTGGATAAGACACAGTGTTTGCTAAGCATGGTTACTTCTGGTGTGCGTGAGGTAGGACCAGCAGTGTAGAAATTACCTGGAGAGCTGGTTAAAAAATATAGGAATTGGACTCCCAGACCCGAAGAGTCAGTAAATCCTATCTGGAGCTTGAGCATCAGTCTTTTTTTTTTTCTTTTTTTCTTTCCAAGGTTTTGACAAAAGTTGTGGGCTCCTCCCAACCTCACCCCAATTTCCAGAGTAAAACTAAGTTTAAGTGTCAGCACACATGTGTAGCACAAGGGTGATGGTTAAATCGAGCCACTTAGATTATGGAAGAGTCTATAACACATACAGCAGGTACTTTGGAGAAAAGAAGCCTGGTCTTCTGAGAGGCTAAGACAAGGGTTCCTAAAGTGTAATGATGAGATCATTACCTGCTGGAGCAAACACATTTTAATGTATATCCCCTCTATAGAGTTTCTGTTTGTTCCTAGTTCTATTTCCTTTTTAACGAAGATTGAATGACATTGTTAAATGAAGTGTCTTGTAGATCATCCATGTAAGCCCAAATTATGAAGGTTCACTGTGTTTTCCTATTAACTAGCTACACTTAAAAAGTGCAAGTTCATAGGAAAAAAATCCCATAGTACTAAAGGGCACATGGTAGAAAATGCAGTCTCTTTCCAACTTCTCATCCTCATCCCCAGAGATAAGTGATGTTAAGTTTCTTATGTATCTTTACAGAAATGTTCTCTCAAACAATGTTCTCACAAAACCTATATATATCATTTATTTAACCAGTCTCCTACTGATAATACAATTTAAGTTCCTTCTAGAGTGCTTTTTTCCATGTTTGTTTTGCCTCGTAATACTGTACTGAGTATTTTTGTACATCTGTTTTTCTGTAACCGTATATGGATAAATTTCTAAAAGCAAAATTGTTGGGTTAAAGGGCATGTGTCTTTTAAATAGGGATAGATGGGAACAAGATGTCCTTCCAGAGGGTTGTACCAGTTTACCGGGGAAATCTTTTATTTTCAAAAGGCTTTCCTGCCCCAGTTGGTTCTGATGCAGCAGATAAGCAGCTAACTCTCCTTGTTTACTCAAAACCTGTGTCACCAGGGCCTCTGGTTGAAGGAATTAAATGAGATATTTCTTGAGAAAGAGAATAATTAAAAAGATATCTCGGGTTTTCAGAGGGAGAGGAGAATAGAGAATGGCTTGGCAAAGCAAGTAACTAACACTCCATTTGCCAGCACGAGCTCACAGAACCTGAACTGGGTTGGGAAGCGAGTCAGGCAGCCCTGCAGCAGAATGTGATAATGAGAAAATCATGCTCTAGATTATGGTAAACGGTTTCCTGGATCTGACCTGCTCCTTCGGTAGATGCCGTAGGGCAGTTTTGGGTGAAGCATTGTGATGAGATGCTCTTCATTTTAAACACGTCTATTGGCAGTCATGGTGTAGTAGTTAGGTGTGTGTAATGTGTGTTTCAAAGTAACGTCTAAATGGAAAGAATTACATCTCAGTAGTCTGTCAGTCAGATGTGTGTGCATCTCCTTAATGCAGGTCAGGAGCCAGGTGGCAGGGGGATTGTGCTGGTTTAGTGGCCGTTGCCATACGGCCTGGCTCTGTCTGTCTGCCTTCATTTTGCCTCCTAGTGACAGCAAGATAGGAGAGGATCTTATAGACACACAGAAAATTAGTTGAGTCTATTCAAGTCTGGGAAGTTCAAGTCCATTCAAGGCAGGGAAGGACTGGGGGGTATCTCGGAGGGGGTCGGTATGTCAGTGAGGAGTCAGAATCTTAGATATTGGCTAAAGAGGGATGGCCGGCTGTATTGTGTGAGTTTAAAGGGAGCCATCCGGAGTCCAGACAATCTAAGAGCAGCAAGAACCTCGGGTTAGGGCTGGGCATGTTGGGGAGAGGGATACGTGTTCTTCCTCAGCGCGTAGGTACCCAAGTGCCCTCTAAAATTGGTCATGCTTGAGCCGTACCACCTGTGGCCGAGTCGAAGGCAGCTGGGAATTAAACAAGTCCCGAAGACCGTAGCTGTGAATTGGATCATTCTCTGTCTTGAATCAGAATAGTTAAATGAGCCAAACAACTAGAGAACTTTGAGACAATCGTAAAACAAATTTATATTGGAAACCTGTGAGAATTTTTTGGAGATATTTATGACTAGACACAGAACATGAAGTAGGTATGCTAAACTAGGCTGTCGATGAAAGAATGAGAATATCTAAAGCTACCAGGGAAGGATCAGGAAGCAAGGAAGAGGTGATCGTTAATGTGTTTCAGCCAAGTAAGTTGGAGACGAAATAAAATATCCAGTGACCAAGATGTTTTCAGACTAGGGAGGCAGCCATAAAAATGGGTAAGACAGGGCTTCCCTGGTGGTTCAGTGGTTAAGAATCCGCCTGCCAATGCAGGGGACACGGGTTCGAGCCCTGGTCCGGGAAGATCCCACATGCTGCAGAGCAACTAAGCCCGTGCGCCAAAACTACTGAGCCTGTGCTCTAGAGCCCGCGAGCCACAACTGCTGAAGCCCTTGTGCCACAACTGCTGAAGCCCGCGCGCCTAGAGCCTGTGCTCTGCAACAAGAGAAGCCACCACAATGAGAAGCCTGCGCCCCGCAACAAAGAGTAGCCCCCGCTCACTGCAACTAGTGAAAGCCTGCGTGCAGCAGCGAAGACCCAATGCAGCCAAAAATTAAATAAATGAATAAATAAAATTTTAAAAAATGGGTAAGGCAAATTAGAGCCTAAATTTGAAGGCAAAACCAGGAGAAAACTGAACAAGCTTGGCTATGTGGAGTTGAATTCTGTGTGCCTTAGTGGTCAGTATGATTTTTAAATCTTATTGTAGTTTTTTTTTTTTTGTTAATATTTATTTAGGCTGCTCTGGGTCTTAGTTGCGGTATGCAGGATCTTCATTGCAGCCCGTGGGATCCTTAGTTGCGGCATGTGGGGGTCTTTTTTTTTTCCTTTTAATTGCGGCATGCATGCGGGATCTAGTTCCCCGACCAGGGATCAAACCCGGGTCCCCTGCATTGGGAGCACAGTCTTACCCACTGGACCACCAGGGAAGTCCCTTATTGTAGTTTTTTTCTGTTTGTTTAATTTGGCTGTGTCGGGTCTTAGTTGTGGCACATGGGATCTTTGTTGCGGCACACGGGCTCTTCGTTGTGGTGCACAGGCTTCTCTCTAGTTGTGGCACACGGGCTCAGTAGTTGCGGCGTGCAGGCTTAGTTGCTCTGTGGCATGTGAGATCTTAGTTCCCTGACCAGAGATCGAACCTGAGTCCCCTGCATTGGAAGGCAGATTCTTAACCACTGGACCAGCAAGGAAGTCCCCCTTATTGTAGTTTTTAAATGTCCATTTAAGAGTTATAAATAAAGCAAAATGAGCCTAACAAAGAAAGTATATATTTCTTGTTATATACAGAGTATACTGTTGATTTAAAATTTGGTTTAAGGCAAGACCCATTTGCTAGAATTCATTATTTAAAATTTAATTTAAGACCTTTACTTGAACTGAGCCAGAGGATAGAGGCTGTGTAAATACTAACATCAGTAGACACTCTTCCTCTTAAACATTACGGTATAGTTTTACGCAAAGAGTAAAGTTCTGTGACTTTGACAGGGCTTTATTAGACCCGACAAAATTTTCTTTCTTTTGCGAACCCCCATTGCCCTTTTCTCCCCCCATCACACCCCCAACACAGAATTAAATCAGTACCGTATAAACCACATAACCATTTTGAGATCTTTGCGTTAGTTATTTAATGTCAAGGGCAAGAAACCCTGGTCTCCTAGACTCATTCTGGCCTGAGATTTTCATTTGACTTATGGCAGTTCAAATATTTGAGAATCTCTTCATGCCAGGAAGGTCAAAGGGGATTCAAAGACGGGTGACTGACAGCAAGGCAACTTGTAATCTGTTGCAGAGGTTAGTACTCAAATTATTATAATAAAAAGCAGTATATGATCACAAAAGGGCAAGAGAAAAATATTTAATATTTGTGTCTGGCCTGACATAAGGTTCTTTACTGATCTTATTACATTCCAGGAGGAATTTCCTCATATGAGACTACAGTTTCAAAAAGGTTAATTTACTTGCCGGAGGTCATACAGCTGCTAAGTGGCAGACTGGGGATTTGATCAGGTCTGCCTGACACGGAAGTATTGGTGAGCTGCCCCAAGGCACTGTCACTGATGGGCTCCAGTTCTCTTTCTTAAGCCCCTGTCTCTCTGAGTGCCCCTCTGGACACCTGTGCTTAAATGTCCCACAGGAGCCTCGGATTCATTATGTCTGATGCTGAATCCTCCGCTACCCCAAATCTCTTCCTTCTCCTACCTCTCCTCAGTTGCCTGCCTTGTGCTTGGCTTGATCTTTTGGCCACCAGAAGGGATGAAACAAGTGGGGTTTTCCGTGACTCTGCCGTTCACCCCCCATCCGATTGGTATCACGCCCTTTTGATGCTGCCTCCTTCGTCTGCTTCAGACGCTGTTCTCTCCTTTCCCAGGACCACCCTGCATCCAGCCGTCACCAGCTCTCGCCTTAGATGACTACAGCTGGCTCCAGTCTGCTCCACTGAGATGCATTTGCTCTCCTGCTTTTTCAGAAGGACTTGTCTGAAACAGGGATCTGATTATCCTAATCCCTTTAGCGGCTGCCACCTGTCCTATCAGCTGAAATCTAAACGCCTTGGCGTGATGTAACTGGAGCCCTCAAAATCTCATCCCTGTCTGCTGACCCAGTTCTCCTGCCTCCTTGGCCGTGCCCAGTACCCTTCACATCTTCACATGCCGTCTGGCCGAATGAATCAGAGCGCACTACCTGAAGCACCTTCTGACTGACAAGTCTCTTTCTTCCTGCCTTGCACCAGCCTTGTTTCCTCTCCTGCCTTCCTCCCCCTCCTCTGCGCCCCCCACCCTGGCTACCCCTCCCAAGTGCTGCCTTCTAGCACCGTGTACACCTCCTATGGCACTCATCCCTTTGCAACTCCAGCACGCCTCGCTGCATCTGAGACTCGAAGGCACCGGCGAGCATGTGTCTCATGAATGAAGCAACAGAGGAAAGAGTCTCCTGACCCCACTCACTGCCCTTCCCTACGCGCTTGGACCGCTTACCGCTCGCCCTGCCTTCATCCATGTTGGGGTTTCCTGTGCTCGGTTCACTGCTTTGCATTGGCTCTGCCCAACTGGAGTTTGTTGAATTGAGCCTGTTTCCTAGTCGGTAAATCAGGAGTGCCAGGCTGGACATCCTCTAAGGTCCTCTCCCACCCCCAGAGTTGTGTGACAACAGGACTTTGTTCTAGTCTGCCTCTCTCCAAATATACAGAATGCATATCTTTTCTTCTGACAGTACCAAGAGCCCGTTTGTCAGCAGTGGGTTGAATACAGTGTATTATTGCGGGCAGTAGCATTGGTTACAGTGCAGGGTGTGGAGTTTCTCGGAGACAAACACGGGAATACCCAGAGATACGTGAGCAGTATCTCCAAAGCTCAGGGTGAGTCATGGTAGGAGCTGTTTGACTATCCAGCCTGCCTGCCTTACAGGCTCAGATGCCTCTCAGACAGGGTGGGGAGTGAACTGTTTGCTGATCCCAGTCTGCTCCCTGATTTGTGGTGCGGCGTTTGGTAAGTCTCCTCCCCGCTCTGCGGTTTCAACCAGGCTGTGTGAATATGTATCGTAGAGCTGTGTAGTAATTTGTATCCTATGAGATGCTTGAAAGACATACAGGTTATTTGGGGGCTTTTAATAGTTGTCTTTATGCTTGGCCGAGTCCTTCCGTGATCTCTCACTGGATTTCTAGATACTTAAGCTGCTGAAACTCCTAATGAGCCACCAAAATCCTTATCGTTCGGTCCTTTAAAAATGTAAATTCAGTGAGTTTGATTTAAGAGGTGAGCAAGTATCTGACTGAGTAGGAGCCTGCCGGCTACTGGCTGGAAAAGAGCCAGTTCTCCTCTTACTTCCCTGTCATTTTGAAAGTGATCCCGGGTCTGACCAGGCGGAGTTGGAGTCTAACGTTGTACTTTAACACCCGGTCTGTTGACAAGCGGACATCCCTCCTTGAAACTTCAGACTCCACAGAACTGACTACGAGACAGCGTGTGGTGTGGTGGCTGTGGTTGGGAGAGCAAGCAGCGGAGGGGGAGCGTCGTGATCTGAAGAATCAGGGCTCCCCCGCCGGCTGTCCTCAGCCACCCCGTGGTGGTGGATGCAGTGCCCCCTGTGGGACAGAGAAGGTTCCACATCACCTGAACTCTGCCTATAAGAGCTGCTTGAGCTCATGGGAAATCCGTATTCAATTTGTGGTTGTGTGTGTGCATCTGTGTCAGCGAAGACTTTCGGATATTGCTGCAAAATAAATAGTCTTTCATTTCCTGGACGTTAAAATATTTTGAACACTTTTATGAATTCAGGTCATTTTTCCACCAGTTAGTTCTGTATTAAATGTTTACCTGGAATGTCACAAAGGTGGGCTTGTTGTTGATAATGATCCCCAACCTTTGGAAACAAACAGCTTGGGTGGGTGGGGGGTGAGGGGTGTGGAGAGTTGGAGGAGTTTGCTGCTTATTGTGTGATCCTTTGAATCTTGGAGATTAAATTTCTGTTGTTAAAAAAAATTGGAGGGCTAGTTGCAAAAATAATTGGAGGGCTAGTTGTTCTGACAGCAGAGCATCTTAATAGCCTCATAGCATTGTGAGCGCAGTGATTGACAGAGATTGATGTGCACGGTTTCAGTTGGAATGAAAGGGAGAAATTACCACCCAAACTGCTAGAGCACAGCTTGTGAAACAACTATAGCTGCCGTCTGTGCAAGGCTAGGAATGGGTCTCTTCTTGCCAGCCGCCGGTTGACGGGCTCTTCTGGAGAAGCCCTTGCAACGCCGGCCAGCCGCTCCCCCCAGGCTCTTCCTCCTCTCTGTTCCCCTGTTGCGGCCACTGAAGAGCTCAGTCGGTTACCTAAAGTACAAACATGGGTTGTTTGCAGGCTGCCTGGCGGTTACTTTGTAGCCTGGGGGGAATTTGGGGCTCTCTCCTGACTACATCCTTCACATTCCAGGGTGTGAGCCACTGAGGATAATGACCCAGGGAGACTTTAAGTCTGGACCTATTTATTGCAGGAGGTGGCCTGAGGGCCTTTGAATCCAGGTCACAATTTAAGTAGGGCCTCAAATTTAGATTTTAACATTATTACCCAAAGAGTTAAGTATAGACCCAGAGATAAAAGCAATGGGATTAAAAGAAGATGTTATTTATCATATAACTTAAACGTGTACACACACGCACACACGCACACTCAGTTTATTTTACTGTGTAATTTATTCCATAGTTTTTATTTTTAAGTGTTTGTAAAATATTATATATAGAAGATATTCTATTTTAGAAAGTAACATGAAACACCCCTGCACCTAAAACCCAGGGCAGGAAATCAGACTTGACCCTCTGACCTTTTCCCTGATTCATACCCCGCTATCACAAGCCTCCTCACCCAGGAGGTGATGCTGTCCCCAGGTTTGTGTTAACCGTCCCCTTGCTTTTTCTCTATCGTTTACTACCTGCGTGTTTATACCTAAACAAGAGTTTGCCAGCATTTGAACTTTATAAAGTGGAGTTCATACTGCATGTGTTCTTCTTTGACTTGCTGCTTTTAAAACTTATCCACTTTAAGTCTTGAAGCTCTGGTTCATTTCATTCCACTGTACAAAGGCACACAAGGTACGTGTATCCATTCTATTGCCTGTAGACCTTTGGGTTATTTTGGGTGGTCGTTACTGTTGTTTTCTGTTGTGGACATTGCTGCTATGAATATTTTTCATGCACTGTCCTAACGTGGGCACTTGTTCTTAGGAATGGAATTTCTGGGTCTCTAGAGCTTGTGTATGTTCAAATGCCAAACAATTTTTCATGTTTTAAGAATTCAGTAAATGTAAACATTTCAGATATATCTTGGAATCCAATTCCATTGCTTCGTTTAAAAATAAATGCTAGGACCATCAAAAAATTTTTTAATGGAAGTAGTCCTGCCTTGTTTTGGGTCCTGAGCAACTTCAACCTTAAGGAGATAGCTTTAATGCTTTTCGTAGCTGTTACAGAAACCATTTTTGAAGGGCAAAAATCAACCTTTAGAACCTGGGAATCACAAATAAAACAATCTAGCCCTCCAGAGTCACATGAGCCACATGTAAACTGTCGCTCGATGGACCCTGTGAGTCTGTTCAGCTACCACAGATGAGTGAATACGTAGAGTTGGCTCTCCAACCCTGTGAACGCAAAACCATTTAACATACGGGACTTGGGCATCATGAGGGGTGCCCCTGGAACCATTCCTTACGATGCCAAGGGACACCTGCATATGCCTGTCACACACTGGTGTCATCCGCGTCTGTGGTGTTCTCAGTGAAGACCCTCTGTGGGAAAAATCATTGCCCACATGGAATAGATTCGAAGCTGTGAGCATTAGGAAACTGAGTTCTCAATAGAAATGTTTCAGTAGGATTTGTCCCTTGAAGAGATGGTATTTTGGTTACATCATATAAAAGTGGTGTAACATTAGTGTACATTATTTTTTATGGGATTTTCTTTTGAAAACTGCTAATTATGACTTGGTAATTCCAGCTTAGTTCCACAACTTTTTTTAAAGAACTACCTTTTGAGACGTGGTCTTACTTCCTTGGGAAATTGGATTTAAAAGCCCTCTTTTCAGTAGGGAGTAAAAGTAATTACGTAAACTAAATCAAGTTAGTTTGAGTTACAAAAATACTATCCTGAATATTGAGGCCAGTTATTTTGCTATTATTATTAAAATCACAGGTCCTAAGAGGAAACAAAGAAGTATGTTAAGTGAGCTAATGAAATTTTGTAGGTATTTGCTTTGAGGTTGCAGACTCAACCTCAAAGTGGGTTTAAAAAAAATATGACATGGGCTTCCCTGGTGGCGCAGTGGTTGAGAGTCCGCCTGCCGATGCAGGGGACACGGGTTCGTGCCCCGGTCCGGGAAGATCCCGCATGCTGCAGAGCGGCTGGGCCCGTGAGCAATGGCCGCTGAGCCTGCGCGTCCGGAGCCTGTGCTCCGCAACAGGAGAGGCCACAACAGTGAGAGGCCTTCCTACTGCAAAAAATAAATAAATAAATAAATAAATAAATAAATAATAAAAATAAAAAATATATGACAATACAAGGTGGGGAAAAACCAAACTATACCAAAAAGAGAATATAAAACAAAAAGTATCTCTGGTCCCAGATTCCCAATCCTATTCCCCAGAGGTAATTACCATCCACAATTCCTAAGACATCCTTCTAGAAATTTCTCTACAAATAGAGTACACTTGTATCACATTTATATAGACCCCACCACTGCCCCTCTTTTAAAGCACAAATGAGTGTGTACTATAGATATATAGCTCTGTATCTTTCTTGCTTAACAATTTAGTTTGGACAGCTTCCCGTAGTAGCCAGTTGAGATCCACCTCTATTTTAGCGTCTGCATTGTTTTCCATTGTAATAGTTTTTTAAGTGGCTCTCCATTAATGGATATCTAAGCTGATTCCAGAATTGGAAACGTAATGGTGGTGGTAGTGGTGATGGTGGTGATTAAGGCAGACTGTCCTGTTAGAAGAAGCAAAGAATAGGAGAAGGAGGCAAAGACATAAATATTTTCATCTTCACTTCTGTTCTTTAAATCTCTCAAAAAAATTTTTTTTTTTTTACCTGTTTTAATGTGTTTGGAGGACTGTATGGAAGCTGAAGAGAACAAGTTTTTTTTCTGCTTGCCTTTCCTTCCTTGTGATGGTCATAGTGCTGGAAGAGATTGCGATATTTAAGGATATGAGGGAAAGGAATGTGTTTACAATTTGTTGGCTAAAGAGCTGGGAGATTCCAGTCCTCTTCTCTCCTACTTCTAGTGCAAACAGCACCTTATTGTAACAGGAGTATTTCTCATAACCTGATTAGCAAACCTTTCTTAAGATAATTAATCTCTTGGGACCGTGGAGGACTTTCATTAAACAGAGCTTATCATTGCATTAATATTTCTCTAAAGGTGTTGGTTGCCTATCCAAACACCATTTTCCTTCCCTTTCTGCCTGGCTGGCAGAGCCCGTACAGTAGAGGCTGAAAATGTTAGATACTGCTTCCACAGCCTCCCTTGCAGCTAGCGCATGGACGTATGACTCAGGCCCGGCCAGAGGGACCTAAGGAGAAATCTGCTGAGGAGTTTCTGGAAAATATTTTCCTTCCTAACAAAATATGAAAGAAGAGCAGTATTCTCATATATAGCCAGAAATTGTCTACATGTGATTCTTAAAACTGCAGTAGCTCACTTGCCTCCATGAGAGAACTTGCAAATGCCCTGAAGATAGTCTAATGAAGAATTGACAAGAGCTTGGATCTTTGATAACATTCTTTTTTTATTTATTTATTTTAATTTATTTTTGGCTGAGTTTGGTCTTCATTGCTGCACGCGGGCTTTCTCTAGTTGCTGCGTGTGGGCTTTCTCTAGTTGTGGCGAGCGGGGGCTACTCTTTGTTGCGGTGCGCGGGCTTCTCATTGCGATGCCTTCTCTTGTTGTGGAGCACGGGCTCTAAGCGCATGGGCTTCAGTCGTTGTGGCCCACAGGCTCAGTAGTTGTGGCTCTCGGGCTGTAGAGTGCAGGCTCAGTAGTCGTGGTGCGCAAGCTTAGTTGCTCTGCAGCATGTGGGATCTTCCCGGTCCAGGGCTCCAACCCAGTATCCCCTGCATTGGCAGGCGGATTCTCAACCACTGCACCACCAGGGAAGCCCCCTGATAACATTTTTAAGCCACCAAATTAGCCCTGTCCGCTGATCTTCTTAGTTTGTGACATCATAAGTGCCCTTATTATTGAACGTCTTTTATCCAGTTACTGAAATTATCCTACCTGATGTGGAATTTTATCCATAGGAAATGCTGTCAAAGTAGAGAACTCAGTTATAGGACAGTTGAGTGCCTACTGTGTTCAAGAGGCAATATGAGGCTGTGGGACTGCAAACAAGGGGGAAAAAGAATAAGGCAACTAATGATATGAGGCAGTAATGAATTCAGTGCAACCAGAGGGACTCAGACAGTAAGAGCAGCAGGGGTTCTGAGTAAGCACTGTTTACTAGATTGGAGGTGATAAGAAACACCTCTGTGTGGAAGAGGTTAAACTGAGTCAGACTCTGAAGGAACCCCAAGGTTTTGGTAAGTAGAGAGTTGGGGATGGTATTCCAGGAAGCCTGAAGTTTTAGAAAGAACATAGGCTATGGAATCAGACCTGAGCTGGAGCTTAGGCTCATCACTCACTAGTTTGTGAACTTGTCAAAGTCTTTGATTTCTTTGATACTCGTCATGATAGACTAAACATAACTTGTAGGATTGGGGTGGGGATTAGAGACAAAATATGTCAAACATCTGTCATGCTGACGGGCACGTGGCAGGCACCAGGTAGATGGTGGAGGTGGAAGGTGTGGCTGGACTGCATGTTGTGGGGTGCGCATGAACAAAGGTAGGGTGAGTTAGTAGAAGTGATCTGGGTATGTTGTTCTTGATCTGGTCAGAGATCACTGGATCAGGTCATTTGGTCTAGGTAAGAAGGTGTGTGTACAAAATCTGGAGAGAGACAGGATTGGGCCAAGACATGGAAGACCTTGACTTTTCAAGTAATGGAATTTGGACCTCATCCTATAGACAACTGCGGTGACCATTGACGGGGGCGCAGCCTGGAGACAGTGAGATGAGTTAAGAGATGGTTACAGGAGTCCAGATATGCAGTATAGAAGACCTGAACCGAGCAGGTATCAGATGTTGGAAAGAAAGGAAGGGTTAGGTGTTAGAACATCAAAAAAGAAAGAGAACTTAGTGATGTGTGAGGCAAGGGGGAGGAAAGACTTAGCAGTGAGCCTCAAAAACCTGAATGCCTGTCAGTTGTTCAGTGTGAAATTCAGAACTGACTTGGAACACTTTCAGATAATCATATCCTAGGTTGGGGCAAGGACATTTGGCAAGATTTATCGAAATTTTCAATGAAAGATGCTATATTAGTGGTAAAAAAATGATAATGCCCAACTCTGCTTGTCATTTAATTCTTGCCTAATTATGTTCATCACTTTCCCACTGTTTATATATAATATTTGGTTTCTTTGAAGGATGTGAGACTTAATAAAATAAACATACCCTTGCCTCTGATTAGATATGATTGAACACTTTGAGTCAGCCCTGTAATATGAAGTATACGTTCAGTAATTGTTGACTGCATGTTAACCTAGTATGAAAAGCAGTTGAGCAAAATTTTCTGACACAGGGATTATGGTCCTTGCAGATACATTTACAGTGGCCTTATTAATAAAACATCAGTCAAAGGAACATCTAAAGTAAGGATGACATCACAGGCATCATCAAGTATAGAAATCAAAGAAGTTGCAGTTCATCAAATTCAATAACGTCTTGGGCTGAATGAGGTTTCATAGTGTTCTCAGTTGGTGAATCTTGAACAGATGGTTCTCTAACATTTTGGAATGCTGAATAAGGTAGATGGACTGAGTCAAATTAATAAAGTGTACCACACTGGAGTATTAGTGTGTAGTTAGCAGCCCTTGGAGTCTTATTAGTTCATCAGCTTTCCCAAAGTAAGGCAAAAGAAAACCCTACCATTCATATATCTTAGGGAAGTAGGCACTCTTCCATTTGGGCACAAAGTTAATGTTTTCCAATGGTAATTCTGCACAAGGCAGTTCTGTAATCAGCTCAGAGCAGGTGTCCTGTCTGAGAGTTTTTGCAGTCTCGTTGGGAAGTTAGGGCACTAAGCCAGGTACAGGCCCATGATTTGGTTCCAGTTCCCAGTAAAGAGAGAAAAAAAGCATCTGTCATTGAAGCTTTCCCAAACTACCTTCTATCCTTCACAGGCTTTTTTTTTTTTACCTTTTACAAATCTAATTTGGATTTTTAAATATTTTTCCTACAGAATTTGAGTCATAATAGATAACACAGTGTAGATTAGGTGTACTGTGGTGCCTTCCTACAGTCAGAAGAATCTTGAGTTGTTTTCTGTAACTGTGGCTTACAGAGAGGAGAATATGATTTGCAACATGCATATGTTGAAGGATTTCTTTTTTCAATCCGTAAATAAAAGACAAAAAGAAGTGTATCCTTCAGGGGAGTTGTTTTATAATTCTTGCCTTTTCTTTCATCCTAGGTAAAAATTTTGCCCTTTGTCATCTGTCCGACCCTTCTGATAAAAAGCACCGGGCACTGTGATAATTAGTTTAGCATTTCAGATGAGTAGAGATGGAATAAATAATCAATCATGTATTTCTGAGACAAAATGTCTGATCTTCCATCATGTGATGGATACGGTTACTTCAGGTGAGAATTCAACAGCCCTTAACTTCACATGATTTTTTTAATAGTAGATCTGGTTACCTGATCCCTGCATCCCAGACAGAGACCCACTTAGTGTTGCTGTGCAGTGCAGTGTGAGTGTACAGGCACATAATGATGAAGTCTTCCAAATTCATTAATAAATCCTTATGTGACTATGCGCAGTACATGAACCAAGTCTGAAATCCCTATATGTACAGTATAGTCATGGTTCTGTGTTGTTAAAAAATTAATAAGAACTAAGCAGTGTCTATATTTAAGGGGGGTTATGGGTGATTTTCCCCCTACTCATTTTGCTATTTCAACTTCTCTGTTTCTCAATATTTTATTTTTATGATTAAAAAAATTTCCCCTTGCCTGCATGATAAAGTGTCAAGTCTAGCATGGTTTACATAGAGCCTGCCACAGGCTGTCTGTATTCTTCAGAGTTTCATGCCTCCTCCCTTTAGAAATACTTGCCCTGTACCTCTTTTTTGCCCCAGCCCTCGATCAAACCCTGACCTAGGATGACCCATTTAGCTCTAAATTCTAGACACCCGAAGAAACTTTTCGTTTCCTAAATATTCTACTGTTTGCCTCTGTGGATACGGTTCTCTTGGCTGGTTTTTGAGCCTCCTCTTCTAAGGCCACGTCAAATATCATCTTCTTAGCAGGTGTCTCACTGAAGCCTTACTTATTTCCACTTCTTTGTTTCCTGTAGTCCATATTACATTTTTCTACAGTTGTATAGTTCTGTATGTCTCCCAGCCCAACAACTCCTAGACTAAAATTTAGCATATTCATCTTTCTGACTCCAGTGCTTTTAGGATACTGCCTGGCTCACAAAAAATGCCCAGAAAAACATTTTTTAAGTGTCAGTTCTGTATCTTAGGGTGCCTGGCTTGGAACCTAAATTAATCAGTTCCTTTAACTGTCATAAAAACAATTGGGGCTCAGTGAGTAAGCCTTAGTCGTACTTTGTGTGCTTTTAGTTAAATTCAGCCTCTTTGAGAAGCATTGGCTTTCTAAATAACTATTATGTAATGAACCAGGTCATTTGCAATCTGCATCAACATGGTATTTAGGATTTTGCTGCCTTTTGCAGAATGTAAGATTAAATATTTTCGTGACTAAATCTGATGTATTTAGTTACACCATAGGTATTAGTGCCCTGCTAGTATACCATACAGATTTCTACTCCTTTTCTGTATTTTGTACATTTGCTCTTCTATATTCTGGTACTGAAAACAAATATTTATTAGAGAGTATCATGAAAATTTCCGAAACTTTAAATATGTTAAAGAGCTGACAAAGTGCAATATGAATTGACACACCATTGAAATTAAAGTTCTTTTCCTGCTAGAACTGAACAAGTTTGTATGTTAATCAACATGCATTTATTGAGTACTTATATGTTACAGGTACTGTAAAGATAAAATAGTAGTTTCGACAGCTCCTGAATTTGTATTTTCTATGATTTTTTTGTATTTTATTTACTTAATTTTTTAAACTATTTTGTGGAATAACTTGTAGTAACACGCATACATCTTAAATGTACAGTTGGATGATTTTTACCTGTGTCGCACCATGTAACTGTCCCCTGTGTCAGTGTTGTCCGTACCCAGCACTCCCTTGTGCCACCTTCTGGCAGATCATTCTCCCTTCCCCTGCTTCCCCACGAGTGTAACCAGTTCTGACCTCCCTATCCTTGGAATCATAGAGCATGTCCTTTTGGGTATATAGTTTCTTTCATTAAGAATGACATTATTGAGATTCACTTATGTTGTGTGTTAATAATTGTTCCTTCTTTTTACTTGCTGCATATTATTTTTAACTGCTTTTTGCTTCATTTTCATTTTGGTGAATAAGATTCATTATACGGAAGTGTAAATATTCAATATGTGTTAATTGGTATGTGCTGAGGGCTGCCAGCTTTACAGACCTACTAGCGATAGAACTGTCGAGAAGAAGAGCTGCAAAGGCTTAGAGGTTGCAGAGTTCAGCCACTTCATTTTCTCAAATGAGGGACCTAAGACTGGAGGGTTAACTAGACCCCAGGTCCCGCGTGGATCTAGACCAGGTTTCTTCCTGAGGTCAACATGCTGCGTCACAATTCAGACTTGGTCACATGGATGATCCCAGTTAACAGGAAAGCAGTCTTGGGAAGCTAGTAGTTTAGAAATCAGTCATCAGCAAGACTTAATACGTTGGCCCATAAATGGTAAGAATTTCAGTTATCTGGAAATTTCTTTCATTCATCTATAATATTGTACTTCCCTCTTTGTGTCAATTAAATTGAGGTGTTACTGATTCTGTTTATGGAACTTCTTCTTTTATTAGAACCAGTGCTTAAAGGAGAAGGAAGGGGAACGTTTAAACCAATGTGCGTGTTTATTGTGATGTTTTCAGTTTCAGTGCATCATCTTGAACTTCTGCCGTTCCCGGATGTTGTTCTTTTAAAGCCTCAATGAAAACCACAAAGATTATTTTTAGGATGAGAAGTCTTAGGGTAAATTCTGATTCTGTGATCTCTGTAAGTAAAAAAGTAGTCCTTAATCTTATACCTTTCTGCTAAGGTAGTAGTGATTCATAGAAAGTTCCATAGGAAGGCTTTTAAAGAAGAGATTAGTGGACCCAAAGCAATGGAAGATTAAATCCCTTACTAACATTCTTCAGAATGCTAGAGCCTCCTTCAATATAATCAGTAAACATAGAAACAAGTGGCTTATCTTTTTTCCTAATTATAAAGCACTGGTTTTCAAACAGAATTGAAACCCATTAGTTGGTTATGAAATAGATTTAATGAATAGCAACTATCATTTTATATTTTTAGACGGAAAGGCAGAAGGAAGAGTACGGCAGATACCCATCTGTGTTACCCAGATTCAACAAACATTTTCACATTTGCTTTGTGTCTGCGTGTATGTATGTTACATACAGATATCAGGGCATATCTTTTCTGATATGTATCTAAAAATAAGGACTTTTCCTATATAATAAAATTAACATGCCTAACAAAATTAATTGTAATTTCCTAATACGCAGTTGTCTAAAAAATGAGCTAACCAACTGTGTTTTTTTAAAATACTGTTGCATGTATAAAGATAAGTGTTTGATAAAATTTGTGTTTCAGTTATGTATGTGTGTATACATGTGCACATATGTATGTATGTAGTGGTACATATGTATTTCTTACTATGGGTCTCATTCAGAATTGGGAATATACTGCTTTATAGCATAGGAAAGTTGGTTATAATAAGTATTTGCTACCCAGTGATACTGCTAGTTTTGAGCTGAGTATTGTGTGGTGTCTAAAAAATGAATACTTCTAGTAATCTAAAAATCCAACCAGGAAGATAAAACAGGTAGGGACCCCCACTCAACAGTATAAATAAGAGCCAAAATGGATCAGAAAGGATAGGAAGTGACATGGGCCTCAAGGAAGAGATTTTTGAAGGAATGGTAAGATTTGGATAAGACAGAGAGGCCTTGGAAATGTTGTGTCCAAAGGGAACGATGTAACTACTGAGGTTAAAAAAAAAAGTACAGAAATGTATTGTGTTCTACAATGCTGGGATCTGTCTGGTGGAGGTTGGAAGAAAGGAGGAAGACATTGGAGAACTGGAATGGGAAAAATTACTCAGATTAAATACCAACAGGAGGAAGAACCCAATTCCTTTATTAAAAAGAAGAATCGTACATCTTGAGCATTTTGTAACATGATGTAAGTGGAAGTTTAGAAGACGAGTGTAAGGATTCACCATGGACTAGATAGATAGAAGTAAAATGTTGAAAGCAATGAAACCCGATTAAACCATTGCCCTTTGTATATGTGAGGTAGGGAGTTGGGGGCCGGATTTAGGTAGATGGACCCGGAAATAGCAAGGAAGTGTCAATCTAGAGAGAAATTGCTAGACAAAGAAATAACAGAATTTGGTGGCAGCTTGAATAAGGGATGAAGGAGAGAGGACCTGGTAAAATTAGAGAATGAAGCCATTGATAGATAAGGTCATGGGATTAACTATAGCCCGATTGAAAAAAAATCTCACACTTTATAAAGACAAGCTTCCATGACATAATACTCTCAAGAAATAATTTAGGAGGTTTTTTAGAGAAAGTAGCAAGTTATGGTCATTAGATAAGCTTTTCTAATACAATTTCCCCTTGTTTTGCCTAAAGACTTAGAGATAGGAAATGTTAGACATCTGTCTTTAGGGTCTTAATTTAGAGTTCTGGTTTTACTGAAAATAGCAACCTAGAAGATTAATGACACTTATTTAAAAATTAAGGACCAGATATTGAGATTTAACATTTTAGTCATTAGAGGTACTGTACCTTTTTAAAAGTTAGATTAAATCACTCGAATACTAGGTCGTCTGCTTTTGGGTTGGTGGGCAGTTTTAAGAAGTATTAGCTTTGCTGTTCAGGTTCATCGAAACTTGATCCTTAAGGCACTTCCTGGCGTGAGTTTGAGATTCCTCCCTCTCTGCGGCAAGATGCAGATGCACGCACAAGCAGATTCCATGGGGTGGCAGTGCTCAGCTTCCACTGGAAGAGCTTAATCATGACAACAGCAGCACCATTGTTCTTGGCTCTGGACTTTTCCGAAGTTCCCACCTATTGGGGGTATGTTGTGTTTCATAAACGATAGCTCACACTTACAGCACTTATTCTGTACAAGGCCCTGTTCCAAGCACTTCATAAATATTAATTCATTGCATACTCACAGTCACCCTGTGAAGTCGACACCTGCCCCCGCTTCACAGACGAGGAAACTGAGTCATAGAGTAAGTAACTACTTGCCCAAGGGGATACAATTAACATGGCAGAGCTGGGATTTGAACCTGCATAGTCTGGCTCTGAATCTGTGCTCTTAAACCACTAGCTTAGGCTACCACTGTGCCACAGTTAAGCTCTGTTTAGGACACACGGCTTTGGAATCAGGGCTTTTCCTGTGAATCTGAGCTGGCTAGTTGCTGCAAGTATTGTGAGTGGCCCTAGAAGGCTGTTGCCTCCGTTTGGAAATACAGTCAACCCAAATACAGACTTGGATTCTAAGAAGGGTCATGGTATAGTGTTTATCTTAAAAATCACAATCCACAATTCAATTCATTTCTTGCAGTTTCCTTCCTCCCAGATTACAAAACAATAAGTTCCTAGAGGACTATTGTCTCTCTGAAACATGACTCTGGTGCTTGTGAACTGCTGTAGCTGTGGGAGAAGGAAGCCTCCTCTTATCTGCATCTTGGTAGCAGAGCCTCTAATGATTACAGTATCCACTAGAGCTTTAGCCAAAAGAGGGAGTTGATGTGTAAGCTGGCATGTTCCCCTGGCATTGAGAATCATTTTTAAAATGGTTAAAACAGAAACAGCCTACATTTTTTATTACACAGGATATCTTGGGATTTAAGCTAGTGTTTCGTTTTACTTATTAAATGTCAAATTTGGAATATCTCCAGTAATTGCCTTACAGCACCAAGAACTGTCCAAAGCCGTCCGTTAGTATTCTCCCTTCTGGTTTCTCTACCATGCATACTTTTTACTTTGTAATATTTAACGGTAGCACAGTGATTTAAGTAAAGGAACTTTTAGGCATTGTAAGGGTTATGGAAAACATGTTCATGTCTAGGAAAGGGTCTGGTATATGCAGTAGGATCTCAGTAGAGGTTGGAAATATTATGAAAGCCCAGCCCTTGGAGCCAGGTGGAGTCACAGCTCTTCTACATGCGAGCTTTATGACTTCAGTTAAGTCCCTTACTTTTTCGATCTGGAAATGAGAATAATTGTTGTAATCTCAGATTCTTAAAAGGAAAAATAAAATAATGTATGTGAAGCATTTAGAAAATTATACGATACTTAATACGTCCTTCGTAACTAGTAGCTTCTCTTTTTAAAATAAATTTGAACTATCGTGCCAAGATCCTGTCCTCTTTTGGACCATTCTTCTTGATGCCTGCTTTTGGCCTTAAACAAGTCATTGCCTTCTTAGACTTCAGAGGATAAAAGGGCTCCTTTACTTTTGTGTTCCTATTCTATTGAACTGTGATTTCCTAAGGCACAAGGAGCTATAATCGTCCGTTGGTATCCCTGGGGCGTTGTTTCCAGGACCCGCCTTGAATACCGAAATCCTTGGATGATCAAGTCCTGTAGTCGGCCCCAGCTTCCGCAGGTTCAGCCACAGGTTGTGTAGTGCCCTAGTATTGATTGAAAACAAATCTGTGTGTAAGTGGACCTGTGCATTTCAAACCCATGTTGTTCAGGGATCATCTGTACCCTTGACATTCTTGCTGGTGTATTGGCTAAATTCTTTTTTAAAGTTTTTCATCTAATGCAATACAAGACTGCTTCCTTATATGCTACCACAGATAATGGATTGAGCTCAGACATGGATGTGTTAGAAGGAGCAGGCACCTAGTTCTCTGCAACAGTTAGGATGGTAACCGCAGCGGAAATGTCACTTAGGAAGGGAGTACACCTGCATGTTCTGTACATTGTGGGTCTTAGAATCTGTCGTTTGATAATTGGTTGCCTGTATTCTGCTTGCAGCAGCTAAGAGCGTGAGACACATTCGTCTCCTGAATATCTGATCTCTTGCATGAATCACAGCCATTAATTAACAGTCCAAAGTCCAGTCTGTCTTGAAAGCAGTCCAGCACCACCTCAGCTGTAGGTTCTTCTTGATCTCGTTGCAAGCAGCTGAGAGGATGTTAAACATGTGGGACAACTGGCTGCCCCAGTTGGCTCTGTCAACCATTGATTCACGCAACAGATAACAAGGTCCTATCGAGGAAGGAATGTGGGGCAGGACACAGGTGGCTTAGGAGACATTCCCTCCCCTCCAGGCTTCAGGACAGTGGGGGAACAAATGTTACACAAATGCTTACCAGACCTAGAGAAGAAGTACTGGAAAAGGGGAACATGCAGATTTGGGGGAGAGTATAAAGGAAGCTGGGCATGGGAATGGGGGAGGCTTTGTGGAAGAGACAGTGTTTGGGTTGGTCCTTGGAAGGTACCTGGGGATGGAGGTATGGAAGGCCAGGGTGAGGTACTTAACACGGAGATTTAGGAGAGTGCGTGAAGCATTCTGGGGTTTATTGGACTAATGGAATGCAGTGAAGGTTAAAAGCTTTAGAGCTTGCTACAAATCTTGGTTCTGTGTCTTATTAGCTGTAACCATGACTTATCTGATGGCTCCTCACTTCCAAATCTGTAAAGCAAAGCTAATGGTGCCTACTTCATGGAGCTGCGGGGATTAAAGGAGAGCGTGTATCAAGCTGCATTCTTACTCTGGTGCTGGTGCGTAGATGTGCTCACAGTAGCATTACGGATGAGTCTGCTGGTATAGGGTAAGACAGGACCCTGATCAAGAGCATTTTAAATTCTTCGCTAAGGATTTCATACTTTAGGGAACTTAAAAGATTTTTGAGAAGGAACAGGACATGGTCTGTTTTATCTTTTTTTTTTTTTTTTTTTGCGGTACGCGGGCCTCTCACTGCTGTGGCCTCTCCCGCTGCGGAGCACAGGCTCCGGACGCGCAGGCTCAGCGGCCATGGCTCACGGGCCCAGCCGCTGCGCAGCATGTGGGATCTTCCCGGACCGGGGCACAAACCCGTGTCCCCTGCATCGGCAGGCGGACTCTCAACCACTGCGCCACCAGGGAAGCCCTGTTTTATCTTTTAAAAAGATAATTTTGTGCTCGCTTCAGCAGCACATATACTAAAATTGAAACGATACAGAGAAGATCAGCATGGCCCCTGCGCAAGGATGACACGCAAATTCATGAAGCGTTCCGTATTTTAAAAAACTAAAAAATAAAAAGATAATTTTATTCAGTCCAAAGAAGTCAGAGTTGTTATATTGATTGTCTCATTTGAAGGTCCAGCATGGCTTCAAAGTAAGGTTGTTTTTCCATACTAATAAATATCAAAATGTTGATTGAATGCATTTTTCATGGACATCTAAAGGTTGTTTCTTTAAATGTAATGCTGTTTATAACTTTGGTAGAACTGAAAGCAGCTTTTTATTTCCAATTGCTATTTGGTGAAAATGCTGCTGGCTTACATTAGAAAAAATAAAGTTGCTCAAGGGAAATAACTTCAGTATTGCAAAAGGGAAAGAAATGAATATAGATCAGTTTTCCTTTGCTCCCTCATAACTTAGCTATGTTATTTCTGAGCCCTGTGTGATGTCTAGTAGTGTTCTGATCCATTTAAAACAGAATTCTATACTACAGGTCATCCAGTACATATGCCCCTACCCCGTATTTGTTATAGTACCAAAACCAAATTAAACCCCTGGTCTGCAGGGAATAGTTCAATTATGAGGCTTAGGTTTGCTTAGGGAATGTGCTTTAGGGCCTGAGTACCAAATGCCATTTTCTGGCTCAGTCTTAATATAGCATCTTTTCAAAGGACATGGACCAAGTTGTGACCCTACTTTCTCTGGGTGCCCTGGGAAAGGAGGATGGAAAGAGCTGTGCCAACTTATAAGCTCAGTGTGTTTGACCACATTCCCCCAATTACATTTGGGAGTGAGTCTAGTTTCATCTCCAGGCAGCCTGACATACCTAGCATCTTTAGATTAAAGTTCACCTACCTCCTTCCAATGAGAATCAGGTTATGATAGGCACATGGAAAATATAGGTGGAGTAGCCATAATACCCCAAAGTTCTAAAAAAGGAAGGAAAAGCAAATAGGCTCATTGTCAAGTCTAACAGTTACTCTCAGTTTGGTTCTGAACTTCCTAGTATCCACAGCAAAAAGGGAAACATGATTATTGGTATCTGATAGACACCCCTATCATATTTACTGTTATATCCACTTTATGTATTGATCCAAGAAGCTATACTTTAGTAGACAAATTGCCTTCCCTTTTATGTAGGGCACCTGTAATGAACAGAGCATAGATTGAAATGAAAAGTTCCTCGGGTATGTATTCAGGCTGCTTCTTTTAAAAGCAGGCATTAGGCCAAGTGAGATCTCCAAGGATCCTTCCACCTCTGAAAGTAACTTCTGTTGCGGGTGGCTGCCACTCATACGAAGTTATCCATCATTGTGTATCTAAGAGGGCGATGCGTGTCCTTCAGACCCCTTGTTCAGATTGGAGATGCCGGAAGACAGCAGGACAGGCCTGGGATTCGTAGTTATCGCTCAGAAGCTTAGCTTACGCACATGTCCCTACCAAGAACACTCACCCTCCATGTTTCGGGGGTAGGGGAGGCAGTGAATAAATGCTATAGGAAAAGGAGAAGGTTAGGCCTCGGCCCTGGGGGGAGGCAGGCCTTCTGCCCGCAGGCTTCCTTTCCAGCCATTCTGCTCTGCCCACTGGATCAGGGCCTTGGGAACCAGTTTTTGCCCCTTAGAGCTGCCTCTGCTCCCTCAGTTCCTGGGGGTGCTTCTCCTGGAGCAGAACGTCCCTTCTCCCTTAACCCTCAAAGCAAGTGCTCAGGTCCCTTTCCTGGGAAGGTTTTGCTGACAGACGCTGCTAGGAACGGACGGGGAATAACCATGGTGGGGACGGATCCCAGAACCCCTCCGAAGTTGTTAGGTTAGTGCCCAGGGGTTCTCACTCACCCCTTCCCTTGGTTTGTTCTGGGTATAGGAACTAAAAGCCTCAATGACGCTTATTCTAGTTTACTCCTAAGTTTGGGGCTTCCTGTTTCCCCTTCTTTAGGACTCACCGTCCCGCGTCTCCCCGCAAGAAGGAACTGTGACCCCTTCCATCAGGAAGGCGGAGTTCTTGGTAGAGGTGAGGGGCTGGCGTTAGGGGCTCACTTCCCGTCCCTAAACTTGCCTGTTTTTGAGGTACATGGGGTTCCCAGAGAGTCCTTCCTCCTCTCAGTAGCACCCTTTTCTCAGGTCTCCTCACAGCCTCCAGCGCTCCCTCCCTCGGGGACATGGCTGTCCTTTAGCTGCCTGTGGTTCTCAGTGTAGATTGGTATTTTCATTACCATACCCTTCCCCTTCTGCTCTTCAAGGCACAGTCTTTTTTAATCTGGCCTCCCCCCTCCTTTAATTTAATTCTTGTGTAGATTATAAAGTACACAGTAAATCCTTACCAGGTAAGGGATTAGTTTGCATTAATTGAAAGCTCTTTTGAAGAAATAGGTATTTTTCCTAGTGTATGTAACTCAAAGTAGTTTCCCTACCACTGTTGCCTGGTAGAGGTTAAATGAGAAGATAATTATTTCTAATTACAGTATCAAGTGTTTGTAAGTGCTTGAAGATATTTGAAGAATTTGTTTTTGAGAACCCTGAACACTTTGCCTAATCTCCCTTACACTGTTAATTAGCAGTATCTGTGGATAAAGGATTGGGCTTTCAAAAGTACGTGTATTCCAGCCCCGGTTCCAAAGGATCCTTGATTCCAGGTTTACTTTACCTGCAGTCAAGAAAGAGAACTTTTGATGCTACAGATTTTCTTTTTTCAGGGATACCAAGAGGAAGAGGTGGGGAGAAATAAAACCTTTATGGTAAAAACTAGTGACTCAATTCCTGTTCCGTACACCGTGAACAGAATGTACCACTGTCAGAAATGGACTATGAAAGGAAGTGCTCTTTGTCTAAACAAATTAGAACAAACATTGTACTAAGACACTTTACTAATAACATATCCTTTTGGATACCACATGAGGGTCTTTTTGGCTTTTTCATTTTGAGCATGTAGTGTGGAGAAGTAGCTTTCTTCTCAAATATAGGTCTTGAATATTCTGTATAGGTATCTGGAGTAGTGACGTCTTGATAAGGATGCTTATTGAGCCTTCAGAGTTATTTTTCCAGTACAGATTGGCTCAGTTAGCAAGAAAACCAGATGTTTGATGCTAGGGTCCCGTGAATGGGTTGGCTTCCCTGGGTTCCATATTCACTGAGTGGCTAGACATTTTGCAAGTGCATATCAGGTGACCACAGTGTAGCAAGAGGGAAGATGGCTTGGTAGCATCATGTATATTACCAGTAAGGAAGTGATATAGGGACTTCCCTGGTGGCACAATGGTTAAGGATCCACCTGCCAGTGCAGGGGACATGAGTTCGAGCCCTGGTCCAGGAAGATCCCACATGCCGCGAAGCAACTAAGCCCATGCGCCACAACTACTGAGCCCGCGTGCCTAGAGCCCGTGCTCCGCGACAAGAGAAGCCACCGCAATAAGAAGCCCGCACACCGCAACAGAGTAGCCCCCGCTCTCAGCCGTTAGAGAGAGCCCACGCTCAGCAACGAAGACCCAACGCAGTCAAAAGTAATAAATACATTAAAAAAGGAAAAAGAAAGTGATATAAAGCTCACATTCTTCTGATAGAACGTACAAAGTTCCCCCCTTCAGGGCCATGCTGAGCAGTGCCTTGTTTTCTCAGCTCTGTCACCCAGCCTAGGGAAGGGTGTCTTCCCTTCTCTCCGGGCAAGTCCATGGCTTATCTGCTGAGCGCCTGTTCCTGTATATATCTAGATATCAACTCTTCACTTGTAAGGCCCCAGCATCTTCTTTATAGGCTCCTTGTCTTACTTGCTTTTCTGGTTTTTACCATTTTTCTCCTTCTCCTTCTTCTCTTTGTGATTGTAAATGCATGGGCATGATTCTGATAAAAGCAATAGCTTTTTTATCCTCATAAAATTATTTTGCCTCAGTCACTGTCTGCCTTTTAGAGCATGGATGAAGTGGAATGGACTTTACAGGCCGTGCCAAACCCGAGAGGGGTGTGGCTTCAGGTGGCAACACCAGGGCCTTGGTAGGAAGTCGCGTGGATGAAGATTTCAAGCTCAGCCTGAGGGTTGGGTCTGGACCGAACCTGGAGTGCCCACAGAAGTCCGGGTGACCATGTGAGGGACACTACAGAACGGGTGCTCACGCGGTTGGTGGCTTGTACAGATCTCCCAGAGTCTTGCATAGTTCATATAAACCGAGTGGAGCCCCAGCTAAGCTGTTTATTTTCTGGGGATTTCAAGAAACATACATATTCTTTATGAGGCTTGCTTTTCTCGTAAAATAGGGCTGGTGTGAAGAATATGTGAATACATAAAAAATATTTAGCATAATGCCTGACTCATAATCAAAGTACTCGGTCAGTATTGTCAGGGAAGCATGCTCTGAAGACAGACGGCCTGGATTTCAGTCCTATCTCTGATGTTTACTAGGCAATTTACTTAGCTTCTCTGCATCTAGTTTTCTCATTTGTAAAATGGTACTAATAGTAGAACCTGTCTCAGATTTTTTAGCCAATAGGATATAGCACGTGTCACTAACAGGATACTTTTTCCTCCCGGGCGTGTGGTAGGATTGAAGTTAGGTAGGGCCAGTGCAGTGAGTTCAGGAAGCCCAGGAGTCCCTTCTGGGGCAATCTTTAGGAACCAGTGGACGATTTGCCAAGTTACCTGCCCCTGCTGTGGCCACCAGCAGCGTTCCTGATGGTAGGGGCTCCATCACAGCCTGGGTCCCTCAGCCTACCAGCAGCAGGCTTGTTAGCATGAGCGAGAGAGAAGCCTTTCCCTTTTTTCAAGCCCCTGGGATTTTGACGTCGATGGTTACCCCAGCAAAGCCTAGCGCATTCTGACTGGCACACCAGAGGAACAGCCTTGATGCTACACCTAAAGTTAGATTTCAGCTGAAATGAGTAAGACTGCAGAATGTCAGCTGTGTTGGCTTGGACACTTAGGCCACAAAAACCTGCAAAAGCCTTTGGGTCCTGAACCTGGAGCTCCTTTGTGGGCCTGTCTGTAACACCGCTCTCGTGTGTGCTCTGAAATACCTGTTGCCTGGGCAGTGACCACCGGTTTGAAGGACCTGACCCTTTCCTTACATGACCAAGCTCAAGCAGCTTTTCTTCAGGCAAAAGTTTACCATATCTGGCCTTGGGACTAAGCAGGTGGTTGTTATCTGGCCTCGGGACTAAGCAGCTGGTTGTTATCTGTCCGCTGGTCCTGATCTCTCGGCCCCTGCACCTTCTGGCCACTCTGTGACCCCAGAGCCCCAGGCTCTCCTGCCGCAGTCCACACCCTCCCGGTGTCCACAGGAGCCTGCATTCCCCTTTCCAGTTCTCCTGGTTTGGATGGTGTGCCTCTGCTTGGCTGTGCTGCCCTTTTTGTTCATGTCTCTCTGGAGCTTCAGGGGGCACACATGACATGTCATGGGGGGCAGCCCTCTCTGGAAGCTTGAGCCATGTGTCTGAGCAGCACTGATAACGACCGAGATGTGCTTGGCATCCCAGTGAGGAAGGTGAGCTCCCGGGGGTAATGGTGCTGGAGTCTTGGGTTGGAGCAGAGATGATTCAGTGTCAGGTTTTGACATCTGTCCAGGGCTTAAAGCTTTTCCTTGCCTTTGTTCCAGAACACTGAGATGACAGTGGAAATGTTTCTGCTGCCAGAAGGAAAACACCATTGGGAATGGCTTTTCACTAGCACGCTGGTGGTCTGCTTTTCACGTAAGGTAATAATAGACGGGTAATTCGGAGAGAACTGAAGGAGGTTAGCAGTCATTTTTAAAGACAGCATCTTTTCTGCCAAATCGGTAATTCAACTTCCTTTTTTTATTTTATTATTTTTAAAATTTTTTGGCTGTGCTATAAAGCATCTTACTTCCCCGACCAGGGATGGAACCCGTTCCCCCTGCAGTGGAAGCACGGAGTCTTAACCACTGGACCGCCAGGGAAGTCCAGCTTCCTTATTTTTTAAAAATTGGAAAATACAACAGCATAATAAAAAGAATGACTCCTTACAATGCCACGGTGCAAAGATAGCCATTGGTAACAATTTGGAGCTTGTTTTTCTGTTAGTTTTTTCGTACAGGTACATTTTTTAAATGAGATCGGGATGATAAACAATAGCAAACCTCTACTGAAACCATTTTCTGTGCCAGGAAGTCTTTAAGTACTTCATGCGCATTATCTCATTTATTTCTCACGACTCTTCAAAGAATCATTATCTCCATTTTACAGAAGAGGACACTGAAGCACAGAGAGGCTAAGTCATTTTTCCAAGGTCACACAGCTCATAAGAGTGGTGCCAAGATGGAAACCAAAGCAGTCTGTCTCCTGAGCCCAGGGTTTTGACTATCCTGTGTGTGGCACTGTCTCACAGTCAAGATAGCTTGGAGTACACTTCATGGCATTTTGCAGTGTTAGCTCTGAGTTGTCTGGTTCTGTCTCCTCATTCTATAGATTAGGACATCAAAGACCACACAGGTGATTAGATATACCCGAGGACATATAGCTGGTAAATGTTAGTGCCAAAACTGGAGCACGTGTCCCACGATCCACCTGCTGATTGACTCTGGGCCATCTGTGGACCTTTGTCTTCCTCCCTGGGCCCCAGCCCTGAAGCAGCTGCGTTGTACTGGTGACCTCCGTGCCGAGTCCAGATGAAATGGAGGACGGAGGACTCCCACAGCTTTCTTCCAGCATATACCTGAAATCCCAGTTTGAGTTCAGGGAAATGGATGGGCAGCTAGTGATACGTGTTAGCTGGATCTTAATTATCCTGCAGAGCTAGGGCTGCAAAAGGCTGAAGCGTGCAGCCCAGCAATAGTTCCGGCTTTCCACCCTCATCAGACATTTCTAACTGAGATTTGCCAACCAGCAGTGAGATTGATTGATTGAGCTTTAAACGCTCTTGCTTTCCTCCACCTGGACTCTCGGGGACATGCCAGGCATTGTTGTAGCTTGACAGTAAGCCAGAAGTCAGCCAGCCATCCGTGAGTAAACATTCCTGCGTACACGGCTGGCCTGGCCCAGCGTCTGTGAGAGAACTGGGCCCTTGCCCTGAGATGTTGGGGCTGGGTGGCCAGCTGCCATGGGCTTGAGAATTAAAGGAAGAGGAGCAGGTGATGCGGTGATGCCTTCTTGCTGTGTTTGGTAAGGTAAGATTTACAAGCCTCTGTATCTTCAGAGGTTTGGTGGACTTCCTAATAGGGGCTATCAAGCAGGTGGGTTTTTTTTAAACAACCTAATCTGATCTTATCAGAGCTCCAGGAGGGCAGGAGCCCTCCTTCTTATGACTCTTACAATGTGGAGCAAAAGAAAGACAAGAGGAACACATGATACATTAATCAA
Organism: Delphinus delphis; assembly: GCF_949987515.2. Classification (NCBI taxonomy): domain Eukaryota; kingdom Metazoa; phylum Chordata; class Mammalia; order Artiodactyla; family Delphinidae; genus Delphinus; species Delphinus delphis. The sequence continues at coordinate 76,425,262 of NC_082693.1, read as the reverse complement.
AACTAGTGTATTCTGGGCTTCCCTGGCGGCGCAGTGGTTGAGAGTCCGCCTGCCAATGCAGGGGACACGGGTTCGTGCCCTGGTCCGGGAAGATCCCACATGCCGCGGAGCGGCTGGGCCCGTGAGCCATGGCCGCTGAGCCTGCGCGTCCGGAGCCTGTGCTCCGCAACGGGAGAGGCCACAAGGGTGAGAGGCCCGCATACCGCAAAAACAACAACAACAACAAAAAACTAGTGTATTCTGTTAGAAGTCAGGTTCGTGGTTACCTCTGGAGATGGGGGTGATGTTGTTATGACTGAAGGGGGCACAAGGGGAGCTTCTGTTCTTTTTTTTTAAAACTGGGTCCTGGTTACACTAGTTTCACAGTTTGTGAAGATTTGAGTTTTATTCTTTTTAGATGTGCTCTTTTCTGCATGTAAATGAAACTTCAACTAAAGTTTAAGTCTTTATTTGTGTATCAAGTTGCTCATTGATACTAAAAAAACTCTGTTTAGTTGAATCGGGTTGAAATGATGTAGAACTAACTTACTACCTAGGTATTAAGAAAACATCTTTACCTGGAATGGTCGTGTCTATGTGGACTGAACTGCTATGGTCATTTTTTTATTCTCCTCAAATGTATCTTAAATGATTTCAGTGTAGATTCTCCTGGAAATAAAGAATGATGTCGCTTTAGTTCAGCAAACATTTAATTGACAGCCTCCTGTGAATAAGGGGCAATGCTAGCTCTACTAGCTGGGTGCAGGTGTGGTACCACCTCTCCCCTGAAGGAGCAGATGAACGATAAAAGGAGGGATAAAGTGCCACAAGAGCACCATGGGGGAATCACAGAAAGGACAGGCAGCTTTCTGGCGGGACTAGGAAAAGATTCATGGAAAAAGTAGCACTTGAAATGGATTGTGAAGAGTATGTTGGATTTTGGGACCTTCCAATGCAGGGGACGTGGGTTCGATGCCTGGTCGGGGAGCTAAGATCCCACATGTCTTGGGGCAGCTAAGCCCGCATGCCACAACTAGGGAGAAGCCCACGTGCCGCAACTAAGATCCGATGCAGCCATAAATAAATAGATAGATAGATAGTATGTTGGAGTTTGATAAACAAGTGGATGGATGGCCGGCATTGTGAATATCATGCATGTGAACTTTAGGTTGCGTGGCTCCCTTAAGATGACTGGCATCCATCAGGTGCAAGGTGAGGCCTGAAAGGTAAGCTGTGGACTGAACAGTGACCAAGTTGTGTTACATAATTTGGGAGGCACTAGGGAGCCAAAGAGATTTTCTGTGAAGTAGAGTAGCACAATCAGATTGGATATCTTCAGTGAAATCGAATTTCCAGCCTCGTGGTTGTACCGTTACCGTTAATTACCCTGTCTGCCCAAAACAAACATTTCCTGGGCTTAGTGCATCCTTTGTTACTGTAATTTGAGCCCATTCCTGTTTGGGTCCCCTGGTGAGCCATAGCTGCTTGGCTTCCATGAACTTCCTGCGGTCATCTCTCCAGGACCTGAAGGTGATGATTATGTGCCTTCTTTAGTCTCTGCACCCGTCCTCCCCCTGACCAGGTGAAGTCACAATTGCTTTATCCCTTTTTCTAGTCTTACACTGATTTGGCATTTATTTCCTTCCAGCCTTTCCTATGTGATGCTCTTCTGCCAGATAAAGCAACCAGGGTCTCTCATGACAAAGCTGTGTGTGGGAAGAGAGGGGTCAAGAAATAACGCTAACAAACTTTTGTAAGTTGTGAAAGAGGCCTGACCCGCCGACCTGGGATTGTGTCCCACTGTACCATTGGGCTCCCCCCTTTCGGAAAAAGCCCTGGGTAGCCTTTTTCATATGGCAGAATGTTAATGCTCACTGTTGGAAATGGTCCACATTTGAGCCTGAGTCACTTTGGCAGTATGAGGTCTGTTATTATCTTAGCGATTTTTTACTATGTCAGCCTCTTCTCTCCTTAAAAAAAGCTAACTTGAGGGCTTCCCTGGTGGCGCAGTGGTTGAGAGTCCACCTGCCAAAGCAGGGGACATGGGTTCGTGCCCCGGTCCGGGAAGATCCCACATGTCGCAGAGCAGCTGGGCCCGGGAGCCATGGCCGCTAAGCCTGTGCGTCCGGAGCCTGTGCTCCGCAACGGGAGAGGCCACAACAGTGAGAGGCCCGCGTACCACAAAAAAAAAAAAAAAAAAAAAAGCTAACTTGAGCTGAATATTGTCCTGTCTCCCATTTTTTCTGTCAAGACTCTATATCAAGGCACTTTGCTAATCAAAGGGTTGTTAACTTGAAAAATAAGATGCTTCAGTTTAGATCTTAAGTATTTTTGTTTAGAGATTGTGTTCAGACTCTATAAAGACCTGTTTTTAGTCCTCTGGGGACAAGAGTAGTAGAGTGTCCTGAGGTGGAAAAAGGACCAGCGTTAGGGTGACTTGGATTCAAATCCTAGCTCTTTAAGTCTCTGTTTCTACATGTTATATGGATGTAACACATTCTTTGCCTGCCATGGTGGTGAGGCTCAGGCAAGGCAAACCCTGTGGACATTCAGTGCCTGGCGCGCAGACCACATTTGCCTTTCCCATTCATTCATTCATTCATTCATTATTGTCAGCAACAATACCTCACTCAACAATACCTCATGGAAATCCTTCCAAGTTTCCTAGTATGTTTTTTTTTTAATTTTTGAATTTTATTTTATTTATTTTTTTATACAGCAGGTTCTTATTAGTCATTAATTTTATACACATCAGTGTATACATGTCAATCCCAGTCGCCCAATTCATCACACCACCACCCCCACCCCCCGCCTCTTTCCCCGCTTGGTGTCCATACGTTTGTCCTCTGCATCTGTGTCTCAATTTCTGCCCTGCAAACCAGTTCATCTGTACCATTTTTCTAGGTTCCACATACATGCATTAATATACGGTATTTGTTTTTCTCTTTCTGACTTACTTCACTCTGTATGACAGTCTCTAGATCCATCCACACCTCAACAAATGACCCAATTTTGTTCCTTTTTATGGCTGAGTAATATTCCATTGTATATATGTACCAAAACTTCTTTATCCATTTGTCTGTCAATGGGCATTTAGGTTGCTTCCATGCCCTGGCTATTGTAAATAGTGCTGCAGTGAACATTGGGGTGCATGCCTTTCCCTTTTAGAGCACAATCTAGCCACCCCCTTTGCCAGGGTGCTCAATGATGCTTTGCAATTCCTTTTTTCCAGGTGGCCCTTGAGTGAGAAAGCTATTTCACATGGTCTTAATATTGTCACTGTTGTTGTTGTTTTTAACATCTTTATTGGAGTATAGTTGCTTTACATGGTGTGTTAGTTTCTGCTGTACAACAGAGTGAATCAGCTATACATATACATATATCCCCATATCCCCTCCCTCTTTCTTCTCCCTCCCACCTTCCCTATCCCACCCCTCTACGTGGTCACAAAGCACCGAGCTGATTTCCCTGTGCTATGCGGCTGCTTCCCACTAGCTATCGGTTTTACATTTGGTAGTGTATGTATGTCAGTGCTACTCTCTCACTTCGTCCCAGCTTCCCCTTCCCCCTCCCCATTGTTGTTTTTAATCACTTTGGTTGAGTTTTGGGTTATTTGTTTCCATATCTGAATACTGTTGTTTTATTACTCAATTATTAAAATTAATCTTGCTCCATATTATTCCATCATATCTGTTTAATCATTCCATTAAGAAAATAATTTCTTGTGTTGACGAATGTACCTACTGGGACTTTGCTTCCTTCCTTCCTTCCTTCCCTCCCTCCCTCCCTCCCTTCCTTTTTTTTTTTTTTTTTTTTCATTTTCCTTTTAAATGATTGAGTACCGAATTGGGTTCATTTCCCATAATGGTGAAGTTCACTGTGAATGGGGCATGGCAGGCATCCCAGTTACCTGGGCACTTTGGGAAACCAGAACAGACTTGATAACCTCATCTCATTATGTATTTTCTATCCTGGCAACCAAGAGTTACTATCTAATCAGGCAGAAAGTCAGATACCCTGGCAGAGGTGAATCTCATCGTTCATATACATGGGTGCAGGAGGAGTTGGGTTGTTCTGCATTCAACTTGAGAGGATAGTAGGGAGTTTTTATCTTTCGAATACTTGCAGTTTGAAAATCTGGGGCGTAAAGTATGTCTGTTGTGTGTGCACAGATTCCATCACAGCGACTGTCTCTTCGACTTCTAGTCTGAAAGTGCTTCTTCCCTGTCTCCTCCAGGTAGAACGTCATGACATGAATACCCTAAGCCTTCCCCTGAACATCCGCCGAGGCGGGTCGGACACCAACCTCAACTTTGATGTACCAGATGGCATCCTGGACTTCCACAAGGTCAAACTCAGCGCGGACAGCCTGAAGCAGAAAATTCTAAAGGTCACAGAGCAGATAAGAATCGAGCAAACGTCCCGCGATGGGAATGTCGCAGAGTATCTGGAACTAGTCAGCAGCGCAGACAAGCAGCAGGCTGGCCGCATCAAGCAGGTCTTTGAGAAGAAGAATCAGAAGTCGGCTCAATCCATTGCCCAGCTGCAGAAGAAGTTAGAGCAGTATCACAGAAAGCTCCGGGAGCTCGAGCAGAATGGGGCCCCCAGGAGCTCAAAGGACATTGCCAAGGACAACTTGAAGGACATCCAGTCCCCTCTGAAGGATGCGCAGGCCAAGGCTCGCACCGCTCCCCACAGCCTGGAGAGCAGTAAGTCGGGCCTGCCAGGGGTGTCCCTCACCCCACCCGTGTTCGTCTTCAGCAAGCCCAGAGAGTTCGCCAACTTGATCCGGAATAAGTTTGGCAGTGCCGACAATATCGCTCACCTAAGAAACTCCTTGGAGGAGTTCCGGCCCGAGACCAGCGCCAGGGCCTACGGGGGCAGCGCCACCATCGTGAACAAGCCCAAGTACGGCAGCGACGACGAGTGCTCGAGCGGCACGTCAGGCTCCGCCGATAGCAACGGGAACCAGTCGTTTGGGGCCGGGGGCACTGGCGCACTGGACAGCCAGGGCAAGCTCACGGCCATCCTGGAGGAGCTCAGGGAGATCAAGGACACCCAGGCGCAGCTGGCCGAGGACATCGAGGCACTGAAGGCGCAGTTCAAGAGGGAGTATGGCTTCATCTCTCAGACCCTGCAAGAGGAGACATACAGGTATTTCATGCTCTTCTCTTCACATTCTTTCAGGAGTACGAGTTACTACCTGCGGAGAGATTGCTCGAAGGTGATATGCTAGTGGTTGTATTTTCTGTAAATATGGATATAGGTCAAAAGGCATTTAGGAATCGGTAGTTCTTGCCATACCTTGTGATTCTTAGTTTTGTAATTTGTGACTTGAAGCCTGACAGCTTAGAGAAAGACCTTATACATGTGGGTCTGTTAAAATATCACTATATAGTCGATGACTCGTGCATACTGAGCTCCTGACTCAGTAGGCTGCTGTTATGAGGTCTCGGTACACCAATTTGTAGATCTGTATTTGATTTCCCTCCATAATAACTGTCAAGTAAAAAACGAATTCATTGTCCAGCTAGGTAGCTTTTATTTGGTACATAAATCTTGAAGTCTTTATATAGTGTATTTTTTTATGATATTGTATTTTGCTCAGTAAACTTTCGCCCTAAATGAAGAGCTTTCAAAAGGACTCTTAAGATTATAAGTATAATCAATAATAAATTCAAATCTTGTGGATTATATTAGCTAATTTTTAAAGTCTGGTGTTGTGTAGGCTGGCTTTTAGGTGCCTCTAGCTTAACTAGTGTGTATGCCCAAGTATGAGGTGATTTTCCACCATTTTCCCAATAAAAATATGCACCCCCAAGTTTTTTTGTCAAATAAATGTTAACTTCTAAAAATGTAGATTAAAAAGTGAATGCCTAGGGCTTCCCTGGTGGCGCAGTGGTTGAGAGTCCGCCTGCCGATGCAGGGGACACGGGTTCGTGCCCCGGTCTGGGAAGATCCCACATGCCACGGAGTGGCTGGGCCCGTGAGCCATGGCCGCTGAGCCTGCGTGTCTGGAGCCTGTGCTCCGCAACGGGAGAGGCCACAGCAGTGAGAGGCCTGCGTACTGCAAAAAAAAAAAAGTGAATGCCTATTACATATGGTAAGAGTTAAAATTTAAATTTACTTTACACGTTTTTTATGTGATATATGATTTTATATATGTGTTAATTTAGAGATGTGGCTTTTTTCGGCTGTCATATTTTATGAAATGATTTTTTAAAAACTTTCCACCTACATCTTTGACTTTGGATTCTTTGTCACGTAAGAAGTGTTTCTGCGTCACAGTTTTTCCAGATAATATTGACTTTAATTCCATTCAGATAGTTTGGGATACAGCACCCTTTGGATCCCTTTATTTCAAGTCACAAGCATCCGTTAGGACAGCTTTGGCTCTCATTTGTTATATAACATGTTTGTGATCTCCATGATTTGGTCACTCACTGTATTACTTCCTTTAAGAGATTTTTTTTTTTTTTTTAGTTTTTATTTTACATTGGAGTATAGATGACTAATAATGTTGTGTTAGTTTCAGGTATACAGCAAAGTGATTCAGTTATACATCTATCTATTCTTTTTCAGCTTCTTTTCCCATATAGGTTATTAAGAGTATTGAGTAGAGTTCCCTGTGCCATATAGTAGGTCCTTGTTGATTATCTATTTTATGTATAGTAGTGTGTAGACATTAATCCCAAACTCCTAATTCATCCCTCCCTGCCTCCTTTCCCCTTTAGAAATCATCAGTTTGTTTTCTAAGTCTGTGAGTCTGTTTCTGTTTTATAAGTAAGTTCATTTGTATCATTTTTTTTTAGAGTCCACATATAAGTGATAGCATATGATGTTTGTCTTTCTCAGTCTGACTTATTACTTCACTTAGTATGATAATCTCTAGGTCCATCCATGTTGCTGCAAATGTCATTATTTCATACTTTTTTTTATGGCTGAGTAATATTCCTTTGTATATATGTACCCTGTCTTCTTTATCCATTCATCTGTCAAGAGATTTTTTAAAGGCTTGCTTACAAAACACCAACATTGGGCACCTGTGAAATCCTACCTGAGAAAAATCATTAAATCTATATCAAAGTGTTTTTTAAAATGATTCTATGAGGTGACTAAGCGTCTAAAACTGGCGTTGATCGAAGTCATCCAGGCTAATGCACCTTCCCCAAATAGTGCTTCCTGTTTCCAAATAAATATTACAGGGTTTCAAATACAATACAAAATTCCCCTTCTCTGAGGGGATTGGGGGTGGGAATGGGAATCTTTGTGGTTCTGTTACTTTAGATTTGGACTTTCGGAAGTGCCACCTGATAAGCCATCTTTAATTTGCAAGAAGCATGATTTTTTAATTGACACTTAAGTCCTAAGCGCTGACACATGTATTCGGAATCACTGTGTGCACTGGGAAATAAGTGGAATTGGCTCCAGCGTAGAAATCGGTCATTTCCTTACAGCCTCTCTGGCGCATGAGAGCTGTGGCCGTGAACCATTAGGCACTGTGGGGTCGGAAGAGGGAAGAGCACCGGGATGCCAGTGGGTCCTCGCCTTTAGCAGGAGGATTGACAGCCCTGTCTCCTGACCAGCCCTGGTGAATGTGCCAGTGATAAGGCCTGTCCTGTTGTCCCCACAGCCAGGTGTTGGTCTGATGTGGGTGGAAAAGCCAGGTTTGGTTTGCATGAACCCTCAGCGGTGCGGACAGAGTTAAGACTGCAGAGACCAGTCCTTTCTGGAGCTAGAGTTCAGTGTTTTCCAAAAGCATGTTCCCCACAGCTTGACTTACTTTTTTGGAAGCACAGTCTGCCTGGGGATGAGAGCAAGCCAAGGGGCACTGGTGACAGTGAGACACAAAGGATGCCGTTTTCTAAGTGCTGTCAGAACACCTTTGAAATGTCACGTTCAGAATCACCTCCTCTCTTTGGAAAGGTACGAGCGACTGGAAGACCAGCTGCATGACCTCACGGACCTGCATCAGCACGAGACGTCCAACCTGAAGCAGGAGCTGGCCAGCATCGAGGAGAAGGTGGCCTACCAGGCCCACGAGCGGTCACGGGACATCCAGGTGCCTTTCCTCTCCCCACTAGAGCTCACGTGGGCTCTTCCCAGCCTTTCATTCATTTAACAAACTAAGTGCATTACCCCCAAGCCTGAAGGGATTTCTGGCATGTGGAGCAAACATTTATTCTTCACCATATTAACCCCATTAGCTCATGTTATAGACATTAAGCTATGTTCTGTTTACTTTCTGCCTAAATTAGTTAGCAAATATTTATTATCTACCCCAAGCCTATCACCGATACTCTACTCTCCCCACCATCACCACAGTTTTTACAAATTTTAAAACATTGGATAAATCTTGCCTTCGGCATGCTCGCCTAGGTGGAGGGTCAGAAGTAACACAACTGCCACTTGGCTCAAGACAATGTGAACAAGGGCCAAATCACGTGACGCAGACTCTGAAAGCCTCAGAAATTTAGGCGTGCAGTGCCCAGCAAGCTATGGACAAGTGGGGCAGGGGTCCACTTAGTGGTCAGACACTGGACTTCAGTCCCAGCCATTTACCAGCTTCATGGTCCTGAGCAAGCCTTAAGTCTATTTGCTCATCTCTAAAATAATAGCTTTCATATTTGTGGGAATTTCAAGCAGTTGAGTGCATACCGTGTTCCAAGCACTATCAAAGCACTTTACATGTCTAATTTCCCCATCTGTTCCTCACAACAGCCCTTTGAGGTAGTTTTTGTTATTCTCTTAATTTCTCAGATGTGGAGACCAAGGCACAGAGAGGTTAAGTGACTTGACCAAGGTCTTGCAGATAATCCTTGAGTAATGAATGTGAATAAATGTCCTGGAGGAGGTGGGACTTGAAGGTGGGTGGGATCCTGATGGATGGAGGGAAGGGGTAACTGGATCAGTATAAACAAAGGCATGCTCCAGTATTAATGTGATACTAACGCTGTAGTGAAGCAACCCTAGGCTTCTTGAGCTCCTTTTTTTAGGGGTACTAGAGGGTCTCTTTTCCCCCCAGTTTTTATTCTGATATCATTGACTGACATATAATGGTATTAGTTTAAGGTGTACAATATAATATTTGGTATGTGTACATATTGCAAAATTATCACCACAATAAGTTTAGTTAATATTCATCACCTCACATAGTTACAAATTTGTTCTCTTATGATGAGAACTTTTAAGGCTTATTCCCTTAGCAAGTTTCAAATATACAATACAGTGTTGTTAACTATAGTGACTAAGCTGTACAGTACATTCCCCAGGACTTATTCACCTTATCACTGGAAGTTTGTGCCTTTTGATCCCTTTCATCCATTTTACCTCCCTTCCCCTTTTAGATTCTGCCAGATAAGTGAGATCATACAGTAGTTATTTGTCTCTGTCTGACTCATTTCACTTAGCAAAATACCCTTTAGGTCCGTCCATGTTGCTGCACATGGAACTATTTCTTTCTTTCTCACGGCTGCATAGTGTGCCTGTGTGTGTCTGTGTGTGTGTGTATGTGTACCTCATTTTCTTTGTTCGTCCATCAGTGGACACTTGGGTTGTTTCCATGTCTTGGCTATTGTCAATAATGCTGCAATAAATATGAGGGTGTGGATTTCTCTTCTAGGTACTGATTTAATTTCCTTCAGATATATACAGAGAAGTGGGATTGCTGTGTCGTATTGTAGTTCTATTTTTAATTTTTTGAGGAACCTCTATAGTGTTTTCCATAATGGCTGCAGTGATTTACATGCCCATTGATCACCTCTTTAAAGAAAAAAACAAAGAAGTATACTCTCGCAGTCATGCTCAGCTTCAGTTTTACACATTTTCTTCGTAGGCAGTGCTTACTTTCTCCAGCCCCACTTTACAAGGGGCTGAAACAGAAGGAGAGATTTCTCCCACAGTGTGTAAGCCAGACTTTTAGCCACCCACGTTTTGTTCCACACTGTGTCTGGGGCTGAGCCTGTGCTAATCCCAACGTCTCCTTGGACAATTCTGGGAGCCACAGCATCAGACTTGTTCGCCTCTGAGGACCCTGGTGCACAAGACACTTGGGGGATTTCTGCCACTGCTCTGGGCTAGGAGACTTAACTTCACTGCTGACTGGTTTAAAAAATGGGAACCCGTTTAAATGTGAAGTGTTGCCAGGTGGACAGTGCAGTCTGTTTTATTAGAGCATTCTGTTTTAGAATATGTCTGGGATGCCACTAACTGATGTTTAAATATATGGTTTTCTTATTTAGAGGATTGTTTGGGTTTATATTATTATTCCTTTTTTTAAAGAAACATACTTTAGAGATGGAGGGGTAAGATAAAGGGAGGGACTTCACAAAGAGAGCTTAAAAATGTAGAAGAGTTCATTTCAGCATTTTCTAGTTTCACCTTGTAGCTCAGAAGTGCAAAGAGGATGCCTGTGTGAGTGGCTGGAGGGTCTTTCTTGTTAGGATAGTTAGAATCCTGGCTCTGCCTCTTACCATAAACCTGCAACATCAACGCTGTGCCTCAGTTTCCTCATCTATATAATGGAAATATTAATGAGCTCTACCTCAAAAGGCTGTCAGGAGGATTAAATGGGATAAGACATGTAAAGTACTTAAATCTTTACCTGACACATAATAAGCGGATAAAAATAAATATTGGCCAGTTTTTGTATTTATTATGTATGAGTAGCCATATTTCTTGAGGCTTTTGGCAGTTGGACCTGCTCAGCTTCCTCTTTATTTCTTGTTTCTTTTGTTCTTATAAGCAGGGTTATACAAGATGATGGAGTCGTATAGATGAGGGTGACTGTTGCCTATAGGGATGCAAGGGTTTTGTTGTTGTTTTAAAACACAAATGAGTTTTTTAACCCTGAATTCTCAATTAGAAGAGTTTAAAGACAATCCTGTCCTCTGTCCTTATCCCCAATAAGTTAAATACTGGGCCCGAGGAAGTACTAAAGATTGTGGGGCTGTATATCTCTTAGTGGGTGCTGTGACCAAAATTCCTTACGAATTCACTGCTTAATTTTCTTGGATTTTCCTTTTGGTAAAAAATTTGACAGAAGTTCTAAGGCAGTTCTAGGATTAGTCTATTTGTGTATGTAATTCATCAACCCAATCACAGATGAATGAATTTGCCTAAAATGTTGATCTTTTATCCTGTCCTATCACCTTTTCCATGCCATGCCTAAAAGAGAGGACACCATGGGCCTAAGTGTTTGAAAAGAATGCATGATACTGGGGGCACTCGCCTGTCATTGTAGAAAGCCGGAACTTTTTAGAATGTGAGATCTGAAGAAGTTGTACCTTTTTTGTTGGTAGCCTGTGTAATGGAAGTTCCTATAGTAACAGAGGACCCTTGGCCCATAGAGTATGTTCAGCAGAAGGAAAGTAAATAAGTTTTGGAGCCATTATGCTCGTTTAAAACCTGAAAACATGACTGGATTTTAATTGAGCAAACACATATTGGTAAATGAGTTGGAAAACAGGCTCGTGAACTAAAAGGAGCTCCTTGTACCACCTCTACTTCGATGCTTTTCTCCCGAGAGGTGTAAGGTTTTTCTCTCTCAAGCCTCATATCCCATTACTGGCATCCAGTCTGGAGCATTCAGCCAGCACGTACCTCCTGCTGCCAGCACGTACCTCCTGTGCGGTGCAGGTGTGGTCCCTTGGTTAGGGACAAGGGCCAGAGGGAGACTTGACATAGTCTGGTGGGTCCAGGAGGGTGTCCCTCAGGATGTGACCATCAATGTGGGACCTGAAAGGTAGAGGGGAATGGTGTGTGGGGAGGCAAACCTTTCGGCCACAGCACACTGCGTGTGCAAAGGCCCTGAGCATGGTCCTTTTCAGAACTTCAAAAAGCCGGTATGGCCAGAACACAGTGAGGGGGGAGGCGGCTTACCAGGTAAGCAAGGCAGGAGACAGTGGCTGGGCCTGGACCACGTTAAAGATTTAAAAGTTTCTACAAGAAGGAGTGACATCAGATATGCGTCCTTCAAAGATCACTTGGGCTGCTGTGTGGAAAGTGGATTCATGAGGTTGAAGACCAAGAGGGTGTGAAGAGAAATGAGTGGAAAGTTACTGCAGGTGGAGACCCTGATGACTGAGGTGGGGGGTTACTGTGGGAGGAGAGAGAAATGGACCAGTTAAGCTAAATACCAGATGTTGCATCGGAGGGGCCGGGTGCTGGATTAGACGAGAGGGGTGTCAAGGCATGCCTCTCACGTTTCTCACATGACAACTCGGTGCATCAGGTGCTGTTTTCTGAGAAGAGGAATTGGAAGGGACACGGTTGATGGCAGGAGCAGGGAAGGTGCAGATATGAATCCACAACTGGCCATGGTGCATTTGAGGTGCTTTTAAGAAGCTCAAAGTGGAGATGTCCAGGACGCATGTAGACACATGAGTCAATCTCAAGAGAGACCGCTGGGCTGGAGATACTTGGAGTCGTCCGTGTCTAGTAATCAAAGCCTTGGCAAGAATGAGATCTGGGGAGAAGCTGTAGCTTCAGATAGTGCCCTGGTAACGCAGCGTTCGAAGAGCAGCCATGAGAGCCCCACAGTCAGCCGGGCCCCATCCCTCCCTCCGTCCTCCACTGGTCTGTAACAGGTGCACATGGACTGAGCAGTGGAATAAGGACTAGCAGTTGGTGGGACTTCCCTGGCAGTCCAGTGGTTAGGACTCTGTGCTTCCACTGCAGGGAGCCCCGGTTCGATCCCTGGTCAGGGAACTAAGATCCCACATGCCGTGTGGCACAGCCAAAAAGAAAACAACAAAAGGACTAGCAGTTGGAGATGTCACCTGCCCCGTGACTGGAGTTAGTCACCTGTCACAAAACGGAATCCCACCCCTCTTCTGGTTTGTCCCTGATGATTCCACCAGATGCCAGTATTTTATGCACTTTATTTTAAATATAGGTGGAGTCAAAAATACCTAACCGTAATTCCTCATTCATGGTACTTCATGGTTGTAGATACATGCGTGTTCTGTCTGTGAAGGACAGGACAAAGTGAGCCTTGGGATTCTTGTCTTACTTCTCTGTCTGTCATCACCATCGTCATCGTTATCATCGTCAGTTCGAAGCTGCACAGGCAGCAGCATCCTGAGCTGGGTGGCCCTCGCGCACGTCCCAGCTCACGCTCACGTGTTGCTGGTGATCTCAACAGCATTTGATCCTCGCTCTCCCTCTCGCCCACAGGAAGCCTTGGAGTCCTGCCAGACTCGCATTTCTAAGTTGGAGCTCCACCAGCAGGAGCAGCAAGCCCTGCAGACAGACACAGTGAACGCCAAGGTACTCCTGGGGAAATGCATCAATGTGGTCCTGGCCTTCATGACTGTCATCCTGGTGTGTGTGTCCACCATCGCCAAGTTCATCTCACCCATGATGAAGAGCCGCTTCCACATTCTCGGCACCTTCTTCGCTGTGACTCTCCTGGCAATATTCTGTAAAAACTGGGACCATATTCTCTGTGCCATAGAAAGGATAATAATACCAAGATGAAGCCGCTGGTTCCTGTCCTCATGTTCTTTCAAGTTTTTATTTTGGAGAAAATTCTCTGCATACTACCAGATTTTAAAATGAACGTTTGTGCCGACGGAAGGTTACAAGGGCCACGGCTGCGCGTTGTAAATAACTGCAGTTCTCTTCTCTCGGTAGCACTTGCCAGCTGGGTCCCTGTACGTGGTTACCGTGAATCTGTTTCCATGCTCTCACCACGTTGCTCACTGCCTTAATCAGACCAGGCTTCCTGCCCACCTGCCTAGTCCAGCATGGTCAGCCTCTGGTTGCTGAGCACTTGGTGTGATTAGTGACCCAGAAGGGATTTTAAATCTCTCTCTCTTAAGTCTCTGTCAAAATTGAGCTGCACTCTTGCTGGCGGTTGTGTTTTCCCCGCGTCCTATAAGCAGCGAGGGTGTGGCATGACTTGGGGAGGTGAAGAAGCATAGGCGTTGCCCATGTGAGCACGTGTGGCCCGTGGAAGCACAGTAAATCCCGTGTAATCCGCCCCACTGTTCACTGATGACCATAGGTCCCATGTGTGCCCAGTGTCCACAGTGGTCAACTGTTCGTGACTCTATCACATGGAAATCTAATAACACACCTGTTGATCCATCAAAAGTCTAACTTAAGTGTTCGGTTTCTCTTTAAATGGTAAGACATGAATATTTATGAATGGGCCTTACCTTCTTATACCCAGGGAGCCGCACTCCTGATTTCACATTCACTGGTTGTCTTATGCACCACCTTCAAGGCATGTAGAGATGCTTCCAAAGCATCTTTAACATGAAATTGGTGTCTGATAAGCACTACACTGGAGGTTTGCGTTTGGGCACATCTTCGCTGTGATGCGCCCCTCTGCGATGTGATTCACTTTATTCAGTCTGTGAGGGATAGCAAAGCTTACTCAGTAAAAGAAAAAGGATGCTCACGTTGCAGTGTTTCTGTTTCTCTTCAAGGACAACAGCATCGTAGCTTATAAAGCTAAAGTGCCCTGAGGTAGGTACACTGGAAAAGGGGAAGAAAATATGACGTGTGATCTAACTGGGTGGCAGCTAGATGAGTGGGTGCAGGTCACCTGGATGAAGATTGAGGGAGGGTCCTCGTCAGACCCTGAAAGACCAGCAGGAATAAAATAAATTAGATGCAGTGTCTGAGCCAAGGTTGCCATCTCTCTCTTAGGATAAGTTCTGAGGTAATACGTGGAGTGGCCACACTTTCACTCCATGGAAAGTCAACGTCTTTGGTCTGTTTGGGGGATGCCATTCACTACCTTGAGCCCAGATTATATTTTCCTTTAGATCTGTTTCTCTGCGTATATAACAAAAAGGAAGTCCTATGAGAATCTAATGGAAACTGTTGTTCAGCCCCTTCTCACACCAGCTGTTTTGTTATCTGAAGGCATAAAGAAGCATGTTAGTGTACATTTTCTTCCAGAAAACATCAAATCGTCTGGATTTAAATTTTAAGTGTAATAATTTGCAAATAGCTGCTCTTAGGGAAATCTCCTGAAAAAAATGTGACATAAGCCATGGTTTGAGGGAATGGAATAGTCAGGCGTTTGGTACAAGTCCAGTGTGGGTGAGTCTCATACAACTTAAGCTTGCTTTTTTTTAAGTTTACAATTCAGTGGTTTTAGTCAATTCACACTTAGGCAACTATCATTACTATCTAATTCCAGACTCGAGCTTTTTAAAACAATAAACATCATTTCACAAAATCTTTGGCTTAAAGTATCTTGCATTCAGGGAAGAGGGAGTCCCACCCCATCTCATGGCTGTGTCCCCTTTCACTGCCAGGCTCTCCCCTGGTCTCCCAAGTTGGCTGTAAATACACTGTGGTCCATCCAGTCCAGGGGACAGAAACAGGTTGCAGATCCAGGGAAGGGAGAGAGGAGCAATGTTGTGCTGCTTTTTGCTTTTCCGTTTTCATGACCAGCATTCCCTGTTGTCTGTGGGCTTCAGTCTCCATGCGGGCTGAGGGCCGGGTGTAACTTAGGCCCTTGAATCAAGATGGCTCCTGGATGGGCTCCTCTTGATTTCTGTGAACATTTCTGAGGCACTTTGGAGATGCCAGGCAGTAGGGTAGGTGTAGATGCCGCTGGTGGTTTAGAGAGAAAGAGTGAGATCCCTGGCCCTTCCCTCCCGGTAGGCATGGGCCTCCTTCTCACGCCCCAACACTCTGCTCCGTCGTTCAGCCAGACCTGTGATCAGTGTGTCTCCTCCCCAGGGAGAAAGGTGGAGAAGAAAGCAACACAATTCACCCCCTCCAGGCTGGAGCTGTTAATAGAAGCTGCTTGAAACTGACTCTCTTCTGAAATACTGTAGGATCTAAATCATCCCACCTGATCATGAATTCTTTTTGTTTTTTAAAGAATTCATATTTCTGGTGATTCTCATTAGATTTCAGAAACCTTGTTTTCACTTGGATATGCTCAACCTACACAGTGTATTTATTTTAGAGTCTCATTGCAAGTTCATGAAGCTTTTTAATAAGATGATATCCTCCAAGGAGACTTTCACTCTCCGCAGTTCATTATTTTCTTCTTAAAGAATAAACTTTCCCACTGTTGCTGCTTTTCACTCCAAGGAGATTAAATAAAATGTTATAAATATACAATGAAAATAGTGCTCTAGCTATGACATACCCTGGAGTTGGATATTCAATATACATTTAACGAATCCTCTTCCCCACCTTTCGTTGGCAGTCAGCATCATGTGCGTACCTAGAGATGAAAGCCAGCGGTGGGGTGGGTAAGCGCCGGCTCCCTCAGCGAACTTAACTGAGTGGTTGAAGTTGCTGGACATTGGGTTCTAGCCCTGGATTGTTTGGTGCATATCATTTTCATGATCACCAGGGTAATGATAGTTTGCTGAGGACAAAACAAAAACCTAAGAATACTCTTGTGGGTTTGGAATTGGTTATTCCAGCTTATACTTTGAGTATGATTGAGTCGGAACAAAACATCGCCCCCACTCATTCCCCCCCCACCAAAAAAATTTAAACCCATAATGTAGCAGTAAATAAAAATATTCCATTGCTGATTCTTTTTTTAATAGATCTTTATTGGAGTATAAGTGCTTCACAATACTGTATTAGTTTCTGTTGTACAAAAAAGCAAATCAGCCATGTGCACACACATGTCCCCATATCCCCTCCCTCTTAAGCCTCCCTCCCATCCTCCCTATCCCACCCCTCTAGGTCATCGCAAAGCACCGAGCCGATCTCCCTGCGCTATGCTGTTGCTTCCCACCAGCCAACTAGTTTACATTCGGTAGTGTATATATGTCAATGCTACTCTCACTTCGCCCCAGCTTCGCGCTCCCACCCCGCGTCCTCAGGTCCATTCTCTATGTCTACCTCTTTATTCCTGCCCTGCAACTAGGTTCATCTGTACCATTTCTTTTTTTTTTTTTAGATTCCATATATATGTGTTAGCATACTGTATTTGTTTTTCAGACTTCACTCTGTATGACAGACTCTAGGTCCATCCACCTCACTACAAATAACTCAGTTTCGTTTCTTTTTATGGCTGAGTAATATTCCATTGTATATATGTACCACATCTTTTTTTTTTGTTTTGCGGTACGCGGGCCTCTCACTGTTGTGGCCTCTCCCGTTGCGGAGCACTGGCTCCGGACGCGCAGGCTCAGCGGCCATGGCTTACGGACCCAGCCGCTCCGCAGCATGTGGGATCTTCCCGGACCGGGGCACGAACCCGTGTCCCCTGCATCGGCAGGCAGACTCTCAACCACTGAGCCACTAGGGAAGCCCCCACATCTTTATACATTCATCTGTCAATGGACATTTAAGTTGGTTCCATGTCCTGGCTATTGTAAATAGTGCTGCAATGAACATTGTGGTACATGCCTCTTTTTGAATTATGGTTTTCTCAGGGTATATGCCCAGTAGTGGAATTGCTGGGTCATATGGTAGTTCTATTTTTAGTTTTTTAAGGAATCTCCATACTGTTCTCCATAGTGGCTGTATCAATTTACATTCCCACCAACAGTGCAAGAGGGTTCCTTTTCAGCACACTCTTTCCAGCATTTATTGTTTCTAGATTTTTTGATAATGGCCATTCTGACCGGTGTGAGGTAATACCGCATTGTAGTTTTGATTTGCATTTCTCTAATAATTAGTGATGTTAAGCATCTTTTCATGTGCCTCTTGACCATCTATATGTCTTCCTTGGTGAAAAGTCTATTTAGGTCTTCCACCCATTTTTTAACTGGATTGTTTGCTTTTTTGATATTGAACTCCATGAGCTGTTTGTATATTCTGGAGGTTAATCCTTTGTTGTTTCATTTGCAAATATTTTCTCCCATTCTGAGGGTTGTCTTTTTGTCTTATTTATGGTTTCCTTTGCTGTGCAAAAGATTTTAAGTCCCATTTGTTTATTTTTGTTTTTATTTTCATTACTCTAGGAGGTGGGTCAAAAAAGATCTTGCTGTGGTTTATGTCAGAGTGTTTTTCCTATGTTTTCCTCTAAGAGTTTGATAATGTCTGGTGTTACATTTAAATCTTTAATCCATTTGGAGTTTATTTTTGTGTATGGTGTCAAGGAGCGTTCTAATTTCATTCTTTTACATGTAGCTGTCCAGTTTTCCCAGCCCCATGTATTGAAGAGGCTGTCTTCTCTCCATTGTATTTTCTTGCCTCCTTTGTTGTAAATGAGGTGCCCATATATGCGTGGGTTTATCTCTGGGCATTCTGTCCTGTACCATTGATCTATATTTCTGTTTTTGTGCCAGTACCATTACTGTCTTGATTACTGTGGCTTTGTGGCATAGTTTGAAGTCGGGGAGCCTGATTCCTCCAACTCCGTTTTTCTTTCTCAAGATTGCTTTGTCTATGCAGGGTCTTTTGTGTTTCCATATGAATTGTAAAATTATTTGTTCTAATTCTGTGAAGAATGCCACCGGTAGTTTGAGAGGGATTTCATTGAATCTGTAGATTGCTTTGGGTAGTATAGTTATTTTCACAGTATTGATTCTTCCCATCCAAGAACATGGTATATTTCTCCATTTGTTTATGTCATCTTTGATTTCTTTCATCAGTGTTTTATAGTTTTCTGAGGACAAGTCTTTCACCTCCTTAGGCAGGTTTATTCCTAGGTATTTTATTCTTTTTGTTGCAATTGCAAATGGGATTGTTTCCTTAATTTCTCTTTCTGATTTTTCGTTGTTGGTGTATAGGAACGCCAGAGATTTCTGTGCATTAATTTTGTATCCTGCAGCCTTACCAAATTCATTGATTAGCTCTAGTAGTTTTCTGGTGGCATCTTTAGGATTCTCTATGTATAGTATCATGTCATCAGCAAACAGTGACAGTTTTACTTCTTTTCCAATTTGTATTCCTTTTATTTCTTTTTCTTTTCTGATTACCGTGGCTAGGACTGCCAAAACTGTTGAATAAGAGTGGCGAGAGTGGACATCCTTGTCTTGTTCCTGATCTTAGTGGAAATGCTTTCAGTTTTTCATCATTGAGTATGATGCTTGCTGTGGGTTTGTCATATATGGCCTTTATTATGTTGAGGTAGGTTCCCTCTGTGCCCATTTTCTGGAGAGTTTTTATCATAAATGGATGTTGAATTTTGTCAAAGGCTTTTTCTGCATGTATTCAGATGATCATATGGTTTTTATTCCTTAATTTGTTAAAGTGGTGTATCACATTGATTGTTTTACGTGTATTGAAGAATCCTTGCATCCCTGGGATAAATCCCACTTGATCATGGTGTATGATCCTTTTAATGTGCTGTTGGATTCTGTTTGCTAGTATTTTGTTCCGGATTTTTGCATCTATGTTCATCAGTGATATTGGTCTATAATATTCTTTTTTTGTAATATCTTTTTCTGGCTTTGGTATCCGGGTGATGGTGGCTTCGTAGAATGAATATGGGAGTGTTTCTCCCTCTGCAATTTTTTGGAAGAGTTTCAGAAGGATCAGTGTTAGCTCTTCTCTAAATGTTTGATAAATTCACCTGTGAAGCCATCTAGTCCTGGACTTTTGTCTATTGGAAGATTTTTAGTTACGGTTTCAATTTCATTACTTGCGATAGGTCTGTCTATATTTTCTAATTCTTCCTGGTTCAGTCTGGGAAAATTGTATCGTTCCAAGAATTTGTCCATTTCTTCCAGGTTGTCCATTTTATTGGCCTATAGTTGTTTGTAGCAGTCTCTTATAATCCTTTGTATTTCTGCAGTGTCAGTTGTGATTTCTCCTTTTTCATTTCTAATTTTATTGATTTGTGTCCTCTCCCTTTTTTTTCTTGATGAGTCTGGCTAAGGGTTTATCAATTTTATTTATCTTCTCAAAGAACCAGCTTTTAGTTTTATTGATCTTTGCTATTGTTCTCTTCGTTTCTATTTCATTTATTTCTGCTCTGATCTTATGATTTCTTTCCTTCTACTGACTTTGGGTTTTCTTTGTTCTTCTTTCTCTAGTTGTTTTAAGTGTAGGGATAGATTGTTTATTTGAGATTTTTCTTGTTTCTTGAGGTGAGATTGAATTGCTATAAACTTCCCTCTTAGAACTACTTCTGCTGCGTCCCATAGGTTTTGGGTTGTCATGGTTTTGCTATCATTTGTTTCTATGTATTTTTTAATTTCTTCTTTGATTTCTTCAGTGATCTCTTGGTTATTTTGTAGTGCACTGTTATCCTCCATGTATTTGTGTTTTTTACAGTTTTTTTTTCCTGTAATTGATTTCCAATCTCATAGCATTGTGGTCAGAAAAGATGCTTGATACGATTTCAATTTTCTTAAATTTTCCGATGCGTGATTTGTGACCCAAGATGTGATCTATCCTGGAGAATGTTCCATGTGCACTTGAGAAGAAAGTGTATTCTGCCACTTTTAGGTGGAATGTTCTATAAATATCAGTTAGATCTATCTGGTCTATTGTGTCATTTAAAGCTTGTATTTCCTTATTTATTTTCTGTTTGGATGATCTGTCCATGGTTGTAAGTGGGGTGTTCAGGTTCCCTACTATTACTGTGTTACTGTAGATTTCTCCTTTCATGGTTGTTAGCATTTGCCTTATGGATTGAGGTGCTCCTATGCTGGGTGCATAAGCATTTATAATTGTTATATCTTCTTGGATTGATCCTTTGATCATTAGGTAGTGTCTCTCCTTATCTCTTATAACAGTCTTTATTTTAAAGTCTATTTTATCTGATATGAGTATTGCTACCCCAGCTGTCTTTTGATTTACATTTGCATGGAATATCTTTTTCTGTCCCTTCACTTTCAGTCTGTATGTGTCCCTAGGTCTGAAATGGGTCTTTTGTAGACAGCATATATATGGGTCTTGTTTTTGTATCCATTCAGCCAGTCTGTGTCTTTTGGTTGGGGCATTTATCCATTTACTTTCAAGGTTATTATCAATATATATGTTCCTATTACCACTTTCTTAATTGTTTTGGGTTTGCTTTTGTGGGTTTCCCGCTTAGAGAAGTTCCTTTAGCATTTGCTGTAGAGCTGGTTTGGTGGTGCTGAATTTGCTTAGCTTTTTCTTGTCTGAAAAGCTTTTGATTTCTCCATCAAATCTGAATGAGATCCTTGCTGGGTAGATCAATCTTGGTTGTAGGTTTTTTTCTTTCATCACTTTAAGTATATCCTGCCACTCCTTCTGGCCTGCAGAGTTTCCAATGAAAAATCAGCTGATAACCTTATGGGGATTCCTTTGTATGTTATTTTTTGTTTTTTCCTTGCTGCTTTTCATATTTCTTAGAATTTAATTTTTGTTAGTTTGATTAATATGCATATTGGTGTGTTTTTCCTGTATGGGACTCTCTGTGCTTCCTGGACTTAGATGACTATTTCCTTTCCCATGTTAGGGAAATTTTCAACCTAATCTCTTCAAATATTTTCTCAGACCCTTTCTTTTTCTCTTCTTCTGGGACCCCTATAATTCCAATGTTGGTGCATTTAGTGTTCTCCCAGAGGTCTCTGAGACTGTCCTCAATTCTTTTCGTTCTTTTTTCTTTATTCTGCTCCTCTGCAGTTATTTCCACCATTTTGTCTTCCAGCTCACTTATTCGTTCTTCTGCCTCAGTTATTCTGTTATTGATTCCTTCTAGTGTATTTTTCATTTCAGTTATTGTGTTGTTCATCTCTGTTTGTTCTTTAGTTCTTCTAGATCTTGGTTAAACATTTCTTGTATTTTCTCCATCCATGCCTCCATTCTGTTTCTGAGATTCTGAATCAGCTTTGCTATCATTACTCTGAATTCTTTTTCATGTAGATTGCCTATTTCCTCTTCATTTATTTGGTGTTGTAGGTTTTACCTTGCTCCTTCATCTGTGAAATATTTTTTTGCCATCTCTTTTTTTTTTTTTTATGATTAGGATTGTGTTCCTATCTTCCTGGTTATTTTGCCGGAGGCTTCCAGTGCTGGAGTTTGTAGGCTATTGGGTAGACCTGGGTCTTGGTGCTGAGATGAGGAACTCTGTGAGACCTCACTCCGACGAATATTCCCTGGCATGTGAGGTTCTCTGTTAGTCCAGTGGTTTGGACTCGGAGCTCCCACCACAGGAGCTTCGGCCCAACCCCCAGCTCATGAAACAAGATCCTGTAAGCCATGTGGGGCGGCCAAAAAAAAAAAAACTAAACTAAAAGAACAATAACAAAGTAAAAAATAAAATTATACTAGGAAACTAACAGATATGTTAGAAAGAATATAAAAATAAAAATATAGATGGATCAACAACCAGAAGATACATCAGTACCACAATAGTAAAAAAGGAGGAGGAGGGAAAAGAAAAAAAACAAAGGGTAGGGGCGGGGGAAGGCCTTGGCTGTGGAAGGCGGGGCCTAAGCAAGGGTGAGGTTTGGGCAGTGGGCGGGGCCACTGCTCAGGACCCACAGAGATGGAAAAGGCCCTGGGGGCCATGGCGGAGTGGGGCTTAGGCTCAAGGAACAGAAGGGGCCCAGATGTGCCCCCCACCCCTGGGCTCAGAGGGCAGGGGACCTCACCTGGGAGCCCAGCAGGCTTCCTGGGCTAGAGTGGGTGGGGCAAACGCCCTCCTCTCCTCTCCTGCTCCTCCGCTCTGGGAGGGCCCCTCCTGCTTGCCTCTCATGATATCCGCAGCCTCAGGGGCGCTGATCCTGTCTGGCCTCCGCTTCTCCTCCCCCCTCAGTCCCCCTGCGTCCTACAGTTTCACTCTGGGGTTCCTCCCATCTCCTTGGGCGTCCGAGTCTTCCACCAGCGGCTGGCAGGCACCTTAGTTGTGGGGAGACGCTAATTCCGTGTCTTCCCACACCACCATCTTGACCCCGCCTCTCTATGTTGCTGATTTTGGACAGTGAAAGTAGCATTTGTTATTTAAATATATTAAGTATCAGTACATACAGCTGTCTTATTCTTTTTGTTTTTTAAATTTATTTTTGGCTGCGTTGGGTCTTTGTTGCTGCACATGGACTTTCTCTAGTTGTGTCGAGCGGAGGCTACTCTTCGTTGTGGTACGTGGGCTTCTCATTGCGGTGGCTTCTCTTGTTGCCGAGCACAGGCTCTAGGCGTGTGGGCTTCAGTAGTTGTGGCACATGGGCTCAGTAGTTGTGGCTCGCGGGCTCTAGAGCACAGGCTCAGTAGTTATGTTGCACGGGCTTAGTTGCTCCGCAACATGTGGGATCTTCCTGGACCAGGGCTCGAACCTGTGTCCCCTGCATTGGCAGGTGGATTCTTAACCACTGCGCCACCTGGGAAGTCCTGTTTTATTCTTTCTAATAACTACATTTTATTATGTAAAGAAATTATTGTAAATCTTTCACCCACTTATAGTAAAAGCATAGAAATTCCTGTTCAAAAGAAAAAAAAAAAGTAGCATTCGTCCCAAGTTTACAGCATGTATAGTTAGTTGTTCTGCTTATATGGTTGCTGTGATCTATTGATAAATTGAAATCGTCTGAAACTCCTCCCCTTTCCATTGCAGCCCATAATGCTATTATTATCCTTCTCTGTCAGTTAGCATCCATGCGATTTTAGCCCTTCTCCTGATTTGTCACTCTTGTATTCATTTAAATATTTCCCCACTATGTATGTTTCTCACCCTGTCATTTTTCTAGTGTATCAGGTTTAATTATGGGTTCAATAATAGTGAGAGGAACTAGCTTCCCTCGGGCAACTACTCACTTAGATCCTTTTTCTTTGTTTCTTAAATACCAAATTATTTTGCCTCACATGGAACATTTTTGCATTGAATCCAAATATAGTTGTATTGGTTTGGGAAAACATTCAAATATACTTACTAATATGAACATGCATGATTAGAGAACCTATTATGCCTATTTCTATAATTTTGAGAAACCGGGGGTAGGATGAAATGGCATTATTTAAAATTCAAGACTATCTGGAGAGAGGTGTATAAGAAGTTTAGCACATGTGCTAAGGAAAGAGTTGGTCTAAAAAGATAAATCACTGAAAAGAATGAAATTGGCCTATTTTTATTAAAAGTAGTTAAGAAGCTTTTTTAAAAAGAAAGGTACATTTAACAGGAGTGATAACCCAGAGGGTATAAAAGCAGATTTATAATTTTCTAAAGTCAATACAATTCTGTTTATAAGAAGCTGGGAAGTAAGTACTTTGATTGTTTTAGGAATGATTTATGTGTTGCAACTTTATTTAAAGCTTGTCTGCTGTATTTGTCCTTAGAGAAATGTTTCAACAAAACGTGCTCGCTTTTTAAGATGTGTTTAGGCAGTAGTTAGTGGCTCCGAGCATAGAAACTGGAAATGTTCATTGTGAGGTCTGTTGTAGAATTTCTGTTTTGTGGGATATCATATAGTTTCCTGTCAGCCTAACATTGTAAATTCCCTGTAGACCTTCACCACATTCAAAGCAGGTGCCATCATTTTTTTAAATAAACACGATGTTGGCTTTGATGTTAAACCAAGAGCTAGAGGCTTCCCTGGTGGCGCAGTGGTTGGGAGTCCACCTGCCAGTGCAGGGGACACGCATTCAAGCCCTGGTCCAGGAAGATCTCCCATGCCGCGAAGCAGCTAAGCCCGTGCGCCACAACTACTGAGCCTTCGCTCCGGAGCCCGTGAACCACAACTACTGAGCCCTCGCTCCGGAGCCCGTGAACCACAACTACTGAGCCCGCATGCCACAACTACCGAAGCCCGCGCACCTAGAGCCCGTGCTCCACAAGAAGAGAAGCCACCGCAATGAGAAGCCTGCGCACCGCAACGAAGAGCAGCCCCCGCTCCCCTCAACTAGAGAAAAGCCCATGTGCAGCAATGAAGACCCAACGCAGCCAAAAAATAAACAAACAGATAAATAAATTTATAAAAAAAAAAAAGAGCTAGATTTCTTAAATTTTCACATTTGTCAGAGCCCATCTCAGTAGCAGATCTGTTTGTGTGTCTGTATAATCATTTTTTAAAATAGACTATTTTAGGGCAGTTTTAGGCTCACAAAAAACTTCATTGGAAGGTACAGAGATTTCCATACACCCCCTGTCCCCACACATGTACAGCCTCCCCTGCTGTCAACATCCCCCAACAGGGGGTACAATGTAGGGGGAACCTACACTGATACGTCATTATCACCCAAAGTCCCTAGTTTACATTAGGGTTCACTCCTGTATATTCTATGGCTTTGGACAAGTGTGTAATGACATGCATCCACCTTTAATTATAGTGTCATACAGAATAGTGACACTGCCCTAAAAATCCTCTGCCTATTCATCCTTCCCTCTCCCCACCCATCCCCAATCAATGTTTAAACTAATTTCAAGTCTACCCTGTGCAAAGTTGTCCATGTGCCCATTCCTTGAGCCTGGTGGGAGAGGGAAGGACGGTTTGTCACAGTACCTGGAATTCTAGGAGATGTTCCCTGGTGTTGTGGGAAGAGGTGTGGTAGGATGTTGAGGGCAAGGCAGAGCCGTCCTGAGCTGGAGCAAGACAGACAAGAAGGAGGGCAACACCAGGACAGGTGTGGGCACAGGAGTGAGCAGACCCTCTGAAGAAGCAGCCTGTTTAGTGTCATCTCTCTCCATTGTATGGTGCTTTCGTGCTGACGAAGCACTTTATTTTCCTAGTGCGGTAACTTATCTGAGCCAGTCCTATGCCATAGGCATCGTTATCCCTGGTATATGGGTCGAATTGAAGCTCAGACACTTTTCCCAAGGTCACAGCTAGTGAAGGAGGGAGCTGAGCTCTCTTTGCCTTTGCCTCCTCCTGCCTTTTTATCTACTTCCACTCAGCTCGAAGTCCTAAGCAGTTTCTCCTCTGGTCATCCAGCACTCACGCCCCCTGTACTAACAAAATAACTAGCACGTTTAGGTGATGGAGACATTCGTAAATACGTCAGCTCATTCCTTGCCCTGGTTATTTGCATATTTGAATCTTTGGAAATCTTATGGGACCCTGTTGTTATTTTGCACACCCATTGTTATTTGATGTCTGAAGATGTACATACAGAAAATAGAACTGATTATATTAAATGTGTGACCAATCCGGCATATTCCCAAGTGTCACTTTAGGGAAAACACCAAGTCTGTATTTCCTTAAAAAGAGAGATGGAGAAAATTTTTGATGAGTTAGATTATAGCTAATAATGAAAGATACTGCCACACAATAAAGCAGTGCTTTCCGATTTTGAATCATACGTGGACCTCTAATAGAAAAAATTATCGTGGACACCTGAGAACACCCATAGTCACAATTTAACCAAGTAACTTCCAATCTTCATAGCAGTTCATAATAGTAGCTTTTGTTAATTTACAGTCATAAGGTTGCAGATTACCTGCAGCCCTGCATACAGTTACCTTCTGATAGGTATGACCATGAGATGCAGGAATTTATAGGACACAGAAGGACCATGGCAGTGCCAAACAGCACCTTCTGGGCTTTCATCGCTGTGGAATGACAGCTAACATTTTTTGAGCATGTACTGTGTACTATGCTATGTGCCAAATGCTTTGCATTCACTAGCAAACATAATTGTTCCAACACCCAGTAAGACAGACACTATTGTCCCTGCTTAACAGATGAGGAAACTGAGGTTCAGAGTGACTAAAAAACTAGCAGCATCAGGAAGTGGGTAATTGTGGGCTGTTTGTTCAGCCCGAAGCTTGTATGACTCGAGCCTACACTGGTAACCACTCCCCTGTGCTGTAACGGAAGGACTGAGCGATTGCCTTCTCGCTACTCGGTAGCTCCCAGCTCCTGCGAGGCAGATGACTCTCCTGGAGCCCTAAAAGGGGTCACTTAGCCCCAGGACTGGAACAGTCAGTACCGCCGTTGCAGATTACCACAGTTGCAAATCGTGCATTTACACCTCTGCTCTTTGGACATATTATGGTGAGGATGGTTACCTGAAGCCGATATCCTAGATCTTTGAAAACACATGAGCTGACAGATTTGTGGTTGAACAGAATGGAAAGCTGTTAACTAAAGAAACTTCTACACCCTCCCTGGCTCCCTGAGCTTCTTGGGCTGTGTGATGGGCAGTTGGTTTGGCTGAGTATTTATCAGCTTTTATGCTTAGCTCTGAGAGGGTGAGGTCCCTGGTGGCTTCTGCCCTGTGCTCTGGAGTATCTGCTACCAACCGTCTGTGATGGCTACTCTCAAATTCCTCTCCTTGCTCAGCCAGCCAGAATTTCTCCCCTGCCAGGCCTTTAACTTGACTAAAGAAGTTAACGGGAGCGAGTATCAGCCATGTGTTGGTGGTGGTTACACCACTCCGGGCCAGGTATGGCAATTGGATTTTTTTTCTTCTGTTCTGCTTAAAAATAGCTACCAAGTAGTAGAAAAGAAGCAAAGTCATGCCTCAGTCTCTACTGATAGTTAAGGGACTCCATTTACTAAAGAAACTCTCAGAGGCCTGGATTCTACTTTGATCTCAGACGGTCCACATTACAAACAGTGGTGCTCTCCAAGCTGGGAGTTTCCTCCCCAGAGTGGTTTTGATTGCTCTTCCATCATCACACTTCCCTGTGGTTTGAAGCCCAGGTCCTCTTAGCTGCAGGGAACAGAGAACTATAAGACAGACCCCCAACATTCGGGCCACAGGCAGGATATAAACACCCGCAGTGGCTCAAGCCAGCAGGAACTCAAACAGAGGCCTGGATTCACAGAAAGATGGCTTTCCCCAGACACGGGAGTCAGAATTTTTCCCAGGTGATTTCCTGCTATGCGTAGGGTTTCCCCTTATCAACAAGAAGCAGTCACCTAAGAGTTGATGAAAACCGTATATAGAGCTGGAAGGGAGGAGGCCCATTCATCGTTCAACAAGCACTTCTCAGAGGAGAAGCTGGGAAGGACCCAAGGAGGCTGAAGGCTGGCGGCTGGCTCTCCTGGCTAGTGGAGGGCGGGCAGCAGCGTGTCGCTGGTCCTTGAGAAGGAAGGATCCTGACCGGTCAGCCCAGTGGGTCTCCTGGTGTTCGGTTCCCAGAGTGGGCTCACGGTCTCTCTGGGAGCACTGGACTCCGCCCAGGCTCCTGACCAAGCTGGGGGATGTTCCTCTGGCTCCCTCAGTCACAGGCCTGTCCTACAGGGGATGGACTGAGCCATGCATCTGGTCAGAGCATTTCAGCTCCTGGGCAGCTCTCTATATTTGAATGGAAATCAGCACATTTGCTTCTTCTTGTCAGCATGTCTTGTCGGAGTTGGGTTAGCATGAATCATTTTCACAGGAGCGGTCACCTAATAGACTAATCAAGCAGAGTCTGAATGACTGCGTGACGTGTGGGCAGGCCAGCCTGAAACTCTGGGGGCTTCTTACCCGCAATCTGATGAACCCGGGGAAAATGTTTAACCTCTCTGAACTTCCCTGTCCTAACCTGGAACATGCCTAGGGTGGTAAGGCTTAGATAAAGTGCTTGGAACAGGGTCTTCAGTCATTTAATGTATTTATTGAGCACCTGCCATGTGTCAGGCACTGTTCTAGGCACAGAGATATGAAACAATGTCCCTCTCCTCCTCGCGGGGGTTACACTCTAGTGGGAGGAGACGATGACAAACAAAAATAGAATATTTGGCAGCAGTAATGGCTGTGCACTGAGCATTTAACCTAAAATTAAAACTTACCTTGATACTCTTAGAGAGGAAATGAACTTTAAAAAAAAAAAATCTTTATTTATTTATTTATTTATGGCTGTGTTGGGTCTTCGTTGCTGCCCGCGGGCTTTCTCTAGTTGCGCGGAGTGGGGGCTACTCTTTGTTGCGGTGCGCGGACTTCCCATTACGGTGGCTTCTCTTCTCTTTTTTTTTTTTTTTGGTACGTGGGCCTCTCACTGTTCTGGCCTCTCCCGTTGCGGAGCACAGGCTCCGGACGCGCAGGCTCAGCGGCCATGGCTCACGGGCCCAGCCGCTCCGCGGCATGTGGGATCTTCCCAGACCGGGGCACAAACCTGTGTCCCCTGCATCGTCAGGCGGACTCTCAACCACTGCGCCACCAGGGAAGCCCAGGTGGCTTTCTTGTTGCAGAGCGCGGGCTCTAGGCGCTCGGGCTTCAGTAGTTGCAGCACTTGGGCTCAGTAGTTGTGGCTCGCGGGCTCTAGAGCGCAGGCTCAGTAGTTGTGGTGCACGGGCTTAGTTGCTTCACAGCATGTGGGATCTTCCCGGACCAGGGCTCGCACCCGTGTCCCCTTAACTGGCAGGCAGATTCTTAACCACTGAGCCACCAGGGAAGCCCAGAAATGAACTTCTGAGTGCTTTTTTCCCAGCTCAGTGTCACAGACAGCCATGTGGGCTTGACTGAGGAGAGCCCTCCAAAGTGGAAGGATTTCTAGGTCAGTGAAACTCAGCACAACAGCAGGAGTGCTGGGAATATCCGGGGTGGTTCCATTTGGAAGGAGGATGAGATGCTCTTAGTATTCCTGCTCTTTTTTTTTTTTTCTTTTTGGCTTGAAATGAATAACATGCCAATGAGCACCTGGACCTGAGTCAGCGGTGAGTAACCCGTCTGCGGGATGCTGAGCCCTGAGCAGACACACAGCTCCCCGCTAGCTCCTCCGGACCCCTGGGAGCTTCTCACTGGCAGCCTCTGGGCCCTGACCCCAGGCCCTTACCCATGCCACCCTTCCCCAGGCATAACCCCGGGACGGGCCAGCTGCTCCCTGCACCTGCACCCAGGGGTTCAGCTGATGAACCCGCATCCCCGGAAGCCTGGGGCGTCCTCACCACCTGGGGCCTCAGCGTGCCTACCTGCAGCCGGTGCCAAGGAAAACACTCCCTTCCCTGGTAGCTCTCCCTCCACAGAGCACTGGGACCCCTACTCATTGGGCCTAAACTTGCTCAGCGGTTCCCTCCTCTTCCCGTTCTTTGCTCTCCTCTGTCCCCACACCCCTGCATTGGTCCAAGATGACCCTCCTACCTGTGCCCACTTTCTCCCCGCCCCGCCTCTCCAGAGAGCTTGCTCCTCTGTCATCAAGTCTGGTACCATCCATGCCTGTTTTTCCATGGATTCATTTCAGCCTACACAACTGTCCACACTGCTGCTATCCTGAACCCACTTTTTTGGATCCTGCCTTTCCTCAGCTCACCACTCCTTCTTCTCCCCTCACCATGTTTCTTTCTTTTTAAATTAATTAATTTTATTTTGGCTGCGTTGGGTCTTCGTTGCTGCACGCGGGGTTTCTCTAGTTGCGGTGAGCGGGGGCTACACTTTGTTGCGGTGCGTGGGCTTCTCATTGCGGTGGCTTCTCTTGTTGCAGAGCAAGCATGGGCTCTAGACGCGTGGTCTTCAGTAGTTGCAGCACTTGGGCTCAGTAGTTGCGGCTTGCGGGCTCTAGAACGCAGGCTCAGTAGTTGTGGCACACGGGCTTAGTTGCTCTGCGACATGTGGGATCTTCCCGGACCAGGGCTCGAACGCGTGTCCCCTGAACTGGCAGGTAGATTCTTAACCACTGTGCCAACAGGGAAGTCCCCTCACCATGTTTCTTAAAATAGTCTCCACTCCACTCTCCCCGGACTCCTTAGTCCACTAAAAACTAGTATAAGCCCCCAAACTTACAGAACACTTCTCTCCAATGACCCGTTTGCTTATCTGATGCATCCTTTGCAGCCTGTATCTTTACTTAATTCCTACATTGTTTGCCACTGTGATGCTCACACTTGGCCAAAACGTTTTGCTCTCATTGGGTGTTTCCTTGCTGCCACTCTTCTGCTTCTCCTACCACGTCTCGACCATTCGCTAGTCTTCTTTGGCTGCATTATCTACATTTCACCTGCTTTGTACAGACTCCCCGTGACTCAGCCATCCTCTCTGACTAATAACTACCAGCTCCATGTAGTGAGTACCTGCCTGTTTTTTTTAGCCACAGACCCCTATTTCCAATGACTCACGCTTCGTCTCTACAGAGATATCCTGAGGGCACCTCAGATCACAAAACCAAGCTCGGTGTTTTGCCGAGTTCCTGTTCACTTCCTAATTTCATAAAGACACCACTACCATCCACTCACCCACCCAAACCAGAAACCTCAGAGCCCTCCTCCTTTTCCTCACCAGCACCACCAAGTCGTATCAATTCCACCTTCTCAATAAACCTGCCAATTGTTCACCTCACTCTATCCCACTTGCTACTACTGTGGTTCAGGGCACCATTATTTCTCCCAGGACAGTTGTAACAGGCTCCTCAGTGGTTCCCCTGGCCTGGTTTTGACCGCCCCCCCCCCCCAACCCATGTGACTGCCAGTGTGATCTTTCTAAAATGCAAATCAGATCACCCTGTTCCACTGTTTAAACCCTTCAGGGGTTCCCACTGCCCACAGGGTCAAGGCTGAATTTCTGAACAAAGCTGCATGAGGTCCTTGATGTACTGGAGCCAACCCAACTTCCCAGCCTCCTGCCCCAGCTCCACACATCCGGCCCTGAACCCACTTTGCTATTTCATATCCTCAGGCAATGCCTGAGTGCTTTCTTCTGCCTGTGATCGCATTTCTTCTCCTTCCTTTCCTCATGACCCTCTCACATATCTGCTTTGTGAAGACCTCCTGTGCTTCCCTTCCCCACTCTGTATTCTGTAAATGCCCTGTTATGATCCCTTTATCCTAGTGATCAGGGAGGGTTTGGTTTATGTCTGTCCCAGTAGTAGACAGTGAGTTCCTTATAGCCCGAGCCATTTTCTCCTCATCTGGTTCTTCCCCTGGACCTCACTGAGTGCCACGCAGGTGGGTGGTAATCAATAGATTCAATGAACAAAGAGGCCAGATAATGTAACAATGGAGCTGCCTTCCTTCCCCACTAGATTGTGAGCACTTGGTGGGCTGCATCTCTTTCTTCTGTATCTGCGGTTCCTGGACACTTGGTGTTTAATACATATTACTGAGTATGGAATCAGGATTACTCACACTTTCTACCAGAAACCCCTCCCAATGCAAAAGGATGAGGATATCTAACGGGAACAATGCCGCTTTTGGAAAGCTTCCCTTCAGCTTGACTTTCCCTGGTCTGACCGTCACCTCACCCTGCCATTCTCCCAGTATCAGAAGGAAGTCTGGGGCCATAAAGCGCGTCTCATAAAACTTCGCTGGGGTCTGAAGTCCACATGGCTGATAATAGAGCACACCTCGGAGCCCAGCCCTACTGGCGTTTGGTACTGCTGGCTTTTATCGAAATGGTGACCACATTTCTGGAATCTAAACAAAGAAACATGAACTTTTAACTGATAAAGAAAAGCAGTTCCTGTCACCAAGCATGTCATTTACCCGGCACAGGGCCTGGGGGTTTATGGATTATGTCACCTCTTCCCCACCACAGCCCTCTTCTCGTCTTACACGTGGAGGAACTGAGGCACAAACTTGGCGGGGCTGGAAGGCAGAGCCTCCTCTGTCTGACTCCACATCATCAGGCCATGATGGGTACCACCATCAGGGACATGAGACTGTCTGGGACGCGCCCTGGGGATCCTGAGATAGAAGAATGTCTGGGATTTCAATGATTTCTCTGGCCAGGAATTACGAATTTCTGATTTCTGAATTTTCTAGGACGTTTGGAAGCCATTATCTCAGAACAGGGGGGCTAGATGTTCTAGGGAGGGGCCCAGCTTCCAGCTATAGTCAGGCGGCCCCCAGAGGCTGGCCCATATCTCCAGAGCCTCTTTGGATCTCCAGGGGCTGCAGCCCCCATTCAGCACAAGGAGGTCCAGGTCTGCTTGTAGGTCCCAGCGCTCTGTATTTGTATATGTATATGCCCTATTAGTACACAAATAAAAGAAATATGTAGTATATAACCACCCCGATTCTATACTTAGGGATATTTAGTTCATATGTGTAAATAGAATTTATTGGGTTTTTAAAAATTTTTAAATGATCACAAACTTAGAGAAAAGTTGGATGTTTAGTACAAAGAATTTTATTTTTCCTGAACCATTTGGGAGTAAGTTTCCAACCTGAAGTCCTATCACCTACAAACCCTTTATTGTGTGATTCCTAAAAATAAGGACATTCTCCTACATGACCACAATACAACCATCAAAATCAGGAAATTAAATAGATGTGTTACTGACCTCCCATCCTCAGACCCCATTCAGGTTTCACCAGTTGTCCCAATAATGTCTTTTGCAGCCAGAGGATCTGGTCCAGAAGTATGAACTGCATTTAGTTGTCTTTTTTGTCTCCTTCTGTCTGAAACAGTTCCTCCATCTTTCCCTGACTTTCATGATCTTGGAGCATTTGAAGTTTACGGTTATTTGTATAATGTCCCCCAAGCTGGTGTTTCCTTATGATTAGATTCAGCGTATCCATCTCTGGCAGGAATATCACAGAAGTGACGCCGTGTTCTCACTGCATCCTCTCAGATGGGCTGCAGTTTTGCTGTGTCTCATTATGGATGCTTTTGCTTTGAACTCTTTTTTTTTTTTTTTTGAACTCTTCATTAAGGTGATGTCACTGTAAAGACATTTTTTCCCCTTGGTAATTAATAAGTATTTTGTGGGAAGGTACTTCATACCTCCTGTTCCTCAGCAAACTTTCAATGTATTCATTAATTTACTTCTCTCAGTATGGGATCATGGCTTTCTGTTTTATCCAAAGGGTTATAATCCATGATGCTGACTGTTCATTTTAATGACATGTTGTCCCCTGAGTGGCGAGTGGGAACTCATTCAGGCTGTCTTTTGTGTCCTTTTGGCGCGTCCTCATCATTCTCTGAGCACCCTTTGTTTTTTGGCACAAGATGTTCCAGGTTCGTCTTGTGCTTTCCCCACCCTAGACCTGCAACTGGCAGTTTTTTCAAGGAATCCGGATTCCTTTTAGTGGAAAACAGTATGGAAAAGCCAAGCTCTGGGTGCTAGCTTTGCTAGCTTTGCTCTTTGCCATCGGAGTGTCACCACTCGCAGGCCCTCTCAGTGGACAGAAGTAGGGAACACACGCATTTGTGCGTGTCCCCCAAATTCATGTGTCAAAGCCCTAACCTGAGGTGATGGTATTTGGAGATGGGGCCTTTGGGAGGTGATTAGGGTTGGATGAAGTCATTAGAGTGGTTTCCTCATGATGAGATCAGAGGCTTTGTAAGCAGAAGGGGCGCATGCACCGAGGAAAGGCCAGGTGAGCACACGGTGAGGAGGTGGCCATCTACAAGCCAGGAAGAGGGCCCTCACCAGACGTCAAATCTGTACCCTTGATCTTGGATTTCCTAGTTTCCAAGAACTGTGAAAAAAACCCTATTAAGCCACGCAATTTATGGTATTTTATTGCTGCAGGCTGAGCTGACTAAGACAGCATCTATATTTGCTTATATACGTATATTCACATAGATATACATTTAGATCTCTGCTTATTTCTGTATCTATCTGTACGTTGAAGACCATGAGTTTACACCAACCCTTCTGACCCCAGTCCAACCCCACGAGCGCATTCAAATTGTCTTCCTTTCTGTATTTGCACACCCTTCTCCAACAGTGAAACACTGCCCTCCATGATCTCTAATATACCTACTCACTTGCCCAACCCCCATGTGTAAGTGACTCCCCATCTCTGCTTCCCACCCCTCCCAGATGTGGGTGGATTTGGGGTGCTGGCATTCAACGCCAGGCTGCCTCTCCACTGGGTCTCTCTCCTCACCCTGCTGCAGTCTCAGGCACACTGACCGGGTCACCCCAGTGCATGGATGTCCTCCCCACCCTGCTCTGGCTGTGACGCACGAGGAAGCCCTCCTCACCCTCCGGGGCTCTGATTGCCTCTGCCAGGCTACCCCCCCACCAGGTCCTGTCCCCCTGCTTGAGCTGTGCCACCTTGCTCTAGGCCATCCCCTTCCCCCCACGGAGCCCGACCTTCTGTGTCCACTCATCACTCATGGCTTTGGAACCAAACTGTTCAGGGAGGGAAGGGCAGGAAACAGGGAGAGGGAGGGCATTTTACTGTGTGTGCGTGTGTGTGTGTGTGTGTGTGTGTGTGTGTGTGTGTGTGTGTTTTCCTGGTTATTTTAGTAATACATGGTGATTTGGAAATACAGAATAAACAAACAAAAAGATGTTTTAAATCTCCATTAAATCTTCCATCCATAGAAAACTATTATTATCCTTTTCCCTCTAAAAGTGTCAAACAACAAACAAAAAATAACAACAACACTATTCAGTTTCTTTAGCTGAAAAAGGAACACATGCATATGGCTGGAAACTTCAGGAATCACGCCCCCTGCCGCCTCCTCCATGCCCAGGGCCCCTCCCCAGAGGCAGCTGCTGATGCCCATGTCTTGTGTATCCACCCAGCTATTTTCTATGCATATATAACATGTGTGTGTTTTATTTTCTTTCAGCCGTATTGGACTTTGACCTTTCTGACATTTCCTGTTAGTTTTTTTCCTCTGCATATATATAATTTAACAAAATATGAACATTTTCCTATGTTCCTATATTTGTATTCTTCCAAAGTATCATTTTTAAAAAGTATTTATTTATTTATTTGTTTATTTATCTATTTTTGGCTGCGTTGGGTCTTAGTTGCGGCACGCGGGATTTTTCGTTGCAGCGTGTGGGCTTCTCTCTAGTTGTGGAGAGCAGGCTACAGAGAACACGGGCTCAGTAGTTGCGGCACGCAGAATTAGTTGTCCCGCGACATGTGGGATCTTTTTTCCCCAACCAGGGATTGAACCCACATCCCCTGCATTGGAAGGCGGATTCTTAACCACTGGGCCACTAGGGAAGTCCCTCAAAGTATCATTTTAAAAGGCTGTATAATTTTCCATCGTATGCATGTTTCACGCGTTGGATCTGCTGTGGTTGGACGTTTCTAATTCTTTACTGTTATAAATCACCAGCTTTGACTTTATCGTGTCAGGAGAGTCATGAAGCCAGCTGAAGTGGTTCAGCTGCTTTCCATGCCTGGTGATAGACTACTGAGCTGAAACAATAGAGGTTTATTTTTCTCACTAAGAAGCATCTCAGAGGTGGGCAGCTAAACCAAAGTTTTGAGCAAGTTGTCAGAATACAAAAGATGAAATTCCAAAGCCAGGTTCTCTATGTAGAACCTCCAAAGGGAGTGATTGGGAACCTCTCCTTGTGCTCCTGAGCCCCTCGCCAATTCCAGAACAAAAAAAGGATTGAGAGAGGGGCAAGAAAGAGGGTGTTCTTGAGTTCTTTCTTTCCTTGGATTTCTTCTGACGTGTCTGTGGTGGGTGTTCTACTGCCCTCACCTGAAAGCAGGTCCCCAAGAGGACTTTGACTGACAAGTAAGACGGCTGAAGTAGCCCGTGGCTGCCCGGGAGAGGAGGGCTGCGTCGGGGTCAGCTACAGGGACGTCCAGTGTTTCCCACGGGCCTGACGTGGCCACGCCGCAGACAAATCTGCGTGGTATGAGTCGGATTGAGCCAGTGGGTGGGGCTGGGGGGCAGCACAGCAGAAGGAAGCTAGAGGTGGGCACAGCCTTCCTGTGGCTGAGGAAGGAGCCCTCAGGTCAAGGGAACTAACTGCAAGCATCCCCAGGGATGGGAAGCTTCTAAGAGCACACAGAAAGCACCCACAAGAA
This sequence comes from Delphinus delphis, assembly GCF_949987515.2. Taxonomy (NCBI): domain Eukaryota; kingdom Metazoa; phylum Chordata; class Mammalia; order Artiodactyla; family Delphinidae; genus Delphinus; species Delphinus delphis. The sequence goes on along the minus strand of NC_082693.1, from coordinate 76,388,894 downwards.
GGTCAGCTTTCACCTCTGCCAGGACCAGAGAGCCACAGCCGGCTGACAGCAGGACCTGTTCAGTGGCCTTAGCATTCATCACCCCACACCCTGACCCTAGGCAGGTAGAGATAAGCGTTGGGTGAAGGAGGAAGAGTGTGAGGTGGAGAAAGAGAGAAGCCAGCCTTGTGGCCCCTCCACCTCGGGCTTTGGGCCTGACACAGGCCTGGTGATGGAGGGGAGATTTGATGCAAAATCAGGTTCAGATTTAGTCTTTGGCCATTTTAATTCCAAAATTACAACCATGTTTACTGTAGGAGGAGACTTTAGACCGTTACCTAAGGGTGAGGACAAAAGTCATGGGTCTGCCAGAGTTTTCATCTAGGAATAGGGAGATATTATCCCCACTGAAGAGTTTCCAGGGATGGTGGGAAACAGTAGTAGAGTTCATTTTTATCACATCTCATGAGCAGTGTGCTCAACATGCCAGTTAGAAGCAGAGTAAAAGTGGCTTCAGCAACAAGGATTTATTTTCCTCACCTAAAAAGAAGTTGGGAGGTAGGTGGCTGCAGGGATAGTTCATCAGCTCAGTGAAGGCCAAGGGCCAAGCTCATCCCATCCTTCTGCTCTGCTGAGCCTGTTATGGCAATGATGTCTGCCCTCCTGGCCATAAGATGGCTGCCCCAGACCCAGCCATCACATCCTCACACAGAAGAACACGACAGGAGTTGCAGGCTCTCCTCACTCCTTGCCTTGTACAGAGAAGAAAATCTCATCTCTAGGCCCCCAACAAGACCAACCTTATAACTCCTGGGCCAGAGTCAGTCATATGGCCACACCTCACAACATGTTTCCTGAGGGAATAGTCTCCACTTCCTTGTTTCCTAAGGCTCCTCAAACCACGATAAAGTACAATCAGTGCCTCCCTCCCATAAACTGCTGTCAGTGAGGTCATCAATTGCCTAATTGCCAAAACCAGTACATATATTTCACAGCCCTGGTCTTACTTGATTTCTAGTTCATTCGACAGTGCAGATCTCTCCCTGCTCTTTGATGCTGTCTCCTCCCTTAGGGGGTCTCCTTAACACCATGCCCCTGGATGTCCTTTTACTTCTCCACCCCTCTTCAGAGTTCTGGGGCTCCATTATCTCCACTCTACCTGCTTTCTACACACTGTCTACGATTTCAGCATCACCTGTTTGACAGGTACTACCCCAATTACGTAGTTAGTGCTTACCTCTTTTCTGAGCCATGGATCCAATTTTAGGTTTCCTATAAAATATCTGTATGTATATAGATGTCCCTAGAGCACCTCAAACTAAAAAAACTAAGGTCATTGTTCTTCCCTTATACCAGATCTATTCTTTCTGTACTCCTTGCTTCCACTGAAGTCACCACCACCACTACCACCTACCTAGTCACCCAAGCTAGAGACCTCTGATCCGTCTTCCTCATCATTGCTACCATAGAGTCATGTCAATTCTACCTTCTAAATATGTCTCAGATTTGTCATGTTTCCATCTCAGCTGCCACTAGGTTGGTTATGGTTCAGTTCGTCCCAGGACAGTTGTAATAGCCTCTTTAACTACTGTCCCTTTCTCTTTATTCCCTGCCTTGTATGAGGATACAATGCCTGGAACTGTGGCAGCCATATCGTGACCGTGAGGTGATGAGAGTGAGAACTGATAGCCAGCGTAAGGATGGCAGTAGAAATATGGAAAGAGGTTGTGTCCCTGTCAGCTCTGTTGAGCATCTGAGTCAATGCCAGGAATCATCTACCTGCAGACTTCTTGTGGTGTGAGGTCATAACTGTCTTTCCTGCTTAAGCTCTCTTAGTGGCTGCTAATTACATCATAAGGCATTCCTAACTGACACAGACAGTGGGAGGATAGAGGAAGCAGTATGAGCAAACTTGTGCCATGTTGTCATAGTGATCCTAAAGCGGCTATTTTAGCGTGAAGTGTATTTTTAGGTAGCTGGGGGGAGAACCAAATGATTAAATATTTAGTTTTTTATTGTTATCACTGAGTAATGTCTTTAACAGATATCATGTGCTTCTATCTATATGAACCCACACCCTGTCCTTTGTTGGTTTCCTTTCAGTTAGGACTGCAATTTTTAAGATAAAGTAGTGTTTTGAGTACCTTTGTGGAGGGTATTTTAATCTGGTCACATCAAACATCTGGGTCAAAATGGTCACATGAAATAGGCCTCCATCACATGTGCATTTTGGGTAAAGACGTGTAGAGGCAGGAATATGTGGAGGAGGGTAAGGCTGCAGCAAGTGGTCCAGTTTGGCTGAGTGTGTGGGAACTGCCTGGAGCCTGGGTTGGGCTAACGTGGGAGCCAACTGAACGCAGAGAACGGGTGATGTGAGAGTAAGATGGGAGCAAGATATGTCAAATGCCTGGCTTAGGAAAGATGGGAACACTTCTTTCGCAGATTGAGCGGGGGAGCACCATTTAGCTGGGGCATTCTTCGTCTCTTTCTCAACTAGCCTCTTTGCTCCCAGGGCACCTCTGAGACCTCTCTTAGGTCACCTATAACATGAAGCCCATAACATGACTGCCTCCACATCATACAGGGATCATGGCCATCTCCTGCGCTGAGCTCCAAAGACCATCTTGGGGTGCAGGAGTGGTAATCTGGTTGGAGGCCGGGGCTGGGGAACTGGTCTTGGAACTATAGGTGCTTCTAGTGGCTGCTCTTGTTTGCTTAGGGGAAGCACCAGGCAGAATCCCTACTGTGCCAGTGGCAGAGGCAACAAGGATGAGATCCAGCGTGTAGGGGGCCCGGAGGCTAATGGGGGCTCCGCAGAACTCTAGCCCCTTTGGAAGCATCCCTGTTCATATTCAGAAGTGCACATTGATTTGAGGATGTGTTGATGACTATCAGTTGAGCAATCGTGGGCATCCTGGCATCTTTACCACTGGTCAAGTTTGGAAATGAAGAATGACGCCTCCGTTCCTAAGTTCAAAATCCCTGGGGCCAGCAGTCCAGACGTCACCCAGTTGTTAGTAACTCCACCTCTGACGACAGTGGTCCCATCCCTGTGCCTCCAGCTTCCCCAGACTGCCCCTTCGATGCGGCTCTTCTGACCACTGTATTTTCCAGGCTTTATGAGGCACCACTAATTGTGGCTGGTTAATTATTTCTGAAGAAATTGTTTCAAGTCCCAGAGGTGAAGAGCTGCCCTTGAGCAACCAGAGAGAAATACACTTAATAAACATTCAGTCACTGTTGGCCGCCAGAGAACCACCCGAGAAGTATTCTCTTTTGTTCATATCATTTCTTCTAAGATTCTTCTTTCCCTCAGAGAAGGGTGTTAGGGGACTGGGCCTTTGCCCCTTCAGACCTCGTCAGCCTGAGAGTTCCGTGCACGTTTAGACTGCCGGTGGTCACCAGGGCTCAGTCATTTCTGCATCTGGGGAACCAGTAAGTTCCCTGCATACAGTCCTCCTCATTGCTGAGGTTGTAGCAGCCTCTAGGGGTTGCCACGGGTTACTGAGTGCGTGGGACCCTGTCTGGGATCAGTTTAAAGTGAGAGCACTTATTATTTCCTCTGTCCCCAGGGGGCAAAGATGATCTGATGGCTGGACCTCAGGACACCATCCTTTTCTGATCAGGGCCTGGAACTGGTTAGCAAGCATGTAAAGGAAGTGGAGGGGAGCAAAATTTGTCCCCCCAGAGTGTCTCTTTCCTATGCAAATTATCTCGAGCTGAAAACAATCATGACCCAAAAGACTCAGGAAGAAACGTTGACCTTCCCCCTCACTGGGGCCCGTCCCAGGAAGGGAGCCATCACCGTAGATAACTGCAGTGTGAACCAGGGGTGGAGGAGGGAGGAACCTAGCAACGTCTGTTAAAATCCCCCTCTTGGCCCACCTTCTCTGCCTACCCAGCAAATGTTTGTTTACCAAACATCTGCTTTCCATCTCCATGTCAATTATCTGCTTCCCCTTTGAGGTCCCAAACCACTACCCCCAACATCCTCTTATGTCTTTAGCTGAAGATGGTATTTAAGGTGAGGGTTTTAGCCATTTTGGTGAGTTACACAGTTTTCCTGGCTCTCTCCCATGTATACTTTTTTTTTTTTTTTGCGGTACGCGGGCCTCTCACTGTTGTGGCCTCTCCCGTTGCGGAGCACAGGCTCCGGACGCCCAGGCTCAGCGACCATGGCTCACGGGCCCAGCCACTCCGCGGCATGTGGGATCCTCCTGGACCGGGGCACGAACCCGTGTCCCCCCAATCGGCAGGCGGACTCTCAACCACTGCGCCACCAGGGAAGCCCCCATGTATACATTTTTAAGTTTTGTTTGATTTTCTCCTGTTCATCGGTCTCATGTGAATTTAATTCTTAGACAAGCCAGAAGAACCTGGAAAAGTAGAGGAAAATGTCTTCTTCCCTGACAGAGGGAAACAGGTTGAACCTGTGGGCAGTCGGCTTGCCCAGATCCACCTGAGAATTACTCCAGCTATTGGTGTGCACACGCACGTGTACACACACACACACACACACACATACACACACACAGCAATTCGCTCTGAATGGGGCACGCAGCCAAGTCATCACCCCTCTCACTGAAGCCCCCCGAGCTCCCCCAGTGCTTCCCGGGGTCCCAGTCTCCTCATTCTTCCCACACACGTGTGAGGCCCCAGAGATCTGTTGGGGACACAGCTTTGTCCTGAGTCCCTCAGCCAGGGTGTTCCAGGCTCTAGTTTTTAGGATTTATCCCAAAATCAGCTCCAATCTTGTCACTGTCTGCTTAAGAGCCTGCAGTGCTTTCCCATCACCACTGCGATGAGGGTGAACCTCCAGAAACACGGCTGACAAGGCCCACTTTCCCCACTTGCCCACCCTCAGCCTGTCTCTCCTGACACAGCATCTCCACCTTCTTGTCTGGTGACGTCCTTTCAGTGCTCCCAACGCGGTGCCCCCTCTCACTCCTGAGCTGCTATGATGCAGCCCCCTGGGCTCACAGCTCCACGTACCGTGCGGCTTTTTAATAATTAGTTGCTAGTGGAGTGTGTGAGTTGAGTGTGTATGTGTGTGAGTGTGTGTGTCATCAGATACTTGGCAGGGCACCTATGATTTGCCGGCTGCAGAGCCCAGAACTCCTGCCTGCAGGACATCAAAGGAGGTTAAGACACAGCTCCTGCTTTCATAGCATTTTACTTCCTAGTTGAGTGAATGAGACATAAACACACAAAACAACTCGAAAAATTAAGTGTTAAACAATAGGTTGCAAACTGGTTGCCTGTGGGCTGAATGGAGCCCTTAAGTGTGTCTTGTTTGGCAATAACGATTTTAGCTAGCACAGGTTTTTTTCTCCCAGTTTTTTTACTGTGGCAAAATGTACCTAACACAAAATTTACTATCTTGATCATTTTTACATGTACAGTTCAGTGACATTAAGTACATTCATATTGTGCAACCATCACCACCGTCCAGAATTCTTTTCATCTTGCAGAACTGAAACTCTGTTCCCATGAAACCATAACTCCCCAACCCCCCTTCCCAGCTCCAGCCCCTGGCAACCACCATTCTATTCTCTATCTGTATGATTTAACTACTCTGGGTACCTCATATGAATTGAATCATGCAGTATTTGTCTTTTTGTCTCACCAATTGTGCACAGGGTTCCAGTTTCTCCACATCCTTGTCAACAATTAATGTTCTGGTTTTTTTGATGGTAGTCATCCTAATCAAGTGGCCAGCACAATTAAGAAAAAATTTTTTTTTTTTTTTGTGGTACGCGGGCCTCTCACCATTGTGGCCTCTGCCGTTGAGGAGCACAGGCTCCGGACGCGCAGGCTCAGCGGCCATGGCTCACAGGCCCAGCCGCTCTGCGGCATGTGGGATCCTCCCAGACCGGGGCACGGACCCATGTCCCCTGCGTCGGCAGGCAGACTCTCAACCACTGTGCCACCAGGGAAGCCCAAGAAAAAATTTTTAATTGGTTGCCAATGCTTAAAAATCAGCTTTCTTATCTTTTTAATCTAAATTTCCAGTTTCTTTTGAAAATTTGCAAAGTTCTAGCAGCCCTGGGGCCTGGACTTGGCCCTGGTGACAACTGGCTGGAGCTGGGCTGCAGCTGCCCCTTTACACAGGGCAGGGCTGTACCCAGCTCCCTTGGCCCCTGCCCTCATGGGCTCCTGGACATGTAGAATGAGGGCCGAGGGCCAGTGCCTCTCTCCCCGTGTACTGCCACCTCAACGCATAGCGCTGCCAGGGAGAGAGAGGAGAATGTTTCCCATCCTCTATTAAAGGTGGGAAAGCAAAAGGCAGACCTGGGAGTGGGCCTATTTTTGTGATGGTGTATATCACTTACATGTAATTTACAGGCACTATGTTCCTTACACTTAGCCAGTTCCCTCATGTCAGTTCTCTTCCTGGCCGCGCAGGGATTTGGTTTGTGACCCTTGCATTAAACTGAGGTGACAGACACTCAGTTGTTTCCTTTTTAAGTTTGATACACATTGATATATTTTAATGTGATTGCCATTGTAGTGATAATTAACACCTCGATCACATTACATAATTTTCCTTTCTTTTTAGTGGTTGGAATAATTAAGTTCTAGTCTCTTAGCAAGTTTGATGATTGTAATACAGTATTGTTGTCTATATTCACCATACTGTACGTGACATTTCTAGGGTTTATTTGCTACTGGTTGTAAGTTTGTACCCTTAAACATCATCTGTCCTTTCCCCAGCTCCTCATTCCTGGGTAACCACCATTTTACTCTCTGTTTTTATGAGTTTGACTCTTTTAGATTCTACGTATAAGTGCAATCTTTCTCTGTCTGACTTATCTCGCTTAGCATAATGTGCTCAAGGTCCATCCATGTTGTTGCAAATGGCAGGCTGTCCTTCCTTCTCAGCCACTAGGTTTCCCAAGACCATGGTTACACTGTTGCTAGTCTGATCAAGACAGTTGGAGAAAGGAGGTCGAATTTCACTTCTGCCTTGAAGGATGGTGTATTCATTTGCTAGAGCTGCCATAACACAATATCACAGAATGGGTGACTTAAACAACAGAAGTTTAGTTTCTCACAATTCTGGAGGCTGGAAGTCAGAGATCAAGGTGTCTGCAAGGTTTGTTTCTTCTGAAGCCTCTCTCCTTGGTGGCATTCTTCTCCCTGTGTCTTTACATCATCTTCCTTTTGTGTGTGTCTGTGCCCCTAATCGCCTTTTCTCATAAGTCATATTGTATTAGGGCCCACTCACAGCACCTCATTTTACCTTAATTACCTCTTTAAAGGCCCTATCTCCAAATATTCTGAGGCGTGGGGGGTTAGGACCTCAACGTATGAATTTGGAGAGGGCACTCTTCAGCCTATAACAGATGGGTAGGTCTAGGAAGGAAGAGAGAAAGGGTACAGTGGGCTTATATTTTGTTATCTTCTCAGCACGTGTATTAGTTTGCTGTTGCTACTGTAATAAATTGCCACAAATTTATTAGCTTAAACAACACACATTCGTTTTCTTACGGTTCTGTAAGTCCTAAAACCAAACCTTGGCAAAGCTACAATCCTTCCACCGGCAATATGGGAGAATCTCTTCCCTGGCTTTTTTTTTTTTTTGCGGTACACGGACCTCTCACTCTTGTGGCCTCTGCCGTTGCGGAGCACAGGCTCCGGATGCGCAGGCTCAGCGGCCATGGCTCACGGGCCCAGCTGCTCCGCGGCATGTGGGATCTTCCTGGACCGGGGCACGAACCCGTGTCCCCTGCATTGGCAGGCGGACTCTCAACCACTGCGCCATCAGGGAAGCCCCTCAGAACCTATTTTAAATGAAGGCTAGGGACCTCCCTGGTGGTCCAATGGTTAAGACTCCGTGCTTCCAATGCAGGGGACGCGGGTTCGCTCTCTGGTCGGGGAACTAAGATCCCACATGCCGCGGGGCGTGGCCAAGAAGAAAATTAAATAAATGAAGGCTAGGCAGTGGGGGAGGGGTGGGGAGACAGTGTGAGCAGAGGGGAATCTATCTCGAGGCTAATGACGCTTAAGTTTCAAGGCTACTCACTCATGAGTTCCTCCACCACTCTGGGTGGGAGTCATGTTCATATATTTTTGCAGAGTTTTTAGGAGATGCATTAGCTGCAATTATTAAGACCACATCAGTCTCTTTCCATTTCAACTTCCCCTCGATTAAATCCTCCCTCCACCCAGTTTTGACATGACCGTGGGCATTTTTGAAAACCAACTAGGGGGAAATTGAGCTGAGGATACATTTACAGTGTGTTAAATGGATATTTTTATGTGACTTCCAATTGTTTCATTAAGTTTACTCGTTGGCTGGGTGTAGAAATGGTTTTAGGAGTACTCGCACTGCCTGACTCACCCTGCCAGGTGACAAGAAGGTGCAGAGCTAGTGGTCATGTCACGATAAGACTGTGTCCCACGGTGCTCACCTCCAGAAATTTGTGGGAAGTGTAGGAGAAACAAGTTGGAAACGTACAGAGCTGAAGATTGGTCTGTTAAAAAATTCTTCCAATTATCAGATGTGGAAAATTGTGAAATGGAGGACTGAATTCTTGACTTCTGATCAAAATTGAAACTGTCCCCTGCAGGAATATACCAGATAAAGCTACAGAAACATATTATACTTTTTTTTTTCTTTTTTGATGGAAATTGTGGCAAATGGAATTTAATCCTGTGGGAGGTAAACAATAGTGGACATGCCTGTATGGGAAGTCGCATGATTCATGTCTCCTAATGTATCGGACTACGTCTTACCAAGACATTACCAATAACAGGTTGTGAAGCTAAAATCAACCTTTCTAAATGGTCAACCATGCTGGATAAAAACCTGAACTCTGGACTTCCCTGATGGCGCAGTGGTTGAGAGTCCGCCTGCCAATGCAGGGGACACGGGTTCGTGCCCTGGTCCAGGAAGATCCCACATGCCGCGGAGCGGCTGGGCCTGTGAGCCATGGCCGCTGAGCCTGCGCGTCCGGAGCCTGTGCTCCGCAGCGGGAGAGGCCCCAGCAGTGAGAGGCCCGCGTACTGGAAAAAACAAAACAAAACAAAACCCTGAACTCTCTTTCCATTCCCTCTCTGGACAATGGTATTTCTAGCTTACTGTCATATGAAGAGACAATCAAAGAGCATGCAGCCAAAAAGGAAGAAAACTAGTATTTTAGAAGTGTGCCAGACAGCTCGTTAACACTAACGAATAGCTTATTTTTCTATATTTTGTGTTTTGTATTTTCCCACTTTTCAAAGTTTGTAATGATTTATTTTCTCCTATTCATTTTTGTGTTTAGTTTTGTACTTGTCATTTTGCATTCACGTTCTTTCAAAGAGTGAACCCGATTCAGGCCCCAGTAAACCTGGATCAGCCCCCATGCTCAGGCTGCAGTGACAAGGTGGGAATGAGTGGCCTGCCTGGAGCAGAGGTGGAGAAGAGGGGTGTCAGGGCTGGAAGTGGAGCAGGAAGGAGGTGGCGGTGCTGATGATGGAGGACGGGGATCCGGGTGAGGGGAGGGCAGGTCCGTCGTGGTTGACGGTGCCTGGTGGGTTCTGGTCAAGCAGAGTGACGTTGAGAGAGGGGCTCCTTCTCTCGGGGAACAGATGCTTTGCAGCTGCTTCCACCTCCTGTACCTGTAATGAGTGGAGAGATGATTAAAGACTAAGACAGGTGGTAGGTTCTGGAATCCTGAAAAAGTCAAAAATTTGTCAACATCTCTGAAACAGACTTATAAGAGCTGACATGGAACAGATGAAGGTTCTCGCAGTTTGAGTGCTTTCCAAATCTCTCAGGATTCCTCAAGGAATAGGGTAGCCTCCCAATTCATCAAGAGTTGAGAGTGGATCCTAAAAGCCCCATCAGGGAAGCATCAACTTAAATGAAACTGGAAAAGGTGCATTTTCCAAGAATACTGGCAAACATATGATGACATAAGATAAAATGCAAATTAAAAGGTGGCAGTCACACACATACATACACAGATGCAGAAATTAGACTAAAAATATAAAAGGCAGAAAACATACAATGGTTTTATCCAAAGACAAATGACATATAGGGGAAAATATCTGTAACTTATATCACAGCCAGAAATTAATTTTCCTAATATATCAGAGTTACTATACATCGATTTTTGAAAAAAACCAACAAGCTACTAGAAAAATAGGCAGTTCATGAGAAAGGAGATACAGATGGCGCTGAGACATATGGAGAGATGTTCAACCTTATTCACAATAAGAAAATGCAAAATAGGATAGCAGTGCAATATCACTTTCCAGAAATCAGATTGGCAGAGATAAAAGAAAGTCTGTAAAGATGCAGGGAAACAAGCTTTCTCATAAGTTGTTGGTAGGAGTGTAGATACGATTTCTGTGGAGAGCAGTTTGGCAATATCTCCCCAAATTACAAGCACATATATACCCTTTGACTCAGGAATCTGACTTCTAAGAATTTATCCAGTAGATGTGGTCACATACCCATGATATGACATATAGACAAGATTATGTGCAGCACTCTTTGCAATAACAAAAGATGGGAGACAACCCACATGTCCATCTAGAAGGGACCAAAGAAATAAATTACTGTATACCCATACCTCAGAATATTACTCAGCTGTAGAAAAAGATAAAGAAGTTTGTTTTGTCAGCTGACATGAAATGATCATCAAGATATATAAAGTGAAAAAAGCAAGATGTAGAAGAAATATAAAGTACTCTATCTACTATTACTGTTTTAAAAAGGATGGGTGGGAGGAAGCTATCCCTGTGTGTATTGTTAGAACAAGCATAACATGTCAATAAAGTTACATCGGAAACTCATATATTAGTTGCCTCCAGAGGAAAGCTGTGGGTACCTGAGGGATGAGGATGGAAGTAAAGAGCCTTGTGCCTTCCCGAAAAAGCGTGGAGTCACAGTAATTGGGGTCAACTCAGCAAATGTTAATTGAGGGCTGGCCTTATGGGAGGCACGGTGGCAGGTGCCAGGGACCCAGCAGTTCGTAAGACAGACAAGTGCCCTGCCCTCACAGAACTTACACCCTAGTGAAGGAAACAGGCAATGAACAAATAAAATATAAAGATGGACAGACAGATGGAGGGGGAGAAAGGGAGAGACAGACAGATGGAAAGAGAGAGAAAGAGAGAAAGAGGAAGAGAGAGAGAGGAAGGCACTTTGTAGAAAATTAAAAATGGCATTGGAGAGTACATACAGGTGGGAGATCTATTATCTTAGACAGGATGGTGGTCAGAGAAGGTCTCCTGTCATCCAGGTATCGGGCTGAGCATCCAGGGGCCGCGTGTAAAGGCCTGAAGGAGGTAGTTCTGAGCAGGCAGCAGGGAGGCCAGTGTGGCTCAAGCCGAGAGAGGGAGGGACTGTGACAGGTGGCTGAGCTGTGTCCCCGCATTGCACAGCCCTTCTCCAGGAGCTGTGCAGCCTGCCTGGGCACTGGTGGTGGTGTCAACTCCTCAGGGTTCCTGGGAAAGACCAGCCCCCTTTCTGACTTTAGCACAGGACAGCTCCAGCTTTAGAACTGTGCAAGGTAAACGGGTTAGTCCATTCTACATTGTGCAATGACGTCTGTCTTTTTAGCTGATGCCTGTAATGACGTTTCTCTGAAATAACCTTCCAGGACCAAGGGATCCCTCTGATAACTCCAGTGCCACATCCCAAATGTAGCATTTGCTCCCATAGCACAAAAGCAGCCCTCCATTCTCCTAGAGAGCCTGTGTATCCTGGAAGGAAACAGATGCAAACACCTCTTCCATTTTTGGCTATTCCTGAGCCTGTGCGTTCCGGAAGGAGTTGCAGATGAAGCAGCCTTCTGTGCTTCTCTTCTGAATGATGGCTGGCCCCATGGGACTGCAGCTGCCCCAGTGGGTGCATCTTCTCTGTATGACACGTGCTATGTAAACTCTCTGATCACACTGGGTCCTCGCTTTTTAAGACAACAAATCCCCAGGGGAAGAGGGTTGCATCTTGCATAATTGGACAGTTGGCTGTATCCAGAGAGAAGTGTTTACAGAGCACATTGAAAGCCAGCCCAGGGACCCACATGTTTGCTCAGCATCCACATGGCAAACAGCGAGAGCCTCCCTTGAATGCAGGGGTCAGAAAGGGATTTTCTCAAATCTAAACCAGCCTCTGGGGTGATGGCTCATTCAAAGGCTGCAGTGGAGGAAAGGGTATTCTGGAATATTGGTGCCAGGGCTTAGCTCATCTGAGATGGACATAAAGAGTCTTTTCTGGGGCTTCCCTGGTGGCACAGTGGTTGGGAGTCCGCCTGCCGATGCAGGGGACATGGGTTCATGCCCCGGTCTGGGAAGATCCCACATGCCGCGGAGCGGCTGGGCCCGTGAACCATGGCCGCTGAGCCTGCGCATCCGGAGCCTGTGCTCCGCAACAGGAGAGTCCACAGCAGTGAGAGGCCTGCGTACCGCAAAAAAAAAAAAAAAAAAAAAGAGTCTTTTCTATGTCATTTTGCTTTTTTAGCAGCAGAATTGACCCTGGAATACTGAGGGGGCCCTGGGCCTGTTTCAGGGTCCAGGTGTCTGGAACAAGAGCCCAGAGGACAACTGTCAGAAGCAGGGGGTGGGAGAAGGCGGGAGGCCCACTGGCTGTGCTGAGAACAGGACCCCAGGCTTTCTGCACATGATTAGTGATGAGGAGCTCGTTGCCTAGCAACAGCAGCCCCTTCCCCCTTCTATCCAGACCCCTCAGGCTGCTTGTAATGTTTGGTGACATTTTTCTTTTCAGAGGAGAGACACACAGTCGCCCCCTTAATTAGCTGAAGATGGTGCCTACCGCTCCCCCCCTTTACTGGCTTATTGATCAGATCCTGATTAGAAATCATCCCCCCAAAGCGTTTAATTATTAATTGCACATTAATAATTGCTGTGTCAAGATAACCCCACAGATAGCTGTTCCTGTAAGTGGAAAGCTTAGACCAAGACCTGACACACAGGAAGTGCTGTATAAAAAGTACCTGTTCAAAGAATTAACAGGATCTCTTCTAGGAGATTCGAGGATTAATACCCACACTGAGCAGACGTGACTCTTTTCAAAGAGCTTCTCTTTATTTTCTTTCAGACTCTCAGAATGCTCCTGCCAGAAGAATACTTAGACAGCATCCCCCCAAACTGCCCCCTTTTACAGATGGGGAAACCAAGGCTCAGCAACCTTGCCAAAGTCACACAGCTAATGACACCAGAGCTAGACTGAATCCAGACCTCCTGGTCCCCAGCCTCTTCCCACCACACTTCTGGTTTCTAAATTTAGTGTTCCACAAAGATCTCACCAAGGGATCTGTGAAAAATGCAGATTTATGATACTGACTGCCCCCCCAACCCCCTATTAGTGTCCTAAGGCTGATGCAACTAATTACCACAAACGTAGTGGCTTAAGACAGCACAAGTTTATTATCTAAAGCTCTGGAGGTAAGAAGTCCTCAAGTGGGTCTTACAGACGTAAAAGCAGGGTGTTAGCAGAGCTGAGTTCCTTCTGGAGGCTCTTGGGGAGAATCCGTTTCTTGTCTCTTCCGGCTTCTCAAGGCTGCCGGCTTTCCTTTGCTCATGGCTGCATCGCTTGGATCCCTGCTTCTGTCATCACATCTTCTCTGCCTCCCCTGCCTCCTTCTTTCCCTTCTAAGGACCCTTGTGATTACATGGGGCCCCTCTGAATAGTCCAGGTTAATCTCCCATCTCAAGATCCTAAATTTAGTCACACCTGAAAAGTCCCTTTTGCCATGTAAGGTCACATAGTCACATGTCCTGGGGATTGGGACATAGACATCTTTGGGGGTTCGGTATTCTGCACCCCAAGGTTCTGAGTGTGTCTCCTGGGGTGGAGCGCAGGAATCTGCGCCGTGAAGAACCCCGTGACTATTCACCGGGGGCTCCTAGAGCACACATAGGGGAGCCCCTGCTGCCCCTCTCTCTCTCTCTTCACAAGAAGATGATGCCATTGGCAGGACGAAGTCCTTGTTTCCATTTAGTAAGATGAAAAGCTCAAGGCTGAGAAAGGTGAATTTCTAATTCAAGGTCCCACAGCTTTAGCCACGTGCCCTTGTCCCCACTCCCAGTAAATATCCTTTTCACGACAGCCCAGGCATCCGCGGTTCTCCTTCTACGTGGTGGCGCTTGCTCTGCTCCTCTTGCACTCGAGGGAACCAAGGTCCGAGACGGGTCACGTGGCCTGGCCGAGGCTCCACTTCCTGGGCACGCCTTAACCCGGCTCCCCCGGGAGGTCTAGGAGACCTCAGACACCCCCTCTGCAATCCCGCCCGCACGGAGACGTATCCTTAGCAATCTGCGGAGAAACACTTTCTACCACAGAGTGAGATTGATGGGCTACATTAATTTCAAACACGCGAGACAGAAATGACATCTAAGCCTTTTGGTGGATTATCTACACAGAGCAGGCTGATGGGAGGCAGGGGTGTGGTGGTGACAGGCCTCTTCTGTTCCAGTCCCAGGAGGAAAAAATAACAAAGGAGACGCTGCGTTGCTGGTGCGCACGTGTGCGAATGAACACTAGGGGGCAGAGTTTGTCCAGGAATGGGAGCGCCCGTGCCGCTTTCCTGTGCTTTTAAGGACGATTTTAGAGGGGCGAGCTGATAGCAGGAAGGAGGGTCATTGCCTTTAATAGCTTCTTAGTCAATAGGTTTCTAATTGGGCTGTTAATCTGGAAATAAGTATAAAATAAGAAACCCAGGGGGTGGATTGAGAGCGGATGCAATGTGAATAATGAACATCCCACGAATGACTTTTTTAAAGGGTCATTTGTCTCATAATCTTTGTTCTTCTCTTGACCGCTACATGGCAATTTGTCGAACGGCAGTAGGTCTCAGTATTGAGAAATGCCAAGTAATATTTTAATGGTTTTCTAGTACATAGTTTCTGCTGCTGAAAAACATTGAGAAATAGATATATATACATTAAATATACATCTGCACATATATATGCAGATTAATGTGATCACGTACTGACCCATAGACACTCCTCCTCACACCCGCTCCCATGCTGTCTCACCACCAGAATGGAACAAGCACTGCAGAGGTGGAAGGACAACAGCTACACGCTGATCCCTTGCTTGGGAGTTAACCCCAATAACACGCGACTCAGCCATCTGTTAAGGCAGTGACATTTAGGCATGTTTGAATCTACAGTGGCCTGAGGAGATTCTCTTGTTTAGAACACTAGTAACTACCATATGACTATATATATAATAACTATATATAGACTATATATATAATAACACTGTACTGCGTGTTTGAAAGTTGCTAAGAGAGTAGATCTTCAAAGTTCTCATCACCAGGGGAAAGAAACTTTTGGGACTATGTGTGGTGATGAATATTCACTAGCCTTATTCCGGTGATCATTTTGAAAAATGTACAAACATTGTATCATTATGTAATGCACCTGAAACTAATATATTGTTATATGTCAATTAGACCTCAATTTTAAAAAAAACAACCCAAAACAAACAAAACAATAACTACCATAAATGAGAACTCATTAGGTACCAGGCACTGAGGTTTTCTTGCATGATCTCACTTAAGCAATATAACCCTATAAGATAGATACTATTATTATTATCTTTATTTTCCAATTGAGGAAACTGAAACTAAGAGGGGTTAAGTAAATTGTCCAAGATTAGCTAGCTAGGAAGTGGTTCTTCCAAGACTCAGACTGAGATCTGACACCAAAGCCCAGGTTCTTAGCTCCTGTCATTCTGGAAGCCCGAGCAGTCCTCTACTGATGGAAAAATCCTGGGTCATATGTTCTGACACTTTACATTCTAATCTGAGCATAGTGCTGATTTGGTCCATAGTCTTAGGAAAGTGAGTCCACCTCTCTGTTGAAACCTAAGATCTTATAGTGAGGCAAGTACTGAATAACTCAGGCAGTCAAAATAAATATAGTATAACCTGTATGTTAGAGACTTGGGGCATCAAGAGCCCAGATTAACGTAGAGTCCAGGGCTATCATCAGCCTTGAGATCTGCAGGAACCTGGCACTGGGTTCAGAAGAAGGAAGTTTCTGTAGTACGGAAATGTAACCGGCTGGTGTGACCTGAGTAGAATTATCCTGTCAAGCTCTGGGTTTAAGAATATGGATGGATCCCTCTCCTGCTCACGGGCCCTAGAGTTTGGGGGCCATAGACGTGCAGGAGGATGGCCATATGTTGGGCAGACAAACCTGTGCATTGGACAAATGCTGTCCAAGGCTGTCACCTGGGGGTTGGCTGGAAGAAGTCATGTGTTCCTTAAAGGACCACCAGAAGCCTACTGGCACCGTGCCAGAGCACACGCCAGGGCCACTTGGCCAGCCACAGGGAACAGCAGTCCTGCCACTGGCAATCACAAAGAGGCATACTGAGCTTTGGCTTTTCTTCCTCTTCCTCCAAAGCCAGAAGGGTTAGCATAGGGAGGGAGGGGAGTGGGGAAGAGAAGACCCTGTCTCCCCTCCACTTCCCCACTCCCAAACCTTCTAAAGCCTGTGACCTAGTCTGCGTTAGAGGCTAAGAGGAAAGCTTTGGATCAAATGAAGATTGAAATTTTAAATTGAACAGAGCTGAAGCTTAATAACTGAAGAGGAACCATCTTGATAACTAAAATGATGAAAAATTATAGAATCAGACTGGTATATACATAGCTAATGGAGCCTGCTACCCAGTGGGAAAAGGCGGTTCCACAGAGCATAACTGATAGATCTTTTTTGAGGGGGGAGAATCCTTTTCATGTTTATTCCTCCAGACAATTGACAATCTCCACTAAACCTGTTGCTCAAAGGAAAATCAATAAATAATACATATTCTGCCACAGGTGAAAGACTGGAGCCCGCTGTTCCAAACTGCACAGTTACATCCTGCGCATGCGTTGGTAACAAGGCTCTCCAGGACCTGGGTCTTGCAGGAGCATCTTGGGTACCTCAGATAATGGCGGAAAACGCCAAGGGTTTCTCTTCTTATCAAGATTGTAATTATATGTCTTTCTTCTGCTTTCACAACAAATGCTAGGTTAGGATATTTGTCTTCTTAAGCGCCCTCCCTCTGCTCAAAGACTTCTGCCCTCTGAGAGGTCTGGATTAATCCCCTCCATCTCCCCCCTGAACTTTCAGAGCTCATCTTGAACCCTGGGCTTCAGAATGGCTAACACAGTATGAACTTAATTTGCAGAAATAATTATGATAGTCTCCCCCCAACTCTGAGTTCCTTCCACCCATTGACTATATAGATTTGGGCAGTACAAGAACCCATAGACAGATATATCAGTGGAACAAAGGCAAAAGCCCAAAAATGGAACCAAGGACTATATCACAATCCACTCTGTGATAAAAGATGATGTCATCAATTCATGGGAAGAGGAAAGAATATTCCATAAATAGTGCTTGGATAATTGGTTAACTACATGTGGAAAAACAAAAACATTTAAATTCTCACTTCATACCCATCAATTTCCAATGGATTAAAGACTTAGAGGTAATAAATAAAAGAATAAAAATGCAGAAGAAAATGTAAGTAAATATTTACCAGACCTTGAGATTGGGGAATAACTTTAAAAACATAACAACAATAAAGAAATCACATAAGAAAACATGATAACTTTGAATATATAAAATTTAAAAATGTATACACTTTTTATATTTAAATAATATAAATACGGTAAAAAGTATGGTGGTAACATGGCCCATTAATCCCCATTGCGCCAGCTGACAGTGAGCCAACAGCCAGTATGTGAGTGAGACCATCCTAGACCATCTGTTCCCCAGCTATGCCACCAGCTGACAGCAGATGCATGAATGAGCCCAGCCGAGATCAGCTACACCTGGTCCAGGTCATCAGCTACATCTTGCTGACCCATAGATTTGTAAGCAATAGTAAATGTTTTCTGGTTTAGAACACAAAGTTTTAAGGCGATTTGTTAGGCAGAATTAGATAAATGATGCAAAATGAAAATGACAAATTGGAACAAGTCTGTGCAAGAAATATGAAAGATAAAGATTAAAATCTTTATTATGAAATGAGGTCTTATAAATCAACAAGAAAAGCAACATCTGCCACAGAGAAATGGCTATAGGACATGAGGAGATAAGTCCTTAAGGAAGAAAAAGAAATGGCTTAATAAACTAATGGGAAAAGATAAGACTTCACAAAAATGAAAAGTGCAATCTGAATATTAAACCACATATGTATTTTTTACTTATTAAATTAACAACAATGTATTAAAATATTCAATCATGATGAGTGTAGTAGTGGGATGGGCACTCTCATATCTATGTATGGAAGTATAATTCACAAACCATTTTTTGAATGTAATTTAGCAAGATTTAGAGAAAGCCTTTGGGGCAGATGCAGTTGGTTGGTGTGGAACACTGCATTATTGTTCCCAATTCCTCATCATGCTCTTTGCGTGATTCTGTAGTTCCTTTTCCTAGAAGCAAAGTGTACTTTCTTGCATATTGACATTGTGCTTGGCTTGTGGCCTGTTTTTGGCCGGTGGAGTGTTAACAAATGTGTCCTGCAAGCAGAGGCTTCAGCATCCTCTGGTGTCAAGTTTGTTCTCTCGCATTTCTCGTTTTACCACAAGAAGAACTTCCCCTGTGTGCTCCTGCCCCTTCAGTCTGAGACCCAGAGTGAATACGTGGATTTGGGAGGATAGAAATGGCAGTGACAGAATAGTGTTTGGAACTTGAGTAATCTCCACATAGAAACAGAGAGCACTTGAGTAGCAAAACCAAAAACCCACAGATCTTTTCCAACAAAACCAGGTGAGAAGGGATCCCTGTGGACTCTGAAATACAAGCAGGTGAGGAGAAATCATTGATAGTCACAAGAAAAGCAGTGGGACATCTAACAAACCTGAGAACAAGAAACCCCTAAAATATCTAACAGGTATTCACTGGAAAGCTCAGCAAGCTAGTTTTAGGACAACAGCTGAAACTCTGTGCCGACTACAATTAGCAGGTGAGTACACAGTCCTGGAGTAAGTCTAGCCCCTGTGAACTCTCAAAACTCACCAGCGAGGGCTCCCTTTGAGGACAGGGCCCTTCCCTGAGGATACTGCTGGGAGTGGGATTAAAACTGAGCAGACACCATTGTAAAGCAATTATACCCCAATAAAGATGTTAAAAAAAAAAACAAAACTGAGCAGAACAGGCACTGTAGCGATGAAGGAAAGAAAGTCCAGATAAAAGTGGATGAGGGGAACATATCCAGGAACTCTTACAAAGCAAGCTGTTATATTTTTGCACTACATGAAGCACAACAGAATAAGTACCTTTGTGAAGTTAAAAAAGTTATCCTTGGTAAAAACCTCCTTGTAAGAGGTCAAATCTTATACAAAGTTATTCTAAGAAAAATTAGAATAAGGAGCAGAATAATATCCCTACAGGTAATGAAAGCAGGCCAGAAATATTTGCTTTAAAAAAATAAGAAAGAAAAAGAAGAAAAATTTAATGTACTATTTCAAAATGAGCTAAAAGACATTAAGAAATGATACAAAATATGAAAGACTAAATTAATGAGAAATAGAAAAACTCAGAAATGAAGTGACAGAAATTAGGAAAAACATAGAAGTAAAATAAATGAAGGCTAAGCTACAACGAATCCAGTGAATAAATACACAGATAATGCCTTAAGAGAAATAGAAGGTGAAAATGAGGAAATTTTTAAAAATAAATTAAGAAAGAGATAAAGATTTGAGAAACAATACAACTATTCAATAAATGTAAACAAAGAAGATCCAGCTTATGGTGAACAGAAGTTCCTGAAGAAGAAAAGCAAGAGAATTGAACAAATACTAAATATAATTCAAGAAAAAATTTTCTGAAATAAACTCAAAAGTACATATTAAAAGAGCACACTACGCATATGAGAATATTGAACTGAATGACCAATACCAAGAGAAATTTTAGTGAAATTTCTGGATTTTAAAGAAAAAGGAAAAAAACTTCTTTAGGCATCTAGGTTGAAAGAACATGTGGCTTATAAGGGAAGGAAGATTGTTATTAGACTTTTTGATTGTAGCACTTTATGTCAGAAGAAAATGGAATAGTATTATATATTGTGACATCCAAGTAAAGAAAATGTGACTTTCAAGAACACAGAGAAGCTGTTATGAACATGAAGGAACTTAGGGAATATTCTTCCTATGAGTTTTTCCTCAGGAATCTATTAGAGAACAAGCTTTAGGTAACCAAAATGACTAGAGAGACTTTGATATAAGGAATTATGGTGAGCATTACATATATAGTTACTTGTAGTTGAAGACCAAATAAGAGTAAAAGAGAGAATATAGTATGTGATGATTGTATGTTTTGACAATATGGATGTAGTACAATTAAAAGAAAAATGAAGTGAGATGGGGGTAGGGTATGCAAAATTTAAAAAAATTGTTTCTAGTAACATAGTTGGTGGTGCTTATTCTGAGTATTACTATTCTGAAACCATTCTGTGTATAATGTAGGATAAAGTAAATGAGCAATCATGGGATATTCTGTCATTCCTTATGTCCTTGAGAACCATACCAGAATTCTTGTTATAGATAAAGGAGATTCAGGAGTAATATAAAAGAGATTAAAGAATAGCCCCGTAGTCCTGAATTTGGATTGGAAGTATCACTGTGAACTCATGAAATGTTTCATCTTAAAAAATATATTTCCTAGTTCTGTTCACTATAAAAGACGAGAAATATTGACCAACCCATCCAATAGCATAAGAGATTGTGGTTATGAAATGCCATTTTCCACTAAAAGAAAACCGGCACTTCTTGAAGAAATGACTGATTCCAAATCTATGGCAAAAATTATCCTGGAATATTTTGTCATATCAGACAGCAAGAAATCTGTCAAAAACAATTTGGGTTATGTCAAAGTGGCATAGAAGTCAACTTGAAGAAGTTCCCAGGGGTCAAAGATAAGAAAATTTAAGCTGCAATAAGGATAAGAATTGCCATGGATCAAAACACATTGAATATATTCAAATTCATGAATTCATAATAATAAACGAATTGGCCTCCTTTGGAGGATAATAGGGAGTTAATTCATTATTTTGAAAACTAGATAAATAAAAGAAAAGAAACAAGCATTATCCCGCCTTTCCCATATAAGCTGTACCACTGGGTAGCCATTAGGAGATGAGAGGATGTGTTTTCTCTTAAAAAGTAATTTATTTAATAAGTAAGGTGAAACGATAGACTTATTATCATTTTGCAACTCAAATGAATTAATTGGTGTAGGCATTGAGCATTAAAGGCTGGTAACATAAAAAAAAAGCAGTGAAAAACAGGTATCACCTATAGACTTGCCATAAAGTAAAAGCAGGTTAAACCTGATTCTATTCAAGCCTCTAGATTCAGCTGCCTATTTGCAGGAAATATGAAGGACAAAGGAATGTGCTGAGTTGTACTATGAATATGCAATCAGCAAAATCCAGGCTGTGGGACATTCTATAGATAAATAGGCCCAGGTTCTTAAACAGATAAATTATAAGAAAAGAAAAATATAGAGAAGGAAATGGTATATTAAAAAGGACTTAAATGATATGTCAATTAAAAAAATACTAAACCATAGGGTCTATGGATATGTACATGAATGATTAAGCCATAAACCAATGCAAGGAAGTGATTACTGTAAGAGTCAGAATTGTGGTTATTTGTGGGGAAGGAGAGGGGTATATTTGTGATGGGGCATATAGGGAGAGTTCTGGGTGTCTGGCAAAGTTCTATTTCTTAACCTGGGTGGTGGTTACAAGGGTGTTTGTTTTATAATAATTCACTAAGATATATATTTATTTTGTATCGTTTTCTTTATTTTTATTTTACAGTGAAAAGTGAAAACAAAAATAAACAAAAATGACCAAACATAGAGCAGACCTGAGCCCAACCATAGGCAAGTCTAGCCAAATCCAATCTAGCTTAGCCATTTAATTGATCCAAGATGTGGTCAAGAAAAAATGTTTATTGTTTTTTACCTCTAAATTCTGGGGTGATTTGTTACACAGCACTATTGTGACTTCTGCTGTGTCATACAGTTGACTACACAGAAGCTATATCAAACCTCTTATTTCATTGTTGAATCTGGAAAGGGAAAGATATTGTTTTCCTAGCCTCCCAACAGTTAGTGATGGCCATTTGATACAGTACTGGGAATAAGCCAGAGAGGAAATTCTCATAGAGGGTTTGTGGGAAGGATTTTCTTTTCTAACTAAAGGATAGCTGTATATGAGGAGAGTCTCTCACTTTCCTGACTTCATATATTCCTGCTTTCCTGAATTTTGGTTGTGTGACAGTGTGATGCTTACAGCCATCTTGCAATCATGAGCAACAAGCACAAGGATGAAAAGTCAATATTCTGAGGATGTTAGAGAAAAAAATAAAAGAGTCTGATTTCTTGATGACATCATTGAGTTTTCCTGCCTTCTTTCAGACATCTTAGTTATATAAGCAATAAATATCCCAGTTGTTAGTTAGCTTTTCTGTTACTTGCAGCTGACATTCTATTACTTCCTAACTTACTTTAAAAAAATGTTCATATACTTTAACCCAGTAGTCCCATTTTCATCAACTTAGATTCAGAAAGTAATCCAAGATATAGTCAAAGGATGTTTATCAAGGCATTTAGCTATAAAGAGGAATAACAGAAAATAATCTAAAAGTTCAGTATAAAAAATGATTATATAAAATATCAATAGGATGACATTATGCATCTGTTAACATTTATTTTTTTGGAGAATATTTAAGGATACGGAAAATGCTTATGAATAAAAAAAATTAATATATAAAATTCACAGGGGATTTCAACGAAACATTTAGAGAAGAGTAAACACCTATCCTTCCCAAATTTTTCAAAAACTGCGGGGACTTCCCTGGTGGTGCAATGCAGGGGACACGGGTTTGATCCCTGGTCCAGGAAGAACCCATGTGCCATGGAGCAACTAAGGCCGTGTGCCACAACTACTGACCCTGCGCTCTAGAGCCCGTGAGCCACAACTACTGCCCATGTGCCACAACTGCTGAAGCCCACGCAGCTAGCCTGTGCTCCTCAACAAGAGAAGCCACCGCAATGAGAAGCCCACGCACCACATCGAAGAGTAGCCCCCGCTCACCACAACTAGAGAAAGCCTGCACACAGCAACAAAGACCCAATGCAACCAAAAATAAATAAACAAAAATAAAATTTAAAATTAAAAAACACAAAAAACTGCAGAGGTCTCATTCTATGAGGCCAGTACCACCGTCATACCAAAACCAGACAAAGATATCACAAAGAAGAAAATTAAGGCTAATATCACTGATTAACCTAGATGTGAAATCCATTAGCAAACTGAATATTAGCAAACTGAATTCAACAATACATTAAAATGTTCATACACCATGGTCAAGTGGGATTTATCTCAGGGGTGCAAGGATAGTTCAATATCTGCAAATCAACCACATTAACAAATTAAAGAATAAAAATCATATGACCATCTCATATCAATAGATGTGTCTCAATAGATGCAGAAAAAGTGTCTGACAAAATTCAACATCCATTTATGATAAAAACTCTCAAGAGAGAATGTACCTCAACATAATAGTGGCTATATATGACACGCTCACAGATAACATCATACTCAACAGTGATAAACTGAAAGCATTTCCTCTAAGATTAGGAACAAGACAAGGATGCCTACTCTCACCAGTCTTCTTCAACATAGTATGGGAAGTCCTAGCCACAGCAATTAGACAAGGAAGAGAAATAAAAGGAATTCAAATTGGAATGGAAGAAGTAAAACTGTCACTGTTTGCAGGTGACATAATATTAATACTATATATAGAAAATCCTAAAGATGCCACCAAATAACTCCTAGAACTCATCAATGAATTCGGTAAAGTTGTAGGATACAAAATCAATATACAGAAATCTGTTGCACCTCTATACACTAAGAACGAACTATCAGAAAGAGAAATTAAGAAAACAATCTCATTTATAATTGCATCAAAAGAATAAAATACCTAGAAGTAAAACCAAACTAAGGAGATGAAAGATCTATACTCAGAAAACTATAACACACTGATGAAAGAAATTGAAGATGACACAAACAAATGGAGAGATATACTGTGCTCATGGATTGGAAGAATTAATATTTTGTTAAAATGTCCATACTACCCAAGGCAATCTATCCATACAAATTCAATGCAATCCCTATCAAAATATCAATGGCATTTTTCACAAAACTAGAACAAATAATTCTAAAATTTGTATGGAAACACTAAAGATCCCAAATAGCCAAAATAATATTGAGAAAGAAGAACAAAGCTGGAGGTAGCATGCTCCCTGGTTTCAAACTATACTACAAAGCTACAGTAATCAAAACTGTATGGTACTGGCACAAAAGCAGACACATTAGATAAATGGAACAGAATAGAGGGCCCAGAAATGAACCCACTTGTATATGGGCAATTAATCTATGACAAAGGAGGCAAGGATATACAATGGGGAAAAGACAGCCTCTTCACTAAAGGGTGTTGGGAAAACTGGACAGCTACATGCAAAAGAATCAAACTAGACTACTTTCTCACACTATTTACAAAAATAAATTCAAAATAGATTAGAGAGTTAAGTGTAAGACCTGAAACCACAAAATTTCTAGAAGAAAACATAGGCAGTATGCTTTTTAACATTGGTCTTAGCTGTATTTTTTGGATATGTCACCTCAGGCAAGGGAAACAAAAGCAACAATAAACAAATGAGACTACATCAAACAAAAAAGTTTTTGCCCAGCAAAGGAAACTATCAACAAAATGAAAAGACTGCCTACTGAATGAGAGAAGATATTTGCAAATGATATATCCAATAAGGACTTTATACCCAAAATATTACAAAGAACTCATACAACTCAACATCAGAAAACCCAAACAACCCAAGTAAAAAATGGGCAGAGGATACGAGTAGACATTTTTCTAAAGAAGACATACAGATGACCAACAGGTACATAAAAAGATGCTTAATTAACATCACTAATCATCAGGGAAATGCAAATCAAAACCACAATGAGATATCACCTCACACCTTTCAGAGTGGCAGTTATCAAAAAGACCACAGGGCTTCCCTGGTGGCGCAGTGGCTGAGAGTCTGCCTGCCGATGCAGGGGACACGGGTTCATGCCCCAGTCCGGGAAGATCCCACATGCCACGGAGTGGCTGTGCCCGTGAGCCATGGCTGCTGAGCCTACGCGTCTGGAGCCCGTGCTCCGCAACGGGAGAGGCCACAACAGTGAGAGGCCCGCGTACCACAAAAAAAAAAAAAAAAAAAAAAAAGACCAAAAATAACAGGTGTTGGTGAGGATATAAAGAAAAGAGAACTCTTGAGCACTGTTGATGGGATTGTAAATTGGTGCAGCCACTATGGAAAACAGTACGTAGATTCCTCAAGAAATTAAAAATAGAACTACCATATGATCCAGCATTTCCACTTCTGGGTGTTTATCCAAAGAAAACAAAAACACTAATTAGAAAAGATATATGCACCCCTCTGTTCACTGCAGCATTATTTATAATAGCCAAGATATGAAAGCAACCTAAGTGCCCATCAATAGATGAATGGATAAAGAAGATGTGGTATGTATGTATGTATGTGTGTATATATATATGTATATATACACACACAATGAAATATTATTCAGCCATAAAAAATAATGAAATCTTGCCATTTGTGACAACATGGTGGACCTAGAGGATACTATGCTAAGTGAAAAACGTCAGACAGAAAAAGACAAACACTGTATGATTTCACTTATATGTGGAATCTAAAAAATAAAACAAATAAACAAAACAGAATCATAGATACAGAAAACAAACAGGTGGGTTTCCAGAGGAGAGGGAGTTGTGGGGAGGGGAGAAATAGGTGAGGGAGGTACAGACTTCCAGTTGCAAAATAAATGATTCAAGGGAATAAAATGTACAGTGTGGGGAATATAGTCCATAATTATGCACCATTTAAAAACAAAAACAAAAAAACCTGTGAGTGATGTCTGAGAAAATAGCAGAGTAAAGACTTCTAAAAAATCCTCAGTCCCATTAAAGCAATGAGAAAACTGGGAAAATTGTCAGAATCAACGAG
Source organism: Delphinus delphis (assembly GCF_949987515.2). NCBI lineage: Eukaryota > Metazoa > Chordata > Mammalia > Artiodactyla > Delphinidae > Delphinus > Delphinus delphis. Next base: position 76,362,848 of record NC_082693.1, on the reverse strand, counting down.
AGAATGTTGATTCAAGAAAAGTGACTGGATTTCAGTAAAAGCAGTGAGCTTTGTGGCATTTTAATTAGCTGTATTCCATCCTCTTCTTCCCAGTTCTGCAGTAGCCTTGAAAACGAACATCACACAATCATGTTGAAAACCAGTAGCCTGGCAGCCACCAGAGGAAGCAGAACAGAGCTGGAGCTCCTTCAAAGCCCCATCCCCAGAGAGTGTCATTATTTGACCTGTCTGGTGGTTGGTTCGCTGGAAGATCCCACGTACAAGGCTGTCTTTATTTGACTTCATCCAGAGGTTGCCCAGCATGAAGAGCCTTTCCCCAGGGGTGTTTTCAAGAGCAGTCAGAGGCAAAACCACTGGCTGCCTCAGGTGTTGGATAACTTTGGGCAAACCATAACCAAAAGCCTGAACAAAAGTCTAGGGAATGCGATGCCTACAGGGGCCTTTGAAAAGCTCCAAGATATTACTGGTAATCTAAGAAGGCCGTGTGCATGCTACGGCTGTGCATCCGACCAGGGCTGTGTGCGAGCTCAGGTAGGCATGAGGGGGGCCTGCGCTCTCCCCTCTGGCTCACCTTGAGGCTCTGTGTCAGCAGTAAGTGAAGGCCAAGGTGGAGTTGGGGACTGCCTTTCAACTGAGTGTTGAAAGCATGCCCCAGTGCGCACATAGAGCCGTTCAACAAAGGCTGGGGAACTTCTTGGCTCTAGGCATCTAAAGAAGTCGGCCACTACACCAAGCAGATACTTCAGTGGCCACATACAACAAAGAATAGACTTTATAGATCAGCTCAGAAAGTCCCCAGACAACAACAGTCAGGAGCGAGAACACCAACAAAACCTGGTATTTTCAGAGTTATTTCATTATATTACTTAAAACGTTCAGTTTTCAAAAAATATATATATATATGAAAAAAAAACCCTAAGATAATGTGACACTCTTAGGTATATACTCGAGAGAATTGAAAATATATGTTCACATAAAAACTTGTACTTGGGCTTCCCTGGTGGCGCAGTGGTTGAGAGTCCTCCTGCTGATGCAGGGGACACGGGTTTGTGCCCCGGTCCAGGAGGATCCCACATACCGCGGAGCGGCTGGGCCCATGAGCCATGGCCGCTGAGCGTGCGTGTCTGGAGCCTGTGCTCCGCAACGGGAGAGGCCACAACAGTGAGAGGCCCGCGTACCGCAAAAAAAAAAAACAACCAAACAAAAAAAAACCTTGTACTTGAATGTTCATAGAAGCATTATTCATAATAAGCAAAAAAGTGGTAATACCCCAAATTTCTATCGACTGATGAGTAGATAAATGAAGTGTGGTCTATCCTTACCATAGAATACTATCCAGCCATAAACAGGAATGCATTACTGATGCGAGCTCCAACACGATGCACCTGGAAACACGCTGAGTGGAAGAAGCCAGACACAGAAAGCCATGTGGTGTATGATTCCACTTACGGAAAATATCCAGGGGGGGCCAGTCCATACCGACAGAATGTAAATGAGTGGTTTTGGGGGATTTGAGGGGAGGGGGTTTGGGGAGTGATTGCTAATGGGTGTGAGATTTCTTTAGATTGATGAAAATGTTCTGGAATTAGACAGTGGTGGTGGTGGTTGCAAAGCTTTGTGACTGTCCTAAATGCCACTGAATTGTATACTGTAAAAGGGTGAATTTGATGGCGTGTGAATTGTGTGTCAATGAAAACAAACTGTGAATAGTATGATTCCAGTTTTGTTTAAAATATCCTATTTGATACAGATCTTGTGCAACTTCTCAAAATCCCCTGACTGCCTTCTCCTTTCTCTTTGTTGATTGGTGCCCCACACCAAGTCACCTCTTTACCTCCAGACTCCGTTGAAATGTCACCATGAGACATAGGATCTGGCTTCACATGAAGCCACCAAGGGGCTACGTGACGTAACTTGGAAGCTGAGGAAAGTTAGTTCCATGTGGGCGAGCTTTGATGAATAGAAATTAGGAGACAGGATGGAATCAGAAGGAATTCCGTGATACTTTCCCAAGATTTCTCCATTCCTTGGGTTGTTCCAGCGTGGTTTGTCTTTGAAAGCCTCCCAAAGTCCCTCATGCTAAGTGAACACATCTGCAACATGACTTGCTCTGTCTCATTGTAGCTTGTCACGAAGAGATGGCCGGCACGATAAAGCTTCGCACTACATTACTCTGCATCTTTCCTTGCCTCGTGCTGTCTCTTCTCTTCACCCTTCAGCCGAGTGCTGGCCTCTCCTAAATAAAGTGTCAGCACTGCAATCCTTGGTTCCGCTTCTCAGAGCAGCCAGGCTAAGAAAAACGCATATAAATTTAAAAATTTGGATGAAACTCCCTAATATCAATAGTGGTAACTGTGGAAGCACGCAGCTTCTATTTTCTTCTTTACTTTTTGCTGTTATCCAAATTTTTGATAATGAACATGTTTTTCACACTTAGAAAAATAAAACAAAAAACACAAAGCAACTGGGTTTGGCGTACCTCCTCAAAGAGAATCCTTTTTACTTATCCAGATATTAGTCAGTCACCTAAATAGCCTCTTTGTTTACTATCTTTTGGCACTTGCTGAGAATGGGTAAAGTTCACTTAATTATTCATTCAACAAATATTTTTTGAGTGCCTACTGTATTTTAGACACTGTTCTAGGAAACTAGGATCTGTCAGTGGAACAGACAACATCCTTGTTCTCAGCTTATATTCTAATGGAGAGAGTCAGACAATAACTGAACAAATAAAGAAACATGTTAGTTTTGATAAGTGCTGTAAAGAATAAAGCTGGGTAAAGGGATTGTGAACAATGGAAGTGGTTTGGGATGATAGTTTAGGGATTGCTGCTCTAAAGGAGTCATTTGAGTAGAGAACTAGATGAAATAAAGGAGATAACCACATGGACTTCTGCGGGGGGAATATTCTAGAAAGAAAGAACAGCATATGCAAAGGCCCTGAGGCAGGACAGGGCTTGGCATGTTTGAGTGGCCATGTCTATAGCTTATTTGAGGAATAGCAAGGAGGTCAGTGTGGCTGGAGCAGAGTGATGGAGTAGAGAGTGGTAGCAGAGGAGGTTAGAGAGGTGACAGGAGCTCCAGGGTGTAGGGCCTTACAGGCCTTGGTGAGGACGTTGGATTTGACCTTGAGTAAGATGGGAAGCTATTGGAGGGTTAAAAATTTTGGAGGGGATAAAATTTACCATTTTAACCATTTTAAGTGTACAGTTCAGTGGCCTTAAGTACGTTCATGTCGTTGTGCAACCGTTATCACTGTTCATCTCCAGAACATTTTCATCATCACAAATCGAAACTTTGTATCCATTGAATAATAACTTCCCATTTCCCTCTCCCTCCAGCCCCTGGTGAACACTGTTCTACTTTCTGTCTCTGTGAGTTTGACTATTTTAGGTACCTCATATAAGTGAAATCGGATAATATTTATCCTTTCATGTCTAGCTTATTTCACTCAGCATAAAGTCCTTAAGGTTCACCTGTGTTGTAGTAAGGGTCAGAATTTCATTGGAGGGTTTTGAGCTGAGGAGTGAGATGACTTTACTTACACTGCAAAAGGATAACTCTGGGTGCTTTGTGGAAAGAGACTGTAGGCAACAAAGGCAGAAATGCAAAGACCAATCCCAAGGCCATTGTAAGTCCAGATGAGAAATGACGGTGGACTAGACTCAGGTGGCAGTGCTGGAAATGATGAGAGATTTCAGGATCAAGATGTATTCCAAAGGCAGAGCTAACCAAATTTGCTGAGGGATTGGGTTTCGGGTATGAGAAAGAGTACAGGCAAGGATGATCAAAGGAGTTGTGTCTGACAACTTGTAGAGTGAGGCAGTAATTCACAGAAATGGCCAAGGATGCAGGTGAAGTGGGATTCGGCACTGTGTGTGTGTGTGTTTGTGTGTGTGTGTGTGTGTGTATGTGTTAAAGTTTAATTCTGAACATATCAAGTTTGGAATGATTATTAGACTTCCAAGTGGAGATATAGACTATGGATATACAAATCTAGAGTTCAAGGGGGAGGAGAGAAGTTAGGGCTTGAGGTACAAAATTAGGTGTCCTATGTTCATAAAAGCCCTGGATTTAAAGCCCTAGATCTGGATGAGATTCCCCCATGACCTAAACACAAATCTAGACAAGAAGAGGTCTAAGGAGGAAGGCCGGGGGCACTCTGATGCTCAGAGGCCAGGAAGATGAAGATGACCCAGCAAATGAGATTGAGAGTGAAGGGCCAGTTCATTAGGAGCACAATCCTGAAAGAGACGGTTCATGAACAGAACAGTTCAGGAGGAGGGAGTCATCAAGTAAGGAAGATTGGAAATCACCATAAGAATGACAATGGGGAGGTCTCCTGGGTCCTTATCAAGACTGGTTCCTCATCACTCTTCCACATAAATTGGGAAGTCAGTTCGGAGAGCTTTCCTTTATTCTCCCAAAGGGAGAGAGTTGAAGAGAGTAAGAAAGTAAGTGTCCTAAGTCCAATGAGTGCTACTTCCAAGGATCTTTTATCTTCTACCCGCTGAGTCACCTGAGACCTTGCTGCTGAGGTCACAGCATTGATTCCTTCAACTAGGTCACTTAGCTTTTCCTAGGGTTTCCCTCTGGATCACAGATTGTCCAGAGTTTTCAGAGCTTGTCCCCGTGGTCCCCATCCTGTGTTTGTTTGGGTTTGTCTCCTTGCCTTGTCAAGTTTGGCTTTATACAAGAACTTTCCATTTTTCACATTCCAAGCTTTGTCTTCCTGACCAGACTATTTGCATCCATTAAGCTTTTTCCCCTCGCGCCTGCTGACCACGTCTCTTCTCATCATTTAAATTGCATTTCTACATTCAGCTCCATTTCCACTGCCGAACTGGGAAATGTCTATCAATCATTCTATGAAAATTTTTGAGTGCTGCCTGTGCAGAGTCCTGTCATAAATGCTACACAGTATACCAATAATTTGACACAGTCTTTGTCTTTAACTTCCCTCCGAGGTAATTTGGAAGAGAAAAAACTAATATGTAAAGTGAGAGGTAACTACACAATAAATCATGTTTTCCAAAAATTACCATCAGTTCATACTGATGCCAAATGCGAGCGAGTCAGGGAAGATGGCATTTGAGCTGGGACACTGAGAGATGAGAAGGTTTGAATAATAGACAGGAAAGGGGTGGGCAGCCCAGGAAGAGGGAAGATAATTAAAACCTTGATGACAGGAAGGTGCAAGGAAAGGTAAATTTGATACAGGTTGTAGAGTATGAATATGAAGCATTAGATGCAAGGAATTTAATAGTGGCTGCTCAAGAGTTTTTGAATAATGTGAAAGCAATGCTGAGAAGAACAGCTTGGAAGCTTTGGTCAGTGTGAAGAATTAGGAGTCAAGGGGACCAGTGAAAAGACTGGTGCAGTAGTCCAGCTCTGACGGGATAAGAGCCTGGGCTTCCAACTGGTGTAGGACAGAGCACTTCTTTCCTGAGACTTTCACCAGCTGATTTCTCTTGGTCCAGGTTTAATCATGAGCCCATCCCTGAGCATATCTCCATGGCAATGGATATGTGGTGATCTGATTGGCTAGGTTCTGGCCCTGGGGGTGGGGCCAACTCCACCCAACCACTGACAGAGGGAGAGGGGTGGTCCCAAAGGGAAATCAAGACTGTTATCGGAAGGGAGGCTAGAGGCTGAGAATATAAAACTAGTCCTCCTCACTGCTTTCCGTTCATTCTTCCACCTACCACAGACTAACCCACCGCTCCATGGAAACTGTTCTCACCAAGATCACTCACTCCTTGTTTACCAAGCCGAAGATCTTTTCGTGCCTTATTATCTGCTGCATTTGACACTGTTCTGCCCTCTAACTATTAGTACTTTCCAAGGTTCAGTTTTCGGCTCAGTCTCTTCTTCCTGTCCGCATTTTCTCCTTCTTTGGCTGCCTCAGAAGAGTTCAGACCCTTCCTCCTCCCACCTATCTTGGACATACCTCTATTGTGGCACATCTTACACTGTACTGTGATTATTTGCGTGCATCAGAGGCTATATCTTTGTAGCTCCAGCCCCTGGCACTCAACAGGAGTAGACTCAATGACTCAAAAGAAATGGAGGGTGCCGGGGAAGTCAGTTTTGGAAAGAAAGAGAGTGAATTTGACTTCAGATTGCTGTGTCAGGGATGGTGGGACCATCAAACAGCAGTGTCCAGTGGAGACAATTGAAGACATGGTGCTAGGAGGAGCCCACTGGATTAAATTTCATGAGAGTCGAGACCTTACCTGTCTTGTTCTAGCTTCTAGAATATGGCACAAGGTAGGTGCTCAATAAATATTTGTTGAAACAGTGCAGGGAGGTGATAGGTGGAACCATGTGTGATTGAGATTTCTAAGGGTGGGCACAGAGCCAGGCCTGACCCCAGGGGAAGGGTCCTGCATTTAAGAGAAAGGATGAAGACCAGATGTCACATGCAGGCAGACATGTGCCAACAAACAAGGGACGGGCGCCTTTCTCTTCATGTGCCCCTTTTTCATTAGGAAAGAAATCTTTCTTAGAACCCCTTTATTCGATTTCACCATATTTCATTGCCTGAATTAGGTCACATGCCCATGTTCGGCTGCCGGAGAGGTGAGAAAGCAAATATGTGACCTTTTCAGACTCTATCAAGACTCTGTAAATCGAGTTTGATGACATGGAAGAAAGGAGAAGGTACAGGGATGGCTAAGGGATTGTATCTGCCTCATAGAGAGAGGTGAAATTTTAAATGGGGAGGAAGAGGAGTACAGATTTTCTTTAAAAACCCAGACTTACTTTGGGGACATTCTTTCAGGTTCAAAGGGTTCTTCCAAATTAATTCTTCTAGTACATTACACAATATGCAAATGATCCAGGAAAATTGAATCTCCTCTCGCGTCCCCTCCTGCTCACCTCCTTCTCAGCAGCAGCAGCAGGATCTTGGTTTGAACACTTAAACAACACTGGGGTGTCTGTTCTCCTCCAGGTCAGGGGGGAAGTTGAATTTCAATGACTCCAGTTCGAAGCAGTGGTGTACTCTAGGAAAGCTGACTCTGAGATTTGCCAGATGGGTCAGACCTATTTGCAGTCTTAAAAAGGCCTGAAATTGGGCTTCCCTGGTGGCGCAGTGGTTGAGAGTCCGCCTGCCGATGCAGGGGACACGGGTTCGTGCCCCGGTCCGGGAAGATCCCACAGGCCGCGGAGCGGCTGGGCCCGTGAGCCACGGCCGCTGAGCCTGCGCGTCCGGAGCCTGTGCTCCACAACGGGAGAGGCCACAACAGTGAGAGGCCTGCGTACCGCAAAAAAAAGTAATAATAATAAAAAGGCCTGAAATCATAGCCCTGACACAAAGCTGCAGGGAGCAGAAAGTGCAGGCTTCCCCTTCTGAAAACAGCATCAAGGAAAATGTTGCCACAAAAGAATTCATTTTCCTGTTCCCTATCCCAGCCTGCAGTTGGGCCTAGACTCCTGTTCCTGAGGGACACAGTACAGCGGTGTGAGATGGGAAAAGGAAAGGAGCCAATGATTTTTTAATGCTGGATTTTTGAAGTGAAGGAGAACGTGATGATTGCTAGAAAAAGGAAAAAGTGCAGGCGGAGGAAGTGATTGGGAAAACCACTGGCAGGGCTAAAGCAGTGGAGAAGCCGCCCTAGACTGACAGCAGGACAGAAAAAGACCTTTGTCAGAGGCAGAAAGAGACAGTGGCCAACAGGTCAAGGTAGACAGCAGCCAACAGGTCAAGGGAGGCCTTCTTGCCCTTTTATGTGGAATCCAAAAAAAGCCAAACTCAGAGCAACAGGGAGTAGAGTGGTGGTTACCAGGGGCCGGGGGTGCTGGGGGAAATGGGGAGATATTGGTAAATGGGTACAAACTTCCAGCTACACGATTAGCTTGTTTTGGGGATCTAACATACGGCATGGTGATTGTAGCTACTAATACTGTATTATATACTTGAAAGTTGCTGGAAGAGTAGATCTTAAGTGTTCTTACCACAGAAAAGAAATGGTAATTATATGATGGGATGGAGGTGTCATCTAAGTCTGTGGCGGTAATCATTCTGCAATATGTAAGGGTGTCAAATCAACAGATTGTTACACATTACACTTACACAATGTTATATGTCAAGGGCATCTCAATAAAGCCGGGGGGTGGGAAGGATGGCCTTCACAATGTCAGGACCACAGGGGAAATGTTTTCCACAAGCAGCCGACTTATTATAATAGCATTTCGGAAGCACTGACCGTGCCAGGCACTGTTCTAAGTTTCTACTTGTATTATCTCACTTGGCAGGTAGTCTTAGTTTTCTTCCATGACAGAAAAAGAAGCCTAAGCACAGAGAGGTTAAGAAATCCCTTGCTCCGAGTCCCTGAGTGACTGAAGGGGGAAGGCAGGGTGTAAGGGAAGGCTGTCTGACTCTGGTTAGCACTTGTGAGCCGCTCTGCTAAATCCCTTCCAGCTGGTGATGCAGGCTTCCTTATCACTTAGCAGAGACAGCTCTGGTCACTGGGGGCAGCTGAATTTCCATGGAGAAAGGAGCATCTCCTGGCGGCTTTGCCCTCTACACTTAGGACTGTGGAAGGGCAGCCAGGAAGCGAGTGTCTCCTTCCACACCAGGCGCAGAGCTAGGGCTTCGGAAGGGATCTAACTCCAGCTGCGCTTGTGTGAGGAGGGCTCGGTGGTCAGGACAGGGGCTCTGGAGCCAGACTGCTCAGGTTCCAATTCTGGCTCCACTGCTTATGAATGTCACACCCTGAGTGCGTTCCTTAACCACACCATTCTTCAGTCTCCCATCTGTAAAATGAGGTTGGTAGTAAAATTACCTACCTCATAGTGTTGTCGTGAGGATTGATTATACATAATATATACATATACACAAACGCATATATCGATACAAAAAAATTTCAATTTTAAAAAATTTATATATTACATATTTATTATTTTATACATATACTTTTAATGTATTAACCATATTAATAAATTATATATTAAATATATAAAATTATATCTGTATATAAATATACACATATTTATATTATATAAATATATACATGTATTGTATACATATATATGCATATTTGTCAATGTTTATATATTAAATATTTATTTTATACATATACTTTATATTAAGTATGTTATACATATTATATATATATATATAAAAAATGATGAACAGGGTCTAGTGCATAGTAAGTGCTGTGTGAGTGTTAGCTTTTGTTATTAATGGGTCATTTCTTCTTACTCTGAAGGGATAAACATTGTGGAGGAAGTTTGGAACTCCCTGGAAGACCCAAGGACTCTTCTTTTTTAAGCCCCTGAACCATTTCTTAAGCAGAAGCAGTGTGACTGTTGTGTGATGACAGGTTGGGCCGAGTGACTCTCAGATTCTAGTTGGTTTGTGTCGCTGTGGGATGTACTGATGGCAAAGGTGCATAAATCTGATCTTCTCTGATATTTTCTCCTATAAATTCAAGTTGGAAATTAGTTCTTCAAAATCGTGATGGCCCAGATATTATTTACATTGCGGGCCCAGCTTAAATATGCGCATTTCCATGAAGCCTTCCTGATTCTCACTTGGAAATAAAATTCCCATATTCTGTGCTTCATCCTTACATCTCTTGTGGCACCTATTGTTATCATTTTAAAGTAAGCTTTGAACATTTTTATGTATCTTTTAGTCAGACTTATCAAGGTATACTTTTTGTACGGTAAAACTCACGCTAATTTTTAGTGTACATTTCTGAGTTTTGACGAACACATTTAATGGTATAACCACCAGGACCATAATGAAGTTATATAACATATCCAACCCCCAATAATTCCCTTGTGCCCCTTTGCAGTCAACCCCTTCCACAAAACCTAGGCAACCTGGTCTGTCACATAAATTGAATCATACCATGTGTTGCCTTTTGAGTCTGACTTCTTTCACTTACATGAAATTCACCCAGGTCGGTGCACGGATCAGCAGTTCACTGCTTTTCAGCGCTGAGTACAACAATAGTATCCCTTTATTGGATGCATCACAGTTCATTTATCCATTCACCTGTTGAAGAACATTTGGGTTCTTCCAGTTTTTTTTAAGATAATGAGTAAAGCTGCTCGTTTGTATACAAGTTTTTTTGTTTTTAATTAATTATTAATTAATTTTTTTTTTGCGGTACGCGGGCCTCTCCCTGTTGTGGCCTCTCCCGTTGCGGAGCACAGGCTCCGGACGCGCAGGCTCAGCGGCCGTGGCTCACGGGCCTAGCCGCTCCGCGGCATGGGGGATCCTCCCGGACCAGGGCACGAACCCACGTCCCCTGCATCGGCAGGCGGACTCCCAACCACTGCGCCACCAGGAGAGCCCTAATTTATTTATTTATTTATTCATTTTTGGCTGCATTGGGTCTTCCTTGCTGTGCGTGGGCTTTCTCTAGTTGGTGGCGAGCGGGGGCTGCTCTTCGTTGTGGTGCACATGCTCCTCATTGCGGTGGCTTCTCTTGTCGTGGAGCACTGGCTCTAGGCATGCGGGCTTCAGTAGTTGTGGCTCGCGTGTTCTAGAGCGCAGGCTCAGTAGTTGTGGCGCGTGGGCTTAGTTGCTCCACGGCACGTGGGATCTTCCTGGACCAGGGCTCGAACCCGTGTCCCCTGCACTGGCAGGCGGATTCTTAACCACTGCCCCACCAGGGAAGTCCCTGTATACAAGTTTTTGTGTGACTGTAAGTTTTCCTTCCTCTTGGGTGACACTTTGGAGCGGAATTGCTGGGTTACATGGTACATGCATGTTTAACTTTGTAAGAAACTGTCAAGCTGTCCTCCAAAGTGGCTGTACCGTTTTGCATGCCCATCCAGCAATGAATTCTAGTTACTCTGCATCCTTGCCAGTGTGCTTCCTTCTTCTCTTCCCTCCTTCCCTCTCCCTCTCCCTCTCTCCCTTTCGTTTTTTCTTTCACTGGCATTATAATAGGTGTGTAGGGGAGTGAACTTTTTGTTGAGGTATAATACTTACAGAAAAGCGCACAAATCCTGTGTCAAGCTTGATGAACTTTTACAAAGTGAATGCATCCTTGTAACCACCATCCCAATCAGAAATCAGAGCATTACCAGTGCCCCAGGAACAACCCTGTGCCCTCTCCCTGTGCTGTGGAGTAAATGTGGCTCCCCCTCTGCCAATGCATGTTTTGAAATCCTAACCCGCAATGTGACGGTATTAGGAGGTGGGGCCTTGGGGAAGTGATTAGGTCATGAGAATGGAGTCCTCCTGAATGGGATTAGTGCCTTTATAAGAAGAGACACTAGAGAGCTTGCTTTCTCTCTCTCTGCTCCATACTAAAGGCAACCTTATTCTGACTTCTTTCACCATAGATTAATTTTTGGACCTTCTATAAATAAGATCATACACTTATACTCCTTTATGTGGCTTCTTTTGCTCAATATTATGTTTGAGAGGTTCATCCATACTGTTGCCTGTAGTTATAGTTTGTTTATTTTCTTGCTGTAGAGCATTCCATTGTATGAATATACCACAATTTATTTAACTGTTTTCTTTTGGGTTGTTTCCAGTTTTTGTCTTTTATGAGTGATGCTTCTGTGAATATTCTCATGGCCATTGGGAAGGTACCCAAGACCACCATCTGGTTCAGTAATTCACTAGAAGGACTCACAGATCTCAGAAAGAAAGCTATTATACTCAGTTATGGTTTATTATAGTGAAAGAATACAAACTAAAATCATCAATGGGAAAAGGTTCATAGGGCAGGGTCCAGGAGAGTTTCAGGTGTGAGCTTCTGTTGTCCTCTCCCAGTGGCAGCACTTGCTTCTCCCAGCAGTGATGTGTGGCAGTATGTGTGGATTATTGCCAACCAGGGAAGCTCACCCCAGCCTTGGTGTCCAGAGACTTTATTGGGGGTCATGTAGATATGGTGACTGCCCACGTGAGTGTCATTAATCTCCAAGTCCTCCAGAGGTCAATCTGATACCATGTGGCCCGAGGCCCTGACCATAAATCACATTGCTAGCATAGATCAGTGGTCCCCAACCTTTTTGGCACCAGGGACCAGTTTCGTGGAAGACAATTTTTCCATGGACGGGGGTTGGGGGGATCGTTCAGGTGGTAATGTGAGCGATGGGGAGCAGCAGATGAAGCTTTGCTCGCTTGCCTCTCACCTCCTGCTGTGTGGTTCGGTTCCTAACAGGCCGCGGACCAGTACGAATATGCGGTCCAGGGGGGTTGAGGACCCCTGGCATAGATGATCTGGAATATCCTAAAGCCCCCAGTCAAGACCTTCCAAGGGCTTAGAGGTTACCTCCTAGGAGCTGCTCAAGAAGCAAACCTTTGTTTGGGCAAGGGTAAGCCATTATTGCATACTTACTTGTATGTGTCTTTTGGTGAATATATGTAGCATTTCTGATGGACATATATGGAGGAATAGAGTTGCTGTGTCATAAGTCATGCATATGAGTTATGCTTTAGTGGTTATTATCAACAGTTTTCCAAAGTGGCTGTATCAGTTTATTTACATTCTCACTAGCAGTAGAGGAGCTCCATTTGTACATGTCTTAGCCAACACCTGCTGTTGCCAGATATTTCATTTTATTTATTTTAGCCTTTCTGGTGGGTGGGTAGTAAAATCTCACTGTGCTTTCAATAGGCGTATCCCTGCTGAATAATGGTGATGAGCATGTTTTTGTGTGCTTATTAGTCATTTTTATATCCTCAGCACTTAACTATTATCAACTTCCTATATTGTAATTTAATTCAATTCAATAAAACAGTCATATAAAACTCTAGCATGTGCCAGACCCTGTGCTGAGGCAGTGAGGAATGTAACAGTGAACAAAATGTAGTTCATGCCTTCCCCACACATACATACACACACACAGAAGAGGAAGCTCCTTATGTATTGATGCGGAAGGGTCCCCAATATAATCTAAGTAAAAAAAAGGTGCAGAAAAAATGTGTATAGTATGCTACCATTTGTGTGGAATGTTTGCAGGAGAAATGAATACACACACGCACACATACACATATATGTTTAGTCTTGGATCACGCATAAACATTTTTCAGGTGGGTAAACAGAAACTATAATAGCTACTTGTAAAGGAAGAAAACAAAGTCAATGGGGGATGATGGGGAGGGGAAAGAGACTTTTCACTGTACAGTGAATCTTTCATACCATCTGAAGAGTCAACTAATCATGAATTGAAAATATTTAAAATTCCATAAATTTCCAAAGAGCAAGACTTGAATTTGGCACACACTGGCAACCATGTACATAGCATGTACATTGTATTTAGGTATTATAAGCAATCTAGAGTTGATGTAAAGTATGCAGGAAAATGTGTGTAGGTTATATGCAAATATTATGCCATTTTAGGTAAGGGACTTGAGCATCCTCAGACTTTGGTAACGCAGGGCAGGGCAGTGGCGGGGGTGGGGTGGGAGTGTCCTGGAATCATTCTCTCGTAGATAGTGAGGGAATACCGTTTTATACTCTGATGTGTAAGCAATGTAAATCGTTTTACCTAAACCTAAGTCTTTTTACCTTTTAAAATCATTGTATAGAAATATTTAAGAAAAAAGTAAATATTGCTTCTGTCTCCATTCTGTTTATAGTCCAGTTGGGAGGAATTGTGGGGAAATTATGGACACTAGTTATGGACAGTAGTTATGGATACTAGTGAAGGGGAGACTACAGGATCCTTTGGTAAAACATACAAGGGCCACCTAACCCAGGATTTTTTTTTGAGGAAGTGTATTTCCTGCACAGTTTCCCAGAGGAGCCAATGTCTAAGCTGAGACTGAAGGGCCAGTGCGACTTAGTCTGGGAAAGTCTGGGGATTGGGAAGGATGTTGTTGATGGAGGAGGCCACAGCCTGGGTCTGACGGTGGAGCGCAGTGTCCTGGGCTCCAAACTGTGAGCAGTTCTGTGTAAGGGGATGGAGGAGCCCCGGTGGGGAGGCGTAGCAACAGTTAACTGGGGCTAAATCTTGAAAGCTCTGCAGATGCTGGATGCCTAAGGCTTGGGGAGCCACCTTAGGGTGTTTAAGCAAGAGAGCGACAAGAACACACTTGCGTTTCAGAAAGATCACTTTGACTCAGAGAGAATGGATTGCAGGACTACAGGCTGTAGGAGGCTATGGAGAATATGGCATCGTGGGTAAGAACTTGGGCTTTGGAGTCAAACCCACTTAACCTGCTTCTGTAAGTGGAAGAAAATTGCACCTCCCTCATAGAATTATTGGAAAAGTAGAATGAGAAAATGCTTATAGGGTCATTATCACAGTGCCTAATACAAAGTAAACCTTCAATAAACATTAGATATTATTACAATATTCTCCTGAGTCTGACCACTTCTCACCACCTCTACCTCTACATTTCTAACCCTGGCCACCATCTTCTTTTACCTGGATCATTAGGGTAACCTCCTAACAGGTCTGCCAGCTGCCATGCCTGCCCCATCAGTCTATCCCTTACAGCAGCCAGATTTCTTTCAAAATGTGACTCCATCACAGACACAGCCTCGTTCTCCTAGTATGTGAAGGGCTAGAAAAAGGTTGACAATCCAGTAGGAAAATGGGTAAATAAGATAAATAGGCAATTCATTGAAAAAAACCACAAATGGCTCTGAAGTGTGTAAAATAATTGCTCAGCCTCATTCATAAGAAACATGCAAATTAAAACCATTTTTCCACCTATCAGATTGGCAAAGATCAATGCGTTAGATAATACTCTGATAATGCAAGTAACATATTGCTGGTGGCATAGTAACTTGTTACAACCTTAATGGAAGGCAATCTAGCAACACTTGTGAAAAATACCAAAGCACAAACCTTTTGACACAGCCATTTAATTATGTGAACTTACCTTATAGCTATAATGTCGCTTATGTAAAACATCTATAAAAATGTATTAACTTCAGCATTGTTTGCAACAGCAAGATATGACTGCCCCACAACCACCTCTAATTTCTTATTGCTCTTTTCCCTTGGACACTAAACTCAATTGACAAACCTACTATTTCTAATATGCCAAGCATTGCTCCTGCCTCAAAGCTACTCACATGCTATTCCCTCTGCCTGGAATGCTGTTCTCTCCACCTGAAATGCTGTTCCCTCAGATAGCCAGATGGTTCAGTTCCTCTTTTCATTCAGTCCTCTGTTCAAATGTCATCTCTTCAAGGAGGACTTCTCTGATTACCCCATTTAAGTAGCAGCTCCCCATCACTCTGCTCCATTATAATGCTCTATTAGTTAGCTTTTGCTGTGTAACAAACCATACCCGAACCTAGTGTCTTAAAACAACAAACATTATTATTTTTTGACATTCTGTGGGTTGGTTGGGCAGTTCTTCTGGTTGGGGCTGGTTTGGCTGTGGCCAGATGGTCTCAATGGCCTCACTCACATGTATAGGATCTTAGCTGGAATAGTTGAAATGGCTGGGATAATACTTGTTCATATGGTAGCAGAAGAATTCTCAGAAGCCATAGAAAGCAAGTCCACTACACAAGTACTTTTCAGTATCTTGTTTGCACCTCATTTGCTGATGTCATGTTGGCTAAAACATGTCATATAGTTGAGCCAGAGTCATTGTGGGAGGAAAATACTCAAGGGTGTGGATACTGGGAGGCATTACTGGGGACCATTACTACAATATTGGGGCATAGATTCTTCATAGCACTTATCACCATTAGATATTATACTATACATTTGTTCATCAATTAACTGTATCCTCTACATGAGGAGTATAGAGCCCTCATGAAGACAGGGGCTTTGTTTTGTTTACTACTTATCTCTTCAGCGCCTAAAACAGTGCTTGGTATATACTAGGCACTCAATACGTATTTACTGAATAAGTGAATTAATGAATAAGGAGATAGTTAGGAGGCTGTTGTAATAAAAAGTGGGAGAAGGAGAGCAGGAGGGATGGTGACCTGACCTAAGGCAATGGCAGTGAAGATTGAGAGAAGTGGCTGAAGTGACCAGATAGTAGAGGTACTATGTGGGAATATAAACAAAACTTAGTGATTGCTTATATGTGGGAAATAAGAGAAAGAAGTCAAAGATATTTCATGTTTCTGAGTTGGCCAATTTTTTATTAATTAATACCCTTAAATGCACATAACTCCATCTCAAGAAGCCTAAGCAATAGGGAAACTGATTGGAAAGATAATGGGAAAGATCAGATAATTGAAGGCTTGTATAACCAACGGGCAAAAGGGAAGGGAATGCATTTCGGTCTTAGGAAAACTGGATCTAGTCTTAAACATGACCATGACTCTAAAATTCTCTTTACTATATGTCTTTTTGAGAATTGGCTGTACTTTCTCTGTCAGTTTGTTTTCCTAACTTTACTGCCACTGGCAGTTCCTAAATTTCCAATGTAGGGACAACTGGTTTTTCCTATCTTCAGTTTTTTACAACTGTTTTTTATAAGTTCTGTGGTAGAGCTCTCGCTGACTCATTCCCCAACCAGTCAACTGTGGTCAGTGGGGTAGCGTACCATGACAGGCCCAACCTAGATTAGGGGTCCACTCTAGACTAATGGGCTAAGAGCAGGAGGATGGGACCATTAAGAACTTGGTAATGTAGCTGGAACCACATGGTTGGTGTAAGAGGGAGAGAAGTTAACTAAAGAAGGGAATGCTATTCACAGACACAGGGAACTCAGGAGAGGATTTTGGATGAATATGTGTGCACTTATTAAAAAATCTCTGTTATTGGACTCTATTTAAGGCAGAATCTCTGTCTGATCCATCCCTCACAGAATTATACACACAAACACACACACACATTTTACTAAAAAAGAAATATGATTGTCTTAGTGCTTGTTTTCTTAATATATCATTTTAACACTCTTTTATAGGATTTTAATGACAATAGTGTCCTAAGATATGAATATACCAAAATTTATTTAACTAATTTTCTGTTGGTAGACATTTAGGTGGCTTCCAGGGTTTGTTTGTTTGTTTTGCTTATAATTGATAACATATATGTGTAAATTTTGGGCCTCCTCAAGACCAATGCCACTTCTGATACCAACTGAAAGTTTGGAGGTCCCCAAGACCACTCTCAGGTTCAATAATTTGCTGGAAGGACTGACAGAACTAGGTGAAAGCTGTTACCCTCATGCTTATAGTTTGTTAGAGTGGAAAGGTGCAGATTAAAATCAACCATGGAAAGAGGCACATGGGGCAGAGTCCATGAGAGTTCCAAGCAGTAAGCTTCCAGTTGTCTTCTCCCAGTGGAGTCATGGGCAGCCCTAGCTCCTCTCAGAAACAATGTACATGACAATACTCCATAAGCATTGCCCACCAGGGAAGCTCACTTGAGCCTTGATGTCCAGAGTTTTTACTGGGGCTTGGTCACAGAGATATGGTCTACTACCTACATGGCTGACCTTAGCCTCCAGCTCCTATAGGGTTTAAGCTGATACAACGTGGCTCAAGGCCCCAACCGTCAATTCATTGTTAGCACTGACAATCTGGTGTAGCCCAAAGGCCCCAGATAAGCAAAGGCACTCTTACCAGGCAGGACATTCCAAGGGCTTAGAGGTTACCTCACAGAAGCTGAGAGCAAAGACCAGACCTATCTTTGGATAACGTTAATTCTTTACTTCTCAGTATATAATATATTGATACATAATACTGTGATGAACACCCTAATAGTTGTATCTTTTTTGAAAAAGTAGCTTTTTTGTCTTTATAAAAATGAATGGGCCTTCCCTGGTGGCACAGTGGTTGAGAGTCCGCCTGCTGATGCAGGGGACACGGGTTTGTGCCCTGGTCCGGGAGGATCCCACATGCCGCGGAGCAGCTGGGCCCGTGAGCCATGGCTGCTGAGCCTGTGTGTCCGGAGCCTGTGCTCCGCAACGGGAGAGGCCACAACAGTGAGAGGCCCGCATACCGCAAAAAAGGAAGAAAAAAAAAAAAAGAATGCATGTCCTTTATAAAACAAAACAAACAACATAGTAAAGTAAAACAAAGAGAGCAAAATTAGCCCAAATTCAATCACTAGGTGATAATGGTGATTATAACATTAGAGTATGCCCTTGCAGACACCTTTTATGCAGTTTATATACCTAATAAGTTTTATATCAACAAAATCATTGTATTCATGTTAACTAACAATTAGTTTAAATTTTTAAATTGTTTTTATTAACCATTGACTAGATAAAAAAATATTTATGAAGTAAAAAGAAGCATATTTCTCACCAAACACCCATAACTCATCATCAAGTTTAAGGGAAAAAACTCAATATTTTTGTTACCTTTAGAGTCTCTTGTGTGCCTCTCTCCAACTTGTGCTCCTTCCTCTCCCTCAGAGGTAACCCCTATCCTGAATTTATGCTCATCATTACCTTGTTTTTAGTTTTACCACATATATTTGTTTCTCTAAACTACATAGGAATTAGTTTTTGCATGTTTTTGAGTTTTATACAAATGGAATCATCCTGTATACATTATTCTGTGACTTACTATTTTCTCACAACAGTGTTCTTGAGAGCATCCATTTTCACTGCTGTGTTTATTTATTTATTGCACTGTTGGTTGACAGTGGGGATTGTTTCTGTTTTCTTGGTCTTACAAACAGTGTGGATATGAACAAGAGTTTCTCTTGACTACATGCCCAGGAGTGGAACTGCTGGGTCATGAGATATGCACATCTTCAACCTCATCAGATAACATCAAACTGTTTTCAGAAGTGGACGTGCCAGCTTACATTCCCACCAGCAGTGTAAAAGTGTTCCAATGACTTTACATTCCCACTGACACTTGGTATTTATTTTTGTATCTTTGTCTACTACCATGCTGATCGAAGTACAATTAGAAACTTGTGATAGGTATTACCAAATTGCTCCTCAAAAAGGACTTAACAATATATACACCCACTAGCATTCTACGAAAATCCTGTTTCCTTACACCTTAGCCCATAATGAAAACTATGTTTTAATATTTTCCAATTTTAATTTTAATATTTGCCAGA
This sequence comes from Delphinus delphis, assembly GCF_949987515.2. NCBI lineage: Eukaryota > Metazoa > Chordata > Mammalia > Artiodactyla > Delphinidae > Delphinus > Delphinus delphis. Next base: position 76,343,918 of record NC_082693.1, on the reverse strand, counting down.
TGGCTAGGTGAAAAAATTATCTAATTTTAGTTTGCATTCTTTGTTTACAAGAATTTTCATGTTTTTTGATGTTTGTATTTTTTCTTACATAAAATGTCTTTTCATATAAAATTGTGGTGTTTGTAGATCCAAGGTCAGGGGTGTGAGAGTGGAGCCTTGACTAATGAAAACTTTTCAGACAGAGTAAAGAGGTATGGTTCTGTGCAGCACAAGAAAAGACAAAATTAAGTCTGGAGGTTCTATTATTTCAATTTTAGCATGGCTCTTTCACCCTAATTGAAAGGAAACTGGAGATATTAGATTTTGACAAACTATCAAATTAAATTTTGTTTTCATTGTATGAAACTTATATAGTACAGAATTAGAAAGATATTTTAAAATAGCATTTACATAATTGGATTAGATATGAGTATACCTACAAATAACCTAGACTCGTCCATTTTCTCCAATGATCTCAAAATAACGTCCCTATAGTTTTTAATGTTTAATAATTAAAAAACTGAAACTTCAGGAAGATAAATGATTTTTGTACAGTCACAGCAAAGTCAATATCAAGGTCAAGAGCAAATTTCATTTTCAGTCTATCACTATGGCCCAAACTCTTCAAACTGCCTGCAAGTTTTTTATGTATTAGGAATTTAAGTGTTTTGAAGATGAACGACTTCAGCCAGAGAACTGTTAGTTAAAATACAAAACAAAAACATTAGCACTGAGAGCTTCTAAAGTGTTGAAAGCTAAGTGTTTTAATGCTAAAACCCTTGACATTTAAAAGGCTCAGGAGCCAAGGTTATTGAAAGCCAGCTAACATGCAAATTATAATAATTTATCTCTATCAGGCCTTGGCATGCTTCTTTTTGATGCCAGAAGTAGAGTGAGATATTTGAGATTTAGATTTTTTGGAAACTTGTATAAATTAAAATTATATTCTGCGTGGAAGAATATCCTTGAATCATTTTCCCTATTCCTTTCCCTAGGAACTGGCTGGACTTTACAACCAATTTTGAGTTAGTGCAGGGGGATCAGCTGTGAGAAACATCCATGACACGGTTGAGGACACCCTAACATAAAATATGGTGCCTTAGCATGTTGACTATTGTAAGTTGAAGGAATTTGAGAAATGGCCTGTGCAGGAAGAATTTTCTGACCTTCCACTGAAGCAGGTCATAAACCCCTCATATGAGAGGTGCCCTCCCTAAACTTGGAGAAAAAGAGCATCCTTATCTCTGAAGACAAAGGACACAGAGAAGAATCTGAATGAACAGGTCTTGCTAAGTCACCACCAGTTTACTATGCTTTGCAGACACACTTTGTCCTATCACATTTTTTCATGACTTTCCACACTTCATCAAACCTACCATAAAAATACTCAGGTTTAACCACTAGGTCAGGTCTTCACTTCCTTATGAAGCCTCCCATGCTGTGTAAAACTTATATTAACTGAATTTGTATGCTTTTCTCTTGTTAACTTGTCTTTTGTTACAGAGTCCCCAGCCTAGAACTTGGTAGCGTAGAGGAAAAGGATACTTTTCCTCCCCTACATCCAGTAATTTCCTCAGGCTGTCCTTAGCCTCCTAATGCTTCAGGTTTTGATATCCTGTGCCTTCCTTCTGTCTTTCTTCCTCAAGGGTTATTTAGATATAATTTTGGTGTCAATAATAAATGAATGAAAATGAGAGGCAGTAATCTGGTATAATTGTCAATTCTATCCCCAAAGTTAACATTTTGGAATAATGTTCTTTGCTTATAAACAACTTCCTAAACACCTTGGGAATTTGGTGGGGAAGGATGTGATGCGGACTATGTTTTCTTGTTTCAAGGAATTCAACCCTCATTTCTGAGGGATTAAAAACTGTGCCATAGTGTCCTCTATCTTTTTTTCCTCCCCCACAAAGCTAAAAGAATTTATAGTAGGATAAGGTAGGTTTGCAGTTGTTTGGGAGCTCTTCCAATTCCATTCTGTCACAGCCCATCTTCTTTCACTCTCATCTCAAACTTAGGGTCTTGGGGGATTCAGGCATTATTTATTTATCGATCTACCTATTTATTTATTTATTTATCTATCTATCTATTTGTTGTTGGGTTGCGTTGGGTCCTCGTTGCTGCACGCAGGCTTTCTACGCTTTGTTGTGGTGCATGGGCGTCTCATTGCGGTGGCTTCTCTTGTTACGGAGCACGGGCTCTAGGCATGTGGGTTTCAGTAGTTGTGGTGCATGGGCTCAGTAGTTGTGGCTCATGGGCTCTAGAGCACGAGCTCAGTAGCTGTGGCGCATGGGCTTAGTTGCTCTGTGGCATGTGGGATCTTCCCGGACCAGGGCTCAAACCCGTGTCCCCTGCATTGGCAGGCAGATTCTTAACCACTGTGCCACCAGGGAAGCCCCCAGGCATTAGTCTTGAGTTAGAGCAAAATAATATAACTGGAAATCATCTTGAAAAGCTAAAATAGGAGGGAAAATCCTCAATGAAATATTAGCAAACTGAATTCAACAATTCATTAAAAGGATCATACACCATGATCAAGTGGGATTTATTCCAGGGATGCAAGGATGGTTCAACATCTGTAAATCAATCAACATGATATCCTACATTAACAAAACAAAGAATAAAAATCATATGATCATCTCAATAGATGCAGAGAATACATTTGACAAAATTCAACAGCGATTTATGATAAAAATTCTCAACAAAGAGGGTATAGAGGGAATGTACCTCAACATAATGAGAGCCACAAATGACATACCCACGGCTAACATCATACTCAACAGTGAAAAGCTGAAAGCTTTTCCTCTAAGATCAGGAACAAGACAAGGATGCCCACTATGACCACTTTTATTCCACATAGTATTGGAAGTCCTAGCCACAGCAATTAAGCAAGAAAAAGAAGTAAAAGGAATTCAGATTGGAAAGGAAGAAGTAAAACAGTCAATATTTGTAGATAACATGGTAATATATATAAAGACTCCACAAAAAAACTGTTAGAACTAATAAATGAATTCAGCAAAGTTGTAGGATACAACATTAATATACAGAAATCCATTGTGTTTCTACACACTAATAGTGAGCTATCAGAAAGAGAAATTGAGAAAACAATCCCATTTACAATTGCATCAAAAAAAAATACTTAGGAATAAATTTAACCAAGAAGGTGAAAGACCTGCACTCTGAAAACTCTAAGACATTGGTGAAGGAAATTGAATATGACACAAATAAATGGAAATATATATCACACTTGTGGATTGAAAGAATTAATATTGTCAAGCTATCTAAAAGCAGTCTAAAAGTTCACTGCAATCCCTATCAAAATACCATGGCATTTTTCACAGAAGTAGAACAAACAATCCTAAAATTTGTATGGAACTACAAAAGACCCTGAATAGCTAAAACAATCTTGAGAAAAATGAAAAAAGCTGGAGGTGTTACACTCCTTGATTTCAGACTATACTTCAAAATTACAGTAATCAAAACAGTTTGGAACTGGCATGAAAACAGACACATAGATCAATGAAATAGAATAAAGACCTCAGAAATTAACCCACGCATATAGGGTCAATTAATCTATTACAAAGGAGGCAAGAATATACAGTGGAAAAATGAGAGTTTTTTTAATAAATGGTGTTGGGAAAACTGGACAGCCACATGCAAATGCGTGAAACTGGACCACTGTCTTACACCATATACAAAAATAAATTTAAAAATGGATTAAAGGGCTTCCCTGGTGGCACAGTGGTTGAGAGTCCGCTTCCCGATGCAGGGGACACGGGTTTGTGCCCCGGTCTGGGAAGATCCCACATGCCACGGAGCGGCTAGGCCTGTGAGCCATGGCTGCTGAGCCTGCGTGTCCAGAGCCTGTGCTCCACAAAGGGAGAGGCCACAACAGTGAGGGGTCCACGTACTGCAAAAAAAAAAAAAAAAAAAAAAAAAAAGGGTTAAAGACTTGAATGTAAGACTGAAACCATAAAACTCCTAGAAGAAAACATGGGCAGTACACTCTTTAGCATCAGTCTTAGTGATATATTTTTGGGCCTGTCTCCTCAGGCAAGGGAAACAAAAGCAAAACTAAACAAATGGGACTAAATACATCAAACTAAAAAGCTTTTTGCACAGTGAAGGAAATTATCAATAAAACGAAAAGACAGCCTACTGGATGGGAGATGTTAGTAAATTATATATCTGATAAGGGGTTAATATCCAAAATATATAAAGAACTTATACAACTTAATATCAAGAAGACAAACAACTTGAATAAAAAATTGGCGGAGGACCTGAAAAGACATTTTTCCAAAAAAGACATACAAATGGCCAACAGACACATGAAAAGATGCTCAACATCACTAATTATCAGGGAAATAGAACTCACAATAAGATATCACCTCACACATGTCAGAATGGCAAATATCAAAATGACCACAAATAACTGTTGTTAAGGATGTGGAGAAAAGGGAACCGTCATGCACTGTTGATGGGAATATAAATTGGTATGGCCACTATGGAAAATATTTTGGAAGTTCCTCAAAAAATTAAAATTAGCATTACCATATGATCCAGCAATTCCACTTTTGGGTATTTATCTGAAGAAAACGAAAACACTAAGTTGAATAGATACAGGCATCGCTATGTTCATTGCAGCTCTATTTACAATAGCTAAGATATGGAAGCAACCTAAGTTTCCATCAATAGACGAATGGATAAAGAAGATGTGAGATACATATCTATCTATATCTATCTATCTATCTATCTATCTATCTATCTATCTATCTAGAGGAATATTAGCCATGAAAAAGAAAGAAATCTTGCCATTTACAACAACATGAATTGACTTAGAGGATATTATGCTAAGTGAAATAAGTCAGACAAAGGCAATTACTATATGATTTCATTTATTTGTGGAATCTAGAAAACAGAATAAATGCAAAAACGAAACAGGCACAGACTCAGATATAGAGAACAGAGCTTGGGGTGGAGGGCAAAATAGGTGAAGGGATTAAGAGGTACAGACTTGCAAGTATAAAATAAATAAGTCATGGGGATGTAATGTACAGCATAGAGAATATAGTCAATAATATTATAACAACTTTGTATGGTGACAGTTGGTAACTAGACTTATCATGGTGACTATTTTGAAATGCATATAAATATCAAATCACTATGATATACACCTCAAAGTAACATGATATTGTATGTCAATTATATCTCAGTTTAAAAAAGGAAATAAAAATAATAAATGAATAAATAAAAATAGAGAGGTAGTTAAAAGCAGTTTTAGAGTAAAACAGTCCTGGATGGGAACCTGGCATTGAATTTTGTTTTTCCTTCCTTTCCTCCATCAGTGAGTGTTTACTGAGCACGTCCTATATGCTCCTAAGCTTTGAGAATGTAGAAGTGAAAAAGACAGTAGGCGTCCCGGACCCCATGGAGCTTACATAAATGAGAGGGGCGAAGATAGTAAAGATTTCTGATACTGGTAAGTGCTATTAATAAAAATGATGTGGGTGGTTGAAAACTCTGACAGGAAGCCAATTTTAGATAAGGTAATCCCAAAGAAGATATTTGAGCTAAAACGTGAAGGATGAAAAAGAGCCAGCTAGGAAGATGAGCTGAGAGAAGTTTGAGACAGTTCATATTGTTTATACTACAAAATCCCAGAGGCAAAAGGAACTTGATGTGTTTGAGGGAAGGAAAGGACGATATTGTGAGTAAAGAAGAGTGATGGTGGGGGACAGCTATAGGAGACTGGGGCAGGAAGGAGGGGCTAGACCATGCAGGGTCTTCTAGGCTATAGTCAGGAGCTCAAATCATATTCCAAGAGCAATGGGAAGCCATTGAAGGCTTTAAAGCTGGCAAGAGTGATGGCAATGGAGATGAAAAGAGGTGGATTTAAGATAGATTTGGGGTATAAATCTGACATAACTTGTTTATACATTAGCAGTGGGGTGTGAGGAAAGGGCAGAAATCAAGGATGACTCGGGGATTTTGGCTTGAGCGTCTGGGATAGACAATGTTGTCATTTGCTGAGGCAGGGAAGACTGAAGGACGGGAGCTGTTTAAGATTTATTTTCTTTGAAATACCTATTAGAAACCTGTGTCAAACAGGCAGTTGCATACATGAGTCTGAAGTGCATGTTGATATCTGGGGTGGGAGATACACGTTTGGGAATTATCAACACATACAAGGCATTTAAAGCTACAGGACTAGAAGAGATCATCTGGGTAGAGAAGAGTGCTCAGGTCCAAGTCGTGGGCAAGCCAACATTTAAAGATCAGGCAGAAACAAAGGAGCTAGCAAAGTGTCTGGTCAGTAAAGCAGGAGGAAATCCAGAAAACTTGAGAATGTTTTAAGAAGTGGTCAACCCTGTTGAAGGCTGAAAGGCTGAACACTTACTTGTGTGGCTTTGAGTAAGTTACTTCATCTATCTATCTAACTCAATTTCCTCATAAAGTAAAATGTGGACAAAAATAGTACCACACTTATAGTGTTGTTGGAAGTATTTTAAAAAAAAAGCAACGTATGTAATGTTCTATGTATCTGGCATGTAATGAGTGATAAATGGTAGCTATTCCATTTACTGCTGTTGAGTTCTGAAACCTATAAGGGGGAATATATGTCAGGGGGGAAAAAGTACATACATTTAGTGGAAAAGTTCTGAATAACAGATATCCAGTTTCATTACATCTTGCAATCATTCTTTAATGTTCCTTTTAGTCTTTGTGTCTTAGCTCTGCTGGAATCAGGGCTTAAGATATGAGAATTCCTTCTGCTGTGGATAGTCAAAAGTTGCTATGACAACTGCCTGGAAATGAAAGTCCTGTGCTTTATTTATTTATGTGAGGGTGATGTGCTACAGAAAGAGGGAAACGAGACTGCCACAAATGTTGCCTCACAACCTTTGGAAACAGGACATGTGAGGGCCGTCTCCTCTCTCATACTGTCAGTATCCTTTATAATTTATATAAGATTTACTCTCTTCCTCTTTTTTCCATAAAGTATTTGAGGTCTTCAACAATATTAAGATACATATAAGTTAGGCAGTTTTAAAAAGGTAAATCAAGAAGATTAAATACTATTTGGAGGAGAAGTAATCCGTAACAAACATACAATAGCGTTGTTAACACTGTGCAAAAAATTTAACTCCAAGTAGTTTGGAAGTCAAATAAAAATGGAAAACATGATGGTTTAAGGAATTCTCAAAAGTCTACTTCAAGGCCACAGGCAGGTTGATTAGAAGAGAGAAACTTTTAAACTGATATATATGTTGATACTCTACAATAATAATAGTAGCCAATATTTGCATACCACTTTATAGTTCATAAAGCACTTTCATGCTTTACAGAAGGTGGTGTTACAGCATTCTGTTTTTTCTTCTTGGTCCCCAAACCATACAACAGGTTAACACAGATAGAGAACTTGAATCATAAATCTTTTACTTCCAAAACCCTGCTTTTTCTAGTAAACTAAGAGGCAAATTCCTTACTTGCAACTAAAAAAAAAAAAATTGCGAAATACAACATTCACAAAAGTACATAAAATTTGTATACATATTTTAAGAAATAACTGTAAAACAAATATCTATGTAGCTGCAATTTCAAGAAATAGAATACTCCTGTAACTCTAGAACAGCATTTCCATTTTTTGGTCTTAGGACTCCCTTATGCTTTTAAAAGTTATTGAGGACTTCAATGAGCTTATGTTTATATGGCCTATATCTGGCAATATTTACATTATTAGAAATTAAAACAGAATTTACAAAAATATTTATTAATTAATTTATTTCTGGCCACACCATGCAGCTTGTGAGATTTTAGTTCCCTGACCAGGGATTGAACCCCGGGTCCTGGCAGCAAGAGCACAGAGTCCTAACCATTGGACCACCTGGGAATTCCCTATTAATTTACTTTAAAATAACAGTAAGTTACTGCATGTAACCTAAAGGAAACTTTATGAAGATTAAACATTTGCCAAAACAAAAAAAAGTGAGAAGAGTGATATTTCACAAATTTTTTTCAAATCTCTTTAATGTCTGGTTTAATAGAAGACAACTGGTTTCTCATATCTGATTCTGCATTCAGTCTGTTGTGATATTCTGCTTTTGGTTTTTGGGGGTACAGGGCAAGCATGTGAATTATTAAGAGCTGAAGACAGTCGAGGCCCAGTGGACTCAGGAAGAGCTTTTTACCTCCCCTTGAACTGCCTAAAACCATTCCGATAGGGAACTTGTACCAAGAAGAGCACTGTTACCAAAAATAACTTTTTATATCCTAAAGACTTATCTGCATGGCATGGCAAACATTTATTCACCATAGATCTGCTCTTCTTGTCTTCCTGTGAATTATCTTCCTTCCCTTTGAGACCTCACACCCCTATCCTCTTCTCCTTAGCTCAGGATGGTATATAAGCATTAATTACCTGACAGCTGAAGAGTCTCTCAGGTCTATGTGGGCTCCCGTACGTACAAAATTAAAGTTTTCTCCTGCTAATCAGTCTTATGTCAGTTTAATATTAGGCCAGCCAAAGAACGTAGAATGGACAAAGGGAAACGTTTTCTGCCCCCAGAGGGTTAAGTATATGAAGAAAATCTGGCCCCACACAGAAATGTAGTTGGAAAAGGGGCCCTATTTTAGTGGCCTTTTCAGATAACTGTGGATATTCTTTGTACTATACCAGACCTCCACAGGTACTAGTTTTTAAAGGTTAGTTGCAATGTGGAATCTAAAACTATATCATATTCTGTGACATTAAAATCAGTTGGTCTAACTTGTTCTTTGAATGACTCTGTCACCCATACATGATTTGGTAACATTATGCACCGTTCGTTTGGAAAATACTGGTTCACTGAGTTATGCAGATTTTCCAAATATTGACACATTTCATTATATAATATCAAAAAAAATCACATTCACTAATCTCACTACCAACCTTACCACAGAAATCTTTCAAGTACTGGTATGTAGTCAAGTGCATGATGGTGGATGCAAGTTTTCCAAATTTCTAGTTTCCACTTGCAAGTTCGAATTTTGTCATTGGCATCAAATAGCATCACTTATTTTCCTTGAAGTGACTGGCACACTTTTTGAGAAAATGTCTCCCAAATACCCAAGTCTGTACAACTTTTGTCAGCGTTCTTTCAAATAAAAATGGTGTTCTATAAAAAAGTGTCAAGTTCAGCACTCAACTGCACAAGTGCTTTTCCCTGAGACAGCCATTGTCCTTAGGGTGTGCAGCAGAGTGCTTTATGTTCTCAAAATGTGGTCTCCAAACCAGCAGCCTCAGTATCACCTGGGAACTTGTTCAACAATACCCCCTCCAGGTGATTTGGATTCCCTCTAAATTTTGAGAACCACTGCTTCAGTCTTCTAGCAATGGTTCTCAGTCTTGGTCGCACGTTAGAATCACCTGAGTAACTTAAATTTTCCAATGCCTAATTACTCTTGATCAATTAAGTCAGAAGGGTGAGACCCAGATATAAGTATTTTTTTAGGTTCCCTTGATGATTCCAAAGTGCAGGCACTGCCTTTGACTATCTGTCCCAAACAGTTCTCAGCTGTTTCTTGTCTGGGGCTGGGTAGTCGTCTATTGAAAATGAAGCTCTCTGACAAGTTTCTGGAGTGTTAATAACTAGCCTGCTGCTATTTGGAGAAGAATCAATTTGTCTTCAGAATGATTTTCCCATCTTGAATAGTTAGGAAATCCCAAATGGTGAACAAGAAAATGTCCTGGGAGAACTCAAGATACTTTGAATTGTTAAGCCTCTTTTTTAGGAAAGTAGAAATCCTGGCAGGTCTGGTGAGGTATCTGCTTTGGTTACCACTGAAGCTGCCCATTCAGCTGCCAAGGCTTGCTCTTCTCCATAGCCTTCCTTTCTCCACAGACTGTCTTAGATTAGCAGCTGTCACCCTTATTGGACTCAATATTCCCATTTTATAATAAATATTTTTAACCGTCTGCAAATGAAACACATATATAGTGCAATCTGCCTACGTACATCATTAAAAAAAATCAATTTAATGCCCTACCTGTATTATAAAGGATAAATAAAATGAGGTTAATTTGTAATAAATATCGTATTAAAATATGTAAGTCCTTGGGAAAAAATTGGCAGGTATAATGAAGTTGTCAGGTGTTGGCGTATGCATTTTATAAAAAATTTTTATTATGAAAAATTTCAAACATGCTGAAGTAGAGAGAATAGAATTGTGATACTGTGATTTACAACAAGAAACATATTTGGTCTTCATCCCATTTCTGGCATAGAACTCCTAAAACCCTTGGAATTTCTTAAGAGATCAGCAAAGGTGTCTTTTGTTATGTTAATGAGGCAACTTTGGGAAAGTACCTACGGATGGGGGCTGGTCACCAGAGGAGCTACAGGTGATTAGAGGGTTGGAACTTTCAGTCCTGCCCCTCCCCCTACCTCCGAGTAGGACAGAGGGGCTGGAGGTTGAACCTGTTGCCAATGGCCAATGATTAGTCGCGCCTATGTGATGCAGCCTCCATAAAAACCCAAAAGGATGGGGTTCAGAGAGATTCTGGGTTGGTGAACACAGAGAAATTTGGGGAGAGTGGTGCACTCTGAGAGGGCATGGAATTTCTGTGACCTTTCCTCAAACCTTGCCCCATGCATCTCTTCTATCTGGCTGTTCTTAAGCTACCTCCTTTTATAATAAACCGGTAATCTAGTAAGTAAAATGTTTCTGTGAGTTCTGTGAGCCTCTCTAGCAAATTAATCTAATCTGATGAAGGGGTCACGGGAACCTCCAATCTATAGCCAGTCAGTCAGAAGTACAGGTGGTAACCTGGGCTTGTGATTGGCCTCTGAAGGAAGGGCGTTTGCTCAGTCTGTGGAACTGAGCCCTTAACCTGTGGAATCTGATGCTGTCTCTGGGTAGGCTGTGTCAGAATTGAGTTGAATTGTAGGCCACCCAGCTAATGTCTGGAGAATTGCTCGGTGCTGTGGGAACTCCTTCCCCCACTCACCATACACACAACTGAAACTGGGTTCAGAATCATATTAAAGTATAATGAACTACGTACTTATCAGAACCCAGCTTCAACTGTGATCAGTTGTAAATGGCCAATCGTTTTTATCAAATTCATTAGCATTACCTCAGACCACTGAACCAGAATCTCTGCGGTAGGGCCCAGGAATTTGTGTTTTAACAATCTCTCCAGCTGATTTGTAGCTCCACTAAAGTTTGAGAACCACTGATCTACACAACATTCCCCACCTTCTCAGATTATTGAAGGCAAAGCCCAGATAACACTCAGATATATTATTTCATTCACAAATATTTTACTTAAAAAACCCATAATCACATACCACTATGTCAGCTAACAAGTTATAATTCCTGAATATCAGCAAATATTGAGAGTTTTACATTTTCTCAGATTTTCATGTGTCTTTTTATACTTGATTCGTTTGAGTCAGTTCAAACACTGCCCTAGGTTGATATGTCTCTTAAAACTCTCTTAATCTATGATGATTTTTCTCTTTTTTTATTTCCTGCCATTTATTTGTTAAAGAAACTGGATCATTTGTCACAGAGTTTCCCACGTTCAGGATTTTGCTGATTGTGTCCCTATGTTGTTGTTTTGTCATGTTCCCTCTACCTCTGTATTTACTGTAATCTAGCTGTTAGATCTAGAGGCTTGATCATAGTCAAGTTTGATTTTTTTGTCAGGGGTATTTCACAGGTGGTGCTATGCCCTGCTCATTGTATCACACCAGAAAGCGCATCAATATCTGGCTGTTTTTCTGATGTAAAGGCCGATTAGTGGGTTCAAATGCTGACAGCATGAGCTCTTCTGTATCAGTGTTTACGAGCAGCCTTTTACCTAATGGTCTTAGCAGCCACTTGATCATGGCCTCTGTTCATTATTTCCCTAAGAGATGCAAAATGGTAATATTCTAATTTTTATAATTTTTTCTGTATTTATTACTTGAAATTAAAACTTTCTTTTCAAATATTTGTATAGGAAATACAATTTGGACAGGAAGGGGAATATAGGTGCTCAATTTAACTCCTTTACTTTATAAACTAGTCCTCAAATGAATTTATACTCAATTTTTACTTTTGAATATCATTATGTACTTATGGATTTTAATGTATTTGATATTTTTAATTCACTTCAGTCATAATTCATTATGATGCTTAAATTGTCCTCTTCGGCCAGAAGAAAGCAAGAATGGAGGTACAGGAGGGACTTCCCTGGTGGTCCAGTGGTTGAGAATCCGCCTTCCAATGCAGGGGACGTGGGTTTGATCCCTGGTCAGAGAACTAATATCCCACATGCTGGGGGGCAACCAGAGAGCCTGCACCACAACTAGAGAGCCCACATGCCACAACTAGAGAGCCCGTGTGCCTCAACTACTGAGCCCGCATGCTCTAGAGCAGCAGTCCCCAACCTTTTTGGCACCAAGGACCAGTTTCGTGGAAGACAGTTTTTCCATGGATCAGGGGTCGGGGGGGATGGTTTGGGGATGATTCTAGCGCATTACATTTATTGTGTACTTTATTTCTATTATTATTACATTGTAATATATAATGAAATAATTATACAACTTACCATAATGCAGAATCAGTGGGAGCCCTGAGCTTGTTTGCACTTGCCACTCACTGTTAGGGTTTTGATATGAGTCTGCAAGCAGTTGATTTATTATGGTCTCTGTGCAGTCAAACCTCTCTGCTAATGATAATCTATATTTGCAGCCACTCCCCAGTGCTAACATCACTGCCTCAGCTCCACCTCAGATCATCAAGCATTAGATTCTCATAAGGAGCACCCAACCTAGATCCCTCACATGCGCAGTTCACAGTAGGGTTCATGCTCCTATGAGAATATAATGCTGCTGCTCATCTGACAGGAGGCGCAGCTCAGGCAGTAATGTGTGCGATGGGGAGTGGCTGTAAATACAGGTGAAGCTTCGCTCGCTTGCCCACCACTCACGTCCTGCTGTGCAGCCTGGTTCCTAACAGGCCACGGACTGGTACCAGTCTGTGGCCCAGGGTTGGGGACCCCTGCTCTAGAGCCTGTGTGTCACAACTAGAGAGCCCACACGCCACAACTACTGAGCCTGTGCGCTCTGGAGCCTGCATGCCACAACTAGAGAGAGATTGCACACCTAAACTACTGAACCTGCGCACTCTGCAGCCTACATGCCAGAACTAGAGAAGCCCATGCACTGTAACTAGAGAGAAGCCCACAACGAAGAGTGCATGCACCACAATGGAAACCTAGCACAGCCAACAATACAGAATGGAGGTGCAGGAGGCTAAGGGCTGTCACCTCAATACAAAGGCACAATATGTTTGTTGCTCAGTTCCTGAATTAGAGCCAATTTTCTGATCTGGAATCCACTAACTAAAGAAGTGGCTGTGTCCCTAGGAGAAGGACTCTGCAGCATTGTGTAAAGTATACTCTATTGTAATGATTCCTTCAGTCATTCCCCAAAGGGACCCAGGGTATTTACTTAAGGCATTTATAATGGGGAAAGGGCAATGCCCAGTCATTTTAAGGAGCTTTGGAGCTAGGTTCTGAGTAGACTTTGGTAACTGGAGACCCAAAATGTCATCATGGCCTCCTGTTAGAGCCGGGGCTTACACAAGCAGCTAATAGAGTCCTAGCTAAAATCTGGTCTACAGAGAATTCACTGGGTCTGCAGACTCACCTGCCAGTCATTCCCCTGGTCCCTGAGTATATAATTGCAATAGACATACTTAGCAGTTGAAGTATTGGGTCATTAGGCTGTTAGATAAGAGCTATCATAGTAAGGAGGACCAACTGGAAGCCTTTAAAATTGTTCCTCAGCCCAGCTAAGATAATGAAAACTTATATTGTGTCCCAGAGGAGATGGTGGTGTTTAGTGCCACTCTGGATCCCAGTGAATGTAGCGTACCACAGCAAGCTTAGCCAAGTAGTAGTCCCAATTCAAGATGTGTTGGACATGTTATCATTGCTAGAGCAGATTAATAAGGCCTCAGGTACATGGCATGTGGCCATTGATTTGGTGAATGCATTCTTCTATATTCCAATCAGAAATAAGGATAAGAAGTAGTTTACATTGATGTGGAAGAGAGATTTATTTCCAGTTTTGTCCAAGGACTATGTTAACTCTTCTATCCTCTATTTTAATATAGTATGAAGGGATCTGGACTGTCCGGACATCCTGCAGAATGTCACATTGATATGTTATACCAATAATACACTGATGGGTAGGACGAGCAAGAGGTGGCTTGTATACTAGAGGCCTTGGTAAGATACATGCATCCAGAGGGTAAGAGATAAACCTTAAGAAGACTCAGTGATCTGCCACTTCTGTAAGGTTTTTAGAGGTCCAGTAGTCAGTGGCATGTGGAGACATCCCCTCCAGAGTAAAAGACACATTTTTATATCTTGCGTCACCTACTATAATGAAGCACGATATCTGATGGGCCTCTTTGGGTTCTGGAAGCGCGAATTCCACACCTAGGAATATTGCTCTGGCTCATGTCCTGGGTGACAGTTCTGTGCAGCCTGGAACAGCATTGGGCTCTGCAGCAGTCAGTGTGGAACTTACAGCAAGTCCCAGTAGGAGATCACAATATAGGCCCCTGGGATTTTAGAGCAAGGCGATGCCATCTGCAGCAGAGGACTTTACTCCTTTCAAGAAACCACCCCGGGCATGGTACTGGGCCCTAGTAGAGCCAGAAAGCTTGACTGTGGGGCATCAAGTTATCATGTGTCTGGAAGTACCCATCATGAGCTGAGTTCTGTCAGATATGCCCAGTCATAAAGTTGATGGGCCCGGCAGCAGTTCATCATAATATGGAAATGATGCATTCACAATCAAACTCCAATAGGACGAGAAGGCATGAGTAAACAACATGAGCTAGTAGTCCAGACCCTCGTACCACCCACTATGCTTGCACCAGTACCCCATGCTCAGGCTGTATGGCTACATAGGGGGTCATATTTGACCAGCTGAGGGAGGAGAAAAAAACTCAAGCTTGATTATGAATGGGTTGGCTTGGTATATGGGTGGGACCTGAAAAATGGATGGCAGCACATTACAACACATTCAGTGGTGTCCCTAAAAGACAGTGGAGAGAGAAAAGCTTCCTAAAGGGCAGAGCTTCAAGCAGTATAGCTGGTCATCTGCTTTGAGTGGAAGAGGAAGTGACTGGTGGTGAGAATTTATACAGATGCCTAGATTGGAGACAGGGAGGTCTGGAGTAGAGGCATGTGGTCAAACAGAGTGGGCCTAAGAGTGAAGATTTTTGTATCTTATATTCATTCTGACCAGAAAGCATTAACTATGGAAAAGGAATGAAACAACCAAGTAGACGAAAAGATTCTACCAGTTGATGTCAGCCACGTGTTGTCATGGCCTACCCCAGAACTGGCACAGTGGGCACATGAATGGAATGGCCATGTTTGCAGATATAGAAGCTACACATGAGCCCAACAACATGAATTCCCACTTACCAAGGCCAAGTTGAGCTACTTCTGCCTTTGAAGGTCTAGCTTGCCAGCAACAGAGACCAATACGGAGTCCCTGATATGGCACTATTATTTGAGGAGATAAAGCAGCCATTTGGTGGCAAGTCAACAATACTGAGCCCTTTCCATTCTGGAGTGACCACTGGTTCACCTTCATAGGGATAAATGCCTCTGCTGGTTATGGGTTTGCCTTTTTTGCCTGCACAGCCTCAGCTGTACCACTATCTAGGAGCTTGCAGAAGGCCAGATCCACTGGCATGAGATCCAGCTCAACATAGCATCAGAAAAGGGGAACCACTTCACAGTAAAGGTGATTTGAGTATGAGCTCATGACCAAGGCATCTACTGGTTGTATCACCTATTACACTATCCAGAAGCTGCCAGCCTGATAAGAGCACTGGACAACCTACTGAAGGTACAGGTAAGCTGCCAGTTTAGAGGCAGTATTCTGCAAGGATGGAGGGCCATCCTTCAGGATGCAGTACATACATTAAATCAGAGACCTCTGAATGACACTGCCCCTAATAGGAAGAATATATGAGTCCAGGGGAGGGAGCAGAAGTGGCCCCACTTAACACCTCATTGAGTCATTGAGAGACTTTGTGCTTCCTGTTCCCAAAACTCTGGGCTTTGCAGGTTTAGAAGTCTTGGTCCCCAAAGGGAGTGCATTTTTGTCAGGGAACACAAGGGTTCCATTGAAGTAATAGCTATGGCTACTGTTTGGGCACTTTGAACTCTTTGTGTCCAGGCACCAGGGGGCAAGAAGAGGAGTCCCCATCTTGACAAGAGTAACTGACCTGGACCAACAGGAAGAGGAGGGGCTGCTTTCATATAATGGGAAGGAAAAATATATGTGGACTCCATGTGATCCATCTGGAAGTTTATTGATACTTAATTGGAACTGTGGAAGGACATGTGCAGCAATCCCAGCCTGAGAAGTGTCTAATTACCAGTAAATATACGTTCTCATTAAGAGGGCATTTGGGTCATACCCAGGTAAGCTACTAAGACCTGTGGAGGTGACAGGTAAAGAATAGTAGATTTTGAACTGGATAAGGGAGGAGGAGGAAGATGCGTAGCAGTTACGTCCCTGAGACCAACTGAGTAATGGGGATGTAGTTTGTCCCAATAACCTCCTTCTTCTAAGCTTTCGCTCCAACAAAGAGAAGCCACCGCAATGAGAAGCCTGAGCACCGCAATGAAGAGTAGCCCCCGCTCCTCGCAACTAGAGAAAGCCCGTGTGCAGCAATGAAGACCCAACTCAGCCAAAAATAAAATTAATTAAAAAAAAAAAACAAAACTGAGCACAGCAGGTGTATTAGAGCCAGGCCACGCCTGCCCAAATTGGGACCCTTCAAATGGTCAGTCTTTGTTCTGAGACTCCTCACTGGTCTGGCCAAGACTTCTCAGAGCCGAATGGCAGTCTGAGGCTCTTCCTACCTGTCCTTGCTTCCTTCTCTCGCTCGTTTCATGGGTAGCAGAACTGCATCAGTCTGAAGGCACTCCTGGCCTACTACTTCCTCTCTCCTTTTTTCTTTTTTTACTTCTTTTTTTTTTTTAAGTAACCATCTTATCAGGGTTTGCATACCAGTCTTTTTTTTTTTGCGGTACGCGGGCCTCTCACTGTCGTGGTCTCCCCGTTGCGGAGCACAGGCTCTGGATGCGCAGGCTCAGCGGTATGGCTCACGGGCCCAGCCGCTCCGCGGCATGTGGGATCTTCCCGGACCGGGGCACGAACCTGTGTCCCCTGCATCGGCAGGCGGACTCTCAACCACTGCGCCACCAGGGAAGCCCTCTCCTTTTTTCTTAACAGTTATTTTCCCCCAGTAAATCTCTTGCATACCTAATTTGTCTTGGCATCTACTTTTCCAAGGACCTGATCTGAACAAAGTCCCATGTATTGCAGGATGTTTAGCATCCCTGGCCTTACCCACAAATGCTGGTAGCACTGTCCCCCCAATCTTGAGGTAACTAATGACACCTTCACAGATTGCCAAAATGCTTCTATTGAGAACCACTTAGAGCATAATCATCAAGATCAAAATTTTAGAGCTAGAAGAGCTCTTACATGTAAAACAATTAAGAAACAGAAAAGTTTAATGATTTCTCTATTTTCTCCCTCTCCTACAGTGTCTTCCCCTTCTTTTCATTCTCTAATCTAATTCTTGGACCTCAGCTGAAACTGATAAACTTGAATAGTGGGTTTTAAGTACCAGAGAGGCTGTATAGCCTCAGAATTTAAAGAAAAATTTAGGAAATGATCACCTTCTGAAACTGAAGCTAGGGAGAAAAATCATTTATGATAGATGAAATTAGCTCCTGTATAAGTAACCCGCTCTTGGAATTGGCTACAAAAGTACTGCTTTTGTGATTAGAGTGCTTTCCATGCTTTCCAAGTTTCTATCAAGTCACAAGCATATAGTCTCAGGAAGACATTCTTGGAATGTGGAGGTATTGTGGAGTAGTCAGTAGTATGTAGCACTGTCTGAAAAAGATCCAAGAATTTTAGTTTAGTTGACCCATAAGTTTGTAGCAGAGATCATTTTCACTTTTAATTCAATAAATAATCATCTAAAATATTTATTGCCTACTATGTCCCAAGCATTATATGTTAAGCAGAGAACATACCGTAGTAAATAAACAGAACATGATCCTTCCCCTCAAAGAGCTTATTATCTGGAGCATGCATTCTCAATGGGCAAAAAACCTTAGTTATTACAATTGTTTGTGGCCCTCCAAAGAGCCACAGTAGATAAACAGATATACAGGATATCTGTGGTTTAAGATCTCATAGTGGGTAGGGGGGAAAATTAGGATAAAAATGCCTAAAATGACTCCTTAGGAGGTCAATCATGAAACTAAAGTTAAAAAGCCTGATCTAAAGGAGGAAAAAGAGAAAAAATGAATAGGATGAAAGAGAACAAGAAGGAAAAGTAGAATGATGAAAGAGAAATAGGAAAGGAGAGATGAGAAAATGAGAAGGTATGTGAAATTTTAAGAAGACAAAAATAGTTCTGTCTACCACTGAGCCATACGACATATAACTTTTTTTCCTTGACATTCTGAAATACAAGCTTATTCTTCTTACATTATTTCTGGCTTTGGCAACAAAGTATTAAATGTGAAAAGCAATACTGGAATGCCTTCTTTTTATCAAAAGAATTCCCATATCCTAAATCACTCTTTCTTAATCAAATACTCCACATGTCCTCACTTTCTCTCATTTAAAATTTAAACTTATAAAACAATTTCCTATTAGGTTCCTAAGGACCCCATTATTCCACTCTTGTATGTGTAATGCAAATTTATTAGCTCCATGATATCAAAGCCTTCATTTTTATAGCAGTTATTTCTTTCATTTATCTGCCATGGTAAACAAACACATTTGTTGTTGCTTGATAGCTTATCAAGCTTTTCTGCAGTTTGGATTTACCCCTCAGGACCATATACTTTCCTTTGCTCTGAATATGGGTGCACCTAACAACTTTATGATTACTAGTTAGATTTCTCAGATATCTTGATATAAGGAATTAAGTGACCTTGCTAGCAGACATTGGTATTTCAGTTAACAGAAAGGAATCATCTTTATCAGCACTTAAAATATATATTTTATTGTGGTATGATTAACATAGAATAAAATGCACACATCTTAGATGTTCATTTTTTAAAAAGACTTTAAAAGAGCAGTTTTAGGTTTACAACAAAATTGAGATGAAGGTACAGAGATTTCCCATATACCCCCCCACTCTACACATGTATATCCTCCCCCATTATCAACATCATTCACCAGAATGGTGCATTTTTTTTACCAAGGCTGAACTGACATTGACACATCTAATCACCCAAAATCCATAATTAACCTTAGGATTCAGTCTTGGTGTTGTACATTCTCTGGGTTTGGACAAATGTATAATAACATAATCCATCATTACAATTTTGTACAGAATATTTTCACTGCCCTAAATTTTACACTCACACTAGCAATGTAAATATCACAATTTGAAGCAGCTGGAATTCATATTTGTGTTATTATTAGACTTTGATGTGTCCATTTCACTTAAATTTTTTGGCATAAAGTTGTTGAAATTATCCCTTTAATATCTGTGTAATTACATTAAAATGAAAACTTATGCACAGAAAAATAAAGTAGATGACAGAAAAGGAATCAGGGGAAAATAAGCACATAACATGGCAGAAAAAGGACGTGTGTGTGTGGTAGGAGTAAACAGTCTAGTGACAGAAAGAGGGAATTATAGTTCAGTGTGGCAAATGCCATGAGAGGCATAGAGAGAGCACACAGGAAGGATACCCAGTCCAATCTGGGAGTCAGATCAGGATGTCCAAATGACAAAAGTTTGTCCAACTCTAGGTAAATTAATGTAACCAAATCTGTGGGCACTTAAAAAGCTGAGACTTAGATCCCAAATATAATTACTTCACATTGGTTATCCACCTGTGAGGGTCTGTAGTAAACTGGCCCTTTTTCACTGGCATCTTTAATTAAAACAATTTTGTTTTTGTAAAAATGATATATTCATTATACAAAATTCAAACAAGATAGAAAAGGTCAAAAGATAAAATAAAAATCAGTTGCATTTTGGCTGACATCCTTCTTGATCTTTTTGTATTTACATTCACATACATACACATGCATACTCATGTTTGGCTGAAGCACTGTTCGTGCTAAACTGTACTCTGCTTTTTAGGGGGAAAAACAAACCTATATGCTGTGGACGTATTTTTGTGTAAATAAAGAGATTTACATCATCGTTTTTAATGGCTCAAGGGTATTTCATTGTATGTAGGTACCATAACGTATTTAACTAGTGTCCTAGTGATGGTACTTACATTGTTTCCATAAGCACCTATTATAAAAAGGGGGTGAGGAACATCCTCGTAAATCTGTTCTCTTTTTCTTTTCTTTAGAGCGCATGACTAGAAAATGAGTTTGCTGGGGCAAAGCCTAATTATTTTGTTAAATTTTGGTAATTAACGTGTACCAATTTCAAGATCACACCAGTTAGGCATGACAGTAATTGTATCCCCACCTCCTATCTGCACTGATAGACAAAAAGGATGTTTGCAAGTTGAACATCTTTTCATTTGTTAATTAGAAGTTTGTTTTTCTTGGTTTAAGAATGTCCTACTGATATCCTTTGCCAATTTTATTTATTGTGTTAAGTTTTAAAATTGATATTCTATGAGCTTTTTGTGTATTAGGAATATTTTCCTTCTTTTTCCACATGATACAAATTTATATTCCATTTTGTGTGTAGATAATAATCTTTATGTGGTTTTTATCGAGTTTTTTCTTTAATGGTTTCTGGTTATTGCTTCATACTTAGAAAAGGCCTTTCTCAGCTCAAGATTATAGTCACCTAGATCTCCTTGTAATATTTTTATGGTTTCATTCTTTACATTTAAATTCTTGTCATCTGGTATTAAACAAATGAAACAGATGTAAAGCCGGTCCCCAGCGTTTAGTAATTCCTCAGATCATCTTTTTCCCACTGACCAATGATTTGTAACATATAGTTCATTGATACCACTGAGCCCAGTGGGCCCTGTACTCGAGCTAACACGTTTTGAGATTTGGAGCGTGCGGTGCGGGGAGGGACTCGCGCATGGGCCTCTTTCCTGACCTGGCCGTTTCCGCCTGGCAAGCTGCGCCGGCTCCGCACTCGTGGGCCCAGGCCCCATGGCCGACGCGGTAGGCAGGAGACTTCGAGACTCATTCTGTCTGCACGGTCGGACACGAAGGCAGGCGGTGGTGGTGGCAGGACCACTATCAGTGCCCTCAGGGAAGAAAAAGTGTCGGAAGAGCCAGCGGAGCGCAGGAGAAGCGCGAAACTGGGAGAAACCGCCGAGACGTTGCGTGGGGAGGAGTCGAGGGGGAGCGGCTTCCCGCTCAACCGCGCGCGTCACTCTGGCTCCCTGAGGCAAGTGCCGGGCCCCGGACTGTGCGTTCCCTTCGGCTCTAGGGATCTCCGCGGCTCCAAGAGGCTTCTCGGAGCGCCAACCTGGCCCCGCCGTTCCCACTATGGTTGGCCACTACCCCAGCCTCGGCTCGCTCGCCGCCTCCCTCTTAACTGCCTCTGGCCGCGGCTGGCGTCCGCGGCGTCGGTGACGTCGACGTGGGGGCGGGACTTCCTGCTTCGCGCGCCCTTAGGTCTCTGGACTCAGCCCGCTCTGCGGGGTTTGAAGAGTGGCGGGCGGCGGGCTCGGGGTTGTTTCCTAGTCGGACTTCGGCTCCGGCCCCGCACCCCAGAGAAGGCCAGTCCACCGAGGAGGAGCGGGGTTTATCTCCATTGCCGCCGCTGCCTTTTTCGCCTTCGGAGCTCTCTCGGGATACCCCACATTTCCAGGGGTCGGGAGCCCGAGGGGCGCTCTTGGCCCTGCGGCTCCTGCTTTTCAGCCTGCGCCGCGAGCGGCCGCCGAGACCTCGCCAGGCGTGACGGGCTGGGCCTGCACCCCGCGTGCGGGACCGTCTCCCGTGGCCCCAGTGCCCCGGCGGGAAGAGTGCCGTAGGCGCCCGTGGTTGGAGCAGTGGAGGTGTCCACCTGGCGAGTGCGGCCGGAACGCCGGTCACTGTTAAGTTTTCTGTGCGCACGTTGCAAGGTCCGAGTGTGAGTCTGGTACGTAACGCTGTCTTGTCCGTGGTTTGGAATGCTCATGGCTTTTTTCTTTACAACTTGCCCTTGAATTCTTCTTTTATTTTTCCCGTAAAGCAGGTGGAGCGGGTGTTAGAAAAGTAGGCTGGGAGGATGTTCTGTAGCCGATTAAATGCACGTGAAACTCTGTGGGGCTTTTTGATGAACTCCAGTGGTGCTTGGGTAGCCTCAGTTTAAAAGCTGGCTAAACGTGTGGTACCTCCAGTTTCATTTGTGAAAAAAAATAAGCTGCCATTTTCGTTGACCCTGAAGACAATTCTAACAGTGATGTTGGCTGTCATTACAAAGATAACGTTAGAATATGTGAATGCATGCTGGGCTCTCATGGACATTTTGATGTATCCTTAGTGTCCAACTTTGGCCAAAAAAATGGGTACTTAGCTCTTAAAAATAACTATTGTCAAGTATTTTAAAAGCCTTTGGTCACATTAGTTGTAACGATGAAACTATTTTAGTAAAATCTCCAAGATGTCTAGGATAACAAGAAACTTGTCCTTAGTTTCTCATATCAGTAGTATATAGTTCATAATGTGTTCAGACTATGAGCATAAAATACTTGAGTAGATCTAAAACTGAGTGGGTTGTTAAAGCACAGCTTTTGTTACCAAGCAACATCTCTGTAAACAAGTCTAATATTCAACTAGAATATAATTAAATGTATCTATCCTGCAATTATCCGGATTCAGAGTTCTCTGAATTCATAGTTTAGCCTGTAGGTGGTTATAGTTCATACTCACCTTTTGTACTGAGCTGTGATTTCAAACGCATTTTGTTTAGGATTATTAGAATGCTTTACATTTTAGAGTCGTATAGGACTCTACAGAGAGTTAAAAATGGATTTGAGTTACCCTTTGGTTTTTGGGGACATACTATGTCAGGTGTTCCCCTTCCTTTGAGTATTTTCTAACCAGGTGAAGTGTGGTTATATTTAGGAATTGTATC
Source organism: Delphinus delphis (assembly GCF_949987515.2). Taxonomy (NCBI): domain Eukaryota; kingdom Metazoa; phylum Chordata; class Mammalia; order Artiodactyla; family Delphinidae; genus Delphinus; species Delphinus delphis. The sequence goes on along the minus strand of NC_082693.1, from coordinate 76,320,836 downwards.
AACTAGTAGGGTGATACCAATTTAGGGTAACACAGAGCATTGAGAGAACACTTATTGCTCACAGGTGGTTTTTTTTTTTTTTTTTTGCTTGGGTCTCTCCCTGTTGTGGCCTCTCCCGTTGCGGAGCACAGGCTCCGGACGCGCAGGCTCAGCGGCCATGGCTCACGGGCCCAGCCGCTCCGCGGCACGTGGGATCTTCCCGGACCGAGGCACGAACGCGCGTCTCCTGCATCGGCAGGCGGACTCAACCACTGCGCCACCAGGGAAGCCCTCACAGGTGGTTTTTAAACCTTGGTTTAGCCAGTAATCTCACTCTTACTCTACTCATTGAACCCTTAATGATATAATTTATATGGCAAGTAAAGGCATACCTTGGAGATATTGTGGGTTTGGTTCCAGACGACTGCAGTAAAGCGAGTCACATGAATTTTTTGTTTTTGCTTTCCAGTGCATATAAAAGTTATGTTTACACTATACTGTAGTCTATTAAGTGTGCAATGTGCATTGTGTCTAAAAAATGTACATACCACGGGGGCTTCCCTGGTGGCACAGTGGTTGAGAGTCCGCCTGCCGAAGCAGGGGACACGGGTACGTGCCCCGGTCTGGGAAGATCCCACGTGCCGCGGAGCAGCTGGGCCCGTGAGCCATGGCCGCTGAGCCTGCGCGTCTGGAGCCTGTGCTCCGCAACGGGAGAGGCCACAACAGTGAGAGGCCCGCGTACCGCAAAAAAAAAAAAAAAAAAAAGTACATACCTTAATTTAAAACATACTGTATTGCTAAAAAGTGCTAACCATCATTTGACAATGCAGGGTTGCAACAAACCTACAATATGTAAAAAATGCAGTGTCTGAAGTGCAATAAAGTGAAGCACAATAAAATGAGTTATGCTGGTAGTTTTTTTTTTTTTTTTTTTGGTTCGCGAGCCTCTCACTGCTGTGGCCTCTCCCGTTGTGGAGCACAGGCTCCGGACGCGCAGACTCAGCGGCCACGGCTCACGGGCCCAGCCGCCCCGCGGCACGTGGGACCTTCCCGGACTGGGGCACGAACCCGCGTCCCCTGCATCGGCAGGCGGACTCTCAACCACTGCGCCACCAGGGAAGCCCTGGTAGGTAGTTTTTAGACCACTTTTTTGTGATATTTTGAATGCAGTAACCTTTCAAGTATGTAAGAAAGTAGGTGAGAACATTTGAGACACCGTGAGACTGAATGACTTCTTTGAAATCAAACTATTAGTAATGGGAATCGGAACTTGAAGTTTTATATTCTTTACATCATGCCCTGACTGTATTTCAAAAATCCGTAGATTCTGTTTTAGTCCTTTCCCTCTTTTTCCTGCATGCTGATGTTGAAGTAATGAAATATTCAAGAATGGGAAAGACAAGCAAAGAAGAAAAATCAAGAATGATTCATGCACGTTGTGTGATAAAATCCTTAGTAATCAGAAGTCAGCATTTTGTCATGAGAAGTTCTAATTCAAGAAGCTTAGAAGAATGAAATCTTAACAGATTAGTGAATGGTCAGAATTTTGTGTGTGTATGTGTGTTTTCTAGGTACTCTCTCTGCCTAAAGAAAATGAGTTTTATTTTAACTTTGTCATACATAATGTATTAGGTTCAGCAAGTAATTTTCTCAAGTTGTCTAATCTGTGTGTACTTTTAGGGAATGTTTATATGTATCTGTGTAAAAATTTTCCAGAAGTACTCTTTCCTGCTGACTGAAGTTCACATTTCTTAATCTGAACTCTTCAGAATCTCATCACACTCTGCCTTTTCAAGTTTATGTTCTTTACAGAAAAGCTGTACTCTGACCAGACTGGTTTCTTCACCGTCCTCTAAACCTACTATGTGCTTTCTGCTCTCCTTACCAGTCTTCATGTCACTGCCTGATTTCTTTCCTTCTTTCCTAAAATCTGAATTGTACCCTTTCTATAAAGTTCAACTCTGCAGGGGAGGAAAAATTCTCTACCCTGTTAGGGTCTGTGGCTGGGCCTAAGAATTAAATTGATATAGATTAACAGGAGAAAAGCATACAAGTTTTAAAAATTTTTTACATGTACATGCAGAATGAAGACCAGAGCAGAAAGCTTTTACAGGTCTTCCTCGACTTACAGTGGGGTTACCTCCCCTATCATAAGTTGATGGGTTTAATATACCTAATCTACTCAACATCATAGCTTAGTCTAGCCTACCTTAAACATGCTCAGAGCACCTATATCAGCCTACAGTTGGGCAAAATCATCTAACCTACAGCCTGTTTTATAATAAAGTGTTGATTATCTCATGTTACTTATTGAATACTGTACTGAAAGTGAAAACAGAATGGTTGTATGGGTCCAGAGCAGTTGTAAGTGTATCGGTTGTTTACCCTCTTGATTGCTGGGAGCTGCGGCTCGCTGCTCCTGCTGCCACCCAGAATCATGAGAGAGTATTGTATTGCATATCGCTAGGCTGGGGAAAGATCAAAATTAAAAATTTGAAGTATGGTTTCTACTGAACGTGAATTGCTTTCGCACTATTGTGAAGTTGAAAAACTCCTAAGTTGGGGACAGTCTATATCTTTTAGACAAAGAACAAGTTTGTGAAACACTGACAAGACAGAGTTTTGGGCTAGGAGGAGTAAATTGTAGAGAAATGACTAGGAAGATAAGGGTTAGTTTAACAAGTTTGTACACATTTCTCGGCTTTGATTCCCCATCTCTGGCGATAAGAATGTCTTTTGTCCTCCTGGTACAGGGCTGGCACCTTTCACATGGGAGTTTTATCTCCTGCTTTCTGGAAGAAAAAGGAGGGTCAGAGTGCTCCTCTTGTATCTGCTGTTTCTCAAGTGCCTTTAACTACGTCAGTATACCAGAGCGGCAGATTTGGGGGTAACATGTCCTAAACTCCACCTCTGAAATCCTGTAGAGTGTATTTGTCAGTCCTACCATTTGATACTTTATATTGTATTGTTTTATCATTTCTATGTATGTCTTATCTTGCTAACTAGATTATAAGCTTTTTAGGCACAGGAAATCAGATCTCAGTGAGCTGTATCTTTAATCTCTTCCAAATAGAAGTTGCTGAATGAATGTTTATTAGAGATAAGGAATGTATATTTCTACTTTTTTCCTTCCTCCCATAATGTAGTGCAACTAAAAGAAAATCTTTTGAGAGTAACTGCGGGAGGAAGGGCAACTGTTAACCATAAGAAAGGGGATTAAAGAGGCGGGATTCACTGGAATTAGAGGTAAAGTTTCTGTTACTAGAAAGTGTGAATAGTTGAGAATTTCCCATGACCATGTCAGCAGTAAGGACTCCCTCAGGAATGCTAGCACTGTTCCCTAGTGGGCTTGGGAGTTTGGTCAGTTTCCTGGTTCTTCCTTAGTAGAATCTGGGTTTAAAAAAAATACTTCCCCCGCTCTTTCCTTTCTTTCCTCCTCCCTGTCTCCTTCCATTCCTCTCTTCCTATTTCCCCATTTTGCCCTTTTCCATTTTACCTAGTAAAGACTTAATTTATGAAATTATATTAGTACTTTTATTTGGCCCTCATAAATTAGCAGTTCTAAGTTTTATATTTTTCTGTCAGGAGTGCCTCTCTGGGTCATGGAAGGATCATAGACTGTAGTCTAGCACTATTTTTTTTTTAAGTTTGAGATATAATCCAGGAAGAAAGAAATTAAAGTCATGAAGTGTCCAGTTATTTGTTTTCTGTATATTGTAACTTCAAATCACTTTTGGATTAAAATTCATGGAATTAGAAGGAACCTAAACCTAACCATTCTCTTCTGGAAAGTGCTTATCACTCTCCAAATATGTCCTTAAATAAATTCTAGGTAATTTTTATAGTCTTGTTGTAAATCCTGTATCTGATGCTTATGACAAACAGTTACTTCAGTTAAAGGTATAAAAAAGTTGAGTCTCAGAGTACATTTATAAATCTTGGTTCGATTCAGTTGTTTCTTAGTGAGCTGGCTGTCTCAGCTTCTGAGTTGTTGTGCAGTATAGCATAGCAACCATTGGCAACAGTAGCATTGGACTCCAGGGATTTTCCCCATGAAGTTGCAGCGTGTATCTCTAGTGTTCACATTCAGTCTGTCTTTCTCAACTGAATCGCATTAAGGCAGACATTTGAGGTATTGTTAAACTGAAATTGTGTATAATATAATTAAGTATATATTTTTTGAGTACTGACAAATTATAACTTTCATGTTTTCCTCCTAGAGATGCATGATAAATATATATTGAATTATGGTGTGTGAAGGACATGTGAAAAGACTGGTTCAATTAAAGATTAGTCTATTCTGGACAGAAAAACTGTTAAGTAATAATTAACATCAGAGTTCTACACAACTGATACAGCCAGCCAGAGCTGGAGTGGATGAATTTGAAATGGTTCTTCTCTAGAAAACATTTTTATATTACTTCTGGAGGTTCATAGAGAGCATAGATTAATAAGCATGAATTAATAGGCACCATGATTTTATGGGAAGAGAATTATGACTCAGGTGACCATGGCTTGACTAAGTTAGTTACTTAACCTTTCTTGGCCTATTTTCCCATTTCAAAAAATAAATTCCTGAAGATTTCTTTGAGAAACTGTATCCTTCCAATTTAAAGCAAATTTTATTTCTTCTATTCATTGGTTTAGTCAATGTTTGAGTGCCCATTATGTGTCTTGCACTATGCTAGGTACTAGATTGTGAATAAGACATAGTGCCAAGTCTCAAGCAGCGTGTTTGGTAGGAGAAATGGATTAAGTCATTATTTGTAATATAACCTGGGAAGTGCTATAAAGATAAATAAGGGTGTGTTCTGGGGGCATGTAGGGAGGACATCTGACTTAGAACTGCAGACATGATACATTATGACTGAGGAATGCCTCATTAGAATTATGTAAGGGTAATTTGAGAGTGTACAGAGAAGTATTCAACCTGGCCTGGAGGGAGTTAATCCATCAAGGAAAACTGGGGAGTTTCTCTGAATTGGAGAGACAGAGTCAGAAGTCATCAGCCATAGTGGTATTTAAAATCCTGGGTGTAGACAAGAGCTGGTGAACATCAGCATGTAATAAGGAGGTGGAGAAAGAGAATAGGAAGGAAAACCAGAGAAGGGTAGAGTTTTGGAAGCCAAGGGAGGAATGAATATCACATTTAGTATACTGATTAAGTGAAAGTTGCTAGTCAAGAAACATTGTGTAGCACTATAACTGCAAACCCATCTTTGCAAAGATGCTTTCTACAAAGATCTGAACTTGCGAATGGGGATGGCTTAAGTCTTTGGTTAGCATCATAACATAGAGGAAGAAGTATATGTTTTGGAGCCTGAATCCTGAGATTGAAGATTAAAATCTTGGCTCCACCACTTTACTAGCTGCTTGGCTTTTTGGAAAAATTACTTAATTTTAGGGTCCTCAATGTCTTCATATGTAAAATGATACTTTTTTTTTTTCCCCCACATGAGTCATATGGATTAAAAGATACATGTTGTAATACCTGACTCAATTATAGTGGGCACTTGTTAAATGTTAATTTTTATCCATTCCACTGTTACACTCTTCTAAACACCTTTCTTTTTTGCCTCTTCTCCCCACCCCTGTACCCCTCATCATAATCTTTTATCCTTCAAGATCCACCCGAATTCCTGCCTTTTCCTTGATGCCTTTCTATACAGATGATAATTCCAAATTTTCTGTAATGAAATGAACATATTCTTCTATCCCTCAGAACTTTCATATCCTTTTATTTTTAACCTTAAGGAAGTTTTATTGACTCATGTATAAGAAGTCTGCAGATAGGTGGTTCTAGGATTATCAAATCAGTGGCTCAGTGACATCATTAAGAACCTGGATTCTTTCTGTTTGCTTGGCTATTTGAACTTTGGCTTGATTACAGCAGTCCAATCATCACATTTTCTAAAGTTCAGAAGAGATAACTTTTCTACCCAATTGTGAGCATACAATTCAGTGATCTTTAGTACATTTATAGAGTTATACAGCCATGATCACAAGACAGTTTCAGAACATTTTCATTAAACCTCCCCAGTTTCTCCCAAGCATGTATGCAGTCAATCCACCTCCCAACCTAGTCCCAGCAAACCATTTAGCTGCTTTCTGTCTCTATCCATTTGTCTTTTCTGGACATTTCATATAAATGGAATAAAAAATATGTATACTAGTCTTTTGCATCTGGCTTCTTTCAGTTAATATTTTTGAGGTTCATCTGTGTAGCATGTATCAGTATTTTGTTCTTTTTTATTGCTGAATAGTATTCTCTTGTATAGATATGTCACATTTATCCATTTATCAGTTGATGGACATTTTGGATTGTTTCCACTTTTTGGCTATTATGAATAATGCTGCCATGAAGATTTGCATAAGTGTTTGTGTGAACATATATTTTCATTTCTCTTGGGTAGATTCCTTGGAGTGGAATTGCTGAGTCATATGGTAAGTTGTAGGATATATTTGGTCTTTGTCCCTGAATGCTGACACAGAGCTTCCAAAACCCCTTGGAATTTGTTGAGTGATAAGGAATATCTTTTGTTATTCATAATGAGCCCCTTTTGATCACACCTAAGTTTATGCTAATGTGGTGATTTAGAAGGGATCCCTAGATCACCTCAGAAGGGACAGGTCACCAGAAAGACCAAGTAATGAGATGGCTGGAGTTTTCAACCTTACCCACTAACCTCTGGGAAAAGGGAATGGAGACTACTATAAAAACTCTTGAACAGTGCAATTCCAAGAGGTTCTGAATTGATGAATACCGGTGTTGAAAGAGTGGCATTCCCAGAGGGCAGAAGCTCTGTGCCTCTTTCCCCATACCTTGCACCATGCAACCCTTACATTAGGCTGCTCCTGAGTTGTATCCTTTATAATAAAGCAGTGATAGTAAGTAAAGTGTTTTGAGTTCTGTGAGCCGTTTTAGCAAATTATAAAACCTGAGGAGAGGGTTGTGGAACCCCTGACTTATAGCTGGTTGGTCAGAAGTGTAGGTGGCAACCCGGGACTTGTGTCTGAAATGGGAGCAGCCTTGTGAAACTGAGCCCTTAAACTGTGGGGTCTGCAATACTTCTGGGTAGTGTCAGAACTGAATTAAATTGAATGACTACTGGGGACTTCCCTGGTGGTCTAGTGGGTAAGACTCCATGCTCCCAGTGCAGGGGGCCTGGGTTCGATCCCTGATTGGGGAACTAGATCCCACATGCATGCCGCAACTAAGAAGTCCGCGTGCCACAACTGAAACATGCCGCAACGAAGATCCCATGTGCTGCAGCTAAGACCCAGTGCAGCCAAACTAAATATTAAAAAAAAAAAAAAATTTAGGACACTCAAGTTGGTGTATGGAGGATAGTTGGAGAATTAGTTGATGGGAGGAAAACTCTACAGAAGTGTTCTAACAACAGTTCAGAATTAGTTTTTAATCTTTTGAGAAACTGCCAAATTGTTTTCGAAAGTGACCAATTACATTCCAGTCAAAAATGTACAAGGATTCCAGTTTCTCCACAGTCTCATCAGCACGTGGTATCATCTGCCTTTTTGATTATAGCCCTTCCACTGGGTGACTAGTAGAGTCTTGTGATTTTAATTTACATTTCCCTAAATACAAATGATGTTGAGTTGTTCATGTGCTTATTAGCCATTTATTAAGTCTATCTATTCAAGACGCTTGCCCATTTTTTTAGCTGTTTTTTTTTTTCTTATTGAGTTGTAGAAGTTTTTTATATATTCCTGATAAGGGTCTTTTATCAGAGATTTACAAAGATTTTCTGCCAGTTTGTGGCTTGTTTTTTTTTTATTCTTAATGGTGTCCTTGAAGTGCAAAGTTTTCAATGAAGCTTAATTTATCATTTTTTAGTTTGATGGCTTATACTTTTGATTTTGTGTTTCAGAACTTTTTGCCTAACTCAAGGTCACAAAGATTTCTCCTGTTTTTATTAAAATTAGTCTTTTCTTTTTTAAAATTTATTTATTTATTTATTTATGGCTGTGTTGGGTCTTCGTTTCTGTGCAAGGGCTGTCTCTAGTTGTGGCAGGCTGGGGCCACTCTTCATCGCGGTGTGTGGGCCTCTCAATATCGCGGCCTCTCTTGTCGCGGAGCACAGGCTCCATACGTGCAGGCTCAGTAATTGTGGCTCATGTCGCTCCGCGGCATGTGGGATCCTCCCAGACCAGGGCTCGAACCCGTGTCCGCTGCATTGGCAGGCAGATTCTCAACCACTGTGCCACCAGGGAAGCCCGGTTTGTTTTTTTTTTAGCTCCTTCATTTAGATTTAGGATCCATATTGAAATAAATTTTATGTATGGTATAAGATAAGGTCTAAGTTCTTTTTTATTTTCATGCCACGTGGATGCCAACTTGTCCTAGCACTATTTGTTAAAATGGCTATTCTTTTCCGCCTTGGATTGTATTGGTACCTTGGTAAAAAATCAGTTGCTTATAACTTGAGTTTATTGCTAGTCTTAATTATGTTCTATGTATACTCCTGTACTTAATTCCAGTACCACACTGTCTAGATTCCTGTAGTGTTATATACTAAGTTTCAAAATGGGTAGTCTAAATCCCCTAACTCTTTCAAAAGTGATTCTAGATCCTTTCTATTTACATATGAAATTTAGGATCAGCTTGTCAATTTCTACCAAAAAATTAGCTGGGATTTGATAGAATTTGCATTGAATCTATAGATCAACGTGGGAAGAATTGGTAACTTAAAATTGGGTCTTCCAATTCATGAACATGTAATGTCTCCCAATTATTTAGATCTTAATTTCTCTCAATGCTGTTTTAAAATTTTCTATATGTCTTGTACTTATATTAAATTTATTCCTAAGAATTTGATAGTTTTTGATTCTAATGAGAATGGAGTTTTTGTAGTTTGATTTTTAGATTGTTCATTGCTAGTACCTAAAAATACAATCAACTTTTATATATTGTTTCTACATAGGTGATCATGTCTGTGAATAAATCATTTCTACTTTCTTTCCAATCTGAATGTTACTACATTTTGTCATTTATTTTTGCCTTATCTTATGGGCTAGACTCTCCAGTGAGAGATGAATAGAAGTGTTGAGAGTGCTCCTGGTCTTGGGGGAAAGGTACACAGATTTTCACTATTAAGTGTGATGTTACCTGTCCATTTTCTGTAGATTTCTCTTTATTAGGTTGAGGAAGTTTCCTTCTGTTCATAATTTGTTGAGAGTTTTTAGGCATGAATGGGTATTGGATTTTGTCAGATTTTCCTCTGCACCCAATGAGATGATCATATGGTTTTTATCCTTTATCCTGTTAATATGGTATATTACTTTAATTGACTTTCAGAGCTTAAGCCCATATTCCCAGGATCAGTTTCATTTACTCATGCTACATAATCTTTTATATATTGCTGAGTTTAGTTTTCCTAAATTTTGTTAAGAAATTCTGTTTCTATGTTCATGAAGGATTTTAGTCTGTTGGTTTCATTTCTCATGATGCCTCTGTCTAGCTTTGGTATCAGGGCAACATTGGCCTCATAGAAGGAGTTGCATGGTGTTTCCCCTTTTATTTTTTTGAAGTAGTTTCCAAAGGATTGCTATTACTTCTCTAATTATTTGATGACATTTATCAGTGAAACTGTGGGAACCTGGGCTTTTCTTTGTGGCAAGATTTTAAATCACGAATTTGGTTTCCTCACTTGTTATATTTCTATTCAGATTTTCTTTATTTTATTTTTTTTTTGAGTTTTGATATTTTTGTTTCCAGGAGTTAGTCCAGTTCATATAAATTGTCTAAGTTGTTGTTGATATAAAGTTCATATTTTTAAAAAGTCCTTTAAATTACTGTAAGGTTGGTAATGATGTTCCCTCTTTCATTCTTTATTTTGGCAATTTATATCTTTTCTGTTACTTTCTTGGTGAATCTAGCTGTTTGTCAACTTTGCTTATGTTTTCAAAGAATCAACCTTTTATTTCATTGATTTTTTTTTTCCCCTGTTTCATTGATTTCCACTCTGATATTTCTTTTTTTCTTTCTTCTCCTTGCTTTGGGCTTAGTGTGCTGTTTTTTCCCTCCTAGTTTTCTAAGGTGGAAACCTAGACTATTGAATGAAACCTTTCTTCTTTCCTGATATGTGTTTAAAGCTGTAAATTTCCCTCTAGGCACTGCTTTAACTGCATTTTGTACATTTTGATATGCTGTTTTTTGTTTTACTTCAATTCAAAATATATTTTGAAAATTTTTCTTGTAATTTCTTTGATCCATGGGTACTTAGACGTGTGTTGTTGAATTTACCAATATTTGGGAGTGCTCCCAGATATCTTTCTATTGTGGATCTCTAAATCCATCATGATCAGATAACTTACTTTAATGATTTTATTTTTTTAAATTTATTGAGACTTATGGCCCAACATATAGTGTATGATGGAGTGTGTTCCATGTGTGTTTGAAAAGAATGTGAATTCTGCAGCCTTTGGGTAGAGTGTTCTATCAGTTATCTTAATTGTGCCATTCTAATTCCTCTGTTGATTTCTTTTACTATATTATGTTATTTTCATTGTGGTTGCTTTAGGGATTATAATATGTGTTTTAACCTATTACAGTCTTCTTCAGAATAGTACTAAATTAATTCTGGTAAATTATAGAAACTTTGCTCCAGTATAGGTCTTTTTATCTCTTCCTTTTTTTTTTTTTGACCCACACTGTGGCATGTGGAACTTCCCCAATCAGGGACCGAACCCACACCCCCTACAGTGGAAGCACAGAGTGTTAACCACTGGACCACCAGGGAAGTCCTTCCTCTTCCTTTTTTATGCATGCATATTAAAAACCCAACAACACAGTATTTTAATTAATGCTAATTTGCTAATTAATTTAATTATTTGTTTAAAAGAAATGAGAGCAATTATATTTTTAGAAGTTTTTTATTTTTTTTGCATTTACCTATATAATTACAATTTCCAGCATGTTTTATTTCTTTTAAAATAAAAGTGGATTTGTTACTTTCTGGTGATTTTTTTTTTCAGCCAGAAAATCTTCCTTAAGTATTTCACATCAGGCATTTCTGACAGCAACAAGTTCTCTCAGTCTTTACCTGGAAATATCTTTAATTCACCATCATTTTTGAAGAACCATTTTGTTGAATATAGAATTTTTATTTGAAAGCTTTTTTGTTTGTTTGTTTTAAATTCCATTTTTCCCTCCCTGGACTCATTGTTTCTGATGGGATGCCACCTGTTAATCATATTATTATTCTCTTATATCGGATGAGTCATTTTTCTCTTGCTCCTTTTAAGATTTTTTCTTTATCTTTGTTAGCCTTTTGACTGTGGTGTGTCTTAGTGTTGATCTCTGTGTTGGATTTTCTGGGCTTCTTGGATAGATAAATTAATATTTTAAATTTGGGATGTTTTCAGCCATTAATTTTTCAAGGTCTTTTATGCATTTGTGTCTCTTTTTTCTTCTTCTGGAACTCTCATTACATGTATGTTGATACACTTTGTATTGTCTTTCAGATCTCTGAAGTTCAATTCATTTCTCTTCAATCTCTTTTATTTTCCTCTGTTCTTGAGGGTGGATACTTTTTCCTAATCTATCTTCAGGTTCATTGCTTCTGCCTTCTGTCATCTCAGGTCTACTGTTGAACCCCGCCTAAGTTTTTATTTCAATAATTATACTTTTCAACTTCAGAATCTCCGTTTAAAAAAACTGTTTCTGTCTCCTCTTTGAGATTTTCAGTCCTGAGTCATTGTCATTATACTTTCATTGAATTCTTTAAATATGGTTTCCTTTAGTTCTTTGAACATACTTATTATAGTTTCTTTGAACTTTCTGTCTGCCAAATTTAATATTTGGGAATACCCAGGGACAGCTTCTATTTGCTGTTTTCCTTCTTGGGAATGGGTCATACTGTTTTTTTGTTTTTGCTTATAATTTTTTTTGAATACTGGGCTTTTTTTTCTTTTGGCCACACTGCATGGCTTGTGGGATCTTAGTTCCCTGACCAGGGATTGAACCCAGGCCCTTGGCAGTAAGAGTGTAGGGTCCTAACCACTGGACCACCAGGGAATTCTCTCCTGGACATTTTAGATAATAGTTTGAAGCAACTCTGTGTTTTGACCTTTCTCTCAGAGGTTGATGTTTTTTTCTGTTCATTTGTTTAGTAACTTGTCTGGTCTAAATTTGTGAAGTCTTTTCCCCCTACATTGTGTGGTTCCTGATGTCTCTGCTGTTTTATTTCTTTATTTTTAAACCTGGCTTACTATTTCTGCATAACTTAGTGTTCAGCCGAGGATTGGGCAGAGGTTGTGTTCAAACAGCCTGGACTAATATGGCCAGCACTAGTACTAATATGGCTAATACTGCTGATGGATCTGTGTGGACTGGGCATTGTATTCAAACACAGGTCATGTTCATGTCTGCCCTGGATTTTACTTTCCACCAACCTCTCTTGCATCTCTTCTGTGCATGTGCTCTGTTGGCTAAGGATGTGTGAGTGACCTGGGCTTGCTCCAGTTTCTGGGGCACAAGAGACTGTCTTTGTTTTTGTCTTGACTGTCTTTGTTTTTGTCTTTACAGTCTTTGTTTAATGTGGGCTGGTAAATAATTTATTAAACCCCTTAGGCTTTCTCACCTCCCAAAACTCCTGTAAAATTCCCAGCTAGTCTGCCAGTTTGTTGCTTGCTACTTGGAGTCCTGCAACCTCAGGCTAAAGGTGCCACTGGCCCTCACTGTTAGCTGCCATAGAGATCTCTGCTTTAATTGACAATGCACTGGCTCAACAGATTACCTTCAAGTAGTGGTGGTGAAGCTGCTGTTTTAGTCTGCCCTACCCTTGTTAAACTCCTAAGCACCCAAAAGGTAAGAATGCTGTAGACTCATGTTCTTACCCAGAGTTCAGTTATTTTTGTGAATAAACACTTCTCAGTTTGTTGAATGCCTTTGATTGAATTCCAGAGCACTGATATGGTTGATTTTTGGCTGTTTTGTGGAGAGGATTTGTTGACCTGCTCCTTCTCTCATGCTGGAAATCAGAGGCCTGTTTTTTGGTTTATGTGTGGAATTCTTCTCTCAGGAGGATAAAGTCCCATCTTTCTTTTATATTACTCATAATCCTTTGCACAGCATTAGACATTTATTGATCGCTCCAAATGTACTTGAGTTAAATTTCCTGATTTTCTTCAAGCATCAAATTATATGGCATTTAGGGCTGGGGAATTACAAGCTCTAAGTAGTTTCTTGCTTTCCTTATCCTTTTGATCAGTGGAAGGAACTGCTTACTGTTCATTCAACAAGTGTTTATTGACTACCTGTCATGTTCCAGCTATTGCGTAGGGTTTTGGGGTATAAAGATGACTAAGACATAATCTCTGATCCCAAGGAGGTCTTTGCCTAGTGAAGGAGATTGGTATTCAAATAGCTGATTATAATGTGGTGAAGTAAATACATTGATAGGGATAAATATGTGGCATTATGGAAGAGCTCTCAAGGATACTTAACTCAGAATGGATTGGGGGGGAAGAAAAAGGGAAGCATCCAGGAAAGACTTTCAGAAGGAAGTAATGACTGAATTGAATATGAAGATGAGTGAAGGGTGAGATTAGGAGATTGTGTTCTAGGAAGAGAGATCAGCATGGGGTGAGAAAACGTGTGGTGTGTTCAATGAACTATAAGCAGTTTAATGTTGGGGCATAAGTACATATCAGGGAGTTGTAAGAGATAAGGATGGAAGGGTAGAGAGGGCCCAGATTTTGAAGGGTTTTGTATACTATATTAAAAAGCTTGGATTAACCTTTATTGACCAATTCTGCAAAACTGTGATTGGGAAGTACTTTAGGATTCTGTCAAAGTTTGATTTGAATTTTGTTTAATTACATTTTCAACTACTTCCAAAGCCACAATAAAAGACTCTGGGGGTGTGTGTGTATTTCAGATGTGCTATGAGCTGGATTTTAAAACACTAGAGACCAACAGCATATTAACTGATAGAGAATAAAAGATCTGATATGTCTTTAGAATAACATCTTATGACCTTAAATTTTTATTAATATACATGAATAAAATGATATAGTGTTTCTAAATATTGGATTCTATAAGATTTAATTTAAAAAAAGCTTATTGCTAAAATTGTTTGAAAACTACTATTGTATTTAGATAACAGGCAGTTATATTGATAAGGGAAATAAGCTGAGCCATAGATTTGGTTAATTTTGTAGAGTATGGATTTGAGGCTGACAACAACCACTTTTTTTTTTTTTAGTATATTTTTGAGTATTTATGGCATAAACTTGCATAGAAGGGAATGGAATTTGAGGACTTCTGGGTTATTTCCTGAAGTGGGGGCTGGAACTTCATCTTAATCTTTTATATTTGGTCACTGTTTTCTGATCTGAAAAGGGGATACTTTTTTCCTCCTCCTTTGGTCTTCAAGTAGACTTTGAGGTTCCTCCTTTTTCCTCAGTGACATTTTCCCTCTGATTATAAACATAACCTATGTTTGTTGTAAAATAAGAAAAGTTCAGGAAATGAACAATTAATAAAATCAAACATATCATCCAGAGGTAATTGTAATATTTTAGTGCCTATCCTGTATCTTTTCCTGTGCATATATAGTCATTTAATATACTTTTTACAAAATAAGGATTATACAACATTTTATAATTGCTTTTTCTACTTCTGTAACAAACATTTACCAGTGTTATTAAATATTCTTTCATAACTTTTTTTTTTTAAAGAAAAATTTAACTGTGACATCATCTGGGCCTAGAGTTTTCTTTTAGGAAAATCTTTTTTCTAAAGTTAATACTGTTTTTTTTGTTTTTTTTTTTTTTGTGGTATGTGGGCCTCTCACTGTTGTGGCCTCTCCCGTTGCGGGGCACAGGCTCCGGACACGCAGGCTCAGCGGCCATGGCTCACGGGCCCAGCCGCTCGCGGCATGTGGGATCTTCCCGGACCAGGGCACGAACCCGTGTCCCCTGCATCGGCAGGTGGACTCTCAACCACTGCACCACCAGGGAAGCCCCCATGCTGTTTGTTTTTAAAAATAGCTTTATCTATTGATAAATTGATAAATAAATTGTACATTTTAAAAGTAAACAACTTGTTTTGTTATACATATACACCTGTGAAACTATTACCACAATCAAGGTATTAAATATATTCGTCATGACCTAAAGTTTCCTCATTAGTCATCTTTTCCTCCTTCCCCCACCTCCACCAGCCACTCACTCCTATTCCCAAACAACCACCTATCTGCTTTCTGTCACTGTGATTAGTTTGCATATCCTGGAATTTTATGTAAATGGAATCATGTAACATATACTCTTTTTGTCTAGATTTTTTTCACTTAGCATAATTATTTTTGAGATTCACCCACATTAATGCATCCCTTTATTACTGAATAGTTCCATTGTATGGATATATCACAATTTGTTTGTCCATTTACCTCTGTTGGACCATGTTTGAGTCTCACAAAGCTGCTATGAACATTTGTGTAAAAGTCTCTGTTTTCATTTCTCTTGGTTAAATACCTGTAAATGAAATGGCTGGATTATATGGTAAGTGTATGATTAATTTTTAAGTAACTGACAAAGTGTCTCCCCAAACGATTTTCCTATTTTACATTTCCATCAGTAGTTTATGACAGTTCCAGTTCCTCTGCATTCTAGTTAATAACTTGCTGTGATCAGCCTTTTAAATTTTAGCCATTCTAATAGGTGTATAGTAAGTAGTATGGCATTGTGTTTTTAATTTGCGCTTCACTAAAGACTAATGATATTTAACATTTTTTCACGTGTTTAACCATGTATCTTCCTTGGTGAAGTGTCTATTCAAATCTTTTGCCCATTGTTTTGTTTGTTTTGCTAAATTGAAGTGTTTTCTTGTTATTTAGCTTTATTTATTTAGTTTTGGCTGCGTTGGGTCTTTGTTGCTGTGCGCCAGCTTTCTCTAGCTGTGGCAAGCGGGGGCTTCTCTTTGTTGCAGTGCGCAGGCTTCTCATTGCGGTGGCTTCCCTTGTTGCGGAGCACGGGCTCTAGGTGCGCGGGCTTCAGTAGCTATGGCACGCGGGCTCTAGAGTGCAGGCTCAGTAGTTGTGGCACACGGGCTTAGTTGCTCCGTGGCATGTGGGATCTTCCCAGACCAGGGCTCGAACCCGTGTCCCCTGCATTGGCAGACGGATTCTTAACCACCACGCCACCAGGGAAGTCCCCCTGTTATTTAGTTTTGATAATTTTTTATGTATTCTGGATGCAAGTCCTTTATCGATATATGATTTATAAATTATTCCTTCAGCCCTGCTTATCTGTTCATTTGCATTACAGTGTCTTTTAAAGAAGTTCTTAATTTTAAAGTCCAGTTTTTCAATTTTTTCTCTTATGGATTATGCTTTTGGTGTTGTATCTAAGAAATATTTAACTCAAATATTTAACTCAGGATCAAAATAATTTTCTGTGTTTGCTTCTAAGAGTTTTATTGTATTATGTTTGTGTTTACATACACATTTTGATTCAGTTTTGTGTATGGTGTGAGGTACGACTTGAAGTTTATGTTTTTGCATGTGGACAGGCAGTTGTCCCAGGACCATTTGTTGAAAAGACTATCCTTTCTCCATAAAAATGACTGTGCTATTTGTCAAAAATTAATTGACCATGTATATTTGTGTCTGTTTCTGAACTCTCCTCTCTTTTTAATGGGTTTATGTGTCTGTCATGATATGAATGTCATACTGTTTTGATTTCTGTAGCATTTTAATAAGTCATGAAGTCAGTGCAAGTTCTCTACTTTGTTCTTTTTCAAAGTTTTGGCAATTCCAGGTCCTTTGTGTTTTTCTATAAATTTTATAACCGGCTTGTTAATTTCTATTTTTAAAAAGTCGGCTGGAATTTTGAATGGCATTGCGTTGAATTTGGGAGAAACTAACATCTTAATATTGAGTAATTTGATCCATGAATATGGTATATTTTGCTATTAAACATGCTTTTTTATAGCCTCTTTTTCCATTATAAATAGCACTGTGATGTAAGCATCATGGTGGCAGGGACCTAATTCTGTCTTCCACTCCTTCCTGGCTCTTTGCATGCACTCAGTAAACAGTTATTAAACAATAAATGAAGAAGGTTCCTGAACATATATATTTGTGCATATTTCTGATTAGTTTCTTAAGAGTACTTCCTATGTGTGGAATTGCTAGGTCAAAGGATATGTTCATTTTTAAAGCTTTTGATTATTAGACACTTCCCTAGAATTTTGGTTTTTTGAGGCAGAAATATCTTGATTGATAACTATCATAAGGCATGCATAATTAATTAGCAAATGTTGTTCTTGATGACATTCTTCCCCAAGTTTTCTCTTAAATTACACTGTAAGCCTATGGGAAAGTAGGATTCATATCACAGAAATTTTGTGGATCACTTTTCTGTCATTAACTAGATTTATTGGAATTGGGAGCTATGGAGATAACCAAAAATGAAGGCGATTGTAGTTTTCTTTTGAGGAACTCATAGTCTCTTTGGAAAGATAGTTTACATAGTTATAAATCACTAGAAGGGAAAAATACCCATGTGATAGAATTTAGAATAAATATCCTGAGGCAAGCCCAAGGAAAGCAGAAAGAAGGGCAGAAGCTATTGTTTACATTCACTTTTAGAGTTAACTATCAACTCTGAAAATAGTTTCATGATTGTTCAGACTGTAGGGTTTTAGGTTTGACTCTGACCTTGATTTGTGGATTAGTTGAAAAGTTAAGGAGGTATTTTAATTTGGCATAAGTATATGAACGATATTGTGAAGGTAAGAATAAGCAACATGTGTATGAGAGAGAAGCAACTTAATTTGCTCTAGCAAAGGGGTCCTGTGGGGCAGCAAAATGAAATTGTTTGCATTTGTATAGGGAGCTGGCTAATGCAGGGCTTTGAGTTTGGCTGAGAAGTGTAGATTTGATTCAGTAAACAATAGGAAGGATTATAATTAGGAGTTATAATAATGGAAACAGTTCATGAGCAAGATTGTCCTGGTGGATAATTTGCAGTCTATGTAAGGATGAGGAAAGACCAAAATCCAGGACACTGTTGAGGAGGCTTCTGTTAAAATAAACCAAATGTAAAATATTTGAGATTTTTGCACTAGAGGGTGGTGGAAAAGAATGGTTAAAATCAACAGACAGATGAAGAATCAACAGGATTAATAATGTATTACTGATAGGAGAGGGGGAATAAGTTGTGTGCTAAGAAATAAGGGGAGGGTAGTAGTGATTTTTTTTTTTTTTAAGGAGGCAGGTAGAAAATTTGAAGTTAAAGGGTTTCATTCTTGTTATGCCAAGCTTCCGTTATAGATGGGACATGTAGTAGAGTAAGAGTTTTGAGCTGAGAGAGAGGTTGGAACGTGGTTATAAATTTGGGTGTCATTCAATAAGATGTAATAAATCAAGCTGTGAGAGAGGCAACTTGACTTTTTCTTTAAATTTTTTTGGCTGCGTTGGGTCTTTGTCGCTGCGTGCAGGCTTTCTGTAGCTGTGGCAAGCGGAGGCTACTCTTTGTTGCAGTGCACAGGCTTCTCATTGTGGTGGCTTCTCTTGTTGCGGAGCACGGGCTGTGGGCACGCGGACTTCAGCAGTTGCAGCGCATGGGCTCAGTAGTTGTGGCTCGCGGGCTCTAGAGCGCAGGCTCAGCAGTTGTGACGCACAGGCTTAGTTGCTCCGCAGCATGTGGGATCTTCCCGGACCAGGGCTCGAACCCGTGTCCCCAGCATTGGCAGGCAGATTCTTAAC
This sequence comes from Delphinus delphis, assembly GCF_949987515.2. Lineage (NCBI taxonomy): Eukaryota > Metazoa > Chordata > Mammalia > Artiodactyla > Delphinidae > Delphinus > Delphinus delphis. The sequence continues at coordinate 76,302,123 of NC_082693.1, read as the reverse complement.
TGCTGCGCCACGAGGGAAGTCCGTTGACTTTTCTTGTAGAGGTGGAACAACAGACTAGAGATTCTCATGGTGAATGGGAGAAAGAACATACAAGGGTGAACAAGAAGGGTCAGAGAGATAGGAGGTGATCATGGTTTGTATATGCTAAGAGAAGAATATTTCAAAGAGGTTCTTAAGGGTGATTATGTGCAAACTGCCTTGATAAGGTTTCTTTATGTTTACTAGTGTTTAGCATAGCTTAGTAAACGTAGTAAACTCTTGATGAAAGATAGTTTAAATTATTCTCTTAATTATTGGATTAAGATTGAAATTTTTCATGTTATTATCTGTTATGTTCAGTTGGTAAGAAAGGAATAATGACACAGTTATTTTCATAGTTTATAAGCCATGTGTCTATACTCTCATGTAAAGGTATTGCCAACATTATCACTTTTGTCCCAGATTACAAAAGTAGTTTATTTTTGCATCATTAAAAACAAAACAAAACTTAAACTAATAATTTTATTAGCTCAAGTGAAGGGAATAGTATATGACTTTATAATTATAGTTTTGTAAGATGCTTTTGCCTCCCTAATATTGTGGCATTTTTTTTAAGTTTTATTTTTTTGCCCTTAATTGTTTCTTTTAATTAAACTTAAAAAAAAAACCCAGCCAGTTTACCCATTACTCCCCTCACCGCCACACCCAACTTCAACCACCAATCTGTTCTCTGTATCTATGAGCTTGTTTTTGTGTGTGTGTGTGTGTGTGTGTGTGTGTGTGTGTGTGTAGATTTCACATATAAGAGATCATGTTATTTTTCTCTCTGACTTATTTCACTTAGCATAGTGCCATCAGGGTCCATCCATGTTGTTGAAAATGTCAAGATTTCCTTCTTTTTTATGGCTGAGTCATACTCCATTGTACATACATACACCACATTTTCTTTATTCATTCACCCATGAATGGCCACTTAGGTTGTTTCCATGTCTTGAGTCTTATAAATAATGCTGCAGTAAACATAGGGTTACATATGTCTTTTCCAGTTAGTGTTTTTGTTTTCCTCAGATAAATACCCAGAAGTGGAATTGCTGGATCATATGGTAGCTCTGTTTTTAATTTTTTGAGGAACCTCTGTGTCCTTAATTTTCCAGATGGATTATTGTACATGTTCAAACTGCCTCAAGACTGTGGTCTTGGTCTTTTCTATTTTCTAAACCAGTTTTATTATCTCTGTTATAAAATATTTTCCAAGATAACTTATATAGTTTAAAAAGTCTTACCACAAGGTGTCATTGTAACCTATAAAAATAAATTCCATGTAAATATGTGCAACACCAATTTTTACATTTCCTGTGTTTTTAAGTCTGGGTTTTTTTTTTCTGTTTCATGTTTTGCAGTTGTCTTTAAGATATATTGTATATCTCTTGTATTAAAGGAAAAAATTAAGTAGCTCCTGTTCTTGAGTTCTCATGTTTTTGCAAAAACACATGCCTTCCACCCACAAATGTCTTAAGAGTGTGTTGCTATAGAGATGATGGTTTGAAGGAAAGAATGAGGAGGAGTAACAGCAGGTGGACATTCAAGGAACAAAATACTTATTTTATGTCTTTGTTCCTGACAGAGCCAGCTTTAGCGTTTACCCCTCTGCTGGTGAAATCCCTATAGAAGAAAAGTAGGTATTTAGAGATACTGTGATGATGTTTGCATTTACTCAGATGCTTTTGCAAAGGTCCCTGTGCTTGATTCTTTGTTCATACGAAAGATTAGTGCTTGAAGTAATTGTAATCTTTGAAACAGTCTGTCTTCTGCTTTAACTGGATTGTACTTTATTTAAAACAAAACAAAAAACTGTCCTGATTTCCTTTTTAATTAGTGTCTTTGAAAGAGATGGTTTTTTTGTTTGTTTTTTGTTTTTCTTTTTTTGAGAGGTGTGTCAATATCTAACTACAAACTCCTGTTACTTCTGCCTCCAAATTCATTTTCAGGACTATTGCCTGTTGACTACCTGCTGCCACTATTTTTGTTCAGGCGTTCATCATTGCTTTCCTGGACTTTTGATCTCCTTTTCTTTTTCTTACTCCCCACCCCACCTCAAATCTGTTCTGCCCCTTGGATAAAGTAGTTATTTTTGTGAAGTACAAATCTGAAACTACCCTGTACTGTCCGTCATCTACCACAAGCTTAAAACCTTTCCTTGGCTCTCCTAGACCCCAGGATGAACTCCCGTCTTCTGCACATTGCCTTCAAGGCTCTGCCCCACCTCTTCAGGCTGATAATGCTTCCCCACATCTCTCCCCTGCACCTCCAGTGATCTTCTCTCCATCTCCGTGCCTTTGTACTTGGTGTTTCTTCCCTGCATCCCTTTCTTTGTCTTAACTCAGGATTTCCTTCTTTGTGAAGTCGTCCCTGACAGCTTCTCCAGCAGAATTTTGCCTCTCTTTCAAGTGCACCCATACTACCTATAAATATATTACAGTGCTTTATAGTTTTGAAACTTTCTGAATTCAATTATTTTAAATAGGTAATATCCCCACATGGCAAAAAAAAATTTTTTTAAGTACAGTAAGGGTTTAATAAATTGTAAATTTTCTCTTATTTTTGTTTAGTTAGCAATTGTTGATCAACATGTATGTTTCCTTGACCACTATGAACTCTTTTTTTTTTGCGGTACGCGGGCCTCTCACTGTTGCGCCCTCTCCCGTTGCGGAGCACAGGCTGCGGACGTGCAGGCTCAGCAGACATGGCTCACGGGCCCAGCTGCTCCGCGGCATGTGAGATCTTCCCGGACCGGGGCACGAACCTGTGTCCCCTGCATCGGCAGGCGGACTGTCAACCACTGCGCCACCAGGGAAGCCCCACTATGAACTCTTTGAGGGCACAAATTTTCTTTTATTTATTTCTGTATCTCTACCCAACAAAGTGTCTGGCATAAAATAGGCACTTAGAAAATGTCCATAGTACTCTGAATATGGGCAGGTTCTTCCTTGCTGAGAAGTCAGCTGGACTTGATGGTCTGCATATTTACATATCTCCCTCAGAACCCTGCTAGGCAGTGGACCACTCAGTAAATATGATATAGTAGCCACTCAGTAGGTACTGATTGTTTAATTGCTTTTTTTTTCCTTAAATAAATGGTTTCAAGGTTAACCTGTATTGTGTGACTTTTATTTATCTCCCTTTTCTGGCTCTGAAAAACTTTATACTTTCTTTCTGGCAGATTCTCAAATATGAAAAAGGGAATGTTTACATTAACTCCAGTAAAAATATCAGTTAAACTCATCAATTTTTAAAGTTTATTTAACTTTTCAGAATAATGCATAAATCTCATGGAAATAAAATTAAATCAGAATTTATTTAAAAAACAAATAATTTCCAGGACATGTTGTTGGATCAGTAGACAACCTTCATTTTGTGTTAGGAGCCATATGGTAGCCTTTTCTATTTCAGGAGAAATACGGGACTGTGAGCAAAGAAGACTCTGTAGCTCGCACAAAGGTATTAAGTACTCATAACTCTTTTGCAAAGTCCCCTCTATTATATGTAATAGAGCTTACACTAAGAAACATGGAAATGAATTTGAAGTATGGTTTGTGCAAGCGTCATCCTTGTTTTTCAGATCACACCTTTTCAGAGACTTTTATAATTTATTTCTAAGCATTTGAGGTTGACTGGTTACTATATCATACTTTCCAGAATTCTTTTGTGCGAATTAAGCTATGCGGAGGCAGACAGTGCAATTATAAGAATAGAATAACATTTTAATTCAGAGTGCTTTGGTGGTTGATTGCTAACCACTCTAATACATACCTTTTTCCCTTTCTCCTTCCTTACCCTCCCGTTTCTTTCTAAATCACAATCACAGGGCCTGGCGCCTTTCCAGGACTTTGAAGGGTCTGCTCCCAGCTGCACTTCAGGTTTTGGCAGGGTGTCAGGTGGTGACATTTTTTGTATACAAGACATCCTAGGATGGCCATCCAAAGGCTGTTTGGGTGACTAGTATAGGATTCTCTCTGGATATTAAGGAAACTCATTTTTAATGTTCTGTTTATAAATGAAGTAATGCTGGATGTAGGTTCTCTCTAGACTTTTAATGTTGTTTTTAAAAAACAACATTCACTTTGGGGGCATGTAGTATTTAGAGCATTGTTTTGAAATGTTCAAAGGCGTAGCATGTGCTTTTTAATGGAATGTGTTTTGGAAGCTTTCCATGAGCATCAGCAGCTGTGCTTTTAGAATATTTTGAATTACCATCCTCTTGGGCAGACATTGTACCACTGCTTAAGAAATACAGCTCCTGTGCAAAAGAAAATGTCATGTGTGGGTCTGTGGAGCTGGGACTGGTCTAAAGATATGGGAGGAAGGACGTGGGTGTGGTTATGTGATAGTAATAGTTGCAAAGATAGGAAGATGTATTTGGAGAAGGGTTATGCTGAGTCTTAAAAATTGCCTTTCACAGAGACTAGTCCATCTCATAAGTGCTTACTGATTAACAGGCTGATCAAAATAATCTGCTTTACCTTTCATTATTGTTTGAATTGTGTACTTTAAAACATTTGCATTATGAGTTTCTTTATTTGATAGACTCCACACAATAGGAATTGTTTGTTTTATTATATAGTTCAAATGCCTAATACATATTTAGATGTTCTGTGAGTAATTGATACCTGTCTATTGACTGGCTAAAATCCGAAAAGTCTGACTGTGGTAAGAATTTAAAACTGATGGAAATTTTCAGACTGGCTAAAATTCATTATGAAAAAGTAGACTGAAGAGAGAGCCAGGGTATTGGTTAGTTGTGGCTACTGTAACAGATTACCACATACTAGGTGGTTTAAAACAGCAACAGTTTATTCTCTTACAGTTTGGAGTCCAGAAGTCTGAAATCAAGGGCCACACTCCCTCTAAAGGCTCTAGGGGAGAATCCTTTCCTTGCTTCTTCCAGCTTGTGGTTTAAGGCATTCCTTGGTTTGTGGCTGCATTTCTCTGATCTCTGCCTTCTTGGTCATATTGACTCCTCCTTTAGTCTTTCTCTTATAAGGATACCTGTCATTGTATTTAGGGCCCACCCATATAATTAAGGATAAGCTCCTCCTTTTAAGATCCTTAATTTAATCACATTTTTTGACATATAATATCATTATCATAAGTTACAGAGATTAAGAAGTGACATAGCTTTTTGGGCCAGCATTCAGCCCAATACAGAAGCCTCAGTTACTGAATATGGAGGAGAGAAGTGAATTGAGGCTAAAGTAGCATAGAATGGTGAACACATTCATTTACTATTTTTGAGCCAGTATGTACCTGTGTTTGTTTTAGGTGTGGGGGTTATAAATATGAGTAAGACAGGTTTTCTTCCCTTGGGCGAAGTTACATTGCCTGTGTTACATATATTAAAAAATTACAGGATAGAAGATAGAATAATTACATAATAAGTTTGCGAGAGTCAGGAATACTTCATGGAGGAAGTAATGCATTCCTGAGCAAGGTTTTGAAGGCTGACTGGGAATTCACTAGATCAGAGTGCAGAGGGGATAGAAAAGACCTTCAGGGCAAGGAAATTAGTATTTGCTAAGACATGGAGGTAGAAAACAGCAGTTTGTGCTCACGAAGCCACCAGTAAGTCAGGGCACTGAGATGAATTTAAAATTTGTTTTGTTTCTAGTAAGTTGCAAGGTAGACAGTCTTTGTTGTGATCCTTCTTAAAGCAAAGATCTTTTCATTGAGAAGATCTGTGAATGGCCGTTAAATACGTAAAAAAGATGCCTCAGGGCTTCCCTGGTGGCGCAGTGGTTGAGAGTCCGCCTGCCGATGCAGGGGATGCAGGTTCCTGCCCCGGTCCGGGAAGATCCCACATGCCGCGGAGCGGCTGGGCCCGTGAGCCATGGCCGCTGAGCCTGCGCATTGTGTTCTGCAACGGGAGAGGCCACAACAGTGAGAGGCCCGTGTACCACAAAAAAAAAAAAAAAAAAAAAAGATGCCTCAGGGAAGTGCAAATTAAAACCGCAATGAGATACTTCCCCTAGAATAGCTAAAATTAAAAAGACCATGTTAAAAAAAAAAAAAAAAGACCATGTGAAAGTAATTAAAGAGGCCATTAGACTGTGGTGGCTGTAATGCCTTGGTAGCCTATGTAAGCAAACCAAAACCTAAGCCAGAATCAATGCACTTGAATCCCAGAAAGTGAAATTTAAGAACAACCAATTACAGCCAACTAGGGTTTTCCAAATAAGAAAACTCCTCAACCTGTAGCCAACCAAATGCTTTCCTTGCTTTGGTTCCGCATCTCTGTAAAACCCTCTGCACTAGCTCCTATTGGTGGTATGCTCCTACTGCTTTCGGTTAGGTGGTGCCCAATTGGAATGGATGTATGCTCAAATAAACTCTTGAAAATTTTAATGTGCCTCAGTTTGTCTTTTAACAACTGACAGCGCCAAATGTTGGCAAAAATGTGGAGGAAACGACTCTCATGTTGATTGAAATGGAAAATGGTACAACTACTTGGAAAAAGATTTGTCAGTTTGTTATAAACATATACTCCATGATCTAGCAGTTCCACTCATATAGTTACACTTGTCACCAACTGAAAACGTGTCTACAAAAAGTCTTGTACAAGCAGCTTTATTCATAATAACCAGAAACAATCCAAATGCCCATCAGTAAGAGAACAAAATGTGTTATATTTAAACAATGGAATAGTCTTAGGTTCTTCCTTTGTGAGCTCATGGAATTGTATACTTAAAATTTATGCATTTCATTATATGTACATTTTACTTTAGAAACAAAAAGACTAAATAAACAGAATTGGTGGACGAAATGGTCCTTTTACACATTGTTGTGTATCCATGTGATATCTGAAACTGTGGTACCCTCACAACTGAGAGGAGAATTAAGACAGCAGGATGTTGGCAGAAGAATGGGAAAGACCAGGGTCCTTGATAATACTGAGACTAATTTTTGAATGAAAATTTAGAATTTTGAATTTTAAAATGGAAAATTTTGACCTCTTTAAAAAGTTGATTATAATATACATGTAAAAAAAATGCAGAAAAATGTCCATCTGAGGGATTTACAAAGCAAACCAAAGTGTAACCTCAACAAAGATCAAGAAGTAGAACACTACCAGCCTTCCTCAGGTAACATTATCCTGACTTTCTGTGTTAATCACAACCTAAACATACCCAGGCATGTATTCTCCAAATACTGTCGTTTTGTCTGTTTTTTATTTTTTCTGAAGTTTAGTTGTTTGGAATAATTGAGTACTTTTTTGTGTGTGTCTTTCTTTTGCATAGTGTGTTTGTGATATCCACCTATATAGAGTCCATCTGTGGCTTTACATTGCCATATAGTACTAGTTTCTTTATACCATAGTTTGGTTCTTCAGCTGTTTATGGAAATTCGTTTCTAGGTTTCAGTTAGGAATAATACTGCTGTGAACAGTATTATTCCAACAGAAATCTCTTGGTGTACTTGTACTCACATATCAGTTAGTTATATATCAAGTAGAGGAATTGCTGAGTCATAATATATATGCATTTCTTTAACTTTAGATAATGCTTGCTTTTTTCCCAAAGTGGATATGCTATCATGCTTCCCATTCTCTCTGACCTTGTTACCATCAACCTTTTTGGTTTTCTCATTGTGATTTTAATTTTATAAAGAATTCCTACACATTAGTACATAAAAAGATAGTAGAAAAAATTGGGCAAAAGATTCAAATAAACATTTCACAAAAGAGAATACCCAGAGGACCCATAAACAAAGAATGTCTTTAAAATATTTTGTTGGTGGTATGTAGAATGCAATTAATTTTTGTATGTTAATCTACTTAGCAATCTTACTAACTTGCTTTTTCTAATGATTTCTCTGTAAATCCTTTTGGATTTTCTGTATACACCATCAGAACATCTGTAGATAAAGTTTTATTTTTCCTTTTCCAGTTTTCTTTTAACCTTTTATACCTTTGTCTTTTTCCAGATCTTCAGTACAAAGCTGAATAAAATTGGTGATATTGGACATCCTTGTCTTGATTGCATTCTCAAAGTCAGGCATTGAAGATTTTGAAATCAGTCATGGTGTTTGCTGTATTCTTTTTGAACACACCTTTTATCAAATTGATGTGCCTTTTAGTTCCTAGTTTGCTGAAGTTTTTTATAATTGAGGTGAAATTCATAAAACAAAACCGCAATTCAGTGGCGTTTAGTACAATCACGACGTTGTACAACTACCACCTCTATCTAGTTCCAAAACATTTTATCACATCAAAGAAAACTCTGTGCCCATTACCCTATTCCCTCCCCCCAGCCCCTGGCAGCTGCCAGTCTGCTTTGTCTCTATGGATTTACCTATTTTGGATATTCCATATAAATGGAATCAGACTTTGATGACATGAATGGTAGACGTTTTATTTTATTCCTACAGGTCCCTGAGCATCTGTTATTTTTGTCTATTTTCTATCTGTTGTTTAAGCTGAGTAATTTCTATTCTACTAGTTCATTCTTTCCTCTTTGTCTATCTTTATTTCTACTGTTGAGCTCATACTTAGATTTTTATTTTGGTCATTGTATTTTTGATTTCTAAGATTTCCATTGGTTCTTCTTTATATCTTCAATTCTTTGCTGAGACTTGTATCTGTTTGCTGTGACTTTTTCTTTTTTCATGTATTTCAAGCTTGTTTGTAATTGCTCACTGAAGCATTTTAATCATGACTTCTTTAAAATCTTTGTCAGATAACTTTAACATCTCTGTCTTCTCAGTGTTGGCATCTAGCAGTTGTCTTTTTGCATTTAATTTGAGACCTTCCTCATTCTTGGTATGACCAGTGATTTTCTATTGAAACCTGGACCTTTGGGGTTTTATGTTATGAGACTTTGGACCCTATTTAAACCTGTTTTAGCTGGCTTTTCATGACACCTCTCTGGTGGGAGAAAAGGGGGGAAATGCTACCTCATTATTGCCAGATGAGGGTAAAAGTCTAGTTTTCCCATTTGGCCTCTGTTGACACCTGAGTTATGGAAGATCATCATTTTCTTGTTGGGTGGCGAGGACTTCTTGCTTCCCATGTGGTCTCTACTGACACCGTAGAAAGGGTAGCCTTGTTATTACTGAGTGGTAGTGCCAGCCCTTACTCTCCACTAGACCTTCTCTGACAGTTCAGCAGATTGAGGAATGTGCTAATCCTTATTATTGTTGGTGGGGTGAAAGTTCAGGTGACCCATGTGGTCTCCACTAACATTGCAGGAGCATGGGGCTTTATTACTTCTCAGCAGAGATGAAAGTCCCAACTTCCTACTGCTTGTAGATTATCCAGGTAGGGTATTGGGGTAACTCATTACAACCTGGCCTCTCCACTTGGCCTTTGCTTGCGTGGATGGGGGTGGAACCACAACTTTTTTGGTTGTATTTGCCTGTAGTAAGTTGATACTGTCTAAAATTTTTTTGTCTTGCTGGGCTTCCCCTTTCTTATTACTTTGGCTAGAGAAACAGGGTTTTTTTTTTGGGGGGTGGTGTATGTGAACCCACTGCCAGCTTCTTCAGTTCCAAGTTGGGCATAAGTGAGGGAAAAAGAAAACCCAGGGAGCACGCCATTGTGTTGGTTCTTATGTCCGGGGTCCTTGGCTGGTCTGCCTTCTAGTCTCCGTTTTTCAGAGTCATGTTATGTATGTCATATATATATACTATTTGGGACTTTTAGTTGTATTAGTGGGATTAGGGTAATGTACACCTGCTCCATCTTCCTGGAAGCAGATGTCTTTATCCCTCAAGTTTTAATCTGTTTTCTTTAGTTCTAGATATTTTCTAATTTTTATTGTGACCTTTTCTTTGGTTTATAAGTTATTTAGAAATGTATTATTTCTAAGCATATATAATTTTCCAGTTATCTTGTGGTATTGAGTTCTAGTTTAATTGCACTGTAGTCAGAAAACATATTCTGTATAAGTTTGCTTTTTTAAAAAATGTGAGATATTTTTACGACCCAGCATGTGGTCATTTCTGAATGTTATGCGTATGCTTACAAGGAATGTGTATTCTATAGTTATGGGATACAGTTTTCTATATATGTCAGTAGGTCAGGTTGATTAATTGTGTTGTTTAAATTGTCTGTATTCTTACTGATTATTTTTTTCTGCTTGTTCTATTGGTTACCAAGAATAGTGGTTAAATTCTCCCCCTAAGAGTGTGAATTTGTCTCTTTTTCCTTGTAGTTCTGACCTCTTCATTTACTGTATATAAATTAAAATTGTCACATCTTTTTGGTGTACTTAACCTTTTATCATTATTAATGTCTCCTTCATCTTTAGTAGTATATTTTGCCTTAAAATCAACTTTATTTGACATTAATATAGTTCCACCATCTCTTTTGATTGATGTTTGTATTATCTTCTCTTTATCTCAACCTTTCTGTGCCCTTATGTTTTACAATTGTCTTATAAAAAAGTCATATAGTTATGTTTTTCCTTCCAAACTTCTATGTTGAGAAACCCTTTTTTAGAGTATTTGAGTAATTTAAATTTTTCCACCCTTTTAGCATGCGTTAATGGTTATCCTAGAGAAAGGTTCGCAGGCTTTTATTATGAAGAGTCACATAGCAAATATTTTAGGCTCTTCAGGCCATGCATGGTTTCTGTTATGTATTCTTTTCTCCCTTCCTCCCTTCCTTCATTCCTTTTATAGAGCTGTTTTAGATTTACATCAGAATCAAACAGAAAGTACAGAGGGCTCCAATGTACCCACTACTTGCCCCTGCATGCACAGCCTCCGGCACTATTAACATCCCACAGCCGAGTGGTACATTGACATGTCATTATTACCCATAGTCCACAGTTTACATTACGGTTCACTCTTGGTGTTGTACATTCTGTGGGTTTTAACAAATGTATATTGGCATGTATTCTATAATTATAGTATCATACAGAATAGTTTCACTGCTTTAAAAATCCTTTCTGCTCTGCCTGTTCATCCCTTTTTTTCCCCTAACCCTTGGCAACCAGTGATCTTTTTAATGTCTCCATAGTTTGGTCATTTCCAGAATATATGGGAATCCTACAATATGTATCCTTTTTTAGATGGGCTTCTTTCACTTAGTAACATGCATTTAAGATTCCTCCGTATCTTTTCATGGCTCATTTCTTTTTAAGGCTGGATAATATTCCATTGTCTAGATATACCACAGTTATCCATTCACTTACTGAAGGACACCTTGGTTGCTTTCAAGTTTTGGTAATTATGAATAAAGCTGCTATAAACATCTGTGTGCCAGTTTTTGTTGGATGTAAGTTTTCAACTCATTTGGGTAAATACCAAGGAGTGCAGTTGCTGGATTGTATGGTAAGAATAATGAATTAGGGTTTCTGTTGCTCCACATCCTCACTAGCATTTGGCGTTGTCAGTGTTTGGGTTTAGTTCATTCTAATAGGTGCGTGTTGGTATCTCATTGTTGCTTTAATTTGCAATTCACTGATGACATGTGATGTGCAGTATCTTTTCATGTGCTTATTTGCCTTTGTATATTTTCTTTGGTGAGATGTTTGGCTCATTTTTTAATCCAGTTGTTTTCTTATTGTTGAGTTTGAGTTCTTTGTATATTTTGGATAACAGTCCTTTATCAGATATATCTTTTGCAAATATTTTCTCCCAGTCTGTGGCTTCTCTTCTTATTCTCTTGACAGTGTCTTTTGTAGAGTAGAAATTTTTAATTTTAATGAAGTCTAACTTGTCAATATTTTTTCATGAATCTTGCCTATGGCGTTGTATCTAAAAAGTCATTGCTATACTTAAGGTCATGTAGATTTTCTCCTATGTTCTCAGAATTTGATAGTTTTGCATTTTACATTGAGGTGTGTAGTCCATTTGAGCTAATTATGTGAAAGGTGTAAAGTCTGTGCCTAGATCCACGTTTTACTTATGTGTGTTATTTTTGCATGTGCTCTTTTGTCAAAGATCAGTTGACTATAATTTAGTCTGTTTCTGGACTCTCTGTTCTTTTCCATTGATCCATTTGCCTATTCTTTGGCTGATATATTGTCTTGATTATTGTTGCTTATATAGTAAGTCTTGAAGTTGGGTAGTGTCAGTTCTCTAACTTTGTTCTTCTTTAATATTATGTTGGCTATTCTGGATCTTTTGCCTTTCCATATAAATATTAGAATCAGTTTCTTGATATCCACATGATAACTTGTTGGGATGGTATAGAATTCATCTATCAGGTTGGGAAGAACTGACATCTTGGCCATATTTAGTCTTCCTATCCATGAATATAAACATTTTATTGTTGCCTGCCCTTTGCCCTGAGGTGGGAGGGAGGAGGCTCCTCAGAGCCTAGCACAGGAACTGTAAAGGAAATTGGTAACCACTGGCAAAGAGCACGTGCTGTGAGGGATACCCAGAGCAAAAAAAAAAAATAGTTAAGGCGTGAAAAGTCTCTATTACGGTAAGGCCAAAGAGTGAAAGGAACAGAGAGAACAAAGGTTACTTCTGTGAAGCTGGGGAGAGGAACACGCTGGCCAAGTGGACTGTTGAGGAGACTCCTGAGGAAGGCAATTCTGACATATGCTACAACATGGATGAACCTTGAGGACATTGTGCTAAATGGAATAAGCCAGTAACAAAACGACAAATACCGTATGATTCCACTTATATGAGCTGTGTGGCTGACAGGGTCTTGGTGCTGTGGCTGGGTGTCAGGCCTGAGCCTCAGAGGTGGGAGAGCCAGGTTCAGGACATTGGACCACCAGAGACCTCCCGGCCCCACGTAACATCAGTCGGCGAGAGCTCTCCCAGAGATCCCTGTCTCAATGCTAAGACCCAGCTCCACTCAATGACCAGAAAGCTCCAGTGCTGGACACCTCATGCCAAACAACTAGCAAGACAGGAACACAACCCCACCCATTAGCAGAGAGCCTGCCTAAAATCGTTCCTGCCCACCAGAAAGACAAGATCCAGCCTCATCCACCAGAACACACAGGAACCAGTCCCCTCCACCAGGAAGCCTACACAACCCACTGAACCAACCTTACCCACTGGGGGCACACACCAAAAGCAGTGGGAACTACGAACCTGCAGCCTGCAAAAAGGAGACCCCAAACACAGTAAGTTAAGCAAAGTGAGAAGACAGACAAATACCCAGCAGATGAAGGAGCAAGGTAAAAACCCACCAGACCAAACAAATAAAGAGGAAATAGGCAGCCTACCTGAAAAAGAATTCAAAGTGATGATAGTAAAGATGATCCAAAATCTTGGAAATAGAATGGAGAAAATACAAGAAACGTTTAACAAGGACCTAGAAGAATTAAAGAGCAAACAAACAATGATGAACAACACAATAAATGAAATTAAAAATTCTCTAAGAGGAATCAATAGCAGAATAACTGAGGCGCAGGAGAACGGATAAGTGATCTGGAAGATAAAATAGTGGAAATGATTACTGCAGAGCAGAATAAAGAAAAAAGAATGAAAAGAACTGAGGACAGTCTCAGAGACCTCTGGGACAACATTAAATGCACCAACATTCGAATTATAGGGGTCTCAGAAGAAGAAGAGAAAAAGAAAGGGACTGAGAAAATATTTGAAGAGATTATAGTTGAAAACTTCCCTAATGTGGGAAAGAAAATAGTCAAGTCCAGGAAGCACAGAGAGTCCCATACAGGAAAAATCCAAGGAGAAACACACCAAGACACATATTAATCAAACTATCAAACATTAAATACAAAGAACAAATATTAAAAGCAGCAAGGGAAAAGCAACAAATAACATGCAAGGGAATCCCCATAAGGTTAACAGCTGATCTTGCAGCAGAAGCTCTGCAAGCCAGAAGGGAGTGGCAGGACATATTAAAAGTGATGAAAGGGAAAAACCTACAACCAAGATTACTCTACCCAGCAAGGATCTCATTCAGATTCGATGGAGAAATTAAAACCTTAACAGACAAGCAAAAGCTAAGAGAATTCACCACCACCAAACCAGCTTTACAACAAATGCTAAAGGAACTTCTCTAGGCAGGAAACACAAGAGAAGGAAAAGACCTACAATAACAAACCCAAAACAATTAAAATGGTAATAGGAACATACCTATGGATAATTACCTTAAATGTAAATGGATTAAGTGCTCCCACCAAAAGACATAGACTGGCTGAATGGATACAGAAACTAGACCCATATATATGCTGTCTACAAGAGATCCACTTCAGACCTAGGGACACATATAGACTAAAAGTTAGGGGATGGAAAAAGATATTCCATGCAAATGGAAATCAGAAGAAAGCTGGAGTAGCAATTCTCATATCAGACAAAATGGACTTTAAAATGAAGACTATTACAAGAGACAAGGACATTACATAATGATCAAGGGATCAGTCCAAGAAAAAGATGTAACAATTGTAAATATGCACCCAACATAGGAGCACCTCAATGCATAAGGCAAATGCTAACAGCTATAAAAGGAGAAATTGACAGTAACACAGTCATAGTATAGGACTTTAATACTCCATTTTCACCAATGGACAGATCAATCAAAATGAAAATAAATAAGGAAATACAAGCTTTAAATGAGACATTGAACAAGATAGACTTAGCTGATATTTATAGGACATTCCATGTAAAAACAACAGAATACATGTTCTTCTCAAGCACTCATGGAACATCCTCCAGGATAGATCATATCTTGGGTCACAAATCAAGCCTTGGTAAATTTAATAAAATTGAAATTGTATCAAGTATCTTTTCCCACCACAGTGCCGTGAGACAAGATGTCAATTACAGGGAAAAAGAACTGTAAAAAATACAAACACACGGAGGCTAAACAATACATTACTAAATAACCAAGAGATCACTGAAGAAATCAAAGAGGAAATCAGAAAATACCTGGAAGCAAATGACAATGAAAACACGATGGCCCAAAACCTATGGAAGGCAGCAAAAGCAGTTCTAAGAGGGAAGTTTATAGCAATACAATCCTACCTCAAGAAACAAGAAAAATCTCAAACAACCTAACCTTATACCTAAAGCAGTTAGAGAAAGAAGAACAAAAAAAGCCCCAAAGTTTGCAGAAGGAAAGAAATCATCTTAAAGATCAGATCAGAAATAAATGAAAAAGAAATGAAGGAAACGATAGCAAAGATCAATAAAACTAAAAGCTAGTTCTTTGAGAAGATAAACAAAATTGATAAACCATTAGCCAGATTCATCAAGAAAAGGAGAAGACTCAAATCAACAGAATTAGAAATGAAAAAGGAGAAGTAACACCTGACACTGCAGAAATATAAAGGATCATGAGAGACTACTATAGGCAACTATATGCCAATAAAATGGACAACCTGGAAAAATGGACAAATTCTTAGAAAAACACAGCCTTCTGAGACTGAACCAGGAAGAAATAGGAAATATAAACAGACCATTCCCAAGCACTGAAATTGAAACTCTGATGAAAAGTCTTCCAACAAACAGAAGCCCAGGACCAGATGGCTTCACAGGCGAATTCTATCAAACGTTTAGAGAAGAGTTAACACCTATCCTTCTCAAACTCTTCCAAAATGTAGTAGAGGGAGAAACACTCCCAAACTCATTCTGTGAGGCTACCATCACCCTGATACCAAAACTAGGCAAAGATGTCACAAAAAAAGAAGACTACTGGCCGATATCACTGATTAATATAAATTCAAAGCTCCTCAACAAAATACTAGCAAACAGAATCCAGCAGCACATTAAAAGGATCATACACCACGATCAAGTTGGGTTTATCCCAGGAATGCAAAGATTCTTCAATATATGCAAATCAATAAATGTGATACACCATATTAACAAATTGAAGGATAAAAACCATATGATCATCTCCATAGATGCAGAATAATCTTTCGACAAAATTCAACACTGATTTATGATAAAAAACCCACCAGAAAGTAGGCATAAGGGAACTTACCTCAACATAATAAAGGCCATATATGACAAACCCACAGCCAACATTCTCAATGGTGAAAAACTGAAATCATTTCCACTAAGATCAGGAACAAGACAAGGTTGCCCACTCTCACCACCATTATTCAACATAGTTTTGGAAGTTTTAGCCACAGCAGTCACAGACAGAAAACAAATAAATGGAATCCAAATCGGAAAAGAAGCAAAACTGTCATTGTTTGCAGATGACGTGATATTATACACAGAGAATCCTAAAGATGCTACCAGAAAACTACTAGAGCTAATCAATGAATTTGATAAAGTTGCAGGATACAAAATTAATGCACAGAAATCCCTTGCATTCCTATACACTAATGATGAAAAATCTGAAAGAGAAATTAAGGAAACACTCCCATTTACCATTGTAACAAAAAGAATAAAATACCTAGGAATAAACCTACCTAAGGAGACAAAAGACCTGTATGCAGAAAACTATAAGACACTGATGAAAGAAATTAAAGATGATACCAACAGATGGTGAGATATACCATGTTCTTGGATCGGAAGAATCAGTATTGTGAAAATGACTATATTACCCAAAGCAATCTACAGATTCAATGCAATCCCTATCAACCTACCAATGGCATTTTTCAGAGAAGTAGAACCAAAAGTTTTACAATTTGTATGGAAACACAGAAGACCTCGAATAGCCAAAGCAATCTTGAGAAAGAAAAATGGAGCTGGAGGAATCAGGCTCCCTGACTTCATACTACACTACAAAGCTACAGTAATCAAGACAGTATGGTACTGGCACAAAAACAGAAATATAGATCAATGGAACAGAATAGAAAGCCCAGAGATAAACCCACACACCTATGGTCAACTAATCTGTGTCAAAGGAGGCAAGAATATACAATGGAGAAAAGACAGCCTCTTCAATAATTGGTGCTGGGAAAACTGGACAACTACATGTAAAAGAATGAAATTAGAACACTCCCTAACACCATACACACAAAAAAACTCAAAATGGATTAGAGACCTAAATATAAGGCCAGACAGTATAAAACTCTTAGAGGAAAACATAGAGCACTCTATGACATAAATCACAGGAAGATTTTTTTGACCCACCTCCTAGAGAAATGGAACTAAAAACAAAAATAAACAAATGGGACCTAATGAAACTTAAACGCTTTTACACAGCAAAGGAAACCATAAACAAGACAAAAAGACAACCCTCTGAATGGGAGAAAATATTTGCAAATGAATCAACAGGCAAAGGATTAATCTCCAAAATATACAAGCAGCTCATGCAGCTCAATATCAATAAAACAAACAACCCAATCCAAAAATGGGCAGAACACCTAAATAGACATTTCTCTAAAGAAGATATACAGATTGCCAACAAACACATGAAAGGTTGCTCAGCATCACTAATCATTAGCAAAATGCAAATCAAAACTACATTGAGGTATCACCACATACCAGTCAGAATGGCCATCATCAAAAAATCTACAAACAATAAATGCTGGAGAGGGTGTGGAGACAAGGGAACCCTCTTGCACTCTTGGTGGGAATATAAATTGATGCAGCCACTATTGAGAACAGTACGGAGGTTCCTCAAAACACTAAAAATAGAAGTACCGTACGAGCCAGCAATCCGGCTACTGCGCATATACCCTTTGAAAACCATAATTCAGAATGAGTCATGTACCGCAGTGTTCATTGCAGCTGTGTTTACAGTAGCCAGGACATGGAAGCATTCTAGGTGTCCATCGACAGATGAATGGGTAAAGGAGATGTGGCACATATATACAATGGAATATTACTCAGCCATAAAGAGAAACGAAATTGAGTTATTTGTAGTGAGGTGGATGGACCTAGAGTCTGTCATACAGAGTGAAGTAAGTCAGAAAGAGAAAAATACAGTATGGTAACACATATATATGGAATCTAAAAAAAAAAGTGGTTCAGAAGAACCTAGGGGCAGGAAAGGAGTGAAGATATAGACATGGAGAATGGATTTTAGGACATGGGGTGGGGGAAGGGTAAACTGGGACGAAGTGAGAGAGTGGAATGGACATATATACACTACCAAATGTAAAATAGATAGCTAGTGGGAAGCAGCCCCACAAAACAGGGAGATCAGCTCAGTGCTTTGTGACCACCTAGAGGGGTGGGATAGGGAGAGTTCGAGGGAGACGCAAGAGGAAGGGGATGTGGGGATATATGTACATATATAGCTGATTCACTTGTTACACAGCAGATACTAACACAGCAATGTAAAATAGTTATATTCCAGTAAAGATGTTTAAAATAATTTATTGTTTATTCTTTGACTTCTTTCATCAAAGTTTTATCATTTTCCTCACGTAAGTCTTATACATATCTTTTTAGATTTATACCTGTTTCATTTTTGGGGGGTTTTAATGTGTATGGTATTGTTTTAAGTTTCAAATTCCATTTGTTTATTGCTGTTGGAAGAAAGTGACTTTTGTATATTAATCTTCTATCCTGCAATTGTGCTGTAATTGCTTATTAGTTTGGGGAATTGCCTTTTTTAAAAAAATTAATTTATTTATTTTTGGCTGCTTTGGGTCTTCGTTGCTGCGCCTGGGCTTTCTCTAGTTGCAGTGAGCGGGGGCTACTCTTTGTTGCAGTGTGCGAGCTTCTCATTGCAGTGGCTTCTCTTGTTGCAGAGCACAGCCTCTAGGTGTGTGGGCTTCAGTAGTTCTGGCATGAGGGCTCTAGAGCGCAGGCTCAGTAGTTGTGGCACATGGGCTTAGTTGCTCTGCAGCATGTGGGATCTTCCTGGACCAGGGCTTGAATCCGTGTCCCCTGCATTGGCAGGCGGATTCTTAACCACTGTGCCACCATGGAAGACCCTAGGGCAATTGCTTTTTTAATTGACTCTTTTGGCTCTCCTGTGTGGACGATCATGTGATCTGCAAACAAAGATAGTTTTATTTCTTCCTTTTCTTCCTGTATCCCTTTTACTTTTCTTACTGTGTTAGCTGAGTGCCATCCACTACAGTTTTGAAAAGGAGTGGTGAGAGGGGACAGCCTTGCTTGTTCTTGTTCTTACTGGGAATGCTATTTTTCTCACCATTAAGTATTCTGTTAGCTGTAGATTTTTTGTAGATGTTCTTTATCGAATTGAGGAAGTATCTGTCTGTCCCTTATTTGTTGAGAGTTTTTATCATGAATAGGTGTTGGATTGTCAGATGCAAAAAGTCAGATGCTTTTTCTGCATCTATTGATATGATCATGTGATTTTTCTGCGTTAGGCTGTTGATGTAATGGATTATAGTAATTGATTTTTTTGAATATTGAATATTGAACCAACCTTGCATGCCTGGAATAAATCCTCCTTGGTCATGGTGTATACTTCTTTTTAAACATGCTGTATTTGATTTGCTAATATTTTGTTGAGGATTTTTACATCTATTTTCATTCTTTTTATTTTAACTCTTAAAAAAGGAGGTGACATTTTTTAGCTTGGGGCCATACAAAAAGGGCTACAGGCCAACTTTGGCCCATGGAGTGTAGTTTGCCAACCCATTTCCTTTACAATGTGTATTGTTGACTTATCAAAATAGAATGTTAATTGATACTTTTACTCTTCTCCCATACAGTGCAAGGACTCTTTTGCACTTGTAATTCTACCTTTATTGTCTTATATACCATTTATATCATGTATTTTAAGTCAGTATATGTTAAAATCCCACAAGCTATTATCAATATTTTATGCAATTAATATTCAATTCAAATTATGCATATATTTATGGTTTCCTTTAATCTTCCTTTCTGCATTGTCAAGTTCACATCTAAGAATTTTCATTGTGTATGAAACGTCCTTGACTGTTTCTTTAGTGTACATTTTTAGGGATGAATTTATTTTGTTTCTCTGAAAATGTCTTTGTTTTACCATTATTCTTCAAAGTTGTAGTATTGCTGTATTTATCGAATGTTAGTTTGGCAGTTGTTTTCTTTCAGCATTGTACATTGTCTTCTGGCCTTCACTGTTGAAGTCACTTCTGTCTTTTTGTTGCTCTTATTTACAGGCACCTTGTCTCTTTCTGCCTGATTTTAAGATCTTCCCTTTATTTTTGTTTTTAGCTGTCTTAATGTGATGTGCGTAGGTGTGGATTTCTTTTTATTTACGTGCTTGGGGATTGTAGGACTTTCTTTTTTGGTATTTATTCATTTGGCAGTGTTGGGTCTTAGTTAAGGCACGTGGGATCTTTAGTTGCAACATATACAATATTATCTTTTTAGTTGTGACATGCGGGATCTTTAGTTGCGGCATATGAACTCTTAGTTGTGGCATGTAGGATCTAGTTCCCTGACTAGGGATTGAAACTGGACCCTCTGCATTGGGAGCGTGGAGTCTTAGCCACTGGACCACCAGGGAAGTCCCTGTAGGACTTTTTATATCTGAGAATTGATACCTTTCCTCAGTTTGGGGATGATGTCAAACTGGTTTGTTTCTTTTTTTTTTTTGAGGTATTGCTTCTGCTCTGTTCTCTCCTTTCTTTCTGGGACTCCAATTTCATGTCTGTTAAAGTGATGTTTTAACTTTATTCTCTATTTCTTTCCTTCTTTTCTATATTTTCCATCCTTGTTTCTCTTTCTACTTTTTCTTGAACATATTCTTTTAAGCTGTCTTCCAATTACTTCCTAAACTATGTCTAATCTGGGCTGGTTTACCCACTCAGTTGAGCTCTTGATTTTGGTTATCACATTTTTCAAGTTTAGAGTTTCCATTGGTTTCTTTTTATGGTTTCTAATCCTTTCCCAAATTTCTCAACCTTCTTTTCTATTGTTTTGTACACAATTAGAATTTAAAAAATTCTTTTAGATCCATTGTCTGATGACTCTTTAATAGTGAGACCCTGTGTGTCTGCTTGTCGTCTGTTGTTTCTGTGGCTTTAATTCATGTTACCTTATCTTCCCATGAACTTTTACATGTGTGTATGTGTCACATATTTATTTTTTAGAGCAATTTGAGGTCTAGTCTAATATCTTTCTTCTGAATTACCCTTATTCCTAAGAGGCAGCCTTTGAAGTCTCTATCCGAAATGAAGGGTGTTCACCAGGGCTTCTCCACTCCTTGCTGACTTAATATATCTTTCGTTGAATTTAAAGACTGTCCCAGGGCATTCAGTCTCCCAGCTACCTCTCTGGAATTGGCAGATACCTCTAGGGGAATGGTGGTTCCAAGTGCCAGTCTCATCTTTCTGCATCCATATCTTTCCCCGTTCCCATCTCAGTAAATATTTATTCTTTTGTTTTCCAGTGTCTTCAAGCTGATTTAAAAAAAGTATGTATCCAGCTTTTCTTGCTGTCCTTAGCGGGAGGCTTGATCCAAATTACTTAATCCTCTATTACTGGTAATAGAAGACTGTCTTCAAATTTCTTGGTATAAGAGATAGATTATATGGTAACTGAGTTGGGGTTTTCCATTTTTAGCTAAGGACGTTTCCATTTAAAACGTCCTTATATAATTAGTATAAAAAAATAGAAGTTCTTTCTTTGTAACCTTGAATATAGAATGATGGACCACTTTTGAAGGTCAGAGAAAGAATTATTTTATGAGGCCTTTCTATCTATGACACTAGATATCTATTTGGAGGACTACCATACTATATTTTTCAAGATTATTATTGATAAGTTGAGTACTACTGAATTAGAGAACTGGATATGTTATATGTGCAGAGTACTTGAAAACAGATAAAAAATTCATTCTGACCTTGGTTAGTTTCACACAAATTGGCAGATAGTTTTCTGTAATTCTTAACTATTCCTAGAGGAGAAAATTCTGGAAAAGGCTATTGGCAAATGCAACCCAGGGTCTCATAACTTTGAGTCAAGGATTTCTTTCCAGTATCTAACTACTGTGTTTAAGCCTATTTATATTCAGTCATCACAGAAATAGAGAACAGTTAGTGATTATCGTGCATACTAGAGTCCATTTTCATTAGTATAAGGTTCACAAACTAAGACAAAATCTGTGTGAACAAAGGTGTGATGTGCATGTTTATTCAGGGGCTAGCTGGAGTAGAATATTCTTGGCAGATGGTAGGAGATGAGATTACACAAGGTAGATTGGGGCTGATTGTGTATTGCTTTGCAAGACTGGGTGTTTTGATTTTGTCTCATATATGGGAGCTTTTGAGTGAGAATGAGAGATCAAATAACAGTTTCTGACTGTTAATCTGGCAGTGTTTGGAGGGTAGACTAGGAGAAAATATTGGAAGCAGGGATAATAAAAAGCTCTAATAGTCTAGTTATGAGATGATACAAGCTTGACTTTTTGTGGTTAAGTAGGAATGGAGAGAATGGAATGCATTTTAAAGAAAGAGTATTTGTTGTTCATACATGGGAAGTTGAGAGAGAAAGCAGAGAAGACTTTGAGGTTGTAAGTGTGGATGAATGGTAGCATAATACTGGTATCAATATCAGAAGCTGGAAAGTAAGGATGTTGAAGGTAGATTGAAAGCAAGGGTAATGAATTTGGTTTAAGATAATTTGAATACAGGGTGATAGAATTGTTCATTATCTGGAAAACAGTTTGTAGTTGTTAAAAATAAAATTTAACAATAAAATGTTGAAAGTGCAAGGTGCAAGTTTTCCTGTCAGGGAGTCCCCCCATTATTATTTCCCCAGAAGTTACCACTATTCGCTGCTTGCTGTACCACTATTTGACTCTTTTTATGTGTATGTAAACATATGTGTGTGTGTATCTGTCATTTATACTCTTCACCATGCTGTGGGGACAGATCTAACTTGTCCTTTTTAATGTATAGTATAGATAAACCTTTATTTATGGAAGTTTAGCTTATTTCTGATTTTTTCATTTTTTTAATTAAAAAAAGTCACAAAGAAAATTCTTATAATTACATTTGGGTACTCATCCAGCTATTGTCATAGAATAAATTCCTAGGATTGGGCCAGGGGATAAGCAGATTTATCATTTTGATACAGGTAACTTTGCAGAAAGCTTACTATAGGGGTGTGTGTGTGTGTGTGTGTGTGCGCGCGTGCGCACGCACGCAAATTAACGTATTTTTTGTGGTATGAGGGGAAAGTATATCATGCATTTGGGTGTGGTACCTACTGGTGATGTATGTTGGTATATTCTAGCTTTATTATTCAAAAAATTAACATATTAAAAAGTAATGAAATTGCAAACATCAACTTGGAACAGGAGAAATCCTCCTGGCTTGGGAAAATACAAGGGGGCAGTACACATATGCTTGCATAGAAACTAGAATTGGAGGTGAAGTAATGGTGGTGGTGATTGAGAAAGGGATATTCTGAAATTAGTGAAGTCCTGGAAAGTACGTCTAGTAAATATTTCAGTGCCAAGAGGGAAGGAGATAAATCATTTTAATTTTATTTTCCAGAAACTTTCAGGTCTTTGTAAATTTTATTTCTGTGAGGACTTAACTCTCATTTTAGGGTAGGGGTCAGTGAGAATGTTTACTGTCAAGTTAATTGGAATACAGAGGAAAAAAGATATTCATTTTACCTTGGAAATCTTTCTTTTACTAGTAGTAGGACTGAAGGGTAACTTTTGACTTGTAAGCTTTTAGCTAATTAAAACTAAAACCTCATAATGCCTTTTGGTGATATTATTAGAAAGTATTAGATATGTTTATTGTATATTTCTGTCTCTTAAAAATTAATTTGCATCAAAGAGCAGAATCAAAATTACATGCCAGGGCTTCCCTGGTGGTGCAGTGGTTAAGAATCCGTCTGCCAATGCAGGGGACACGAGTTCGAGCCCTGGTCTGGGAAGATCCCACATGCTGCGGAGCGACTAAGCCCATGCGCCACAACTACAGAGCCTGTGCTCTAGAGCCCGCGAGCCACAACTACTGAGCCCGCATACCACAACTACTGAAGCCCACGCGACTAGAGCCCGTGCTCCGCAACAAGAGAAGCCACTGCAATGAGAAGGTCGGGCACCGCAACGAAGAGTAGCCCCCGCTTGCTGCAACTAGAGAAAGCCTGTGCACAGCAACGAAGACCCAACACAGCTGAAAATAAATAAAATTAATTAATTAAAAAAAATTACATGCCACTTTTATGATCCTGTTTATTAATTCCATGGCAAATGTATATTCTTGACAGGATAATGTTGTGGCAGCTGCTACTACAAACAGTGCACTCTGCATTTGCAAAGGTTGAATCCTTGTGCACATTTAACCGAAGAATAAGGAGTAAAGTGTCCTTGAAGGACTTTTACCCCTCTGTTAAAATAGATAAAGCAGGAAACCAAAGCAACCTCAATTTTAGTTTAAAAGTGTTCTTATGTAATACGTAGACATCACGTTAATTTATCAGAAATGATGTAGTTCAAGCAAGACTCAGTAATTTAATGGTGGGGTTGTGTAGGCTAAAGATGGTCTCTTGTAGTAAGAAAAGGTAATTCATAATTACCCATGACTAAGGGAGGTACTGTTAGGAAAAAATATATATAATAGTTTTGAAAAAGATGAATGAAGTTAAAAGGGACAGAATTGTTTTGATTAAATTTTTTGTTTTTAATTATTTACAGTAAGAACACTGTGTCATATTTTACTTCTAGATAGAGCAAACATTTGGTTACTTTCATAATCCTGGATTGGTGCTTTTGGGGATAGCT
Organism: Delphinus delphis; assembly: GCF_949987515.2. Taxonomy (NCBI): domain Eukaryota; kingdom Metazoa; phylum Chordata; class Mammalia; order Artiodactyla; family Delphinidae; genus Delphinus; species Delphinus delphis. The sequence goes on along the minus strand of NC_082693.1, from coordinate 76,277,606 downwards.
GAGGTGATTGACTTTCCTGTTCTTAGCACAGTGCATAATACATAGATGATCAATATTTATATGTTGACTGATTTATTCTCTGAATCTGCAGCCTGAGTGCAGTCACCTTGTGTCAAATAAAAGATCCTTTGTAGCATTAATCACAGATATAATTACATGCTGAAGGTCATCTTTGTGAAGACTGTGATTCTCCCCAGACACTTATCAAGTTCCAAATAGCTTTCCCCCTGGTTTCAGAGTATGGATTTCGTACCAGAATCCACTCTTGAAGTTTACCTCAGTAACTTCAGGAAACATTGGTGATTTGTGACTCTGGGACTACCTATACTGGAAGAGTCGTTACATCTAGTTAGGCTAATACTTGAAGATATGACCTTGATGGGCACAGAAACTGCATGGAAGTAAAGAAAATTTAAGGTATGATTCAACTTTATTCTTGAATTTTATGAACAACTGAAAATCTGAAAATTGTGTTTGTTATAGAAATGATAAGGAGAATAATAAGTGATAAAAAGTATATAATACTGAAGGAGTTCACTGATCACTAATTAAGTGTATTTCTCTCTTCAGGTATAATTTGGCCTCCCGAGATTCTGTCTTAGCACGAAGAAAGTGAAAAATACTCTTGAAAAGAAAACTAAGACAATAAGAAAGCAAGACTTGCTTTTACATGGTTGTCAGCTCACTTACCAATATGGACACTTTTCCCACCATTTTTCCTCCTGGTGGAGACAGTGGGCTGACAAGTTCTCAATCTGAGTTCCAAAAAATGTTAATTGATGAACGGTTACGATGTGAACATCATAAAACTAATTATCAGACTCTGAAAGCTGAACACACAAGGTAAATAAATTACTTAAATTTGGAAGTGAGAGGCTTGATTAAAATTTTTTATTTTGTCTAAATGTTTGCTCTGGAACATACAGTATAATTTTGTTATTTTGCAGTATACAATATACATTTAAAACTTTTAAAATACAAGTAAATTTTCTTTAAATCAAGTGGATTATAAATTTGTAAAAGTCTTGTTTTGAAAGTAGCAAGACATATAAAATTAAATGTATCTAGGTGGCTAAATATGTTTTTTTCCCTTCAAAGTAAAATTGCATTCAGAAATTACAGTGTTAATAATAAATGAAACTGTAAAGCAATTATATTTGTAAGTTTAATAAATATATGATGTTGATCTTGCTCTGTAGTGTTGGTTGACTTCACATAAAGTAATGCAATTAGAAAGCAAAGGATACACTTAAATTCTTCTTTTTAAAAAATCAGGTTGCAGGATGAGTACATAAAGTCACAAAATGAGCTCAAGCGCCTATTAAATGAAAAGCAAACTCACCAGGAAAAATTTCAGCTGCTGCTTGAAGAGCTACGAGGGGAGTTAGTAGAGAAAACTAAAGACTTAGAAGAAATGAAGCTGCAGGTAAGAAAATATATTCAAATTAGTATAAAAGTAGTCAGATATTTAGTGGAAATAAATAATTTTGGTAAATTTGGTAAATTTTCCCTATATTCTTAATGAATATTTTGTTGTATCTCTAGGTGGTATAACTTAATCTTCTTTCATATACTCTAGAATGTTAGCTACCCTGTAGGGTTTAGCCACAAAACTGTTATTTTAGGTAAGTTTGTATTATATTTCCTGTTCTGATTTAAATAATATCTTACTCTTCAGAATAATTGGAGGAAAGGCCAGTTTGTATTGATAAAAATTCACAATTTAAAAATATTTTTAAAAATAAAGGTGTATAGGATTTAAGTATTGATCTAGTGCTTGTTACAAGAAGGCATTATTAATATTGGAGTCATGGGTTGATAGAGTGAAAAGCCATCTTTCAAGTCATCCAGTGTGGCATATTATCCAATTCATGTATTCTTTTGACAGCAGTGTTAAAGGAGTTTGTCATTCCATATTATCTCGAAATCTTCCATTGTTGGAAACACCACCACTTAAGCTTGGGTTGGACCCTCCACCATGTTTACTGTTTCATTCCTACGTATACATATTTAGGACATTTAAACAAATAAAAACCTCTGAAATGTGAGTTGAAGAGGGAAATGTAATTTAAACCTTTAGAATTGGTGGATTAATTTGTTTTGCAAAAATTGAGGCCTATATGAATGCAGTCTGTGAGCACTAAACCCAAGGTATTCAAAGTATTCTTTTCAGGCATTGAAGATGTAATCACTGTTTCTTGAGAGTAACATGTAGACATGCTTATTTGTAATAAGCACATGCAAAATAGCCTAAGAAGACTAGAGTGGCTATATTAATATCAGATAAAATAGACTTCAAGACAAAGAGTATCATTAAAGATAAAAAGAACGTTTTTATAACCAAAAAAAAGGGTCATTTCACCAGGAAGGTGATGACCTTCAACAAATAGTTATGTTTCTATTCCTTAGTTTTCTCACGTGATAAAGGGCATAAAGGTTTTTATCTAACGGGTTGCTGTAAGGACTAATGAGATTATAACCTGTATATTTTCAGTACGGTGTCTGGCACATAGTAGCTACTCATAAATGATGGCAATTTTTATTCTGTTGGAATACAGACTCCACGACGGCAGGTGGAGTGTGTCTCCAGTGCTCAGGATGGTGCCTAGCAAGTATTTGTTAAATGAATGACATGAATAAGTAGAATAAATGAGCGAGTTGGAATTGTTCTATTCATATATAGTATAATGTTGCACTTGTTGTCTCATAGGTATCTAGAGCCTTAGCATCTTAGAGTTGATAATCATCTAGTTCTCTTTCATATCTGTCATAAATTGAATTGTGTCCCCGAAAAGATAAGTTGAAGTTCTAACTCCCAGTACCTCAGAATGTGACCTTATTTGGAAATAGGGTTTTACAGATGAAATTACTTAGGTTAAGATAAGGTCGTACTGAAGTATGACAGGCCCTTAATATAATATGACTGATGTCCTTAATAAGAAGAAGAGAAAAGACATAGAGACGGAAACACACGGGTGGTGGTGGAGCAGAGAGAACGTCCTATGATGACAGAAGCAGAGATTGAAGTGTGGCAGCTGCCAGGGAATGCCAAGGATTGCCAGCACATCAAGACAAGCTAGGACAGGGCAAGGAAGGGTTCTTCCTACAATTTTCAGAGGGAACACTTAGCTGACACCTTGATTTTGGACTTCTGGCTTCCAGAACTGTGAGGCAATAAATTTCAAAGCAGAATTCCCGTTTGGAACTCTTATGACACAGAGCTCTTCATTCTGTGCTTCAGTGCTTTCAGTGCTAGAGAACCTAGTGAATTGTAAAGTGATACACTTCCATTTATGGATTGGAGGATGTTAAGCATTTTCTCTATCATATTGAAAGGAAATCATCCTCCCTGTAGCCTCCCTGTTGGTTATTGCAGTGTTCCTTGGACCTACACAAAATAACTCTGGATATTTCTTCATGTGATAGCTTCCCAAATGTTTGCTGATAAATAAAATTTATCTGTTAAAGTTTCTGTTTTTCAAAATAAACATATCTGATTTCTATGTGATATTTACCTGGCAGAAATAACTGAAAGAAGCATTTATACATAAATACATGTATTGAAGCAGTTTAGCTATTTGCTTCAGGGGGTGTTTGCAATTTGTACAAATTGTGAGTTAAGTCAATTCAGCAAAGTAAAATCAGCAAGAAATACTTCAATGAAGATTTTATGAAAGATGATTATTTTAAAAATACACATGTATTGTCTACCTGCAAAATGCCTTTTCACATTTAGAATTTAGTATCTCTGGCTTCATAGAAAAACAATGTAAAAGACATTCATTCAAAGAATATTTCTGCATCACTTGTGCAGTTGTAGTGAATGGGGATAATAATAGTGCCTAGCTCATAGGATGATTGTAAAGTTGCAATGAATCAATGATTAGAAATTATTAGTATGGTGCTTTGATGTCGTAAGTGGTTACAACAAGTTAGCTATTACATTGTTGTTATGTAACATGTGAGCAAAACCTTTTTTAAAAATATGGGAGTCATTTTATATGTTTCTGAAAAAAGTTTTAAAAAATTACTTTGCCAAACATTTATATGCTTTCTTTGTGCCAGGTAATGAAAACTGTGTAAACCAGTATGTTTACCATTTTATTTGGCTGCTAGGAAGCTCAGAGCAAAATTTAATACTCAGTTTGTCATTAATCTTTTAAGAATCTCTGGCACAGCAATATTTGCCCCCTTAAATCAAAATATTCTTTGAAAAATTCTGGTCTGTTTTGTATTATTATTTTTTTATTGGAGTATAATTGCTTTACAATGTTATGTTAGTTTCTGTTGTACAATGTACTGAATCAACTATATGTATACATATATCCCCTCCCTCTTGTACCTCCCTCCCCCCACCCCCCATCCCACCCATCTAGGTCATCACAGAGCACCAGGCCGAGCTCCCTGTGCTATACAGCAGGTTCCCACTAGCTATCTGTTTTACACATGTTTTACACATGGTAGTGTATTTATGTCAAACCTTATCTTCCAGTTCATCCCACCCGCCCCTTCCCCTGCTGTGTCCACACGTCTGTTCTCTACATCTGTGTTTCTTTTCCTGCCCTGCAAATAGGTTAATCTATACCATTTTTCTAGATTCCACATATATGCGTTAATATTGTTTTGTATTATTAATATGACAAATGTTGGAGTATTGAAGATTTTTTATATATTTAGTATAGGTAATGACACATAGACGGTTGTATGACAGAGCATTCTTTTAAGTTTCTTTTCAGACAAGCAGTGGCAGTATTCCATTAGAAATGTAAGACACAGCATAATTTCCTCCTAATATGACATTGAGTTAACCCTCTAATTCTATGTCTTTGGTGTATGTCAGCTTTGAGAGAGAGGGAGAGGGGAGGAAGATAGATTTTTTAATGTGTGTGCTTGTTGTTAATAAGTTTCTTATGAGATAAGCATCTCTAACCATAGATTTTTTTCTTTATCAGAGACCTCATTGATCACAAGACTCCTGTGTAGTTACCAATTGCAGTGTTGTTTTTTCCTTTGTGTAGATACATTTTTCCATCAGTATCATTTTCCTTCCATCTTATGGACTTTAACATTTCTTATAGTACAGAAATACTGGTGAGAATTTTTTCAGCTTTTGTATGTATATGTAAGAAATGGTGTTTAAAGGTATTTCAGCTGAGTATTGAATTCTAGATTGACAGTTTTTTCCCCTAATACTTTAAAGATGTTGCTCTTCTGTCTTCTCACTTATGTGTCACATAAGAAATTTGTTGTTAGCTTTATCTTTGTTCTCTTTATCTAGTGTGTCTTTTTTTCTTGTCAGCTCTTAAGATTTTTTCTTTATTGCTTTTCAGTAATTTGACCTGCCTTTGCACATATCTTCATGTTTCTGGTGCTTGAGGTTTAATGAGCTTCTTGAGTCTGTGGGTTTATAGTTTTCATCAAATTTAGAAAAATTTTAGATATTTTATCTCAATATTTTTTTCTGCCTCCTATTTGATTTCCTTTGGGGACTCTGCTAGTAGGCCACTGAAAGTTCTCCCATAACTCACTGATGTTCTGTTTGTTTATTTTTAAAGATTTATTTTTAAATTTATTTATTTATGTCTGTGTTGGGTCTTAGTTGCGGCACGCGGGATCTTTCATTGCGGCGCATGAGCTCTTGGTTGCGGCATGCAGGCTTCTCTCTAGTTGTGGCGTGCAGCTTTTTCTCTTCTTTAGTTGTGGCATGTGGGCTCTGTAGTTTGCGGCATGCAGGCTCTCTAGTTGAGGCACATGAGCTCAGTAGTTGTGGCGTGTGGGCTCATTTGCCCCTCAGCATGTGGGATCTTAGTTCCCTGACCAGGGATCAAACCCGTGTCCCCTGCATTTTAAGGCGGATTCTTTACCACTGGACCACCAGGGGAAATCCCTGTTTATTTATTTTTAATCTTTTTTGTCTCTTTGTTTCATTTTGGATAGTTTCTGTTGTCATGTCTTTAAGTTCTCTGATCTTTTTTCCTGCAGTGTCTAATCTGCCAGTCATTTTATAGTGCATTTTTCATCTCAGAAATTGTAGTTTTTATCCTGAAGTCCAATTTTGATTTTTTTCATATTTTCCTTGACATGTTCAATCTTTACTGTAGCTTTATGTGGAATTCAGTTATAGTAACTATATTAATGTCTTTGCTAATTTTAGCATCTCAGTCACTTCTGGGTTGGTGTTGGTTGGTTGATTTTCTTTTCCTATTTATTGTGGGTAGTATTTTCAGGCTTCTTTACATATCTGCTAAATTAAAAAAAAATTTTTTGTATTTAAGTTTCAGGTGTAGAGCACTATGGTTCAACCTCTGTATACACTAGAGTTACCACCACCACAAGTCTAGTTATCATCCATCGCCATACAGCTGACCCCCTTCATCCATTTTGCTCACCTCCCAACCCCCTTCTTCTCTGGTAACCACTAATCTGTTCTCTATATCTCTGAGTTTGCTTTTGTTTGATTTTGTTTGTTCATTGGTGTGTGTTTTGATTCCACATATGAATGAAATCATATGGTATTTGTCTTTCTTTGTCTGATTTATTTCAGACAAAGAAACTTAGCATCATACTTAGCATCATACCCTCAAGGTCCAACCATGTTATGAATGGCAGGATTTCACTTTTTTATGGCTGAGTAGTATTTTGTTGTTTGTGTGTGTTTGTGTATGTGTGTGTATGCATAATGTTCTCTTTATCCATTCATCCATCAGTGGGCACTTAGGTTGTTTGCATATCTTGGCTATTGTAAATAATGCTGCAGTGGACATAAGGGTTCATATATCTTTTTGAATTAGTGTTTTCATGTTCTTTAGATAAATACCCAGAAGTGGAATTGCTGGATCATATAGTAGTTCTATTTTTAATTTTTTTAAGGAAACTCTATACTGTTTTCCATAGTTGCTGCACCAATTTACATTCTCACCAACAGTGTAACAGGGTTCTCTTTGCTCCGTATACTCATCAACCCTCGTTATTCATTGTTCTTTGATAATCACCATTTCTGACAGGTATGAGGTGATATCTCATGGTTTTGATATGCATTTTCCTGATGATTAGTGATGTTGAGCATCTTTTTATGTGCCTGTTGACCAGCCTTATGTCTTCTTTGGAAAAATGTTTATTCACATTCTCTGCCCATTTTTAAGTTGGGTTGCTTGGTTTTTTCTTGTTGTTGAGTTGTAGATAGGTGATTTGCAAATAACTTCTCCCATTTAGTAAGCTGCCTTTTGTTTTGATTATGGTTTCCTTTGCTGTACAGAAGCTTTTCAGTTTGATGTTTGTTTTTTGCTTTGGTTTCTCTTTCCTTTGAAGTCTGATCCACTGAAACATTGGTAAGATTAATATCAGTAAGGTTGCCACTTATGTTTTCTTCTAGGAATTTTATGGTTTCAGGTCTTGAATTCAAGTCTTTATTCCATTTTGAGTTAATTTTGTGTATGGTGTAAGATGGTGGTCTAGCTTTTAATATTTTTTGCGTGTGGCTGTCCAGTTTTCGCAGTATCATTGACTGAAGAGACTGACTTTTTTCCCAGTATCATTATTTTTTTGAATTTTATTTTATTTATTTGTTTATACAGCAGGCTCTAATTAGTTATCCATTTTATACATATTAGTGTATATATGTCAATCCCAATCTCCCAGTTCATTACACTATCACCCCCCTCCCTGCCACCACTTCACCCCTAGGTGTCCATATGTCTGTTCTCTACATCTGTATCTCAATTTCTGCCTTGCAAACTGGTTCATCTGTACCATTTTTCTAGGTTCCACATATATGCATTAATATATTTGTTTTTCTCTTTCTGACTTACTTCACTCTGTATGACAGTCTCTAGATGCATCCATGTCTCTACAAATGACCCAATTTCGTTCCTTTTTATGGCTGAGTAATATTCCATTGTATATATGTGCCACATCTTCTTTATCCATTCATCTGTCGATGGGCATTTAGGTTGCTTCCATGACCTGGCTTTTGTAAATAGTGCTGCAATGAACATTGGGGTGCATGTGTCTTTTTGAATTATGGTTTTCTCTGGGTATATACCCAGTAGCGGGATTGCTGGATCATATGGTAAATCTATTTTTAGTTTTTTAAGGAACCTCCATACTGTTCTCCATAGTGGCTGTATCAATTTACATTCCCACCAAGAGTGCAAGAGGGTTCCCTTTTCTCCACACCCTCTCCAGCATTTGTTGTTAGTAGATTTTCTGATGATGCCCATTCTGACTGGTGTGAGGTGATACCTCATTGTAGTTTTGATTTGCATTTCTCTAGTAAGTAGTGATGTTGAGCAGCTTTTCATGTGCTTCTTGGCCATCTGTATGTCTTCTTTGGAGAAATGTCTATCTAGGTCTTCTGCCCATTTTTGGATTGGGTTGTTTGTTTTTTTAATATTGAGCTCCATGAGCTGTTTGTATATTTTGGAGATTAATTCTTTGTCCATTGATTCGTTTGCAAATATTTTCTACCATTCTGAGCGCTGTCTTTCCATCCTATTTGTAGTTTCCTTTGCTGTGTAAAAACTTAAGTTTCATTAGGTCCCATTTGTCTATTTTTGTTTTTATTTCCATTACTCTAGGAGGTGGATCAAAAAAAATCTTGCTGTGATTTATGTCAAAGAGTGTTCTTTCTATGTTTTCCTCTAAGAGTTTTATAGTGTCCGGTCTTACATTTAGGTCTCTAAACCATTTTGAGTTTATTTTTGTGTATGGTGTTAGGGACTGTTCTAATTTCATTCTTTTACCTGTAGCTGTCCAGTTTTCCCAGCACCACTTATTGAAGAGGCTGTCTTTTCTCCATTGTATATCCTTGCCTCCTTTGTCATAGATTAGTTGACCATAGGTGCATGGGTTTATCTCTGGGCTTTCTATCCTGTTCCATTGATCTATATTTCTGTTTTTGTGCCAGTTACCATATTGTCTTGATTACTGTAGCTTTGTAGTATAGTCTGAAGTCAGGGAGTCTGATTCCTCCAGGTCCGTTTTTTTCCCTCAAGACCACTTTGGCTATTCGGGGTCTTTTGTGTCTCCATTCAAATTTTAAGAATTTTTGTTCTAGTTTTGTAAAAAATGTCATTGGTAATTTGATAGGGACTGCACTGAATCTGTAGATTGTATTGGGTAGTATAGTTATTTTCACAGTATTGATTCTTCCCATCCAAGAACGTGGTATATTTCTCCATCTGTTTATGTCATCTTTGATTTCTTTCATCAGTGTTTTATAGTTTTCTGAGGACAAGTCTTTCACCTCCTTAGGCAGGTTTATTCCTAGGTATTTTATTATTTTTGTTGCAATGGTAAATGGGAGTGTTTCCTTCATTTCTCTTTCAGATTTTTCATCATTCGTATATAGGAATGCAAGAGATTTCTGTGCACTAATTTTGTATCCTGCAACTTTACCAGATTCATTGATTAGCTCTAGTAGTTTTCCGGTGGCATCATTAGGATTCTCTATGTATAGTATCATGTCATCTGCAAACAGTGACGGTTTTACTTCTTCTTTTCCAAGTTGTATTCCTGTTATTTCTTTTTCGTCTCTGATTGCCATAGCTAGGACTTCCAAAGCTATCTTGAATAATAGTGGCGAGAGTGGACATCCTTATCTTGTTCCTGATCTTAGAGGAAATGCTTTCAGTTTTTCACCATTGAGAATGATGTTTGCTGTGGGTTTGTTGTATATGGCCTTTATTATGTTGAGGTAGGTTCCCTCTGTGCCTACTTTTTGGAGAGTTTTTATCATAAATGATGTTGAATTTTGTCAAAAGCTTTTTCTGCATCTATTGAGATGATCATATGGTTTTTATTCTTCAGTTTGTTAATATGGTGTATTACATTGATTGATTTGCGTATATTGAAGAATCCTTGCATCCCTGGGATAAATCCCACTTGATCATGGTGTATGATCCTTTTAATGTGTTGTTGGATTCTGTTTGCTAGTATTTTGTTGAGGATTTTTGCATCTATATTCATCAGTGATATTGGTCTATAATTTTCATTTTTTGTAGTATCTTCGTCTGGTTTTAGTGACAGTGAACAGGGTGATGGTGGCCTCATAGAATGAGTTTGGGAGTGTTCCTTCCTCTACAACTTTTTGCAGGAGTTTGAGAAGGATTTGTGTTAACGCTTCTGTAAATGTTTGATAGAATTCACCTGTGAAGCCATCTGGTGCTGGATTTTTGTTTGTTGGAAGATTTTTCATTACAGTTTCAATTTCATTACTTGTGATTGGTCTGTTCATATTTTGTATTTCTTCTTGGTTCAGTCTTGGAAGGTTATATCTTTCTAAGAATTTGTCCATTTCTTCCAGGTTGTCCATTTCATTGGCATGGAGTTACTTGTAGTAGTCTCTTAGGATGCTTTGTATTTCTGCGGTGTCTGTTGTAACTTCTTCATTTCTTATTTTATTGATTTGAGTCCTCTCCCTCTTTTTCTTGATGAGTCTGGCTAATGGTTTATCAATTTTATCTTCTCAAAGAAGCAGCTTTTAGTTTTATTGATCTTTGCTATTGTTTTCTTTGTTTCTATTGCATTTATTTCTGCTCTGATCTTTATGATTTCTTTTGTTCTGCTAACTTTGGGTTTTGTTTGTTCTTCTTTCTCTAGTTCCTTTAGGTGTAATGTTAGATTGTTTATTTGAGATGTTTGTTGTTTCTTGTGGTAGAATTGTATTGCTATAAACTTCACTCTTAGAACTGCTTTTGCTGCATCCCATAGGTTTTGGATCGTCGTGTTTTTATTGTCATTTGTCTCTAGGTATTTTTTGATTTCCTCTTTGATTTCTTCACTGATCTCTTGGTTATTTCATAGCGTATTGTTTAGCCTCCATGTATTTGTGTTTTTTTATGTTTTTTTTCCCTGTAATTGATTTCTAATCTAATAGCGTTGTGGTCAGAAAAGATGCTTGGTAAGAGTTCAGTTTTCTTAAATTACTCAAGCTTGATTTGTGACCCAAGATGTGATCTGTCCTGGAGAATGTTCCATGCACACTTGAGAAGAAAGTGTAATCTGCTGTTTTTGGATGGAATGTCCTGTAAATATCAATTAAATCTGGTCTTTTGTGTCATTTAAAGCTTGTGTTTCCTTATTAATTTTCTGTTTGGATGATCTGTCCATTGGTGTAAGTGGGGTGTTGAAGTCCCCCACTACTATTGTGTTACTGTCGATTTCCTCTTTTATAGCTGTTAGCAGTTGCCTTATGTATTGAGGTGCTCCTGTGTTGGGTGCATATATATTTATAATTGTTACATCTTCTTCTTGGATTGATCCCTTGATCATTATGTAATGTCCTTCCTTGTCTCTTGTAACATTCTTTGTTTTAAAGTCTATTTTATCTGCTATGAGTATTGCTATTCCAGCTTTCTTTTTGTGTGTGTGTGGGGGGGGGGGGGTACACGGGCCTCTCACTGTTGTGGCCTCTCCCATTGCAGAGCACAGGCTCTGAAGCAGTGTCCTTGTACTCACAGTGAGACACAGCCACTCCCCGCCTCTGCAGGAGACCCTCCAACACTAGCAGGTAGGTCTGGTTCAGTCTCCTGTGGTGTCACTGCTCCTTCCCCTGGGTCCCGATGTGCACACTACTTTGTGTGTGCCCTCCAAGAGTGGACTCTCTTTTTCCCCCAGTCCTGTCAAAGTCCTGCAGTCAAATCCCGCTAGCCTTCAAAGTCTGATTCTTTGGGAATTCCTCCTCCCCTTGACAGACTCCCAGGTTGGGAAGCCTGACATGGAGCTCAGAACCTTCACTGCAGTGGGTGGACTTCTGTGGTATAAGTGTTCTCCAGTTTGTGAGTCACCCACCCAGCAGTTACGGGATTTGATTTTATTGTGATTGCACCCCTCCTACCGTCTCATTGAGGCTTCTCCTTTGTCTTTGGATGTGGGGTATCATTTTTGGTGAATTCCAGTGTCTACCTGTTGATGATTGTTCAACAGTTAGTTGTGATTTCGGTGCTCTCGCAAGAGGGAGTGAGCGCACGTCCTTCTGCTCCACCATCTTGAACCAGTCTCCTCCCCAATATCATTTATTGAAGAGGCTGTTTCAGGCCTTGAATTCCAGTCTGTAATCCATTTTGAGTTAATTTGTATATGGTGTAAGATAGTCGTCTAGTTTTATTTTTTTGCATGTGGTGGTCCAGTTTTCCCACCAGTATCACTTATTGAAGAGACTGTCCTTTCTGCAGTGTATTTTTTTCTTTTGTCATAGATTAAATGTCCATATATGCATGGGCTTGTTTCTGGGCTCTCTGTATTCTGTTCCATTGATCTATGTGTCTGTTTTTGTGCCGGTATCATACTGTTTTGATTACTATAGCTGTGTAGTATAGTTTGAAATCAGGGAGTGTGATACCACCAGCTTTGTTCTTATTTCTCAAGATTGTTTTGGCTATTCAGAGTCTTTTGTCATTCCGTACAAACTTTAGAATTATTTCTTCTGGTTCTGTGAAATCTGCCACTGGCATTTTGTAGGGATTGCACTGAATCTGTAGATTGCTTTGGGTAGTATGCATATTTTAACAATATTCTTCCAATCCATGAGCATGGAATATTTTTCCATTTTTTGAGTATCTTCAGTTTTTTTCATCTGTGTCTTATAGTTTTCAGTGTACAGTTTTTCCCGTCCTTGGTCAAATTTATTCTTAGGTCTTTTATGCCTGGTAAATATTTATTGGATGCTAGACATTGTGAATTTTACTTTGGTGAGTGCTAGATATTTTTGTATTCTGGTAAATATTCTTAAGCTTTGTTCTGGGACACAGTTCCTTGGAAACAGTTTTATCATTCTGAGTCTTGCTTTTAAGATTTGTTAAGTGAGAACAGATTAGTGTTTAGTGCTAATTATTCCCACTACTGAGAGCCTTCTGAGTACTCTACTCGTATCTCTCTGGAATGAAGTTTTAAGTCTGGCTTTTGGGAAAAGGAACTCTGTGAGAGCTCTAAATACTCATCCCTCTAATCCTTTCAGGTGGTCCTTTGCCATGGCCAGGAAGCTTTTGCAAAGCTCACCTTCTGTGTTTTCTGTCTCTTAGGGATCTTCCTTGCTTCATTATGTCCAATGTCTTGAAAACCATCGTGGTTTTTTTTGTTCAGTCTTTTGTTTGTTTCAGGCAGGAGGGTAAACCTGGTCTCTATGCCATCTGCTGGCAGTGGAAGCACTTTTTTTTTTTTTTTTTTTTGCGGTATGCGGGCCTCTCACTGTTGTGGCCTCTCCCGTTGTGGAGCACAGGCTCCGGACGCGCAAGCTCAGCGGCCATGGCTCACGGACCCAGCCACTCCGCAGCATGTGGGATCTTCCCGGACCGGGGCACGAACCCGTGTCCCCTTCATTGGCAGGCAGACTCTGAACCGCTGCGCCACCAGGGAAGCCCAGCACTTTTATTTTTAATTAAAATATTTTAATTAATTATGGAAATCTCAAACAAGTACAGAAGTATAGTGAGTGGTACGATGCATCCCCACATACCCATCACCCAGCATCAGTAATTACCATCTCTGAGCCAGTCTTGTTTTATCTTCTAACACTTCTGCCTCTGTCTCTCAACCCCTCTGGATTATTTTGAAGCAAATCATATCATCTCAACCCTAAATATTTTAGTGTACATCTCTATTATATACCAAAGCAGTTCCTCAAAAGTGTTTCCACAATACCATTTACATACCTAAAGTACTTATTTCTTTGAACCTCTTAGTGTTGTGTCTTTGTTCACGTATTCCTAATTTTCTCACAGTTTTGCTTGTTTGTTGTTATTTTTAAAGTTGGTTTGTTTGAAAAAGCATCCAAATAACATTTACTTATTCTTTTTTAATTACTATTCCTTCTCACTTTGGACTTGAAATTATTATAGACTCTTGACATCATAAACCATAATAACAGGATCTTTCCATCTGGTTTCTTTAGCCCCATTCACTGCCTCTCCTTCCCATAGCCACCAGTTCTCTCCCACCAAAACTTTTGATTCATCTTGCTTCTTCCTAAAATATACATATGGTAATGCTTATTCACCTTCAGTGAATAAGCAAGGTACAGAAAAATGTGTATGGTATGCCTTTCTTTATAGAAAAATTAGAAGTAGTATATATGCTTATATATCTGTGTACTGCTTCAAGAAGGGTACATAAATTATTGACAGTGGTTGCTTCCTAAGAGGGAAACTAGATGACTGAAGTGAGAAGACTTAGTTTTTTAATATTATATTTTATTTTGTTTGAATTATTTTATTTATGTAATTTATTCATTTTAAGTAAAAGGAAAAAATTTTTAAATACTGAGTAAATTATAAGAATATGAACTTGGTGTTCAGGAAGCTTCCACTATGTGGCTCCCACCTCTTTTCCTTTTGTTTCCAGCCAGGATGCAGCTCTCCAAGGTGGCGTTTAATGGAAGTGTGTCAGCATGGCCTTGGTGTCACAGAGTCTAGAGATTACTACCAACATTAACACAGGGGCGCAGGATTCTAAATTTTCTGTAGTGCTTAGGGTGGTTCTACCTAAAATGCCTTTAGGTCACCTTTGAGGATCATTTTTCTCCCCAGGGAATTTAATATTTTATCCATTCTTCGGTTTTGGGTTCTACCTAAGCTTTAGTTTTCCCATTCCTTTGATGTGCCATTCTTTCTGTCCTAAATATCTTTTTTGTTCATCTTTACCTTTCTGGTAAGCCTGTATTGCCTATTTTTATAGGTATTCATATGTATAAATTATTTTTCACTTGAAAGTGTGAACTTTTTATGGGGAGAGATATACTTCCTTTGAGGTTTTGTAATCTTTAGCAAGTTTGACTCTGTGTGTTTCAGTTTTGATAAAAAGGGGTATGATAATGTAGCTATATTCTGGATTGTTGTAGGGATTAAATAAACTAATGCATGTAAGGAATTTAGAACAGTATGTTATGTAGATTATAGTATGTTGCACAATGCTTTACATATAGTAGGCATTCATTCAGTAAAGTTTTTCGAATATTTGGAGTATTGATGAATAAACAAATAAATATTATTCTTAGTTTTCAGAGATTAATGTAAATACAAACTAGGTCTTTTTTTTTTTTTTACAACTAGTATTCATTAATTAATTGATTAAAGAAATAATCGAGTGTTTCCTTTGTGCTAGGCAGTAGTGCGAGGTTTTGGGAACACATGATGACTAAAGACTAACTGTGTGTTCTTTTAAGGAGCTTATGTAAATACTTATTGAAATGTGAGTTCTATAAGAGTATAACATGGAGGAGCCTAAAGTAATTTTGCTGGTAAATATCAGCTTTCTCTGATTGAAAATAAGTCTGAAGAATTTCCTGTGGTATACCAAATTGTTATACCTTTATTTTGCTTGCTTTAGAAAATAGAATCAGCCACTGTATCCAACATGATAATCTTAGCTGCCAACATAGTTTTTCCTATTAATAACAATAATAATAATCAGTAATTGTCTTTACCTCATGTTAATGGAATTTTGGACATCTCTGAGAGCTTGAAATTGAGTTTCTTTGTTTCAAATGATGGTTCTATTTATATAATGGTTATTGTAAAATTAGGTATATCATGAAATTTCTATTAGTTTAATTTCGTTGTCATAATTAGGAGAGAAGCTTTGAAATTTGTCTGATTCTTCAATTTAATATTTGTGATTTCATATTTAGAATTGTTTTATATTTCTCTACATATTAGGTATTAAGTCCACAGAAGTTGGAATTGTTACGAGCTGAAATACAACAAGAACTAGAAACTCCAATGAGAGAATGTTTTAGGCATCTGGATGAAGTAAGTAATTTGTATAGAAGGGCTGTGCATTTATCTACATGTGACTGTGAAAGGCTTGAGGAAAAGCATCATTCTCCTACTCAGAAGCCCTGCAACAGCTTCCGTTCTTACTCAGAGTCCTTATAGCAGCCTTTAAGACTGCACACGATCAGATCCCATTCTTGTGTCCACATTTGGCCTTCTTGGTGTTTCTTTGGCACTTCAGAAACGGTGCAGTTCAAGTCTTTGCCCTAGCTGTTATTCCTGCCACATATCTCTTGGCTAATTTTCTCATCTTTTTCAAGTCTGCTGAAATTTCACCTTTCCAGTAGGGCCTACTTTGACCAACCCCTGCCTCCTTTTAATATTGCAACTTGCCTTTCCTGTCACTCTTTAGACTTTTGGATACCCATTTACCCTGCTCTACTTTTTAATTTTCTCTAGTATTTATAATCTTCTAATATGCTATATAATATTTATTGTGCTTATTTTTAAAATTTTCCCTTTTACAACTGCTAGAATGTAAGTTGTATGAAAGGAGGAACCTTTATCTGGTTTTGTTCACTGTTAGAGTCCACGTTCCTAAAACACTTCCTAGCATACAACAGGTTCTCAATTAATGTTTTCTGAATGAAAGAATGAATTTCATGCAGCCTCAGAAAAGTAAAAATTTGTTAGTTTTTCTTCAGATTGAGATCAATCTCCTCATATGAAATGTTGGTATGATGTGACTGAATGTTTAATAAAGGGAACAGGAAGAGATGACAGATATTGACTATATTATGTACTATCCTAGACATTTTATACATTATCTTATTTAATAAACATACTGGGCCTTATACATACAAATGAATATTGTCCCCCTCAAAATGGTCCCCTTTGGAAAGTTGTAGACTAGTGATGCTGTCATTGCACAAAACAGTTGTGGGAATCCTCTTTTATAAATGATTTTCTGGCTTGATAAAGTCATCTTTTCAATATCATCCTGATGGGTAACCAGAGCATTATGGTTTAGGAGTAGATTTGATTTTGGATTATAAAAAATTACTTAAATCTGAGGTAGGTGATCAAGTTAAGTAAAAGCATGTTTTTTTTTTTTAAAAAAAGTATGTTTCTGATAAAATCACAAAACCCACTTTCTTGGTTTGTAAACAGGCTTAGAAATCTTTCAACTAAAGATATATAGTGAGCTGAGTATTTTAGGAGGCATGCTTTCCTTGTTAATTCCCTGATGTATGTTGGAATAGTGTCTCCATCTTCCTGCTCTGTTACCTGAGTTTTTATTGAGATTCAGAATGCCAGCAGCTTTTGAAGTGTTAGGAAGCAGAATTTTAGAGCATAGGCATTGCATGTGTTCTTGGTTAGTCAGGAGAGTTGGTGCTACATATATACTTCAGACTAGTGTGTTGAATTGGACTATCATTGTAATATTTGACTGAACCTTGAGTTACTGTACTAAACATTCAAATAATCATTTACCTACTTAGAATTCATCCTTTTTGACTTCTAAGGGGGTATTTTATATTTTATTACAGAATTTTAAAAATCTATTTTGAAAGGTGTGCTACATTTTTAAATATTATTTTATTAAGCCCAGAGGTCAAAAGTTTTGACATGCTAATACATTTTTATTATTAGAATCAGTGAGGAAATAAGATTAATTGAAGGGTAATTTGTTTTACTGATACCTTTTCAGGAGTGTGCTAGTTCTGTTTGTAGCATTCTTGTCATGAGAACTTTTCCAAGATTTGTTTATACTTCTGTTAAGCTTAATTTTTTACTTTTAGAATGGCTCTTAGTATAAAACAATTTAAAATTTTTGAAAAGGTGATTTTTGAAGTGAGTACAAATTTCATTTATAAATTTGTGATAAATTACAATCTTCTTTTAATTTAGGAAGTAGAAAAGTATAGAGCTGAATATAATAAACTTCGCTATGAGCATACATTTCTCAAATCAGAATTTGAACACCAGAAAGAAGAATGTGCACGTATTTTAGAAGAAGAAAAAATAAAATATGAATCAGAGGTGAGTGACTGATTATACTAGTTTAGTCTTTATCCTGCTAGTCAATAAAATTTTATGATTTTATATTTTTTGTGAATCTCAACCTAAAGTTGATTGCATAATTGTTTTATTAATTAATGGTTAAGTATTTGTCATGATTTTCATCTGCTCTATAGCAACATTTTTCTGGTGAATGTTCTTTTTGGACTGTTAAAAGAGGAAAAGATGAAGAAAATTTATTTTGCCCCAGTCAGTGGAGATAGATAGCAGAGACAGACTTCTCTTTGCAAATACAGTTTGTCTTTGTGATTGCTTATTTAGCACTGTCCCCCTCTACTTATTGGAATCAAACCATGTTCAGGAGAGCTCTGGCTGTCAGCCCATGCTCCTTGTTTCCACTGATACAAACAAGGGGTTTATACATTAGGGTGTGCCCATCACCATCACTTCGTTCTTTCTGGCATCTACAACTGCAACATTCTGTCTCTGATGCCTATAGCCTATACCCCTATTCTCTATCTATTAAGTTTGGCAGCCTCTCTTCTCATTTTGTCGTTTGTCTCCTAATTCTGCCAAAAACGAGGTTTGTGTCTCTTATTCTTCATGTTGCTTTTAGGTGATTTTTCAGGATGGAAAGAGAGAAATATCTGTTTTATGTTGCTATATTCAAATAAGAAATCTAATGCTAGTTGAATTTATTAAAAAATAGCTTGTTGTCCGTACTTACATGAAGCATTCTATGTACAAACACATCTTCATAATACATTTATTGCATTGACTTTATTTGGAATTAAGAGCTAAAATATATTCTCCTTCCTTTACCAATTACTAATTGGATCAGACTGATTTCTTCTTATCAGTGAGCAAATTCCTCCATGATTGTTTGAAAAGTAAGAAGTTGAATGAGCTTTGGATCATTTGAGTCCATTAAGAATTTGGTACCAAAAAACTATAAATAATTATAGTCTTTTTCATTAAAAAAATTATTTATTTTTTTTTACATATGATCTCATGTCTATTATGGTCAGTGATATGGAGCAGGACCGTCTTATTTTCTCCATTTTAAATGGCGACACTGAAGCACGAGATAAGTGACTTGCCCAAAGTCTCACAGAAACTCAGCAGCCAAGTTAATAGTAGAGCTCAGGTACCCCAACTCCTACCCAGAGTTTTAAGTTTCAAATTATTAATGATTTGAGGTTGCCATGCTAATTAGGGGCCATCTAACCACTGTAATATTGTAGAGAGATCAATTGATTTATATTATGTAAGATTTTGAAAGATTTTGAGTCTGTAATTATGATAGACTTAAAGGAACTACATATAAAAATTTTCCTGTGGAAAAAAAAGAATGATAAAAAGATTTCCAACCTAAAATGTAGGTTTAGTATATTGAAGAGTAACTACTGAGGCTGAAGATAGTGATGCTTTATTTTATACTTTGCTTTTAAAGTCTAATGTTGATGTTTATCTGGTAATGATTATTTGTATTCTGTAGTTTCTAGTTTTATTGTGTTTTTAAAGAATGAAACCTGCATCTGAAACCTGATGCCTATTCTGTTTTTCACCCATGAAAGACCAAATGATATTCATTAAAAATTTTAAGGTGCCAGTGGCATCTTAAATAATTTTCTAATTGGAATGTCTTATGACATTCTTAGAAATCTGGAGATAAACGGCTAGCTAAGAAGCTATGATTAGTAAAGGCTAGAAAAGTAAAACTTTCTAATAAGACTGAAGTTCTCGTATGAGTGTGTTTCATGTTTGATAATTGCAGTCATCGTTGCTTTTGTTGTGGTCATCCATTTACAATGCTTGGTGTCAGCTTATCTCTTGTAAAAATAAAATACAGTGTGTGTGTGAGTTGTGGGGGAAAAAAAAAGACTGAAGTTTTCTCCTTTCTACTTCCTAGTTGATTATGCAGGAGTAATATTAATTAGTGGATAATTGGGTGTCTGCTTTCATTCCATCACTTATCTTTACACTCCAGTTTCTCTTTACAGTTAAAGTAAAAACTAGTGAGATGATGTGGACACAAAACAGCAGTAAAACTTCAAAGTAAAGCCTACTCTTGCCATCTATCAACTTTACAATTTTAACTGGTATAAAATATATTAGCTTGGTGTATTAAAAATAATTGGATTTTCTTGCATTAATTAAGGAATCACACAATACTGTACATTTTCACTTCTACAGATAAAAGAAATAACTGAATATTCTTTAGTGTTTTGTTTCATAGGGGAATACTTGAGGCAGATTTTGTCAGTGTTTTCCTGAGGAGCACTCTAGGAATTCACATGTCCCTCATGATATTTTGAAGTTTAAAAAGTATATGAAAGAAGATATCTTTATGAAAAAGATAATGGCATGATTTCTCAGTGCATTTGACTGTATACAGATGAAATTCTGAAGTTACATATATAGTTGTTATTTGGAAGTGGTACTAGTGTGTTTATATTTTATTAGGACTCTGATTTTATATTATTCTGCAAATAATAATGAAGAGCAGTACAAAGAGTTTTAGGTACAGATGATTGTAATGTAGCCTGAATGAGTGAAAGAGTAATCCAGTGGAGATACTAAGATCTTGAGAGAGGGCAGTGAGCACTGCATCATATGAAGACCTGTCAGTGACACAGTACATAGTGACAGGTCTCTGAGATTATTCCATCATGCTTTCCAAACTGGCTGAGCTCTACCTTGGTTTGTATGGGGCTGGTGAGAAGCCAAATTTCCTATGGCAAAGAAGGAGAACTTCTTTGGGTCCCTGTTACCACATGCTGTTTTTTCATTATAGCACTGGTAGCACAGAACTTGATAATGCGCTCCTTCTTTGGGTCCTTATCCTGACATGTATGTCGGTAGACATCATGAAATCTCTCAAAACACTTCTTTTTTGTTCTGATAGGTTTTGAAGTTCTATCTGGAGTGCTGCTTTAGGTCCCGGTGGGTTCCGTTATCTGAAATACTCCAAGTTCTCTAACTTACACCCTTCTCAGATTACTCTGAACTATTGATACATTACAATAGATAAAAGTCTCCCAAATTAAAATTAAATTACTTCACAGTTGGAATTCTCTGGAATTGATTTTAGCAAACTTTTAAGAAGGGCTTTGTGAAATTTTACTCATTAAACTTTTCTGTGAAAGCAGTTTTGAATATCTCAAAAACTTAACTTTTTGCCTGTAAAATTTTAAACATTTCAGATGTTCATTTAGCATGACATGGGGAACGGACTTAACTTCTCTGTGCATCAGTGTCCTCATCTATAAAATGGTGTTGTCAGTAGTATCTATCTCATGGAGTTGTTTTGAGGATTTAATAAATTAATGTGTGTAAAGTGCTTAGACCACACATAGTAAGCCTTCAATAAATGGTAGTTGCTATTATCATTATTTAAATTTCCACGTGCTCAGATTTCTTGAGTGTATGATCTTGTCCTTTACTTGAGCATGTTAGAGTTTTCAGTGTCAGGTCTGCACTTAGATCCTCTAAGTATTTTGAGGGCACATATCTCATTACAGTGCCTGCATCCCCCATCTTCATCTCACCATCATTCTGACTGCTCTGCTTTCAGGTGCTCTCTGCCCTAGCTTTTCCTATCAGTCACAGTTAGTTATCTTTTACTACACTCATGACCTCTCGGGGCCTGAAAAAGGCATGTGTTTATTATCCCTATTCTCTTGTTCAGTTTGAGTAGAATTCTTCTAAAGACACTGAACATCACCTCATTTCCCAACAGTTCTTGCATCCCATCGTCTGATCTTTCCATATTTATGTCTGGAGGCAAATACATAGTCATGGGGAGAAAGTTCTTAGTACTGTCTTTCTCTTACTAGGAGAAAGTAAGGAGTTTAAGGAAAGGAGATGTTATCTTCCAAAATTAGATTAAAATATGAACTTAAATCTGTAAATAATTTAAGTGCTACCTTCTTCTTAGTGTAAATAAATGAGAAAATGGTTTTGTTTTCCATCATTGATATAGGAAAAATCAATTCTAATACATATAGGGGAAAAGGGGAAACTTGGAATAATAGGAATATAAAAAGGTAAGCTAACTTGACTTTAGAAACAAAGATCAGGGAACTTGAAATTTCATGTGCCAAATGTTTACCATAATGCCTGACAAATAGTAAACATTCAAATTAATGGTATTATCACTATTAGTACCTGACAGCATTAATCATAGTACTAATTTTCATAATAAATATAGTAGATATTTTTAAATAGATTTCATATTTGTAAGTGAGAAGCTACAGAAGTTGAAGAAGTGAAAGAAAACAAATTTGTATTTAATTTACTGGGAGAAGCACTTTATAATTCTTGGAATTTTGTCAGCAACCCTAGAGATTAGATAATCATTATTCCCATTTTATAAATGAGAAAACGCTCACGAAGCACTGAGAGACTTGTTCAAGGTTGGACAGCTAGTAGGTGGTAGAGCCAGGAATCAAATCTAGGTAGTCTGGGGGTTTCTGCTTCTGGCCATCGTAGAGTTTTAGGCACTGAATTTAACTTAAGGTGCTGACTAAAAACTGGGACAAAATATAGGAAGCTGTGGTTTTCAGACACTAGAAAACAGGTAGTACGTACTAGGCAGTGATCCCTAAAAGAAGGAAACAAATAAAATGAGCTCTGAGAGATTGCCTCATCTTATGTCCACCAGAGTGGAAAGGCCGCCTAATGCGTGGTGCATTGCATAGAAGACTCAGAAGGATTTTATCTCAGTAGTAGGGCCAAATTAGCCCCACAATAGTGGCTACTCTGGTTCTGCCTAACAAGTGTAAAAGAAAGATTTGAAAGGATCAAACTATTCCTAAGTAACTTAACTGAATAATAGAACAAAGATTTAAACGTACCTAAAGGAATACAAAAGAACCTAACATTAAAATGAAATAAAATAAAAATAAACTTCAGAATGTCTGACATCCAGGATAAAAGGACTGGGTTCATAGTTGTATTCTACCAAACATTTAAGGAAGAAATTATACCCCGTCTTTACAATTTCTTTCAAAAGATAGAATCAGAAGGAATCTTCTTAATTCATTCCATGAAGCCAGCATTACCCTAATACCTAATCCAAACAAAGACGTTACAAGAAGACTATAGACCAGACTCTCCCATGAACAAAGATGCAAGAATGCTCGATGCCACGTCGTTAGATCCCACATGCCGTGGAGCAGCTAAGCCCGTGTGCCACAACTCCTGAGCCTGTGCTCTAGAGCCTGGGAGCCACAACTACTGGAGCCCGTGCTCCGTAACAAGAGAAACCACCAAAATGAGAAGCCCGCACACCACAGCGAAGAGTAGCCCCCACTCACTACAGCTAGAGCAAGCCCGTGTGCAGTGACGAAGGCCCAATGCAGCCAAAAATAAGTAAAATAAAATTAAAAAATAATAAAGAATCCTCAGCAAAATATTAGCAAATTGAAATCAACAATGTATAAAAATAATAATGCATCATGAACAAGTAGGATTTATTTCAGGCGTTCAAAGCTGGTTCAACATTAGAAAATGAACTAATGTAATTCATCACATCAGTAGGCCAAAGAAGAAAAATCACATCATCATATCAATAGATACAGAAAAAGTTGTTGATAAAAGCCAACACCCATTCATGATAAAACTGTCAGCAAACTAGGGCTAGAGGGGAGCTACCTCAACTTGATAAAGAACATCTATAAAAAAAAGTACAACTAACGTCATACTTAGTGGTGTGCAACCAGAAGCTGTCCCACTAAAATCAGGGAACAAGGCAAGGATGTCCCCTCTTACCACTCCTTTTCAGTATTGTACTGGAGTCTTAGCTAATACAATAAGACAAGAAAAGGAAATAAAAGACATACAAATTTGGAAGGAAGAAATAGAGCTGTCTTTGCTTATAGATACATGATTGTGCAGAAAATCTGAAACAATCAATAAAAAACTCCTGGAACTAATCCAGCTTTTACAGTGGAGTTGCAGGATACAAGGTTAATATACAAATGGCAGTCACTTTCCTATATGACAGTAATCAACAAGTGGAATCTGAAATTAAAAACATCATTTGCATTAGCACTCCCTCCAAATGAAATACTTAAAAAAATATGTAGAAGATCTAAATGAAGATCTGATGAACATAATTGAAGGATGAATGGAGTGGTATTTCACCTTCATGGAGAGGAAGACTTAATGTTGCCAAGATGTCTGTGCTTCCCAGCTTAATCTGTAGATTAAGTACAATCCCAATCAAAACCCCAGCAAGTTTTGTGGATATTGGCAAACTGATTCTAAAGCTTATAGAGAGCGGCAAAAGACCCAGAATAGCCAGCACAATATTGAAGAACAAAGTTGAAGGACTGACTATAAAGCTATGGTAATCAAGACAGTGTGCTGTTGGCAAAAGAACAGACAAACGGATTAATAGAACAGACCAGAGAGTTGAGAAATAGACCCATAGAAATAGCATCATCTGTTCTTTGACAGAGGAGAAAAGGCAGAGTAGAGAAGAATTATCTTTTCAACAAATGATGCTAAAACAACTAGACATGCAAATGCAAAAAAAAAAAAAAAGTGGATCTAGACACAGACCATACAACTTTCCAGAAATTAACACAAAATAGATTATAGACCTAAATGTAAAACTTAAAATTATCAGACTCCTAGAAGATAATGTAGGGAAAAACCTAGATGACCTTGGGTTTGGTGATGACTTAGATACACCACCAAGATATGGTACTTGATACATGAAAGAAATAATAAGTTAGACTTCATTGAAGTAAAAACTTTCCACTCTGAAAGACACTCTATTTTTTTTTTTTTTTTTTTTTTTTGCGTTACGCGGGCCTCTCACTGCTGTGGCCTCTCCCGCTGCGGAGCACAGGCTCCAGACATGCAGGCCCAGCGGCCATGGCCCATGGGCCCAGCCGCTCCGCGGCATGCGGGATCCTCCTGGACCGGGGCATGAACCCACGTCCCCTGCATCGGCAGGCGGACTCCCAACCACTGCGCCACCAGGGAAGCCCTGAAAGACACTCTAGAGAATGAGAAGAGAAGCCATAGGCTGGGAGAAAATATTTGAAAAAGATATATCTGATAAAGGACTGTTACCCAAAATATACAACAAACTCAAACTCAACAATAAGAAAACAAACAACTGGATTAAAAAAATGGGCCAAAGACCTTAACAAACATCTCACCAAAGAAGATATACAAATGGCAACTTAGCACCTGAAAAGATGTTGAACATCATATGTCATTAGGGAATTCAGGACTTCAAGGGAGAGGACATGTGAATCTGAGATTGGAGGAAAAGGGGAGAGTGGAGGCTGTGTCCACGATCTTTACCCAGAGGATGGATAGCAGTGATTGAATATGAGCTCCTCCAGAACAGAGGTTTTATGATTGTAGTTGACCCTTGAACAACATGGGGTTTGAATGGTGCGGGTCCACTTATACCTGGATTTTAAAAAATAAATACACATACAATACTGCATATAAGTGGACCTGCACCATTCAAACCCATGTTGTTCAAGGGTCAACTACACAATCCATGGTTGGTCAAATCGGCAGATGTAGAACCCGCCCATACAGAGGACTGATTTGAGCCCTTGGTTTTTGGTATCTGTAGCAGGTCCTGGAACCAATCCTGTTAGATACTGAGAGCCGGCTGGCTGTCTCTGCTTATCTGCTAGGTTCTCTAATGTACCCTTAATACCTAGAGCAGTGCTGCCTATGCAGTAAGTAGTCAATAAATATTTGTTGCATGAACGAATGAATAGAGAAGTTAGAAGGCAGTGATTACCAGTTTTGGGAGGAGTGACTTGGTAGAGAACTCTTGTTAAGGAGTCATAAATGTGAGATCTAATCCTGAATTTGGTATTACCTAGCTCAGTCCAGAGCTTCAGCTCTCACTTCAACTATCACATAGATGCCTTTTAAAACTACTGGAGGAAGCAATAACATAGGAAGCATGCTGGTCATGAACATTAGCTGTCTGATCCCATATGTAAAATGAAGACTACAGGATAAATTATGGTTACTAAATGCAATTTTATATATAACACTTAGCTCAGCACTTGATCCATATTAAGTACTCAGTAAAGGGCACCATTGTTTGAACCCGAGTTTCATATCGATGAGCTGCCACACCTCTGATATAGCACAGTGGAACAATATTTGGATTTCCTCATGCAAAAGCTAAGTGGTTTCTTAAAGATCTTCCAGCCCAGCCCTTCATTTTAACTGATGCCAAAGTGAAAAAGTGACTTCCACAAAGTCACACACCTGGCTGAAGGAAAGAGAATATGGAGGGAAAAAGGTAGTTGGGGACCAAACCTTGGGGGTAATGTTTATGTAAAGGATGGGAGGAAAAATAGGAGACACTAATTAGTTGAGTTTTTGAGGGCTTGACCCTGAATTTTACAGCTGCCTTCTATAATAAATTTTATTTTCTGGTAAGAAATGGCATTTGCCTTCTGTGGATAGCTCTACCTGTATTTCCCATTGACATCTTTAATGCAGCTTCAGTTTAATGTCCAAAACCTAACTGGAATCACTACATGTTAGAACTGAATAGGATCTTAGAGGGCCTCATTCTAACCTCTCATTTTACAGATGAGGAACACATTCTGCCCTGGGGTGGAGGTCTCACACTTCTTAGATTCACTTATAGCAAAGTGAGCAATCAGTTGTCCCTTGGGCCATTTTTGCCCAGGCTGCAGAGCATTACTTTAAGTCCTTTTGGCTTAGAGTGAGCCTGCTAAGCTCCTCCTGGCTACAACAACCCCTGGTGCTGTTTATAGCAGTGGCTTCTAACTTTCTTTTTTCTTTTTTTTAAACAACTGAATCTTTAAGTTAAATCACCTGAAGAAACCCCATATATAAAAAGAGACTAAAAAGAGGAGCTGCTGTGGTTAACAACAAAGGTTTGTTGGTGGTGATAGTAGGGGATAGGGAGTTGGCGAGATCAGCAGAGGGAAAGAATGAGGTTTGTTTTTTTTTTTTTTTTTTTTGCGGTACGCGGGCCTCTCACTGCTGTGGCCTCTCCCGTTGCGGAGCACAGGCTCCGGACGCGCAGGCTCAGCGGCCATGGCTCACGGGCACAGCCGCTCCGCGGCATGTGGGATCTTTCCGGACCGGGGCACGAACCCGTGTCCCCTGCGCCACCAGGGAAGCCCAAAAGAATGAGTTTTACTGTGATTGTTTGGACCCTCATTCCTGGAGGTAAGGGGCCTCTGAAGTGCCTCAGAGGTTAGGAAGCAGTTTGAAATCCCCTGATTTGGGGGCACATGAGCTCTGTCAGTGATGGTTGGCATGAATGAGAAGACCACTGGTATTTTTGTTCAACAAGTTCCTTGGTGATTTGTCTACATGCCCTGGAGTAATGATTTTCAGCTCTTTCTTGGATCTGAGAATTAAGAACTAGGCCATCACTACAACTAGGGCTTTAAGAAACTCTCAGCTATTATTTAAAAGCTCTCATCAGTCACATTTGTTGTTACTTATATGGACAAGCAGCTTTTTTTGTAAATTAAGTTGCCTTGGAATAGATGATTTTATTAGTATAGATATAGCCCAAGAATTACTGTCACATGAGGAAAAGCTTAGGAGTAATCAGTTTATGCAAGATCAATATGATCTTGCATAAACCCTTATAATGTTCTGATGAATTTAAAAATACTTGACATATTTTTAATTATTATTTTATAGTATTACTTATAATTTTGAATTTTAGTCAGCAACTGATGAAGCCCTGTGCTAGGCACCACGGGGAGATGGAGGGAAAATAGGACAAGGTCCTTGCCCTCACATTTGAGTCATGCCAAGTACAGAATGAAGAATGTGACATTTTAGGATTTTTTTCCTTTTTACTTCATTTTACCACCTGAGCTTTTTTTTTCATATTGTACAATTCTAAATTTTAATTTACTGACTTGTAAAGCATGTTCATGGCTGAAAATTCGATAATTTAAGGTTGTATGCTTTCTTTCAAATTGTCATCAGATTGCAAGACTGGAGAAAGATAAAGAAGAACTACATAACCAGCTGCTTAGTGTTGACCCCACAAGAGACAGCAAACGAGTGGAGCAACTTGTTCGAGAAAAAGTCCATTTGTGTCAGAAATTAAAAGGTTTAGAGGCCGAAGTAGCAGAATTGAGAGCTGAAAAAGAAAATTCTGGTGCTCAGGTAGAAAATGTCCAGAGAATTCAGGTGCGGCAGTTGGCTGAGATGCAGGCTACAGTCAGATCCCTGGAGGTAAGGTTTTAATTGCTTCCCGGTAGACTATCGCGTACTTTTTTTAAAGTGCAGTTGACAAGCCTTTGATTTTTTTTTTTTTTTTTTTTTTTTTTTGCGGTATGCGGGCCTCTCACTGTTGTGGCCTCTCCCGTTGCGGAGCACAGGCTCCAGACGCGCAGGCTCAGCAGCCATGGCTCATGGGCCCAGCCGCTCCGTGGCATGTGGGATCTTCCCGGACCAGGGCACGAACCGGTGTCCCCTGCATCGGCAGGCGGACTCTCAACCACTGCGCCACCAGGGAAGCCCAAGCCTTTGATTTTTTAGGGCATAAATGTCTGCTCACCAATCTAACGCTGACGCATTTGTGGAATCCCAAGAGTATATATACTTTTTGTAAAGAAGAAAGCTCTTGATTCATAAGCAATAGCTATGCTACCATATTTACAAGGGGATTATTTATTCTTTGGGAGTCACGTTGCCTATCTGAAATGATTTAACTTTTACAGTGCCACAGAGTAGAATATGCAAAATTCAAAAAAAAATGGAGTTTCTGAAGACTAAAGTCATCTCAAACCAGAAAGAGCAATTTCTTTCTAGTTATTTCCTTACACTGGGATTCAAGATCTTAAAATCATAAATCCTGTTTCAACAGAAATACCATACTTATATTATGACAGCTTCTTGCCGGAGTTACAAAATTGAACTTGGCTACTAATGCATATAAGCCTTTACTGAATTATTTCCCTGAGTTCATTAGAGAAAGAAAAGAGCTGGCAGAGCTAAGCTGGTACTCCTAGAGGTATTCTCCTATGAAAGTTCTTGTTTCTGTCGTTGGAGAGGAAAAACTTTTCTTTTACCCTCTTAGGTTCAGAGTTTAAGGGTTGTGAATTAAACGGACAACAGACAGATTAGCAAGAGAAAAGATAGATTTTTATTCATGTACGTAAACAGGAGTTCACAGAAAAATGTGACTCAAAGAGGCAGTAGTAGTTTGGGGCGTATATACCATTCTAATAAGGAAAAGAGAGGGGGAGAAAGGACACTTACAGGAAAAGAAATGACTTTTAGGAAAGATAAACGGGCCCTTAGGAAAACAGATGGCAGATATGATAATTTTGTGATGTTGTTTGTGTAGGTGCTTTCTTATCCTGGTGTTGACTTCTTGTCTTCTGTGATAGAAGTTGGCCTTCCCTAGTTATGAAACCCCTGCGGAGGGAACTTCTAACACTTAAATTCTTTTTTTTTTTTTTTTTTTTTGCGGTACGTGGGCCTCTCACTGTTGTGGCCTCTCCCGTTGCAGAGCACAGGCTCTGTACGCGCAGGCTCAGTGGCCATGGCTCACGGGCCCAGCCGCTCTGCAGCATGTGGGATCTTCCCAGACCGGGGCACGAACCTGTGTCCCCCGCATCGGCAGGTGGACTCTCAACCACTGCGCCACCAGGGAAGCCCTAAATTCTTTTTAGAGGCTCTACTTTTAGACAGATAAGAGGAGTTCAGGAAAAAACTTTGTCCCGTGTCTGTTGATTCTCAAAAGCCTTCACCTCCAAATAATTCTTATTCCACAGTGACATGTTCTGGACCCCTTTACAGTTTTATTGAGATAATGCTTATTCCTCCTAGTCCTTAGTGTCTTACGTGTAGCAAATATACTAGTTTGATAGTTTTTAAAATTTTATTTTGAGCAGTCCAAAATGTTTTGTTTTCTTCAGAATAGTTGTGAGGTAATTTGAACTGGAGGGAAATTAGTGTGCACCTAGTTTGTAATTAAAATCCAATATCCAAATCCAAAGTAGTGATTTTTTTCTGGACAGCAAACTGGTACAAGAAGTACATTAATATGTTTTGAAGAGTAGAAGTCACCTTTTTATTTTTTGGATGAAGCTTCTGGCAGTATTTAGTGGTTTCCTGAATTTAAATTGTCAGTATCATTGGACCTTAGACGTGAGGCAGTTCAGAATGAAGTGTTTATGTTGCCATCCTTCTATCCTTAACGTATTTACACAGTGACAGTGGGATGACTGCGATTGAGTATGGTATGTGATCTCAGTGTGAAACTTTGCATTGAGGTCATTTAGAGTGATTATTTTCAGGACCAGTTGAATGATGACAAAAGATGGGAGGTTCTTTCACAAGAGCCTGTATTTCATTTTATCATTTGTCAGATGAAATGAAAATACACACATGACAGGTAGCCTGCCTTTCTTTGATTTTTTTTTTTGTCTATCATTGTGCCTGAAGAGTATCATTTTTTATGTGAGGAAAATAGGGTTTTTTTTTTTTCTGAATTATTTGCTGAATACACTCCTTATCATATTTAAGATATATAGGAAATGAGCTGTTGCAGAACTGAAGCTTATCCTTTAAATGCAAAATGTTTTCATTTTAACTATTTTGAATAGAAGTATTTTTAAAAAGCATTTAGTTTTCCCTTTCTAATTAAAGAGTACTATGAGTATTACCAACTGGAAATTTTCTTGACAGCTTACTTCATTAAGAATATTATGTGATGAGTTCAGGAGCTATTGAGTTCTTTGCCCATACTTCCAGAAGCTCCAGATTAGTCGAGGATTTTGAATTTTTAATCTCTTGGGGATTGTTTTCTGATCTCCATTGATTTTAGATTTTCAGTTCTCACTTCTTACTACTACACATAAGCCCTCCCCTCTACCTTGTAATATGCTTTTTCATATCTGCTGTGTACTTGAAATCCACCAAAATGCTTGTTTGAATTATGTCCACAATAGTAGTAAATAGGTATCAAGTGAGTGTGTTAGGTTCTCTCTCTCATGAGAGAAGTGTATGGGTTTTATCTTGGTGGAGGCTGT
The DNA here is from genome assembly GCF_949987515.2 of Delphinus delphis. Lineage (NCBI taxonomy): Eukaryota > Metazoa > Chordata > Mammalia > Artiodactyla > Delphinidae > Delphinus > Delphinus delphis. The sequence goes on along the minus strand of NC_082693.1, from coordinate 76,246,834 downwards.
TGATAAGTTGTTTGTCCAGATAACTTTGTTGCATATTTCCTGGAGCAAATATCTTGCATATGAATTCTACCAATTGCTTTGTGAAAACTCTTGTTACTTCGGTATATGTTAATATTGTTGAGGTTTTGAATAATTTGGGGTAGTATGATTATTACATTTATTTAAATAGTGTTTATTTTGTTTTTATATAATTGAAAAATTGTCAACAAATTTTAAAATATTTTATTTTAATAAAAGGCTGAAAAACAGTCAGCTAAACTACAGGCTGAACGCTTGGAAAAAGAGCTACAATCAAGCAATGAACAAAACACTACTTTAATTAGTAAATTGCATAAAGCTGAACGGGAAATAAATACATTGACCAGTAAAGTAAGTTGTCTTAAGTATTTGCTTTATTCTTTAGAATGCTTGAGACTGTATAATGACAAAGGAATTTTGTGTTTCAGTAGCTTAGTTCCCTACATTGAAGTCTCTTTTTTGATCTTATTCTACCTTCCAAATACATGTAGAAACTGACCAATTCTTTTTTTTTTTAATTTATTTATTTATTTTTGGCTGTGTTGGGTCTTCCTTGCTGCGTGCGTGCTTTCTCCACTTGCGGTGAGCAGGGGCTACTCTTCCTTGCGGTGCGTGGGCTTCTCATTGCGGTGGCTTCTCTTGTTGCGGAGCACGGGCTCTAGGCGTGCGGGATTCAGTAGTTGGGGCACGAGGACTCAGTAGTTGTGGCTTTGGGGCTCTAGAGTGCAGGCTTAGTAGTTGTGGCGCACGGGCTTCATTGCTCTGCAGTGTGTGGGAACTTCCCGGACCAGGGCTTGAACCTGTGTCCCCTGCATTGGCAGGCGGATTCTTAACCACTGCACCACCAGGGAAGCCCCTGACCAATTCTTAACGGCTTTCATTGTGACCACTCTAGTCCAGTTTTTACAATAGCCTCCTAATTGGTCTCTTTACTCTCTACCCTGTCAGAGCTCTGTGTGATCTGGCCCCTGCAATCTTTGCTCAGCCGTCATAGTCCATTTTCCCTCCCGTTCACTTTGCTCTAGCCTCACAGGCCTTCTCACTCTTCTTTGAGCAAGCTTACTTCTACCTCAGGGCCTTTGCACTTGCCCGCCTTGCATGGTCTTCCCTCACATATGTATATAGCTTTCTTCCTCACCCATTTCTCTTTTTTTTTAATTAATTAATTTATTTTTGCTCACGTTGAGTCTTCGTTGCTGCATGCGGGCTTTTCTCTAGTTGTGGCGAGCGGGGGCTACTCTTCGTTGTAGTGCGCAGGCTTCTCATTGAGGTGGTTTCTCTTGTTGCGGAGCATGGGCTCTAGGCATGTGGGCTTCAGTAGTTGTGGCACATAGGCTCAGCAGTTGTGGCTCACAGGCTCTAGAGCGCAGGCTCAGTAGTTGTGGTGCACAGGCTTAGTTGCTCCACAGCGTGTGGGATCTTCCCGGACCAGGGATCGAACCCGTGACCCCTGCATTGGCAGGTGGATTCTGTGTTTTGTTTGTTTGTTTGTTTTTTTGATACAGAAATATGTTTATTAATGCATTAAAACCAAATCTCATGATGAGTTTAAAAATTACTGTAATTTTGAAGCAGTGATAAGTATTAATGATATTTTGAAATATCTACAAAAAATGTAATATGATATGAAAATATCTGTTGCAGGTACTGTTAATACTACGATGGTTTGTAGTCAACATTCATAGTTGAAGTGGAAGGTGGATTCTTAACCACTGCACCACCAGGGAAGCCCCTCCTCACCCATTTCTGATGTTGCCTTATCAGAGAGGACTTTTTTTTCTTCACTTTGTAAAATACCATCTTCCTTCTTCCTCTGCCTTATTCTCTTTTTTACCTGCTTTATATTTCTTCATAGCTCTTAACACCATCTGATATATTTGTTTATTTTTGTCTTTTCTTCTCCCTTTGCCTCAAATATAAGCTCCAAGACAGCAGGGACATTGCTTTTATTACTGTTGTATCTCTGGCTCCTGGAACAGTGCTGGCACACAGTAGACAATAAATATTTGTTAAATGAGTAAATTAATAGCAGCAGCATGATCTGCATTTGTTATTTTATTTTATTTATTTATTTTTTTGCGGTACGCGGGCCTCTCACTGTTGTGGCCTCTCCCGTTGCGGAGCACAGGCTCCGGATGCGTAGGCTCAGCGGCCATGGCTCACGGGCCCAGCTGCTCCACGGCACATGGGATCTTCCCAGACCGGGGCACGAACCTGTGTCCCCTGCATCGTCAGGCGGATTCTCAACCACTGCGCTACCAGGGAAGCCCGCATTTGTTATTTTTAAAAGAATATAATGGTTTGAACACCTTTTTCCCAGGAACTTAGAGGTTTTTTTCCCCCTCAAATGCAATGTATATAAGGAATCCAGTAACCAGAAGTAGGATAGCAATGATGAAAGTATTTTATAGAATACCGCAATGAATATCAGTTCTGGAGTCAGACATATTCAAATTCCATTTCTTCCCCTTGCTAGCTGTGTGACCTGGGCAATTTAATTTCTCTCTGAAGACTTTAGCATTTTCCTTTATAAAACAGACTAATACCTACTTTATAGAGTGTGGCAGAGATTAAATGAGATATTATGCATAAAGCACTTAGCATAAGGTCTAATATATAATCACCTGAATATTAGCTATTATTAGTAGTACTTGGGTCAGCTCTAAGAACTTGAAAATAAGACTGATGTCTGAATCAGTGAGATCATGTATTATATTTCTGTCAGAGCAGAGTTATGTAAAATCACCTTAAAAAACAAAATGGTTTCTAGACCAGAGGGAATTTATTGTAGCCTAGTAGAAATATATGAACTTATCTAGAGGAGTAATGCATTCATCGTAAATTCCTTGTCCACAGTCAAACAGTGTTTATGACAGAGGCAAGAGAGAGTTTTAGTTGGCAGAGTGTGAGTATTCTGGTCCCATTGAAGAGATCATTCTTACTGTGGAAAGGAATACCTCAATCTATTTTAGTTTGTGGCCATGAAATAATCGATTCATCCCATTCCTTTTGTTCTGACTGCATGAGCCCTAAGCAACTTTCTGACTGTTATGTGATTTCCTCTGTAATTTTGTCTACAGGGAGAGAGAACGCACTGGTTCTTCAGAGTTAGAGTATTCTAGTTTTCCATTATAGTTTTTTCTCGCAATTAATAAACTGACATTCTGGTTTTATAGATCACTCTTTGTAAACTTTAGTAATGTGAGTTCAGCCTTGAGAGTGGTCTTTAAGTGTGGTGACAAAATTTGATTTCTGTGCCTGAAAAGCCAAAGCCATAATATTAGATGTATTAGATGCCACCCTTGGGAGATAGTCTACCCAGTTTTTTCTATGGCAAATATATACTCTTTTACACTTCCAGATTGTATGTTTATTAACACACATTGCTAAGAGTTGCCTGTCTTTTTAAAGGCATACTTGCATTGTTATGCATATAAATGGTTTATTAAAAACCACCCACCAACTTCAGACAAACCAAGTTTTCATTTGAGATCTTGCATATAAAAAGATTTCATTGGAAGGTTAAATTTTAAAATAATGTTTCAAACATTGTCACAGTTATCTTTGCAACTTGAAATTTTCATCCACATTTTGCAATTCTCACAAATGGTTGTTTGCAATGCAGAGGAACACCTGGGGTGTATTTGTCTAAGTTATTCAAATTTGTAAATGTTTGTTAGGTTTTTGAACAGAGTTATGTCATTGTGACTATCGGTGTCTTGGATTAAAAAGTATTACCAAAGATGGCCTAAAAATGATGACCTTAAAGATATCTAATATTCAATGAGATAAATTCTTCCTGTTATGAGGTGTTTGAGCTTTAGAACTCCAATAAAATGTACAGTTTTAAGGAAGTCATCCCACAGAATTACCTTATTAGCTAAGTTTATGAGGTCATACCATCTCAGACCTTTGAAAAAGATCAGAGTTTGAGTACTGTCTCTTTGGAATTGACATCAAGAGCTTCTTGAGTAATACATTTTTTCAACTTTATTTGAACTTCTGGCTTATGTATATTGTTTTCTCTGTGTGTGTGTGTGTGTGTGTGTGTGTGTGTGTAATAGATTCTGAACCCTTATAAAATGCTTACTGTTGCTACTTTGTTACATTTCTTAAAGTTTTATTAGTACTAGCTAATATTCTGAGTACTTCTGTTGTATCAAAAGCATAAAGCAAATTCACAATGTAAAGACCAGAATCTACATGGAAAACATATTGTGGAAAAATAAAAGCAGAACAGGGTAGCTTGGCACACGGAAGTGTAAATCTCTTCAAATTATTTTCAGCATTTTAACATTGTGCATTTTATTTAAGAAAAGATCCCTAGTTTTCCTAGGATTTTTGATGCTTGATTACAAAAGTTAAGAACTAGGAATCTAGAGGCAGAAAGAAACTTTATTATAACTATTTGGGATTTGGTTCATATTACTCATAGAAAGTGTTTTTATTCATCATATCTAATAAATATTCATATACGTTTTTCCATTTTTAATAAATAAAATAATTTTAATATCATTTTGGAAGTTAATTACTATTAGTGTGAGTGCATTCAGTATTTTAGAAATGTGGCACTAAAGAAAAACTCATCCGGGTCCATAAATAAGTTAATTTGAATGCATGTTGCTTGAGCATATACCACTACTTTAATAATAGAAGTAGTTCTGAAGATAGACTTGTCGTTTGACTTCCGATCAGTGTTCTTTCAGTTTCACTGATTATAGTTTAATTGAAAAATGTTTTCTCATTTCAGTAAATCTCAGTGAATGAATTAAGAAATATGTTTTTTATATATTTTGTAGTTCTTCTCGTTGAAAGATTCTACAAAATAAGATGGCTCTGATTTTCCACCTCATATATAAAGCAGCTACAATGTGGTTTGCTAATGAACTGCTGTGTCATTCAAACCTTCTACAGTTAGTGTATAATAGCAGGTTATGATTACATTTGTCATAGAAAGTAGATTTTCATTGTAGTTGTATTTCTTCCAAATTTTAAAGCATTTATAAATTCTGTCCATGAAATTATAAAAACCCAATCTATAGAAAGTTTAAATTTTAAAATAAATACAATTTTTTAGCTGCTCTGAAAGTATTTCAAAGCTGCTTTGTAAACATTGTTCAATGAGACTTGCTTTCATAGAAAAGAACTTCAGAAAGATTTAAAAATGCAAATCTGATGTCAGCACAAGGTATTCATTTTGTGTTGTGTCATTTGAAAATCTACAGGTTAATTTGTGTCTTAGTGTGGTTATTAGCAGTACAAAGGCAGCACAGTACTTGACTTTCTTGTTTCCTTTAAGTGAGGAATTTGCAGGAAACCTTGTTATGTTTCCAAGACCTTTCATAGATGGAGTCTCCTCCAGTAAGACACTTCTGTTTCTCATCTTCACCCTCTTTGGCTCTAGGACCTCTTCCTGATTTATTTCTAACTCCCATCTCTAGTTTTTATAGCCTTTTATTGCACTCAAGTAAGTTATCCTTTACCCTCTTATTACCACCATCTTATATTTTACAGATTTGGCTTGTATATATTTGTGATTTTCTCCTCTGATTTCATGGTTTTATACATTAGTATAATATGTCAGAATGCAGGTTTATCTAACCTTTATATCCGTACTGGTTAAATCCTCATTATATAGTACTGTACCTAATTTTAGAAGCCCCTCACCAAAGGGCAGGGATATGGAAACTGTTAAGAGAGTAGTACAGATGATTAGAGAGACAAAGCTTTCTTGTTCGCTGCTGTATCCCCAGCTCCTAAGACAGTGCTAGGGCACATAATAGGTGCTCAATAAATATTTATTGAATGAACAAAGGAATACTACTTTAAAAAATTTTTTTGTTTATTTTTGGCTGCATTGTGTCTTCGTTGCTGCATGCGGGCTTTCTCTAGTTGCGGTGAGCAGGGGCTACTCTACGTTGCGGTGTGCGGGCTTCTCATTTCAGTGGCTTCTCTTGTTGTGGAGCATGGGCTGTAGGTCATGCGGGCTTCAGTAGTTGTGGCACGTGGGCTCAGTAGTTGTGGCTTGTGGTCTCTAGAGTGCAGGCTCAGTAGTTGTGGCGCACAGGCTTAGTTGCTCCGCAGCATGAGGGATCTTCCCGGACCAGGGCTCAAACCCGTGTCCCCTGCATTGGCAGGCAGATTCTTAACCACTGCACCTCGAGGGAAGCCTAAGGAATACCACTTATGAACTATAATTATTCAGCTTTCAAAAGGAATGTCTCAGGGAAAAGCTGAGATTGGTATGTGGTTAATTATATGGAAAATATTGACAATTAGTTACATTCACCTTGGGGCTTTAAAAGAATCAGGTTTTGGCAATAAAGGTTTAAATTAGATTCATACATTTTGTACTTGTTTATCCCACTACCAGCATACACACACACACACACTATTTAGTCACCAACTTCAATAGATTATTCTTTCTTGTCCCCTTTGTTAGTCCTTTGCCTCTTAATTGGTTTCTTTACTTTCAGTTTCTTAATCCAGCACACTTGCAATTAGAGTTAACTTTCTGAAACAAAGTTGATTGTGCCACCTTCAGCAGCTAAGAGGATATACAACCCTTTTGTATGGCATATAAAGTTTATTCCCTGCCACTCCACAGTTTTCACATCTTCCTCTGCTCTATCTATGACACATTGTTCATTGTTTTCCAAGCAGACCAGGTGGCGTTCTACCTTTATAACATTTTATATGCTGTTCCTTATACCTAAAATGCCATTTTGTCACCAGCAGTTTTTTTTAGAGGAAGGTTTCAATTTTTTTTTCCCTGAGGATGTTTCAGTCATTGACTATTAGATTTTAGGTACTTGCAGTTAAGCCTTTAAAGGCAAGATTAAGCCCGATGACCCCACCTGCTATTGAAAGAAATGACTCAATTCTGTTAGGAAGAGACTGTTTTCTTGGTGCTGAGTACTGTTCCAGGAACTGAAGCATCTTCCCTGCTGGAAGGTGCTTATACTCTATACTCTGCTACCAAAGTGTTTTCTCATTTCTACTAATGTTTTTGGGTTAGCATTTAGTGGCAAGAAAATGACCAATAGTAATTGCAATTTCTAATTATCAACAGGTAAAAGAACTTAAACATTCAAACAAACTAGAAATAACAGACATCAAACTGGAGGCAGCAAGAGCTAAGAGTGAGCTAGAAAGAGAAAGGAATAAAATTCAAAGTGAACTGGATGGTAATATATGATTTCCCATGCTTTTTACTGTTACTTTCACATATAAACTCAAATTACTAAAATAGATCAAACTGAAGTTTATTTCCAATTTTAAGCTTAATTGAATTTTAATTTTAGAGCACACATATGTATTGTTTTTATTTGTATGTTAAATGTTCATTCTGTGATGTAACTTTTAAAAAAACAATCTTATGGTTATATCATTGTTATTTGATTAATACATAAATTAAGTGAAACTTTATAGATAGGATTCCATACTTCCTGGGTATATAACTTAAAATCTGTTTAGATCATGTGATTATTAATATCAGACCATTTAAAATCTAAAGAATATATAAGTGGGTTCCAGGTCCAATTTTTAAGTTTAAAATTTTTTTTATGTAGACCCTAGGCCAGTTATTGGGCCTAGTTCAGCCTAAGCTTATTTTTAAACTCCAATTTAGTCTTAGAATGTCCTTCTCATCAAGATTTCTCAGAAATTATATTATTTCTGACTTTTATTAAGTACTTAAATAAGCTGCCTGGACCTGCAGCTGTCATGAAGTTGGTCTCTAGTTGAACTGGCCTCTAGTTTCAGCTTCAGACAGAGCTTATGATGAATGACTATTTTCATTATTAATTTCTACTTGATGTTGACTCATGGATTTTCACAGAGTTAGGGAGCATATTTTCTTTGGAACTTAAAGAGTTTGAGATCCAGTTTTGCATTCTTTTTAAACTTTGAGTTAGATATGAATTTGTTTTAGTTATTCCATATGCAAAATACTTGTCATTTCATTACGAGGAAAATTTGTGAATTCATTGGACAAACTTGAAAGTGTCCAATTTGTATTAGATATCTAACAGTTCTGATAAGTTTCAAAAGCTTCTGTGATTTTATTCATTCTGCTTTCCAGCTAGCTTTATGATGATGCTGTCTGTGGGATTTAGGTTACAGAACCCTTTTAAAAGTTAAGTATTTAAACCTCTTTCAGTATTACCCAGGTTGATGTCCCCAGCTCTCACGATCCAAATGAGTAAATGTATATAACCTTTTGTTAAAGTGTTTCTGTGTGAGTGCTTAATAAAATGACAAATTAAGTCTGAGTAGTAGTCTTTTTCGTTAAGAAAAGTTTACCAACAAAGTAAAGATCTTTGAGATGTGTATCTGGAGAGACTTACTTTCTATATTCTTTTGTCTTATCAGCTTACGAATATTTGCTGTTAATTGCAATTTTTCTTCTTAATAACATTGAATACAGTACAGTTTTCTCCTTTAAAAAAAAATACTAGGATTACAGTCAGACAATGAAATTCTCACATCAGCTGTTGAACACCACAAAGTGCTTTTAGTAGAAAAGAACCGTGAATTAATACGTAAAGTACAAGCTGCCAAAGAAGAAGGTTACCAAAAACTTGTGGTATTACAAAATGAAAAGTAAGTACCTAATTACCTTATTTTGTGTTAAATCTCCTTGCAAATGAAAACATTTTGCTGTCATATCATCCTTATTGTAGTTCTTGTAATATAATTATCATCTGTTGTTTTAGGCTAGAACTTGAGAGCAGATTAGCGGATTTAGAGAAAATGAAAGTGGAACATGATGTCAGGAGGCAATCTGAAAAGGATCAGTGTGAAGAGAGATTGCGAGCTTCACAGATGGCAGAAGAGTCGGCCAGGAGGGAACTTCAGAGTATTAGGTTATATATGCATATTTTTTTAAACTTCATTTTGAAATAATCTCATAGCCAACAAAACATTGTAAAACTAGTACAGAGTATTCCCATATAATTTTCACCCAGATCTCCATATCTGAATTATTTTGATACCTTTGTTGGTTTCAGTTGGCCATATGTGAGTGTGTCTGTTTCTGGACTCTGTTCTATTCCATTTATCTGTATGTCTGTCTTGACACCAATATCACACTCTCTTGACTACTGTAGCTTCATGGTAAGTTTGATTCAGGTAGTGCAAGTCTTCTACCTTGTTCTTTTTTGGCAAGATTGTTTTGGCTCTTCTAGGTCCTTTGCCTTTCCTTGTAAATAATCAGCTTATAACCATTTTCAAAAAGGCTTAAGATTTTGATTGGGATTGCACTGAATTTGTAGCTCAGTTTGAGAAGAGTTGTCATCTCAACAGTTTTGAGTCTGTCCAATCCATGAATATGGCCTATCTCTCCATGTATTCCGGTCATCTTTAATTTCTGTCATCAGAGTTCTGTAGTGTTCATTGTATATATCATGCTCATATTGTGTTACATTATAATTCTAAGCATTTTTATGCAATTATCAGTGGAGTTATGTTTTAAAATTTTACTTTCTAATTGTTTATTGCTGACATATAGAAATATAGTTGAGGGGCTTCCCTGGTGGCACAATGGTTAAGAATCCGCCTGCCAACTCAGGGGACACCGGTTCGAGCCCTGGTCTGGGAAGATCCCACATGCCACAGAGCAACTAAGCCTGTGTGCCGCAACTACTGAGCCTGCACTCTAGAGCCCGTGAGCCACGACTGCTGAGCCTGTGTGCCACAGCTACTGAAGCCTGCACTCCTAGAGCCCATGCTTCGCAACGGGAGAGGCCACTACAATGAGAAGCCCATACACTGCAACGAGGAGTGGCCCCCGCTCGCTGCAACTAGAGAAAGCCCGCGCACAGCAACAAAGACCCAGTGCAGCCAAAAATAAAATAAATAAAATAGATACAACATTAAAGAAATAAAAAATGTTTAAGAAATATAGTTGATTTTTATGTATTGACCTTGTATCCTATGACCTTACGGAAGTCACGTATTTTCTACTAGCTGCTTTGTGGGTTCTTAGTTTTCTAACGTCATGTTGTATATTGTATTTCCTTTTAGTTTACTTGTTCATTTTTTGGTTTTGGTGTGTTTTTTTGAGGGTTTAAGTAGGTTTTATTTTTTTGATAGTATTTTTTTCAATAGATCTTTATTGGAGTAAAATTTTTTGAGTTGGGAATTTAATTCAACTAATGTTCATTCTTTCATCTTTATTGGTAAAAGTATCATGCTGAGAATTTTCTTATCACTGCTTTTTAAATGTATCATATAGATTTTGATATGCAGTGTTTTAATTATCATTATTTTTTAGAAATTCCCTAATTTCAATTTGCATCTTCCTTTTCACCCAAGAAGCAATAGAAGGTATAGTTGTTTAATAGAAGGTGAAACTAATAGTTTTCTAGGGCTGCCACAACAAAATACCATAGACAGGGTAGTTTAAACAACAGAAATTAATTTTCTTACAGTTCTGGAGGCTAGAAGCCTCAGAGCTCAATGTGTTAGCAGATTTAGTTTCTCCTAAGGCCTGTCTCCTTGGCTTGCAGATTGGTTACCTTCTTACTGTGTCCTCACAGGGGCTTTCCTCTGTGTGCATGTATCCCTGGTACTTCTCCCTCTTATAAGGACACCAGTCGTAGGATTAGGACCCACCCATATAACCTCATTTAACCTTCGTTACCTCTTTAAAGGCCTTGTCTCCAAATACAATCACGGGTAAGTGATTGAAGGATTTTGAATTTCCAGGTGATAGGGCTTTCTTGTTTATTTTGTTGTTAAATTTTAGTTTTATTTCATTGTGGTCAGAGTATTGATTCTGTTATTTCTGCTTTATGGAACACTCTAATGTTTTCCTTGTGACCTAATATATCAAGGCCAGGACTACGGTAAAGCCAGTGAGGCACCCAGGGTGCAAAATTTAAAGAGGTACTCACTCTTATGTGTTGACATTGGACTTGCAGGAAACCTGGGGTGTGTCTCCTTAAATTTTTCACTCTGGGCACCTCACTTGCCTTATCTCAGTCTCAGACCTGTAATACATGATTGATTTTTATGAGTGTTACATAAGGACTAGTAAAGAAAGTACTCAATTATGAGTATAAAGTTTGAAATATACATCCATAAGATCTACCTTACTAACTATGATGTTCAGGTCTTCTGTATACTTTTTTTTGTCCACTTCATGTGTCTTGTACAAAGAGTGATATATTAGTCTCCTATTATTGTGTTAGTGTGTTTCTATCTATGACTCCTTAAATTTCTTGTAATTTTTTTGCTTCGTAGGTGATTGATATATTATTTGGTATATAGATAATCATAACAGTTATACTTTAATTATGAATTGTGGCTTTTAGCATTTAAAAGCACTTTTCTTTTTGTCATTTAATTTTTTTTGCTTGAATTCCACCTTGTTTGATATTGTTATTACTCCTGTTTTATTTTACAATTGTTGATCTGTTTTTTCATAGATTTCTGACAACTGTTGCTGTAGATTTTTTTAGGTGCATATATATTCATGGTTACTTGTTATTTTTCCTTTAATGTTTTATCTTGAATTTTATATGGTTTAATATTAACATTTCTACTGTTTCTTTCCTTTTGTTCATATTTGTGGTACATCTTTTCACTTTATTTTCAGCTTTATTTATTGTTTTATTTTAAATGTGTCCCTTATGGACAAAAATATTACAATACCTTTTAATACAGGTAATTACAGGTAATACAGGTAATTACAATACCTCTCCCACAACGGGAGAGGCCACAACAGTGAGAGGCCTGCGTATCACACACACAAAAAAGATTTGAATGATAGTTTCTTGAGCAGTATGTTAACTCATTGCGGAGCACAGGCTCTGGACGCACAGGCTCAGCGGCCATGGCTCACAGGCCCAGCCGCTCCGCGGCATGTGGGATATTCCCGGACCGGGGCATGAACCCGTGTCCCCTGCATCGGCAGGCGGACTCTCAACCACTGCGCCACCAGAGAAGCCCCTAAGGTTACTTATGTAATTATCCCTTAGAATCCTAAATGTAATGATCTTAAATCATGGACTAATTTTCTTCTTAAAAAAAATAAAAAATCTCCTATCAGTTATGAATTCTAACCCAGCACTGCTTCAGCAAAGTGAACTGAAGAAAATTTTGTAGATCATCTCTTATAGTCTACCAAAATGGTGTTCTTACTCCTTTCATGTTTAATGATAGTCAGATACTCTTCACCAATGGTTTCTTTGGCTTCAGTTTTTATAGGTAGGGCATTTTTGTTTCTCTTCATATCTACATAATTATTTAGAAAGTATTCAGGCCACTAACGCTTTCATAACTCGGTCTTGTTTCTTGTTGATTTATCATGTGTATCCAAAATCTCGACCAGAGCTGAGATATACTTGGGGCCTAAGTTTTCTAACTCTGGACTGGAGCTAGGACCCATGGTGTTTTCTCCCCTATTTTCATCTCCATGGTTTTGTAGAAAGAAACCTTTATTAACTTGGTAACCTAAAAGCTCCAAGTTAATAACAACCTTAAACATTTAAGGGAGAAATGCCCAGAAAGTTTGAGGGAGTAATAGTATAGCTAGAATTACAGAATAAGAGTATGATTGGTACTGTCAAAGGAGCACAGGAAGAGCAAGACTGGTCCTCTTCCTTTAGGTCCATTGTTTCTGGTGTTTGTATGTAAATATCTCAGGAGCAGTGTATTTTATTGTTTCTTCCATATCATATTGTCCAACCACCTTGTGCATTTAAAATGTGTAATCCAGGATTTGGGTTGGTTCATTCAGTCCAACAACAGATACTTACTGAATTTTTTTTTTAATAGATCTTTATTGGAGTATAATTGCTTCACAATACCATGTTAGTTTCTGTAGCACAACAAAGCCAATCAGCCATATGCATACACATGTCCCCATATCCCCTCCCTCTTGAGCCTCCCTCCCACCGTGTCTATCCCACCCCTCTAGGTCATCGCAAAGCACCGAGCCGACCTCCCTGTGCTATGCTGCTGTTTCCCACCAGCCAACTATTTTGCATTTGGTAGTGTATATATGTCGATGTTACTCTCACTTCGCCCCAGCTTCACCCTCCCACCCCATGTCATCAAGTCTGTTCTCTATGTCTACCTCTTTATTCCTGCCCTGCAACTAAGTTCATCAGTACCTTTTTTTTTTTTTTAGATTCCATATATATGCGTTAGCATACTGTATTTGTTTTCCTCTTTCTGACTTCACTCTGTGTGACAGACTCTAGGTCCATCCACCTCACTACAAATAACTCAATTTTGTTTCTTTTTATGGCTGAGTAATATTCCATTTTGTATATGTGCCACATCTTCTTTATCCGTTCATCTGTCAGTGGTCATTTAGGTTGGTTCCATGTCCTGGCTATTATAAATAGTACTGCAGTGAACATTGTGGTGCATGTCTCTTTTTGAATTATGGTTTTCTCAGGGTATTAGTGTTTAAAGCACAGCCCTAGGCCTTTGAGAATATTGTCTTCCCAAGAAGCATTTCTAATTGGGTTGAAAAGGCATGCTAATAATGCTAAACTATATCTAGTACGTGCCAAGCAAATTATATTTGAGGTAAATGAAGGATTTTTAAAAGGGAAGTTTGAGGGCTTATCCTGTCAGAGCTAATTAAGTGTATAGTCTTTCTCATGAGGTTAGTTAGTCCCTTGGTCACCAGGGATACACTGTGTTTTAAGGTTTTGGCTGAGAATGTATCATTCCTTTTGAAAAGGACACAAATTGTGTAAGTGTGCATTCATCTCAGGGATGAAAACTCATATTTTATAGAATACAGTATGGTGTCTGTACTAGATAGTTTTCTTTTAAATTCTGAATTTAAAATCAGTATAATTACGGCATAATGAAGTGGGAGACAGAGATACTTACTTGGGTGTGAGAAGACCTGGGTCTTATCTTGATTTGGCTACTTGGTAGCTGTGTGATTTGGGCCTAACTTTGCTAAGCCTCAACCTCTTCTTCTGTATTATCTGGAATTATAAAGGTGACTCTGCTTACTTCCATACAACTGTTATGAGAAATTATTACAACTGGCCAACCTTAATTAAATGCCTGTTATACTATAGACATCATGGTAGGCATTTAGGATACATTTAGGAGCTCTATAACCCAGTAGAGTGAAGGTGAAGTAGCAGTATATCTGACAGCATTTTGTAAATTGTGAAATACTGTATGGCTATAAGATAGCTTCTCCTAAACTGGACTCCTTTCTCCTGCCTTACTGACCCACTAGGCACTCCTCCACCAAAGCCATTTTTTCAGGCTGTTCCCTGTGTTTATCAAGATCCTACCCACCAGAGTTTTATCTCCATGTAGTAGTCTCTCATCCTTCTAGATAGACTTGATTTCTCATCTTCTCTATGCCCATAGTTTGTAGATTTTTCCATAGCAAAAGCAGAAATTTGTTACATTTTAATTATATGTGGACACAGCTTAGTTGCCTGAAGTCAAAATCTTTGTCTTTGAATCTATCACTTTATATAGCACAGTGCCTTGTGTCAATATGGGCACTCAATAATATGATTGTCTAATTCAGTGAAATATATGAACTATGGATTTTTAATAATGTCGTTTGTTGGGTTGTGATTTTTAGGTTAAAACTTCAACAACAAATTGTGAATATTGAAAATGCAGAGAAAGAAAAAAATGAAAATTCTGACCTGAAACAGGTATTATTTTAGCAAACATTTTGCTTTTATTTTTTTAAGTGCTTCTTTAAATCTGTTTTTGAATCTTTATTGGAATTGTATATATAAATATTCTGAAAATATCACTCCAATTGATAATGAATTGATGAAGTTGATATGTAAAGTGTTTAGACCTCTTTAAGCTCTTGTTTAGTAAGCTGCTTTTGTTTTTCTTAAGATATTTATATGCTGTGGCTCATAATGAATTTTTTTAAAATTATAGTTTAAAGGGCAGTATTTTGAATTACTTGTGTGATTGACTTGTAACTTTGCATTTCTTATTCCATGAGCTATTTTTTATTATATCCCTATGAAATCTAAGAGTTGTATTTATGGAAGGAAATTCATATTTTAATTAAAGTTGTTTGGGTTCGGGAAAGATTTATATGGGCAAAACAAATCATGAGGAGTGAAAATTCCATTTTTAGGATTTATGCTTGCATGCTAGCTGGCATTGCTTTGCATGTATAGTTATGGTTTCTAAGTTCCAAGTAGGAGGGCATAATGTGTGATACTCTGAGAGAAGTTATCTAGTTTCATTGACATTGGGCTTTCTGTCATCCTGTAGATATGGAGAAGTATTAAGCTCTTTGAAAGTTGCTTGTTCAACCAGCTGTAATACAAGTTTTATATTTACCGCTGCAGTTAAAAGGACTGAATAGTTCTTCATGGAGAAATTCATTCTAAAATAGAAATCTGAGACATACCTTTTTACTTTATTCTTCTGACAGTTGCTCTTTGGACCTATACAGTTCTGTATGTGGCTTTGCTACCATCAGGAAGTAATGGAATTATTTCCCATTTATTGCGTAAAGAATCTGGTTTATTTTGGCTCTTGAGTCTTGTAATGGATTCTTTTGATCTGAAGTCACTTGACTCTCTGCCTCCAAACTTCTCTCAAGAGAATGGCTTAGAGAGGTAGAAGAAAGTGAAAGAAAAATGAATACTTGTTTATTAATTGGTAAAATGGCTTTTGCAAGAATTAGGTGTAAATATGTCCCAAATGAATTATTTGGATAAGACTTAAGAGCAGTGTGAATCTCCTAGCCTGTTAATCTGTAACTAGATAATTAGCTACTTTTAATGAGAAAAAGTACTCCCAGATAAAGGTAAACTGGGATGAAGAAGCCTGACATTTCCCAGTTTGATAAATGGTTCTAGAGGCCAAGGAATCCCTACCATTCATTAGGTTTCTCAGAGCATCTTTCTTCTGCCCAACACTCTATAAAATGCTTAAAAACTACTCAAAAACAATGTGAGAATGATCCTACCTGCATTTATGATTCCTGACTATTCAGAGAGCAGAACCTTTGGAAGGGTTGCTAATCACAATGTTGTGGGAGTGGGAGAATGGATTTTCTTAGCAGCTTTCCCAGCTTACCTTTTAAAATCTGTTCTTTCCTCGGAGGCTAGGAGACTAATATTTGGATTCTCTTTGCTCACCTCCCTGCTCTCCTTCTAATGACACTTCTCCCCATTTCTAGTACCTCTTCTGGCCTGCTTATTTGGGGAAGAAGAGAGAGGACTCAGTGGCAGATTGAGGAATAGGGTTCTTGATGGTCTCTGATTATATTAAGATACGATCCTAATGCTGCTGCCTTTTTTTTTTTTTAACGTTTTTATTGGGGTATAATTGCTTTACAATAGTGTGTTAGTTTCTGCTTTATAACAAAATGAATCAGTTATACATATACATATGTCCCCATATCTCCTCCCTCTTGCATCTCCCTCCCTCCCTATCCCACCCTGTAGCTGGTCACAGAGCACCAAGCTGATCTCCCTGTGCTATGCGCCTGCTTCCCACTAGCTATCTATTTCACATTTGGTAGTGTATATATGTCCATGCCACTCTCTCACTTCGTCCCAGCTTACCCTTCCCCCTCCCCGTGTCCTCAAGTCCATTCTCTAGTAGGTCTGCATCTTTATTCCCGTCTTGCCCCTAGGTGCTTCATGACCTTTTTTTTTTTTTTTTTTAGATTCCATATATATGTGTTAGCATATGGTATTTGTTTTTCTCTTTCTGACTTCACTCTGTATGACAGACTCTAGGTCCATCCACCTCACTACAAATAACTCAGTTTCCTTTCTTTTTATGTCTGAGTAGTATTCCATTGTATATATGTGCCACATCTTCTTTATCCATTCGTCTGTCGATGGACACGTAGGTTGCTTCCATGTCCTGGCTTTTGTAAATAGAGCTGCAGTGAACATTGTGGTACATGACTCTTTTTGAATTATAGTTTTCTCAGGGTATATGCCCAGTAGTGGGATTGCTGGACCGTATGGTAGTTCTATTTTTAGTTTTTTAAGGAACCTCCATACTGTTCTCCATAGTGGCTGTATCAATTTACATTCCCACCAACAGTGCAAGAGGGTTCCCTTTTCTCCACTCCCTCTCCAGCATTTGTTGTTTGTAGATTTTTTGATGATGGCCATTCTGACCGGTGTGAGATGATATCGCCTTGTAGTTTTGATTTGCATTTCTCTAATGCTGGTGCCTTTTATAATTTCATTTCAGGGTGTCCTGAAGGGCACATCAGTTGGGTGTGGCATATGTGAGGGAAGATGCTTAGTGTCCTCTGTGTCTCTCATATTCTATTGCATTTGTTTAGTGGCCTTATATTTCTCTTCTTTCTTCTCTTTTAAGCAAATCAGTAGTTTGCAGATCCAAGTGACCTCACTTGCACAGTCAGAGAATGAGTTGCTGAATTCAAACCAAACACTGAAGGAAATGGTGGAGAGGTTAAAACAGGAATGCCGAAATTTAAGAAGCCAAGCTGAAAAAGCACAACTAGAAGTTGAAAAGTAGAGTTTGCTCTTTTTTTTTTTATGTACAAACTGTTTCTTCTTTCTGCTATATTATATATAGTTCTTTTAATGATGATTCCAGTGTTGACTGTATTTTGGGAACTAGTTACAAATACCGCATTGACAGTGTACAGTGGTCTTAGGTAATGTATTTTCTGTTTCTAGAGATGAGCTTTATGGACTCTTGAATTGATTTTAAAAAAAAAAAAGAAAAGAAAATAGACATCTAAGGAAGAAAACCTTTTAAAATTCTGCCTGACCCCACAGTATTAGGAAAACCTTCAAAGAAACACTTATGTATTCATTGAGTAAATCAATACATTTCTTACTTCAAATATCTAAATTCTTCTGAATGCCAGAGAACAGAAACAAAATTTTTGATGTGTATAGCTTACTTCTTAGAATTACAGTTATAATCTTTTGGATTTTCCCTTTGAAAAGTTCATTTACTTGTTTATATTTTTTGATTTTGAAATCTCTTAGTAGTAGACAGTCTAGTAAACTGGTAGGGAGATGAATTTGGTGACCAAGATCTTATATTCCCTGGAAAATGTTGTTTATATATGGTAGAAAACTACTATTTTGTATTTGCTTTGTTATTATAACATGTCATTATTATAAGTTTTTGAATCTATGAAACATTATTTTCACAGTTTTTCTTCTGAAGGCTACCTTGCCACATAAAACCTTTTCCTTATTTTTCTATTATTTAATATTTTAAGGCTTGTCCATGGACTCATATATGTGGTTGAATTTCAAGAAAAGGAAGTAAGCAAGATAACTATCCATAATGTGTTGTGATGTTCCACAGGGTCCAAATTATTTTGCTTATATTTTGCAAATAATAGGAATTTGTATCTTGGGATCCTCAAGTGATTTGAAATGTGCTTAAGAATTCCAATCATAGTATAGCTAGCAAATGTAACTAACTTATTGGTTTCTGAATGTTATTCATAGGATTATATAGCAGAAAATAGCTGGACTTGGGGTCAATAGAATGTGATTTTGATCCCAGCTAAGATACTTAAAATCTGTTTGACCTTAGTCATGCAGTCTGACTCCTCAGGGTTTGTATATCTCATTTGTACTGCCTGTAGTGATGATACTAAAAATCATAAAGTATACAGAAGAGCTTTAAAGATGTAAGTTGTTATGGTGTTACTATAAAATACCATTTATATGAATTTTACTCTAGCCAGGAAACATACCACATTAAGACTTGATACCAAGGTTGATTTTAAACCATCTTTATTAGGCCCACTTTTTAATAGCTTGGTGGTATCATGGTTTAAAGCTGATTATCAGTTGTTTGTCCTGTCCCCCCGTTAACTAGGTATAAGTCTTTAAGCAAGTTAGTTAACAGCTCTAAGCCTCAGTTTCCTCAGCTATAAAATGGAAATGATAGACGTACCTAACTCAGGGGTTACTGTGAAGAATAAATGATGTAGTACACGTACTGTTCTAAGCCCAGTGGCTGGCTCATAGGAAATACTCAGTAATGGTGGTGATAGCAGATACGTGGCCATGCAAGAATGCCTGTGTTGGATTATGAAGGCTGTGGGTGAAGTAGGTAGTGAGTTTGATTATACTTGCGGTAATATCTCTTCTAAGAGTTAACATCTCATGTTTTGCGTACGTTCTTCTGACAGGGCATTGGAAGAGAAGCAAGTACAGTGGTTGGAAGAAAAGCATAGGCTTCATGAACGTATCACTGACAGAGAAGAAAAGTATAATCAAGCTAAGGAGAAATTGCAGCGAGCTGCAATTGCCCAAAAAAAGGCAAGTGGTTCTCATTAAAGTGATTTCTATAGAGTAAAAGCATAACTATTTTAGGAGTATAAGATGTATAATTAAAACTGAGACTTTACGGGTATGTTCAGTTTGATATTTAAACATGACATTTTGCTGTCACATTGTAAAGATAAATTGGGAAAATGCAAACTGCTCAACAGGTTTATTTCTAAATGTTGTATACAAGTCAGTTTTTCAGAGTATGCATTTTTCCACAGAGACAGTGGTTTTCATTGATAAAGTTTCTAGACCAGCCCATACAAGTGTCATTTAACTCATTCGCACTTAAATTACAGGGTGATTAGGCCTGTTTCAACTGTGCTTAACTAATATTTTTAACATTGTTTTTGTGGTTACAATACTTTTTTGTTTCCAACTCAGGAATATAGAAGCAAGTATCTCATTGCCCCAGCAGAAGGAACTAGGACTCCCCTGGCTTCTGAAACAGCCATGATAGTTCCCACAGCCATGATCTTTTTAAAGCTTCATCTTTGCAGGCATATTTTCTCCAGAACCTAAAAACTTTCTTTTCTTGGAACTAATCCAGGGCATCATGGAACTAATGTAACCAGATGATTCATCTAAGTCAGTGGTTTACAACTTTTTTTCTACTCAACAAACCCAAGGAATGTAGCATAGCCCCATCAGTAACCATGGCTCTCCATGGCAGCGATTCAGCAGTTATTTTTAGTAAGATTGGCGCATGTGTGTTGGGGGAAGGGAAAGGAAGTATTTTAAAAAAAAATCCCACAAATGATTTGGATATGTCTCCATTTGATAAGTTCCTTTAGTAGTGGCATTGGTTGTGGGGAAGTGAGGAGGTCTGAAATGAGAGGAATTCGTACTCTAGACATAGGCACACCAGTGTCTTAATGTTTGTATGTTTATTGGTAAGGTTAGCTGTTCATATTTGCATAAGAGAAGAGAACTGTATATCATTTACATATTCTGAATTTGGAAATCAAGGACACAGTTTTTAGTTACCTGTTTACATTAATAGATATAACTGCCAAATTCATCCTGATAGTTGGAGTGACAACATGAGGAGTCTTAAAGTCATTGCTTCCCCACTTTCTTGCTTTATGAATGCTGCTTTTCTCTTTCCATTATGCTAAAAGTAGCATAATATTGAGATTAGAAAATAGCACTTAACGATATAGGATCCCAGCGTTTTATACTCAAATATAAATACTTACGTTGTTGTTTCATTGTTTTTTCCCCCTGTATCACTTCTCTCTCTTTCTTTCCATATAAGTACTGAGCAGCGTATGGGTATTGATGGGATTTTAGTGAAGTTATTTCATGGCTTGGGATGATCTCCGAAATCCTACTTATGCTTCCTTGTACTGTTTGAAGCCTAAAAGCATCTGATGCCAGATGAGCTAGAAATCATAAGAAATTATAAGAGCTGATTTTATCTTTCACAGAAAAAACTTTTTTGTTGGGGTTTTAGAGATAAGTGTCTTAGAGATCAGATTCTAATTATTGAGGCTAGGTTGGGTTGACTTCTTTTGGAGCAAAAGTGACATCCAGTGGTGAGAGAGGTTATCAGCTAATCATAGGTATACCAGAAAGGGGAGGAGGTGATTTTTTTTTTTTTTTTAATTTTATTTATTTATTTTTGGCTGTGTTGGGTCTTCGTTTCTGTGCGCGGGCTTTCTCTAGTTGCGGCGAGCGGGGGGCACTCTTCATCGCAGTGCGCGGGCCTCTCACTGTCGCGGCCTCTCTTGTTGCGGAGCACAGGCTCCAGACACGCAGGCTCAGTAGTTTTGGCTCACGGGCTTTGTTGCTCCGCGGCATGTGGGATCTTCCCAGACCAGGGCTCAAACCCATGTCCCCTGCATTGGCAGGCAGACTCTCAACCACTGCACCACCAGGGAAGCCCAGGAGGTGATATTTTAAGAAACGTGCGAAGTAACCTTGCATCAGTATTGACCTAGGATGAATGTTTTTCCTACTGAAATAACTGCCAAATTATGGGGGTGAATATAGTAAACACCTGTTTTACTTTTAAAAATGTGACCTGTGGATAATGGTTTTAAGTTGCAGGAAATTGTTAAACTCAATTCAGTAAAAATTATGACCCAGAGCTGTCCCATTATGTGGAGCACTGCCCTGTAGGCTTACAACTTTACCTCAATTAAAGTGGAAAAGCAGATAGTACATGTGACATAGAAATACTGTAAAAAGTATATAAGTATGTATAATTTTAGGGCTGGGGGATCTTAGCATTCAGATAGTTTTTACAGATTTGGAAACTGAAGTGGTAGGGAGCCAAGATCATTGACTAGTTAGGAACGCTGTGACTAAAGTCTACATTTTTCTATTCTTAATCCTGTGCTTTTTCTGCACTGTTAACTCTTTTAATTTCCCCCTTTCTTTGATTCGAGATACTTTACTGCTTTTCTCTTCATTATAACCATAATCCACATGAGTCTTATTTCCTGTGGCAGAATAATCACTATAAAATTAATTTTTAAAACTCAAAACCCTTTTCCCATTCAAGTTAAATATAGTGCTTCTGTATGAAACTGTTGGCTATAAGATTACATAAATATGATTCGTAAAATTGCAACAGACTTTTTTAAGTTTCTTAGATGACAAAGATCATAACTTTCTTGTGTAGTAAGACTTCAATTAAGTCACAAAATATTAACTCTAGGGCGGAAATCATAGTCCTTTAGAGTTACTTTCCTGTGAGAGGTTCTTACAACTGGGGAGTAGCAGCTTTATTTTTTTTCCCCCAGGCTAGGTAAGATGGCTTCATTTACAGCTCCAACCTCCTAAGCACAGAGATTATGTCATTTCTGGTAAGTGTTTTTAGGTAGAGTCTTTGTTCAATGATATTTTGCTGTGTTGATTTGTTTGGAAAAGTTGGACCGGGTATCTTGAGTTGGATGTCCTTCTGTAATTGATGACTTCTCTGTATGTTGTTCCCCACACTCTGTTGAAATGTGAGTATGAAGAGAGATCTCTTGGTATGAGGACAATGAGTTGTGCTTTTCCTTTTGAGGTGCTTGAAATGAGAACTTATTATTTTTATTCTAAGGTATATCTCTAAAATAATTCTTGGTTAGATGTTATGAACGGTTTTGAGAAAGAAATGAACCATAGTCTTGAAGTTATAAAATATCTATTGAATATGCTGTGTGGCCTGGCATTATGTTATACACCGAGGGGAAAATAGAAGCCATGATTAATTCCTGCCCTTGATGACCATATAATCTAATTGGAGAAATAAAATAGCATGCAGTACCTAAAGAATCTATTAGTCATTTCCATGTGATCTGTGTGGACACTAAAGTTTGAGAACTACTGTGCTAGAGAGAAGAAAGCCTTAAGACAGGGAGACTAGTCAGGAAGCTATTTATAATAATCTTAAAATGAGGTAAGAAGTCTGGAATTTGGGCTTGCAATATAGAATGAAGGTGAAGGATGACTCCTAGAAGTATTCCAAAGGAAAAAATGAACAGAATATAGTGCTAAATAAGAAGAAAGAGAAAAATACAAAGTATTTTAGCTATGAGAGGATACAGAGGAGTTGTCATGATGGAATAAAGACCATGTGTCAGTTGAGTAGAAAGAGAAGATACATTTGACTAAACACATGTCAGGTATGAACTGATGGTAGTGCATCCACATAGACTTTTTTTTTTTTTTTTTTTTTGGCTGCACTGTGCAGCATGTGGAACTTCCCTGACCAGGGATCAAACCCGTGCCCCCTGCAGTGGAAGCGCAGAGTCCTAACCACTGGACCGCTAGGGAAGTCCTGTCCTAGACTGTTAAGTGAAGATATCATGTAGATTAACAGAAATAATGGAATGTAAAGCGTGGAGATCAGTAATTCAGCTTAGGGATGTATAATTAGACGCTTGAGATTTTGAGAACTGTTGAAGAATAAAAGGACTAAGAACTAAGTTGACTTGGAAAGAGGAGCTGGATTTAGTAGAGGAATGGTCATAGAAGTAGAAGCTATAGTATGGTGTTATAGAAGCCACAGGAAAAGAAAGGAATCAAAGGTAAATGGTCGTTATTATTAAAGAGAGTTCATTGAATTTGGCTAGAAGGTGATAAAAGGAAAATTTCAGCTTTGATTCTTGCATCAGTATTCTTTTGATTTTTCTTTAACTCTTTTGTGTTGTAATGTGTGTAACAACTAAGGCATCCATTTGATAGACCTGTGATTGTATTGGACTGATAAAATCAAAATTACAATCATTTCTTACAGCCACTTTGTCCTGTGGACTTTCATTTCTTTCAGTAGAATATCATTCTTCCAGTTACTTTGTCTTCAAACCTTTGATTCATCCTAAGGGCTCCCTTTCCCCAAATATAATCAGTCACTGTATTCGTTTCCTAGGTCTGCTATAACAAATTACTACAAACTGTGTGGCTTAAAACAACAGAAATTTATAATCTCACAGTTCTGGAAGTTAGAAGTCCAAAATCAAGGTGCTGATAGGGCCATGCTCCCTCCAAAGGCTCTGGGGAAGTATCTGTTCCATGCCTCTCTCCTAGCTTGTGGTGGTTGCTAGCAATCCTTGGTGTTCCTTGGCTTGCAGACACATCACTTCAGTCTGTGCCTCTCTCTTCACGTGGTGTGTGTCTGTCTCTGTATCCAGATTTTTCCCTTTTCCTAAGGGCACAAGTCAATATTGGATTTAGGGCCCACCCTAATCCAGTATAACCTCATCTTAACTTTACCCTTTTTTCAGATAAGGTCACTCTGGAGTGTTTTCCAACACCAAGAACCAATTATGTAATTCTCTGGACACCAACTGGGTGCCAGTAATTCAATTAAATTCTGACACTACATCAGATTCCACAAATTAAAGGGTTCAGCCTCAAGACTAACTCCATGTCAGGTGTCAGGTCCTTAGCCATCTGCACTGCTGACCAATGACTATAAATTGGGGTACCCATAACACCCCCCACCCAGGTTCATAGAACTCAGGAAAACATTTTGCTTGTATTTACTGGTTTATTAGAAAGGATACAACTCAGGGACAGCCAAATAGAAGAGATGTATAGGGCGAGGTATGGAGGGGGAGGGGTGCCCTCTCTGGGAGTGCCACCCTTCTAGCAAATCAATGTATTCACTATCCTGGAAGCTTTCCAGGTATCCTTGTTCAAGAGTTTTTAATAGATATCAATCTCCAGTACCGCCACTCCCAGAAGTGGAGGGTGGAGAGTGGGAGGTGGGAATAGTGCTGCAGGTTCCTACCTTCTTACCACTTGGTCTTTCTAGTGACTAGCTCTATTTTGAGATTACCTAGGGGTCCCACCCTAAGTTAACTCATTAGTATTAACTCAGGTATGATTGAAAAGGGCTGGTTATGAATAGCAAAAGATGCTCCTATGACTCAGGAAATTCCATGTGTTTTAGGAGCTCTGTGCCAGAAGCCCAGGGCAAAGACCAGATATATTTCTTCTTATATCATAGTCACATTCTGAGATTCTGAGTAAACATAAATATTTTGGAGACACTGTTCTACCCAGTATAGTCACTAGAGCCTGTGAATTCTTCCTTTATAATGTATCTCACATTTTCCCCACCTCATTTCTTTTTATTCTTATTGCAACATCCTAGCTCAGACTCTCTTCACTATGAGGTTTCTCTATATTCGTTTAGGCAGTTTACTCAACAGATTTATTGAGAACCTACTGTGTATTATACCAGGTACTGTTTTATTCACAGGGATACAGAAATAAAGACCCTGCACTGAGGAGCTTATGTTGTAGTGGATGGGAGACACGGGGTAAAGGAACAAATGTCAGGTGGAGATGCGTGCTAAGAGGAAAACTAAGGGGGATAGAGGGCATTTATATAGGTGATCAGAGAAGCCTCTGATAAAGTAACGTTTGAGCAGAGACCTCGAGGAAAGAAGGGGGAGGCCATATTTTGTATGTAGGGGAAGAATGTTCCAGAGGGAATAGAAAGTAAAAGAGGCAGGGGTCTGCTTGGTATGTTGAAGGAATACAAGGAGGGAGACCTGGGTAACTGGAATGGACAGAAGTAGTAGGAGGCTAGGTGATGTAGGGGCTTTTTTTGGGTTTTATTCTGAATGAGATAGGAACACACTGGAGAGTTTTGAATTGAGAAATGCTGTAATCTGAATTATATCTTCAGGAGACTCTCTGGCTGTTGTGTAGAGGGGCAAACAGGACTCAGGAAGACCACTTTTCGGTAGTTCAGATGAGAGATGTAGAGAGCTAGTAGCAGACTTGTGGTCAGATTCTGTATATTTTTAAAGGTAGAACTTACAATGGTTACAGGGTATTAAAGAGATAAATCAAAGATGCCTAAGATGTTGGGCTTGAGCACGTGGTTAAAATAGAATTGCTGTTTACTGACATGGGAAAGACCTTGGAAGGAACAGGTTTAGGGATAAAATAAAGATGCCTCTTTTGGACACATTAACTCTTTGAGATGCCCATTAGACTTCCAAGTGTAGATACTAAGCATTCTGGTGAATACATGAATCAGGGCTTCAGGGAAGAGGACTAGGCTAGAGATAAAGATTTGGGACTTACCGGCATGTAAGTGATATTGAAAGCAATGGGATTAAAAAATAAGGTCACCTAGAAAGTGAAGGAAGACAGAAAAGAACAGGTTTGAGTTTTGAGGAATTCCAGACTTTAGAAGTTGGGAAGTTAAGGAGGAGACTGAGAAGGAGTGGCCAATATGATAGGAAAAGAACCAAGAGAGTACTAGATGCCAAATGAAGAAAAATGCTTCAAGAAGGATTAGCTGTGTCGAATGACATTATAGTGTCGACGAAAAATTAATCAGGCGACCTAAGAAAGAATTGGAAAATTTTATTCAAGACAAATTTGAGGGTTAAAACCCAAGAAGAGCATCTCAGAAAGCTCTGAGAACTGTTCCGCCCGTTAGAAGTCAAGATACAGTTTATATAAGCTTTTTGAGACAGAGGGCTGTACATTAAATGACCTATTATTGACAGTTTACAAAATCCAGATTTTAGTGCCATTGTGGTGGGTCATGTGACCCTTTATAATCTAGAAGGAATGTTCTCTTTTAAGGCATTGTCTTGCTGATGCTAGGAGAATGTTGCTGTTTATGGTTGAGCAGGTATTCCTGCTGATGGGGGAGGTATGGTCAATGCATAATGCAGATACACAAGGCACAGTGAGGGGAGAGGGGAGGCCAAAGCGCAGAGAAGAATTTTTATGTTTAAATTTTTCTTGTCTTGCCATAAATATGAATTTTATTTCACAGTGGTAAGATGATAAAATAGTAAGATGAAGACTAAGAATCCATTTGACTATATGGTAATTGTTGGTGGCTTTGTCAAGAGTTGTTTCTGTGGAGTAGTAGGTATGCAGGTCTGATTGAAATGGAGTATAGTTTGTCGAAGGAATTTTGTTGTGAAGAACAGAGAACTGGGGTAATAGCTAGCATTGTGGGAGCAAAGGCTTCCTTTAAGAAGGGAGAAATTATAGGATGATTCAGTAGCAAGGGGAAAATTGATGATGCAGGAGAAAGAGGGGGCAAATGAAGGGATGATATCTTTTAGTAGGCAGAAGGGCATTAGATTCAATTCAGAAAGGGAAGGGATAGAAACACAATGTATCTATTGTACCTGGAAAAAAGACAAAATATATGATTGTAAGTTCCTGATAAATTCATGGATGTAGTGGAAGTTCTCTACTGATGGCTGCTATTTTCTCAACGCAAAAAAGAATCTGGGTCACCAGCTCAGACTGTGAAGAGTGGAGGTCTAACAGATTTGAGAAGAGACAAGAAGTTGTGAAAGAATGTAAGAGTTTGGGAGAGTGATTGGATTAGGGAAATTAGTAGGATTTCCAGGTACCAATAGGGGGGCCCATTTGAAGTTAGTGCTGGTTAATTTAAGGTGAGACCGGTCAGTGAGTGTGTGTGTGTGTGTGTGTGTGTGTGTGTTAGAAGAAGAAGAAGGAGGCTTGGCTTGGGTCAAGATAATGAGGGTGCTGCAAAGAAATGATTATAATGTTAGGGTCTAAGGCATTCATTGGGTCTACTAGTCAACCAGCTATCCAGTTCTTTTGCTGCATTCTAACTCAGTTCCTGGCAAAGAGTAGTGCTCAGTAAATGGCTGGTTGTTTTTACAGTGATGAGGATGGGGCAACATTGTCCTGAACCCTGTCTTCAGGAAGCTTATCTCCAGATTTGCCTCTTAAGAGGCAAACTTCAGAGTCCATCCTATACACTGATACCATATTAATCTTTTCAAAACAATGCTTTCACCCATCAGTTCCCCTGCTGGAGAACCATCAGGGGAATCCACATTCCTATAGAATTACAGATTCTTCTTAATTCATTTCTTATCCTTTCTAAAAAAGCCTTTTCTCAAGATTTTGTATTTTATGACTGGAATTCCCTTCAGAAATCCCTGTATTTTGTATTAACTATGGTTAATATAGGGCCCAGTTAAGTGTGCACTCTGTGTGTGTGTGTGTGTGTATAAATATACATGCTTAAGATTTGAAGATGATAGTGAAAAAATTGGTATTTTACTACAATTTAAATGAGCAGTACAAATGGAGAAATAGAACTAGATTTTAAGATTGCAGGTTTATATAATCATATAATAATGAAGTATTAAGCATTTCGATCTTTAAAATGTCTGCTGTTAGTTGAACTAAAATACCTAAAAGGAGCATATGCTTTTGATAATGACAGACTAGGAAATATGTGGATCAGCTCTCCACATGAGAACTAGAAGAATCAGACAAAATATTTTTAAAAATATCTCCATGAAGGGCAGTGAAGAATTAAGAGGCCAAGATCCTGGAGAGATGGGAAACCTGGAGAGGTGAGCTCAGCATTTGGGGCTGCTTTTCCCTTAGAGGAAGCTGCCAGTTCTGGAAGAGACAGCTTGAGAGGCTGAGAAGTGAAGCAAAGCTTTTGACAACCTCATAGGGCTTGGGGACCAGAAATTGGAGTTCAGAATCTGCCAGAGAGAGGGTCTCAGGTCTGAGTCTACTAGTGCTGTGGGTTGAGACCATGAAGGGGGTATGCCCTTGGACTAAGAGTGAACTAACTGCAAATAGCCTGGCCCTTGCAAGTATTGAAGCACAGCTTCAGATCATCTGTCCTTAAAATTAGATTAAATTAACCCCTGTTGTTAGTGTTCCTAGCTGCCTGCAAGAAACAAATGTAAATCTGCTTTAAGGGAAACTAGCATTGTAGGCTTCAGTTATTTCCTCAGTTTTTAAAATGTAGTGTCTAGCTCTAAATAAAAAATAAACAGAGATACTACTGCACATCCATTAAAATGGCTAAAATCCAAAACACTGACAGAACCAAATGCTGGTAAGGATATGGAACAATAGAAACTTTCATTTATTGCTGGTGGGGTTGTAAAATGGTACAGCCATTTTGGAAGACACTTCGGCAGATTCTTACAAAGTTAAAATGTAGTCTGGCCATACAGTCCAGCAGTCATGCTCCTAGGTATTCATTCAGATGAGTTGAAAATGTATATTCACACACATAAAAAAACTGCACACAAACGTCTGTATCAGCTTTATTCATTATTGCCAAAAGTTGGAAGCAAGCAATATGTCCTTCAGTAGGTGAAGGTTAAAAAACTTTGCTGTATCCATACAAGAGAATATTATCCAGTGACAAAAAGAAATGAGCTATTAAGCCATGCAAAGACATGGAAGAACCTTAAATGCATATTGCTAAATGAAAAAAGCCAGTCTGAAAAGACTATATATACTGAAAGATTTCAAATATATGACATTCTGGAAAAGGCAAAACTATGGAGACAAAAAAAATCAGTGATTGACAGTTTGTGGGGTAGGAAGTAGGGATGAATAGGTAGAGCACAGGGAATTTTTAGGGCAGTGAAACTATTCTGTATGGTACCGCAATAGTGCGTACAGGACAGTATGCATTTGACAAAACCATAGAACTGAACAACACAAAGAGTGACAATGTAAACTGGACTCTAGTTGATAATAATGTATCAGTATTGGTTTATCAATTTTAACAAATTTCTATTAATAATTTTAAAAATAGCTGCATGAGGAAATAACATTGAAAATCAAGAGAAGTAACAATCAATATAAAGAAACCCCCCATAGGGGATCCAGGTAATGGAGTTATCAGATACAGAATTTAAAATTACCGTGTTGTAGATGCTCAGAAATAAATGCTTGAGAATTGATCAGTAAACTAGAAGACATTTTTTAAAATGGCAGGCTTAGAACTAAAAAACACAGTAACTGAATTATGAACTCTGTGTATAGATTTAACAGCATCCTCATCTGCCTCCGCAAGGCATGAGCAGAAATCAATGAAGCAGAGGTAATACAATAGAGAAAATTTAACTTGCCAAGAGCTGATCAATCTGAAAAGATTGATAAAATGGCTTCTCCCCAAACTCCTCATAAAGTAGGTAGGTAGGTAGATGAATAAACACAAATGGACAATATAATGAATGAAAAAGGGGTATCACTATACATCTTATAGATATTAAAACAAAAAGACTATTACAAGAACAACTGTGTTAATTATGCAATGTTGATGAAATGAACAAATTCCTTGAACATCTCAACAAAACTAATACAAGAATAATTAGGAAATCTAAATAGTCCTGTATCCATTAGGGAAATGGACTCCTTAATTTAAAACCTTCCATAGAGAAAATTTGGTATTTATATATATATATTGCAAAATGATTACCACAATAAGTCTAGTTAACATCCATTACCATATATAGCTACAGAATTTTTTTCTTGTAATGAGAACTTTTAAGATATCGCTCAGTAACTTTCCAATATTGCAATGCGTATCATTAACTATAGTCACCATGCTGTACTTTACATCCACAGAACTTATTTATTTTATAACTGGAAGTTTGTACCTTCTGACCTCCTTCACCCATTTCACCCAGCCCCCAGTCCCTGCCTCTGGCAACTGCCAGTCTGTTCTCTGTATCTTTGAGCTTATTTATTTTTTTTTTTTTAAAGATTCCACATGTAAGTGAGATTATGTGGTATTTTTTCTTTCTCAGCCTGGTTTATTTCACTTAGCAAAATGCCCTTAAGGTCCATCCATGTTGTCACAAATGGCAAGATTTTCTTCTCTTTTATGGCTGAATAATATTCCATTGTGTATATCACATCTTCTTTATCCATTTATCCATTGATGGATACTTAGGTTGCTTCCATGTCTTGGCTGTTGTAAATACTGCTGCAATGAACATGGGGGGTGCATATGCCTTTTCAAGTTAGTGTTTTTGTTTTTTTTCACTAAATACCCAGAAGTGGAATTGCTGGTAGTTCTATTTTTAATTTTTTGAGGAACCTTCGTGTTATTTTCCATAGTGGCTGCATAAATTTACATTCCCACCGACAGTGCGTGAGAGTTCCCTTTTCTCCACATTCTCACCAACACTTGTTGTTTCTTGTCTTTTTGAGAATAGCCATTCTGACAGTTGTAAGGTGATAATCTCATTGTGGTTTTGACTTGCATTTCTGTGATGATCAGTTCTTTCTTTACATACACAATTAGAAAATAAAATATATACCATTTACATTAGCATAAAAAATATAAAATATTTAGGAACAAATCTAATAAAAGATAGGCAAATATTGCTAAGAAAAACTAAAGAAGACCTAGATAAAGGGAAACTATACAACGCTTGATTTGAAAGACTCAATATTATTAAGATGTCAGTTCTTCCCAAACTGATCTGTAGATTGAATGCAGTCCTAATCAAAATTTCATTAGTTTTCCTTGTGGAAATTGGAAAGTAGATTCTAAAATTCATATGAAAGTACAAAGGACTAGAACAACCAAGGCAATCTTGAAGAAAAATAACAAAGCTGGAGGACTTAACACTACTAGGTATCAAGATTTACTTTAAGCTACAGTCATTAAAACAGTGTGGTATCGGCATAAGGATAGACAGACAAATGGAACAGAATACAGTCCAGGAATAGTATATGAACACCTGACTTACCACAAAGTACCACTG
Source organism: Delphinus delphis (assembly GCF_949987515.2). Classification (NCBI taxonomy): domain Eukaryota; kingdom Metazoa; phylum Chordata; class Mammalia; order Artiodactyla; family Delphinidae; genus Delphinus; species Delphinus delphis. Next base: position 76,215,549 of record NC_082693.1, on the reverse strand, counting down.
CCTTTCAATAGGGAAAGGATAGTCCTTTAATGATGTGGAGTCAATTGGTTATCATTAACCCAACCTAATTAGATAAAAATGAACCACAGACCCAAATGTGACAAGTAAAAAAATAAAGCTGCTAGAAAAAAACTTGGGGAGAAAATCTTAAGATCTTGGGATAAGTTTTTTTAAACAGGACATAAAAAGCACTAACTGTAAAAGATATGGTTGATAATTTGGATTTTATTACAATTAAGGACTTCTTTTTATAACACGACACTCTTATGGGAAAAAATGTTACCACACACTGAGAGAAGGTCAATCTGCAACACAAATATCTGACAAAGGATTCGTATTCTGAATATATAAAGAACTCCTACAAATAAGAAACAGATTACTCAAAAAAAATTTTTTTTAAACAGGCAAAAGACTAAGACAACACTTCACAAAAAAAGGAAATCCAGATGGTCAGTATGCATAAGAAAAGGTAATCACCCTCATTAGCTAACAGGAAAATGCACATTAAAGCTACAGTGACATATTATTCTATTCCACCAGAGTAGCTAAAATTTTCAAAGACCGACCACACCAAGTGTTGGTAAGGATGTAGAGCAATTAGAACTGTTGTATATTGCTGGTGGGCCTGTAATTAGTAATTAGTTAGAACCACTTTAGAAAACTGACAGTTTTTACTAAAGATAAAACATATGTATACCGTATGACTCATTCCTGGGTATATACTCAAAGAGAAATGAGGACATATATCTACCAAAAGCATATTCAGGAATGTTCATAAAACTTGATTCATAGTAGCTTCAAAGTAGAAAACAATTCAAATTCTTATCAGTAGGAGAAGGGATAAAATATAGTGTGTTTGTAAAATGGATAACAGCGTAACAGTAGAGAGGAACTGTGACATGCAATAACATGGCTTAGTCATAGGGATAAAATGTTGAACCACCACCAAAAAATCCAGAAACAGAAGTGTATATAGTGTATGATTTCTTTGATGTGGGCGGGTGAATGAATAGACAGAGTCCTGAGTCACCTGTACATATATACATACTTGTGCTAATAAAGGACAGAAGGGTGGTTCCTGGGCCAGGGTAGGCGATGAATGAGCTATACCCGTAAGCAGTAACATGAATAAATCTCGCAGTATTGAGTGAAAGAAAAAAGCCATCTGTAAAAGAATGTGCACTGTGACTCCATTTGTATGCAGTTCAAAAATACACAAAACTACAGCTTTGGAAGTAAATTAGTTGGTTACCTTTTCAGAGGACAGAGGGGGTAGAGATTGAAAGGAGGGAAGGGTAGGGGCCCTTTTGGTACGGCAGTGCTCTTGACCTGTGAGGTAACAACACCAGCATTTGCTTCGTGGTTTTACATTTTGCTTTACATTTACATTATGTGCATTTTTCTGTAAGCCTGTTATACTTAGGTAAAGAGTGAGAAACCAGAAATCTAAAAGGTCTGGAGCTACTAAGTGATTGTCAACATTTATAGGTGTTTTTCTGTAAAAAAAAAAATAAATAAAAACGACCTGTTTATAAAACTGAAAAAGTGTTACCTTTTTTCATTTACTACTTTTGCATTATACATAGATTTTTCCATATTAGAAAATTTTTCCTTTGTGAAGTTTAAATTTTTTTCTTTTTAATATTTAGAAAGGCATGCTTTCAAACTGAGATGCATCCATAATCAATCTTATCTGTCTGATCCTTTAATTTACTACTTTGGTAGCAATTTATCAGTTGCAAACATGCTTTTAAATTTTAAATTTATAGTTGTTTTAAACCCATGATAATCTTCTGGGAAAATGAACAGTCATGATTATGAGGTGACAGGTAAACTCATTAGTAAAACTTGACTCCTTCCCTTCCTAGATTTTTTATTTGCACAATTTCCTTATTGATATCAATTTTCTGGTTTGACATTTATAATGGTTCTGTTTGTCACGTTGAGGATATGAGGTAGATCTGTGTTTTATTATCTTTAAAATTTTTAGTAAGCATCATATCTACTAATCTTTGCTCCTAGTATTCCCTGAAAATACTCATCTCTAAGTAAAATTTTTTTGGTGAGTAAAATATTCACTATATAGCTTTGTTCAAATAGGAGAGTATGTATTACCATACTTGCTCATATTAATTGTTTCTCTTTTTCTAGAGAAAATCTCTCCATGAAAACAAGTTGAAGAGAATGCAGGAAAAGGTAGAAGTCTTGGAGGCAAAGAGAGAAGAATTAGAAACAGAAAATCAGGTGTTAAATAGGTAATGTGTTTGTGTGTATACATACCCCATGTGGCTATTTCGATATTATACAACTTTGTTTGAGTATAATGCACTTGGGTTTCTTTTAAAATATACATTGAAAAGAATTCTAAAACTATGCATTAGACTCCTAATTCATTATCTTTGCTTTTTTTTCCTGATTGAATGTTTCTTCAAACCAAAAGGTCTTTAACACATGCATTTGTATTACAGCTGGGACTGACAGGAGAGGTCAGTCACTGGCTTTGGTAGCCAGGAGTGGTGTGAATCCTTGCTGCTGAGATGAGACAGTTTAGTGATTACAAGTTCTAAAATTGTGGCCACAACTTTGAATCAAAGTTCAGTTTTTTTATTTTTTGGTATGGAAAATATTGGGCAGTAGCTTCTCGTTTTTCATTTACATCCAAGCACAGCTAATGATCTGCATCATTAGCATTTTTGAGCAGAGAAGATTTACCATATTAAGATAGTGGTAGTGGCAGTGTATGACCCATGTGATTCAAGTTAATAAAATCTTTTCAAATTCAGGTAATTAGTAGTTGTCTTCAGCATTTAGACAGTATCAGACTTTTCTGTAATGGGAATTGCCTGTATAGCAAGCAGTGATGTTTTTTTATAATGTGCACTGGTCTTCTTGGGTATAATTATTACCAAAATGTGAACAGTTGTGTTTTTTTTAGAACATCCAAGAGGTTTCTAGACTGTGGAATAAATGCCAACTTTATAATACTCTCTGTTCCAAAGTAAGAAGCCACCAAATTCATTCTAAAACAAAATTCAACTTAATATTTCAAAATGAATGGTTAGGGAGGAGGTGTTACCAATTCAAGATTGGGCAGCTATGGCACAGATGGCCTAGAACTTCGAATGGTTTTGAAACTATATTTGATTACTGGTGTGATTGATCGTCAGGAAATTTATGTCCAAAAAGGTGGTGATCTGTGAAAATTGACCATATTTCACCTACAAAAATGGCATTCATAAGATTCAACCTAGGGCTTCCCTGGTGGTACAGTGTTTAAGAATCTGCCTGCCAATGCAGGGGACACGGGTTCGAGCCCTGGTCCAGGAAGATCCCACATGCTGTGGAGCAACTAAGCCCGTGCGCCACAACTACTGAGCCTGTGCTCTAGAGCCCGTGTACCACAACTACTCAGCCTGCACTCTAGAGCCCGTGTGCTACAACTACTGAAGCCCTAGAGTCTGTGCTCTGCAACAAGAGAATGCACTGCAATGAGAAGCCCACATACTGCAATAAAGAGTAGCCCCCCTCAAAAAAAGAGTAGCTCCCACTCACTGCAACTAGAGAAAGCCCACATGCAGCAATGAAGACCCAACACAGCCATAAATAAACAAACAAACAAATAATTCCCTTTAAAAAAAAGATTCAACCTGGCATTTTCTCTATTTCTATTTGATTCCTGCAGTAAAATAAGGCACCCTTTTGGTTTAAGGAGTCTCCTTTTAGTTTTAGGATTCATGGGTTGGTGGAGTAAAGTGGAAATGAAAGTAAAAGTATCAAAAGATTTTTAATCTTTGATTAATTGGCAAATAAAACTTTAAAATCAGTTGATAGCCTGCAGGGCCAACAATAACGCATATAATTAAGATGTCATATCATGTTTCTGTTTATCTTTCTAGATAAACCAAATTTTATGTGTATATTATATATAGATAAATCTTATAATTTAGAAATCCTTTTTTTCCAATTAAAATTATGTTCTATGACTCATACCGTTCTTCAATAGGATGTAACTGTATTAAACAACAGAAACACTTTTTCTTTTTAAGACAAAATGTTCCATTTGAAGAACATACAAGGCTTCAAAAAAGACTAAAGGATATACAGAGAAGACATAATGAATTTCGAAGTTTAATTTTGGGTCCTAACATACCTTCAACAGCATCCATCAATCCTGTAAGCTTTCAGTCACCAACTGTGATTCCAGGCATGGAACTATCCTTTCCTCCTCATATGCAGGTATGAGCATTTATTTTAGGGAAGAAAGTTAGATAAGTATTTCCATATGTTTTTACCTCTTAAATAGTTAAAAACCTAAATCTTTACCAGAAAAGTCTGCTGAGAGGCATAGTGGATTTGAGTCTATCCTATCCTTTAGCGATGGTGCTACGAGTAAAGTCTCCTGTTGGGCAATTGAAAGGAAGAAGCTTAACTGATAAGTCTTTGAATAACTGTTGAGTTTGTAGTCACTCATACAATACTAATTACTACCAACATTTACGCAAATGTACTGCACTATGTATTTTCCATACAATATTTAATCCTAATGAAAAATGCTTCGAGGGAAGGTATTGGTATTCCCAATTTGCAGATGAGGAAGCTGAGTCAGAGAGGTGAAGTGACTTGACTAAGGTCATAGCTAAGTGAGAGTTGAATTTCATACCTAAATCTAATTCCAAAACGTGAGATGGTTCTACTTTATCAGATCCCTGAGATGTTGATGGAATCAAATTGATTGGATGATTTTCAGAAGATGAACTGTTATTCAGCAATGACATTTTGTAATGTTGAAAGCACTGAAGATTTTTAATGTTGTAAGTCACCGAATTGAATCTCAAATGAAGTGCTTTGTTTATATAATAAACTGCTATTAAACTCTCATCACATTAGAAAGTTGCCATATAAGTACAGCTGGGCCCTACATTACTATTATCTAATTCACTCCCTGGTGAATTTTACACCTAGAGAGGAACAGACTTTGGGTTTTTGCTGAAGGCTACAGCCAGAGGCAGGAGAGAAGCAAGGACTAGTTGGTAGTCTAGACCATGCTGGTGTTCTTAGACTGCTAAAATGGTCATCCTTTTCTTGCCAGGTGTTGCAGGCCTGAATAAAAGAGGCACTGAGGCCGCTGCCTAACGGTTATTTTTCCACCAGTTTTTCTAAGTCTTTTTTGGTGTGCTTTTTCTTTTCTTTTTTTCCCCTTTCTGTGCTTTTAAGGAGGAGCAGCATCAAAGAGAACTCTCTCTACTTCGCAAAAGACTAGAAGAACTGGAAACAACACAAAGAAAACAACTAGAGGAACTTGGACTTCCTGGGGAATGATTTTCTTGGAGAAAAGGCAGATCAAAAGGGATGAAATCAGTGACTCAATAAGGCTTGAAGTTTTAACGTATGTGGTATTTAGATACTTTATTACTGTTTGCCAAAACACTTGAATGTGCCTCAAGAGAAGGTACCAGTACATGATGTATTGAATGAATGTCAGGATTTTAGGGTTATACTAATGATAAGTGAAGCACTAAAGCAGCTTCAGAGATATTTAGAATATTATTGACAACCCTTTGAGAATGTGAAATAAATGAATAAAAGGAACTCATTAGGGAATCAAGTTTTTAAATTATTTTATTAATCTTACTTTGTTGAATTTTTTGGCATTTTGCCTAAAACATGCCCATCTTGAATTCCCTCTTCCTCTTCTTTGAGATGGTTGGCAATAACAGGGTCAGTGAACATTTTCTGGTTTACTATATATGAGTTATAAACCTCTAGTTCTTGAAAAATGACAATTTTAAAGTTAGTATAAAAAAATAAGATATCTAGATATATATTATAAAACACTACCTTTTCTAAAAGCTGTGTGCACATAATTTATTAAAGAGCTTAACATTTTTCTAACTGCATTGTTTTGTGTTTAATTTTGTTTTAACCATACAGTGTAGAAGATCTCACTAATTTTGGCTTCGTTGGGTTAGGATTGATAGGAAATAACAAAGTACAAATTAAATCCTGTGGCTGTATAAAACAAGGGCCATTCATTGTAAAACTTGCACCCAGTGGGGTCCCTTTAGAAATATTGCTGGTTTTTAACTTTTCCTCCTCCTGTTTTGGATCTAACCAAACTGTTATAAATGTTTTATTTCTGTGGCTGCGTTGGGTCTTCGTTGCTGCGTGTGGGCTTTCTCTAGTTGCAGGAGCAGGGACTACTGTTCATTGCAGTGCGTGGGCTTCTCATTGCGGTGGCTTCTCTTGTTGTGGAGCACGGACTCTAGGGGCGCGGGCTTCAGTAGTTGTGGTGCACGGGCTTAGTTGCTCCACAGCATGTGGGATCTTTCTGGACCAGGGCTCGAACCCGTGTCCCCTGCATTGGCAGGTGGATTCTTCACCACTGTGCCACCAGGTAAGTCCCCATTTGCTTTTCGTTTTTTTTAAATTTTATTTATTTATTTATTTATTTTTGCTGTGTTGGGTCTTCGTTTCTGTGCGTGGGCTTTCTTAGTTGCGGCGAGCGGGGGCCACTCCTCATCGCGGTGTGCGGGCCTCTCACTGTCGCAGCCTCTCTTGTTGTGGAGCACAAGCTCCAGACGCGCAGGCTCAGTAGTTGTGGCTCACGGGCCTAGTTGCTCCGCGGCATGTGGGATCTTCCCAGACCAGGGCTCGAACCCGTGTCCCCTGCATTGGCAGGCAGATTCTCAACCACTGCGCCACCAGGGAAGCCCCCCCATTTGCTTTTTTATGTAACATTTTTAAGGCATTCTGCTGGAATAACTAACTTCACGTCAACAAGGCAAAGCTCAAGTCTGCCGGACTAAGTGGAATGTTCATTATCCAGTAGTCCTCACATTCAAAAGTCAAAGTTAATTGATAGTGGAGGCCAGGAGTAAAATTGCACAGCCTTAACATCATTTAGAAGAAACTAGATTTACTTACTAATTTACAGAGCATATACAGTGACACTTTGTTTTTGAAAAATAATTAATTTCCATGGAGCCACTCAGAATTTAAAAATCTATTATAACTAGAAATTTTGAAGGAGGAAAAAGACAAAAACAGTCCACATTTACATCAAAATGTTTATTTTTGGATATAGACATTTAAAACATTCATCTCCAAGAACGGCTTCAATCAGGTATACAATAAGAAATAGACTTTAAATCCCTAATACAGAAAAAGGTAACAGAATTAATTTTTAAATGCTGCTGTAGACACTAGTGTTAGAAAAAGAAAGTTGTTTATAAATGGTTTTGCACCAAAAAAATATGCAAAGAAACTTGAAAATAGACAATGTTTGCCATTTGTTTCTCTGGTTGCTGTTTAATATAGACCCAGTGACTGATTGTCTTCAGCACACATCTAATTTGGCCATTTACTGCATTTGGCTAATGTGGTCCAGATAGTGCTCTTCACTGGAGGATTGACAAACACGCTACATACATTAGTGAATCTTCACACCACCTCAGTGAGGTAGGTTAGAAATATTATACAGAAATTGAGGCACAAAGAGGTAAGTGACTTGCCCAAAGTTCCCAGCAGCACAGTCCCTGGAAAAGAAGGTAAGTCTCCACACAGGACTCATGTGCCAGAGAGCTGGACAGGGACACCCTCATGTAGCATTTACTGAATACTTAGATAAAGCTGTAACTGATCCTTTGAGATTTCTTAGCATTTCTGTACCCTAAAGAAGGGAAGTCTTCTGGGCAACTCTCCTACCCTTGGCTCTCAACTCTCCTACTATTGTGAACCCCTTCACATCAAGACTATAGCAGCCTTAGATGGGGACCAGACCTCTCACCTTTATAAGTAACCTATTTGGTAGTATTTTTGAGGTGTGTCCATTGGACAGATAATAGTCGAAAGCGACAGGATTGGGAAGGTGCCTATCAATCAGGGCAATAAATGCTTATTTTCTCTGATCAGTTTGTGAGGTGTCACCTCTCACTCTTTACCAGAGAGTGAGGCGCAAAAAGAACTGCATTCATTTAAGACAAACTCACATTTAAATCCTGATACCCCATACAGTGTTGGTAAATGATTTTAAGGAATGTGTGATCAATGTTTTATTTGCTACTTGAAAAAATTTCTTTCCTCAATCTGGGATTTCGAGCACCAAGGGTAAAGGTGCCACAAGGAAAGTTTGAGAGTTGCCAATTACACTTTTTACTTCTGGTTTAATAGAAGGAAAACACAGTGGTATTAAAGTTGGTCATGAGCAGCAAAAATTCAGGAATAAAAAATCAGCAATAAAAAGACTACAGTATAACTAGATAGGGAATTCTTTTAAAAAAAGGCATGAATAAAACAGGTTTTTTTAAACTCTTTCTCTTGTGAGGAATACTCTCAAAAAGTACATCGTAAGACTAAGATACCAAGTTGTATACTAATATTTTTCAGGCCATGGGCCTCAAATATATATATTCATATATAATACTCCAGTGTGAACAGCAATTTCATGAAATGTAAAATGTATTTTTTTTTTTAATCACACACAAGTATTTATAACCACAGGGTTCACCAGAAATCTAAAGCAAGGAGATAGTAATATAGAGATGTAGGATTAGAGGAGTGAGTTACTCTTCCACAGACAGTTCTGATCGAAGTGTTTAGACAGAAAGAAGCTACTGATTTTTTTTTTTTTTTTTACAATAGCCAACCTGTCCACTATCAAATACATTTAATATGAAAAAAATAAAATGAAGAAAACGTACATACTTTAAAGTGTCTGGGTAAAATGCTGTCGCATTTAAAGAAGCCTACTCCCTCTCCTTGCTTTAGAGTTCCTTAGTGAAATGGAGGTGAGTTTGATGGAGTACAGTCGGTGACCACTGAAAAAACACGAGCCCTTTCAAAATGTTGCAACACTGTTAGTTTTTGGTTTAAAAACACACACACACTCACAAATGCTAAGTGTACACACTACCAAATTCTGCGGTCAGCTTTTCCAAGAACTACCGGGGAAAGTTTCAATGCTGCAAGTCCTCAAGGTTGCCCTAACACCCCTACCTTGTTTCCAGATGACTCATTTCACATTTTGTTTTGATCACTGGCAATGTCCCTTGTCTGCAGAGGTGCAGTGTAGTCACAAGTGCTACACAGCTGTAGTTTTCAAACAAAACCACGTATATCATTGTGCTTAAGTGGAGACTGTAGTTACAATACCGACCCTTGCTTACTGGCCCTGTATTCTCTGTGAACAAGGAGGCTGTTTGTGACGACCACTCCAACTCTATGTACAGAAGCACTCCCACAGTACACACACAGGCACAGTGCTTGGTATGCTTTCTAAAAGCTGTGCATGTGCCTTGCTCTCTTAAAAAAGACAGTGCTCAAAGTGGAACCTATGTGCAAACTTAAAAAATTAACGACACAGAGTAGCTTAAGCAGCCATTTTGCTCCCAAGTCGTCTGAAGAACTTTACCAGATTAAGCCAGGCCCCAGAGTGCTTACATCCACTTGCATTTCTTCTTTTCATCAAATAAGACTTTTACATGCAAGAGTTGTTTCTGAGCTTCTTCCAGCCCTCGTTCTCTTTCTAGTTTATTTAGAATCTGTTGACAATTAGAACAGTTATTTTAGATATTGTGGTTTTAGCATTACAATTTTGTTTTTTTTTTTTTGCATTCCTGATGCTGTGAGTGGTAAAATCTGTATGAAACAGATGCCAACATTTTCTTCAATCATTTAATACTCACTTTGCAAGTTGTTTTGCTAAGTCATTATCACAGGATCAACAACGCTTAGGTTTAAAATAGAAGCTCACAAGAAATTCCAAACTATTTGCTTATAAATATAGGGCCAGAATTTCAAGGCCCTGTTTTATGCATTATGTTACAGCCATTCCAAGCACAGCAAGCATTCCTGGGCAGCCAACATGCAGGCAAGTATTTCTTCTTAAATGCAGCAGGCAGGGGCATCCTGGTCAGAGACGTCTACTTCCCTTCCCTTCCCTCCCCTCCCCTCCCCTCCTGGGCAGTGTAGTCCCTCCTCTCCCCTCCCTTCCCCAGTGCTTCCCTTCTAACCCCTGACCCCTGGAAAGAGGGATGCTTATCATGTTCAAGGAACTCATTGCCTCTACCCTACCTTAGTGCTTCACTTGATCTTCAAGTAGCAAATGGAATTGGTGAGCTATTCTCACCATTGACATGGATAGCCTGTCCCAGCATGACTGAGTGGGGGGAATCAGGGAAGGGGGAATTAACATATTTGGAAACAGCGCATCTGATGACTGTGTCTGTGTGAATTCCCAAAGAAAAAAATCCAGATTAAGGAGGATTAATCATAAAGGAGAATGGTTTATTGAAATAGTTGCTTAAGTTAGAAAATATGTCATACTTTAACTACTGAATACAGAATCTAGGCGATTTAACAAGCTTAGCTTTCATTTTAGCAGATTACAACCAAGCATAAGCAGGCCCCTTTTATTAGGACCACTACTTACTCATCAAAGTTAAGTATGCCAGTATGGCTACAGGCCCCATTAACTCAAATGTAAATGGTTGGTCCAAAGGCGAGCAGCATAATAAAACTATGAGGGGCAGCAGCCACGCGCAGGGTCTGGCTTGGTGCCAGGATCCCCCATCTCACACAGGCTTCCTGGCCTCCCTTTCTGGCCATTTGGGATGCCAGAGCTGTCCTGAGACCTACAGAATGCTTTATAACCAAATTCTGGTGACTGATTCATATCTATTCTTTAAAATGTTATTTAAAATCTTACCTCATCAAAATATTTTACGATGTATTTGTAGATTTCTGTCAAGGCCACTTCTTCATTAAATTCATTTTCATGTTTCTTAAAGAAATAAAGCCTTGTTGAGAGATTCTGCAGTGGCTTTTTTTTTTTTTTTTTTAAGAAATATCCAAATACAGTCTTTTTACTTTGTAACAATACCTTAGATTCCTGAGTTAAGAATTCTTCCATCTCTGAAGATGACAATGGAGGCAAATCCCTGATTGCTTTGTAATAAGACTTGACTTCCTCTTTGTAGGTTGGGATATCCTTGGCATAGAGAAGTTTATTAGTTGGTGCTTCCTGAAAAACAACCACCGCCAAAAGAGTTTTTAAAAAACCATAGGGAATTTATAAGAGTACCAGTGTAGCTGAACCTCCACCACGATTATCTCGTGGTAACAAGGACTCTTCACACAGCAGGCCTTCATAAACGTTGTTGACTGCCTGACTGACTGCTATCCAGATAGTTCTGGTGAGTCACTGTTATTTTCAGGCAGATTAAATGCTAATATATTCTGCCTTCCTCTTATAAAAGAACTGAAATTATTATTTTTGCATGATTTTGAGTTACTGTAACAATGGAACTTACTGCAATCATAGTTCATTACTAATAGTTGTAAAAAGCCTGAATTAAAACGTTTGCTCTCATCCTCACCCACCAGTGAATTCTGGCATTTATAAAAGGTTTGAGTGTGGGTCTGATTGAGCCCTTTATATAACCATGAACGTGGTAGGTAACTGGCAGTGGCAGATTTTCCTGCTTGTCCCTTCTATTTTATTAGATTATAAAGCTCTTCCAGTGTCCTCAGGAAAGAGCATGGTCATTAGTATTGGTGGCTCTGATGTCTCATTTTGCAAAAATTCCCTGGCAGTTTGAATGTTTTTAAGTAATTTTAACAGTGATATTAAAATTTAAATGAAGATTTGTTTTTAAAAGTTATAATTTTGACAAAATTAACATCTACTGTCAAAGAAAAATTAATAAATAGTCAATCTAAGAAAGAAATGGAAAAATGTATTCAGGCCAACCTGAGGATTATGACCCAGGAGATAGCCTCTCAGAAAGCTGAGAGCACTGTTTGGAAGAGGTAAGGGGGGGAGGCCTGTATATGTGATCTGAGGGAGGGGGGATGTGCAGTCAAATGTGCACATCTTGGTTGAAGTTTACTGCTATTTGTGAGGAACAGATATCTTAGAAATGCACTACAACCATTAACTAAGTATGGGAAGATTCAAGAAACTGAGTTCATAAAATTTTCTCTTGAAAATATCTAACTGAGGGCCAGTTCTGCCAGTTTCCCCAGAGCACAGAATGCCTCATCCTGATCTTTGCCTTGAATTCCTTTCAGGGTGTTATTACAATATTCATTTGATTGTAAACTGACAAACTAGAGGTATTAGAAATCTCAGGCAAGATTTTCTTCCCCATCAGAAATTTGTTGTATTCAAATAGACGCTTTTAGGTATATTCAGATGGAATTAATTTAGGCAAATTTCAATAGTTTCATACTTCGGGTTCATAGTTTATTAGTGCCTGTAGATGATTTTTCTAGGAAACAAAGAAAAACAAAAGGTTTTCACAGGCGGAGTCTGCAGTAGGGTGGAGATGATCTATTTTGGTTTTCACTTAAACTAGGTTAAAAATAGAAATAAATGAGAGATTTTTTGAAGAAAAGCAAATTTTCAGTGACTATCAATCACTGACTTTCTTTTTAGCTGGTATGGTTTATTATTTGAATGTTTACGAGGAAGACAGAAATACATACAGGAAATCCTAAAGCTGGGCCTTACCTTTCCAAGTTGCTGCTCTGTGAGGGAGAACGCATCCATGAACGCCTGGGCGATCACTGACAAACAGCCATCTATGTGTGGTGTCTTCTTAATGTCAAAGACAAACTGAGGGTTCTTCAGGATATTTACCCAGAAGCGAAGAGGGAGGCTGTTCCAAAAGAGAGAAATCTCTCTTCAAATACAGCCATTCATATGAGGCAGATGCTCTGTTTATCACAGTTTGTAAACGGGTGTTTTTGTCCTTGTCATTGAAGTATGCAAGTCTGCTTTGCCAAATATACCAAGCAACAGATGGCAGCGTCACTCAGCACAAGAAAGGGTTAAACTGTCAGAGCTACTGAAAGGGAGGACTGGAGAAGTCTGAAAGTGGCCCTTGACAAGACAAGAACTTTCTCCACAAAAAGTTCCAGATTATATTAGTTAATGGTTACCAATGAGAACGTCTCATCAGATCTCTAGAACCTGACCTCTTCTCACCCCAAGTGCTACACCCTGGCCTAAGCCACTGTCATCTCTCACCTAGATTATTACCCCCCAGTTCCCAAAAGTTAATTCTCCCACAGGTACTAGCAGAATCAGGTCCTGTGTCTCCTCTGTTCCAAACCCTCTGTGGCTCTCCACCCCTCTCTGGAGAAAACCCCTGCATGACCTAGGCCTGGGCCCTCATCTACTACTCTTCACCTTACTCGCCCCAACTCCACTGGCCTCGTCACTCCTCTTCTTCATGCATACCAGGCAGGCTTGTGCCTCAGGACTTCGCTTTTGTCTGTCTTTCTGAAACGGTCTTGCCCCAGACGGCCTCATGGTTTGTGCCCTCTTTGAAGACCTGATCCAAATGTCATCTCCTGAGGCCTCTGACCACCTATCCTGTCTCTGTCCTTTTTTCCCCACTCTGTCCACTGCACTAATCGACTTCTAACGTACCACAATTTACCTGTTAAAATGCAAGCGCTGTAAGAACACGGATTTCTGTCTGTTTGTTACTTTATCTCCAACACCTAACAAACAGGACTTGGTATACAGTCGGTACTCAGATATTTGCATATGAACTTGGAAGTCATTCAGGGTCCTGTGGCCTAGCTAATTCCCTCCATCATATGGGCTGCTGGGCCTCTCAGTAGCTCTCCTGTCCTGACTAGTGCCCCTGCTCGTGTGCTGCTGTCTTCACAGTGAAATTGTCGCCTGCAGCACCGGAGCCTGGTGTGGGAGAAGCAGGGCCTGGGAAGGAGGGGCTAGAACAAAGGGAGGGAGGGAGCCAGAGTAGAGACTTAGGATAGACCTGGAGCTTTTAACACTTATTTAAAATGGTCTGGCTTCACCCCAATGCTTAGAAGGGCTTGAGGCTGCACTGAGAAGTTCTATTACATCATAACTAACTCTCATTCACCTCATGCACAGAGTATTTCAATTAGAGGTAATGAGCCATGTTTCTTTACTGAGGAGAAATTTTAATTTGGATGCCTTGCCTCAGCTTAAAGTATTAAAAAACAAAACAAAATACACCCCCCCTTTGACTAATTCTCATGGCATTTGATCAAATAAAAGGAGAAATTTCTATACAAAATAGACAGCTTGGAAACCGCAAAGAGTAATTCTCTGAGGGACAAATTTAAGAGTCTTCTCTAATGGAAAATTGTATGATAAAACCACAAAATATTAATTTCTCATCTTTTACTGGTCAAGCTAAACTTGTTTAAAGATAATTATTTTCTTTGTCCTAAAGACTAGGAGTCTCAGCACAGGAATGGTTTTGTTTATTGTTTAAAAATAGTAACAACAAGAAACTGCTTTGACATGATAGCTTACCAAGCCAAAAAACTCTAAGATAGGGATAAATGAATCCTTCTGTAACCATCCATGCCCTTCTTTTAGTTAAGATTCTGACCCAGGTTCTTGAAAACAGTAATCACCTACTGTTTGTTCCCACCTGTTTGTTTTCCAAATATGTACAACATCAGGATCTGTGATTTTTTTGCTTTCAGCCTGGGCATCCAAAAAGTCAAAAAAGTATTTTATAGCAAATGGGGCTCTGCTGTTGGGTAAACTCCAAATGCTTCTAAAAAGTTTTTCGAGCACAGAGTGAATTGCCACCTGAAAGACAGAGCACATCAGACTTGGAAGATTTAAAAAAATAGGGTGGTGGTTTTGAAAACACAATGAAAAATGAAATCTAAGTTACAAAACAGAGAAAAACAAGCTGAAGATAAAGTATGTAAAATCGACAAATGAGGCCAACACTCACAGTATTAGACAAAGGTCCTGAAAATCCATGCCCAGGTTTAGATCTGCTTCATAAGCTTCTTGCTGATAACACTGTTTAGTCAACAGGGAGGCTACCTTAGACATCTCTAGCAGTTGAAATGTAAGTTGGAGGTCTGTATACATAAACCAAGAAGCCCCAGACGGTTGGCTTTTATTATGTTCAGCCTAGAAAAACTCAAGTGGTATTGCTCGGTTCCCAGAACTTTTCCTGTTGCATGTATTTCCATCATAGGGTTTTATTGTGTACTTTCCAAAGCATTTGAGTGTTTTACTAAAACAAAATAGGCAGAGCTCTGTGGGACAGATGAGAAAATCAAGAGGCTCTGGCTGTCCTCTACCCACTAGATAATAGCATTTACATTGCGAGTCATTTCAGAAAAAAAAAAAAAAAGGATCACCACAGACTTCCATTAATCCCACTAAAAGCCAGATAAAGTAAAATTTGCTCCCAATTTGGTATTCCATGGGCTTTCATATCTGACACTTTTATATGCGAACAGAATTCTTAGTTTTAAAATGACCTCCCCCCTCTTCATTTTATTTGCAACTCAAAGAGGGAGTTTTATTGCTCACCTATAATAACAAGTAAACAAAAAGGAATAATTATGCTGTCCACCTAAAAATATAACAATAGTGCAATGGTGGGTAAAGGGACTGGGAACAATATTAAATCCCTGACTGAAGATGTTATGGTGGAAATTTGTAAAGTGCTTTATCTTTGCAGTTTGTAAAAACAGAAGAAGAAGGGGGTAGGAAGTGTTTACAATTCAAACTTTCATTTTGCTTTGCTAGAAGGCACAAGGGATTTGTAGCATTTTCACACTTCAGTGGAAATGAAGTCAAACACATCATACACCCCCAAGGTAGCCGTAAAAGCGCTCCCAGAACAGTGAGTTTACCTTGGTCGACAGCAGCTTTGTCAGATACATTTCTTTAACTTTGAACTTGTGCTTCCCTCGATGTCTCTTTCCCTGCACATCTTGGAATGCTTCCGAATCTGGTAAAATCTAAAGGGAAGACAGAGTAGAAGAAGCATTACCCAAGGAGACCGTTCGTGCTGCAGAAGGCATCCGCTTCAGCAGGAGCACAAGAAAGCCTGAACTCACCAAATGGCAGTGGTCTTCTGAGTATTCCACATCTGAACGCCACAGAAAGAGGGAGAGAAACAGTCCATTAAAACAACAGCCACGGTAACTGGCCTTCTCATAAGATGCCCCATTTGTGCTATAAACAGAAGAGGTTACTTGAGCCCTCCTACTTGAGCTCTTCATAGCTACACCCCCCCCCCCCGCCAACCTCCTTGCTGTGTCTTAAGACCTTAAGAACATTATTGAAGACAGGATGGGCCAGGGACTGGAGTGGGAAGCAGGTTCCCTGTCCCTGGAACAGGCTGACCGATCACTTCAGGGTGGGGTAGGAGAGGTTCAGGTCAGCTAGAGCTGGGGCACCTACTGTGTGCCAGGGGCTACTAGGCAAACAGCAATGAATAAGACAGACCTAGCTCTCACCTAATGGAACTCACATCCTAGCCAATGAGAGAGACTTACTAATTACACAATTAATTATTTAATTCATATCCTTGTGATAAGAACTGTGGAGAAGAATTATATGCTAGGAAAGTATGTAACAAGAGACGAACCTAGCCTGGGAGGTTCTCTGAGGAAGGGATGTCGGGACTGAACCTAAATGAATGGATAATGAGCCAGGCCAATGGGGGAGGAGAATGGGTACAAAGGCCCTGTGGTGGGAGAGAAGGCGATCTCGGATCTGAGAGAAGGGCAGCAAGGCGGAGGTCATAGAGCAGGTGGGAGAGCAGCACAGAGTGAGGACACTCTGGGAAGAAACGAGGTTGTGAAGGGAGTGGCAAATGCAGGGAAGGGAAGGATTAAAGCACTTGGTTTTTTGTTTTGAAGATTAGAGACTAGAATACCTTGAAATGCTTGTGGAAAAATACAGTAGCGAGCGAAGGAAAGCAAGTGCAGGTGAGAGGAGAGATCACTGGTGGTGGCGTAGGAATGCTCAGAAGGTCGGAAAGGAGGGTGGGATCCAAAGCCCAGGTGAGAGACAGGCCTTGCTGGGAGGAAGGGCAGCCCTGGAATGTCAGGGGAGCAAGGAGGAGGGAATGGCACAGGCAGGGAGGCAGGGTTAGTGCACACTGTTGAGGGAATTCTGATTTCTGTTTTCTCTGTGAAGCACTGGGTGAAGTCATCTGCTGATAGTCAGGGGAGCAGTGGGGGGTCAGAGCTTCGAGGAGAGAAGGTGGGATTATGGAGAACACAGTCGGTTGCTTCGAGAAGCAGAAGCACGGGGGGGGAACAGGCTACGTGGAGGGTCCTGGCCAAGACGGGAATTTACTGTGACTCCAACTGTGCTGTCGTGGGCCTTTCCCCTGTGGCTGCCCAGCTGTAGGGTCGGGAAAGGTGAGAAGTTGGGTTCATCCAGGGCTGGGTTGGGACTGTCACGCAGTGGGTGATGAAAGGACAGAGGGGCAAGGGTTTGGAGGGTGATCCAGTGTCCACTGGATTGGACAGGGAGGAGGCAGAGGTGTTTCTGACTGCCTTGAAGTCCCATTAAGTGATCCAAATGCAAGATCTCTAAATAACAAGCTCTCAAAAAACCAGTCATTAAAGCCTAAAATACACAGCTCTTGCACTTATTAACAGCACAAAGACACCAATCCCCCTAGACCAGAAAGATAGCCGCCTTCTGCAAGGTGGTTTCTCACTATAGCCTGACGTAATGATGGATGGGGGAATGTGGGGTGGGCAGGGTTCCCCACAGGGTGTCCTACAACCTACCAAGTTATCCTATTTAATTGGGAGCCCTGCATTCTTCATTTGCACTCACCAGATGTTGGGACCTACCAGGCTGCTCCTAGCACTGAATCCAGGAATCAGAAAGTCCCACCTCCAGCTGTGTGTGTGAACAGGTCCTGCTGGTGAGACCCAGAACCTTTCTGGGGGCTGAGGACTGACTGTCTTGCGTGGATATAATTTCTCTGGAGACAAACCTGGAACCTGGACCTAGGGATTTCCTCAAGGCACTGTCACAGTGTTTTCCTGCCCCAAGGCTGGCGGGGAGGTAGAAGAGAGTTCAGAGACTGGCCTAGTAATTTTTCACAAAGCCCCCTCTGTAGTTGGTCTGTCACTAGGAGATTTGGGCTAAGTGAATTATCTTGTGTGTTCAGAGCTTCCAGGGCTGTGTGATAATCTGCGGGCTTCGCTCAGCTTGCCAGGGGGATCCCCTCGGTTAGCCCCCATCCTACTGAGGAGTTGGAAAAGAGTTACAGTGGCTAAGATTCTGCCCTGAGCTTAGGGTGGTTAATGACAGCAACTTCCTCAGTGTCGGGCAGCCGGGGCAACCACTGTTTACAGTTTCCTGTCCCCCTCTTTGCAGGTTTCACATTCTCAGGACCAGAAACAGATCTAAATGCTTTCCTCCACTCTCTCAGAGAATTACCTGGCAACCACTCAATCTCATCTTTGTGACAGTACATCCGAGAGAGGCAAAAAGTGATGCTTTATAAAGTGGGGTGAGAACAAAAGGTTAATAGCATTATGTCTGTTACCTGAAGTAAAATTTGCTATCTTCTTAAAAACTTTTATAGAGGATCCATTTGATATCTGAAAGCAAAGATAAAAAATAGATGAGTTTTCAAAATTTGATGTATTTCTCAACTTTACCCAGGAATTAGATGGCTGGGTGGATCTTATATTCTCTCACTTATTCTATCAAATATTTATTAAGAATTCCTATGTTTTGGGCACTGGAGGCTGGGGCTATAATGATAAGCAAGACACTGTCTCTGCCCTCAAAGAGTCTGCGGTCCTGTGAAGGTGGCAGACCGAGGCCATGAGATACAGGGAGGCAAGTGCTCAAAGGATGCTGTGGGGCCGATAGGAGGTGGGCCAGCCCTGGACCAGGGGAGGACCCAGCTGTGCTGGGAGGCATCTCAGCTTCTAGGGGACAGGAGATGTTCGGGCCGTTTTCATTTTGGGGGTTACTACTATATTAAGAAATGCTGAAACAAGTTTTCAAAAACCTATAAACTGGTAACAGAGCAGTTTCACATCTAGGTATACACCTGTACATATCCTGAGATAAACTTTGTAAACACCCCGTACTGGAAATAACCATCAACAGTAGAATGAATAAATAATTTGGGGTATATTCATAAAACAGGCTATGATAAAACAATGAAAGTGAGCAAATTACTGCTACCTGCCACATGCATGAACCTCACAGTGATGAACGGTGAGCCAAAGAAGCCTGACAAAATGGAATGCATACCGTGTGATTCCATTCTCATTTAGCTAAAACAGTCGAAACTATGATTTAACTGTTTGGAGAAGAGAAAGGGGGTGGTGATTAGGAACGTCCAGGAGGGAGCTTCTGTGGTGCCCACAGTGCTCTGTTTCTTGACCTGAGTGGAAGTTATAAATAAGATAGGCTCACTTTATAATTCATCCAGTAGTACACTTACAATTTGTTTTCTTTTCTGCAGGTATTGCTTATTTTTTAAAAGAATCTTGTAAAAATCATAAAAATGCATGTACTTTTAAATAAAAACTTTAAAATTGAAGCATGACTTACAGGAAAGTGCTACTATTAAGTGTACAGCTCAAGAACGTTCACTTAAGTACATACCGTGTAACCACCGCCCACATCAAGATATAAAATTATATTTCAAGGTCCCAAGAAGTACCCCTATTATGCTTCTCAATCAGTAAGCACCCCATCTTCATCCAGGGGTAATCACTTTTCTGACTTCCATTGCCATTGATTAGTTTTATCTGTTCTTGAACTTCATGTAAATGGAATCATTCAGCATGGGGTCCATATAAGGTCTACAGCGTTCATCTGTGGTGTTGCAGCGACCAGTAGTTCATCCTTTTTAAATTACTATTATTCTGCTGAATGAATACACTACAAAAAAAATTGCTATACAATAAAAGGAAAGAAGTATTGACACATGCTACATGAATGGACCTCAAAAACATTGCTAAGGGAAAGAAACCAGGCACAAAAGATCCAATTCTGTACAGAATAGGCAAATGTATACAAACAGAAGGTAGGTTACTAGTTGCCTAAAACAGGAGTTGGAAGAATGAGGAATGACGCTGAATGAGTTCAGAGTTTCTATTTGAGTTGATGAAAATGTTCTAAAATTAGACTGTGGTGATGATTGCACAACTCCACAAATGTTCCAAGAACCACTGAATTGTACACTTTGAAGAGGTGACCTTTGTGGTATATAAATTATATCTCAACACAGCTGTTAAAAAACTGTCACAGATTTTAAATGTACGCAGTTGACAAATAAATGCTTTTACCACACTGACACACAATTTCAACACCAATGTATAGCCTCTTTTGGAGACAAGGTCAAGAGTTCTCATCTGAGGCTTTTTGGGACCGTGGAAGCCGGGCCCCAATGGCCTTTTGTGCACCCCTTCCCCACACCCAACCAGGGGAAGAAGGCCTCTTCAGGCCAAGGGGGACTAGATGCTGAGAGACAAGAGAGCAGGCCTTGCTTCCTGGGAGGAGTAAACTGTTTTGAGGGGCTGGTCCACAAAAATGTTAAGACAAATGGGCCATAAGAAGAGGCAGGTCAGGGATACACAAATCTTCACCTTCATTCTGGGATGTGGCTGAAAGATCAACCCTGTCATTTCTGAACATCGCACTTGAAAGCGCGAAGGCTGCTCTGAATTCTAATATTCATTTGGACCTGGCCTCCCTCCGCTTGGAAAAAAGTAGAACCTTAGAATTTCTCTTCTGGCCTGCAGCACACCGGTTATCAGAATGTACAAACCTGTTCAGCAAACACCAAAGGATTAAAGCCTAATCTCTTGCAGGTTGTCCCCACAGAGGAAGGAACACGCACGAGAGCCAGCCCTAGAGGGGGCCCCTGAGCACAGGGTCCAGCCAGCCGTGTCCAGCCAGCCACTAAGTATAGGCCAGAGGCCTCCAACTCCTGGTGTTCAGGACATCTTGTAGGGAGGGGGCTCTGGGCAGGGGCTGGCAGGGGCCCTCTGGCCTCTGCAAAGTATCTCGAGCACGGATTCTAAACTCTTATTGAGCTCCTGGACTCTGCCATTATTACCAAACGTCCTCTCTTCTCCCCTTGAGCTATTCACTGAGCGACCCTGTTGGCTGATTTGTCAGCTCTCCTCCATATTTGATGCAATTAAAGTAAATGCTCTGTGCAGGCACCCCCCTAGCAATACTCAGACGCCGAGTTTATGAGAATGTTTGAACATAGTTACAGAATTCCTCCCCATGAAGAGCTGGATATGCTCTGTTTCTAAGCCAATAAATACCTTTTTAAAAAAGGAAGCTGGTGATTCATTCTGGGTAATTGTCAAAGAATGAATCCCAAATGGACCCTGATGAGTGTTACGCCAATACTCTGCTACTGTCAGATGCTTTGTTTCTCCAAAAGCAAGCACCCTTGCTTTATAGTCCCAGACACCACGGATGGACCTTCCAAGGAGGAGCACAGCCAAGAGTTCAAACGTCTTTTCAAGAGCTGGCAACGACTCGCTGCTGACACAGCGCTCGGGCATTAAGACAGCGCACACGCAGCCTGTACCGGGGAAATTTTACTCTGAAATCATCTCCTGAGAGCAAGTGTAAAAGCATTTTATTAGCGGCTGAGTTGTGTGTGTGTTTGAGCATGTATGTGTGCAAGTGTACTGCTAACTTTCACAGCTGCTCTAGGGCTGGAACATTTTTCCCCCGCGTGACACTTTAACATTGTTGTAAAGACAGAAAACTAGTTTGTTAACAGATGTTTGTGGGGGGAGAGGTTTCCATTTTCTATTTGGCACAAAAGTCAGCTGCTGCTCAGTTAAGGACAGAAATGCCTTTTTGAAAAGTGCCACAGAATCCGAAGTGTTAAAACTATGATGCTGTTTGTTCCATCTGAGGAGCTCCAAATGCTTTCCTAAGAGTGGATCATTAATCCTCCTGTACTCCCGTGAGGCAGGGAGCGTCCTCTTGGCCCCTACTTTAAGAATGAAAACCAAATTAAATCAACGAAAGATTAATGTCACTAGATGGATCTGTGGCAGGAATGTTTCTCCAGCCCAGAGCAGAACTGGTACACAGGCAATTTCAAATTCAATTCCTTCCAGTCTCATGATGCTCCAAGATTCAAAACGACGACGAGGCCACACCCCTCCAGTGATGGCTGGCCCGTGTCGGAAAGAGGTGGAGAGGACTGCAGACTTTTCCACCATCAGAATTATGAGCTGTGACCACAAAGGGAGAGATGGACCCATGTCATCAATTTAAAGTTGCTCCTGAAATAAACAGAAGCTATGGACTTCCCTGGGGGCACAGTGGTTAAGAATCCGCCTGCCAATGCAGGGGACACGGGTTTGATCCCTGGTCCAGGAAGATCCCACATGCCGCAAAGCGACTAAGCCCGTGCGCCACACCTACTGAGCCTGCGCTCTAGAGCCCGCGAGCCACAACGACTGAGCCTGCGTGTCACAACTACTGAAGCCCGCGCACCTAGAGCCTGTGCTCCACAACAAGAGAAGCCACTGTAGTGAGAAGCCTGCGCACTGCAACGAAGAGTAGCCCCCGCTCACCGCAACTAGAGAAAGCCCGCGTGCGGCAACAAAGTCCCAACGCAGCCAAAAATAAGAACAAATTTATTAAAAACAAACAAACAGAAGCTACATATCCCCCAAACCATTTGCAAGTAAAGGCGGGATTTCTTCGTGGTAAAATACTATCTGTATGCCACAAGTTGAAGATGATGCCATAAAAACAGATTTTCTAGAAATGGAAGGTTGGACTTATACTTAACCTGATGAAACTGCCATCTTTGTAAGTAAAAAATGGTCAGATATTGGCCATTTCAAATGACTGAGCCCAAGAGGAAAGCTGGAACTTTAGCCTAAGAGTTTTATGGAAAATTATGAATGGGGTCTGAAATACCATGATACTTTTTCCTTAAGTCTAAAAACACAATAGTCAATACAAAGCACCACGTGGAAGCCCTTACTGGTATCTCTCATTCCTAAAATGGTATTTTGTGAAAACAGAATCCTATTCAACTCGTGTTGTCCCAGCAACCACTCATCAATACTGCTCTCCCCGCCTTCCCCTCAGCTCTTCTCACTGACACCCCAAGGCTGGAGGCAGCTGAAAAAGGAATCTTTTTGCTTCTTCAGGGCCAGAGGGATAACCTTGCTCAGTTCTTCAGAAAAGGAGGCTCGGTGCTCATTGGACTGTTTGGAAGGGGCCCATCAGAACATTCTCAACAGACACGTCAAATCACCCAGGATGTTCCTGACACCCAGGACAGAGCTCTGAAGGATTCTTGAAACTAGTGAAAATGACAGTACAGCTCCTGCTTCTCTCTTGTGTGCCTGGAATTAGCCTTGGGCCAGAAGCAAACACCCCTTTGAGGACTGCTGGAACCCTGAGCTAGTCTCAGGGAGGGAGCTTGGCCTCCACCAGTGTGCGGGCGATTGGGAACCTGAGCTCCCCAGGCGTTTTTTGGGCTGGAGCTGTCAGCTCTTGGATGCCTGAAAGAGGCCTCCCTTCTGAAAGAAGGTAACTACTGTCGCCTTCAAGGAATATTGGCCTTAAAGGATGTCAGAGTGGGATTAGAAGGAAGCATTTTGATAAACTCACAGACGTGAGATTCATCATAAGATCTGAAAAGAGGTTACCCTTTTAATTTTGACATCACAGAAGGCAACTACCAGAATTTCTCATAAGCTCTCCAGCCAGGCTGCTTCAGAGGCTAGGAGCACAAGCTGCAAGGCTGGCTCTGAGCAAGGTTATCCCTGTGGCCCTGAGCAGAGCCATGGTCTCTGTGCAATTCCTTTTTCATCTGCTTCCAGCCTCGGTCCGTCACTGAGGAGAGCATGGGAGCATGGCCAAGTTTCTCAGCCTCCCTGGGCCTCAGAATGGGAATAATGACAGTGTCTACCTCACTGGGCTGTACAGAGGACTAAAGGACTTACTCTTTGTAAGAGCTTCTAGAACAGTGCCCAGTATACAGGAAGCACTCCATGTGTCTAGTAAGTACGAATCTGAAGTCATTCATGCTGTAAGAGACCTTTAGAGACAGTCCAAGCCCCTTAGAGTCACAGATGAGACACCTGACCTGAAGAACCACTGACTTCACCCAAGCAGACCCTTTGGAACATTCCTATGAGCTTTAAATGTCATGTGAATGACAACTTTGGCGTTAGAAGTGACCACTTGGGCACCGGCGCGCTCCCGTTAGGAGGAACATGCTTCAGTGACACGGTGGTTAAACGTATCTTCTGCCCTCAAAACCTCACAGCTCAGAACGAGAAGTGTGATCTGTAGAGAACATTTCCTGCCGGACACAACACCTGTCCTGCACACTTGATGCTACCCCACAGCTGCGTGTGGGTGCAATAACATGGTCCAGCAAGAGGGCACACGGCGGGGCAGGTGCAGAAAGCCTGGACTGGGAGAAGCCACCCTGCTTCAGTCCCACCGGGCAAGCATCCCCACACCCTCTATACACGCACACAGACACACACAACTGATCTCGTCAGCTCCAGAGCACAGCACAGTCCCCTTCACAGGGAACACACACACAGAGGTGGCCAGTTAAGGAAGCACCAGGGCGGAGTGCTTTATTGTGGAGAAAACGCCTGTGGCTTCACGTGTTTGTAAAGGCATCGGCTTTACCCCTTGTCTGCCCGGGACAGAACGAGACTGGAGCAGAAATCTGTCCTCTTCCATGCTCATCTGATGGAGAATGAGGGTAATCAAAGCACCTTCATCACAGGTTGTGTCAACGTGAATCACGCTTATGCACACGACAAGTGCTGGGTACCAGCTGCCACTGTCATCATTGTGGAGAGCAACTGTGCCGACGCCCAGGGTTGGCAAGGATGCCATCCTGCTGGTGACAGGGCATTGCTGGCAATCTGGTCCATGAGATGCTATGTTTTTGCTGTGCCTTCAGATCCCCTCTAGAAACCTGTTCTTCAAATATACAGACAGTAAATCATTCAGAGGAGACCAGCTACACTCTATTTGCCCTAAGGACAGAACAAGGCAAGAAGAGAGAGGCTCGCACTCCAGCAGAGGGGACTTTGTTTAGATAGCAGGAGGAACTGGCTGTCACTAAAGATTAACTTTAAAACCTAACTAATTTGGGCTAATTGGAGGGAGATGAGTCTTAATCACTTAAAACTCTGAGTTAGACCCTATTTTTAACTGAAATATAGTTTTTCACTTTCAAGCACCTACAGTGATTCAAACTAGAGCGCTTTAGTAAATGAATAAGAGTGATAATTAGCATCCTGTCTCTTTGGAGGGAAATGTGTTTGAGGAGAAGATTTTTCTTTAATGAAAAAGGGGCAAAAGCGAGCTTCGGCTCAGCCCTGTCAAATTACTCCAAATGTTGATTGTGCAGGGGTGCTGCCAAATGGAGCACAGATTTAGGCGGCCGAGGGTGGTGCTGGACGCTTTTGTTCAAGCAGTCTTTGAAAACCAGGGCATTTGAGATGGTCCAGGCACAGAGAGCACGGCGCCGATGACCTCCCCAGTTTCCTTCAAGCTCTCTGCGTTTATTTGCCTTACGGCTTAGCTTTTTCAACATAAGGAGAATCCTTTAAGCCCTTGTGTCCTAGTCTTGTCATTTATTACCACCATGTGGCAATGCTAGGGTATGAGGCCAATAAATCATTTGGATGGGAAGTGACTACAGGCCAGATTAATTTCATTATCATCCTTAAGCAGATAGGTGTCTAGTGCAGCCGATGTCTCCAGTGAAGACTGATGTCCTATCTCCCCTGACAGTCTTCCCCTTGCCTTGCAGACGGCGGTGGTGGTTCTTCGTTCTCCCTGCTGGAGTCTCTTGGCCTGCCTTTTCCTATTAATGCCAGTGAGTGGCCACACCCCCTTCCTTTGGGGCCCACCCCATGCCACACAGTTGCCAGGGGACGCTGAGAAGCCTGACCAGGGTGGTCCAGCCCTCCCTGCACAGCTGAGCAACGCCAGCACATTAGTCAAGACGCGAAAGGAGGGCATTTGTGGCTGTGTTTCTGCCAGGCTTGCCAAAACAAGCTCACTCCCCAGATACAGGGAGAGGAGGAGACTGCAGCCGGGCTGCAACTCTGAACTTCAGACTGATGCCATAATAAGCCCCCTCTCCTAGGCACTTCCACCTCTGACTCCTTCCATCCATTATATTTCCTCTGGGGCACTGCTTGTCCGAATGTGGCCCGCCGACAGGAATACATACTTTCAGAAAGTTCCCTGGGGATTTTTATAAACTCCCAAGGCTAAGCTCGACAGCTCTCGGCAAGATGATCCCAAGGTTGGAAAGTCTAAGCTGCAGAAGGGGGAGCACAGGAGCAAGTTGTTAACCTGCCACGTTCTCTGCTTGGTGCCCTCCAGCAAAGGCTGCAGGGGCACCACCCACCCACGGGTCACCCAAAGCAACTATTTCCAAACCGGCTCTGAGACCCGTTCAGCCAAGGAGCCCAAGGCTGCGGTGCCCTCTGTTCCCAGCTGCCGTCCAGGAAGCTCTGCTCAAGGAGAAGCCTCAGCTTCTTTCTGGGTGAGGGGAAAGCCGGGCAGGCCCCAAACACCTTCTTGGTGCAGACACATCTCCCTGGGACTTAGAGCCATGAAAGGCGGGGCGCCTACTCTCCAAGGGGCCTGGGAAGCCACTCCCCTGTCTTCTCCGTCTCCGCAAGAGCACCTGTGCATCTGCCCAGCCAGCCCCATGCCTTCCTGACCCCTCCCCTGCCGCAGTCTCTCTCCCAGCCACACAGCTCATGGTGTCCACCTTCTGCCCATCTGCTTGGCTCCATCTCCAGGGCCACTGTGTCATTCCTGGTCAACATCATTTCTCACCTGAGGTTCTTCTAACGAGTCTCCCTGTTTCCAGGTTTGCACCTCTTATATCCATGTTCCACGCACAGCCACAGTCATTTTCTGAGACGCAAATCTCCCCTGTTTAAGATCTCCCAATGGCTTTCCACTGTGCTGGGGATAAAATCCAGACTCCTGAAGAAGCTGCTGGGCCTGCACGGTCCCCTTCTCCCCTCCCTCCCCACTTCTCTGGCCTTCTTCCGTGAGAAACCACGGCAGGTACTGGTTAAGCCGTGGACCCTAGAGCCCAACAATCTGGATCCCAATCTTGCCGCTGCCACGGACTAGCTATTAGGAAGCCTCCCCGAGCCTCAGTGCACCCATCTATAAAGCAGGTTAGTAGTAGTCCCTGTCTCGTAGGACCGCTGTGGATAGAATGAGCTGAAATAAAGGGAAAGGCAGAGGCCAGCACCTGACACAGCGTAGGGGCTCCGTAAACATTGGCTGTTATTGGTTCTCACTGCTACCCCTGTCCCTCTCAAGTTCTAGCCAGTCTAAAAGTCTTACTGCAGAAGAAGCAGCATGCACTCCCTTCCCTGCTGGGTATGCTGGCCTGGTTAAGTTCTGCTCACTCTTCAGGTCTCAGCTGAGTCACTGCTTCCTGCAGGAAGCCTTCTCAGATGCTCCGAGTCACAGCACTATCACACCGTGTTGTAGTAACAGTGCTAGTATTAGTAGTAGTAAGGTGTTGCCTTACTCCTCGTCTCCTCTTCCCTTTCCACCCCTTCTCTCCGGGGCCATAGGCTCCGTGAGGTCAGAGACTTGGCCTCTGTTCCTCTTGCGTGCAGCCCCAGCTCTTAGTGCAGAGTAGGTACTCAACAAAGATTTGATAATGTTGCTGAATGACTCCCAGCCTGCCGGAGTGTTCCGAAACCTGCCCTGCGTCCCCTCTCTGGTTCTGGGCAGGCTTCTCGGGCACTCAGCTCTCTGACAGCTCACGTACTCCCCTCACCCACCTCAACACTCACCCAGCATGTGGGTCAGAGGCCAAGGAGGCATCGCTGAATGTTTCAAACAAACAGGAAATGGAGATCTTCTTCAGAAACCAAGGACCCTACACAAAGTTCACTGATGAACAGCAGTGCAACTTAGAACTTTTAGAGGCTCTGTTCAGTGTCAAGCTGAACAGTACCCCTTCCACTGAACAGGCCAGAGAATCTGGTAAGGGTGAAGTTTCCGACCTAAACCGCAGGATGGAGAATGACTGGGTTACATGAAAATCGCAGCTCTGGGAGAGGGGGTACCGGGAAATGAGCAGAGCACGAGCAACTAAGGAAAACTTCTGACCCAGAAATAAGCAACCTGCAAATGATTCCAGAAAATGGGTGAGAGTCTCGTAATAAGAATTTATGTGGTCCTGTTGATGATCTAATCCGGTTAGGGTTGGGGATGAGGAAGGAGCTGGTGGGTGCTAAATCTTTTCCTACCTCGTAGTGGCCAATGGTATTTAGCTTGGTTATTCCATCTTCAAGAATCACAGAGGAGCTGTCAATATCCAGAAGCTCTTTGTGTCGTGTGCCCACTTGAAGCTCTGGGAATAAAAAAAAAAAGAAAGAGCATGTTGTTCTCTTTTAACATGACAATGAGGAATGTAAAATGCTACCCTGTCACTTTTGCAATTATTATTTATGTTGCTAACTAGCTACAACAAATAAAGTGGTTTGGAAGACATATCAGCCAGACTGGTAGCCTGACTTCGGTTTTGTTTTGTGTTTAGGGCTCTGACGTGTAAGACCACTTTTCCCTGAAGCTTTTACTCTGAGGCCAAGCCTGGAAAGGAAGACGAAATAAGGCATCCTCAGAGAGACTCAGCTCTTCAGAAAATTCCAAAAGCAAGCTTGTATGCCCACACCTGTGTGTTCACAAGCAGGTGCTCTGGGAACTATCTTCCGTCGGTCCCCGTGTGCGGTGCGCTGGTGGGCTCGTATGCCAACGCCATGGGCTTCAACTCCTTTACAGAGGTTGCCAACTTGTGCCCTAGGGTCAGAATGTGGCCCATGGATGTGGGTTTTTTTCTTGTTGTGAACCTGCACCATGTTTCATTTATTACTATTCTAATGTCAGTTCAGCACCAACATTTAAAGACTGGAAGATTGCACATAAAAATTAGGATCTGTGATTTCTCTTTTAAAAAACTGGATCATCTGGTAACACTGACCACACCGGCCCCCCGTGGCAATCATGGGCTGAAGCTAAGTAGCACTGCCCCCTTACGTGGCAGGTGTCTTTTTCCAGTTAAGTCGGGTCCCACCACTTCCCATTATCCCAGGTGGGCTGACACCCCTTATTTATAATACTTCCTGCCCCTCTGGGCATTGGAGTTTGTGAGCCTCTGCTATAAGAGGTCTCAGCACAGCTGCTTCTCGTATTGGATTTTAACACAATTTATGGCTGGTTTCTAAGGCTTTGCCTTAGTTTTCTGGGGCTAGCCGCGGAGGTAGTTTGGAAGATGAGCAGACATGCAGAAGCCATTTGCCATCAGACTGTAACGGGAAGCTTCTAGTGGGCTCGTCCTGCTCCCTGCCTCTGCTACATTGGAGGCCAGGAACACCTGATGGGCACAAACCCTGGATGGTGTGAGGATGATACTACAGACCAGGCAGTGGCAGGACTGAGGCCACCGGGCCGTTTTCCCATAGTCCTCGGCTCCAAGCGGGCACCTCCTTGGTAGTCAGAGCAATACTTCGAGACGTAGGCTCAGGGCAAGGAAGTTGATGGCCCTGGGTCACGTCATGGTTTCCTGGCCGGGGCTGCCCTTTGCCCCTGCGTCTACCCAAATGAGCTCACATGGTCTTGAAGTGCCCAATAGTCCAGCCAACCGAAGGAAGCAGAAGAGAGGTGGCTGAGAGGTGCTTTAGTGGCCTTGCTTTCCTTGAAGCCAGGTCTTGGGGTTGCTATACATTTGCATGGTTTCACTCAAATGTGCCGGACCCCGCCCCCAGGCTTCTCGCAATGGCCTTTCAGCAGAGAGTCTGACTTAGAGGGCCCGGTGGGATGATTTTAATTGCCTGCTTAGTGGAGGCTACAACTGTACGTGGAAGAGAGATGAACCTTGTTATGCTGTCTGTCACTGTTGGCGATTTTACTCTTTTTTCCTGTCCCATTATCTGCTATAAAATCCCACGACAGTCTCCTGGGAGGGCTGCGTGGAGCTCAACTTTAAAATGTTGATGAACATTTGAGTGAAGTGGAGCCCTGTTAGCTCGCTCACGCATATGCTCGCCTTTGCAGTATACCAATAGAGCCCGAAAATGAATTCAGAGCAGATGCTGTTTCATGTTGGGGGAGGATGGAGACTATACTTAATGCAGGATGTGATTAGCAGAGAGGAAGATGACCTTTCTAGCCTTCACACCCAGAGTCTGAGCCACCCGCTAATGACACACTCAGTGTCACAACAAACAAATCAAATGCCAATGTGAAACACAACACACAGAGGGCCTGAGGTTGACACCTTTCTGTACTTCTTGGTGCAAGGTGAATTCATTTGGTCTCAGGGTTAGCAATCTCATGAATCTGATTTACAAACATAATATTGAAGAAAAAACAAAAAACAAAACAGCATCTTTGAAGGATCCTGCTTTCTAGGAAAAGGAGTCATGATACCTATGGGAGAACCATGCAGTCTCCTGGCCTCTAGACATGCCGTTTGGGAACAACCCAGGCTAGTAAGCTTCACCAAACAGAGCTTACATGCGGGGGGCCAGGAAGGAGGGAAGGTGGAAAGGATGCTCATCAGGGGATTGGGACAAAACAGCTCCCGTATCACCTTACCAAGACCAATTTCATTCAGCTGAAGTCCGTAAGGAGAGCCGTTTTTGCTTAGGAATGCTTGGAAAATCTTCTCCTTGGCTTGACCTATGGTATCACAATCAAGAACGTTGACTGAAATATTCCGACAGACATCTGCACTCTCATTTTCTGGGATTTTTTCAAAGGTGACGGTTAATGCCTGCAAGAACACAAAACAGGTTTCCAAGTCTATTAGATAATTGCAATCTGCAAGGCAATCATAAAAGACACAAACCTTGGCGAGTCCTACTAATACCTCTGACAGCACATTAGCAAACACCGTATCGCATTATACCACTTTAAACTTTTTTCCATAATCCATTCTTTTCAGGGATAATGGAAAGGAAAACAGAAAGGTAAAACTCTCATTACAGAGCAAGCATTGAATAAATATATCTGAGAGTAAAATATATATATATATGCATATATATATATACACACACACACACACACATATAAATACTCTAAAAACGGTGATTTCTAATTTCATCCTCAAAAAAAGAAAAAAATTGGAAAGCTTCCACAGTAGATGAGGGCAGACTGGTGACTATCTTTTAAATTACAGGACCACAGAGTCCTAGTAGGTTATGAGGTCTCCGTATTGATCATGCCAAAGAGGTCACTTCATAATATGCAGCATCAACTACAGTAACGTGCCTCTCCCCCTCCACTTTCAACTGCTTCAGACAGGCAGTTTCTTGAGCTCTCATTAAAACACTGAGATCCCCACCCTGTACTATAATTCTTGCATTAATTACATTTCAGTGCCATTACTTATGGTTTTGTCAGTTAACATTCTCCCAGTGCAGCAAAACCTCAGAATCAGTCTAATGGGAGAAGTAAGGCCTTGGTGAATGTGTGAAAACACAGAACTAGGGAATATTTCAAAAGGAATTTAAGAGCAATTTCAGGTTTACTTTGCCTAAGAATAAAGCGATCTAAAACAACAAAGTTACATACTCAGGATCCTTGGGGGAACTGATTCAGGGAAGTGCTGAGAGTATTTTGTAATTAGCACAATATACAGTTTAGATTCTAAGCCACCCTGGTAATCATGGAGCCAGAGGGACCTGGGTGTGGTGTGAAATGCACGATTATTTCGTGTGTTTGAGCCTGGCTGCAGTGAGGGAATGTAAAATGATTAACTAATGGAAATGTTTAAAAAATGAAAACACAAATAATGTGGAAAATGGGGACCCTTAGGGTTAACTCAACTTTAAAATGGGTATAAGAATAGTACCTGGGGCTTCCCTGGTGGCACGGTGGTTGGGAGTCCGCCTGCCGATGCAGGGGACACGGGTTCGGGACACGGGTTCGTGCCCCGGTCCGGGAGGATCCCACATGCCGCGGAGCGGCTGGGCCCGTGAGCCATGGCCACTGAGCCTGCGCGTCTGGAGCCTGTACTCCACAACGGGAGAGGCCACAACAGTGAGAGGCCCGCGTACCGCAAAAACAAACAAAAAAAAGAACAGTACCTGGCCTCTAGTGTTTCTATCGAGATTAAATAAGATCACGCATGCCAAAGGCTTGGCACGGGGCAGGCTGCTGGGAAAGGCTCGATGGTGATGATAATGATAACAGTAATAATAAAAGGCATGTTATTATTTCATATAACTTATCACTATGATTATTGTTAGTATTAGTATGCCTTCATGTGGAAACAGACTCAGGCGGCCTTGAGCAGCTGGGACCCTGACTCCACGGTCAGTATCTCTATCAGAGTAAAGAGCAAGCTGCCCGAAGGAGAACGGGGCAGAGCACCTGCTCCAGGGTCAGACTCCTGGGTTCAAGCCCAGCCCACCGCTAACTAGCTGGGTAATCTCTCTGTATCTCAGATTTCTCACCTGTAAAGTCAGAACAACAACAGTAACTGCCTCCCGGGGTTCCCGTGATGATGAACTGAATTAATCACGTCGCGCCTAGAACAGTGTCTGACTCAGGAGATAGGACTTAAGGACCCCAGACACCGAGAAGGGGCTTCTGAAGCTCTGGGGAGGTGCTCAGAGGCACGACTTCTTTTTACTGCCTTTACATCTTGCCCCTCCAATCCAGTCTATAATTATGCGAGCGTAAACCTTGGTGCAGTCCTCACCGAGTTTCAGATGAAACTCCGAATCAGTGGAGGCTGGAGTCTGAGGTTAAGTGGTGGTCTCGGTCTGGCCTGTGAGAGTTTCTTTTTTCTGGGACAGAGAGTGGCTCCCTTGCCTGTTCTCAGAGCACATTGGTGTTCTGGGCCAGTGGCTCACTGGGCAGGGATGCGGGACTCCTGATAGCTAGCAAACACTGACATACTGGGTGGGCGAGAAGCAGGGTGGAGGTTGAGAACCACGGCAGAGAAGCCTCAGGCCAGAGCCCTCTCCTCACCTCCTTTTTTAGTGACATTTATTGGCACCCTGCCAAACACATTTCAAGACACGATTCTTTTAATCTTCCCAATATCCTGGGGCAGGAGGGTGTATTATTATTATACCCACTTTTTGAGTGAGGAAACAGAGGCCTGTGCCTCTAGGGACCCGGCTTGTAAATGGAGAGCCAGGGGTGGCAACTTGAACCACTCAGCTTCGGTCCCTCCCACCCCCTGGGCCCTCCCTCCTCCTCTCTGTCCCACCTACAGCCCAGGAACCCTCTGGACCGCCAGGAACCTTAGATCAGACTATAACCAAAGTCCTAAGCTGCATTCCCAGCACAAACGGGATTCCTGGAGGGGCAAACGTCAGTCCTGCCCTGTACGGTCTGAGTATACTTGCCCGTGTCTCCCTGTATTTCTCTATGAGTTGGTCTCGCCAGTAGCAGTAGTGGTGGTTAATGTATTTCACAGGGCTTCCAAAGATAAAGACAAATGAAAAGGCCCTTTTAATCAGGGCTACAGCGACCCCAGCCTGTTTAATAGTTTTATAGGTATTTGTGAAATAACAGTCTGTGACTACCTAAAGGGCACTATTGTCTTCAACAAAAACACCTCTTTACAGGCAATAAATGTTCTCCTTTAAAACATAACCAAAAGGGGAAAAAACCCTTAACTGGATGTAAAATAATGTAAATCTGCCACTGCCTTCACAGCTAGCTGGGTGGGAAAAAGGTAAAATGGCCTTTTATAGCGTCCGCAGGGAATTCTGAGAGTAAATTCAGACACAAATTGATTTGTGTTCATTTTTTATGCCGCTAACGCTTAGCGCCCCAACAGCAATTTCTGAATGTGTAAGAGTAGCGGGGGGATCTCAGAGCAGGCCCTGCCTCTTAACCCGACCCCCAGGCTTGAAAAGCTCACGCTGGGCCTCTGTTCCCCATCAAGGAAGATCCCCCCAGAAGTGCTACCTCCCCTTCAAAACCCACTTAACCAGAGTCCTTCCTGTGCGCTACTCAGTGTTAGGGGCCGGGGTTAGGAGAGACCATGAGACACGGTCCTCGTTCTCAGATGATTCACAATATACTTGGGAACCAAAGCACCGCCTCTGAAGCAATATTCAGCCACCAGACGCAACTCTTTCACTCTCAGTAAGTGTCCAGAGAATTTGAGCAGAGAGGACAGGAGGGTTGAGGGTCCCCAGCACTGGCACCAGGCCACCTGGATCATCCCCTTCTCCTGCTAGCTAGCTGTGGGAGCGTGGGCAAGTCCTCTAGCTCTTCTGAGCCTCAAAATTCTCATTGTTCTTATCTCGAAGGAGTGACAGGATCACTAAATCATGACATGTAATAACAGAAAATTAAGGAGTGCTTCCTGTGTGCCAAGCACCAGGACAAATGATGTGTATTAATATACATAAATTCATCTCAGGAACAACCCTATGACATAGAACAGATCCTATTGTTATTCCCATTTTACAGATGAGAAACTGAGGTACAGAGAGATTAAGTACATTGTACAAGATCACCCAGCAAGAAAAAGGTAGAAGCAGGAACTCAAGCTCCATGTTTTTAAATATTTGCTGAGCCTGCCTTTCAAAGCCTGAAAATGTTTTGTAAACTAAGCACGGTTCAAACCTATGGAACGGTGATTAATTGTCAAGACCCACAAAAGGCAAAAGCATCCTAAAAGGCACCCTGGTCTCTTCCCCCCAGTTCTGCCCCTCTGTTAAGAGGAACTGCTCTGGCTACGAAAGTGTCAGCAAAGCTGGGGCGACAGATATGGTTGACTGTACAATCAGCAGCCTTCTCTCTTCCTTCTTCTGGCGGCAGCTCCCTTCTCCTCATTCACCAGGGACTGGTCATGAAACCCAATGAAACATAAAGGGAAAGCATTTCTACAAAAGGGGAGAGCAGTGCTTAGAGCTGTGGCGGCTATTTTGTGACTAAGAGGAAGGGCCAAGAGGAGCAAGGAGATGGTGACCCAGAGCCCTGACACTGCTGAGTACATGGACCTACCTTCGGACTGCTTACCTCCAGACTTCCCGCTCTAAGTGCAATTCCATGCTCTTAGGATTTCACACACCAATAGTCATATTTTCTCTTACTTACATCTGCCTGCACCCAATCTGACAGAGCTCATTTTGTTGACGCTGAGGTAGACAAAGTCATTCATTGATACCCACCTACTTTCATTGATACCCACCTACTTGGCACGTACTGTGTGCAGAGCATTGCAGGTGATATACAATAGAAGCTGGCACTGATCCTGCCTGGGAAGTATTTGAAGACTGATACAACAACTGTGGGATATACACGACAAATTCTAATACCAGGAAGAAAACAGTAGGTATAGATGGAGTGCTTTAGAGGTTCAGAGAGATATTACCTCTAGCTTGGAGGAGGGTTTTCAAAGGGAGAGAAATCAAGGAAGGCTGCATGGAGGAAGGGCCACTTGAACTGGGTCTGGAAAGGAGCAACATGTACAACAGTACAGGAGGAGGCCTCTGGACCATGGAGATACTTGGCTTCAACTCTTATTAGACTGATGTGCGGCAAGCTTCAATCTCTTACTCAGGCTATGAGGTTAGGAAGTCTAGATAAAGAATCCCATTTCCTTTGGGGAGAATAGAGGGTAGAGGACTTGAAGAACCATGCTTGCCTTTCCAAAACCACCACCTTCCATGTCAGGGAGAAGCCCTGTACTATTTACAGAAACAAAAGCTGAGGAAGGTAATACAATTTGAGGTTTCTAATAATAATAGCCAACACTTACTGAACACTCACCATGTGCTGGGTGTGCTTTGCTAATTCATTTGATCCTCATGACTGCTGTCTGAAGAGGGCGCTATTATTAGTGTCATTTAACAGATGAAGAAGCTGAGACACAGAGGTTCAGAAACGTGTCCAAGATCGCAGAGCTGCTGAGGGTCATAACTAGGATACGTCCACACTCTTAACTGCAAAGCCAAAGGCCAGTCGAGGTGATCAACTTCCGAAGGGCAGTCCCAATCTGCCTGAGGTTCTCAATAAACGCTATCCAAGCAGACAGGTTGGGCACAGCAGAGGAGGCTCCACCTCCTTACCTTGGCTGGCATGGGACCCCATGGAACCCACTCAATCTGGAGCACCCTGTGGTTTGGGCCCCACTGACAGGAATTTTTATGGGGCTCACGTTCACCTAGAATAAAGACGACCTTTCCCAGCCTCTGCTGCAGCTCGGTATGGCCATGTGATTAAGTTTAGGTCAATGAAATTAAGCAGATGTGTTATGTGGCAGCCCCTGGGAAACTTCCTTAAAAGACAGCTGGTGACCGTCGGTCAACTTTTCTATAGCTCAGCATATGTCCTGCTGGCTGGAATGTGGAAGGAGGCTGGCAGGGAGCAAACACCTTAGATCATGAGGTGACCTCAGGACGGCAAGAGAGGAGCTGGGGTCTGCGAGGACATCCCAGCAGAGGCGCCCACCAGTGCTGGGCTGCCCACCTCAGAACTTCATGTGGGAGAGAGAGAAACTCCGCTGTTGCTTCAGCCACAGGTATCTTGGGTCTCAAGGAACAATGGATTCAGGAACAATGCCTTCTCTATTATCAAGAAGGGTTCTTAGAAGGGCAAGGCTATCTTGAAGGCACAGGGACCAAAGCCAGAGAAAGGACCAGACTGGAAGGACCCGGTCCTTTGCAGCAGGTCACAGTCCAGCCCTTTTAGATGTGCAGGATTGCAGTCCAAGTTAGCTGGGCAGGTGTGTCATTGTGGTCTCCTGTTCACATCTGTCCAGGGGGATACTGTCTGCTATAGGTTGTAAAAGCCCACATGTAGGGGTTATGAGTAACATTTTCAATAGTGACATAAGCTTTTAATGACAACGGATGCAGCTAATCAACTGCCCTGCATCACCCATCATCAATAACCAACCAACCAAATAACCAACCAATGCTGAGGGGACCGTTTCTGCTTCAACCATACTGTTGATAAGAAAAACAGCTCAGACGAGAAAAGCTATTATAAATAAATAATGAGTACCTACTCCGTGGCATGATGGCTAGACATCTTACAGATATTATTTCCTGACCTCATAAAAAATGTACAAGGTTAGGGTTTAATTAAAATAATCCACCTGTTTAAAGATGAGGAAACAGGTTTAGAGAGGTTGAGTGACTTGCCCAAGGTCACACAGCCAGTTTGTAACGCGGCTGAGCCTGGATTCACACCCAAGACGGTCAGACTCCAAACCCCACCTCTTCTGAGCTGAACAACACAGCACCCCGACATACAACCACATTCCTGCTTTACTAGCAGCTTTACCCATGGGCCCTTCACACAACTTGGCAGTTTCAGGCATTGGGGAGGCATAAAAAACAAGCTGCAGTGGGCTAAGAGGACACATCAAAAGCGGGGGAAGAGGCATGGCCCCCCATTTTCCCCAGTTTAGCGGGGAAAGGCTGATGCAGCTACCTCACTAACTCATCAGCCACATTCTCAGCTAATAAGGGCAGGGATGTTGCTGCATCCTTTCTGTAGTACCTTCTAAAACCTACAAATCAATTTTAAAAGAATTTATTACAAGCCAGCGACTTTATCATAGACGGTCTTAGGCCAATAATTGCTTTCGTTAAATAAAACCTATAAAATACATTTCGAATTTCACTGCAGAGCCAAATGAAGGTCAAGAGAAAAGTCTGGTTCTTATACTAAACTGAATTAGAGAGAAGAAAACCACTTCCAGAAGTTCAGTAGAAGCAGCAAAAGCCCAGAGTTAGAAGTCCAAGTCTCAGAAAAGCTTCTGACCTGAGGTTTTTCTCAAGCTGAGTCAGCCCTGGGACATTCTACCAGCCGCCCCTCTAACGCTGCTCTTGCCGGCCCGACCTCCCCTCCCCCACCCGCCTTTTCCTTTCCCCACCAAAGACTGAGAGCCCCACGCTTCCTGGGTCAGGGTATTTAACCCTCTGACAGAATACTGAGGGAGAAAGGCCTTTTCCATTTTGAAGAAAAAAATTAAGTTAATGGAGAGAATTTCCTCAAATTTAAGTTTCTCTCACCAGTCTTATACACTTGCTAGCATTTACTAACACTTATTCATGCAAAAATCAAGTGAGAATCTGTCCAATTTAGCCCAAAATGATTGATTCCAGTATTTTAGGTTTAATGTATTTCACAGTTTTCTGGGTTTTTTTGGCAGAGTGCCCATAAGTTTCAGCTTTGTGGATAGTGGTGAGGCAGTTCCACTGCTGTGTCCCTAGAAGGAGAGGAAACAGGCCAAGATTTTGGGGGGTGAGCAGCAGAGTGGATTCTAGGGTTTTTTTTCTCTATTATGTCAAGCTCTAGATTAAGGGATAGCAAAATTTCTGTAAAAGGCCAGATACTAAACATTTAGGACTTTGAGGTCTGTTATCATCTCTATTGCAACTACTCAACTCTGCCACTGCAGCAGGAAAACAGCCATAGACAATAGTGAATGAATGGGTATGGCTGTGTGCCAATAAAACTTTATTTATAACAATAGGCAGCAGGGCCACATTTGACCCACAGGTGGTTGTTTGCTGATTCCTGCTCTAGATAACAGTAACTTCAAATGGAATGCTGACTTTGACAATGCCATAAAAGACAAATCTAAAACAATGCCTTGGGCTTCCCTCGTGGTGCAGTGGTTAAGAATCCGCCTGCCAATGCAGGGGACATGGGTTCAAGCCCTGGTCTGGGAAGATACCACATGCCACGGAGCAACTAAGCCCGTGCGCCACAACTACTGAGCCTGCGCTCTAGAGCCCGCGAGCCACAACCACTGAGCCTGCACTCTAAAAGGCTGCAAGCCACAACTACTGAGCCTGCGTGCCTAGAGACTGTGCTGTGCAACAAGAGAAGCCACCGCAATGAGAAGCCCGCGCACCGCAACAAAGAGCAGCCCCTGCTCGCTGCAACTAGAAAAAAAGCCCATGCACAGCAACGAAGACCCAGTGCAGCCAAAAATAAATGAATAAAACAAATTTTATAATAAATAAATAAATTAAAAATGCCTTTATCTCCACCATGGTTTGCTATAAAAGTTACCATTCTCTGAGGGGAACAAGTATAAATAAGAATCCTTAACGATGAAGTAACAGAGTCATATTTGAGCCATAAAGAGGAAAATTAAGTACGTGTGTATTCAGGTAATGAAATTATTTTCTAATCCCAAGACTATGGGTGTGAGAAGAAAGAATATGAAGAGGAGAATCATTTGAAGCACTCATTTAAGGTTAATTTTTCATTTTCCACTGCCTGCCGTCAAGTAGGATGACTTACCTCAAATGATTATAAAAAATGGTTTCGCTTCTCTGATCAGAAGCTCAGAACAGTAACTATGGAGTTAGTAATGGTTTCAGTATTATTGCAAGTCATAATGGAAATGATCTGCACTATGGTAGAGAGAAAAAGAAAAACAAAGCTCAAGAATTGTTAATTAACTTTACTGTTTCTCCACAAATGCTAGGAGTATTAAAAACAAGATTGCTGAAGTGCAAACATCAGGGTTTAATGAACAATGGGATGTAATTGAAGTAACAGAGAATGACTTAATCGGGACAGTGGGTTGTTTAATTATGGGGATAATGGATCTTCTGAAAGGACCAACTAAATGGAACAGAAGGAGCTGGGGAGTGGAGGGCCCAGCGGCCGTGTTGAAGGAAGCTTGCAGATGAGGAACTCTTGCTAGGGATAGCTAGGGCTATGTCAGAGGTGAAATATTTTACAAACCAGGATTGTCCGCAACGTGGTAACTATTGGGGGAAAAGCCTAGTGTGGGCTGGTGGAAACGTTCAATAAATCATAGCTGAGGCATCAAGATTTCTGTAAGCGAGTATCTGTGCTTTTCCAAGACTTTCTAATAATCTTAAAGACTTTCTCATAGATATGAGAACGAGGGCAATATTATGTTTGTCAGAACACTGTTTCCCAGGGCGCCAAGATGCTATCTCTGATACAGCCGATTGGCAGGCTCATTTCCTGGGTTTAAGAGTTCAAAAAACCATTTCTCGCTTAACTTTGATTATAAGTCAACCTTCTCTTGCTAATTCAGCACACTTGCCATGAGTTATTGGGTTTTCTCGTCGCCTCCTGAAAGTGAAGCAAATGTCCTTTCTCCCATGTGGTACACTTTCCCGGAACTGAAATCCTCAACCTTCACTCGATTCTCCGAAGTTTCAGGCGATCCGCTCCAGAACGACTCTATAGACACAGCCCACCCTAAGGGAGAGCCCGAGATCCTTCAGCCACAAAATCGAACGTGCCTGAAAGTTTGCAAAGGAGGAAAAACCTTAGAGCAATAGGGCTTATCTCTCTTCTAGCTGTCAACTCGGAATCCCTGGATGTTAGAGGAGTCGTGTGTGTGCGCGCGTGTGTGTGTGTACAAACCCTCCCCTGATGCTCCTAGCCCGGAGCAGGAGAATGTAATGGCAGTTTGCCTCACTGAACACCAGCCTGCAGTGCCTTGCTGGCGGAGGATGGTTTCTTCTGGCCCTAGAGGAAGTGACTTTATGGGGCTTTGCTTACATTTAAGAAATGGCAGAGGAATTTTCCTCCCAGGGCACAGCAAACAAAGAATTACTTCTTGGAGCCCATGTGTTAGTATAATGATTTCATGTATAAGCAACTGGCATGTTGCCTTTATGTTCTAGAAAACACCCTACACCTCAGGGAGAACACATCCTAATTTTAGAGGAGTGAAACCTGACTTTGAGGCTGTTAGATGAGGCGCTGTGGTTTTCACCATTTGGCCAAACAGGAGTTTGGGGGCCTCTTTTTAAATGTGTCCCAGCCACGGTACCAGGCTCTGTCATTTCAAGTTGTTTGGGTGGCTGCTCTTGATTTTTTTTCCCTGCCTTTTTTTTCCTTGAAAATATTTACACACACACACACACACACACACACACACACACACACAATCGAATTCATTCACCACACCTTGGTTTTCAAATACATAAACCATCTCAGCAAATTTAGAAAGTCAAGACTTCAGATCACTGGGTGTACATGCGTGGGGAAGGCGGGTAAAGTGAGAAAGGGCAGGGGGAGGTGGGAAAGAGAGGAAGGAAGAAAATTTAAAAGATGATGGTTAAGGCTGAGGGGACTTGCCTGAAAGGAAATGAAAAACCTTAAATTTTTTATATCGACCTTCTGCTAACATTTTGTCACACAAGCACAGACCGGATCAAGCTGCTCTGGAGCTTCCAGTATAACCGTCCACCATGAAAGAGGTTTGGGGCGGGTCCAAGGAAAGGCATTAAAACTCAATTTCAAAGTCAAGGGCTCTAGAAACAAGAGGCCCACCCCTCTCCCAGTCTCAACGCTATCTACCGGCAAATCCGTGTTCGGAAAGGAAGATTTATGTGGATTTCTTAAAACATAATTTTCCGTCAACCTTTTCCCCAGGGGCTACAAAGGAAAAAAAGAATCCAAGTCGACACAAATGTCTTCAGCATCAAGAAACATTTTGATGATGAGTTGAGTGTTAACACATCAGAAACACATGGTCTTAATTGACTGTGAAATAAATAACGTTCCAAAATGAAAGGGGGAAAAGTGTTCTGACGTAAAGCATTAGAAAGGACTCAAACCTCAAAAGTTGCTCCAGGCATTTGAGTCCTCCCCACTCCCAGTTCCGTCTTCTGCTCTCCTCTCCTTCCTGTGCGGGTTCGTGTTTTCATGAAAGTGAAACACTGCTGGATTCCCCTGACCTATATTCACTTGCAAATATTTCTCTTTGGGAACCTGTGGGGCTCCTAAAATGTCTCAAAGTAAAAGCATGAACACCTGCATTAGGACCAAGGCCCTGGGTTTGAAGACAAGACTCTGAATCAGTAAAAGGAGAGTCAATAGGCCCTGATGCAAGTTCATCATTTGTCCTCCAGGGTACCAGTGGGGTTCCTCCTGCAGGATGCACATTAGAATTACCTGGAGCATTTAAAACATCTATCCGTGCCTGGGCTCCACCCCCAGAGATTCTGATGTAGTCAGTCCAGACGGAAGGCCCAGGCATGGGTCTATCTGGATCTGCATTTCTAACAAGCGCCCGAGGAGATTTGAATTAAATTTAATAACTCTTTACACTCATGTGCCCGGCAATGGTCTAAGTACTTTACAGAATATCAACTCTTAATTCTCACAACATCCATGAGATAGGCAGGTACCATGATCATCATCCCCATTTTACAAGTGAAGAGACGGAAGCACAGAGAGGTTTCCAAAGTTGCCCAAAGTCGCACAGCTAGCCAGTGGCAGAGGCTTGATTCAAACCTGCCTGGCTCCAGAGTCCACACTCAGTAACAACTATATCAGTAGTTCTCCCTGTGTGGCCCTGGACCAGCGGCAGCTGCAGAAAGCTCTTCAGAAATGCAAATTCTTGGGCCACACCCCAGACCCACACAATTAGAAACCCTGGGGTGCTGCCTCCCAACTGGCATTTAATAAGCTCTCTCGGGGACTCTGATGCATGCTAACATAGGAGAACCACCGCACTCCACCCCCCCTCAGACACAGATGGGAGTAACAGACAGGAGTCAGACCTGGTGACCTGCTCCGCCTCCCACCTTGTGGATGGCGGCCAAGCATGTGCCATGTTCAGTGGAGGGTCAGCTCCATCCAGCGGTGACCGAGGACTCGAAAGAGCTGATGTAGGGACTCTTCTCCCACCAGAGGACACAACCATAACATAGCCTACAGCACCATAGTGCCTTCTCCAATTAGGGGATGAATTCTTCCAGGATGACACCGCAGTGCTTGCCATCCAGAGCAAAGCCGCAGGAGCCTCGGCCCCTTTACTGAGCAACACAAAAACCCCACTGTAATTTTTTCCTCCTTCCCCACTAATGAGATTGTGAAGCAGCCCGGAATCTCTGCAAAAGCTAAAGATCAAACCAAAATACAGCAATCCCTTTTCCAAGTCTCTGTTAACAGAAAAGCACAAAAAAATCCTAAGTAATTTTGGAGATACTTGCCATGCTTGGCTCTCTCTCTCTCAAATTCCTGAATGTGCAAAAAATTGGTCTCTTTTCCTTTAGGAAAGGAAGAGAGTGGGCGGGTGGAGTGGGGACGGGTGAAAAGGAAGATCTTAAATGGGTGAAACCCTCCAGCAGCCAAGCAATCATCTTCCTGTCGTGATTTACAGCATTCCTCTAAAAATATCTGTGAGATCACAGAACGATAAGTGCATGACACCAAACATTTGTAACTAATCCATGAAAATAAAGTAAGGGCGTCATGTTGCAGGGGGAACACAGTGGAATTTGTCTTGTGTTATCGTTCTAAAATAAGACGGCCTCAATTTGGTTGAAATATATCTTCACACATTGTCTTCCAGAGCAGAGCCGTTTGAGAAATTCTGATTGCAATTATAAGCGCTGAGTAGGGAGTGCTTTGCAGTTCCTTTGCCGATGCTGAAAGCTATAAACCATCCTGATATTAAAATCTTTGGAAATGGAGGAGTACCCCCAGGCATCATGACAATACTTTCTCCCCCAATCCGAGTAATTAAAATCTATTATGTGAACACGTGTTAATATTTTATCAACTACGGTTTTAATAAACTGAACGTATGAGGCCTCCTGTGGTAGGAATGATCATTTCAAGCGACGCTTCCCAACTCACTCTCTACCCCACCAGCTTCATCGTAAACTCACCACAGTGCTGAATTCCGGAACCTGCCACAGCAGCCAGTCCTCATTAAGCGTGTACAGGGCTTTGCAAGTGATTACATCGACGGGGCCCTTGTTTATCTTCTGGTTCAGAGTCGTCACCAGCAAATAGAACGGTTCTCCAACAGTCTCCTTGGAAAAGACGCAAAAGTGACAGTTAGCTTGCGGCAGAATCCACTGTACTTTCCAGAGGATCAAAGTTTCAGTTTATGGCCCTACGACAGGAGACAGGCGGCAGTGTTTTCTAACAGTCAACATGCACCTCCCAAGAAAATACACTTTGCTCCACTTAGGACTAGGAGCAAAACTCAGGAAACTGCCTCTTCTCCCCCAACACACACGCGTGTTCGCACACGCACATGCACACTCTCATGGCATTTACAGAGGTGATCATTCTTTTATGCTTAAGCTTCTCTATGGTAGCCCAGTGCTCATCAGTTGGCCTAAGAACAGTTGGTAGAGATTTAACCTTTCTTTACATTCCTATTTAACTGCCCTTTTTTTTTCAGCGCGCTAAAAATAAATGGCATGTAAAAAAATGCAGAACGATTAGCCTTGGTAACCAGAATAAACATAAAAACATTTTATACATTTACCTAGGAGGAAGCTTTTGGGTGTCAACAGCTTCTCACGAAGGAGGTGGCCTTCAGTTGCAGTCTGCAGCCTCCCCTCCTGACCGTGAGGCGGCCAGCCCCGGCTCCTTCCCAGACCCAGCCTGCACAGTCCCACCCGGGCACCTTTGCTGGTACAGGCCACAGTGTACCGCACCTCCTTCCCCTGGGCCAGAGCCGATTCCAGATCCTTACTCTAAGGATCTTCCCAAGCATCTGGCCCATCCTGATGACTTCCTTCTGCACCTTTTTCTGGACCAGGGGTGGCCACCCCTGCTGTTATTGAAACGCCTGAACTCTGTAGTCACTTCGCGCTTGAATGGACCCTGAGGAGCCCAAGGGGGAGGCTTGTGTGTTCCTGCTTTCATGCAGCCTCTCAAAGCATGTCGCCCTGGCTTGACGATCCATCGTGTAGTATTTGCTAAGTAAATAAACCCTCTGTAATCAAAAGGACATTAAACTGAATTTAAGGGGGAAGAAGAGCCAGGCCCAGAACCAGCAAGTCCAACTGCCTCAGTGATGACGAGAAGCCAGCCACGTGACTAGGGCTTGAAGCACCAGTTTACAAAGTCAAGCTTCACAGCCAATGCATCTGGCTT
Organism: Delphinus delphis; assembly: GCF_949987515.2. Lineage (NCBI taxonomy): Eukaryota > Metazoa > Chordata > Mammalia > Artiodactyla > Delphinidae > Delphinus > Delphinus delphis. Next base: position 76,170,872 of record NC_082693.1, on the reverse strand, counting down.
GGAAAGGAGGGTTCCACTGGCTCTCTCACCTGTTTTCCCTTGAAGAGGTAAGCTAAGACGTCTTTGAGGTCTCTTGGATCCCACCCCTACCCGCCCCGTACCATCCTCTATACTGACTGCAAAAGCACAGCCCGCCCTGGTCCCGGGCTTCCTGTCACTCCTCTGCTGCCCTCCCTGCCACTGGGGCCCTGTATCACTTTCCTCTCCCCTCCTGACATGTCCTGGAGTCGCTTCCTTACTGTAGGACAGGGTTGGAATGTTCAAAAATTTCCCAGGTGGGGAGAGCGCTGGGACTAGAACATGACATTTCAATTCTTATGAGAAACTTCCTTTATTTAGAGGTTCACAACCACACTGCTCTCGTCTCTCTCCCTCCACCCCCTTAGGTAATATCCCGACCGTAAACCTAGAACCTCACTTCTCTCTTTGCTTCCAGCCCACATCAGAGATGGGGGTAAGTGCCCTTGGGAGGGGGCTGGAGGCACCTGCAGAGGTCGGCGTTAGGGGGCCGGTGGGCTCTTCTGGGCTGTGTGGAGTGACAGCTCCAGACTCGATGGCTCTGTGGTAAGAATTCTCCACAAGCGTGCAGCTAGACTCAGATTAGTAACATCTCATCTGGCACCGTTACCCACACCCGTGGTTCTAAACCTGGATAATCATCACCAGAATCCCTTGGGACTCTTATGAAGAATTCAGATATCTGGGCCCTACTCTAGACGGAATCTCTGGAGATGAGGCCTGGGCATCTGTAGTTTTAACACCTGCCGGGGGATCCGGATGCGTGGCCAGCTTAGGAAACGACGGAGCCACGACGTTTCTTTGTCACCGCTGAACACAAGTTCTAAGTTAGTCATACCTGCTGGCGGCTTGGGCGTCTCATCAGACCAGGGTGCACACAGCTTCCCAGGGAGCCGGCCTGGGGCAGAGCCCCGTGTATGGAACCAACCCTGCCCTTCCCATCCTGTGATGGGAATTAAGCTTGGCCCCTTCACCATCCTTTCCTTCGTGAGACCAGACTCTCTGACCACGGCTGAGCTGTAGGCTTCTGCACCTGTGACCTCATTCCAGCCCCAAATCCCTCCCTAAGCCTGGAAGAAGTGAGCTGCCTTCCTGGGGAGGCATTAAGCCGGGTGGCTAAGAGCTCCCTGGTGCTGTCACACGAGCTATGGGATCTTCCTCTATGGGAGGAAGTCTTGTCTATCCTGTGTGCCCCAATTCCCCAGTACGCAAAACGGTCCTAAAGGTTCTCACCTCACGGGATTCAGTGAGAAAAAGGAAGCAAAGCTCTTAGCATGGTGGCTGGCACATTCAATAAATGGTAGTTATTATTATTACTTGACCCACAGGGCCTTGGAGGCACAGAGGAGGAAGTTACCTGGAGGTCACAGTGCTCGTGGCACCCAGGCCGATGTTTGGGAGGATGGGTAGAGCAGGAGGGCCAGGCCGTCAGAGTCCCACACCCTTGGGCACCTGGTTGGGGAGGTCCGGCCCTGCACGTCAGAGGGAATTATTCCACTGAAAATGAAAGTATCGCCGACGGGCCGGATGCCACTTCCTCCCAGGGAGCACGCTGGCCCCTCACCACCCCAAGTGCCCAAGACACTCCTGAGTCAGCACTGCAAAACCTTGACGAGGAATCCTCTGCTCAAGGGGGCCATTTGGACTCAGAGCGCAGATTCTGGGGACGCCTCGCCTTTTTAACGCCCAAGAGCAGCAAGGGCAAGGCTCTGACTAGGCTTCGAGGGCTCAGAAAAAGAATCACAAGGTCCCAGAGAAAGAACTGGAAAGGGAGTTAAAACCAATGGCCACGCGCCTCATTTGGTGGGTAGAAAACGGATGCCCAGATGGAAAGGGCCGTACCTGGAGCCACGCAGCAAGCTGGGGCCGAGATGAACTTACAGCCCGAACCTGCTGCTTCTAACCAAGACTCCTAGGCCAGCGCTCCTCCTACTGCCCCCAGGTTCTCAAAGGCTGGGTGGTGCAACCACCTGCAGGAATTTGGAAACGTTGACTGCTGCGCCCCACCCTGAGCTTCTGACTCAGTGGCACGGTAGGCGGTGAGGCAGGAGCTGCCTTTTGAGACTGAGACCCAGGAACTGGGTGAGGGTCCTGCTGCCTCTGTTTCAGAGCAGCTGCGGCTGAAGCTAGGATGGAGGAAGCCAAAAATATTCACCCCAGAAATAAGCGCTCCACATCTCCCCAAAGTGTGTGATGATTTATACCAAGTAAACAGCAAAGAAGGCAGATTTCATTAATCTTAATAAATAGGCATTGCCTTGGGAGAGAAAAGGGTTGGTTAAAAAAAAAAAAGGTTGTGCATCTACTTGTAAGATTACATTAAACATTAAACTAAGCACAGTCTATTTAAGGCACTGCTTCTTTTTGGATCTAAACTTAAGTAGCACTGTTAAAACCTGTGGCACAGCAGTGTATCTTATTCAAACTTTAATTAGATTTCAGAACTAGCTACAAACACACAATTATGTAGTTTTGCTGGAATCTGGATGGCTGGTGAAATTGAAGAAGGATAAGAGCGTCCTGCACCAGGGGCCTCGGAGGGCTGAATGAAGCCTGGGTTCAACAGAACACACTTCCTTTCCTACTAATATTTCATAATAATAATGGGCATCATTTATGGAGTGCTTACTCAGTGCCAAGCAATTGGATACATTTTCTCATCAGTGCTTCAGAACAGCCCTAAAATATTCTTCCTCCAGTTGTACAGGTTATAAACCCAAGGCTCAGGCAGGTCAAGAAACCTGCTTGGGGCCTCTGGTAAGCGGGTGGAGTCTAGATTCAAACCGGGCAGCGGGCTCCAGGGCCTATCCTCTTAACCAATGGAATCTGTGCCAAGTTCACATTTGAAAAGATTTTAAGATTCAATTAGATTATAACCATGTTCACTTAACTGTAACAAAGTGAACTCAAGGGGCGGGCGGCTTTTTGGAGACTTGCTTTCATATGGGATAACTGGTTGGAATTGAATGTAATTAGCTTACAGAGAGCGTAGCGGTAGGTAAATGGCTATTTCCAAGATGCTTCAGAGGCCCTGAAAACAGTGTGTTTCCATCAGCATTTGAAATATGCCCTCCACTCAGCACACGTTCATTAACCACGTGAAGGTGGATGCAAAAGTCAAGGGGTATAAAGTTTCAGTTATGTAAGGTAAGTTCTAGAAATCTATCATACGACATTGTGCCAATAGATGACGCCGTTTTGTACACTGAAAAATCTGTTAAGAGGGTAGGTCTCACGTTAATTGTCCTCACTACAATAAAATTTTTAAAAAGTCTTACTCGAGGAAATTCTAAATGAATTGTACTTGCCTAGGCCAGTTACAGCAAAAAAACAAATTTTATTTTCCCCTCCATGTGCTCCTAGTAAGGACCAAGACTAAAAGTGGTTAAATGCTGACACCACAGAGTGCTCAGGATTTATCCTGGCAAAGACATCAGCATCTGCTAAAAACAGCTGCCTATACAGTCAGCTCTGACGCCACCAAGGGATGCGACACTTACCCGCAGAAAACCAGAAAGGCAGACGGACATCCAGTTTGTGAGGAGCTTTTCCACCACGGACTCTGTGCGTCTCAGCATGAGTTTAGGCTGCATGTTACTGCACTGCTCCATCAAGTCCCTGGTCAGCACCTCGAGGATGCTGGTTAGGTAGACCAGCTTAGTTTGCAGTGCAATGGTTAAGAAGGAAGCAAACAGACACCTATTTAAAAATAGAGCCTTGGTTACAACAGCCAAGACACGGAAGCAACCTAAGTGTCCATCAACAGACGGATGGATCAGAAGATGTGGTACATATATACAATGGAATACTATTCAGCCCTAAAAAGAAGGAAATCCTGCCGTTGGCAGCAACATGGATGGACCTTGAGGGCATCATGCGAAATGAAATAGAGAAAGACAAATACTGTATGATCTCACTTATATGTGGGATCTGAAAAAAAACAAAACAAACCTCAAACTCAGAAAAAGAGATGTTTGTGGTTATCATGCTGTACACCTTAAACCTATACGGTGCTGTATATCAATTATATCCCAATAAAACTGAAAGAGAAAAAAAAAGAAGATATACAGATGATGGAAAAAAAGCATATTGAAAAAAACCAGAGTCTTGATTAAGCAGGTTAATCATCAGCTGTGGCTTGCCTGGTGCCGATAGCAGTTTCCAAGGAAACTTGAGGGGTCAGGCAATGGGATGCTAACGGGGTGCTGCCCTGTGGGTGCGTTTTTTTAACATCTAAGTTTCAACTACCTTTGTCCTCGATCCATAAAAACCACACAGCAATGTTAACTTCCGGTCATTTTATATGGTTTTCAGCATTTTCTAGTTGACTTTAAACTAGAGCGGTAACAAGAAGTGAATGTCTTCCCTGAATTTTCAGGGTGTTTTTAAAAATAGAAAACAGCACACTTCTGCTTTTTGACTCAGGACTCATGTGTTTTCTTGGTATTGGGTTTTTTTAGGGTGCTTTTTGAGGGGGGGTGTCACATGTGTGTGTGTCTTCAAAATAGAATTTGTGTTAGAGCGTTGTGATCTGAAATGGAAAGAAACATCAGGACTGCATGGTGACCCAAATCAACCAGCCTCTGGAGAGATGCATGTCCTCAGATACCAAGCTCAGGTTGTAGTTCCAAAACAAAATGAGAGGCTCAGGTTTTATTCTTTCTGCTTAATGGCTTTCAAAGTATAAACAAATGGGCTGATACCTGTCCTTCACTGAAAAGCTCTTCTGCTTTTCAAGAGTGTGGATGACAGTAACAAGGAAACTTTTATTACAAATTAGGGCATCCAAAGCTGTGAGACTTTCATTCTTGTTGTTGGCATCTCTGTTCTGAAAAAAATATAACATAATATAGATAATATATAAACTTAAAGTTAGAAAGTAGATCCACAATGGGTTTTCCAAGACAATGAATTATTTAATATCAAATTCGTGATCCCAAAATACCCACAATAACAATTCAAAGTAATAATGGAGATGATGATAACACTATGAAAGTCAGGCAGTCATGAGCGAAAAATGAAAACTTATAGACTTACATGCATATCTTCAGTGAAGATGTGTGTGAAGCCACCTGACTGAGAGGAAGGAGACACTTTTATTATTCATAACAACCAAAGGAAATGAAGAGTGTATTTTTGTCACAATACCCGAGTCCATTTTAATAGAGACACTATTTGCTAATCTGAAGAGCCCCTGGGCTTATGTTCACAGCATATCTTCTACATAATAAATAATTGTTCAGCTCTCAAGAAACACCAGTGACTTCTGAAAGCCTCTAAGAATATTTATCATTGCATCAGTTCTGGTTTTGGTAGGTGAAGGCATCTCACACTTTAAAAGAACTGACTCAAAAGTTAAAGAAGTGGTGGTGAAAGATTATGCAAATGTACAGACCACTCCTCAAGCAATTTACCTTCTAAGGATAAATACTGAGTTGTGTTGGTAAGTTTATACAAGTCTTAGCTCAGAAGCATTTACTGTCTGGATACACATTGTCATTCAAGAAGGGGTGGAGGGGGGTGGGTAAAAGCTAGAACCTGGAGTCAAACAACTTGGGTTCCAATCCTGGTTTTAATCACCTACTGGTCACATGACTTTGGACAAGTCATTGAACCTCTCTGTGCCTGACTTTCCTCATCTGAAAAATGGGAACAATAATGATTCTCACCTCACGGGTTAGGTGTGAAAATAAAATGAATGAATACACAGTAAGTTCTTCATGTCAGCTATCATTATCGGTTTTTGCTTTCTTTTTTTAATCACTAATTTACAGCAAACTAGACCACAATGCTGTTGCCCTGCTGGTTTGTAAAAATATTTTAAAGTGTTATGCTCTGTAGCTCTTGAATATAAACTTTGGGGTTTCCTTTAATGTACAATATCATAAATCATATTGGAATTAAACGACTACATTTTAAAAAGCATGCTAACACTTTAAATGAGTCAACAGGATGAAAATATAAATTCAAACATTCATTTATTTAAAAATTTTTTGGTAATACTTGAAACTTTGGGCTACTTTTATATCTTATTTAAGTAAATTTCTTCTGCAGAGAATTTTTGCCTTATAGTTTCAAATTTGTTAGCCCAAGTAGAAGACCTCAAACTATTACCTCATACTCTCCCCTGGTAATAAGCAGAAAAATCAGACCCTGGGTTTGCAGTTTCTAGTTCCTCATATTTTTCTGCTGAACCAACCTTATGCCAATAGGCAATTTAAACAGATTGAGGACTTCCCTGGTGGCACAGTGGTTAAGAATCCGCCTGCCAATGCAGGGGACACGGGTTCGAGCCCTGGTCCGGGAAGATCCCACATGCCGCAGAGCAACTAAGCCTGTGCGCCACGACTACTAAGCCTGCGCTCTAGAGCCCATGAGCCACAACTACTGAAGCCCGTGCGCCTAGAGCCCGTGCTCCACAACAAGAGAAGCCACCGCAATGAGAAGCACGTGCCCTGCAACGAAGATGCAACGCAGCCAAAAATTAATTAATTAAAGAAAAAACTTAAAAAAAAACCAGACTGATTCTTGACCTTAAATAGAGAAATACCGCTCTGGCTCCCTGGGTTTCAATGTTCCTTCCTCCTTTCATTCAAATTCTTCTCCTCTAGGTGGTTAGGTGCTCTGCTTACCCTTATTTCTTCTATTTTCAGCACAACAAAGATGCCAATATAATGAAAAGCAAGGCTTTAAAAGCCAAAAACCAACTAGCAGGGCAAAGAACTACTGGTAATGCCTTGGTCTCTGAGAAGCTACCATCTCCTCTGGGCTTTGCCTATTGTTAACCGAGTAGGTGTTGATCACCCAAGGTCTCCCTCCGCCACCCAACCTCCAGGCCTAGAGGATGTGGCTCCTGATCTATCAGTAAAGGGCCGCTCAACAGCAGGACCTACCTTCAGCCTAGAACGCATTTCAACTGGTGTTGTTCTAATGGAGTATCTTCCCTTGTTCTCTAGATCTTTTCTTAATTGTGACAAATTCAGTTTTAACTTAGGTCTTCTCAATAGGGTTCTGAAAAATGTATGCTTGTTTTTCCTGTGTCTTCTTCTGACATCAGTTTCTATAGTTTTCCCAGTTGTCTTTCAAGATTCTACATAACCCTGAGTTAAATCAGTTTGCCTTCTTGCACCTCTCTCTTCTGAGATAACACAGCATTGTTCCTAGGAATTTTTTTTTTTTTAAACACTCGCAACAGCATTCCTTTGCATTCATCACTCTACCTTGCTCTTGATGACCGAATTTAGAAGATAGGAAAACTTTTTCTTTCAGGCCACAGATTACTCTCTTCAGCACTCAAGGGCAATCATTAACTATAAAAGCCCACAGAGTACTCCTGTAGATGGTAGAAATCTCTCCTTTTATTGCTATTAAATTCTTAATGGGGATCTCAGATAGCTGGGAAATAGGACTCTTGGTGCAACCTTTGCTGAGGCCCTGCACAGTCATCATGATTCAGGGAATTAAACTCCCCTCCCTAGGCAGTATTCTGCCATAGAAATGAAGGAGGTGGCAAATGGCAAGTCGTGGTGCCTGCTATTATTGGAGGATAACTTAAAAAAAAATACAAGTACTAAAAGCTAAAGTCTTATTTCTAGCCTTCTTGATTTACAACACTAAGGCTTGGACAAAAAAAAGAAAATATGGTGGGTGTTTTATGGAGGTATCCCCACCCTCCAGACACAGCATCACATATCATGGTGTCTGCTTCTGGAATTATAGAGAAACTGGAAATTGCTTACTGCATGTGTCTGGGTTTCTGAACTCTAGGCTTCTGGCCAAATGTAGCTGAGAAGCTGATGGTAAGGTGATACAAGCTCTCTTTTGGCCTGGAGAGATTTTCTGGCTTTGCTTAGAAGTCTAGATTTAAATGTCATATGTAATTGGTGTTGATGTGTTCCAGAGGTTGGGCCTTGCTGTGGTCACCCGTTCTGGACAAAAAAAAAGAGGGCAATATGGAGGAACTGGGGTACAGGGACTTGGAGGTGATGGTAGGAGGATGAGTGTACCTCGCCAAAGACTTGGGAGGGTAAATGAGGAAGACTATGCGAGTGGGTGAGAAAATGGAGGTGTTAGAACGTGAGACCGAAAACCCAAAGGGTTAAGCAGACGACTCCTCGGATCCCAGAACAAATTAATTAATCATTTCATGCAGCTATTTCCACTAAATGAGGATGACACAAACTGATCAGCTGAAGAATAACTGCTGGAGAGAACCATAAAAACTCTACATTGCTAAAAATGGCTGCTATTAACTCAGATTCTACACGTGTCTACTTTTCTCCCTCTTGGCCAACAGTACTTTTCATTTCCAATTGAGAAGTAATAGTGAATAATCTAGTAGCTGCAATGTAAGTCATGCAGATAAACACAACAAACTGGCCAGCCCACGATTTATTGATTTTTAAATAAACTAGCTCACTTCCCAGCTACAAATTCAGTTCTAAACTGGTAGTAAAATAAAGCAAAAAAATCATCACTTTGAACTTGTGTCCCTCCTAGGTTTTTGTTACTGGACAACGAGTAATTGCCAGTGACCCATCACTGCTTTATACCCTAATCAATCCAATTAATAGTTATCCTCCTCCCTGCTCTGCTGAGATTTAAGCCATTATTCTGTACCAAGCACATTATCTACCGCTGCCTTGGAAGGAAACACGGTTTTTGACAGTAGCAACAAGCACCTTCATTATTATTCAAGACTCAACCTTAGGAATATGATCGATGCTCTTTTACCTCAGGGAAGAAAGTTCTCAGAGCAAAATGTTTGTAGTCAAGGAAGGGAACAGTTCCAAAACTATCAACCACATCCAATTTATCCATCTGCAGCTCAGCAAAGCCTGCAAAACAGAATCCCAAGAGCAATATTTTAACTCAGAAAACAATGGATAAGATCTTCTGCTGTTTTGTCTAACACGGAGTATGACCTTGGTTTTCATTAAAGAAGAAACAGTAGATAATTACTTGGTTGGCTGCAGAGAAGAGCTGAAATAAAACACAAAGCCAGGCCTAGACCCTGCTGTTCAGTTGTCTTCTATACAAACAGCTCTCATTACTGTGGCTGGTTCCGTTTAAGGGTTAAAAAAAAAAAGGGGGGGCTTGTTTTTCTACAAATAAAATTTTGGAGCCTACCGTCACGTATCTCTTTCCGGAGCTCGCTCTCCAGGAGCTCCAGCTGTTGGCTCTGTTTGCGACTCAGTTCCTTCGATTTGTGCCTGGTCACTCCCACAGCCGCTGTGGAGACAGAGATCCAGCATGAGACTGACAAAAAGGAAAACAGAACCAACCTGTACAGTCCTTTACAGAAGAGGCGGCGGAGGGAGAGCGAGAAAGGCTAGCCTGGAAGAGGTGGAATTTCTAAGAAGAAAGATTCCCAGTGAGGGGTCACTCTACAGATGAAGATGCTCAAATGCAACAGAAAAACCCCCCAAAACCCCTACTCATCTTCAAAGTAAAAAACTAAATCCAATAACCTTCACTTGGAACCAAAGATCCCAGCTGGCTGAAAAGGAATGAAACAAGCCAAGTTTCCCTACAGCCACAGGCCACTTAATATTGTTCTGTTCTTTTTTAATGTTTCTAAACATCCCTAGAGAAATAAAGTTGAGCCTTAAATGCAGAAAAAAACCCCACACATCCACAGTGAGTTACATGAGCCAAACTTGCATAGATCAAATGGGGTGACAGGATGAGTGGTCCCCAGTGAACGCTTGTATCTGGATATTGCTTCTTTCTCCACTTCATTTTGCTTCTAACTATGCTGTAGATGCAGTAAACCGAACAAGTGCGGCACTCGGGTTCATGTCCCCGCTCTGTCATTAACTAGCTGTGCGACCTCAGGGAAGTTCCTTAGCATCTCTGTGCCTGGCTGCCTTATCTAGTAAAGTGCCTGCCTCCTCGTGACACTGACAGGATTCTAGGAGGTAACTCACAGAAAACATTTAGATCTTATTTTTAAAAAAGCATATGTAGCAATTGTCAACTCTCATTATTATTCTCGGAAGTTTTTCCTCTTTTAATAGAAATTTCATGATAAAAGGATCCTGCTAGATGTGAATGATGCTGGAGGAAACAAAATTCAATACAGCTGTGTGCTGGACCACTTCATAAAGTCAACAGTCTTAATCATAATGTGCATCATGTATCTTCAAGAGAGGGTGGAGCAGGCAGGGATTCTCAAATTTGCTTGACTGTGGAGCCCTCTTTCTAGGAGCATCACTTGGGACTGCTGGCACTCAGACCACCCTTTAGGCAGCACCAGCTCACTGCCTGAAAATGGAGCTAGCAGGCCACGTCCACAAAGCAGTGAGTTTTTCCTGGCTGAAATCTCCAAGGGAAGCTACAGGGGGTGTTTTGTAGGTGGCAGCCTTAGGCCAGGTGTGTATAGTGTTTTCACTAATGATGTGATCGATGGTCTGAAGAGTACACTTACTCAAGCTGCTAAGGACACATGCCTCCATGGAATCATGGTAAGAAGGGGAGGAGAATTTTAAACAGCTTTGCAGATACCAATGAAACCAAAAGTGATGTGTCAGATGGAGCCCACTTCACCTGAAAGAGCATAAACAATCTCTACCGACAAAGTGAAGGGAGAGGAATGAAGATGCGCAGAGAGCCCAGGAAGAGATCAGAGGTTTCTGGGCAGTCACAAAGTAGATGTGACTCCATGATGAGACTGCTCTACCTAGAGCCGCCTGACAGCAGCGGATTCTCAAAATCGAGCTCAGCGTTTAGAATTTACAAGTAATCTTATTTGAAGCCAGCACCGGCCAGGACTTTATTAAAATATCAGGCCCAATTCTGGATTCTAGCTGCATTAAGAGTGGTGGATAACTTGGAGAGAGCTTTAAAAATACCTGAAATGATCATCAACAGTACAAAACAGGGTCTCTGCAAAATGAATTCATTCCATTAGGCTAGTTAACAATACACACAAATCCTTCCTTCACTGGACTGGGAACTAGCCGAGAGAAAGGACCAGGACTGAACTCATCTTCCCTAAGTCCAAAGCCTTGCACAGCTATCAGCAACATAACAGGTGCTCAATAAACGTCAGGTAAGTGCGTGCAGGGATAGATGAATGAGTGAGTGAGTGAGTGAGTATACGGAAGGAGACCTTAGCAACTATTAACCGAAAACCATTAGAGAGGCGATGCCTGCATTAAATCAAGGAATATGATGGGCTCCATAGCTTTGGAGGAGAGTTCTCTTTTTTAAGGAGGACAAGAGGAAACAGACTTAAAATGAAAAGCAGCTCAGAAACAGAGGTCAAAAACTGAATGGCTACAGGGACCAGGTCCTCAGATGAGGTAAGTGGCCTGGATGGAGACAGTAGGGAGTGGTGGAGACTATGGCAAAAGCTCAGTGAACACCTGCCCTCTCTCTAGGGGTAGCTGCTCCTCAGCTCCAGCAAACTGATATTATGGAAAAATTAGGATCCAATGATCCAGATCTTTCAAATTTTCAAGAATCGCCTAATTTTAAAATGTTGTCAATTACTTCAAATTTTTAAAAATGCTACGTGGGCCAAACAAAACACATCGGTTGGCCAGATTTCACCCAGTGAGCAACCACCATGGGATCACTGTGCTTGGATGAGCCTTGGAACATTTTAATAGATGGTACAGATCACACTTCCAAAACACAGTTCTGCCAGGAAAGACAGGGCTGGGGTAGGGGTGAGGGGCGGGGTTTGCTGGGATGAGAAGGCAGGATGAGATGACCAAGTCTTAGAGCCCCAAATCCCAGAGGAATTCTGAAGAAATAATGTAAATGGGACATTTGTCATCACAATTCACAGGTTCAGGGAAGCAAAGTGGATTATATTTCTCAAACACCAAGATACCAACCATCTTTGTAATCCAGCCTTTTATCAATGAAGCATCCTAAAAAATGTTTAGAAAGCCCTCCACGTGTACCTATTAGTCTTTTCCCAAAGTTTTGATCTGGGTTTTCATCCATTGATACTTAACTGAAGCAAACAGCCCCTGAAGGCTGAAAGCCTTCCTGCCTGCCGAGGCCCCAGGGAATAATTTCTCTGACAAAATTAAACAGGGCACTTACCAAAAATGACAATCACTAGCAAGACGGGCAGCCCAATCAGAAAATACCAAGTGGAAATAACCGATTCCCGCTCGACGTACAGTTCCAGGTTTCCCAGTTTGACCTAAGGGGACAAAGAGGTGGGGTCGAGGTGGGGACCACATCTAGGTACACAATTTTTCCCCCCAAATGGTTTTCTCCAAGATACAAAAAGAGGTGGCAAGCTAGGTAGGATATCCGAGTTCAAGTCCCGTCTCTGGGCAGATTAGCTATGTGAATTTCAGCCAATCAAGAACATTCCCTGTGCCTTGGTTTCTGGATTCAGCTCCAATCAGTTGAAGGGCTAGACCCACAGATTTTACACTTGGGTCCTCTTTGCCCTGGGGGTTTTAAACTGCAGGAATGGGGGCGATAAAGAGATAGTAACCTGTGGGTAAGACACCCTCTTACCCCTGGACTAAGGAAGTAATCCAACTTTTTAACCTCTTCTACATCTTGTGTTTTCTTGATGGGCCTATTTTGAAGGAAGCATTCTGTGGGAAAAACCAGTTTGGCAATGCTGCCAGGATGATCCCTGAGGGGCTTTTCCAATTTTAGGTTTTGATTATAAAAGTTTGTAAAACTTGTAAAGGGAAAAACTCTATATCAAGCCTTATTTTTGCATTGACATACATATAAGTATTGAGGAACATTACCATCCTGGGAGCCACGGCTGCCCCTGTGGAAGTATCTGTGCAAAGTGGCTAGAGTGCAGACTCCGGGCCCAGACAGCCCAGGTTCTGAGTCCCAGTCCAGAGAATGAACCCGGGCCCTCGGCAGTGAGAACACGAGTCCTAACCACTGGACCGCCAGGGTGCTCCCCCTTGCTGTCCTTCCCAGCTGTAGGAGCTTGCGTGAGTCACCTATCCGTGCAGCTCTCACTTTCCCCATCTCTAAAATGGGATGCTGTTACGCCTCTTCGGAGGGTTGTTGTGAAGATGAAACGTGCCGGCATTTGTTTGTAAGCAAGTTCCTGGCACTCCCGCTCAGAGCTCTCCAGCGGACTCCTGGAGCTCAGAGCCAAGTCCCCACAATGACCCCCAATTGGCTCTCCACGCTCCCCCTGTTAATGCTCTCACCTCCTTGGAATACTCCCCGCCTTGTTCCTTCCACTCCGCCACACTGGTCTCCTTGTTGCCCTTTAACAGCACCAGGGAGGCTCCTGATCCAGGAACTTTGCAACCTGTGGTTCCCTTTGCCTAGAACACTCTACCCCAGATGGCCCACAGCTCATGCCCCTCGTATCCCTGAGGTCCTGATTCAAACGTCGTCTTTACAGGGAGCCCTTTTCTGGCCGCCATCGTAAACCTTGCAGCACTGCCCCTCACCTCCTGCTTCATTTTTCTTCATAACAGTTACCACCATCTAACACATCTTCAATTTATTTTCTATACTACCTGCCTTTTTAGGTAAGATCCATAAAGGCAGATATTTTGGGGGGTGGGAGGGGTAGGCGGGTCTGTCTTCTTCTCTGCTGTGTCCCTATGTCCCAGTGCAGGCACTCGGGAACTAGTCCTGGATAATGAAGGGTGCTACCATTTGCTCTTCTCAACTAACCAGACACGTGGGATCCCTTGTGAGTTTAGTTGCTGTTATTCATTTTATAATTATTATGACCCTCTTTACCGTACAACAGACGGACCAAGGGAGGTTCAGCTAAAGCCAACTTATTTAAGGCCACACAGCTATTAACTGGTGCAGCTGAGACACAAACACATTTTGTTTTGCCTTCCAGTTGATGTTCTTTTTTCTTATCCTTTACCCAATTACTTATGACTCTAGATCATAAAGCATTTTGGAGGGGGGGATATAGACTGTGCAGAGTCTCATATGGCATGAATACTATAAACGGAGGTTTCTAATATGTTTCCCTTCACCACGGTCTCCTGTCTTTATTGTGGGACATAAATATACCAGTGATGGGACGGACCCTCAAACGTGTCTGGGAAAAGATTAAATGCAGTGAGTCTGACTTCATGGTGGAGGAAGCAGCCCATGACCCCTAGATTATCTGGTCCCCATTAGACTCCACTGCCACTTTCAGTGTGCCAGGGAAGCCCCCATTCTGGGTGTCTGCCAAGACATGCCACCTCTGCGTTTGGGCAAAGAATGACAGCTCGCTCGTCAATGGGTCTAGAGATTCTGCTGCAGATGCTGCGGTCTAAACGTACGGCTAGAACAAAAGCTATCAAGACTCATTAGTGTCACAAACAATGGTGTGCTCAGTGCTTTGACATTCCAATGGCACAGGGATGGGTTCTGCAAGCTATTCTGGAGGAATAGCGTTTGGGCCTACAATACCAGCTTTGTTTATCTTCACTGAAAGTGAAGATCTAACGATCCATAAAAGATTCTGTTCTGGCTTCTGGTTTAGCCAAGGAATCCCCCCTCCCCCCGCCCCACACCAAATAAGGTAAAACTGACGGGTAGGACTGTCAGGCAACCTACGCGAACTTTCTTGGAAGAGGTGGCGATGCTGTTTGCCGCAGTGATGCCTTTAATTTTGCAGAAGATGGTGGTGAGATCTTGATTTCTAGTAATATTTTCAAAACTGCAATTTAATTGCTCATTTTCTCCATGAAAGAGAGTAATTTCAATGTCTTTCTTGGAAATGTTGAAGTTATCATTTTCTTTCTGTGAAGAACAAGGTGAAGATGAAGAAGTCAAGGTGTGTGTGGAAACTCACAAACATAAGACACCTTCCCTGTGGAGGGGAGCACATCCTCCCACCCGAAATGAGAGAGACATACTTGAATTTTGACTTCCAATTCTGTGTCCACCTCAGGCTCAGCCCGGTACCCTGTAAATCTGGGGTCGTCAAGGTACTGCAAGCTTCCACAATCCAAGTAGGTCTCCTGGACCCTGAGCTTCACAGTGACATTTGTACGCCCTTTTGAACTCTTTAAACTGGGGGCTAAAAATCTGCAGTGAGTCGCCATACAATATTCAGAGACCTGAGGGAGAAGGAAAGAGCATTTTGACAGCTTCATTAATGAATTTCAGCTCTGGGACTGAAGAGCTAAGTGACCTGGGCAACTGAACCTCTCTGTGCCTCTGTTTTCTCCTCTGTAAAATGGGGATAACAGCATACCCACCTCATGGGGTTGAATTAACTCTAAATTAAATGAGATGAGGTCTCACTAAATTAAATGAGAATATCCATGCAAAAATGCTTACAAATCCATGCAAAAGAGCACTCAACAAATGCTAATATGATTATTAATATTATTAGTAATAATGAAAGAAGAAGGTGATACAATAGGAAAAAAGGGTACTCGGAAGAGAAGTCAGCTAGAGAAAGGGTAAGACTGCACCAACAGGCCTGTGTGTCCTTCAAGACGTCAAGGCTGAGTCCTGGGAAACTACAGGAAGGGAGGAGCCAGTTCTTCGGCAAGGCTGGCTGCAGGCTTGCGTCTGCTGGCTCAATCACTCTGTGCTGGCGAACCCCTGTGCTTTAGCAGAAATCACTAACCACAAGAGGAAAAGGCTTTGCAGGCCTAACAAAAAGTAGAGGAAAACAAAAGTAAAAGGGACAACACAGCTCCCACGAAAGAAAGAGCATGAAGATGGGAAACCACGCAGAAAGGGTGGCCCACTTTACAGGCTTATTTAAAACAAACAAGCGAAGGTAAATACTGTCATTTTCAGGTGTGCAGAGAGTTGGGCAGAGAAAGTTGCTGGGAGAGGGGAGGTTGACAAACGTTCTCAAGAAGAGCAGCTAAGGCTCCTAAAAGGAAATTTGCCAGGTGGGGATTTTTCCTCTTTGTTATTTGCTGTCTAACTAATGTTGGAATTTTAAAAAGAGGGTGGGAAGAAGCAACAGGTGGGAAAATCTGATGCAAGGCACTGAGATGTGGACAAGCAGAACCTCCCTTCACCTTTAACGCCTTTCCAAACGACGGCCCTGAATCTCTCATTCACATCTCTGGCGACATGAAGAAAACCACAAAACCCACTGCCTCAGCCCTCTCAACAGCCGGAACCCCAGCAGGCTGGCTTTCTGCTGAAGACGCCTTCTAGAAAGATTCCTGGTGATAGGGTCACCCTAACCTCATTCTCTACTCTCTAAATTTCCATACCAGTGTCATCCGAAATGCTCTTTTTCTCTAGTTTCTGAGCAACTTCTTGGCCACCTTCACTGGCCATCTTGTTTTCTTTCACTCCTTAAAATTAAGCTGTTTGCAAGATTCCATCTCAGGCGCTCTTTTCTTCTTCCTTTGTGCCCCCACTCCCAGGATGTCGTTCACATTCTCCTTCTAACGACCACGCTACAAAGATGACCCGTCATCTCCCCACCATCCCTAGATACCTGCAAGAGCATCCTTATGGGTCTCCCAGGCTTTTTTTCAGTTACTGCCTCTCCATACGATCCTATGCACCATCGCCAAAATCATCCTCATCAAGGGTACCTATCCTCACGTCACTCCCTGCTCAAAGATCTTCAATCCCTCCCCACTGCCTACAGAGTTAAGGGCAGACTTTTCAGTCTGATCCTCTCTTCCAGCCCAGCGTGGCTTTGCAGCCGTCCCTCTGGCTCATTCCCGACCCATCCTCTCGGCTCCAGCAGAGCAGGACTCACCAATATTCCCATCAGGGGCCTGTGAGTGAGTGTCTCCTCTGCCCCCCTGCTTCTACCTGCTCATACCGCTCCACTCCACAGACATGCTGAAATCTGCTCTAGTTTAATTTCTCTTTCATGTGAAAACACACAGTGGGGTATCTGAGCTGGAAGGGAACCAGAGGACCTAGAACTTCAACACGGCCTGTGCGCTCAGCTTTCCATCCCAGTGTAGATTACCCGTCTCCCTCGGTGAAGGCAGCGTGACTCTCTTTTTTACCTTTTGTCCCTGCAGCCAGGAAAATGTTTGGCCCACAGTAGGTGCTCAGTGAATTCTACTTGATATAGGGACAGCACTGGGGAGGGAGAGCAAGTTCACTCACAAATGCAGGCAATGCCTCTGGTAAGAGGGTCAGTCTCTACGAACCACTCAACAGGATGTGTTGACATCATGGAGATGGGGCCTGGAATCAGATACAACATGAGGCTTGGAACTGGCTCTGAAGGGTGTCAGGACTCGGACATGTGTATGACAAGGATCTAGGAGGACTTAGGAAGGCCTCCTGGACCTAGACCTGAAGCCACCCTGGTTCCAAGCGGAGGCCGGGTCTGTGGCCACTAACATGCCTGCCAGCTTTGGCAGGTAGTGGTCCGGCTGGGCCTCAGAGAGGCTGTTATCTTCACATCTCTCATGAAGGAGGGACAGAAAGGGGAAGAGAGAATGGGGAGAGCCTTCGAGAAGAGCCTAGAAGTGCACTCAGAGGCCCCGACTTGTCTCTGAAGTTCATCATTTCCCACAACGAGGCCCGTGTGTGAATCGTGTTGGGCTAAGAACTAAGTGGGGCTGAGGGCCAGACCCCTGTGCGGGGACAGGAAAGGCAAGAGGAGGTGAGGTCAGAAGGAGGGCACCAAGCCAGGTCAAAGAGACAAGGGCAAGAGAAGGAGAAGCACTTGACAGCATCTCTGGGACTTCCACAGGTCACCTCACCTCTGAACCACAGCGTGCTCTGTGTGGTGGGACCACTACCACCTACTCTCCACAGGAATGCTCTTCCTTCCATCACACCTCAGCCACTCACAAGGCATTCTCACACGTATTCACAAACACTGTCTCATCAAGGCGACTCGTTACACAGGGAGGAGATGGCAGGTCTTGTCGTATCACCTCTCTTCCCTCTGTGCCACACCTCGAAACTCTCAACTCCAAGTCTGAGGTCTTATTATTTCCATTATAGTACAGATGGTATTTATTATAGATCATGCAACAGGTAAAAGCTGATGACAGCACAAAGGCACAGGAACAAAAAATACACCCCCACATATCTGAGTGTGATGAAAACAAAATCATCCTTGAAAATAACTATTATTACAAAGCAGCTGAAGACTTACATTTATGTTTCCTTTTAGCTCGTGTGAAATGATTAAGTTGTCAATTACATCAAAATTTCGACCCATGATGGTTATATTTTGACCACCACTGCAAGGCAAAAAGCAATGAGAGGAGTTTCATAGATAAACACACAGGCATTTTGCATTTATGAATAAAACCATCCATTTATTCGTACTCAATATTAAACTCAGTTATGTTTGAGAGCAAATTAATAAATTCTAATTGCAAACGCACGACAGCTTAAAAAGTCTTTTCATGATACTGACAGTTTTTAAGATACATAAATATAAAAATTCAGGTTGGATCCTGTTTTAAGTCTAAGAAAATGTCCAAATTCTTGTATAGAATTTTGAGTTTTGCTGTGTCATGTTTCCACATATAATTAGATCATCAGCTGTACCTTGAAAAGATTTCACTAAATAGAATTTTGTTTGATTACTGTTTAATCTATATGAAGACTTCAATCTAACAGCTTTCAAAATCAAACTCCCAACCTACCGATTATATTTTATGTAGGGAGACAGGGAATACTTTGGACAAGGTAAAATTATAAATGACATTATAAGTCTAAATTCCTATTGGTAAACCACATAAGTAACATTTATGTCCTATCTCTCTGAAACTAAGCCAAATAATTTCACATATTCTTAGCACATAATTGCATTTAAGCAAAGTGGTCATTAGATGTGAAATAAACAGCTGTCCACAGCTCTGGCCACCCTTTCCCGTTCACATAGGTCACTGAGACGCTCATTCCAGGGGACAGGAGCCTGGATAGGTCAGCTCCATCGGCCAGCCGAGCCCATGATGACAAGACCAGGAGGTGGGCACGAGCAGGCCAATTTGTGTAGGGCAGAGGGACGACATTAAGCCCTGAACCTTCCAGCCACAAGAGGGGAGAGCTGAGCTGGCCTCGTGCCAGCCTGTCACCATTTCTAGAAAACCAGGCCAAGTGTGCTCCACCACCGGTCAGACTGCAGAGCCATGTTCTGCCAAGAGACACGGGCTCAGAATGTCACAGGTGACTGGACATTAAGAATCCTCATGTTGGGCTTCCCTGGTGGCGCAGTGGTTGAGAGTCCGCCTGCCGATGCAGGGGACGCGGGTTTGTGCCCCGGTCGGGGAGGATCCCACATGCCGCGGAGCGGCTGGGCCCGTGAGCCATGGCCGCTGAGCCTGCGCGGCCGGAGCCTGTGCTCCGCAACAGGAGAGGCCACAACAAAGAATCCTCTTATTTTACAACGAAGGAGAACACTGGTGGCTCAGAGCACAGCACCCTGGGCCAGACTGCCCCGAACCTGCAAGTTGTCTGAACGCTCCCCACCTCAGTTTCCTCATTGGCAAAAAGGGCTACTCATAGCGGACCCCTTAGGCTTGTGAGGATTTCTGAGTCAACAGATCCAACACACCAGGCATGTGGGGAGTGCCGCATCGATGTTTGCTTTTATTTATAGGAAGGATTGAGACCCATGGCAGAGAGTGCCATGCTGGAGCATCGGTTTGGACATTTCAGCTTTCCTCATGCCGCTATTACAGGCAGAATCGAAGTCCCAACACCCAGTACCTCAGCATGTGACTATATTTGGAGATACGACCCTGAAAGAGGTAATTAAGGTTAAATGAGGCCATTAGGGTGTGCCCTAATGCAACACGACAGGTGTCCTTATAAAAAAAGATTAGGACACAGGCAAGCACAGAGGGAGGACCATTGTGAAGGCACAGACAGAGGATGGCCCTCTACCAGCCTAGGAGAGAGGCCTCAGAATAAATCAACCCTGGAAGCGCCTTGCTCTTGGACTTCTAGCTTCCAGAAATGTGACGCAACACATTTGTGTGATTTAGCCACCCAGTCTGTGGCTCTGTTATGGCAGCCCTAGCAGCCTAATACATCCACCGCTCACTTCATCTTAAACAGGAATATCAGAAGTGATTTTCTTCTTTTTCTTTTTCTTTTTTTTTTTAAAACAAAGCTGCACCTGTAGTTTCACCTAGACAGTACTTTGCAAGTTAGCTTCATGCTGTGTTAGGAGGAGAAACTATCTTTAGGGTTCTATTCTAAAATCTGAATGTGAATTTAAATTCAGCTAAGGGGGAGTTGTTTTTTTTTTTTTCTTAATGTAAGAGTCACCTGACAAGAGCTTCTCTGGAATGTCCGTCTCTCACTTAGGGCACATCTTTGAAATGTAGATACTGTTTTGCATTAGATAGCTCCCAATATTTCCTCAAATTATTCAAAACAGCTTACTCTAAAGGTTATAAATTGAAAGATGTAAGAAAGAAGCAGCTTTGTGTCATGGGCAGGAATGAAATGTAA
This sequence comes from Delphinus delphis, assembly GCF_949987515.2. Lineage (NCBI taxonomy): Eukaryota > Metazoa > Chordata > Mammalia > Artiodactyla > Delphinidae > Delphinus > Delphinus delphis. The sequence goes on along the minus strand of NC_082693.1, from coordinate 76,150,514 downwards.
TGAAGAGGGTTATGTATTTGTAACAGAAACCTAGGTTTAGTTACTACAATTGAACATAAATTTTCAAATGCCTAAGGTTTAATACGATCTGAACGTAAAGCAGAGTCTGAGCAAACATTTTAGCTGTGAGTTTCCCAGCAGCCACAGCTAAGAGTAAAACAAGATGTACTCATAGTGTTTACTGTGACAACGGAAAGCAAGCTGCTTATCAGGTATACCTTTGTTTCCTAAGAATAAATCCTACAGAGGAAATTCTGTGAGGAGAATTTAGATATGACAATCATTTCTATATTTATTTGCGTGAAATCCATGATCTTTATGCATATGACCTTGTTAACCACAACAAGAGAAAAATATGCTCTAGAAAGTACCTGATCCAGGTGGTAGCAGGATATATGAGGGAACAGAGGGGCAGAGCGATATAAGACAAGTATCCCGCCGAAGAACAGCTCCCGCCGTCGAACTGGATACACACATCCTTCATTTCTTTTCGGCTTGATGGAAGAGAGAATTTCATATGGGTGTCATTTAGCACGTGGCTAACCTGTATCCTAGAAAGGGGTAGAAAAGAACTCTTCAATGACACGGACCTTAGCGCAATTGATTACCCAAGGGGACAGGATATGAATTTCACTTGAACTACAACAGCTCCCAAACTATCGGAACAGCCGCAGGCAACTGCCGATTAATCAGGGTCCACTTACTCAGTATGGGTATTATCTGGGGGCTGGGTTCCTCTTTCTTTTGTGCATTTTTATGTTTTTATTTGCATTTCCCTTCGAAGTGGGGAAAGAAGGAAACGTAACCCTTGCCTTTAAGAAGCCCTAATAGGAAGTGGAACGTGGACTAGGTATTAAAGTATACTAAGGAACTGTCATTAATTTTGTTGAGTATGCTAAGGCTATATGTTAGACATATATACTGAAGTATTGTACTTATGAGTGAAAGGATATGGTGAGATATCCTGGGATATGCTTTTACTTTTTTTTTTTTTAATTTTTTAAAATTGATTGATTTATTTTTGGCTGCATTGGGTCTTCATCGCTGCGCATGGGCTTTCTCTAGCTGCAGCGAGCGGGGGCTACTCTTCATTGCGGTGCACGGACTTCTCATTGCGGTGGCTTCTCTTGTTGCGGAGCATGGGCTCTAGGCGTGCGGGCTTTAATAGTTGTGGCACGCGGGCTCAGTAGTTGTGGCTCGTGGGCTGTAGAGCGTAGGCTCAGTAGTTGTGGCGCACGGGCTTAGTTGCTCCGTGGCATGTGGGATCTTCCCGGACCAGGGCTCAAACCGGTGTCCCCTGCATTGGCAGGTGGATTCTTAACCACTGCGCCACCAGGGAAGTCCTGGTGCATCTTTTAAAAACTCCAGCCGCCATCCTTCCTTCACTTCCAAAAATGCGGAGGAGATAGATGAAACAAAATTGGCAGAATGTTAAGTTTTGAAGCTGGAGGAAGGGTACAGAGAGGTTTGTTACACTCTTTTCTCTTGTGTATGACTGGAAATTTCCATGATGAAAAGCTTGAAAAAAGAGAAGTCCCAGTCAAGCACCGGGGCAGGGGTGTGGTAGAACCCAACCCCAGGCAGAGATGGGGATTCTGCTGTTCAAAGAGCAGAGGGCGCAAAACTAAAGTCCATGCCAAGAGCCCAGGGGTCTCAGAATCAATCAGCATCAGAACCAAGCTGCCTCCCGAGGAGCTCCAGACTGGAATTTAGCTGGGACTGTCCTAGGTGCTCCTGAAATCTGCAGAGTGTGCCCTCAACACCTTTCAGCAGTCAAAACAAAGCCTTCTACAACACTCCCTCTGTAACCTGCAGCTTCCTCTGTACATCCCGTCTACAATGAGCCTCTAAAGCGCAAGTCATGAAGATGGGGTTCTGTCTGAATAATGCTCAGTATAATTATGCCACGTGAGAATCTATTATTATTACTTAAAGGCTACGTGCACGATTATCTACTTTAATGCACGTAGCCTTTAAGTAGTAATAACAGATTCTAACAATAAGGCAAATTCAAAAAAATTTGAGTCGGTTTGTACTTATACCACCTCAAATTTACATTCTAAGATTTTATATTCAGAGCAAAGCTCTAGGAAATTCATTGTAAAATGGCTGATCATTAATATTCACACTTATTTATCAATTTTTGAAGGAGGCAGAAATATGGGTCCTTCCACTACTATCCTTATATTTTTCTCTTCAGAGCAATTAGGCATTACAAAATACCATAATAAAAGAGTTTTAGGATTATGGCATGAACTCAGATATGGGATTAACTGGGTATTATGTTTACTGCTCATGAACTTGGGTTCACCACACAGATGTGGTTACTGAAATGCTACATGCAGAAAGGTCTCTCTTAGTCATTTAATTTAATAACTGCAGTATCTCAAGACACATTCGGAATTGGAATGAGAGCATAACAGTCAGAAACACGGTAATGCTAGGAAAAACGACTTATTTTCCAGTGAATTTGATTGCCTTTCAGTGAACACACAGGTGTCTAACTTCACAGATTTTGCTACACAAAATGAAAGATTTTTGCAGGGGGGTATTTAGCCAGGATAAATGGTACAAAAATACCTGGGTTGCACAAATACAGCCACTAATGTGTGCTTGATAATTCTGGTAAATAGCAGAACAGAGCAGAGCCCCCAGTGAGCAGCTTTTTCCATCAAAATGACAGACATCCCAAATTTACTGCTAGGAGGGGAAGGGGGTGGCAGTTAAATGCAGCAAATGAATTAAAACAGAAAACTCAGTAAGTGTGGCAGATTCAAACACTGTACAAATCTGTTTCAGTAGTTAAGAACCAAAACACCACGCTTCAGTGGACTGTCTTCAGCGCGTTCCCACGATGAGAACAAAGTCAGTATTACACTTCACGTAGACTGCAACATCTTTTACTTCAACTTAGCTCACAATTATAAACACTAACAAGCAGAAAACTCAAATTATCTATTATGTTATTATTCTTATTTTTTTTTTTGCGGTACGCGGGCCTCTCACTGTTGTGGCGTGTCCCGTTGCGGAGCACAGGCTCCGGACGCGCAGGCTCAGCGGCCATGGCTTACGTACGGACCCAGCCGCTCCGCGGCATGTGGGATCTTCCCGGACCGGGGCACGAACCCGTGTCCCCTGCATCGGCAGGTGGACTCTCAACCACTGCGCCACCAGGGAAGCCCTATTATGTTATTATTATTTTCTCTCTTTTTGTGGGGTAGCATTTGCACAAGAGTGTTAGTGAAATACTGAGACTTTCTTCTCTCAAAGCTTCATTGAAAGGATGTGTTAGGGGAAACAGGTCATAGAAATAATGATGTTCAAATGGTACACTGACCAGATATTAGTGTTGGGGTGTTTTGTTTTCCTTCTTCTTTTTTAAATTAATGTATGTTCCACTGAGTTATTATTCGAGCCTGAAACCAATCCAATAAAGAGAAGCCCAAAAAGAATACATTGGGTGCTTCCCTGGTGGCACAGTGGTTGAGAGTCTGCCTGCCGATGCAGGGGACGCAGGTTCGTGCCCCGGTCCAGGAAGATCCCACATGCCGCGGAGCGGCTGGGCCCGTGAGCCATGGCTGCTGAGCCTGCGCGTCCGGAGCCTGTGCTCCACAACGGGAGAGGCCACAACAGTTGTTGAGAGGCCCGCGTACCGCAAAAAAATTAAAAATAAATAAATAAAAATAAATAAAAAGCATACAAGGGATCAGAAAATTTCTTTTTTTCAACTGTAATACATTGAAAGTGTCGTCCTATTTTCCTGTAAAATTCCAAAGTGCTCAACTATTTTTCTAAGTGGATCATCTTCAAAATGATGTTTGCTACTCAAATCACTTGATTTTGTTCATGAAAACAAAATAAGACCCCAAGAGGCAACATCCTGGAATTATTGTATACTGAGATTTTGCGGGTAACATGGGACAGATTCTCCCACAATTAACTTTATTTTTTTTTTTTTTTTTTTTTTTTTTTTTGCGGTACGCGGGCCTATGGCTCATGGGCCCAGCCGCTCTGCGGCATGTGGGATCTTCCCGGACCGGGGCACGAACCCGTGTCCCCTGTATAGGCAGGCGGACTCTCAACCACTGCGCCACCAGGGAAGCCCCCCACAATTAACTTTAAATGTGGTGCTTAAATTATTTCACTTATTGAAATTATGTTATATCAAATATGCAGACTAATTGGCTCAAATTGGCACATGGAAATAAATTAACTATATAAAGATTCTAATCACAGTGCTATTCCTTTGATGTAAGTTTTAGCTTTTCACTACATTACGAAGAATAAATTACTCATATTTCAACTCACACATCCTTATCACAAGTACTGGTTCCTTTCAGGATCATTGTGATATCCGATGCCTGGGTAAAGTTTGCTCCCGTGACGATCACATTACTTTTCCCTAAGGTTGATATTTTCTGTGGCTCAATGGACTTAATGTCGAAGACCTATCGGAAGGAAAAGATTCAAACACAAGATCAAAGCTAAGAAATGGCACTGTTTGAAAAAATCTGTTTATGTGCTGCAGTTCGAAGAAATCACTGGGAAATTACAACATTTTGCAAACACAAGCAGACAGTGTTTAATGAAATCAGTGAATTCAAGGGAGAGGGCTGAAGACTCATGTCTCTCAACATGCGACAGCATGAGGTCAAACCAATTAGTCTTTGTCTCACGAGACAGTTGAAAATACAGTTGAAGAGTCTGACATTCTGTCTGAAGAGTGAGCTATCACTAGAGTCTCAAAACTGCTCACTGCCTTCCAGCCTCTGCAGGCTCACAACATAGCAAAATGAAGGAAAAGACGAGCAGTCCACTGACTGTAAGTCAGCACCAGACTCATCACTAAGTTGGAATAAATGTCATTCTGGATAAATTTAATTCCCAAGAAAGCAGTTCCTAGTTTTTGTTTGTTTCAGTAGGTTATTTGAATCAAGGAGTATACTGCAGCGAAAAAAAAAATCTCAGGAAATCAACTAAGTCACCTAATATCAAGTAGTTGCATGCCTAAACCACTGGGGCCAACCATTTCCATTCTCTGGTTTGCAGATACCATCTTCTCTTTGGTACCCATCACAAGCTTTATCAGGCCTTTCTTTATCAAGAAAGTCTCCCTTGGAATCCCTCGTACCTGGGGCCCCATCTCATGTAGATTTATGCACCTTACTTCTCTATTTGCAACGTTTAATCAAATTCTCCTTTTTAAAAAAGCCCTCTATTTGATGGCAAGAATCATTTTCCCTTTCAAAGACAAAACAATCCTGATTTCTTTCACTTTTCTCTACAGATGCCACCGTCTTTCTGATCATTTAGTAGTTGTTTTGTAGACCATTTCCAGAAAGTCTATGTTCTTCTACAATATGGACCAGACAGGACAAGATTCTAAGATTCTAGCCAATAGAAAGCTCAGCGGATCTTTAGCATGAGTGAATTTTCATACTCGCACTCTTGATATTTGAAAACGACCCCCAGGTCCAGAGATGCTTAATCATGTGAAATTCGGCTTAAATCATAAACACAGAGTGTATCCACTTAGAGGATAACGTCTAGGCGGAAGCCACTTAAGGCACTGGGGGAGCGTTAGTCACATCCAGCACCTGCCTACCACCTGCTTCTTCAAGCAGCCCAGGGTCCTTTGCTCCTTTGTATGTATAATGCTCATCACGACGGACTTGCTGCACTGCTGGGGCTGCCCATCCTGCTGAAAGGATGTTTTATCATTCTGGTCCTTGAGAAACCCACGTGCTATATGGTAAAGCAGTCACCATCACTCATTATCACCATGGATCGGTTTTGCAGATTGAGGTAAATTCATTGTGTATGTCATCACAGTAATGATGTAATACGACAGAGAATTGATTTCGGTGGCAGAATTTATTTTAATCACTTTAGTAAAGGACTTGAGCCCCGTATTTATAGAATCACGAAGGGCCCGAAAGGGTCACTTTAATTATGCTGTTAGAGTTGACTGCATTTTATGGGGGAAATTATCTGCAAGAGTGGTACTTGGAATGGGGGGGGATTAGCGAAGACTTCAAGATAAATCCCTTGCAAATGCCAAGTGTGTGTTGGATAGCAAAAGGCTTACTCTTTGCTCTGACATGATGACAGCTAAGTGAACAGGTATTTGTTAAACACCTACAGGATCCCTAGGACAGCGCTAGGTGTTGTGGAGGACACATAACCTCTGCGTGCACTAGATCAGGGGTGGGCAAACTCTTGGATTTGCCTGGAGCAAATCAAATTCAGTCCGTTGCTCGTTCTTGTACAGCCTATGAAAAAACTGTCAAAAGAAGAATAATATTCCATGACATGTGTAAACACATGAAATTCAAATTTCAGTGTCCATAAATAAAGTTTTTTGGGAACAGAGCCACGCCCGTCATTTATGCACTGTCTGTCACCGCTTTTGTACTACAACGGCAGAGCCGAGTCTCTGCGACAGAGATCATGTGGTTTGCAAAGCCTAAAATATTAACTGTCTGGCTCTTTGAAGAAAAAAATCTTGCCAACCCCTGTACTAGAGGATCCACTGTCTTCTTAGGGAGGCAAGAAGCTTTATGTTAAACCTCAGTGCAGACTCACATTTATATCCAAGTCAGCTATGATTCTCAGGTTTCTTTGAAGATAGCCCTTCTCACTTCTTAGACTGTTGATGTCTGCTCACGCAAAATTTCAAACATGCCCAGTAAATGCTACTTCTTCGCTCTCATGAGAGGCTGAAGAGAGCCTTATAACTAACCTAAAACAGATTTTCTAAAGGGGATTATATTTTGCTCCTTAAACGGCTCTACAAATACCATCAGAGGACCCGCCACGTCATCTCATTAACTTTTTAAAAATAAATTTATTTATTTAATTTATTTATTTTTGGCTGTGTTGGGTCTTTGTTGCTGCACGTGGGCTTTCTCTAGTTGCAGCGAGCGGGGGTTACTCTTTGTTGAGGTGCGCGGGCTTCTAACTGCAGTGGCTTCTCGTTGCGGAGCACGGGCTCTAGGCTCATGGGCTTCAGTAGTTGTGGCACGTGGGCTCAGTAGTTGTGGCTCGCAGGCTCCAGAGCCCAGGCTCAGTAGTTGTGGTACACGGGCTTAGTTGCTCTGCGGCATGTGGGATCTTCCCGGACCAGGGCTCTAACCTGTGTCCCCTGCATTGGCAGGCGGATTCCTAACCACTGCACCACCAGGGAAGCCCCACGCCTCATTAACTTTTTATTTCCTCTTGGGTAGAGACAGCTTCAAAAGGATTTGGTTTTAAAACCTTATTGTTTCGAGAAGTTTCCACTGGCTGTCTAGGATGGGATCCAGCCCTGGCCTATCTCATGAAAGCAGATGCTTCTTGTCTGCTTGGAAAGAGGGTCAGATTAGTTGTCCTTTGCTTGCTTGGAGAACCCCTTTTAATCTTAATAAGTGCAGTAAAGAGCTACCAAGGGGATCTCACTAAATAAACAGCACAGGTATACAAGGAGAAAAAAAAAAAACAGGGTTCTTATATGGCTGTACTACCTGGCTACAACAAGTCTTAGAAATAAAACATTTTCTATTTTTACTGATAAATATCCTTTAAAAATCTATTACAGACAAAAGGCCAAGAATGATCTCTCCACACACTCAACATTTTAGATCTATTTCTGTATTTTAATCAAAAATTAATTCACAACCCGAAATGAAGTAGCAGGTCCCATAAACTGACACATACAAGGGGTTAATTTAAAAACATAATCTAGCTTGATGCAAAGAGATAATTCCTTACAGCCCTACAGTGAAATTCCTCCCTCATCCTATGTCCAAGGATTTCCATTTATTTATCAAATCAAAATACCATTGGCTGTAACCCTTATCGCCCTGGGTTGCCCAGCAATTAACCTCAGAATAGTCCACTTCCTGTCAGTTACATTTTAAAGACTTAAGAGTTATTTTTAAACGGCTGCACAATTTAAAATTATTTCATAAAATACTATGAGCTCGGGTTGCTCACAAGTTTAAATCACTCCCTGTTTGGTATAAAAAAGCACATTAGAAACTGGCTAACTAGGTAATTACAGAATAGCCAGTTATTTTTATTTATTTTTAAAAAACAAAGTCATTATAAGACACTGGAAATAGCACAATCACTAAGAACTAGTTATCTTTGGAAAGGTCTAAGAGGATTACTCCTGACAGTAAGAGCACTTTTTGTGAAGTCTGACGTCAACACAATTCAAATTACCATGACATTAATGGAGAAACTACCACGATGATTGAAAAGAATGTATCTCGGAAAGAGGTACATTAGGAAGGCTCAGTTTATTAAGACCAAATTGTACTCTCTTATTCTGTTTCTTAAAAAAAAAAATCTGAATATAGCAAAGCTCTCCATAGCCCCGGACCTGAATCAACACTCAGTAAAACATCTCTCAGATTTTCACTTGCGAAATTAGTTCAAACGGGACGGGATAAAAAGTCACATGAATTGAAAACCAGCTGGAAATCTGAAACCAAAGGACATTAGAGAGATGAAAGGTAGCACAACTAATTAAAGGAAAGTGTCCTGTAGGGCCCTACAGGGGTATTCGGTTCAGAATTATTTAACATCTTTATTAATGACCGAAAAGGATGGAAGTAATATATTAATGAAATGTATAAATTGAGAAGAGTGGTAACCAGCAGTGGAGACGGTAAAGTGTAAAAGGAGGTGAGACGTGGAAAGAAAACAGCAAAATACAATCCCGCCGAGGAAAAATGAAAGCGGTAAATAGAACGAAAAGGCTGTGTCCATCCGCTGCTCGGCCCCCAGGTGAATGCCCCTTGGTGGGGGCCCCAGGGACAGGTCCTTGGGAGACTGGAATGTAATTTGGTCCAGGAATTGTCAAGAGTTAGAATGCCAACTGAGATGGACCTGGAGATAAGAAGGTGACAGACCAAGGCCCTGTGCAGAGAGATTAAGGCTTGCTTCTGTGACCTGGGGGACTTGAAGGCGAGGCTGCCGAGGCCAGTTTATAAAGTAGTTACTCTTCGTCACTGATCTTCCCGAATGGGACTCCTGAGACCCGGACGGGGTGCCCAGGACTCTGTGACCAGGGAGGGTAGCGTCTCCCCTCTAGCAGAGACCCCACCACTCAAACCCCACCCCCTTGCTGAGTTGCAACTTCACCGTGAGACACTTGCCACTCCCCTCTCCTGAAGGCCTCAGTTTCCCATCTGAAGGCTCTTCTGCTCTCCCCGTCTTGGAAAAGATGCCAGCCTTGCCTGGGTCCAACTCCTTCACTCTGACTGTGCCCCAGCCCACCCACCTCGTCCCAAGGGCTTCAATGCTAACGCACCCCCCTGACAGCCTGCCCAGGCCATGGATGGGGCAGGCCGTGCCAGCCTAATGCCAAGAGAAGAAGTCCTTTCCAGACTGACTTCTATCATCAATACTACACTGAGGTCACACAGTATAGAGCAGTGATTAAAGCTGTGGGCCCTGGAGTCAGATTGCCTGGGTTCAAATCGCATGTCTATCATTTACTACCTACTGACCCTGTGCAAGTCAACATTTGTCTATCAAATGGGGAAAACAGGTCCATCGTGCGGCTCAAATAAAGAGGCACTTTGAGCTCAGGATATAGCACAGGCTGCACAAATATGGGTCGCCACTACTCAGTTTAGCACATTCTGGCCTTCCTGTGCGTAACTCTTTCCATTGCGCACACTCAGATGCTTCATGAAAATGAATCTTACTTCCTTTAAAATATTATAAGTTCTACAACGTAAACTCCAAAGGGCACACACTTTGCCTACCTGCCCAGCACATAGTAGGTGCTTAATAAACACTTTTTGAATGAATGAATGAACGAATGAGTGAATAAAGGAGCAATTGGCAGTGAACCCCACGGCACCCAGCACAGTGCTAGGCCCACAGAAGCTACTCAACAAGGTATATAATAAAGTTGATTTCATTTTCAAGGCAAGGACCCTGAAAGAGGTGATTTGGATTGCCTGTGAGAAGTTAAAATGCAATCAAAAGTGATGGAGGAAGAGAAGAGAAGTCACAAGGAAGAGAAAGAATATATATTCTCCGAGAGCAGGAGAACATGATTTTGTATGGTGTATTTCTACCCGGCGGCGATAAGCGTAACAAATATTAGAACAACATCATATCACAGATCTCCACAACCTTTCCTTGACAACAGGAAAGAAAAGCAGCCACCTCTTCTCTCAGCAGGTGGAGGCACCAGATATAAGATTGTTCCGAAAAGGAAGGAAAAGAGGTTAGGGCAGGGCGACAGGGCCAACCGTCTCTGACAGAAACTGGCCCTTACAGCTGAAAATACTGCCCATCCAAAGGGCAAATGTAGATTTTTGAGTCATTTTCCCTGTTCTGGTGATGCTTTTCCTAACGCAGCCCCTGGGTACATGACAATATGTGCTTTTAGGTCACGGTCAAGGGATGGGACATAGGGTCATGAAACAGTGTGAGGGCAACAGGGCATAACAGGGGTTGAGCCAGGAACCCTCTCTCATAAATGCCACATCCATGGATGAGCAAATTCATGCATTAAAAAAAAATGTCTTGAAGAGCCCTGTACTTGGTGTAGGCTCCAGGGTCATTTCAATCTTGTTTTTTTTTTTTTTTTGCGGTACGCGGGCCTCTCACTGCTGTGGCCTCTCCCATTGCGGAGCACAGGCTCCGGACGCGCAGGCTCAGCGGCCGTGGCCCACGGGCCCAGCCACTCTGCTGCACATGGGATCTTCCCGGACCGGGGCACGAACCCGTGTCCCCTGCATCGGCAGGCGGACTCTCAACCACTGCGCCACCAGGGAAGCCCTCAATCTTGTTTTGTCCCATAATTTCCTGCATCCTTCTGCTCCAGCCAAATCGAATCACTTAGGGTCTCCCGTAATGGGTACCCTGGAATTTTCTGGTGACCCACTATGCTTCTGCAGTGCTAGCCCCTCTGCTTAGAAGACCCACTCCTCTGTCTCCACATGTCCCTTCCCTCAACTGCTGGCTGAAATGCCATCTTGTGTCAATCCATCCATCCATCAATCAAAGACTTATCCAACCACACTGATTAAGCGCTTTCACCCGCCAGGCACTGGGTTTAAATGATCAGGAATGACTAAGCCAGGCACAGAGAGGTTCTCTGGGTTTGTATACGGCCTGGTACCTTCCCTAGGTTAATATTTTCTTATCTTGTATTCTTATCTATGTGCTCATGTACATATAAGATTCTTGAGACTGAGGACAAGACATGCCCCCCCCCACCCCCCGTGGTATCCACGGAGCTCAGTGTAATGGTATCTACTAGGTGCTCGATAAACACCTGCAGAAAGAATCAACCCTAGCTCAGCATCAGGAAGCCCAAGACTATGTCTGTATCATTCACATTTCGCGTCCCCATGCCCGGCACGGAGGAAGCACTCAGTATGTATGTGATGTGGGCGATGCACTGAATGAAAGCCCTCGAAGCTTCTCTGCTAGGAATAGAGTGTTCAGTGCTTCATTCAAGGCCAGCATGAGCATCAAACTGGAAACCTGGATTTACACATTCCGCATGATGATGAGAAGACAGCAGTGTCTCACAAAGCATGAGAAATCCCTCCGGAGACAAATACTACTCCACTCCCTATTAACCAAAACTGAGTTTCTCAACTGAGTCACGTATTTAAAGAAAACATTTCAGTATCAACACGATGTCTTTCTCCAATATGATATTGCTTATATGTGGAATCTTAAAAAATGGTACAAATGAACCTATTTCCAAAACAGAAATAGAGTCACAGGTGTAGAAAACAAACCTATGGTTACCAATGGGGAAAGCGGGGGAGGGGGGGTGAATTGGGAGATTGGGATTGACATGTACACACTGCTATACATTGAATTGGCCAAAAAGTTCGTTCAGGTTTTGTTCTCCGTAAGATGTTAAAGAAAAACCCGAACAAACCTTTTGGCCAACCCAATATAAAATAAGGACCTTCTGTACAGCACAGGGAACTCTACTCAATACTCTGTAATGACCTATATGGGAAAAGAATTTTTAAAAGAGTGGATATAAGTATATGTATAACTGATTCATTTGTTGTACAGCAGAAACTAACACATCATTGTAAATCAACTCTACTCCAATGAAAATTAATTAAAAATAAAAGATGTCTTTCTACAAAGGTTATTCACAGAGAAGCACTGAAGACAGGTCTGGGCTTTGTTCATTACCGCCGCCTCCTGCTCCCTTGGTGGCCCCAGTTCTTTTAACCACATGGTGTCAAAAGGTTCCGTAAGACACAATACAGGAAACCAGGATGCTGTGACCTTACTTTTTCCTTTAAAATAAAAATGTAAAAAGTCATTGTCTGAACCACAACTTAGCGATAGAAAGGAAGACACTATTGATGCATAAAAGAACTGGATGGGGCTTCCCTGGTGGCGCAGTGGTTAAGAATCTGCCTGCCAATGCAGGGGACACGGGTTCGAGCCCTGGTCTGGGAAGATCCCACATGCCACGGAGCAACTAAGCCCATGTACCACAGCTACTGAGCCTGCGCTCTAGAGCCCACGAGCCATAACTACTGAGCCCGCGAACCACAACTACCGAAGCCTGCGTGCCTAGAGCCCATGCTCCGCAACAAGAGAAGCCACCGCAATGAGAAGCCGCACACCGCAACAAAGAGTAGCCCCCGCTCGCCACAATCAGAGAAAGTCCGTGCACAGCAACGAAGACCCAACACAACCAAAAGTAAAATAAATTTAAAAAATTAAAAAAAAAAAGAACTGGATGAATTTCCAGAGAATTATGTTGAGTTAAAAAGGCCAATCCCCAAAGGGTACCTCTGGGTGATACCATTTGTTTAAAGTCTTTGACATGATAAAATTATAGAAATGCAGAATAGATTAGTGGTAGCCCGGGGTCAGAAATAGAGAGTGGGAGGGAGAAAGTGGGTGTGACTATAGACAGGCAACGTGGGGGAGACTTGAGGTGACAGGGCTGTTCTGGATCTTGACTGTTGTCACTGTCAATATCCTGGTTGTGATATTGTGCTATTGTTTCACAAGATGTTACTATTGGGGGAAACTGGGTAAAAGATACATGAGATCTCTCTGTATTATTTTCTCACAACTACATGTGAATCTACAGTTACCTCAAAATAAATTATTTTTCTTCCAAAACAATCATGAAAAAGAAGAACAGAGTTGAAGGACTCACACTTTCTGATTTCAAAACTTATTACAAAACAGTGTCTTATTACAAAAGAGAACAGACATATAGATCAACGGAATAGGATATATAGCACAGAAGTAAACTGTTGCATATATAGTCAAATGATTTTTGATAAGGGTGCCAAGAATATTTAATGGGGGAAAGGACAGTTTTTTTCAACAAACAGTCTTGGGAAAACTGGATACCCACACAGACATGAAGTTGGATCTTTACCTTACACCATATATGAAAATTAACTCAGAATGGATCAAAGACCTAAATATAAGGCTTAAAACTATAGAACTCTTAGAATAAGAGCTTTATGACATCGGATTTGGCAATGATTTCTTGGATATGACACCCAAAGCACAGGCAAGAAAATAAAAAAATAAACTGCACTTCAATAAAATTAAAAACCTCTCTGCATCAAAGGATACAATCAACAGAGTGAAAAGGCAGCTTATAGAATAAGAGAAAATATTTGCAAATCATATATCTGATATGAGGTTGATATCTAAAATATATAAAGACCTCCTACCATTCAACAGCAACAAAAAAACCTGATTATAAAATGGACAAAACACTTGAATAGACATTTCTCCATAGAAGGCACACAAATGGCCAATAAGCACACGAAAAGAGTCTCAATATCACTAATCAGTAGGGAAATGCAAATCAAAACCACAAGAGAATACCACCTTATACCCATTTAAGACGGATACTATAAAAAAACGAAAACAGCCAAGTGCTGGAAAGAACGTGGAACGCTCATACGCTGTTGGTGGTGGGGATGTAAAACGTCAGAGCAATAAGGAAAACAGAATGGTGTTCCTCAAAAAATTAAAAATAGTATTACCATATGATCCAGCAACTCCACTTCTGGGTACCTACCCAAAAGAACTGAAACAGGGTCTTGAAGAGGTGTTTGTACACACCTGTTTATAGCAGTATGAGTTACAACAGCCAAAAGCTGGATGCGACTCAAGTGTCCATCAATGGATGACTGGATAAGCAAATGTAATATATACAAACAATGGAACATTATTCAGCCTTAAAGGACACTCTGACCCATGCTACAATATGGATGCACCTTGAAGACATTATGTTAAGTGAAATAAGCCAGTCACAAAAAAGACAAATCCTGTTTGATTCCACTTAACTGAGGTACCTAGAGCAGTCAAATTCATAGAGACAGAAAGGAGAATGGTAGCTGCCAGGGCTGGGAGAAGAGAAGATGAGGAGTTATTGTTTAATGGGTACGAGGTTTCAGTTTTGCAAGATGAAACATGTTCTGAAGATGGATGGTGGTGATGCTTGCTCACCAATGTGAATGTACTTAACTCTACTGAACTTGTACACTTAAATATGGTAAATTTTATGTTATGTGTATTTTACCGAAATTTTAAAAAAACAACTGAAACAACAACAAAAGAGAAGTTTAATTTTTTTTTTTAAAAGCCACTGCCTTTCTGATTCAAACACCTGTCACTATGCCTTAGTTTCATAAACCAATGGGAAGAGAAATGCGGCTCATCACTTAATAAAACCTCAAAGACTTTAATAAAAGTCTGAAGATACTGGCATACCAAGCTTTTCTAATGCCTTTAATTAACTTCATAATCCATTTTGATTCACATTCCCTTTGCTTGTTGCTAAATTCACCTAAAGTTACTCTCAACATTTTGGTAGTGATTACAAATGTGCTACTTATTTATATTGGCACCTGACCTTAAGTAGCAGCAAATGGATACATCAAAGCCACAGATTAGCCAAGAAACAGAAAACTGAGCCTTTAAGAACAAAGCATGTTACTGTTTTTAATTTGTCTGCTCCCACTAGACCCAAGGTTAATAAGAACAAGAACTTGTCCTTTTTTGTTTTTCACCACATAGTAGATGCTCAATTAACTTCCATCAAATGAATGAAGTCAGCATTTGTGTACTAAATGCATCTACCCAGAAATGTTTACATGGTCATGTTCTCTCTTTTCAAACACGTCTGTCAGTTGAGCTTGGTGATTTACTGTGAGGAAAATAAGAGGAATTTCCAAAGAAATTTCATGGAAAGTATTTTTCCATGAAAAACAGTTTTGAGAAGTGAAGAGAAATGTATATTTATTACATAGACACAACTCTTTGTTTTGACACTATTGACTACTGGTTAGATCATCTCTGCAAAGAAAAATAATCCAAAGAGATTCGTTTATATATTTTGCATAGACACGCCTAGCCCTCACATACCCCGCCCCCCCCAAAATGCAATCATAACATGTGGTTAAACATTGAAATCCCCTCAGTGCTGTGTGCTCTATACTTCCTTCTAACTCTCCCTGAGAGCCACGAAGTCAGATTTAAAATTTCACTTTTACCGGGCCTTCATTTTTCATAATTACAGATTTTTAATTTATCTTATGCGAGTGTGCAGCTTCTGACGTATTGACCAATTAAATGCAACTTGGTTAAAAACCAAAGGTAAAAAAGGGAATTTGGGTCGAAAGTAAAATAGGTAATTTTTAAAAGGAACCCAAAGTAGCAGGAGATGTTATTGCCATTCAAAGGGGGATTTTCCCATTATCGATATGAAAACAGGGTCTGACCTGCAAGCCCTGGGTGGTTCTGTTACTTGTCTTCTCCTTGGATTCTCCTCCTCCTGCTGTCTTGGGTGGGGCCCCTTTCTCAGAAGCCACTGGACAGAGGTCCTGAAATGAAGAATATCCCTTCAACATCCGAACTGGTGGAAATTCAAAGTTTGAAATAAAGGCAAAAGACAGGCTGGGGCTAGGTGGTCACAAATATTTATTTTTGGTTAAACCCTGTAATACTGAAAATGTCACCTTACCTGGTTCCTCTTGTAATCAGAAGGGTCGCAAGCTGTGAAGGGATGGATACATTTTCTCTCACTTTCACACCAAGCACAGCCAGTTCCAATACATACTGGGCATCTGGCAACACAGAAAACCAACTTAATTCCCACATTTTTAGGAAAACGTTCATATCCTAGAATTTCCCTCTGTGATGCTGCATGCGAGCATTTAAAAGAAGAAAAAAAATCCCTGGATAGACTGTGAGGCACCCAGGGGAGAGAGGACAGTCCTTTGGGGCTAGGGATATAGTACTGACTTTATGCCCTGCTCTGGGCAGCCCTCGGGGCTGACGGACCATCATTATACTTGCTGGGGGGTTGCCATGGAAACCTGAAGCTGGGGTCACCGGCTATGTCAGTAGATAACAGGAACCCACTGAATCTGTTTCTGAATCCAGTTCTGCTATTTGTCTACCTTCAGGTAAGTTTCCCTCTGGAGACTGATCTCCCCCAGCCCCCCCATAAACCCACCCTTACTCACTGGAGCAGAAACACTGCCAAATGCCTGGAAGACGGGAAACTAAAAGTGCTACCTGGCGAGCAGAGAAAACAGGGTGCCAGTGTTTGCTTTTTAATCAAATTAAGGAAGAACTGTGTCTACTAATCAAACAACCATGCATGGATAACAGCGGAAGACTTGAAAAGCACTTAATAGGATAATCAGTGTTAAAGCAAGAACAATAAAAATGGAAATCGAGGTGGGTTTGGAAAGGTAGCCAAAGGAGGCAAAAGGAAGGCTCAGCCCGGGGACAGTGAGAGGACTAGATCAGGGAGAGGGGACACATGTGCATTTCATGTATTGTTCCAGAAATGCCCAGGCATCCTGAGACTCTGACCTACAGAAATGGCAGTCTCGGTGGGAGAAGAAAGCACAGGCTCGCCTAAGGGTTCACCCGCCACCGAAGTGCGCTAGAAGCAGGTTTGTGACGTGCGCTCTTATCGCTACCCCTCAAGTGTGATGACTTTACTAAGTGCTTTTCGAAGGGGAAGTAGGTACCCAAGGAAAGGGTGCTCCCCCTTTGGGGAGCTGTGGGTCTGAGGTCTGGTTCTTAATTACCTAGCTGCGGACCTGGGGCAAGGCGCTTCCTCTCACCAGGCCTTACAGGCGTGGGTGCAGGAGCTGTGTTCTGTTTAAACTCTCCTTGAGCTACACAGATCTATGTAACTCTCCCCCTTTTTCTTTTTCTTCCCCATTTTCATGGACTCTCTGTATCAAGTTTGGTGTTTTTCCTCCCTGAATTCGTTCTGCTTGTTAGAAATCACCGAATTCAATCCCTCTTTCAAAGTGCCGCGGTGGTAAAGGTGAAGTCCAGCGGCTCCTGTTCATATAGCTGTAGGGTGACCTCCCAACTCAGCATCGAGTTCGAATGCCTTTACCCTGAAGAAACAATGGTTCCCAGACCAGACCCAAAGAAACCCACGTTTGGTACTAACACAGTTGGTCAAGCAAACCACTGAAAGAGCTATAGAATCACTAATAATACAGCTTCCCACTGTTTCCATGGGAACATCCATCCCATCTTGCAGCTGGAAAACCAGGAATCTGGGAGACATATTTCCTCTGTCTTCCGTCTGCTTTAGAAGCAAGGAGTGAAGTGTGGTCCTAACTCAGGGGGGTACGTAGCTCAACAGGGCCAAACGCAGTACAAAAACGTGGGTCACAATTAACATGTTCTTTTGATGACAGAGACTTCCTCTTGTGCTTCTCCTTGACCGTGACTTCCCCTTATCTCATGCTCAGACTCTCTTCCTTGACTCAAATTCCCAAAGCCAGTCTGATCAGGTGAGAACCTAGCGGCACCCCTTCGCCTGTTACTTCAAGGCCACCGCTTGGTTGGAGGGATGCATTTCCCTGTGGGTAAAATGCACCCAAGCACAGCTGTTGGCCTCTTCTCTGCTCCACCTCACTTGGCAGGGCTTGAACAAGTCAGCTTATTAGCTCAGAGGCTCTCCTGTCTCCCGTTAGGCCGTGCTCCAAAAGGCACCTTGGAAAGTTCTCCTCCACAAAAGAGGTCTTCAGGAAATCGAAGAGTAAAGCAAATAAATACATTAAAACCAATGAGAGAATATTCACATGTTAAATAAAATCTTACTCTCTTAATGATGAGCAGTTGGTAAAGTTGAATCTTTTTGACACACTCCAGGAACTGAAGGAGAACGTCACGTTGACAACTAGAACATCTGGAGCAAAGGGGAAAAAGAAGTCATTGACGGTGGAGCCCTGCTATCATCAAGCAAAGCTGTAAATGCAAAAATTAAATATTTTTTGCCTCCTCCACAAAGAGGGTGGGGTGTGCCAGCTGTTCGCTAACATTTCAATCGGTACGTGGCTCCTTCCCGGGGGCCATTCACATCAGGCAGCCGAAGTGCACAGCACACGCCTCCAAACAGACCCGGGCCCACCTCGCGTTCCAGGCCTCCCACGGATAATCACTAAGAAAAAGCCATTTCACAGCCCATTTACAGCTCATACTCTCCCTGGGATCACTATCTCAGCTTGTAATTGGCCACAGCATAAGAATAAAACAAGTCACCGAGCAAGAACTGCCTAGAACATGATAACCGGAATGTTAGAGAAGAAATCCTGCACCTTCAGAAAAATCCATACTACGGATATTTGCCTAACAAACTCCAAAGTGTGGTTCCCATGGGCTGAGAGCCATGATCTTCTTGGAGTCAACTGTTGCCAAATCTATGATGAAGGTTTTCTTATTTGCTTTCGAAAACCTACCCATGGGTTCGAAAACCCCCGAAGAATAAAGTAATAAGATAAAAACTCTGCTAAATCAGCATGAGAGAAATGGCATATTTCCTGTACCTCTTTAACCTACATACTCTACCCTAGGTGATCCCTAAATCTGGTTGTGTATCAGAATCACTTGAGAAATTGGTGAAAATATAGATTCCAGAGCCACACTCCTAGATATGCTGACTCAGCAGAGCTGGGGGATGTCCGGAATCTGTCTGTAATCTCCCCATGTACTGACTGTGTATAGCCAGGTTTTGATGCGGCCGCCTGGAGCGGTGCCTTTCAAATCCTGTTGTGGCCAGGGACCAGTGCTACTCTGTGATATCTTCATTGTCACCCATTCTGGATTAATATCTTCTTCCTTTTATGAGTTAACGGGGAGAGCAGATGATGCTTTTAAAATGAAAAGTCTTTCCTTGACAAATTAAGAAGTTGGCCTAACTTTGTTGGCACCCCTCATTTTTCAACTGAAATATTATTAGTATATGAGTCCAAAAGTCTGAGAACCCTTACTTTAAGGGGTTCTCTTCAGCAGGAATATTCATTCTGAAAGCCAGGATGCCACATAAAATTCTGCTCACATAAAGCGGGTATATGTGAAATGATAATCCTCTGTTCCAAAGACAAGAAGGTTTGGAGGGCTGGCGTGACCTCTCAGCAAGAGCATTTGAACAGACACTTGATAACTGTTAGTAGCATGAACATATGGACAGTAAGTACTGAGGGACTCCCAGGGAAAACACATATCAATGGAATCAACAAGTGTCCAGTGATGGAGACTAGCAAGAGTTGTACTTTCCTGAGTATCAACTGTGCACAAAACACTACTGGGAAATATCACAAGGAAACGAATATATATGCTCTCTGCTCTGGAAGCATTCGCAGTTATTCTAGAAGAGATAAAATAACTTAGGTGAAAAAGCACAGTGACAGTATAGTCAAGGAAACACCCTCTGAGTGGTTCAAGTTCCATGCAGCACCTGGGTACCAAGATTGGGGTGCAGGTGGGGAACCCAGAGGGTGCTGGAACGATCGGGATGATTAGAGCAGAATCTGTCAAGGCTATACGGAAGAGGTGACTTTTCAAAGCAGAAGGGAGACAGGATTTGGTGAAAGAGGCAAAGCCACTACAGGCCACAGACAAAGGTTTGGCAATGGCCACTGGCTGGCTGAATGCAAGAGGTGGGAAGTGGTTTTGTTTGCCTGCTCAGAATATGGAAGGCATCCAGAGAAAAGGGCAGACAAAGGGTTGGGTTCAGTTGACGGAGGCTGTAAAAACAATCAACTACACTATAAATCAACTATATTTCAAGTTTTTTAAAAAGATTTAAAAAAATTTTAAGAAGCAATCAACTAGCTTTCCAAGGTGATCTCAAATACTTCCGGGGCTTCCCTGGTGGCGCAGTGGTTGAGAGTCCACCTGCTGATGCAGGGGACACGGGTTCGTGCCCCGGTCTGGGAAGATCCCACATGCCGCGGAGCGGCTGGGCCCGTGAGCCATGGCCGCTGAGCCTGCGCATCCGGAGCCTGTGCTCCGCAACGGGAGAGGCCACAATAGTGAGAGGCCTGCGTACCGCAAAAAAAAGAAAAAAAAAAAATCAAATACTTCCGAAGCTTATGTTACAGGTGAGCAAGACTTGTGAATCGCATATTCATATTCATGAGACCCAGAGGGACTCATGAATCCTCAGTCTGTCCATTGTATTAACTCCTAACCATCCTTTGAATCCACCCACTTCGCTCCACCCTTACCTGTCTTCAACAGTTTCAGCTCTCAGTCCCATCACCCCGTCACTGCCACAGCTTCCCTTCTCTCTGACCTTTCAGAACTCAGCCCTTCCCTCCTCCTGTCCCATTCTCCACCTGCGGCCATTCATTCAACAGAAATTTATTGATCATCAATGGCTACTTTGTGCCAGACACTTTGTACCTTCTTTGGTATCCATTTTCTACATTCTGCTTTCTACCTTATTTGCCTTGGCCATATAGAACCTCTTCTGGCTCCTCAGACAAAGCTTTTTCTCTCCTTTTGGCCATCACACTAGTTGTTCTCTGACTGCATTACTCTTCCCCTTCTTCTTAGTCCAGCTCAACCCTATTCATCCTCCAGAAAGTTTTCCTTGCATCCTCACCTGCCCCCACAAGTCCAGTTAGGTGCCCTTTTCATGTGCTCCCCATGGTGTGCTATGTTCCCTGCATGCTACCCACTGCACTGTAAGGTGCTGTTTACTCATCTCTACCCCAAGAGGCTCTAAATACTGTGAACAAGGACCAGGTGAGTGTTTTTGGTCACTGACTCCCTACCATTTAGCACAGTGTCTGGCACGTAGATGCTCAATAAATACGTCCTGTATGAATGAACGAATGCAATGAACTTAAGATGATAAAATATTGGCCGTTCTGTTTTCTCATCTCATCAAGGGCATTCCCAGATGTTCAGATCTCTGAATTATCTGAACCATCCATGTAAGGTCAGCCCAAAGGTCTCTGGCTTGACTCCACTCACCTAACCAACTTACCATCCTCTGTCATTCTCCAGCCACATGTGACTGTGGGGTCCTGCACTCCTGTGATGAGTGGAGCAGAGGTGAGCGGGACTGAGGGGAAAAGTGGGAAGCAAGGGGTAGGGGGAGAGAGAGTCTACAGCGTGGGACTATTCAGATTCTGTCATTTAACTTGTTTCCTGGGCAATCTGGACTCAGAAGTTTCTCCTGCCTGCTTCATTTTCTAACAACAACAACAAAAAAAAACAGCAAGAGTCCACTTGCCTTTGTAGGTTGCTCTGGTCGGGATGCTGCAGGTGCAGGTCTCATTGGATACACTTTTGCCCTTGCAGAGCATCCTGCCGGTGTCCACGTTCTGCACCATGCACTCCGAGTGTCTTGGAGAGAAGCTTCCCACCACAGTCACAGTCGTCTGTGTGGGGAAGAAATTTCAGGAACCAAATTATGGTCTTTTTCCATCATTTCCATCCATCCTAGAGCCTTAAATGAACTCACCTCTGACTTGCCATAGAAGGAGAATTTCTTAGATTGCCAATATAAAGAAAGAGATGTTTTGTTGGCTATTTAATTTGCTCTTTTGTGAATCGCATATTCATATCCTTGGACCATTTTTTCTGCTTTGTGTGTATTTTTCTTATCAATTTTAAGAGCTCTCTGTATAGTACAGATATTAATCCTTATCTGTCGTATTTCTGACATATTTTCTCCTGATCTGTTTGTCTTGCAATTTGTATGTGTGTTATCTTTTACCCTACACAATGTGTTTTTATGTAATCAAATGCAGGGTTTCTTGTCTTGGTTATAAAGTTCCTCCCAAAGTCTTGCTTGTGGACAAATATAATATTGTTCCACCATCTTTGTTGCTTTATTTTTTAAACTATGTCTTTAATCCATCTGGACTTTATTTTTATGTATAGTGTAAGATAAGGGTCGAACTTTATTTTTATCCAGATGGTTAATCAGCTATGTCACAACCATTTACTAAAAAAAAAAAATTCCTTTTCCCACTGAACTACCCCTTTTGTCATATATTAAATCACCATATACCTGCAAGCTATTTCTGAACTTTGCACTGTTCCAATTATCTATTGATCTAATTCTATTCCAATGTCATCAAATTTTTACTACTGTGGATTTAAATATATTTATGGCAACTGTCTTTTTTTTTTTTTTTTGCGGTACGTGGGCCTCTCACTGCCATGGCCTCTCCCACTGCGGAGCACAGGCTCCGGACGCGCAGGCTCAGCGGCCATGGCTCACGGGCCCAGCTGCTCCGCGGCATGTGGGATCTTCCCGGACCGGGGCACGAACCCGCGTTCCCTGCATCGGCAGGCAGACTCTCAACCACTGCACCACCAGGGAAGCCCAACTCTCTCTATTTTTATTTTCATAATTTTCTTAGCATTTCCTAAACATTATTCTTCCATATGAACTTTAAGATCATTTTACGCAAATGGGGTGTGGGGACTGTGAGTTTAACTGGAATTGTACTAATATATGCATTAATTTTAGGGGATTTTATATCTTTATGATATTAAGTATTCTCATCCAAATACACAATTTTTTTTCATTTGTTTATGTTTAGGAGGGAGGAGGAGAAGAAGAAAGAAAGAAAGAGAGAGAGAGAGAAAGGAAGGAGGGAGGGATGGAGGGAGGGAGGGAGGAAAGAAGGAAGAAAAAGGAAAAAGAGGAAGAAGAAGAAAAAGAAAAAGGAAAGTTAAAAATAATATGCCAATGGGAGACCACTTCTGCATCACGTGCATGCAGGGGATCTGGTGAGGAGGTGGGCTAAATTTTAGGAAGCTGGGACCATAGGAAGTGGTAACCTTATCACCCACGATGGAGAGTGATAGGTGTCCATCTTCTGTTATACTTCAGACCTCTGCCCAGACTCTGCACAGCCAGCTAAGATCACTGTCTCTCATCTTCTGATACGCTTGCTAAATCTCTTCTAGCCCTGGGATCTCACCCCCATCTTTCCATTTTCAAAAAATCCTGTTTCTGAGCCATAGGATCATGCTGGAATGCAAGTTCTTAGAGTCCAACTTCCACTGGACTGAAGTCCAACCCTCTCCAGGGGACCTGAACATATTACTGAACCCCAGACCATCCCCAGCAGCTCATCTTCAACACCTGGCTGAACTCTCACGCATGCTTCACCCCTGCATTTCTCCCTGTACCGCACATCTCAGCGCATGACCGTTATCACCTGTTATCCTGTACACATGTATGTCTTAAACTGAATTCATTGCTCAAACATCATAACAAAAGCACCGGAAAGCTTGTTAAAGTCCTATTTTCACTAACTGTTTTAAATTTTCCACATTGCCTTCCAGTTCTCATATACATAGCATTTACATAACTGTAATCATTGCATTAATTTATTCCATAAACATTTATCAAGCTGTTAGGAGGTGCCATGTGCTACACAAGGCACTGATTACTTCAGTGAAGCAAGCGGCTACCGTCCTTGCCCTCAAGGAGCTTATAGTCTAGCAGAAGTGTGGGAAAGTCTGCTAGATGAAAACCGGAGGGTCACACGGGATGGAGATCATTAAGAGAGGATAGAAGCCTGGGCTAGGATGGTACAATAGAAATGGAAAGAATTGACAGCTTCAATATACCCATTAGAGGTAGCATGGGGCAGGACTGGAAGTGGGGCATGTGGATGTGGTAAGCAAATGGCTGGACACAGAGGTACTGTATATTGCAATGGGACACACGAGCAGGAGGCAGACCCTGGGTGGAAAAATCAAGACTTCAATTTTTGGATGTGTGTAGTTCAAGATGCTTGTGTGATAATTAAGAAGATATAATAAGCCTGGAGCCCAGAAGCAATCTGAGTGGGAGATAAAGGAGACATCAACATATAGATGGTATATCAAGCCATGGGAGTGGATAAGATTGTCTGTGGACAAAGTACAGAGTCAGAAGAGAGGAAGAGCCAAACCTGGGGCTGAAATAACTCCAACATTTAGAGTCAGGGAGAGAAGGAGCCAGCAAAGGAGGTCGAGGCATAGTCAAGAAGGAAAGAAGAGAGCATGGAGAAGGTGCACCATGGAAGGTGATGGAAGACAGAGTTTCAAAAATGCAGCCAAGAGGCCAAGTAAGATGAGGACTTATAGTGTCTGCTGGAATGGCTCCATGGAGTTCAGTTTCAGGGGAACAATGGGGCAGAAGAAGTTGGAGTTGATCTGAAAATAGGAGACAGTAAGTGTTTTCAAGCCGTGGAAGAAGAGGATAGCCAGGGAGTTGAAGGTATTTTTGTGCGACTTTGGCTTCCAGGCAAGCATGGTTAAAAAGCGGAGACCTTGGCTTGATGAACCCAACGTGGGAATCCTTGCCAAGTTAATAACTCTGTCTTGAGTTAAGTTGGATAAAGACGGAATGAAGACCCAAAGAATCAGATGAGATATGAAGTTTGAGTGTCAATTATCTAGTAATGTCCATGGGGCCAAAGAACTTCTTGCCGCATAACGTTCTATCATTCTATCGACAGACCTTACTTTACGTAACCTTTGCTCTTATTGCCAGTTTGGTTATTTCCAAGTTTCTAAGTCTATAAATGCCGCTGCAATAACATCTGTAAGCTTATGGGTTTTCTTTCAAATTACTTCTTCAGAAGCCTAAGCCTGGAATTAGTGCTTCAGGCAGAATGAATATATTTATGACTTCTGAAACATATCGCCAAATTGCTTTCCAAAAAGGTTGTGTTAATTGGCATCGCCATCACTAGGTGTCAGCAAACCTTATTTTCACTTTAATTTGTACTTATTTGATATCTGGTGAAGCTGAACATACTTCCATATCTATATCCAACCCTCTAAACCTCCTCTTGTGAGAATATACACTTCTGCCCACTTACTTTTTGGTGTCTCTAGATTTTTCTTTTTACTTTCTCCTAGCTTTCATATCTAGCGATTAATATTTTGCCTGTCATAAATGTTTTTCCTGAAGTATGTGCTTTAGTCATCTCTTATTTTTCCTTGTATAGATTTTTTTAAAAAGTCAAGTATATGAATATTTTTCTCTTGCTATTACAGAATATATTCCTTCAGAGCCAGAAAATTATACTTCCAAATTATCTGATGCTCAGTTACTTTCTGTTAGGTTTTTAGATGAATTTCTTAATTAGCCTAAAATTTATTTTATATTTAAAGTAAAAAAGGTGAATTAAACTATGTTTCCACATTGTAAGCCAGTTATTTCATCAACTTTCATGAAATAATTCTTTTGTTTCCTCTTACGATAATGCTCTTTAAAATTTTTACATCTTTTTTTTTTTTTTTTTTGGTACGCGGGCCTCTCACTGTTGTGGCCTCTCCCGTTGCGGAGCACAGGCTCCAGACGCACAGGCTCAGCGGCCATGGCTCACGGGCCCAGCCGCTCCGCGGCATGTGGGATCCTCCCGGACAGGGGCACGAACCCGTGTCCCCTGCATCGGCAGGCGGACTCTCAACCACTGCGCCACCAGGGAAGCCCCAAAATTTTTACATCTATTTCTGAGCTTTCTACTCTATTCCATGGATCTATATTCTTATTTTTAAACCAGAGTCATGGGCCAAATTATTGCCACTATATATGTGTTTACAATCATATGGAAATGGTCTTGCTTAAATAATTTTATTTTTTCAAGATATATCTTGGATATTCTTGACCAGTTCATATTATTATTCCAGATGAACTTTATATTAATTTTAAGACAGTCTATTCAAATTTTCACTGGGATGGCATGAAATCTAGAAAATAGATTGAGGAAGTAGTGACATTTTTATGATCTCTTCCCACCAAGAAACATAGTATATGTCTGGATATATTTAAGATGTTTTTCATATCTTCCAAGAAAATACCTTATGTGTCTTTGTTTTTATATTTGCTTATGCTTTTAATTGATAAGGTTTTCCTATTATGAATTATAAATAGCATCAACAGACCACTGCCTCACTATCTAATTACTATTACTATTGCTTAAGACTAGCTGTCGCATGGCCAAAATCACTATTTTCGTAGCTGGCTTCAACATGTATCTCCTAATAAAAATGATTTTAAAATACAGGGTATATACCTCATTCTTCAAGTTTGTGCCTGAGTACTTCTGTTGTTTTTAATGAATGGGATCTTTCATTAATGGATGTTAACAGTTTGTCTTACATGTAGTAAGGTTATTGTTACTTGAATGTTTACTGAACAATTAAAGTTTTAAAAGCTAATATATTTAGATTTTACAGATATACAACCACTTAAGATTAGCAAATAATGATATTTTTGTCTATTCCATTCTAATAATTATTTCTATCACTTGTTTCTTGTATTACTACACGGGACACAACTTTAGAAACAATGTTGGTTGTATCAGTGATGGAATTGATGTTTCTGTTCTGATGTGTAAAAGAACATTTCTAGTCTCTCCTTTAGGAACCATGCTGTTTGTGGGAAATACTTTTATTCCTACATTTTTTCTGTTTTTATCAGTATAAGCCATTTTTACTGACTGTTAAAAATCTCTTTATAGGTATACAAACATATAATTTTACATAATGCAAAATGAGATGTCACGCATCCCTTTTTGTGTTTGTCTGTGTGTATGAGGATTTCAGTTGTTTGTGTTTTTGTTTGTTTGTTTTTACTTGTCTCTGACCTTTCCTCCACCACATGAATCATTCCATCAGGGGAGCCTATGTTTACAACTTAGCACGAATTCTTCCATGTTTTTCTCCATGCTCAAATAACCATATAGAGCCATACATACATGAACATACACAGGGACATTTTTTGGATCAATACAAGATCATGCTATACATACTTTTCTGCATCTTGATGATTTTACTCAACAAAATCTCATGAAGTCCCTCCAAGACAATCGGAATTGCTCTAATTCTTTCTTTTTAATGCCAATTTCATAACGAGGATGAGGATACACTGTCTTCTCATTGTCTTGTGTAAAGAGACAAAGCTTCTTGGAAACAGAGTCTCTGTACTATATGGGTCTTTTTTTCCCATACCATGAAAGTTACTAGAATGTTATTAGGTATATGATGGGCAGTGAGCAAACACTCTTTGAACCAAGCTAATAGATAGAATTGGGGAAAACCATAGACTTCCATCTCTATGGGTCTGGGATAAGGAATTATTTAAATAACCAAAGATCTAAGACTTTCAGGCAAGTCACAGCTAACAATCAAGATAGGAAATATTTTGAAATAATATGACCAAGAAATGGAGACTGACATCTTATCGAAATTACTAAAATAATCAGCCCAAAGTTGGGTTCAAAGAATAGCTTTACTCAAATTACTAAACTCTTATCTCCTTTACCTTGAGAGTGGTGGTTAGCTGGAGAGAGTGAGGTAAAGGCTTTGTGGGAAGACTCTAGAGGGATTAGGGCAAACCACAGTGGGACTCGGGGTGGGGAAGAAAGCACCCATAGTTCTCTGGGTGGTAAACATCTTTTGTAATGTTCCAGACTAGATGTGAATGGTGATTAACTTATACTAGTGAACCCAAAGACAGGTCAGCAAATTGTGTAAGCAGCACTTTTCAGTCAATGAACAAGTTACTTTCCCTCACCTCACTGAGCCGAAGTACTACCCTTAACATTTTCAAAATGATAAAAGAAAAAAAGCTTTGTGTAATCTTAACTCATCGGAGTCCTGGGTGTATTCAATGATCATGGTATTTTCTACCAGTCTCTATCAGCACTAAAGTCGGCTATTCTGCAGACTGATAAGAGAAATAAAAGTTTGGCCATACCTATACTTCGATGCGTAAGCATCCTTTTCACAGAATCTATTCATTCTGGTGCAGGGCTGATGGAGGCTTGGATGAAGGCTTCGACAGGTTTTTTTTGCCCACCCCCCCCCATCCTCCACACTGCCACCCACACGAGGACAACAGAAAGTGACAACAGTCAGATAACTTGAAATCCATGAGTTCTGATCAGTTATGACCTGAAAGCTTGATTCTTTTTATTATTTATCCCTCATTAAATGCTCTGGCTCTCCTTTATTAAATGTTAAATCATCTTAAGTGGTACGGTTCTTGCTATTTGAAATGGCAAAGTGTAAGGAGAAAGAGAAAGTGACCCATCTCCTTGTTAATGTGGCATTCAAATAAAACAGAGTGAGCTCGACAGACAGGTCAAGGCTGCTGATGGTGATTCTGTACAGTTATCCATAATACAAGAGCTGTAATTAGGGAGAAAATGTCTCCTTCCAGCCACCGAGACTGCAAGGCAGGAATTCCATTCTCCCATGGGGCGCAGTTGGTATGTGAATCAGAAAATGCCTGAATATGCTCACGTTGCTACCTTTCTCTCATCCAATGACAGGGCTGCCGTGCTGCCCATGGCGGTACTGCCATAGCAAGAGCCCATGGACTTTCCAGGGAACACCCCCTTGGGATATTCACTGCCCACATTGCTTTCTCTCCCTCTCTGTCAACATCACCTGAAGCCATGCATGTAAGACAGTTGTCAAGAGAAGTCTGAACACATCAGGAAAAGAAACCATAAAACAGCAAAATTCGACACTTAAGACACATTTAAGGAATCTTGACCATGAATCTGAACTTATTTTTTTTCTCTCTTTTTTAATCAATGTGGGGTTTTTTTTAAAGATTTTTTTTTTGATGTGGACCATTTTTAAAAGTCTTTATTGAATTTGTTACAATACTGCTTCTGTTCTACATTTTGGTTTTTTGGCCACGAGGCATGTGGGATCTTAGCTCCCCAACCAGGGATTGCAACCCGCACCTCTTGCATTGGAAGGCAAAAGTCTTAACCACTGGACTGCCAGGGAAGTCCCTATCAATGTATTTTTCTGAGACATTAGTAGTCCATCTTTTCCTTAATTTCAACAAATAAAGGTCATCTTTAGCTGTGTAAGATGACAAACTCCATGAGGGCAGGCCCATGATGTGTCTTATTCTCTGCTACCTCCCCATCACCTTGCAGAGTGTATGGCATCTGGTGGGCACTAAGTATCAGTTAACTAAATGAGTTTGATAATTTGACAATGAGGATCTCATAACTAAGCTTATTTGATCACTAATGGATATTTTACACACAGAAGGAAGCTGGCGTCAGTTGTGTAAAATGAGACAGTAGAGACCAGTTAAAAATCTTTCCTCTTACCTTATCTTTACTGCTTCGAAATAGGTAAATTTCAGGGCACTTTTTAGCTCCAGATGAAATATCCAGCCAGTTTTCTGAGTTCTTTAAATGCACACAATCTTCTTTAAAAGTACACCTATCAAAAAAGAAAAAAAAAGGGGGGGTAGCAGCACACATGCATCAGTTAAAACTTTCTCATACTTGGCTTCGGTTCAAAATGCCAGGCTTTATATAGTGGATTACTGATTTCAAGAAAGAATAAGAACACGATGCGAAAACCATGAAAAGCAACAGGAAACCAGCAGAGCATTTTTTCCATCATGTCTCAGAGCAGAGAACAAATGTGGACATGTTGAACTTAGACTCCTGAGCCATCTCTCTCAAGATAACATTGCCAAATACATCCAAAACACAGCTTCCCCTGCATCCTACAATTAAACAGCCCCCTTCTAGAAAAACCTGGTACAGAACAGCTCAAGAAACGGTTCACACATTGTATACATTTTAGGTTTGCGATTCATTTCTAGAATATCAACCCATTGTGTAACTTTTTTTGTTGTTAAAAAAAAATGAAAGCGACCATTTTGTGCTTTGCAGTATGATAATCAAATAAACATATTGCAAGGGCAGAGTCTTCCCAAGAATTTGATAAGACATTCCAGAACCATCTGCTACATAACATTTATTTCGACAGATGTCAAATTATATCAAAAGATACTGGGTAAAACATTTGCCAGGGCCGCTTTGCCAAGTCGGCCAGCTCAGAGGATGCCCCCAAATAAATGTTAGGCTGGGGTCAGGGCCAACTACTTTTTTTTTTTTTTTTTCAGGGCCAACTACTTTGATAAACACCATCATAAGCTGAAAGGTGAGATCACCGCTTTGCTTGACGCCTGTCTCTGTCACTCTAGGTCACGCGAACTTGGAAACTCTTGCCTCACCAGCAGGGCCGCCAACTTAACAAGAAGAATGAACACCAAGGGCCCTGTGATTTCCGAATGGTGTTGGGCTCCACAGACATCCCCTGAACGGTATCAAGGAAAAGAACAAAACATCTGTTACCTCTGCCTCCTCGAGGCCCAAGGTTAAAACGAAGGGGTGGAGGAGAACTAGTGACAGTAAGTTTTTAAAAAAACCGAAAATTCATGAATCATGTGAGATTGAAAAGCAACTAAATAATAACCACATTCAGCTCTGGGGAGTCCCTGAAAGGATGTGAGTGGAGTGAGGTGTGGTCCCCAACAGTGCATTTGACTTCACAAGCATTTTATTTCTTCTTCTTCCTCTTCTCTCTCTTTTTTTTAATTCTTAAGAATTTAGGCCCCATGGCTTCATCTTTGAGCGCTGAGCTAATTTGAATATGACAAAAATAGAACAGGAAGCCAGCGAGTTTCATTAACCATCACCCCCAAGTGCAATACTTTCAGCATGTCATCATATTCTACCATCCTGGGGAGCCCTGCTTTCAGGGAGCACATCTGTGCCCAAACTCTCCTCCACCTGTGTCATCTCCTTCTCCTTCTCATGACCGCGGGGACTTTCATCAGCAATTCTCCAAAGCCATAAATTCACCTGACCCTTGATGACTACTTCGTCCATCACAGACATTAAGTTCAAATTAAACCTCCTTTTCAACATCAGGGAGAGTTTGCGATGGAGGTACACGTACGGCTGGATAGAAACACGGAATGATGAGGTTGGTTTCCTATTTTGTATTTGGAAGTGATGATGACTGTCAAAAACTACCTGCCTCTCAGAGGCATTCTGGTTTGTATAAGGCACTTCCTCTGCCTAAAAAGAGGCAAAAAAAAAAGAGAAAAAAGTCAGTTCTAGAGTGACTGGCGTACAAATATTTTTGTAGGCTCTTAATACTGCCTGGGAGTCAAGGCCTAAGGCTGCCAAAAAAACAAGTGTAAAATATTTCATACAAATAGTGCTACAATTTGCCAATTTGTAGGCAGAAAACGGTAGTGCCACTGAATTATCAGTCCCTTTTCTGACCTCCTATGGCATCTCTTGTCAGCACCACACATTTGGGTATTTAATCATATGCTGCCTTGAATTACAACTTAACTGTTTCATATGTCTGTGTCATTTCCCCCCAAGTAAGCTGTAAGATCCTCAAAGGAAAGGAAAGTGTCTTTAATATTTCTTCTATAAATCCTTCAGTGTCTGGCAGCATGGTATGCAAATACTAGGGTTTCAATAAATATTTTTGAATGAATGGATGAAACATGAAATCTCTACAGGTCCTTTCTGTAGGTGATTTTTCTTTCTAGAGTTTCCTTATGATTTATGTCTGACTTATACTTGCAGTCAAGAGACTATCTTTAATGTAAGCTAAAAGTTTGAATCTGGGGCCAGAGAGGCAACAGATTAGAAGTTGAGGTTTTCAGTTTGTCTTTTTGGGGGGAAAAAAAAGAAGAAAAAAAATATATACATGGACCTTTCAATTCCTATTTTGTATAAGGTGAAAACAAAATTTAACCATGTTAAGCAACTAAACATAAATTCCTGGTTTATAAAACACCTCTGAGATTTCTAAACTCTCATTCCTTGCTTCTCACCAGCTGAAAAATAAAAATAAAAAAGCAAACTGTGACACCAAGAATGAATAACCAGATGGTCAACCAACAACAATATCTTATTACTTCTCCAGTACGGCAGATTATAAAATCTTCACGACAGCACGTTACCCACACAGATTTCTTCAGGAGGGGGAACAGATCTTACAGCTCCCACGTTTTAGTAAACAAAACCAGTTACTTTGAAATGGTCCCTTTTGAAAGCCATCACTCTTATTCCTATACATCCACGAAAGCAAGGGTCAAGTGCATAGACACTTAAGCCTTTGCCCAAATACAATTAAAATCTCATTGTCAGACTCGGCTCTCGGTGAGGCGGATCCTCAATGAAGCCGTCTCAAATAGGCTGATTTCTTAACTGGCTTCATTACAATTTCTTCAGGCCACAGATAGGAGGAAAATGGGATTCAAATTAGAATGAGCGCATTCTGGAAAAAAATGGCAGAGATATGTTTGCTTTTCTTATCTTATGCTATTGCCCCACTCTCTACGGAGGATCTCTCCAAAAGTCCTACGCCTCCCAACCAGTACTTTATTTTTCTAGTCCTTATTTCCAGCTAGCTCTCTTGCCTACAAAATAAGGCCAATGTGCAGACACTAGCCTACTTGCAAATTAGGAAACAGCCAGCTCAAATGCAAAGAAAAAAACTGCCTGAAGAAAAAAAAAAATCCCCAAACCCAAAAGTTAATTTAAAAAAACCTTTGCTAGGTTAAAGAACCGTGGATGCAATTTAGTGAATGAAACTATTTAACAGGCTTGTTCATAAAATCTGCTGTAGAGCTTAATCTATTCAAAATAATAAGAGTTTGAGATTGTCACTCACACTATTCGAGTACGTGGACCAACCCTCCCAGACCCCTAACTCGTAACGTTCATTCAAAACCTACCCCGGCCCGACTCATGAACAGGGAGATTCCAGACACTTGTTTCTAAGTTTGCTGTTTGGAATTCAGAAAGCATTTGCATACAATGGGTTTGCTTCCTGAGTTTGTGGAAATCTGTCTAAACCCTGATGTCCCTGAGTAACTACTCCACCATGTACCTGCCTGGAAGGAACACTGCCCCATGCCTGGCACTGTTCTGAGTGTTTACAGTTAGTCTTCCCCCATTAGTCCTCACAACCACCTCATTCTACAGGGGTGAAACGGAGGCTCAGAGAGGTGCAATAACGTGCCAAGGGTGCACAGCCCCAAGTGGCTGAAGTCTTGTTTCAGAGCCCCACGCTTGGCCCCTCGGCTGCAGGGCCTCCTGTGAGCCCTAACTGCCATTTAATAAGGTGCACAAACACCATGACATGTAGAGTTCCTCCTGGCTTCCTGGGGCCCCAACAGTGGTTGGAGAGGGGGCTGTGCCAGGATGAGGCGACAGAGATGAGGACCCCAGGAACAGATGAATAGAGAAGGTGAGACAGCGCATCCAGGACGAAGAGGGGAAGCAAGGATTCGGGAGGAAAACAGGGGCGGGGTGGGGGGGAACCTGAGAGGCCTTGAATTTTCACACATCACTAGCCCTGAATACAAAACATCCAACTAGAGGTTAAAATTCCAGGAGGCCCCAACTCACAAATCTATTGTGTTCCAGAAATTTGCTTGCAAACCATCTGTTTGTAATATGGAATACACTTTTCTCCCCACAGAAATAATGTTATAAACAGTGATTAGGTCTCCAGGTTAGCCCACAAAACCTGTTTATCTGTAATGTAACTTCAGTTCTATCTATCTGCAGTATAAGAGTAGCAGAAAACAATGAGATTGAAGCCATTTGCATCGTATAGCAGTTTTTCTTCTTTACTTATTTGTGTTTCTACTCAGCTGGTAGTCTGGGAACAGTGCCCAGCTGGATCGACTTGTAAATTTATTGTTACAGTATTGTATTTATACAGTATTTCTATTTTTTTTAATGGGGATGGCTTAAATTATTGTTTTCATGCCAACATAAAGAACAGGGAGACCCACCTCTGGAAATGAGCTGAAGTTTCCAGGCAGGTGAAATGCCCATGGGATGGGCTGGGGGACCTTGAGAATCTGACTCTATTAGGCTAAAATCTCTCGGTAAGAAGTTAGCACTTACTCAAACTTGAAATAGAAACTCTGAACTCAGAAATGTAACTTCTACTTCCTGCCACTCGAATTTCATCAGCATCTTCTAATCTAATTGTTCACCAAGAGCAGACAATCCCTGAAGTAAACTGATAACTAAATATCTGGTAATTGGCTTGAATGGGAGCAGTGGTGTGACCTGTTCCAAAGATTCTCTACCGATACAATATCAGAAAACTTTTAACAAGGAAACAATCCAGCCTCTCTCTCAGGAAACAGGAGACTGTGTCCATCCTGTGGGTAGATTTTTGCCACAAGAGCAAAGGTCTTCTGCTAAGTGATTTGAAACAGCTGTCTGCATTTTTCAGAAAGGCACGGAGTCCAGAGGAAGGGCCCCGTGGTCCCCAGAATCAGGGGGCTTTCATTAATGCTGTCAGTCCACAAGATGGAGAAACCAATCTCGACTGAAAAGAAGAGAATTGGAAGTCACTGTGAAAAACTAAACTCTGAATTGCAGGCCTCCAGAGTCAGCCAAGGGGGATGCCAAAATATGAGACCAAAATAACTTGCCGGGAAAGCTGAAAAACTGAATTTCAGCTCCAGTGATGAAGATCCAGTCTACATAAGAAAATGATGCTAATAACAGAGACAATTTAGAAGATTTGTTTTTTTTAAGTGAAAACACCTCACCTGCCAAGAGACGTTCTTTCACATGATTCGATCCACTTATTCTTCACAAAGCTATGAAGTAGGTACAACAAATTTCCCTGCTTTACAGCTGGGGGAAACTGAGGCACGGAAGCCTCCATATTGTTCTCCCAAGGTCACAGAGTTAGGAAGCAGAGCGGCTGAGATACCAAACCAGGCAGTGCAGCTTCCGAGTCCATGGTCTCATCTCCTACCCTGTAATGCCCCTCATAAGGGCTCTCACTCACTGAGCCCTCCCCAGGGGCCAGGCACTGTTTCTAGACTTTCCGGGACTTAACTCGTTGATCCTACAACCACCTCAGGGAGTAGGTATTATTGTTATTGGCTCCATTTCAAAGATGAGGAAACTGAGGCACGGAGAGGTTAGCATGCTATGAATCTCAGCAGTCTGGCACTGGTATCCATACTCTTACTACTGTGCCAATGCCTCAAAATTTTCAAAGGTTTCCGGCACAGCAATGTCATAAATGCCAAGATAAAAGTAAATATGTCCTCCCAGAGCTTGGGCCTTACGGGAAAATATAGGTTTTATTCCACTTCTCAGCATTTCTCAAAGTGTGTTCTTCGGGTTGTTTTAGGTGTTAGTGTTAAAGGAGGGTCAAGAAATTTGGGAAACACTAAATAAAATTTATGGTCTTCTCTATTGCAGGACTTCTCAGAGCCTTGAATATGCCTGTGCGCTTTGTAACTTTCCAAGACAGAAACGGATGATGCACCATCTTCCAACGTTTTTGTTGAGGGATTAGAAGTTCTAGCCATGCACGTTGGGAAACACTGCCTGATCTCAGTTAATGAGTAATAATCCAAACGGAAGATCAAATTAGAAAACTTTGGGCCTTTTTTTACTCTTTTTTTCTCATCTCTCATACCAGTTGATTGTGACCTATTAATTCCAAGCATTTCTCTATACTATCTCCTGCAGTCCGCCTCACCCATCACTTCTCACCTAGGCTCCTGCAGCAGCCATCTGATGGGCCTCCCTCCTCCCTGCCTACAGTCAGCCTCCACAACAACATCTAGGTATTCTCAAGGACAGAACTGATCACACCACTTCCTACTTAGGAACCCGCAGTGGCACCCTTTCACTTACACCAAACGCCTCTACCTACATCACTTTCATGACCGGTGGCCTAGAACACACATTTCCACGCTCATCTCAGTATCCAATACCATGATCGAGCTCCTGCTTTCCTCTCCAAACTCATCCCCAGGCAATCATGGGTTGATAAGTCTGTCTTTCTATTTAGCCTACAAGCTCCTAAATACATCGGTCGCTAATATCTAGTACGTGATGCCTCACAGAGAGCAGTTACTTAATAAACACATGCAGTGAAAACTGCCCAGCTCTTCCTGGCATGTGCAGAATGCCCCAGGGCCTGCAATACTGGTGAAATGGTGTTCCTAGTTCGATGTCACCTCCTCCACATCTACCCAGCCTCCAGGCAAAGCAGTCGTGCCCTCCTCTGTGTCCCCATGGGCACCTTACAAATGTTACAAAGCACAATGCATTGGTTGCTAATTGCCTGTCTCTCTGACCAGACTATAAGATCCCCAAGGAAAAGGCTAACCTTATTCACCTTGGCACCCCCAGGGCCTAGTGCCATATCTAGTATTCCTTCTACAAATATTGTCTGAGTGCCCACAAGACATCAAACACTGGGCACTGGGGACACATGAATGCCTAAGCCAGTTAAAGCTCCCCTCTTAATGAGCTTATATTCTGTTGAGGCACACAGACAAAAACCAAACAAGCAGACAATAATTTAAATAGTTTCAAACTGAGGTAAGTCTTCTGCAGAAATCAAAAATATAGCAGGAAGGAACTACTTCAGATAGGCTGGTCAAGAAAGATGGCATTTCAGCTCAGATTTCAAGGATGAAAACAATCCAGCCACATCAAGAGTAGTGGGAACAGCATTCCAGGCAGAAGGAACAGCGTGTGCCAAGACCCTGAGTTCACTGAAAGCTTGGTCTCTGCAAGGAACTGATTAAAGACCAGACTGGCTAGACTTCAGTGAAGGAAGGGGAGAGTAGAGTGGGTCTGCCAGTTACAAGCCAGTGACCTTGGGCAAATCACATGCCCTCACACTTGTGTCTCTGGCTTTCCAACTGTAGAAACGCAGATAATAATTGTTTCTATCTCACGGAGCTGTTTCAAAAACGTACATCTGTTTAACTGAGGCTTCCAATAATGCCTCAGTAAATATTAGTATAATCGTTGTTATTATATTTATTACACAGGCAAGTGAAACAGAATTTAGGTAAAAGGTTTGGATGACATAAGCCAAACACACACACAAAATCATAGAGATGCAAGAGGGATCTGGGCAATGGGGGTAACCAGACTGCCTTCTGCGTTGCTCACGTACACCAGGTCAACAATCAGCCTGCCTTTTCCATGTAAGGAGGCAGACACAGCTCACGGCTTCTTGGAAGTTTCTTTTTTTAAAAAATAAATTTATTTATTTTATTTTTATTTATTTTTGGCTGTGTTGGGTCTTTGTTGCTGCACACAGGCTTTCTCTAGTTGAGGCGAGCGGGGGCTACTCTTCTTTGCAGTGTGCAGTCTCCTCATTGCAGTGGCTTCTCTTGTCACAGAGCATGGGCTACGTGTGCAGGCTTCAGGAGTTGTGGCTCGCGGGCTCAGTAGTTGTGGCTCGTGGGTTCAGTAGTTGTGGCTTGCAGGCTCAGTAGTTGTGGTGCCCGGGCTTATTTGCTCTGTGGCATGTGGGATCTTCCCGGACCAGGGCTCAAACCCATGTACCCTGCATTGGCAGGCGGATTCTTAACCACTGCGCCACCAGGGAAGCCCCTTGGAAGTTTCTTAATCACAACCCTCCTCCTCCCAAGGGTTCTTGGGGTCACCCTATGCCTTGAGCACCAGCTATGAGAGCACTTTCCACGGCATATTGAAATTATTTGGTCAGTGCCTGCTTCGCACACTAACCTGTGAGCTTCTCCAAGGCAGAGACTCATTCATTTTTGTTTCCCCAGGGCCTAGTATCTGGCCTGGTATTCAACAAGCGTTAGCTAAATTGGATTAAGAATTAAATTTTCAAGTCACTAAATTCTTGTCTATGTCTCCATGATACCAGCATTAAGTTGTTTCATTGATTTTTGTTCACTGGGCTGGCCAGTTAACTGGCGTGGTGGAAAACCAACCTTTGTCTTGAAACTTGGAGCTATTTAGCATACGTAAAACACATCTGCAGACTGAAACACTCACACAAAAGGGAGCTGTGGCCTTCACCCCATGTGGTTCTTTGGTGGGTGATGAGTGCACTAAAAATTGGTGATTTAATTTCCAAACGCAAACCCTGAACTGAAGAATTTAAGGGAGGCATTCGTAAAAAACAGGTAGCAAGGAAATAAAGATGGGAAAATGATGTCTCTTGAGTCAGGAAGATCTGGGTTCCAAACTGCTCTCCCACACATTTGTTCTGTAACAGTGAACACATTCCTTAGCCTCTTAGGACCTCAGTTTCCCCACCAGTAAACAGCTGGCAGCGGTAACAACCCCATCTTCCAGAGAGCAATACTGAATCCCACATGGGGCATTTCAGAAATGGTCCATTCTCCATAGAGCGGGATACAAGTGCCCAAATGTTACAAAACATCACAAGAGCAAAAACACAAAAGACTGGCAGGAAGGCTTCCAATGAAGATATGAACATCTGTTTGAATGTGGAGGAGTTGCTGGGAACAGGACAAGTACTAGGTCACCAAGACAAGTGAAAACATTTGAAGAATTTTTAAAAGCCAATCGATACATACTTACAAAATTGCTTGCTGCCTGAGATAAGGTCATTTCAAAACAAAAAATCTATTCCATTAAAACATATATTTACTAAAAGGGGTGTTCCTAACAGTACCTGCTTGAGTCAGGCTACATCAATTAAAGAGATGCGAAGATAAGTAGTTTGGAGGCTGAGGTTGGACCAAAAACAAAACTGGCTTCTGAGTACGGTAAGCGTTCTCCCTGTGCCAGCCACTGTCAGCTGTCCAGGCGCAAAGAGCTGGGCGCCTTCATAGTTTCAACCCCTCTTCACCTTCTGCTTTGAAATACTCCCAGCTCTTCTAACAGCTGACAAAGATGATGAAGAACCCAGGGGATTCATGTCCACCCAAGACCCGCCCCTCCCAGCGTGAGAAGGCCCCCAAATCCCTTTCAGCATCTTCGGTAACCCAGATGCCCGGGTTTGGCCTCTGCCAGGGTAATTCAGTGATGCCCCCAGGCCCGAATAACATATTCCTCTCTGCTCCCCACTGCTTCCACCCCACAGACAGCTGTCCTACTTGCTTCTACACAATTAGCTGGCACAATGGGGTCCTCACACAAGGAGGTGGGGCCACCCCAAAACCCCATTATTATGATGAACGCTGCCATTAGAGCTGCACTGGACCATAAAGGAGTGTCACTGCACAGACTTCAGGCACGAGGACACATCCCGGATTAGAAGGAAAGGAGGGACAGATGCAGAATTAGAACCACCTTTCACCTCAAACTGTCTTCCCAGCCACTCGGCTAGATGAGGTCATAGCCTACGAA
This sequence comes from Delphinus delphis, assembly GCF_949987515.2. Lineage (NCBI taxonomy): Eukaryota > Metazoa > Chordata > Mammalia > Artiodactyla > Delphinidae > Delphinus > Delphinus delphis. The sequence goes on along the minus strand of NC_082693.1, from coordinate 76,111,251 downwards.
GGGGGCCATCCCCAAAGTGGAGTGTGCTCCTTTGGGTCTTTGCTCAGCTGTCCCCTTCTCCGTGAGGCTTTCCAGGATCCTCCGGTTGAAACTAACCTCCCCTGCCTCCAGTCAGCATGCCCTACCCTCTCCTTGCTTTATTTTTCTTCCTAACAGTGATTGCATCTGACATGCTATTTTCTTCTTTATTTTCACACTGTCCATCCCCCCTCACGTAGTGGGTCGAATAATGTGGTCCCCACAATTCACATCCACCCGGAACCTCAGAATGTGACCTTATTTGGAAACAGGGCCTTCGCAGATGTAACGAGTTAAGGATCTCAAGATGAAATCGTCCTGGATTTAAGGTGTTCAATGACTAGTGTTCTGCCAAGAGAGAGGAGAAGGACATTTAAGGCCACATAAAGATGGAGGCAGAGGTTGGAGATATGCTGCCAGAGGCAAGAAACACCAGGAGCCACCAGGAGCTGGAAGAGGAGAGGAAGGTTTCAGCCCTCGAGCCTTCAGAGGGAAAGTGGCCCTGCTAACAGCTTGATTTTGGATTTCCAGCCTCCAGAACTGTGAGAGAATAAATCTGCATTGTTTGAAACCACTGAGTTGGTGACCACTTGCTATGGCAGCTCTAGGAAACTAACACGGCTCACTAGAAGGACCTCCATGAGGGCAAAGATTTGGGGCTGAGCTGTTCACTGCTAGAGAATCCTGGTGCTTAGAACAGTGTCTGACACACACTAGGTACTCAGTAAAGATCTGTTAAGTGAATGCACGGATGCTTAAACTTTCAAGCTGGAAGGGTTTCTATAACTCAGGTTGGCCCGGAGTTCCATATTTAAACCAGTCATCCATGGTGGGTCCATTTGGACCAGGCTCTGCCCTCTCCTCCCACCACCATGAGGGATAATGTCTCCTTTGTTTCTCCTCCCTTTCACTATAGTGGTAGGGAAAGGTACTGGCTTGGGAGTTAGAGCTGAGCCTAGATTTGAAATCTGGTTCCACTACTTACACAACCTGTAGTAAGCAGATTAATGGCCCCCAACGATGTCTATGTCCTAATCTCTGGGACTTGTTACCTTACATGGCAAAAAGGACTTCAAAGATGTGATTAAGGATCTCAAAATGGGGAGATTATCTTGGATTATCCGAGTGGGCTCAAAGTAATCACAAGAGGCTGCATGAGAGGAGGCAGGAGGGTCAGAGTCAGCAAAAGAGACGTGATGACGGAAACAGAATTCAGAGCCAGAAAGATCTGAAGAGGCTAGACTGCTGGCTTTGAAGATGCAAGAAGAGGCCACAAGCCAAGGAACATAGGCTGCCTCCAGATACTAGAAAAGACAAGGAAACGGATTCTCCCTAACAGCCTCCAGAAGGAATGAAGACCTTTCTACACCTTGGTTTTAGCCCAAGGTGAAACCCACCGCGGACTTCTGACCTCCAGAACTGCAAGGTAATAAATGTATGTTGTTTTAGGCCAGCAAGGTTGTGGTGATTTGCTACCGCAGCAGTAGGAAATGAATATAGAAACCTAAGGCTGTTTTCTCTTCTCAAAAGTGGGAATTGCAATAGTACTTTCTTCACAAGGTACCAGGAGGACTAAACGGAACATGCATGGAACATTCAGGGCACAGCATCTGATGTGTGATAAGCATATTCTCCTCCATGCATGGTGACCCTGCCTCCTGGCTGGGCCTGGACTCAAGGCAGGCTTCCTGGAGAAGGGGCCCTGTAATAGCTTTCTGAAGGATAAGTGGCCACATTCTGATGGATTCCTCTACTGAAAAGCCCTCAGGGGCCTTCTCTGCTACATAATGCCCGCGTCTCACGATGGCAGACTGAACCAGAGTAACTCAGGTTTCAGAAGAATGTGGCGATGGGTTACCATGCACCAGGCGTTGTCTTGGTCAAGTTTTCAGGCAATAGCAGCTCATAGGCCTTAGGGTGGTTGATTGGCCCTGGGGAGGCTTGAGGAAGGAATGTCTCTTGGGAGAGAGAGGGAAGACAGACCTCAAGACAGGAGAGCAATGCAAGGAACTGGGTTTGTCCATAAGCAAATCATTGAATTCTTTTTGCTTATTACTCTGGGGTATTGAGGATGAATATGTTTAGCAGGCAGATTTTAGTTTTTCTCTCCAGTGTTCAAATCCCCTTCTGCTACCCCAACGCTTTCAGAAAGTCTGTTGTCAGACCAGGTTGAGAAATGACCTCGTTCACAGGGTCACGTGTTGAACAGCCAGCCAGCAGATGAAAACCTAAAAACTGCTACCAGGGGCTGCTTGGAAGTCTTCTAACTGTAAACGTGGAAGCATGCAGAAGGATATGAGTAAATGTTAAATTTATACAAACAAGTGAGGGAAGCGCACAGATACCTTATAATTCACACACCTGGGGGCTTTGTCCCCGCCCTGAACACATCCTGGGCAGGGTGGGGCATTCTGGGATGGACAATAAAGATGAGTGTGGCCTCTCCTATGTGGCCCATTTTCTGAAGAGGACCCAGCCCTGGTTCCATTACGTGATTGGGACCGCAAGTGGAGCCCATGGTGGTGGTGGGAGAAGTGGAGAGGTATGTGAAATTTGGAGAAACAGCCGCTAAGTAGATGACTCAGGAAGAGAAGTGAGATCAACTCACTCTTTATAAAATATACTAGAAGACAGTGACCCTAGAGGGGGTAGGAGTGGCAAGTGTGGTACAATTAATGCTTGGGTTAACGCACTTCATGTTCTATATACAATGCCATCAGGATCATCTTTTAAAAACACAAATATTATCGTGCCAGTCCTCTGTTGAAAACCCTTTAATAAGTTCCCAGCACCAACTAACAGAGTCCAAACTCAGAGCCCTTCCCATCGTGGTCCCTCCCATCTACTTCCTTGCTTCCAAAGCCAGCGCTGGGGTAACATGATTCAATTTGCCATCCCCTAAAAGATCTCTTATAGTAGTGACTTCCCTGGTGGTCCAGTGGTTAAGACTCTGTGCTTCCACTACAGGGGGTGCGGGTTCGATCCCTGGTCGGAGAGCTAAGATCCCACAGGTCGCATGGCCAAAACAATAGAATAAAATGATCTCTTTATTGTGCTGGCTCCGCTCCCTGAACTACCTCTCACCCGCTCCTTCCCTCAGGGAACGTCTACTCAGGCCTCAAGACCCATTTTTTTCCTCTTCCCCAGGACCCAATTTTAATGCCACCTCCTCTCTGAAGCCTTTCCCAACCTAGGTTACAACCAACGGCTCCTTCCTCTGGGCTTCCGCCATAGTAGTAGCTAACATGACTTGAGTGCTTGCTATGAACAGGCACTGTGCCTAGGACTTTATGCACATCATCCGGTTTAATTCTCTCAGCAACCCTGCAAGGGAGGCACCGTTACTAGCCCTGCTTTACAGAAGAGGAGATCTGGCACAGGGAAGATAAGAAATTGCAGGTCACAAAGAAGCCTGGATTCGACACCACACACTGGCTCCAGGTCTGCGTTCTTCCTGCTGCCAGTGTGGAAGTCATCCCCCTGCATCACTGGGCACCCCAAGCTGGCTAGTTCTCCGACATTCCGGCTCGGTCAGTGACACCTCTGTCCCTCTGGTACACAAGGCAGATACCCACACTCTTTGCCCTATCATCTCAACAGCAAAGCCCCTGCACCTATGAGACTCAGCTCCACATCTCTTGGGAGTCCTTCTCCATCTGACTTGGGTACCCATGCTTTGGGCTCCAACCTAGTGCCTCGTACAAGGCCTGGAACACAGTAGGAATCCAGTGTATGTTTGGTATCATTTCTTTACTTTCTTTGTGAGGACTCAGATCGAGGGAGAAAGAATACATCTTCCAGAAAAACGGTGGCCACTTTGATATTGTATTTTTCATTTTATGGCCCTATTTTTAGTGTGTCAGACTCAAGGGGGGATCCAATTAATCCCTAAGTCCTGTCAATTCTATCTTCCAAATAGCTCTTAAGTCCACCTACTTCTTTCCATACCCACTATCCATACCCCAATCTCTTCCTGGTTTACAACCACCTTCTAAGGGACCTGCTGGCTTCCAGCGGTGTCATCTGTAGTCTACCTTGCACCAGAATGCTTGTTCTGAAACACACAAATGATCTAGTCTGTCTTCTGACTGAAACCCTGGGATGGCTTCCCAAAGTCTTTCCAACGAAATTCAAATGCTTTAACGTGGGTTTTAAGACCCCTCCTCCCCTGCCCCTGCCTACCAGGCCGCCCTCATTAACCAACGCTCTCTAGACCGCACGCTTCCCCTACTGTCCATTAGGCCAGGCGCTCCCCCAGCTTCCAGCCTTGGCACCGTCTGTTCCCTCAGCTTCCCCCGCTTCCTCTTTACCTGGATGATATCTGCTCACACTTCAGGCTCAGCTTAGACATCCCTTCCTCCAGGAAGCCTTCTCTGACCTTAAGTTTAGGTTACTTTTCTTTGATTGATTCATTTTCACTGTACCTGTTGTTGTCTTTGTAACTGAAGTATAACTGACCTATAACACTATGTTAGCTCCAGGCCCATTTGGTTATTTCTATACATTACAAAATAATCACCACGACAAGTCTAGTTACCATCCATTGCCATACAAAGTTATTACCATATTATTGACTATATTCTCCATGCTGTACATTTCATTCCCATGACTAATTTTTTTGTACTGGAAGTTTGTACCTCTTAATCTCCCTCACCAAGTTCACTCATCCCCCTAACCCCTTCCTCCTGGGCCACCACCTGTTTCTGTACCTACGACTCTGTTTCTGTTTTGTTATTTTTGTTCATCTGTTTTGTTTTTTAGATTCCACATATAAGTGAAATCATACAATATTTGTCTTTCTTTGACTTATTTCACTTAGCATAATGCCCTCTAGGTCCATGCATGTTGCTGCAAATGGCAAGGTTTCATTTTTTTAACGGCTGAGTAGTATTCCACTGTGCATATATACACCACATCTTCTTTATCCATTCGTCTATCGACGGACACTGAGGCTGCTTCCATATCTTGTCTATTGTGAATACTGCTGCAGTGAACATAGGGATGAATGTATCTTTTTGAACTAGTGTTTCATCTTCTTCAGAAAAATACTTAGAAGTGAAATTGCTGGATCACCTGGTGGTTCTATTTTTAGTTTTTTGAGGAACCTCCAAAGTGTTCTCCATAGCGGCTGCACAAACGTCCATTCCCACCAACAGTGCACTAGGTTCCCTTTTCTCCACGCCCTCGCCAACACTTGCTATTTGGTGGTTAGATGTTTGTTTGTTTTTTTTTATGTGTCCCCGTGGAATCCTCCACGTCCTCTGTGCTAACCCTATTATTCTCTATTTACTTATTAGTAGATTGGTAGCTCCTTAACTTTTTAGGGTAGACCGGATTATTGTTCCCAGTTCTGCAATCTCTCCTGTACTGGAATAACACACCCATACTCTTGGCCACTAGAGCAGAAAGCGTATGTTTCGCTACCCCGCTGATGCTGGGCTTGGCTGTGTGGCTTGCTTGCCAATGGAATATCAGCAAACACGGCATGAGCGGAGGCTCTGAATGTGCTGCAGAGTTTAGCTTGGGCTCTTGTGCTTCTGCTGCCTGCCTTGAGGAGAGTATGTGCAGGATGAGAGACATGTGAAGGAGACCTGAATCAAACCCTCCACCTGCAGTCACTGCTGAAGCTGACCCACGATCAAGAAAAACAAATTTTTGGTCTTCTAAGTCACTAACAATCTGTTTGTTAACACAGTATTACTGGAGCAGAAACCTGACTACCAACACTGTCTCTATCTCTCACTAGACTGCAAGCTCCATGCGGGCAAGAAAGAACAGTATCCCAAGCACACAGTAGGCGCTCAGTAAATATCTGTCGATGGGATGTATGACTGAATGAATGAACGTTGGCCATGGACGTCTCTGTCTCCCTCGCTGGCATGTGAATTCCTTAAGGCCGAGAACGGCATCTGATTTCTCTCAGTATCACCTAGTTATCTCACTTCCCACGTTGGGTTCTTGGGTTCTTGGTAGAGATTCAATAAATGTTTGTTGAAATTAGATAAACTGAATTTTGTGGGCTGACTTGGGAATCAGTCCTTAATTTATGACATTGTTTCTATGGGAAAATGCATTCCGAGTGCCAAACAAACTTGCAAATGAACTTTTGGAACCTCACCCGCTCATTGGTTCCGGATTGCCAGTTTTGTGGAAATCCATAACTAAACACATGTGCTGTGCTTTGCAATATGGGAGAAACTGAGAAGCTGCTTCCAAACCCAAGATATTCAGCCTGCAAAAAATTCACTTTCCACCCACACAGACAAATTCAGCATAGGTTGGATTTGCGGTTCCAACAATAAAATACTAGACTTTTTAGAGCTCATTGTTTATCTAATTGCTTTTTGTCTGCTTATACTGGATGCCTATTCTTAATGTCCGATCAAAAGAAAGTTAAGATCATTTTCTTGCACCCCCCCCACCTCAACAAATCCACTTTCTAGACGTGTATGAAATAAAGCCCAACCTTCTCAACAGAGAACGTAAATTATTTTTCTAAATAAATCTGTGACACTTACAATAAACACAGTGGGATGCTCTACAGTTATAAGAAAACAACCTCTTTTAGAATTCCTAATTTTGAATGGTACTAACAGCTTAACATGAGTCACGGATCTGAGGCTTAGTTTTATTTCATCTCAGGTCAGAACCAAGCCAGTTTGAAACCAAGTGATGCGACGTGGCTGGGAAGGGCCATCAGTCCACAAATCCGGAATGTTTTAACATACTTAATGCACACGTCTCGGCCTGCCATTGGTAGAGATTCCCAATCACTCAGTGTACTCCATTCATTTAACATATATTTTTTAAGCACCTACTATACACCACGTACCATTCTAGATTCTGGGGATACAGTCATGAACAAGACGAGATTCCCATGCAACTTACATTTTAATAAAGGAAGAGGCAGAGAAAGATCATTTCAAATAGTGATGGGGCCAGGAAGCCTATAAACAGTGACGTCACTGTGACTGAGGTGAGGCTACTTCAGACTGGGTCATTGCAGGGAGACATGTATGCTGGGACCTGATGAGCAAGAAAGAGCCAGCCGTGGAAGCATTTGGGGAAGAATTTTCTAGACTGAGGAAACAGCAGGTGAAAAGTCCCTGAGGCAGGAAAAAGCCTGCCATATTCTTAAGTCAGAAAGAAAGCCCGTGTGGCTGGGGTCGAGTGAACGAAGGAGAGGGTGGCATGAGAGGTCTGAGAATAACCAAGGACCCGATTCTGGGAAGCCCTGTATTCAGGCCCTGGGAGCAAGGGAGTCAGACTGAATTCTGCGACGGAGGCCAGTGGAGGTTTTTAAGCTCGGGAGTAAAATGATCCGGTTTAGATTTTTACAAGACCACTCCTCTTGGGGCGGGGGTGAGGGGACAAGAGCAGAAGCAGCGGAAGCCGTGAGCAGGCTTTTCCAGAAGGTTGGATCCCTTTATCACAGCCCATCATCAATAACAGTCCTGATGTCTTCAACTTCTCCAGTTGTTCCGTTCACCATCTTGCTGGACTTGCTTACCACGCTCTCTCCCCGAGGACCCTACTTCCCTGCAGCCCACCAAGGGCTGGCTGTTTCCTCTCCCTCATCACAGTGGTCCTCCTTGTCTCTTGCTGCCTCTTCGGGATGAATCTTCCCTTCTTTCCAAGCCTGGCCCCATCCCCTGCACTCCCCAGCTCGGAAGCTCACACCATCGGGCCACCTGCCAGACCCCCCGGCCTCTCCTCGTCAAGAGCATCCATGGCCCACCCCGCCCATGGGCAATTCCTTTCTTTTCTGGACTGTGTGCCTCCTTGGTCTCTCCAACATTGCTCCCATAGTCCTTCTTGGTGACTGGTCCACCGAACACTCTGACCCCTCCTCAGTTCCCTGACCCTCTCTCCAATGATCTTGTCCTTCATCCTATTTCAGCTACACAATCACACCCCAGACCTTGCCAGTACCAATGACTCCGCCCCCACCATGACCTTAATTTCAAGTTCCCCATAGTCTGACCACTACCGCTTCTCCAGTTCCCCAGGTCGAACAAGTTTTTTTTGTTTTTGTTTTTGTTTTTGTTTTTGTTTTTGTTTTGCGGTACACAGGCCTCTCACTGCCGTGGCCTCTCCCGTTGTGGAGCACAGGCTCCAGACGCCCAGGCTCAGCGGCCATGGCTCACGGGCCCAGCCGCTCCACGGCATGTGGGATCTTCCCGGACCGGGGCACAAACCCGCGTCCCCCGCATCGGCAGGCGGACTCTCAACCACTGCGCCACCAGCGAAGCCCTCCAACAAGTTTTAAACCCCAAAACAACCTCCCCTGCACAGAGCTGGCTACCTTTCCACAACTCTCACTCCTCTCGTGTCCTCACGTCCCTCCCTAGAGCTCACTTCTGGCTTGAAGCCCAGGGTCCACTATTGTAAGTACCCAAATCCATATCACTGTCCATCCCTCGTAGGCACCCTCAGCTCTGGGCCCCGCTTTCCCCGCTTGAATGTATTTCCTGGCAAAGCCCCATCTCTGGCTAATCTAACTCTCCACTACCCTACCTCTATGCCCACGGAGCCAAACATGGCTTGTGGAAGCAAACCCATGCTTACTGCTCTCACTTCAAAAGCAAGACCACTAACTTCAAGTGAGCCCTGATGTCGTCTGGCAACTGTTCTCCCTTTCCCGGCTCTGTTCTCTCTTCCACTCTGTCCCATACCTTCTCTCTCTTCTCCCTTCCAACTCCAGGGCTTCCTCCCTCACCTCACCCATCTTACATTACTGAAAATGACGTAAAGCCACATACAAAGACACTGTGCGTGCTTCCATCACCGACCTGCTCCTGAGCCCATATTCTTCACCTTCCCTCCCATGACCAAGGATGAAGGGTCCCATGCTCCTGGCTGAGGCTGGGTCCCCCGCGGGTACACAAGATCATATTTTCTTTCATCTGCTGAAAGACAACACCCCACAATTCTCCCTTCTCTCTCCTGTATCGTCAGTTTCTCTCTCTCTACTGGAACTTTCCCGACAGTACAAAAACACACTGCTATTTCATGTATCTTAAAGAAAACCCCAAAGCTCTCTGGACTCCACCTTTTCCTCCAACGTCTACTCCATTTTTCTGCTTTCTCAGCGGAGGAAATTTTCTAATTTTCTAATTTTCTCTTACAGCTTTAGCAACACTTCCTGTCCTTGCCACCGTACCAGTCAACGCCTGCTAAGCCCAGTGGCTCAATTCTCTTCCTCTCTTGCCTGACCTCTCTGCACCATCTGGCACAATGGACCACTCCCATCCTCCTTTCCTCCCTGGGCTTCTAGCAGGCCACCTTCTTTAGTCTCTCCGCTTCCCCTCTGGTTGTTCTCTCCCTATCTGTTACTTCTTCATCTCCTTGACCCCTAAACACTGTACCGCCTCAATGCTCAGTTTTCCAACTAATCCTCCTCTCAATCTACACTCCCTCCCTCATCTGGTCTGAAGACTTCACGACGTACCATCAGAATACTACTAACCCCCAAAGTCCTATCACCAGCTCGGACATCTCCTATGAACGCCAGACCTGTGTTTGCCGAAAGAGTAGCCACTAGCTGCTACGCGTGGCTATTTAATCACCATCACCACTGTGACCATCACCACCATCTCCACTGCTGTCACTGAATTAACTCCTGCACAGAGCTCTACAAATATAGACAGAGAAGCTACATAAATGGAACAGATCAGAAAGATTATGGCAGACCTGCTTGGTGGGTGTGTGGCGATGCAGTGCTGCTCACGATCGGTTAATTTCTTAAACTCTAGTCTTAGGCAAGCGACAAGAAGAAAACGTTCCCACCCAATTACAATTATTCATGAGAATCTTTCTGGCCTTGCCTCTTTTGTCTGCCGATGATTCTGAAGCAAACAGCCCGGCAAGGAGGCCCAGCAAAAGGAAGGGCAATCATGTGTCTCGCTGCATCTCAGCTTCAGACTTCCTCCATGAACTCTTAATTAATTCCAGCCCCATATTTTTAGTTTGTTTCCCGAACCTCTTGCTTATATTGTATTTTCCCCCTCTCCCTTCATTGCTCTTGCCTTCTTCCCCCAAAGGCTCCCCAATTCTACCCCCAGTCTTCTTCTCTCTCCCTAAATTGCCCCTTGTTTAGCCTTCAGCTTCTCTGCACCTGTTCTACTCTTTCTTATTTTTTTCACCTTTAAAAACTGAAAGCACCAAACTGACAGACACTGTTATGTGTTTTTTTTTTCCCCCTGCCTGAGCTGCAGCTCAGGCTCTCTCTTCCTTGCTTCTATAGCAAAAGCCCGAGTACTGGGTTGCCATGGCAACAGCGAATCCAACCAGGCCGGTCCCAGCGACGTTGGGAGCTGCCATGGCGAGGAAGCCGCTACAAGTCGCCCTGGGCCTAGATGGGTCGTGAACATCGTAATTCAAGACCAGGCTGGGCAGATTCTGCCCGGAGACTGAGACTGCACATCAGGCCTGTGCACAGCTGTACAGCGCACCCAGAGACAACATCATCAATAATCAGGCTTCCACGGAGCCAACCAAACACGTGACATCACGAGGATTCATCTGAAAATTTTCAAACACGCCTATTCTTTTATGTCCTCTGACAGAGAACATTTTGCATCTCTCTCCAGTCTTGGAGAACTCTGTAGAAAGTAAAAGCTACAGGGACAGCTCCAACTTACGCCGGTATCCTTCCCCCAACCCCCCTCAACCTCTGCCCTCCACGTTGGGGACCCTCTCAGTGGTTCAGGTCAAATGATTCAGTGGCACCGACACAACTGGGAACATCACTGAGAATTAATTCAGATTACACACTGGTATTTTAGTTGGCGCAGAGATCAGTTCCCCCAGGTCACTGGCACGGATCCTTAAAGTAGGGCAACAAGTGTGCAGCCGCATGCCACTGTTTCGAAATCGTGAGTTGGTGAGAAAGAACTCAGGAAATACCTCTGCAGCAAACGGCACCAACCGCAGTGAGGGTCTGTCGCTGCTACACACTCCGAACAGGACTTATGTTTACTGCAGTTCGCGACACGAATTCTCCTCACCTAAAAATAAAGGTGACAGCAGTTCAGACGGAATTATGAGCAACACCAGAAAAACTACAACACCTTATCTGATGAAGGGCCACAAAGAGACATTTATCCACTCAGACGCCGAACATCCGTGTAATGACATGGGGCAGCGGTTCTCAAGTTCTAGGGTATGAAGCAGTTTATCAGCGTCTCCTGGGGAGCTTTGGAAAGGGCAGATTCCCAGAACCCCTGCCGCTGAGGCTCTAGCTGAGTAGGTCTGGGGTGGGGCCTAGGAATCTGCCTTTTCAAGAGCTCTCCCAGGTGAGCCTGATCCACAGTCAGGTTTCTGATCTGCTGGTAGTGATTTTCAAGGATCGTGGAATCAGGTCACCTGGTTTTCAGCAACAGTCAATGGCACCTTGAAGATGAGCGTCTGGGAAAAGCAAGAGGCTCTGCCCTGGAGTGTCGGCACGAGGTTGGCACTTGACATGGAAATGAGGATCACCCTCCCACACCCCTCCTAGGGGTGACCCATCACCTCCGCTCCTGGCTCCCCACTCACACTCCCTCCACTGGAGGTGAAAATCAAAGAAACGGGGAGTTTTCCAATCATTCCTGGCCCCTAGAGCTGCCTCTTCCGGTTGTCAGAAAACAGCAGCCCCTGAGGTGGGCGCGGGTGCTGGGCAGACCCACGCCCTGGAGGCCGGCAGAGCCTCCAAACAGGGTTGCGGGGGAGGCAGGGAGGACCTGAGCCTCACATGCTGCGTTTTCTGCAGGCAAAATCCCACAGCATAGTCAGGAAACCTGTGGAATTCATTAAGCCAGGAAGTTGTACCTGCTAGAAAGCATAAGTAACTTCTTAAAACATATAGAGAAATAGAGAGTTCTAGAAGGGGTTTGTGAGAAAAGCAGGGGCTATCCCGAGGAATACCCTTCCATTCCAAGCTGACGTCGTGGAGGATAACCACCGCCCATCAGCTCACAGTCCCCGGCGCCGCTGACAGATGTGGCGGGCGGACCACCAGCCTGAGCCAGAATTAACCAGAATGTGGACACTTCCCTGTAGCTCACAGCACATCTTTGTAATTCTGGGGGATTTTCACAAATGTCACGGAATCTCTCCAACCTTGTTTTCTCATGTGTGAAACGGTGATAGTGCTGCTGACTTTGCGGGGTTATTACCAACATTGCCCGGCACATAATAAACGCTCAATAAATGCTGGCTATTGCTACCACATGAGAAAAAGTTTCCACGGTCCAACGAACCTGTGAAACCTCACAGGGAAAAAGCAAACGTTTCCTTAGCACAAGGCTTCTGAGAGCCTTTGAATGCTCTATTATGATACTCTAGGAGTGGTACAGTAAGTATCATCTGCTCCTGGGACCACTTTTGCTCAGAACATTGAGTGGAAAATGAGTCTCTAGAACATTCTAGGAGAACGACTCTACATGTACTTAAACACACAAACAAATAACTATGTGAAAGAAAGGCCACCATAAATACTACATTGGACCTGCTTCTCTAACTGAACACACTTACAGGGCCTATTCCACAGCAATGCATCTATTTCCATACGGTTGTTTTAATGACCAAGTATTCTATGGATGTAGCAGGGCATTTTAGTTTGGCTGTTACTATCTCCCCAAGAGTCTAGGAAGGGACCTTCCTTAGGTTTTGTCTCTCTAGGGCTTATACTGGCTCAACCAGAGAACCAAAGTCTTACTAATAGGATCTCTAGCAGTGAATCTAAGTGAAGACGGTAAGAATAACCTGCTTTGATGCCCAGCGGAAAACTCTTCTCCGGACTTCAGGCTTTGAATGGCCAGACTAGAACTCTTCACCTTCAGAAAGTGAGGACCTATCAACTACTGGTGGTTCTCACTGTGGTTCTCAGCCTACAGGTTTGGGGTCTGGGAAAGGATTTATGAGCTATTTGCAATGTTTCAAAAAGCGGATTGGAAAAACATGCACAGACCAGGCAAGGCTGCAAGTGTCTTTGCTTTGAGCTGGAATTTTATCAGCTCCGTGTGGTAGCACAGTCAGCGCTCTGAGTGGCCGTTTTGAGATGCCCTTGAAAAATAACGCCTGAGAATGGGAATTGTTACTTAATAAGTGCAGTTTGTTGAGTAGACAAAATTCTTTCAAATACGAGAACCCTGGGGAAGAAATATAATAGACAGTGTTTAAATGTTGAAGCAAGCTCGTCAAAAAGGTTCTGTATGGTGAAGAACAAAGGTATATGAGATCCACTGGCCATCTCAATGCGGTCATTTTGAATAACTGGCATTTCAACATGCAAAAGGCAATAGAGCCTTTTTAGGAGTGTCAGAAGCGAAAAAGTGCTGCGACGTGGCCAGCACATGGAGATGGATGTCATTGCTCTTCTCCATAGGATGACTGAGAGGAAAAGAATGGAAAATGAGGGTGGGCCGAGGGCATCTGTTATATCCATTATGTAATTATGTACGTCTCACTTATCTTCTTTGCACTTGTATGTTCAAATGGTCATGGGTCAAAACAACCATGCCAGAATTGCCTGTTCGGTTTTCACAAATTTGGGGTTTGATCCTATTTATCATGGGCTTTAACATCAGGTAGAATTTAAGTCCTGGCCCTGACAAGGCTCTATCTATATCCTTGAGAAGATATTTAACCTCTCTTAGTCCTAGTTCTTCATATATAAAACAAGGGTAATTTTTATCTCACTAGATTATTGACAGATTTCATTAACATTGTTTATTATACTTTGCGGGGTGTGTGTGTGTGTGTGTGTGTGTGTGTGTGTGTACAATTCTATGCATCTAGAGAGACCCTCTTTGGAAGAGTAACTAGCACAGCATCAGTAGGGACTCAGTAACAATTAGTTTCCCTCCTCCTTCCCTTGGTGAAAGCACTTTGTAAAAATGAATAAAATGTAAAAAGGTTTCCTTTTTATTTCAGTAAGCTGAAGCAAGAAGCAAAACTAAAACAGCCAGATAAATTAAGAGAGGGAGGGTGAGTGCCACATATTTCCCGGTTCATGAATGTGTATGAGACTATGGCCTGATATTAACCCCGAATTCCAAAGCCAATCCCATCGGGTATATTCATAAATGCATCTAGCCATTCAATGCCCACACGATCAATGTGTAAATTCAGTTACCTCGCTGATTACACTGCCATTTGCAAGCATACCTTTCTCTGAAAACTTTGCACTGTAAATATAGCCAATAATAAAATTGTCTACATAGGTAATAATTCTTGCTTACTTACTGACAGTAAGGTTTTTAATTCCATGTCTGTGAACCACTGCGCGTCTTCTTGAAGCCTGCAGCAGTGTTTAAACTCAGTAGCTCAAAGGAAAAGCTTCACCACTCGATAATGACACCAATTAAACAATTTGTATTCATAAGACAGAAACAGTAACTAGTATTTCTGCCTACCTCTTTTCCAGCTGTTAGATAGATGTAGATGTTCTTCTTAGGATGAGGAACGAGTTTGTAGAAAACAGGTGTTTCTTCTTTGATTTCATAGATAACCTCCGGACAATTAGAAGTCAAATTCTCACCAAGAATAACCTATTTTTTAAAAAAGAGAAATATGACTTCTATTAAATAATCTGAATTTCAGGGTGGCAAAACTTATGGCTTAATCCTAAGATTACATCCTTTCTTCTGCACTACCTACACTGGCTAAGGTACCACGTTCCTTAATCATCGGCTCATATCTCAGCCTTCAACAAGGCTGGTGATAACAAGCTTGGATTTCTGCTTTTGTAGGGGACAGAGTCATGGTGCACGGACACGCACACACAAAGCCACTCTTCGGCGCTGAGGCAGTATCCTCATATGTGGAAGCTCTTTGTCCAAAACTAGCCTTATGAGAAGCCACAAGTGACAGCTTCATTAGTGCTATGCCAAGTGATCTTAAAACTAAAGGCAGGCAGCCTGACAGGTACCCGCATGGGTTACTCTGATTCTCCTCTATGGGTCTACACAGTTCTGTGTTTTCAAGTAACCAGGACAACTTAACAGACCTAAACGAGTAGGTACATATTTATATATAAAATACAAGTAAGTGTGGCTTTGAAGTTGGACATACCTGAGTTTCACTCATCTTTAGTCAATAAACATCTCTTGAACATCCACTATATTTATCTGCCACATTGTAGGTGTTTGCAAAAATGCAGTGAACAAATGGTGGGGAAATCCTGCCCTATAGAACTTACATTCATGTGCATGCTGGGGTGGGGGGAGTGTAATGATAGACAATTAACAACAAATCAGTAAATTATAAAATATGTCAGCAGGCACCGCAATGCAATGAGAAGCCCGCACACCGCAACGAAGAGTAGCCCCCGCTCGCCACGACTACAGAAAGCCTGTGCGCAGCAACAAAGACCCAACGCAGCCAAAAAACAAAAAACACGTTAGCAGGACCAACAGTATAGCACAGAGAACTATATTCAATATCCTGTAATAACCTATAATGGAAAAGAATCTGAAAAAGAATAGATTACATACATGTACAACTGAATCTCTTTGCTGTACACCAGAAACTAACACAACACTGTAAATCAACTATACTCCAATATAAAAAAAAAATACGTTAGCAGGTGATATAGGTCAAAATTAAGTGGGGTAAAAAGATGGAAAATGTGTGTTCAGCATTACGTTTCATTAGAAGGTGACGTTTTATTTAGAGACTAACAGGAGATGCTGGAGTGAGTCATTTAGATATATGTGGATAAAGCATACTCTTAGAAGAGTGACCCACTGGTGCAAAAGCCCTAAGTGAGAGCAGCCCAGTATGGCCTGAGCAGAACAAGTGAGGTAGAGAGGAGTGGACAGCGAGGTAACAGGGGGGATCATATAGGTTCTTGTTGGTCTGTGTAAAGATTTTGCCTCTTACTCTAGGTGAGAGATGCGGAGCCACTGCAGGGCTTTGAGCAGAGGAAACACATGGTGAGAAGGTGGGGTTTGAAGCATGGATAGGAAGACTCCTCGTAAGATGATTACCCTAATCCTGGAGAAATATAATGGTAGCTTGGTCTCAGATTTGCATCCTGGCTCTACCCTTCAAGTAGATGTGCTCCTCTGAGCTAGCAACTTACTTAACCTCCCTGGGACTCAATTTCCTCACCTCTAAAATGGAACTAACAATGCCTTCCTTATAAACAGTGTTGTAGGATCAAATGAGAATTACAAATAATGCTTAGCACATCAACAATACTCAATGGATAATAACCTATTACTAGATTACAAGCACCTCTTGGGTAGGGACCATGTCTTAATCATCTTGGTACCTACCCCTCTGCCCCAGACAATACAATGCTTTTGAAAGTGAAGATGTTCAACATTTTGTCAGTTTGAAAACATCCAGATATGATATCTATATTCATATCTCTACCACTGTGGACATCAGTTACATTGGGCATATGATTTGAAAAGAAAAAACTGGCACCTGGGATTCTTTTCAAAGTCTACTTTCACACATCTACTGAGCAATAACATGCCTGTACCACACATCCTGATGGCAAGCACATTTTTGCTATTTAATCAAAAATTAGGGCTTCCCAGGTGGCGCAGTGGTTGAGAGTCCCCCTGCCAATGCAGGGGACACGGGTTCGTGCCCCGGTCCGGGAAGATCCCACATGCCGTGGAGCGGCTGGGCCCGTGAGCCATGGCCGCTGAGCCTGCGCGTCCGGAGCCTGTGCTCCGCAACGGGAGATGCCACAACACTGAGAGGCCCGCATACCGCAAAAAAAAAAAAAAAAAAAATTAATTTGGCTCAGGGAGAGCATCCCGCACGCGCTCAGGATGTGGCCTGAGTCTGGCTTTGTCCTGCGATGGTGACTTCCCTCCATCATCTGCTCTGAGTCAAACCCAGGTGGATCTGGTGCAACTAGTAGCTCACTAGGAG
This sequence comes from Delphinus delphis, assembly GCF_949987515.2. NCBI lineage: Eukaryota > Metazoa > Chordata > Mammalia > Artiodactyla > Delphinidae > Delphinus > Delphinus delphis. The sequence continues at coordinate 76,094,355 of NC_082693.1, read as the reverse complement.
CCCATGAACCACTAAGTTCAGTGGCAGCTCTGTAAAATCAATGTAACTAAATAGATTAAATATGACTTTTTCCAAAAGGAAAAGCAGCGTTTAGGTCCAAAGGGAGGTGGAAAGGTCTGTGCCTCAAGTCATTTATAAATGACTCTACAGCTGCACCATCCAATATGGTAGCCGTTAGCCACACATGACTATTTAAATTTAAATTAACTTAAAAATTCACTTCCTTAGTCACACTAGCCACATTTCAAGTAATCACTAGCCACATATGGCTAGTGGCTATCATATTGTATGTGCGGATACAGAACATTTCCATCATCATGGAAAGTTCTATTAGAGACCCTGGCCTACAGAAACCTATGAGTCCAGGGAGACATCAGGCAGGCACTGACCAAGTGTGGACTTGCCAGGCTCCTGTCTTCCCATCTCTTCACATTCTTTATTAATCAGCTCAGATTCAAACAGCTGATCAGGTTCTTGGAAAGTGCTTGTATAGAGGGGGAGAGATAGGAAGCCAGATTTAAAGATCGATAGAAACATTCTCAAGTGAGGCTCAGGAGAAGGCTGCTGCCCAGATCTCTCCTGATGAATTCATCACGTTAAAACCATCATCTGGCAGAAACACCTATGAAGCATTCTTGCCAACAAAGCTGAAGCCGAATCTGATCAAGCCTTAGTGCTAACCTCCATTTAGCATCAGGAGACAGAAGGGGCAGAGGAACGAGCTAAACGGCGCCACAAGAAAGCGAACAGCCAAATCCACGGTGGGAGACATGCCACAGGACAACAGACTTCCTTTCCTCAAAAAGTCAACAGAGGTGAATCACAGGATAGGAGGAGGTCACTCAGATTAAGAGAAACAGAACAACCTCAGTGTCATTTGAGGACCTTGTTCAGATACCAATTTGGACCAAACAATTTTAAAAAGACATTCTTGAGTCAATCAGGAAAATTTAGTTACATGGACTTGATATTAGATAATTCTGAAGAATTACTGATGATTTTGTTACTTGCAATCACAGCTTTATGATTATGGTGATTTAAAGAAATGATCATAGTTTTTTAGAGATGCATAATGGAATATGTAGGGGGTGAAATGACACAGTGTCTGGGATTTGCTTTAAAATTTAGAAGTAAATAAAAACAATATACAAAACACCACCACTCATCCATTTTAAGTGAGTTAGGAGCTGCACTGCAGTTGTTATTAGAGCTTATTTTATTTTATTTATTTTTGGAGCATGGTGGATACAGATGGGTAAGGGGCTAGAAAGATCTTATTTGGGTCAATACAGATTTATTTACTTGATACCTTAGAGATGAAGCATCAGTATTCTCTCTAGAACTTGGACTTATGGCAGGGAAGCCTTTCTTGCTTGCTTTTTTTTCTCTTTAAATTACCAAAGTGTACATGTACCAGGATTTGCCCACCAGTTTCCTGAACAAGCTACCTCGAGAGGCCAGCAGTGAAGCTTGTCCTGATAACTGCAGGTGCTGGGTTTAAAGGGGTATGCTTCATTGTGGTGGGAGTGAGACTTCTCTGGAAGGTAATTTGGCGTTCTCTCTCAACATTATAAAGCACATACCCTTAGATCCCACACTCCCTCATACATACATATATAATGATATATGTAATAGGTATTTATTGCAGCATCATGTGTTCTAGCAAAAGACTGAAACAACTGAAATGTCCAACAATAGGGACCTGGTTAACTAAACTATGGTGCAAGCAATGGAATACTATTTAGCAATGAAAAGAATCAGAAAGCTCTTTATGTATTATATGTTATGTTTACCATGCTATATTAAATATGTATATATACATGTATATACACATATATAACATATATGTTTAATAAAAGGGGAGAAAGACTATCTTCCCCCTTTTGCTCGCAGACATATATAAAATATCTCTAAACCATTATCACTGGTTGCCCCAGAAGTCAAGAATGGGTGACCTTCTTGGTTCTTTTGAGTTTTGAACACTGTTAATGTATTGTCTTTAAAAATAAATACATGCAGTTTAAATTTTAAAAGTGTTTGAGGATAAGTGGGTCCAATGGTTTTCCTTTTCTCTAGATTATGCAGAGAAGGATCTCTGTACCCCCAAGGAAGTTTCCATTTTCATCACATCTTTAATTTTACTAAAGCAACGTGCTGCACAGAGGGACTGGGGTCTCTGCTTCAGCACGGCCCTCGTCTCAGAACTACAGGAAGGATCTCCTCCTCCTCTGGATTTCTGTTAATATCACCTCCAACCCCACCCCCCAACCCACAGAGCCCAGCCCAGCACAGGGGCATCGGTGGAACACTTAGATCTTCTAACTGCAAAAGTCACATCAACATCAACACAGAAAAGAAAGCCAGCAAGACTGGAGCTGGGCTGCCTCGGAAAAGAATACGATAAGTGAAGCGATTCAGGAAGTAACGGTGAGTCACAGAAACCCAAAATGGGTTGAATTTTGCATAAGAGAAAATGCATTCAATACACACACACTCCTCAGGCATGATGTGGATTTTCATCTATTGCTTCCAGCATACAACCTTAATATGGATCTAATCTGAAGTCAACCTGAGCCTCTGCCATGTATATTCTTACATACCCCTTCATCCATCTCAAATGTCACCTCCTCTGAGAAGCCTGCCCTGGTCACCTTTCTACCGTACCCCACGGTCCCTCTCTACACATCACTCTGTTTTCTCCACAGCACTTATCACCATGAGAAATGACTTCATTACTGGTTAATCCATTTAGTTGTTTTCTGTCTTTTTCTTCCCACCATGAGAGCAGGGGCACTGTTGGTTTTGTTCACTTTTATATCCTTGGCACCCAGAACAGTGCCTGGCACATAAAAGGTGCCCAATAAATATTTATTAAATGAAAAAACATACTCTAGTAGCGTTCAAGATTTTATAGGGCTCTTCAGATTTTTCCAGCTGCAGCCCATGTGGAAAACAAATTTTCCCCAATGGAGAACTTCAGTGAGTGTCAACATATTGTTTCTGTTGACATCTTCCTGAAGCCTCATGGCAGGCGATTAACTAGCCTTGGGATTTTCACTGCATACTAAAAAACCAACCAACAAACAAAACAAAAAAACCAACAACAACCCTCCCAGCTACAGTCCTGAAATGTATGGTGTGTGAGACTTCCACACCATACAATTAGCTGCATTACAAGTACAACACCGTCCACGGAAAAGACAGCCTGGTGAGGAAAATGAGGGGGAGAAAAATTAAACAAAAGACTATTTCTTTTTTTTTCTTTACTATTAACATGACATGGGAAAGCCATGGGTGTTCAAAATGCTAAAATATTTTACACCAAATTTCTTTTCTTATACCTCACTCTGTGAGGCTGACCAGGTAAAGGGTAAACCAAAAATTCTCACTTATTTTTTTTTTTCCATCAACAGTTTCTAAGAAATGCTGCAAAGGAGACGTAAACCACACACACACACACACACACACACACACACACACACACACGAGGAAAGCAAGATAATTATCCAATAGCATTTACTGTGCTTCAGTAAGTAGGAGTAATAATAAAAATGAAATATAAAGATTAAAGCAAATTACTCTCTGGTTTCCAATCTACTGATTTTGATGTAAGTAGTAAGAGAAGCATACAGCCTGAACCATGAGTTCTAGATTTGTGGATTACACGGGCGAATTTGTTCCGAATCGGGGAGTCCCTGCACACTCACACACTGGAAGGAATGAGATGGGGGTAAACTTGAACGTGACTTTCTCAACAGCCAACCACGGAGCCCACTTTCAAGTTCTGACAGTTCCCACCACCTTTACTTTTTGGTCTGTTCCCTCAGCTCAGCGTCCATGCCCCCCCCACTTCCAACCCCAGGTCCTGTCCTGGGCTTCTCATGGCCTCCTCTTCCTTATTTGAACATTCTGTGGGAGTATAAATAGAGCTTGGCTTTAGAAAAGACCTGTTTTTGTTTTCTCTTATTTTTCACTCGAAAACTTTAAAAACCAGCGTCAAAGGCAGACTCTTAAAAGGTTACACACTTTGGAGGCAGGAAGAACTTTCTGGAAATGGGCTGAATCTCACTCCATGGTTTGGATAAATGACATCCACTAGTAGGAGCAGAGTTTGGAGAGCTACATAGGTAGCCAGTCCGGACTCAGCGTGGGCGTGGTGCTTCTCTGCTGGATATGGGGAAAGGGCATGATACGGCTTCCTGAATCCTGAACCCTGCTTTAGGCCTAAGGATGTTGGAGAAAACCAACCCTAGCCTCCTGTTGCTGGAGCCATTCTAAAAATCAACTTGAACACAGATTTCCTACCATTGCTCTAAAGGAGTCCACTGGGGAAAAGCAGGGGTTCCTAAGGGGGTTGAGAGGCTCCCAGGAGCTACTTGTAGCCGCAAGCGGAGAGGGCTCTGCCTTCCTCTAACACAGAAGTCTGCACTCAGCTGGGTTGTCAGCAAGCTGTCCCTAAAACCACAGAAGCCATAGAACCTTCTCAAGAAACCTCAAATACTTGCATCTTGATGTTAACCCAGATATTCCAACGTTAGAAAATACAAAATAAAAACCAGTTCCACAAACTCTCCCAAGCTCTAGAGAACACATCTGAATTATCAGTGCAGTTTGTTTGGGAGACTGGTTGCTTCCACTCAAATCACCTTGAGCAAGTTACCTAACCTCTCAGAGCCTCGGGTTTTTTCATTTATAAAGTGGGAACGCTAATAGTATTGAACTAGTGAACCCATGCAGACACTGGTTCTAATGCCCGGCACATAGTAAGAGCTCAGAAATGTTAGCTGTTATTATTCCTCGCCTACTGCCTTCTTTTCTTCTTTGCTTACAAGGAAGGTTAATGGGCATGGGTGAAGTTATTTCAAATTTCATTACTTATTTTACCACCTGGAAAAGTTCAAAATATTCAATTCTGCCCTTGAAATAAGGACCATTTTCTACATGCAACAGAGTCAGCTCAAAGGAATCCAAACTGCACCGTAGTCTGTACCACAAGCTGGAGAAAGAGCACGTGTTTACAAGAATCCTGGCCACACAACACGTGGGATGTGAATTCCCAAAAACGGAGTTCAGTGTGGCTCTACTTTTTCAGCTGATCTCAGTGAGGATGCTGACGACTGAAAAATTATAGCATGCAATCATGCTCAGAAAGGAAGTAAAATGAGGAAATATCCAGAGGAAAAAGTGACTGGACATCATCTGTCTCACAACCACTAGGATGGCAAGTCGACAATAAGGGGGCAGATGAGATATTCGCAAAGGACGCTTTCAGTTCCAAATTCCTTCAGGTTTTCTAAAACCTTACAAAGGGATTTAGAAATAAAAGTAGAAGAGGGCAGTAAAGGTATTAGCATATTGTGAAACCTTTAATTTTTCCGCTCATCATCAATAAAATCTTACCTTCAGAGGTAGTGCCAGATGACTATGACTCGGAAGAGTGCATGTCTTTAAAGTCACTTTAAAAGTGATTCAATATCTCGGCTTAAGCTCAAAATAATGTTTCCATATAATAGAATATGATATGATATGATATATATGATATATGATATATATATATCATATATGATATATATGATATTTTAAAAGACTTTACAGTTTGCCTTAACTTTTTAATATAAGCATTTTCCCTCATTAACTGAAGAAAAAAAGGATGCAAAACTGAATAGAGTCTGACCTCAACTATGTAAAAAAAAGAATCTAAAATGCTGACAGCAGCTGCCTCTACATAAGAAAACTAGGGGTATTTTTTCTTTGCTTTCCCCTCATACCCCGCTACTCTGCAACTTTCTCCAAGAGCATGCATTACTTTTACAATAAGAAAAAAATCATTTCAGTAATATGATATTTAAAATTGCACCAAACTCTATGAAAACTCTGTGAGGTTTTCAGAGATTTAGGAAATCAGAGGGTCCGTGTATGTATTGGTCAAAAAGAGCAACTGGCCCCCAAATGCTATTTCCTGCCTCTCCTCCAACCAGGCATATAGTACAGTGCCTGGCGTCTGTCGAAAGGCCGTCAACTCTTGATCACCAGGGAAACTGAAGAGTCAGGCTGTGGGTGATCCAAGCCCCTTCTTCTCCTGCTCCTGCAGGCTGCCTTGGGTTGGCCTTTGTTTTTCTCTGCTCATTAGTACCTCCACTCTGTGGCTGAAGAAGCCAAGCTTGTGTCTATCAATGTCCGTCTTTTCTAACAGTTCTGGTGACGAGTCTGGCAAGGGACAAGCTTGAAGTGTTTGAATACAGGGATCTGGAGATCCTCTGTGCCTTCCAAATCGTCTACACAATCCTGGGGCTTCAGGACTCTGGGTGATTTCAGGGGCTGCTCCCAAGCATCTGTACGCAGGATACATAGGGGAGTCTTGGGAATGGCTGGGCTGTCCTCGGGAGCCTGGCAGGGCCCAGTCAGCTCACACTCTCCCCTCCCAACCTCCTCCTGAGGGGTAGAACCTTCCTGAGGGAAGCTGGGGGTGGGGTTTGACTCCCAAGAAGTTATCATACCAGTGAGGTATTCCCTCAGCCAGACAGTCTGCCTTCTTCTCAAGCTGGGATTCTTCCCTGAGCTTCTAAGAACCCTGAACCCGCTCCACTCCCACCGCCATGTGACTCCCTAGCAACATGCTTCCCACTCCCCCCAGAGGACTCTCACAGAGTGGTTGCCCGTGCCTGGGGCAGAAGCTACCGAGTCAGTGTAGCCTGAGACATAACAGTGTGGTCTCTGAAGCGCTTCCTGGTTCAAACCCCTGCTCTGCTACGGGTGACCTTGGACAAATGGTGCAGCTTCTCTGGGCCCCGGTTCCCTTATCTGTAAAATGAGAACAGTGTGTCTACCTCACTGAGTGGTGGAGGGGACTGAATGAGAACAGGGAGAGTGATGAGCACTGTATAAATGTTAGCAGTCACAAAACAAACAGAAAACCAACCTGCCCTTGTTACTGGAACCCTAAGAACACAGCCACAGATGTGGCTTTGGAAAGGGTAGCCCGTACAGATGCCGAGGAAAGTGAGACTTGGGTCAGCCGTCTGTTCCTCAGCAGCCTTGAAGCTGCAGCTCAGTTCCACCCCTTGGTAGCACAGCATCGCTAAACACCGGCCAGCTGCACACGAACTGCTGGGGTGAACAAACAGGACAGGCGAAACCAGGCCGTCCCATGGGAAACTATTTATAGCCAGTGTTCCTTCACCTCCAATTTACCATCTAACAGTTTGGTTGGCTCTGCTTTGGGGAAACAGTGTTCTTGTCAAAACACTCGTCAAAAATATCCCAAATCTGAAGAGATAACTGGCAAGGAGACCCAGTAAGGATTGATGGAAACTTCTTCCGCCAGGCGAACGGGTCCAATGAGTCTGACCAGCTTGGTGTAGGTCCAGACATTGCCTCACGGCCCTGAGCAACTTGTATACAAGGACTGGTGGGTATTTACCTTCCCCCAGGAAATAAAGCTAATACAAAAGGAAAGATGATCAACGTATATTTTAAAAGCATGTGTATACAAACAAACCCCCTCCCATATGTTACTGGGTTTCCTCCAAAGAAAACAGATTAAATCAAGTATCTATCTACCAGGCACTCAGCACTGTATCAGGCTGTGGGAATTCCCGGCCCCCTTCTCCAGAAGCTCAAAATCAAGCTGGGAAGGCAAGACAAACACAAGTGCAAAGGTTAGGCATCAAAGCAAGACATTTGTAATGAGCCAAAAGAATGACACAGACAATGAGTATTTCAGGAGATGAGGGAGAAACGTGATCACTCCAGGCTTCCCAGTCCTCAGAGAGGAGGCGGAGTTTGAGTTGAGCCAAAGCATAGATATGCAGGATTCAGTAAAGCAGAGAAAAAGAGAGAGCAATCCAGGAAAGGGGTACAGTGTGAGCGAAGGTGTGGGAGCAGCACACAAGGCACATTGGGAGAAAGCAAGCAAGCAAGCAGGTTTGGCTAATTAGAGACGATCAGAAGAGGAAGCGGTTTCCTAGGTCATCTAGTACAATCTCATTTTACAGATGAGGAAATGGAGGCTCAGAGAGGTTAAGAGATTTACCTCAAGTCACACAGCTAGTTATCAGTGGGAGATCAGTTGAGAAAACAAATCTGTTAATATTCAGTTTAGAATCCGAGCTGACAGTAAATTGACTGGCTATAGAAAGGCAAAGGAGAATCCGCCCAGGGTGAAAGAAACAGTGCAATTCTCAACCACGAATGCTGGTGGAGGTCACAGAAGGTGCTCCGTAAACGCTTGCTGAAGAAATTGATAACTGCTATATAATTTCAGACGAGTCATGTGTTATCTCTGAGTTTATTTTCTTCTCCTTCCCCCTGCACCTTTCCCCCAGTGAATAAAAAATCTCAGCTCGGCCAGTGGTGTATCCGCACAGTGGAAATAAACAGTTCTCAGAGATAAAAGGCGAGGGGAGCCTCAGAGGGTTTGAGATTTCTAACCTCTCTGTGGTGGGTGTGGGTAGGAAGGTTAGAAAATGAACCACCCCCTCCGCGGGCGGCAGGTGGGCTGGGGAGAAGGAACATCTGTTTATTTCTTCTTTTTAGCCCTATAATCTTTTACCTCTTTGAAGTTGTGAGAAATCAGGTGCTTTGTACATTTCCATTATAAAGGAGATAGAACTGAAAAGTTAAAAGTCTTAGGAGGGTGAGCCTGGATGCAGTAAGGGCCAGGTCCCCATGTGCCTCACCCAGGCAGCCTGTGAGTAAGGAAGGGAACCGTCTTGGCAAGTTCCCAGGAATCAAGGGGTCTGTCACTTCCATACATGAGTAGGAGGTTATTACAAATAGATTTCCAGAAATTTCTTTCAGGCCATTTCCGTGAGGGGAGGTGTCTCCGAGCAGTTCACAAAGCAGCTGGTATGGTCTTGTGTATAACCCAGAAGCAATAAAAAATACAAAATACAAAAGCACAAAATGGATCAATACTAAAATCGACATGGAAGAAGGCACAGAAAACTAACCTTAAGTAACTGGCCATTTCCAGTCCCCAAGAATAAAACAGTCCTGTTCATTACCACGGTGCCATAAACGGACGTCAGGTCGGAATGGATCAAGGTAGATGACGCGATTGGCTGGACTCTTTCAGGTTGATCCTTCTCATTCTGAACATGCACACAAACGCACAAATAAAAAAAAGATAATTTTTAACAGTGATAATTCTCATGATGATAAAATGTCACTCATGCCCACCTGGGAAGGATCCTTACTGGAGCCCCAAATACATTTTCTTAGACAAGATCCCCGGGAACAACCTTTTATCCCCTTTATCGGCAGAATCACCACGCTTGCCCAACCCATGGAAAGCCATTTGTTTACTGTGTATTAACATGTACTGATTGCCAGCAGTGAGCTAGCCATCCATTTAACACTCCCCCAGCTGATATATGAAACTGAGTTCCCCTTTATTGCCAAAAAAGAGCCCACCGCTGAAGTGGGAGGGAGACAGTCTTATACATGGCTGTTTGCAGGATCATGCTGAAATTTATTTTAACAAGGGTTTGGCTTCTGTGAGGTTAAACAAGCCACTTCCAGAGATATGAGACAGACCATCCTATTGGGTGTGATGGCAGAGAGGAGGGACTCTGGATTTATAAGAAGAGTGCAGTGTGTTAGCCCAAAGACAGGGTAGGTCATTCAGAGGGCAAAGAGGGAAAGACAGAGTCATGGATGGTAGGTAAGACAGAGCCGCAGGGCTAAAGAGGAACCAAGCACAAGGGCTGGACCCGGTGCTGACGTTCTTGAAGAAGAAATGGAAAGCCTAACTCTCAACCTGAAGGCATTTAAACGGTCTGAGGTTCTGAGCACATGGAATCACATGCTCACTCCTGATCATTAAATAAAGCCCCTCTTTAAATCCAGAGCAGACAGTGTGTCGACCAAAATGTCTTTTTCTTCCTTGTTTAAAGGCATGAAGTGCTTCCTGCTGCTTCCTGCTTTCAACGACAGGAAACCGAGTTTGTTACACAAATCTCTGGAAGATAGGAGCTAGAAAGAGTCGTTGCCTTCTGCAGCTACTGAACACAGTGCGATAGCATACTTTATCTGCCAGAGTTTGGTTCCCAACTGTACTAAGGTTGGCGAAGGCACATCTACGCTTCAACCAATAGGAGAGCCAGCAAACTTCTGTAAGCATCACCGCAACTCCTAAAACTGCCCCGTTTGGAGAGGGGAGAGGTAGGAAGGGGGAGGCTAAGACTTATTAACCTCATTATATTACTGCCGACAGTGTTTATGTCTTTCAATTTATGTCTTATTAAATATTCATTATTTTTAAACCCACCAAGTTTCATTAACATCTACACTAAATGGATTCATGGACTAAATTGATTTCTGAAGCCTTTAAAGTGCCGTCTACATTTCTTTGTTGAAGTTACGCTGGGAGGAAAAGACATGCTGGCAAGGATTTCGCCAATGTCGTGATCTCTGCTCAAGGAAAAGATGTCATAACCTAAGAGAACGTGGCTTATTTGCATACAGTATTCCATAGTGAACTCAGCTTAAGAAGATTTTTAGAAAACCCATTGGAGATTTTTTTTTTCCTGTTAAAAATATACTTTTCATACAGTCGGGGAAGATGAGGAACTGTCCTGTTAAAATGAAGCTGAGAAAAAAAATCTCTGTGGGCCTAAGAATCAGAACAATAGATCACTGTTTAGGTAAGGATACCTCGTGACCATGAGCAGAAAAAAAGAAAAGTCGGTGACCTTTAGATGTAAAAAAAAAATAAACCCACACATCTTGCTTTAAAATAAAACCAAAATTGTTCAAGCTTAAAATCGGCTGACCACGCCTCTTCTTTTTATTAAATATTTGAGCATCTCAGAAGTGCTTAACTCAGAGAATTGGACGTCATCTCTGCCCGGGCATCTGGAATGTTCTAACACCACTATCCTTGGCTGGAGGACTCCGTTTTCCCTCATCCCACGACACAGACAGAGTAATGACTGTGGACTGTTGATTATCCATCCACAAGGACCAAATGGGATAGTGTCCTCCCACGTATACAGTAGGTGCTTAATAACTGTAGCTATTTAGATTAGCTAAGAACCGTGACATCACAGTTAGCCTTGGCTAAGGCGGGATGAGATATTCTGTTTGTGAAAGACTGACTCCAAAAAATCCCAGAAGTGGCTCAAAAGCCGAAGAAGAACAAGGAGAAGATTGCTTCTAAATTACTGTCCCATCCTCTCTAGCCTCCTTCCCTGGCTTCTGACTGTTTCTCAGTAATTGAAGTTTTCCAAATTAAGTCCTGGATCAATAGCATGGGTTAGTAGTAGGGCCATTAAATCAATGTTCCCGAATTTGAGAGCTGGTGGCATAGAACAAACCACCTGGGACTAGGGGTCAGAGAAGTTAGGTTTGCATTCAAGCTTGGTTCTCATCCCCTGGGTGAGGTGGGCAATTTATCGAACCTGCTGGGATTGGCCTTCTCAGCTGTGAATAAGGCCAATGGTGTCTGATCGGTAGGGTAGTTATGAGGGAGAGATAATAATGATGGCAGTAATAATAACATGTTGATACATGCTAGCTGCTATTATTATTAGTAACTTGCACTTACTGTGTGCTGCTTGGAATATTTTATAATACTCCGACTCAATAAGGATAGCATAGGGTAGTGAGCCGGACCTCCAGGCTTTCGGTCCTGGCTCTGTCACGTTCTAACTAATTTTGTGCACATTATTTAGCTTCTCTGTGACTCAGTTTCCTCCTCTATGCAATGGAAGTGATGATAGCAGCATTTATGTCATAGACTCATCATGAGGACTGAATGAGTTAAGACACAAGCCCAGGTAAAGCTTAGAAGAACAGCGTCTGGCACAGAGTAACACACAGTCCATGTGTGCGATCATGACCTTATTTAAAAACCCAAACGGTTGATGCCACCCCTGTGGCAGTTATGGCCACCTCCTCCTTTGCCACAAAACCCTAATTTTGTTCAGGTAGCAATAAACCCAAGCCCGGGAAACCATGATTAGTCTAAGCCACACAGTAATCCCATTCCCCGTTGCCTGGTACTTGCTTTCCTACCCCTTAGAGCTAGGGGTGGCCATGTGGCCCAGTTTGGGTCTGTGAGATGCAAGAAATCCACTGGAGGAGCTTCTGGGAATAAGCTTCCTCCTTGATAAGAGGAGGCTCTTGAGGAGAACTCATTTGCCCCTCTTCCCTCACTTCCTCCCTTCGGAATCTGTGATGTGAGGCTCCCCGTGCAGAGTGGTGACAGCCATTTTTGCTTCCATGACATTCAAGATGGAGGATGAAAACCAACAGATTGGTGCAAGGGAAGGACAAAAGACCCTCAGCTCCTGAGGACACCACTGAGCTCAGACTTCCAAGCTTTAAACTTTTTACTAACAATGATGTTATGGTTTAAGCCACTGCTAATTGCCTGCAACGCAAAGCAAGTCCCTGTGTAAGAAATGAGAGTCATGGCTGGGGACATGGCACTAGACTCTAGCTTTTCCTCAGCTACAAAGGACCAGGAACCGGCCAAGCGCTTGTTCCTCTCACCCTGGAGGATCCTGGCCACGGTCAGGATTGTGTAGCCAATTACAACAGCGAGCCTGGAAGAAAATAGGAAAGAGCGGGCTTGGACCTCAAGTAAACTCGAAGGGCTGCTCTGGCTGAATGGAGATGGCTTCTTTTGTGCTGGAAACACACAGAAATGGACAGGTCCCTGTGAATGGAAAAAGGAACCCTCTGAATGGCTTCCTTTTGCTCATTTCAGCAAATGCAAACAAAAGAAAGACAGGCTCCAGAGAAACCTGCTCACAAAAGTGAAATTAATACCTGGGGAGCCAAGTAGAAAAAGGGAGAAAATAGTGCAGTCGGCCCCCTGTGTCCAGAGATTATTTTCACTCTTTTTTTTTTTGGCCTATTTTCTATCGTGCCCTTCTCTCCCTTTAGGGCATAATCACTAATGTTGCTCTCAGCCTATTCTGTCTAGTTTATTACGTGTAATTTATTTCTGAATTCAGGCCTCTGCTTGTTCCTCTGTGTGTAACAAGGTTAATGCCTTGTAATGATGCCTTTGCCAGTTCTGCATCTCGCGACAAAATCCGATCTTGATTTAGCTCTAAACCTTGTCTCCCCTTTGGGCTTTCTTGGTTCCCTCAGAGTTGTCACTCTGTGTCTCCTGCCTGCCGTGTCTAACCACACGTCCCGCCTACACTTGAGCCCGCTCTCAGAGGGAAACTTTTTTCAGTTTGAGGAAAAAGCTACCTTGTCTCAAATGATGTTTGGGCTAAAAAAGAGAGAGCCTTGGGCTTGACACACCAAAGCGGAACCAAGGCTACTGGGAAGGGGTGAGTGCTGGGTGTGTGTGTGTGAGAGAGAGTATTCAGGGAATACTGGGCACATTACAAGGGAAACAGCTTGACCTCCTTGTAGCTCCTTCATAAATCTTTCATTGACCATAAACACCCCCCAGCGTGCACTGCCCAATTCCAGGGGGCACCAGCCATGAACTCTAGGGTGTGAATGGCACGCTCTGGATTTGAGTACCACGTGGCCCCGCCCCTACCACGTGGAAGATGGCCTGACTCAGCAAGGATCACACAGCCGCTCACAGCCACGCTGCAGCTCTTATGGGAACAGCTGGAGGAAATGTGCACAAAAGTGGCCCCTCAAGTGTTGGGGAGACAGCAAAAGTCAAGTCTTTGATCGCCCAAGGTGATGAAAGGACTCCCTCATTTTGGGTTTTCTTTATGGGGCCAGGGCAAATACCAACTGGAACTTCTTACACATCGATAAAAAGCCTCTCGGGCGGTTAATTTTGTAGTCTATTCCTCTTTGGCATACACTTAAGGGAAGCAGTTTCTTCATCATTACTTACCCAGGGGCCTACTTGCAGTTAGGAAACCTCAGCAGGAGTCCTATGCCCAAGATCTGGCCCTGCTCCGTCCCTGACAGGCTGCTTGATTTGGGCAAGTCCCTGAACATCAATAACCGAATCTGTAAAATAGACCCAATAATACACACGCCCTGTCTATTAGCATTGTCGTGAGGCCCAAATGAAATCATGTGTGTGGAAATAATTGGAAAACTATCTGTATCAAGCTAGAGAATGGAAAGAACAACTATTCGCCCAAGGTAGATAGTGATTTTCTTGGCCGTTAAGGCACCTGTCGCTTTTCCTTATTCTTCTAGAGTATACCGCACTGATCGGGTTCTAGCTTTATGGCATCTGATGATCTGAAGGAAGAATTAACCTTGGGGACTCAAATGATCCAAAGGAAAAGTTCAAAGTGTGCAGGAGGAATAAAGAAGGGAAGTTTAGGGACATACCTGGGCAGCCTCTATACCAGGCAAGCATGGGGGGCGTGCAGCTGAGCCACGGGGAACATGCAAAGTGGTGAGGTCTGTATTTCACATCCTCCCACGGGCTCTTCCACCTGCTTCCCTCCCTCCAAGGCCCCAGTGTCCTCCAACCTCCCAGGCCTTCCTACTGCCAAAGTCCCACTCTCCAAGATTTATCCTTCCTTTTTCCTGCTTTGCACTCCATCCCCCATCTAAATCTCCATCCCTTCCATGTGGCTACTTTCAGTCAATTACCTACAAAAAGACAACCTGACTCGAACAAGTCACAAAAATATATGAATTGCTGGTAGTGTAAAAAAATGCATTCTGCTAGATTCTTAGAGTTGGAAGAGACACAGTTCAACCATGTTCTTCCATGAGGAAGCTACTGGCATTCTAGATGGCATATTTCTTCACTATGGGGGCTGTCCTCCATGATGCAGGACTTTTAGCATCCCTGACACCTGCCCAAGGATACCAGTAGTAGTGCCCCCCCACCATCATTTTGACTTCTGCAAAACCTCCCTCTCTCGCACTGCTAAATACCCTCTAAATAAATGGCATCCTCTTCTTTGAGAACCTGTGGAATCGCTCCCAAGATTTCAGAGTTGCTAGAAAATGATTATCTAGACATTTCTTCCCTCCAACTCTCTCCCTCCCTATCTTCCCCATCATGGTGAATGGTACCAACATCCACCCTCAGCTCCTCTCTTTCCATCAGTCCCCACACCCAATACCTGAAAAATCTCAGCTGAATTTCCCAGCAATCTTACATCTATCTTCTCCATCTCCATGGTTTCCACCCAGTCCAAGCCCCCATCATCTCACACCTGATCTACAGCAAGAGCCTCCTGGTTTCTCTCTTTCAACCTACAATCTATTCTCCATCCAGTAGCCAGAGTGATTCTTTAACGTATAAAGTAGGCCACGTTACTTCTTTGACTAAAAGTCTTCAACGGCTTTCTATCACACTTAGAATTAAACCCAAATGCTTCCCCAGGTCCTATCTGCTCTGGTCCCTGCCTACTTCTTCAAACTCATCCCTTGTCACTCTTTTCCTTCACTCTGCTTCAGCTCCCACAGTGTCTTTCTTTCAGACTCTTTAACATGTTCCCATCTTTCTGCCTCAGGGCCTTTGCATATGCTATTTCTGCTACCTCCCCTCTCTTCACACCTTGTAGGCTGTTTTTTTTTTTTAAGTCTTTCAGGTTTCAACTTCAATGTCACCTCCTCATGGACACATGACTATAGATCATCCTATCCCTATGCCAGTAGTTATTCTGAATCATAATATTCCATTTGTTTCCTTGAAAATAATTATAATTACATTGCTTTAAATTTTTTTATTTAATGTCTGTCTCCCAGTAGACTCTAAACTCTACAATAGTTTACCTTACTCTACACTCTGCAGCATATACCTCAGCATCTGGCATGTTGTTAGCTGTCAATAAACATTTATTGAATGAATGAACGAATACATGGATCAGTATTCGAATGCTTTCAGTCAATATCTCACCAGGCAACCCTGGTACATTGCTAAGTAGGTCTAATCATTACAAAGTTCTACAAAAGTTCATTACAAAATTTGTCTCTTGCAAGCACTGGGCCTTGGTTCTGCCTTGGGGAACAATACTAAACTACCCCACATCTGCTGCCATGTAGCTTGGCCTTCTCTAAATTTCACATCCATAGTTCACTGACAGTTTGCAAAAGACAGTCCCTAGGTCTTTTGCCATCTCCATCTATAGACAGTCTATAGACTCAGTGTACTTAAAATGAGGCTCTAAGTAAACAAAATACTTTAGGTATTTTCGTATCCTCTAACCAAAGTGAAGAATAATAGCACTGTTCTTGTCCCATGATTAGAACAGCATAACTTGTGAACTGTTGCATTTGGCTAACTCTTTAAAATAGAAATATTGAATAACAAAGTGGTAGCATGGAAGAGTAGAAAGAACAAGAGATTTAGGGTAAAGAAAAATGTGGGTTCAAGTTCAAGCTCTATGACTTATGAGCTGTCTCTAAGCAGTCACTTAACCTTTCTGAGGCGTCTCCACCCACCCACCTGCTCCATCCAGTCCATTTATGGAGCACTTGGCTCTTGGCCAAGTGCCTGACCTGTAAAAATCCAGGTGGGACTGAACTCCCTATTGTCAAACTAAGCCAATCAAATGAGTTTTGAAACAAAACGCAGCATCTTGTCATTGGTTTTCTGACACACACAGTAACGGAATGAGTGCTTCGAGTGGGGACCGCACTGACATCCACAGTTCCTGCAAAGAATTCCGGGAATCCATGAAACCAGATGAGAAAAAAATCCTATTTTAGCGAACTCTGACTGAAATTCAGCATTTCATTTAATTATGAATGCAGACCAGAGTCATATTAACTGAACCTGTGACTTTGTCATCAAAAGAAATCAGATACTTTCATATCATTTTATAGTTGTTGCAGGTATCTCAAAATATCGTTTGTGCTTATCGCTACTTTGAAATGATGGTAGTTACCGCTGCTAGGTCTTGCTATTTAAATGTGCTAAGATATATTACTCTATTTCAAATTGGAAAAAACATTTTGATATATCTGTAGATCAATATAATTGGTTCATTTTGCAACTCTCTCTTTTTATTTTATGTGTTTAAAACCACTGCTCTGAGGAGGGATCTACAGGCTTCCCCAGAGGTCCACAGCACAAGGGCTCCACGGGAGGGAGGGGCACAGAGATGTTGCTAAGCCCAGGAGACTGAGACTGGGTGACACCTATAACTACCAGCTGCTCTGGGCCACCTAGCCCTCCTGATGCCTCAGAGAAGGACCAGCAAGTGGAATCCAATTTCTAAGATTGCTCGCTGATGGCAAAGGAACCTCAGAAGGACGTCAGTGCAGAATAATTAGGAACAGTTGATGTGTTAGAGAATATCCTTCTCGAGTAGACTCTTCCAAGACCAGGCTGGAGGGGCAGGAGGGAAAGACCAGGAATCCGGCCTCATTGGTGAGGGAGTCACAGGGAAACTCCCCTCTCTTTAGGCTACCTGGCTTTTATTCCTCCTATAAACACAGCTCCCGGGGCTTGGGCTCCTCTTGGACGCTCTTATCTCGCCGAGCCGTAACCACATCTTCGACACTAGATGGAGAGCACCTTCCTTCCAGTTCAACAAATACTTACTGAGGGCCCACCGTGCAGTAGACGGCATTCTGGATGCCTGGGAAACACTGATGAGACGCCCCTGGCCACTCCCCTCAAGGCAGTTACAGCCCCAATGGCACCGTGTTGAGCCCAACACAGAGCCTGGCCCACGGCTGGCACTCCATAGAGGCTGACAGAGTGGATCCCCAATTCCTCACTTCCTGGCCAACCGCGTGCTTAATGGCCCTTTCTGCAGGTCCCAAAGATATCTAAAACTCGATGAAAATTAAACTAATTGGTCACCAACACCTCTCAATTCTACACCTTAAAAAGCTATTTCATTGAACCCCTCCTCTCCACCTGCACTGCCACCACCTCAGTTCAGGTCTCCAACACGCTCACGTGGATTACTGCAGCCCACGCAATCCACCTCTTTCTCTCCACGTTCCTTGCGGCCACTGCTCTAGACCAAGGCAACGTTACTTCTCACCTGGACTACTTCGAGAGCCCCCTGCCTCTGCTGGGGCCAATCTCTCATTCATGCCCCAAAGGGCAGCCATTTATTTAGGAATTCAAATCCAGTGGTGTCGCTTCCCTTCAAAGGCTCTTCTAAGCTTTCAGAAAAAAATATAAGCTCCTTCCCACTGCCCACCAGGACTACAGGATCCGCTGCCGCTTCCTTCCCCAACCTCTTTCCCCGACACTCTCCCCTCTCCACCTCCCTAACTCGACCACACTAGCCTTTGCTTCTTCAGAATGACCAAGTCATTTCCCCTTTCGAGGCCCTGCACTGCTCCTCAGTTCCCCTTGGGGACGTGTACAGCTATCCCTTCTCATCTTCCTGGTGGCAGCACAACCTCCTTAAAGAGAACTTTCCCCAACACCTCAACTAACACAGCTCTCTTACGTCCTGTTATTTCTCTCAGGGCCCCCATCTCAGCCGGGGCCTTAATTCTCTCATCTGTAAAGTGGAAGTAATGACATTACCCATCTCATAAAGTCGTGGTGAGGATTAAACGAGTTCATACTGGTAAAGTGCTGACTTAGGACAATACTTGGTATGAAGTGAGTGCTCTAGGAGTGCTAGCTATCATTTTAATATAAAAATAACCTCTTTATCTGCTGCATGTTTATTGTCTACTCTGTTGATCGTTGGTACAAATATTTCCTCACAGTGCTTGGCACATAGTAGGAACTCAAGAAGTATTTGTTGGTCCTTCTAATCAGCGGTTTTGCCTCTCATCTTGCCTCATCCATTCTTCTGAGTGATCTCTCTAGAACACAATCAGATCATGTCTGCCTAGAGC
Organism: Delphinus delphis; assembly: GCF_949987515.2. Taxonomy (NCBI): domain Eukaryota; kingdom Metazoa; phylum Chordata; class Mammalia; order Artiodactyla; family Delphinidae; genus Delphinus; species Delphinus delphis. The sequence continues at coordinate 76,075,635 of NC_082693.1, read as the reverse complement.
CCTGCTGCTGTCCTCCATCAGCCATGGGCCATGGCTTTCACACCCTGCTCAGCAGAGTCCCAGAAGTTCCTCTGAGATGCCACAGGGACAGGCAGGGGGTGGGGGGAGGGCGAGCTGCAGGATTCTGGGAACCTCCCCACCCCTGCTTCACCCTGAGCCCCGGCACTTGGCAACGGCCTCACCCAGAACAGCAGGTCAATGATGATTTATTAGCCTTTTTCTCATACTGAGCCTCTGGTTTAAGATTTAAAGCCCAGGTTTAGAAAGTCTGAAAACAACTGACCATCAGGATAAAATCCAGCCATCTTGGCCAGTCTTATTAAGCCCTTTGCCATCTGGCCCTGCATGCTCATTTCTGGACACTCCCCAGCCAGGGCGAGCTACCTGCGGTTCACAAGCTTATTCAACTTCCCTCTTGTGCACAAGCTGTGCCCTGTCTCTGGAACTCCCTTTCTTGCCTCTTCTACTTGGCTTTAAGCCACAGCTCCAGCATCACCTCTCTGAAGCCTCCCAGGTCCTCCCACGCTGAGTGTGACACTCCTTCTTGGGGTTTCTGCACCACCTTTTTGCTAAATCTCTCACGATCTCTTAGGGCAACGTGAAGGTTTGTTTTACTCTCACCCCTTCTGTTACAGCAGGCGTCGGTAAACCACCCGCTGTGGACCAAATCTAGCCTGCTGCCTGTTTTTCTGAACGACCCCCTGCCAAGCTAATTGTTTTTACATTTTTAGATGGTTGAAAAAAATCAAAAGAATAATATTTTATGACAAGTGAAAACTATACATGAAATTCAGATTTCTGTGTCCATAAAGTTTTACTGGAACATCCCCGTGCTTGTTCATTTATATGTTGCCTAGGGTTGCTTTCACACTTCAGTGGCAGAGTTGAGCAATGGCAACCGAGACTGTATGTGGCCTGCAAAGCCCACGATATTGACGATCTGACCTTTACAGAAAAAGTTTGCCGACTTCTGCGATAAGAACATTGGCCAGAGAGGTGGAGTGGGGACTGCTGGGGTCAAATCCCCCTCGTAACTCCTCTGAGGAGACACCACGTGTAACTATTGATTAGACAGTCAAACCCATCAACTACAGAAACAGTAAAACTTAAGTCACACTTCTATTTGGTTTTGTGATAGCATATAAATTAGTATTAATTTTCTATCTTGATGAAAATGCTAAGAAAAACTATGCGCGCAATTGATTAAAAAAAAAATCTTCCCACTACCGTGCCCTGCTCCCACAAACAAGTTAGGCCCAGGATGCCTACAGACTGTGCCCCAGCGGACTTCGGTTGTTCTCTGAGCAGCCCTCAGTGATCATCAGCTATGTGCCACCACACATTCAAGGAAGACAGAGGTAGGCCACGGAGAAGCCTGAAGGGAGGTAGAGATGATTCCATGCTGCTGTAGTCAACATGGCGATCACGGTGTGGCTCTTCCACCTTCCCATTCCAAGGCAGCCCGCCCACACGCCTACTGGGGACCACTGCATGATGGGCTTCCTTCTTCTGACTGCACCTGGGGTCAGTACCTGCCCCAAGGGCAATGAATCCCTACCCTGAACGAGGGCTCATAATCTGGAGTGAAAGGATGGGCTGGACCCCATTCTCTCTCTTTCCTGGTCATTTGAACTAAATAACAGAGAAAGCTGTTGCCAGTTGGTAGCCAATGCAGAGGGTTAAATGCTATTGAAAGGCAGAGTGGGGGGATCGGGTAAGGCTGAGGCACATTCAGGTGGAGGGGGTGAGGGGCAGATGTGTGAGGAAGCCGAGGTGGTCACTACGTAGCAGGACTGAGGGAAGCAGCCACGCTAAGTCACGTTGACGATGAAACCTTAGAATGAGCACCCATCACACTTCCTGCTGTTACACCCCTTTCCGCTGCCGGGAGTCCAGACCCCCTTCCCGCTCTGTATCAGCCCCATCCTAGCACTCCCAAATAGTCATGATAGTCATGATAGGAAATACATACACAGCAGTTACTATAGGTCAGGTAGCGTTCATACATATTAACTCATCAATCCAGACACAAATCCTATGAAACAAATAGGACCCCTACTTCTAGATGAAGAAACAAGCACAGAAAGGTTAGATAATCTGCCCAAGTTCACACAACTGGGAAGTGGCAGCTGTGGTCCCAGTCGACCTGGCTCGCGTCTGTGCAGGCAACCACTGCACAGTACTGCTTCTCCTCCTAGATCTCCATGTAATCCCACCTGTTTCCATCCACTAAATGCCCCATCCCCTTGTTTGAGCTTGCTTATGTAGATCTTTGTTTCACGCAACCAACCGTGCCTAATTAGGATTGAAACTGGTATCAGAATTGATCTTCGTAAAGACCAGATCCTTCAAGAGAATTGTGGTGTGGTGTACAGCACAGTAGAAGGCTCTAGACATCTTCCCCCGCACCCCACATCCTGGAATGAAATGCAAATAGACTGCTGTCCGAAAGGGTGAAGGAGCTAATTTAACTATGACCTATAGATTCTTGAGACTCCGACTCTAAACTCAAAAACAGTTAAGACTTCAGAAGTTTTTCTAGGTATTTCCTTTGGACGATTAGAAGAGGATAAGGAATATAAGGGTAGTGGAATTAGCTGGTTACTTTAGATGACCCTAAGTAAAGCTGCAATGAAAACAGTGGCACAAATTCTTATCCCAGGTGCCTCAGGTGGACGACAAGGGAAACTGATACCTTACAGCTGTGGTTCTAAAAGCTGAATGTATATTAGAATCACCTGGAGAGCTTGTTAAACCACAGATTGCCAGTCCCACACCCTACTCTGAGTTTCTGATTGGGGCCCAAGAGTTTGTATTTCTAGTAAGTTCCCAGGTGATGCTGAATGCTGCTGGTCCAGAGACTACGCTTGAGAACCCTACAAGTTCTTGAGGGGCTTTGTGCCCTACACCACAGAGCCCTCTCCTCTTGTCCGCTGAAAAGCACGATCACACAATTAAATTATACCACAAAAGTGGCAACCATGCTGGGTTTCTATGGTCAAAGGTAACTCCCAGATTGGCAGGACCAGAAGCCTGGTGAGCCCAATGAATGGGGATTTCAGAGGAGTGGAGGATGCCAGTTAGGCTCGGACTAGGGAAGAAAGAGGCCCCAACACATCAGACACCAAGAAAAAGACAATGGTTAAGGGAGTATGAGGTGGCCAGGTTCAGGAAAGTGTGGCTGCCAACCACAGGTAGCATCCCCAACATGATCCCCCGTTTACTAATTCAACAAGTATTTCCTAAGGTGCTATGCTAGGTACTCTGGGTTCAACAGAGAACAAAACGTTACAAGGTTCCTGACCTTCTGGGGCTTGTATTTTAACTGTGGCTGCTAATAAAGACAAGAGCGCCTGTAACCCAGACTTAACAGGTTGAGATTTCTGGATTTAGTTTATGAGCTAGTTCTTCTGTCTGAGAACAAAAGCTGGGAGCCCTCCTTTAAGGTCCTGTAAGTCTCTCTGAGGTCGTTTATAAGCCTGAATACAAAAGGTGCCAGCACTACCTAGAAATTGACCACTGAGGAACTACAACCCTCCCAAAGTCTGAATTTCAAGTGCTCAAACATGCAGACCCAGAAACCCCGTTGGCACTCAAGGATTCTCTGTTCTATTGTCTTATGCCCAGCAAACAGCTGATCCCAGAGCAGTTGCAAGGGCCTAGCAGGCTCCATGTAGGACAGGATTGACACCAGAACCCAATGTCTGTGAGGCTGGACTGTCCACGGCTGTGTGTTACAGGCCCAGATCCTCAATCCTCTACCATGTATCAGTTGTGGAAACCAACCAAAGCTCTCCAGGCCTCAATTCCTCATCATAAAATCATAAACATAAACTACAATCCTTGCCCCATAGGGTGATTATGAGAATCAACCAAAAGTAAGGCATGTGAAGTGCTTAGCACAAAGCCTGGCCATAACAGTCATCCAGCAGTAGGAGCTATGATGGCTTTTCCCTCTAAGTGGTTGTTGGGCTTTTTAAATCTCCCTTGCATATCACATGTGTGTATGGGGGTAAAATTCACCATCTAGTCCGTAGACTGCAAAGTGGCTAGACAGGATCATAACAGAAACTAAAGAAGAAATAAACATTGCAGGAAGGCTGTGGATTTTGAGGTCAATAGGGGTCACTGCTGAGTGGCCCTGGGACATCACTTCTGCATGCAGTAGCTAGAAGTGTCTTGGGTTACTGTCTGCTGGAGAGCATGTGAGTGTTTTGTGGTTGTCTGCATGACAGTTAAATTATGTCAGGCTTTGGAATTATGTGAGTGTGGAGGAAGCAGGTGTGTCCCTCCACAAGTGGTAGAATGAACTAGACGAGTCAGTCCTGTTGGCCAACACAGTAGGAAACATGCCACCCTCAGTAACTATAGAGGGGGTGACCACCACGTTTAAACCACAAGCAACCCCAGGACCCAACTATGGTGGCCAAACAATCTGGAACAATCAGACTTCAAAACTGAAAAGTGTACACACTTTTCTACCATATGCCAAGGGTAACAGGAGTTCAGAAACAAGAGGAAGTTAACTTGCACATCATTTGAAACATTCACTTTTTATGTTAACCCAAGCACATAGATATGTTATGGAATAGAATGAAAAAAAAAATCACCTTAAGTTTTAAAACACACTTCAAGGGGTACCCTCCAGCCTCAGCCCCATAGCCTAGGGGAGGTTGGTTACTGCCTCTAATTAGGGGACTTTGAAGGGAAAGTCTGAAGCACCAAAGTGGTGGAAAGAATACAGAAGTAGATATTGTGAGACCTGGGTTTACGCTGGAGGCCCTGACGCTTCCTTTGCTCTCTTGAGCAAGTTGCTTAAGTGATCAGCTTCCTCATCAGGTAAATGAGAATGTTCCTCAGAGAATCAACCTTAGACTTGATGAGGGCCTCAAAAGAAGTAATGTATGAGGAAGTGCCGGATTATTAGAGAGTGTCTACAGAATTCGGCGGCCTGGGCACGTTCACAGGCTGAAGCTCTCCCGCGATAGTTGTGAAAGGAGATTCAAAGTTGGAGGCAAGACAGACAAAGTCACGGCCCAACGTGTGAACGGCTGAGGACACACTCATTGCACAAGCATCTTGTAAATTAATCTTTAGCGGGAGAAGCTGAGGGCCAGCAAATCAGCCGACAAGAGATAAGGAGAGAACCAAGAAATGAGAAAACACAACCCAGTCACTCCTGTCACTTTCCTACCCATGGTTGACTGAAGATGGAAAATAAGAGCGAGTCATCCAGGGGTAGCGGGAGGAGGCAAGCAAATCTAGCCCCTGGTGCTTTGCTGCCTGAGGATTACCGTTAAAATGACTGTGTCTGTTCTGGAGGAACCACTGTTAGAATCTACTGAGGCTCCCTCTGGAGTGTTTCAAGTTTTGTCTATCTTAGGCACCTGTAATTCAGCATGCCTTTTCCAAAACACACTGAAAACCTGAAAATAAAACACAGAACAAATGCAACCCAATGACATCATTGTTCTGAGTGACAACCAGGGGCACACTGATCCCATAGCCCCATTAAACGGGGCTGCCACCTGCTACCGTCCTTTCACTGGCAGAATCAGTGGCACCCAGCACAGAGCACAAATATTTGTGGAAGTCTCTTACCTGCCTATTTAATAGATTAGAAAATTGTCAGCGTTTTCATCAAAACGACCGCCTTTTTTTTTTTCATTCAAAACCTCTCCTGAAATTCAATCCCACTAAGGCTTTTTAATTCATAAGAGCAGCAAGGAATTTACTTAAAGAATCATTGCAAAACTCCAAGCTCCTACCTGTGCAGCTGTGACAAGCTATTGTTTGAACCGGAGTATATTATTTAACTCGGATGACAAGCTCAGGGGGTAGAGACCCCGTCTTTCAGAATCCGCAGCTCTGAGCACGCTGGGAGCTCTCCATGAACAGCAGCAGCAAGGCGTGCTGTGGAGGGACCTACCTTAATTATTTCTTTTTCCAATTCCAGATTTTTGGCCGCAAGTGTTTATCCCTTGCTTGATTTCCAAGGGGCAGCTACCTCCCAGAAGCTCCCCGCGAAGATGGATCAACAGCTCTCTGACTTTCCCTTCCCCTCATCCCAGCGCAAGCAGGAACACCTGATCAAGCCAAAATGTGGCTTCTGAGTGAGTGCATTCAGGGTGCCTACTGGGTTTGGAAGGGAACTAAGTCCTCCAGGCCCCAGTGGGTAGAGAAAGGCGGTAAAGAGAAATGTTTTGGCTCCACACATCTACACAGCTGTCAGATGGCAAAGCTTGGACTTCCACTGTTATCACCTGCTGCGGGCCTCCGAGCTGTCTTGTCATTAACCCCGGAGACCAAGTGTGCCTAAAGCTCGACACCAAGTAATATGTAGGGGTTACTTTCAAGTCTTTCAACGGAGAGGTCGAAGGTGATGATTTTTGCCAAACTTGAACTGTTACATAATAAGGCTCTCACAAAGACAGATATTAAATGTTAAATTATACTTGTATAGCAAGACGGAGTCATTTAAGGAGCATTATGTGTTATTTATGCTTTAAAATAATTACAGCAGTAACTAAATGAAGGCATTATGCGTGTGCCCCAGTACACAGGTAGTGGGCAAGGAGGAAGAAGCAAATGACCATTCTAAGGGGCCTTGCAAGAGACCTGTTCTTTCCTTCTGGGTAATAGGGCTAATATTTGGTAAGATGTGCTCTGCGTGGCTGGGGATGGGAGTGTCTTTCCATACACTTATTAATATACCTTACAGCCAACGTCCCCTCTATGCTTACACAACAAATGTACCAACACAACACGTTTTTCCAGGTGGAGACTTCTCGCCTTCCTCTCTGACGCATTTCATATCAAAACAATGGCAACACCTGTAGCCGTTCATTTCTGCTCTCTGATTTCCGTCCAGTTATAAAGGAGGCGCTCAGCAGGCTCCCCTCTCAGGAGCCATATGCGGACTTGACGTGCCAGCAGCCTTGGAAGGAAGACGGCCACGGAGAACTGCACAATGTCTCCATAATCCCCATCAACTGAATCCTCTTGAACCGCCGCTTTATTTTCCAGTCAAAGAAATGCCCATCTCAAGAGTCAAGCTGTGGCTGCCCTGGGAACCCAGGGGAAACCTCTGCCGTTTGCCTGGGAGGGTGGTGCCTCTGAGCCGCGCGATCTAGTCAGGCAATCTGGAGCCCAGAAACTGCCTGAAGTACCCTAATACTTTCTCTTGCTCTCCCCTCTAGGGCGAGGCTTTTTACCCACAAAGCCACCTCCAGCCTGCTCAGCTTCTCCCCCCAGCTGGAGATCACAGCTCACGCTCAGCGGAGCCACAGCCCCGCCCCCTTGCACGGGGTCACGCTGAGGGTTGTGTTCCCGCAAGCCTGAGCCTCTGTTCCAGGCTAGCGCTGACCCATGTCGAACAGGCTACCAACTCCTCAGACCACATCACACGTGTTACGGGGTTGGTGGGGGGAAGATGGGGGGCACAAAGACTGGGGTGTGGCAAGTCCTTTAGGTTCTGGGGCTTCTCTGCCTAGGGCACTGTGTTTGGTAACGCCGTTGAGGGCAAGGCTCAAAGCCACACGCCCGCTAAGACCACACACCTGGGGAAGAGATTAGGGAAGGGCGGGGGAGCGGCGCGGCGAGGCTCAGACCCAAACAAGCGCCCATGTTTGGACAGAGAAGGATGGCAATGGGATGCAGCCACCAGAGTTTTGAGCCTAACTCCTACCCTCGCCACCTCCCTTCTTACACTCCCTCGGGGACCTCTGGCCGTGCTTTAGAGTAGCCCGAGGTCTCGGAGACCGTAAGACAACGGCCGTCGGGCGGCCGCCGCCGGGCTGTGTAAATCCGGGACCTGGTAAAGGTCAACCCTCTCCCTCCGGCTCTGCCTCGCCGGCGGCTCCGCAGCAGGAGCGCTCCCCGCAGCGTCACGGGGTTAGGACTTACGCAGTGGTTCTCAGCCTCGAAGTCCCAGCTGCAGGTCTTGGTGCGCGCCTGTATCTCCCTCATCCTGAAGAGGCAGAGTGCCGTGGTGGCGGGGGAGCGCCTCTCCTGGTCCCCTCCGGTGGCCGCGCTGAACACGCCCGCCCAAACGTCCAGGGCCTCCACCAGGCTGGAGGAGAGCAGCAGGCGGCGGCCGTCGGGGTGGCCGTGGCCGCAGTCGAGGGCTGCCTGGCCCTGGAACAGGACCTCGGAGCTCTTCGCGATGCGCGCCATACTGGGCCAGCCGGTGGCGGCGCCGCTCGTGTAGTTGTAGGGGTAGTAGGGGAAGTAGACGCTGCCGTTCCAGAGAAAGGCGTCCACGAAGTGCAGGCTACCCCCGCCCTCGCGCAGCTTGAGGCGTCCCGTCTCCTTCGTGGCCAGGCTGCGCCCCTCCGTGTCCTTGAGCGCGATGGCCGTTTCGCGGTCGGACGCCGCAGGGTTGCAGCGACTTGCCGTCTCGGGCTCGGGCAGCACGTAGGTGGCGGCCACCGCCAGGTACCAGCTGTTCGTGTCGCCCGCGAGGTACACCACGCCAGCCGTCGAGCCCTGCGGGTGACACGACACCACCTCGGTGCCGTTGCGCAGGGAGCTGCGGCTCAGATTACCCAGGGGTCGCACCTCGCAGGCGCCCCGGTCGAAGGTCCAGCCGGTGAGCAGCAGCCCCCCGAGGCCGGCCGCCCCCTCGCGGTAGGGCAGCAGCAGCTTGCTGAAGCTGCTCCCCGGCCGGGGCCGCGCGGGGGGCGTCAGCGAGACGGGCTCCGTGCAGTTGCCCGCTTGGTCCCGGTATAGGCGCGAGAGCCTGTGCTCCAGGCTGTAGTCCAGCTGGTCCAGGCAGCTGCCGCTCGCCACGAACACGCCGTCCTCCCGGCTCACGGCGATGGCTCCGATGGCTTGCTCCGACCGCCACACGGGCTCGTCCGCGCCCCGGCCGGGCGCCGCGAACGCCAGCAGATAGGCAAGCAAGGGCAGAGGCGCGGCGGGGCGCTGGGGGCGCGGCGGTGCCTTCCTCCGGGAGACCTCCATGGGGTTGGGGGGGCCGCCCCCGGGCAGGGCGCGCGGCGGCGACGGCGGCTCAGGCGCGCGGCGACTGAGACGCGGGCGGCGGCGGCTCCTGCGCGCGCTCGGGCTCCTGCGGCCGCCCCATCCCAGCAGCTCGCCCGGGAAGGAGAGCGGGGAGGGCGGCGCGCGGCGGGCTCGTTCCGGCAGCCTGTGCAGCAGCGGCGGCGGCGGCGGCGGCGGCAAGCCCTGCGCGCTCCGGTGCCGCTTCCTCCTCGCCCTCCTTCTCCGGAGAGTTCCTCTCTGTGCAGCGCTGGCGCTCGAGGGGAGGCGCGGAGGGGAAGGGAGGGGACGGGCGGAGGGGAGCGAGGAAAGCGGGGAGGGCTGGAGAGGTTCGGTGCGCTTGTGCGTTTCACTTTCCCATTGTGAAAGTGGGATGCAACTAGCCCCCTTCCTCATCCTCTTCCTCCTCCGCCCTCCGCCCTCCGCCTCCTAGCCGCCCGCCCTCCCTCCCTCCCTCCACGCCCATCTCCCTCCCCTCTTGATTCGGTGAGATAGGGAGGAGGGAGGTCTCGTAATTTGGGTTACTGTGTAGGTGGCCTCTTTCATCTATTCATAACAAAGCTGAGCCGCCTGCCGCTGCCGCCGCGGCCGCCACCATCGCCCTTTGGCTCGCCCGGGGCTCCCGGGGCGCGCTAACAGTGCACCGAGCTGGCTCCTGCGCCTGTCCGCCTGCGGGGCTGTTCCAACGTTCGGGTTTTGTTTACGAGAGCAGCGGGGCCGGGGGCGGGGGGATACGCAAGGCTCGGGGAACTGGGACCCAGGACCCCGAAGGGTTGCAGCTGAGGCCCGGATCTCGGGCCACTGGAAGGCTGCGAGGGCGGCTGACAGGTGTGGAGCGGCGGGAGGGAGGCCCTGGGGAGGAGCGCGGGAGACGGTGGCGAGCCGGAGGCTCAAGGGACCAAGGCGCCCCTGTGACAGGGGATGGGTTTCCCCGGGTCAGAGGAATGGGGTGGAGGAAAGGCAGGGGCCAAGATTCTGGTCTGGACAATCCCTGGGGCCAGAGCTCCCATATTTGAAAAGGTTCTCCAATCTCCCTTGGCAACGGAGTCCCAGGCTTTCAAGCCTAGCACTTTGAAAGTTCTACTCATCATCTAACCTGAATGATCATGGCTAATATTCATTGAGCACTTACTGCTTGCCGGGCCCTGCTCTAAATTCACTACGTGGATTAAGACTCGTTTAATACCCGTAACAACCCTATTAATTAGTGACTGTTATTATCACCTCCATTTAATAGGAGAATGATCACGGAAAGGTTACAGAGCTTACCGGGGTCCTACTGATGGCAAACAACGGAACTGAGATTCGAATTCCATCTAGCTCCAGGAGGGCTTACACCACCCCCTCTAGCCACAGTTCCACCTGTGATCTTAACAGTACTACCTGGAGATCATTCTTAGCAGGTGAGACAGAAAAGTTCCCCAAGTTAAATATTCCAACCTACCTCGCCAGCCCAGCCTTCTAATCTCAGAGCCAAGTACCCTTATTTCCCTAGAGGCTCTCCCTCTGTCTCCTCCTTTCCCACCTCTTTCCTTTGGACACTCTGAGGTCTCACCAACTCACCCAGGGGGCAAGTGCCAGCTGGGTTGCCCCCCAAACCACCAAGAATTTCTGCAGCACAGTGAATATCTGAATCATTGCACACCTGGGGGTAGGTTCATGATTTCTCAGAAAGGGGCCCCAGAGGATGCACAATACCTCCCAGCGTCCTGAGGCAGCTGATGGCACCACCAGCACCCTTACCGTCTAGCGGGTGATCCAGGGGGTGCAGCAGGGGGACCCCGAGGACCCTATGCACCCCTGAGAAAGGATCTCTGTCCCATCTCAGGCTATTTCCAGGCCAGAGCCCCTAGGGAGGTTAATTGGTCGCAACCCCTTTCTTCCTTCCCCTCCCAGTTTCCCAGCTCTAGGTAGAATCTGTTTGGGGGTGGGGCGGGGTGCGTGGGCTTCCTCCACATGCTCCTGAAGGAGCAGCTGTTGCAGGTTTGAAACTTCTACAGCAGGGCTCCAAGTTCTCCCCAGTGCTGAGGGATAGGGCAGGAGGAGGAGGTCTGGAAGGCTTGAGGAGAGGAGGGTGATGTGAAGCAAGGAGCAGAAGAGGAACTGGGGCTTCGGCCCTAGACGTGCAGTTAAAGACTCACATCATTCCATCAGTAGCGCTCATATTCTGAATTCAGAGTGGTCATCTTTCCATTCATCATTTCCTTGTTTGAAGTTGGATAACATTATGTTTGCCTGCCGGGAGGCAGCAAATGCTTTCCCACGAGTGTCAGGTGGCTCCTTCTGCTACAGTGAGAGCGGGTGGGGTACCCGTGAGGAGAGAGGAAGGGGAAGGCCTAGAGCTACCAGGTGGATGCGAATCAGGAGATCTTAGGCAAGGCTAATCAGATGCTCTCTGCTCCAGAATAATCAGGCCTTCCTCCCCCCATTCCCTACCCACCTGAAATGTTTTAAGAATTTCTGCACTGCCGGAAATCTCAGAAGCAGCTGCAGAAGCTCATAGAACCCTTCACAGCATAGTAGGGGATGTACGTGCCAGTATTTTGACAATGTTCCCCGTGAATGATGAAGAAACACAATGAGCTTCACTGCTGTCATGAGCCGGCTGTGGCAGTGTTGTTATGTGCTGAGAAGCAACAGTTCAATTCCATTCTGGAGATAGTTTGACTTCACTGGTAACCAAGTCATTTCTCTAAGTCCCGTAGAGTTGGTACAATCAGGAGCCGACCATCTTGGGAGCTATTTGGATTAAACATACTCTGTGGTGCGGCATTTTGATCACTACTCAATTCATTCCTGCCTCGTTTTGAAAAAGAAACAACATCTCAAAAAATCCTACCAGCAAGAAGCACAAGTGGCTTTGGTGGCTACAGCTTCCTGCCATTCTACTGGGCATAAGCCCCGCTCCTGAGAGCAGGCTTCTTTTCTCTCGCATTTAATTGTATGCAGGCTCCTATGGTGAAAGAAATCAGAATCTGTGCCTACTTTTTGGCATGAAAAATATAGAAGACTAGGAAGCATATTATTGTGTTCTTTGCTGATTCTACCCTGTTTTGTACAAACATGTTTGCCCCATTCCAATTTTCCTGTGTACTAAAGCTCCACCTTCAGGACACAAGTTCACATTTGAAAACGGTGGGAAACATGAACAACCAAAATAAATATTTAGGCATGTGGAATCCGTATGTTTTTGATCACTTTCTCTTGGACACCGCTGTCTGGCCAAGGGTGCAAATCCCATCGGTGACAACACTCCCCTCTCCAGCTGATGGAGCCCATCCTGTTGGGTGTCACGTATCGTACATTCAGAACTCCTTGTAACACAACTGGCTGAAACCCAAAAAAAGGAAGATGGTGCAGATTTATCCTCCAGACAGAGGCCTGCTACCACGGAAACAGGCAGTTCAGACTGATTCGGAGCAGTTTTTATTTGTAGCGTTCACTAGATGGGAAAGTCTTCATGATGAGAAAATATCAACTCCCTTAGGCACCAAAGGCAATCCGGGTTAACCAAACCATCCACATCCAGACTCATTTCTGCCGGACAGGACTTTATAGATCCCGTGGTTTCCTGCTGAGGCTCAGGACATTAACAACCGGTCGGCAGGCAGTTGGTCACAGTCGTAAGATGGCTATCACTGGTGCTTCAGTTTACTTTCTGACGTAAAAAATTCTGACAGTGGTCTGTAGGGATGACTGGGCCAGCAGAGATGAAAAGTCACCAAGAATATTAGTTCTGGCGGCCAATGAATTCTCTTTATACCTTATTTATGTAGCTACAACCCCCTGGGAGGCATCTGGGAAACACCACCCAGTGGGTTGAATAGTTCCAGTGCTGTCCGTCTAGGACTTAAGACAGGCCACTCCCTTCTCCACAGCTTTGCTAAGTCTATGTGGTCTTCCACATCGAGGACTTTATCAGAGCCTCTAGCCCCCTTTGTGACTGACAGGAAAAAGAAATGAGCCAGGCTCCTTTCTAGTCTGCTGATGAGTAGATGGCTGAAAGCAGATAAGATGAAGAGCCATTTAATAAGTTTGAATTGATGCTGAGAGACGAGGTGAATACACTTCAATCGACATGGAAAGTCAGTCAAAGGCACAGTTAAGATGTGGCTGAAGGAACACGGTGCCTCATCTTCCCTGCCCACCCAACATGGCCCCAGACAATTGCTGATCACCCTTAACCTCAGTGATGGTGCCCGTGCCTTTGGTTAAAGAGATGAAGGCTCAGTGGTGTTCCTTCAGTAGGTGGAATTGGGTTCACTCCCAACATTACAGTTGCCCTTTGGACATCATGTTGTCCTCATGGTCATTCACGAGCAGACATACAATTGTGCAAAGTAACAATTCTTTACTCAAGATCCAATGACTCCCTTTAAGCTAAACAAGGGCCTTCACTCAGCTTTAGGGTAGATGAACTATTGCCTATGGAAAGGATGTAAAAGGCCAGATGTTTTTAAGAGACAGTGGTGTCCAGGACATCACCCTGCCACCCTAGTACCCCCCTTCTCATGTAATATACTCAGTGTCATGAAGTTTCTCTTGATCCCTTTCTCCAAAACATTCACCAAAACCATCAGTGGTTAAGAGTCTGAGACCATTAACAGCTGAAAGCAAAATACGCTAGATCATCAGCCATCGCCGTGTTTTCTCCAGACCGACTGGAGTTCACCCTGCATGGAGCGCACAACGTCATCTGTAAATTATTACTCCGGGCCTGGGGGACCTCTGTAACTTGCTGAGCAGTCTCTTGGTCACCAGCTTGTCTCTGATTTTCACAAGGTTCAGGTCTATCCCTGCTCATGTTTTTCTTGCTGCTCTTTTGAAATACGGAGCCAAAAGGGCATCATGGACTAGACACGAAACGCCGATCCCTCTTTAATACAGTGTCTTTTCCCATGTCTCTGTTCTGCCATCACAGCTCTGAGGCTCCCCGTCAGCGTAATTCTAGGCCCTGAATCCTTTGATAACTGGCAGCTTGGCATAAACCCATTCAAAGAGAAGAGCTGCCAGAAACCAGGCTCTCATATTAATAAGAACTTGAATTCTTGAAACAAATAGCAGAAGATAAGATAAACACGCGGATAACATCACAGTCACCCATATTTCTGTTTCTTTGAGATTCTGACAGGGAGATGCTTGAGCTGACAATAAAGTCGCCGGACTTGGCTGTGAGTGGTCTGCTGCTGGCCACCAAGCTGGCGCCCCCTTCTCATTTTTATGGCCTTGCCGCTCCCTAGAAAATATTTCCACCAATGTGGACAAGAAGCAACTGGCATCAGCTCTGGGCCTGGGTTGTTGCTGTTGGGAAGCTCAGCACGTGGTGCCCGTGATGAGGGCGACCCCACTTGTCATGCGCCGTGGGGAAGGCGCTGGGAGTATGGACATCCAAACAGCCTCATGCACAGAATCCAAGCGCAAACCCAGTGGAAGGCTGAGCATTTACCTCGCCCTCTGCCCCTTCTCTAATCCTCCCTATTTGTTTGTTCTTCCCCATTTGTGCTGGATATTCTCCATTTACCTCTACAGACCCCACTCTTCTCCATCCTGCTCTATACCCACAAGTTTGACATTTCTGGACATCTCCCTCGCTTTCTGGCTGCCGGTTGGGTTCAGCCAATGCGAGGCCCCAGCAGGAAATGCAGGGGTGGGTGGCTACGGTAACATCCAGATATTTATTCTCCCAGTGATCTGTCCATTGGCCTTGGCTGTGTCCCTCTCAAAGGCCACAGATCCTCTGGGCAGCCCTATCCTACAGCCACAGCTACAGTCCCAGCCTTCTCTGGGTTATCAGCGTCCCTCACCCTACTCCTCAGGCCTGTGGGAACCAACACCTCCCCTGTTGCCAGCCCTTGGAGGTTTCTCTTCATCCCATCCATACCTCTGCCACCATCCCTTCATTAACGAACCCATTTGCCTGTGTCACCTGTTTTCTGCCAGAACCTTAACCGATGCACCAACCTCCCTCCAAGCGTGGATGGAGAAGTGACCTAGAAGGCTATTTAGATCTGTGCTTTCTGTCTGTCCACTGATAGAATGCATGAAACACTGCTAGGCACAATAGAACTCCTGGTCTTTCTTTCCAAGTGTTGGCTCCCCCAAATCTGGATTTGGAAAAACTCCATTTTTCTTCCTTTTGCACAGGCTGTCCTATGCTAGTTCAACCTGGTAATACAAACAAATGGCAACCTGACTGAGTGGGATTATATATTTTTTCCAGCTAAATCATAAAACTAAAAGCTTTACCTTAAAAGTAAACCGAGAACTCCTGGGGGCTAAGGGTTCAAGAGGTGGTGGGGGGCAGCGGTGGTTCTGATCTCTAAAACACTGCTGAACACTTGAAGTCTATTTTCAAATAAGACACGAAACTGAACATACTGCTTTTTCCTTTTTAGACATTTCTCCTTAAGTCTGAACTTCAGCAGTCCCTTCCATACAGTCTAGAAATTCCATTTTTATTCATGATTCCCAAAACAGGATTATTAAGAGACTGCCATCCTTCCTCATCTCCAGACCTCACCCCACCCCACCCCCACTAATATTTAAAGATAAATCAGATATTCTTGGTTCCTTCATGGCTCAAGGACAGGTGACCCACACAGTGTTCTATGGAGTAGAAATAGAAACCATCTTGAGTTCTAAGGCCAGTACTTTTTTTTTTTTTGCAGTACGTGGGCCTCTCACTGTTGCGGCCTCTCCCGTTGCGGAGCACAGGCTCCGGACGCGCAGGCTCAGCGGCCATGGCTCACGGGCGCAGCTGCTCCGCGGCATGTGGGATCTTCCCAGACTGGGGCGTGAACCCATGTGCCCTGCATCGGCAGACGGACTCTCAACCACTGCGCCACCAGGGAAGCCCAGGCCGGTACTTTTTTAGTGGGTACTTTATTTTTACCCTGCTATGACTTCTGTGCTTTAATCGTCTGAACCAGCCAATCTGAAACCAGACTCCCCTCCTTTATTGGACATTCTTAATGGCGATTAAATATTTACACTGTCAGAGGCCTTTTCTTTCCCCACCACAAAAGCTGCAATTTGGAACATTCAGCTTTAATTGTGAGGAGAGGCACACTTACATTCATTGTCAAAATAGTCAAAGATGCTTTTCTCAGTCTCTTTGATTGGGGGTTGGGGGTTGGGTATTGGCGATAGGATAGGTATGTGATCCCAGCAAATTGGATTTCTTGCTTACTGAGAACTGGAGACGGAGCTGTTCTGAGGCCACTTAGCAGAAGTGGGCTGAATCAAGGCCCCCTTGTGGATGCAGGACCACTGGAAGCCCACCCACTGGAACCCAGAACTCATGGACCTGAGTTCTCGCATGCCCAACCGTGGAGTAGGTGAGGTTTGCAATCCCAGCTCTCAGAATCACTTTATGTGCCCACCTCTTCCTTCCTTGGTGGTATTACCTCTAGCCACCCCAGCCCCTTGGGAAGCCCAGTATAATGACTCAGTGCTTGGGCTGCAGAGTGGGCCACCGCAAAGGGTGAGACCTGTACAAGGGCTTCCGGCCCAGGGGACAAGAGGAACTGAAATCTGGCCTGCCTTCTGCTCATCAAGCCCTGGACCCTGGCGTGGGGTTGGGTGTGCCCCAAGGAAGAGATGCCTTTTCTCTGCACAAAGACTTTATAAGGCTAGTGGTAGCCTTAGTCAGGCCTAGGTTCCAGACCCAGTGACCCTACCACCCCAAAACCATGTAGCCTTGGGCTCTCTGAGCCTCAGCCCCCTCACTGTAGCCTGGAAATAGTAGCATCTAACCTCATGGGGTTTTCAAGCATATTAAATGACAATATCATCATCATCATTATTATTACCATTACTAGATACCAGGGCTCTAATGCTATGTTAACCCAGTATTAGTCTGCTAGGGCTGCCATAACAAAGTACCACTGACTGGGTGGCTTAAACAACGGAAATCTATTTA
Source organism: Delphinus delphis (assembly GCF_949987515.2). NCBI lineage: Eukaryota > Metazoa > Chordata > Mammalia > Artiodactyla > Delphinidae > Delphinus > Delphinus delphis. The sequence continues at coordinate 76,058,714 of NC_082693.1, read as the reverse complement.
TTTCCTCACAGTTCTGGAGCCTACAAGTCTGAGATCGAGGTGTGGCAGTTGGTTTCTTCTGAGGCCTCTCTCCTTGGCTTGTAGATGGCCGTCTCCTCCCTGTGTCTTCACGTAGTCTTCTCTCTGTACCTAACAATGTCCAGATTTCCTTGTCTTATAAGGATGCCAGTCATACTGGATTAGGGTCCGCCCTGATGCCTTCATTTTACTTCTTTAAAGACCCCATATCCAAATACAGTCACATTTTGAGATACTGGGGGTTAAGACTTCAACAGATGAATTTGGGGGTGGTTTGGGTGGGAGGAACACAACTCAGCCCATAACACTCATTTCAGGTCTCATCCTTAGGAAAGAATTTTAACAGCATTTCTTGGGCATATACCCAGTACTGAGCACATTTACTTAGGTTTGACAAGTACTTAAGACTTATGCTCATCTCCTGGCTCTTACCATCATTATTGTCAAAAACAACTAGTATTTACTAAGGAACTTCCCTATATAGGGCTTTTTTGCTAAGAGCTAGGGATATATTTGGTACTATCTTCCATTTTTAGCAATGAGATATTCTTTAAACAAGCCAGGCCCTTACATGCCTCCATGCCCTTGCAAATGCTGTACTTTTCATCTAAAACATCCTTTCCCTCTTCTCCACCTTGCAAACTCCTATTCATCCTTCAAGACCCAGTTTAAAAGCCACTTTCTCCTGGAAGTCATTCTTGAAAGTGTACTAGAAGCTCTGTACTAGACTATGAGCTTTTTTTTTGTTTTGGTTTTTTTAAATGAAATTAAAATAGAAATCAAGTTCTAATTCATCTTTGTGCCCCCAGGAACTAGCACAGGGCCTGGTGTATAGTAAACGTTTGTTCATTTATTCCAAAATGGTAACGAGTATCTCTTCCTTGCCAGGCTCCCTTCTACCAGTGTACTTAAATCTGCCTGTTGCATTTGTTTAACCGAACTGATTTCTCCACTTGGTTGTGAATTCCCTCCCCCAAACTTGAATAGCATTTTGCCAGTCTATGAAAATATTTAAATCTTGCAGTTTACATTCTACACTATACATAGTTGTGTATATAGTTCTTCTATTCAACTGTAGATGTCTTGAGGTCAGGGATGGTGTCTTATTCAGTTTATTGCCATAATTCCCTTTATGCCTCAAACTTTTCCTTCATTTACTTGCTCATACCTTTAACAAATACTTCCTGAGAACCTACCATGTGCTAAGCACGTGTTCATGGCTGTGGCTGTGGCAGTGAGCCAGACCGATGGTTCCCTCCCTGTGGAGCTTCCTGGGCCTTGCACAGTGGTCAACACATATCGGTTGAATTGCATTCTACACACTGTAAACTCTAGGGTCAGGGAGTCATTCTTTGGGGAACTCACAGCCCCAGATACAACGACTTAATCTAGCTTATGTACAATACATATTTACCAGTTTGTGAATTTATTATCTCTGTAGAGGCAGAGACCAGAAAAGGAAAAAAGCAATATCCAGCCACACACACACAAAAATATTATTGACACTATGGGGGAGCAACCACTGAATTCAAGTCCAAGCGTTGTATTTGGATTATTTGTTAATTTACAGCAGCTTTCAAACTTTGTTTGAAAATGGCTCTGTGTTAAAAAGGGAAGAGTCTTATACTGTACTTATGTTAGACATGCTTAGAAGAAGTATAATAATTATCAACGGAGTGCCAATAATACTTCAAGAACTCCATTGAGCCTTAAGGTCACACTAGTGCCTAACAGGTATTTAAAATTAAGCTCTTTAAAATCGAAAGGGCACAGATTCAGCATTCTCTATTTTTTAATAAGCAAAGATTCTAACAAATAAAGACCCTCCTTTTCAGGGTGGAAACTTCTGTTTATAATACAAATTTTCATCTAAAGTTGTTAGTGGATGCCTTCTAAATCCAGTGAGAATTTAAATAGTTGCCACCCTTTAACATACCTTGAATGATATTCTCTAATTTGTTTGAAAAATATGACAATATGCCAGATCTCTGAGCCCTTACAGCATGGAGGTCACACCCACCAACAGACAAGTAAGTTTTCAAGGGTACATCATTCCATTATGCTTAGAAAAAGCCAAGTTTTGATACACCCTAGGCTTCCCCCTAGTGGTTATAAAAGGTACTTGATAAGAAAATAACATCCATATTCACTACCTGAGAGGAGGTGGTGGGTGCTGTGGATTACAAGCTTTCTTACGTCCCTTCCTAGCATCTGTTCCCCGAAGTTGGAAGTATGTCACCAATTAATAAAGATTTGACTAGCACTCCTCTTTCTGTCTGGTGTCCATAGTAATTAAGGTGTCTGCCTGCAGGCTTGCAAATGCAGCATGAAATTACAGTCAGCCTTAGAACAGAGCAATAAACTGAACATGCTTTACGATACCACCACCTGATTTCCATTAGACAATCAAATTCTCAACTGTAACTATTTTGGTCCAAATTGATATGGTGCCTTCAACCGAATCATGAAAAAGATTGGCTCTTTTCAGAGAATCTATTAATAATTATGTCGGTGGTGGTCAGCTACTTAAAAAAAAAAAAAAGCGCTTTTGTATATTGTCCAAATCAGATTTTCTGGGTGTCAGTCTTTGTTATGTCTTTTGAAAAATACCCACTACTTGCCATGTAGAACGTTTATGAATTCATTCCATACACACTTGTTGATTATAGGCATAACACTAGATATCAGAGGGGGGAAGGAGGAAACAGATATGAATAAGACACATTTCTCAGCCTCTGAAAAGCCCATCATCTACTCTGACATGTCAATTTTCTGTCTCCTTCACTGGTCCCCTTCTTCTACCTACCTCTTTAAGTGTTGATGTGTGGGCAACCATGGTAACTATATTTATCTGCCCTGAAAGCTTTACTGTCACTGTTCTTCTGGTAATAGAACCCGTCCCTGTACCCCCAGCCAGATGAGGGCACATGACCTAGGTCTGGCAAATGCTAGTGCCCCACAGCTGGTCTAAGGATAGGTCATGTGACCCAAGCAAAGCCAATCAGAGTTCTTTCCAGGGACTATTATATGAACAGTGGGAGAGAAAAAGGTCTTTTACTGGGATAGCTTAACCTGGGGCTACCAGTGACTTTGTCCTCCACCTAGTAGAAAAGTCCAGTCTGAAATAGGAGGCAACGAGGCAAACATTCAAAGAGAAGCAGAGATGAGACAGACAGACACAGACACACACACACATACACAGGTTGATTGAGGCCCACCGGGCTGAGTCCTCAGTCTTGGTCCTTTGACTTGAGCTGGTTTGGGTTGAGCCTCTCTCCCTTGCTCTGTCTCTGGTCCTCTCTTATGCCGGCTCTGTCCTCCCTCTCAATATCACCAATTGCAATGGGCTTCCACCATCACTTACCTGCTGAAGACTCTAAATCCCTACACCAGAGTGATCTCTCGAGCATTAGATCTGTATGTCTAAATGCCTAGTGGCCACCTTCCTTGAACGTTACACATGCATCTCAAACCAGCTTTCTTCTACTTTCCCCCACAAATTCCTAGTTTTAATGGATGACACCACTGTCCAGTCAGGTTCTCAATCCAAAACCTGGAAGTCATCCTGGATACGTCCCTCAATGTATCTAGCTTGTAAGTCCAAGTCTGTTGATTTTTCATCTCCTTACAACTTCTCATATCCCAGATCCCTTCTGTTCTCTCATTCCTACTCCTTAGTGCAGCCCCTCATCGCTTCACATCTGGGCCTTTGTAGGTGAGACTGGTATTCCTGCTCTCAGGCTCCTTGTCTACCCCCGCCTGTCCAGCTTTCGCATTGCTTTCTCATTTTCTTCCAAGATGGAGAGTTGATTAGGTTTCTTACCGTTAAAAACTCCTTCAAGGCCTCTGCATTGTTTTCCAGTCTTTTTATGTCACGGCCCCATCAGGCTCCACTCTGCTTGGATCCACCATCCTAGATCCACACAAGGCTACTTGCTGCCAGAAGTGATCAGCCTAAGGGTGCTGGCTTCCAGGCTCTGCCCAGCAGTCCCAAGGGCTGAGAGGGCAGGGTAGTATCTCAGCATACCATATGCCATATTTTTGGGGAAGCTCTGGCTTAGAAATTACTGCTTACACTTCTTAGCTTGACGTATAAGGTCCCCGACTGCCTGTCTTTGCAACACTCTGTTCCCGTGCCTTCATGCGCACCTGTAACTGTGCTCTGGGCTGAGCTAATTGGCGAGTAACTGTGCAGGGCCAGTAAACCTGAACTCTGAGGCATCTGTTGGCACTGGTTGATATGCCTGGGGGCTTTTGTTTTGTTCTGTTCTGCCTAAAGGAAGAGGCTGACGTTAGGCTTTTGTGGAAAGACACAAAGAAAAGTAGATGAAAACAGTATGCCTCCTGTTCCTCAGACAATCCCCTGTAGAGCGCAGGGGTAGGCAGGAGCTAGGAGGTATACTTTTTTTTTGTGGTATGCGGGCCTCTCACTGTTGTAGCCTCTCGCGTTGCGGAGCACAGGCTCCGGACGCGCAGGCTCAGCGGCCGTGGCTCACGGGCCCAGCCGCTCCGCGGCATGTGGGATCCTCCCAGACCGGGGCACGAACCCGTGTCCCCTGCATCGGCAGGTGGACTCTCAACCACTGCGTCACCAGGGAAGCCCTAGGAGGTATACTTTGACCGAAGGCCTATGACATTCAAGGCGTCCCCACCATCTTGGGGTCTAGTGATAGAGTGAAACACAAAATCAGAGAGAAGGGCTTTCTTGCTAGCTTTGCAGAGAATACTGTTTCAGTGTCAGGGGAGATACAGAGTAGCAGGGAGGAAGCCACGTTCAAATATGTTTCCTCGGGTCTTCCTAAAGTGATTGGAGAGATTGAATAAGAAAGGAGTTGAATCTAGAATTATGCAGGTCGAGGATAATCAGACAATAAAACTCAGGGGTATTAGTCATGTGACCTCATCGGCATCCACTGGGGAGACCTGTGAAAAATAGTTTACAAAAGCTATGTATATGTTATGATGTGTTTAGTTATAAGGGGGAAAAAATCTAAATACCTGTAGCACAGACAAGTAGGTGTTAATTTTTTTTCCCCACACAAGGAGTCCAGTTGCCAGGATTGGTTGCTATTCAGTGTTACTATCAAAGAGCCCCCCCGGGCTCTTATTATCTTTCTGCTGTCACAAGATAGCTGCCACAGCTGCAGATATCATAACAGTTTTCTAGACAAGAAGGAGAAAGCTAGTTTTCTCCTAGCCAGACTCTGTCTGTCTTTCTATGTACAAATGCAAGGCCCTGAGCCGACTTCCCCTTATAACTCATTGACTAGAATGTGGTTATGTGCCCACTCTGGACCAATCGCTGGCAAAGAGAAAAGGGATGACCGTGTTTGGTGCTTGGTTGGCTCATGAGCCTGGGTCTGGGGGAGGAGCTTACCTTCCTTGAGATCATCCCAGATTGGAAACTAAGGTTCTATTAGCAGGGAAGTAGGAGGGAAGGGGAGGAAATGGGTGTTGGGTAGGTAAAGAATGCTGCTCCAATACTGATGGATTTATGGTTCCTCATTCCCTATTCCCATTGGCTAAATTCCAACTCATCCTTTGGGTTCTCACTCTAGCATCTTCTCTTTTTTTTTCCCAGAGTTGACCATCCTCTCCTTGGTTTCACCAACACACCTGGTTCATAACCCTATCTTTTCTCTTATTACCTTCCATTGCAATATGTATTGGTCTGGTGTCCCTATGGCTCTAGACTCCTTGGGGGAATTAGTTATATTCGTCTTTGTCTCTAATGTCTAGCATGATGCCTGGCACATAGTAAGTGTTCAGTATTTGTGGAATAGATGTTGCATAAACAAATCCGAGATAGAAAATAATCATGTTAGCACTGGCATCTTCAAGCATGAAGGCCCAATAATATGCACAGTCGACAGCTATTCAATTCAGCCACATATATTTATGGCAGGTCTATTGTCTGCCAAGCACCAGAGGCAACCCAAGAGAAGGATAACACAGGATCTGTGAACTCAAAGAGCGTATGCACTGCAAAGATAACAGAGATGCAAAATAGCATCTGATAAGTGTCTCATTAGAGCTACAGGAGTTCAGTGGTGGGGGAGACAGAGCACACTGGGACAGGGAAGGCATGGTAATTAAAATCCACAGGTAATCCAAGAATCTTAATTTAGTCAATGCTTTCAACCTCTGCCCATTCACAACTTCTTAGTGATGTAGGAAAACTGTCAGATTTGAATGTCATTTCCCCTCGGGTGCCCTGCCTATCTGTCAGTGCACCTGTGACCTATAGTAAAAGAGCCACATGGTAAACAGCCAAAGAGGAAACCAGGGAGAAAAGGGGACCTTGGTAATTCACCGCTCAGATAGTCAGCTCTTGAACAGCTGAAGGCTGATGCAGTTTTAACCAGCGGTTTGAAGATCAAATGATTCCGTATTTCACAATTGTACTGCATTTGAGGTTTTTGTTAAGGTGTGTTATTGGGAAAGAGGTAACTAAACCAAGGGAAAGGCACAATGAAATGCACTAAATGATTCATTTTATAGGCCCCTCTCTGCATGGAAGCTCTGCTTTTGCAATGGGGCAATACTGAAATCACCTTAAGCTAGGGGAACGATGCAGAGAGTCTAAGGGGCCCTTAACATTTTGTGTGTGTGTGGGAGGGGGAAGGGCATGGACTTCTTTGACAATCTAGTGAAGTGTATTGCCTCTTCTCACAATAGTTTTAAATCTTAAAACTTTTTTTCCCAAAAATTAAAAAAATACATAGGATTACAAAGGAAGCCAACTATGTTGAAATACAGTTACAAAATAATAAAATCATGACACGGTACAGATGTGCTTTTTTAGTAACATTATAAATAACAAGATCTAGCAGCACCTCTAATATTGAATCATGATGTAAAGCAGAGATAAGTATGAATCAAGGTATTGGCAACAATTGTCATGTGATTTGAAAAGATCTGTGATCTCTCTCGTGTTGACAAAGTCACAGGTGCTGCTATTGCTATTCCAATTTGTTGCCAACAATCGTGATGGAAGGAAATGCTAAATTTCAGTTCGAGAAAATAAAGATGTCATTTTGCTTTACCATCCACGTTCACAGACCCCAGTTAAAAACTGCTGTTCTGAGGTCCCTTGAACACCTGGTGACGGAGTTAAGAGCCAGAGTCAGTGTGTGTTTTCCTGCTGTCGATGGACACAGGTCTAGAATGGCATTTCCCTCATCAAGTAATTATACTACAATTTATATTCTGCTCCTTAAAAAAATTAGGTTCTTAGGGAGATAGATTCGATAACAGGAATAGAGAAAGGGCCCTTCGAGGATGCTAGTTGGGAAAGACCTTTATTAAATTCATTCCCATTAACTCTTCTTGGAATGTGTTTCTCTTCCACTGGTGTTCTTGTGTTTTCTGCTGATTTAGTAGTTGCTGGATCCTTGACAGTCCCTTGTGGTATCCTTGCCTCATCAGATGTGGACATCTCCGACATAGGCAATGATTCAGGAAGCAGAAATTCATGCTCTTAGCCTAGAGAAGCTAGGCTTCTTTGAAAATGGATGAGCGGCAAGGCCAGGTCCCTCTGGAAGGGGAATTTTGTGTGCATTAAAATACAAATGAGGAACTCCTGTAATTTTTCATCTTTTCTTTTTTCAAATACAAAGCCGTAATCATAGTTGACCAGGCTGGTTGCCATGGGGCTGGTGCACAGTTCCCCTTTCCTGTTTATTTTAAGTCCTTACCTAAATGAGAAGAGGAGAAGAGAGTGCAAAGGGAAGTGTCCTAACACAGTTGGGAAGGGTGGATCGCTGTTTCATGGATTTGCAAAAATGAAGTTCCTTCTCCACTTAGGAATAAGCACACCAGACACCAATTCTCCTTCAACAATTACTGTTTCGTTTAGAAGGTATGTCTTCAAAGATTAGCTTCCACACCTGTAAATTTTGTTTAAAAAGGTAAAAATCTATTCGATGGTAAATCTATATCTAAACGGTAGGTAATTCAGAAAAACTAGGTGATTGGAGGGGCAATTCTCAGACAAATCAGATTTATGAGGGCAACACATTCCAAAATATGATGTTGTTACAGCTTCACGTTGGAAAGTCTTTTGACTAGTGACACACTTATTATTTTTTTTAAAAGTAGCCTGAAGTAAAGAACACATCTGCTGGGTGGTCATCTACTTGGATGTAGGACATTTTTTTCCCAGTCAGCAGTCTTCACTTGTATTGGTATTTAAATTATAAGACAAGCGGAGCGTACATCCTATCCTATTACAGCTGTTTGTGTGTGTTTCTTTCTTTTTGATTTTGAATTTCTGGATCCGGTCTTGGCAATCTCTAGGGTCTTCCTGGACAATTATTAGGTTCTCAATAAACATTTACTGAACTGAATGTAATTAAAGGAGGTGTTGCTGGCTAGACGAATCAGCAAATGGTTTGTCTGTAAAACCTGATCAGCAGTGTTAAAAGATTTTCCACCACCAGTAACTTGAAGAATAGATTTTCCAAAGGGTCTAAATGGGCAGTGAACAGATTAGAAATGAACAAAATGCAGTCCGCCAGGAACCTGACAATGCTTAATATGCCACTGTTGAATAAATTACTAGTTTTAATATTAATAGTGACCATGATTGCATACTGCCTCGTGCAGTTTCCTCCTCTGTAAAATGGAGACGTGAACAGAATGTCCATCACGGGGTTGTTACGAGGATTAAATGAGTGAATGCATGTAACACGATTAGACTAACACCTGCATATAGTGTTAGTTATTGTACGTGCCAGGAATGGTGCTCAGTGTTTCTTGTACTTTACTAGTAGAAATAACGAAGAGCCAGGATGAAGAGAAACCTGAGGAGTTGGGGAGAAAGAAGGGTAGAAACTTATATCCTAGAGGTTTTCAGTTCAGTCCTTGTATTACTGTCCTTGTTGCCTGGAACAAGTGTCACCAACTCTTCACGCGGCAGCCTCCGGGTCTCAGCATCTGCTCAGACATGCCTCCTCTCACTCATATTAGGTTCCCTCATATTATTCCCTCTTTCCCTTTAGAGCATTTAATATGGTGTGTAATTGCATGGGTCATTCTTTGTTTACCCAGCTCTGAGTATCTCTACCACGAGACTGTTCACTCCCTAAATGCAGGAATTGGTTGTGTTACCCATTATCCTCAACTCCTAGCAAAATTCTTGGCACATACTAGATGCTCGGTGAATGAATGAATGTATCAGTGTACCTGTAGTGCACAAATGGAACAAACGAATGTATCATTTATTCACACATGAATAAATGAATGGAATGAATGAATGAATGGAATAAATGACTGAATAAATAAATGAATGCTGTAGGAGGTTACCACCAGCCAGCATGGCATCCACTTGGTCTACAAGATACTTGTCTCTCAAAAGCACACCAGCACTTAGAAGAGTGACCCCCCCCCCACACACACAATTACAAAACAGACACTGTATTCTCTTACAGCTTCTTCCAGGATCCTAGGATTTGTGTCTTCCACCTCCAGAGAATTTTAAACCAGCCCTACCTCACCATATACTTCCTTATTTTGATCAGGTTTACAAAGAGAAGGGGTGGAAATGAAAGGGGAGGTTACCCTGACAGCAGCTGGGGTGTAAAGGTGGAGGGAAAGATAGAATTTGAGGGTAAAAAAACAATTCCTTTTTGAAACTTCCTGAGGAGGCAGGAAGTACATGCCGAAACCTCAAAGTTTTGGGTTATCAACAGCACCCTAAAATCCCCAAACAGGTTCAGACACCCAGAGTGAGACACAGGAATGGACTGGATGTCTTGAAGTTAAAGGCCAGATGCGGAGGAAAGGAAAAATGAAAAAGGGAATCCTAGAGCGAATATCCTTGGATTACTGGGAAACACAAACAGAACTTAGGGAAGGACGGCAAAGAGAAAGAGGAAGTGAAGTTTTCTGATCTTGCCGTGTAAACCAGAATAAAATGGTCCCACCTGGAAACTGACAGACAGGAAGCCAGGCTGCCTGGTCCACTTTTATGTAATAGCCCAGAGTGCACATGGAGCCTGCCCTGGAGGGGATGGAGGGGCTCCTGTATCTTCATCTTTTGCAAAATTATGATCCTTAATTCATTTCTTTTTCCTGCTATGCCCAATTTGTGATGCACTGAATGTGCAAAATGTAATTTACAGAAATGAAACAGATCTATTTGTCAGTGAGGTAAAATTATGAAGTTTCAAAAGAAAAGAAAGTATTGGGAACATCTTTGAGTATTTGTGTAAGTCTATAATATGTATATAGCTAGGGTTCAATAGCAGCCCGATTCTGGGTAGTGTGTGTGTGTGTGTGTGTGTGTGTGTGTGAGTGTGAGACAGAGAGAGAGAGTGTGTGTGTGTGTGTGAGTGTGAGACAGAGAGAGAGAGAGAGAGAGAGAGAGAGAGAGAGAGAGAGTGTGTGTGTGTGTGTGTGTGTGTGTGTGAGAGAGATGCTTGAAATGAAAAGTAAGGGGGGTAGTATCTTTCCTGCATTTGATTTCTCCATTTAAAACATGCCCACATCAAATGGCTGTGGGTTTATCCTGAGTATTACCTCTGAGGTTGGCGATAAACAACTTGTGTACTTCTCTCTCCTGATTCATGCCTGGAGCTTTCTAATCCCCGTGGCCTAAAGGTCTCAAAACAGATAAAACTGAAATGAATGTCTAAAATTCCTATGGGCTCTCACCAGCTATTTGGGAAATAAATATAGCTGCTTGCAGGCTAGCTTCTATTTGTCCAGAACTACCTAGCCAAAGTGGAAGCTGCCCACACAATTACACTCTAGTCAAAGTATTTTGAGCTCCACCCACTCTCTGCCCAGTTTTAGCATGGTGTGACGGAGCAAGCTGGCAGTGGGAAGCCATGTGAAAATGTCTCCAAGTGACTGAACCCCAGGCCTGTTTGCAGGTGGGGCTTGACCACTAGCTGCTAACTCCCTCCTACCATAAATACACAGATTACTTTAGAAAGTTCTTTCACACAAGCTCTCATGCTTAAAACTAATAAAAGAAGGGCAGACCTCATAGCTCTCCTTTACAGAATAGGAAACAGGATCAGGGAGGTGGTCGTGGGGGAAAATCAGAACGTGAGTGTCCTGATTCCTGGTCCATTGTTCTGTGAGTCTCAGCTCTCAGCACTGGAATCATCTAGGGAACTTAGAGAAAACCCAGATGGTTTTCAGGCTCAAGACCAGCTTCTCAAGGAATGGAACATGGAATGTGTATTTTGTAAAAAGCACTATAATTTCAGATGAACAGCCAAGGTTGCAAACCCCTTAGTTTAACACGTGCTTTATCAGAGCACCCAAGATAGTATGAAAATGAATTTAACTGAAGCATAAGGAAAGAAACCTGGTTTGTTCCATTTAGAAGTAAATTCTATTAGAGCGATACTACTGCGTTGCATATTGTATTGTGTATAAAGGCGCCCTCTGGAGTTGTGCAAAGGGCAGGATATCCTGTTGGAAGGATATTTGTTAATAAGATGCCAAAGAATACAGTAAGAATCCAAGAGGGATCAAGGTGACCCATTAGAGGCTCTGGAAGGCAGATACACACCTAGATTCCCCTAACTCCACTGGGTTTCTACAATGCCAGAGAATGAAATAATATGCAGTATATTCAAACTGGCTCCCTGCAGGTCCCAAAGCAGAGCCTCATTAAAGACACTGTCAATCTGTTGGGCTGATATGGTCTTCTCTCTTCTTCCATGCATGTTTCCTCTCTAATCACAGCGGATACAACTATTCCAATGGTGAGGAGTTAGGAGCCTGAACACCGGTTCTGGTCCCATCCCTGTCATTACCTGCTATGTGATCCTGGCAGCTGAACTGACTTTTAGTTTTCTTATCCTTGACATGGGGAGTCTAATTCTTTCTCTGCTTGCCTTATATGCAGGATGCATTGTGATGGCATATTTATACAAAGATACCAGTATTAGGCATTATTACTATTACTATGAATAACATCTTTGGATTCCTTAGTGCCAAGTGGGGCGTGTTCATTCTATGAGTCCCATATGTCATTAATATTCCATTTGTTAGAGGCCTAACCTCTTGCCTGTCTCTGTTGTGAGAATGTTTATGAAGCACTGGGTCTCTTTCCTTTAACCACCCAAGCCAGAGCACTCCAGAGAGTTGAAGAGAGAAGACAGAGCTAGGTGACTCAGGTCACAACAAGAGATTGGGAGACAGAGTCTGGTGGCAGATCAAACTGATTCAGGATTGAGAGAAGGTCCTGAGGGATGGGGACAGTGGCCAGGCTCTGGGCTTGGTCCCCAGTACAGTAGCCATTGGCTACATGTGGCTATTCGATTTAAATTAATTACAATGAAATAAAACTTAAAGTTCAGTTCCTCAGTCACACTAGTCACATTTCTAATGCTTGATCGCCTCGTGTGAGAGTGACTACCATATTGGACAGCGCTGATGGAGAACCTGTTCATCATGGTGGAAATTTCTGTTAGACGGTGATGCTAGACCTTCTGAGGGGTGGACTGAGGTTAATCTTTCCCATAGTGTGGCCAGATTTCAGTTAGAGAACAGCATTCTAACGTTGGTGCACTGGGAGGCCTGGGCAAGCTGGGATAAGTCACTGTTATTTCTGGCCTGTGCCACCCCCTCTCTGATTCAGCCTGGAGATGGACTGAGAAGCACTGATGTGGGCCCCTCACTGGGTAAAGCTGGAGCATGGAAGCCCTGGAAGGGACTTTCTGGTCTCAACAAGGACAGCATGGACCTTCCTTGAACCCTTGGGAAGAGCCAGGGGCAAATGGAAAACCTTTGAAGACCAAATTATGATCACAGAAAGCTTTCCTTCACATACCAGCACTCGAAAGACACCAGCCAACCTCTGCCAGGTGCTGTCACATCTCTGAGCCTTTCAGGACCCACACAGTAGGGCTGGGTGGAAAGAGAAGCCCGAGAAAAATCAAAGAAGGTCATCTGGGCAGGGCCCTGGAGCCTGCATCGTCCCACCCCTTCTTGGGAACCGACATTAGATCTTCTTTAGACGGTAACAGCGGCCACTGAAGAAGCCGAGATGGTGAGAATTCTCTCTTACCCCTAGACCTCACGCCCTGGCTGAACCGAAGGCAAAGTTCAAGCCAAGTTCTACCACACTTCGACTTTCAGACCAAAATTCTTCAGCCACACAGGCCTAAAGCCTTGATGAAGTAATCGTGAGGTTCCAGCTCTCTGTCCCTTTTGGTTACTGAGGCCGGATGCTGTGCCCCCGGCAGGCATCATGCCATCAGAAATGCCCGACGCCAATGGTCAGAAGCTGATTAGGGATCAAGCCTCAGGTGCTGTCCCAGTGGTGAGGGTTTTAGGGCTTGGCTGGATTCTTATTCCCTATTCATTCCAGGTGTGTGTGGGTGGGGAGTGGGGAGGTGGAGGGGGGCTGTCTTTGAACCATTTAAACCTAATCAGATGTCTTTGATGAGAATTATTTCTCACATGAATCATGCAAATTAACAAGTCCCTAATTTCAGCAGTAGAAAACAAATGCTGATATTCAACATGCAAACAATGCGCAAATCATTGATTGTTGATTGACGTACCGATCGCAGAGAAACTTCTAGCTGCCTCTGAAGTTGGCTGTCTCTGATGCAACGCTAGCTGACCTCCCTCAGACTATGCATTCCTGGTAGTGACCACCTGACAGATGCATCATATCACCCTGATTATTCCGAAGTACTTAAAAATAAACAAGAAACATGTTCCATTGCTACAAATAAACAAGAAACATGTTCCAATGGAAGCATGTGTAACGTGCTTCCATTGCTATTGGAAAACTTAGGTAGAGGAAATTCAATTGACTTTAAGTCACACAAAGAAATAGAACTGAAGAGATCCCAGCTGTTCTGAACCTTGGATCCATTCCCCCCAATCCCTAACCCAGCCTGTGTTCCCTCAAACATGGTGTGTGTGTGTGTGTGTGTGTGTGTGTGTGTGTGTGTGTGTGTGTGTGTGTGTGTGTGTGTGTGTGTGTGTGTGTGTGTGTGTGTCTGTCTCACATACCCGTGGTCATCCTCTCATGATAGCCCCCACCAGCTTCCTCTGGCTCCCATTCTTCTGGTCATAAGTTCAAAACGCTAATTTGCCTCTAACTCTTTGGGAGACTGATTCTTGTAGACTGAATCTAGAATAAGTCAATTCTTTGTTCTCTGGAAGACTCCTACTTATTTAAACAATTGTCATATGACGTTTGCTTAATTTAACCTTATATTTATTTAAACTCATCATATAATGTTAGTTTAACTTAATCTTAAATTCCAAATCCACTAGGGATAGGAAGCTCCTTGAAGGGCAAGGACACTATCTTAATTTTTGGTATTTTCAATGTTCAAGGTAATGCCTGACACTTACATGACAGCAATAAAGCACTGCTGGATAGAAGAAATATGACTAATAGTATTGTATCTAGGGCACAGAGTTAAAGCTTATCCTGGTGATAGTTCATAGCATGGAAGATTATTACTCATATAATAGGTAACATTTTTATAACCTTTACTGTGAGCCAGACTTTTTTCTAAGTACTTTATATATATTCATGCATAAATCTTTATAAAAATCCTAGGCAATAGATACTATTATCCCCTTTTACAGATGAGGAAACTGAGGTGCCGGAGTGTTAAATAATTTGCCCAAGATCACATAGCCAGGAAATGAGAGAATCAGGATTTGAACTCAGACCCTCTGGCTCCAAATCATGTGTCCTTTCTCTTATGATGTAACAACTAGGAGGAAAATTAAATTTTTACTTCTGCCCCACATCCTATACCAAAGTAACATATAAAGTGGTTTCAAATGAGCTTCTGCGAGTCAAATGGCTAAGAGATAATAAATAATCAGCCTAGAAACTGTCAGGGAATTTGGGCCACCACTCAGGCAAGTATAGCCATGGGAACCAGTGGAAGAAGATGGAAGTTTGACTCTCATATCCATTTCCTGGAGATGCATTTATGAGTGCACGTATATGGGTGGGACGGACTGCTAGGGGAGAAAGAGAAAGTTGAGAAGCAGGGGAAGAGGAAACTTACAGAAGAGGAACCCTCTTTCTACCCTTGCTCTTCGGGCAGCCCCGGTCACACAAGTGAACCTATAGTGCCTTGCATCAGAGAGTAGCGGCACCCAGGGCCTGTGGTCACCTGATTATTGCCGTGCAGGGATGGAGACCCAGCATGCTAGACCTTCCAGTTTTTTTGTGTTTTTTTTTTGCTGTACGTGGGCCTCTCACTTGTTGTGGCCTCTCCCGTTACGGAGCACAGGCTCCGGACGCGCAGGCTCAGCGGCCATGGCTCACGGGCCCAGCCGCTCCGCGGCATGTGGGGTCTTCCCAGACCGGGGCACGAACCCGCGTCCCCTGCATCGGCAGGCGGACTCTCAACCACCGCGCCACCAGGAAAGCCCGACATTCCAGTTTTTAAAGAGAACAGGAAACCTGAATTTTATGTGAGATGCCCTGAGTTTTAAAACAATACACTCCTCCCTGCTTGAGACACACTCTACCAGCTTGAGAACTCAGATCTTAGACTTCAGGATGTCCCGGGATTCATAATTGTAAAGACTCACTTAGGATCCAAAAGGAAATGCAAATGTCTGTATCTAAGTTACTGCAACGAACCATGGGCTTTTCTGGCCGTTCCCCAGGAACCGCCTTGGATGTGCAGAAGAATTCCCACTCATGTTTTCCAACCGTCATACACGCATGCACCACTTTACAGTTTTTAGCACGTTTGTATACCACTCGTATCATGATGTATTTAATACTTTTCTCTTTATTGGCTCTATATTAACGCGCTTTTTAAAACGGAGGCTGCCACAGCCTATAATAAAATCACGGATTTGATGTGCTAGACACAGTGTTTCCTAAGTACGTTAAAAATAAACAACTAGTAGAATTAATATTGCTCATTCTGCCTACAACTTCAAATCATTCTCTCGTGATACACTTTTCATTATTAGAAAGCACTAACATTCTGAAACAGACTGTTTCAGACAAGGCTAAGACGGACTGTCGGGGAAGCAGAAAGAGACATGTTGGTGCTGGGCTGGGAGGGGAGGAAGGGGAGGCAGAGTAGAGAGGAGAAATTCTCTTGCACTTGATAAGAAACGTGGGAGCTGGATGTTTCGCTGTTAAAAAACTCCCCGCCCCTTCCATTGGTTTAGAAAAAAAATCTCTGCCTATCTCCCATATTTCATTTGCCTGTTATCTCCCTCCTACTAAAAACAATTTGCATGAAAACAATCAGACTCTTTGTTCACAGGAGGCCTCGGGCTCCTGCTGCTTTCTTGCTCACGCTGGCTGGCGCTTTTTCTGTGGTTTAATCCGAAGCCCCTGTTTTGGGTACGAAGCAGCAGGTAGCGGAGCCAGGCTTCAGACCCGGGGTGCTGGAGGAGGTGGCATTTTCAGTTAGAATGCTTGAGGGCTGAGTCCAGGGGAAGAAACTCCTTGGAAGTGGACCCACAGGAGGGCTGGGATGAAGTGACTGTGAACGAGCGGGGCCGGCGGGGGTGGGGGGTGGGACTAGCTTCTATAAAGTGAACGGTACAAAGAGTGTTCCACTCCAGAGTAATAGACGCGGACAAGAAGGAGCCCTTGTTCCCAGCACCTTGCCTCGGGTGTAAATGACACACAGACTTTCCTCAAGGTTCAGTCCTTGGCACCCTTAGCAGGTAACGTCACGAAGCTGCTGGTTGGAGCTCCCCTCCTGACACGGGCAGAGAAGGCGTCCTTGTCTTCCTGGAGTGATGATGGCTGCTCCGTTCTTCCATCTTGTTTTAGAAAACTTTCTTAAAAATTTATAAAAGCAGTTCCTCAGGATGGAGACCATGCTCGTGTTCTCAGTCAGAACTCAGCAGTTCTCAGACTCCAGGGGTGGGGAGAGTGTCGGGAAGGTGAAAGCAGACCAGGATCAAAGGGGCAGAGAAGCCCCAGCACCCGTCCGCAAACTGTGCTCTCGTCTCGGGCCGCATCTTCTTCTAGTTCCTGTAACGAGGCCCTGCCCCTCCCGCGGCAGGCCCTTTGCACACGCTACCGCCTAGCCACCCCTAACCCACATCCACTGCCGTATGGGCCCTTGTCTCACATCCTTTACTGCCTTCCCCGACTCGGCTACTTCCCTCTGTTATACACTCTCACAATCGATGCTCTTCTTTGTACATTTTCTAGTCATTTCTGTAATCTACGGTCACTGCAAGCCTCGCAGGTTATAAAAATATGTTGAATGAACGAGTGGGTGAAGGGATGGGGCTGAAAGATGGTTCTCTTCTTTGTGAAGATATGACAGATGCGAGCACATAGAGACATGGATGAGAACACACAGGTAGAGGTTCTCTTGCAGCTGCCCCTGTGCCCAAGGAGAAGCATTTTCTTGGCAGGCTTCTGAGTACAGAGCAAGGCTGGCTTGGCCCACACAGGGCAGGGCCAGGAATGAAACCGCATGAGCTTGGCATCAGTAGCTCCGGCACTACTCCTCTGACACGGAGCAACAATGAAAAGGAAGGAAGGTGGTGGGCACCGCTTCCTGCGCCCCCCAATTTTCTTACTATCCAGGGAGAAGCAGGGATGGGGTGTCTTTGGAAGGGTCTCCGTGCCTAGCAAGCAGCCAGAGGTAGCCAGGAGGAGAGGAAGGAGGTCTGCTGCTGCTGCAGATGAAATGACTGAGAATTCAGGGACCTGTCTGGTGGCAAGACCGTCAGCCGTGGAAGAATCCATTTCCGATAGCTCCTTGTTATACATTATTCATGAAAACAGGAAGACAGAGCCGATAATATCAGAATGATGCCGCTGTCCAGCAGATCTAATGACTGTAGCTTGAGGGCATTTTAACTAGCATGGAAAAAAAAAGATTTTTGCCAGTGTGAGGTCTGGGAAGCTTAGAAAGGTCACGCAAACTTGAAGAGCTGGTGTGAGTTTTGTAATATTTGGAAAAAGGCGTGGCCTTCTACCAGCGTCATCCGTTTCTTTGTGGTGACTGCCCGCCCCACCCCAGGCAATTTCTTTGTTTCTAACAGAGAAATTAATGCTGCTCTAGTTAAATAGCCCTAGGTTTTCAAATCAGTTTCTATTTTCATATCTGTCAGTCAAAAGGCAGGGACAAGCACTAGGACTTTGTGGAGGGCTTCGCCAGATTTCAACATAAATTATCCGTTTCTAATCTTCTCCAGCCTCCGGGGCGAGGGCTTTTTAAACAGTGAGAGTATTCTGCTATTGCTGAAATCTGATTTCTCCTCCCATTTTTGATTCATTACAACTGCAAGATTCACTCCAACCTAAACCCCCCTCCACCTTGCTGTCAAATAAGCCAGGAGGTTAGTTTGTTGTAAGAGGAGAGAGAAAATGGGAGGGCAGGTCATTTCAGTCTTCCCGGGGCTGGTGGTGCCGAGAGGGAGAGGGTGCCTCACTGCGCTTCTCGATTTGCCTGTTACTTTCTGTCCTTTGTGTAGAATGTTCTGGCTTCTTGAACATCGGTTGATGCATTTAATTACATTCATTCATTTATCCCGCAAACAGTTATTGAGGGTGGATGAATTGTCACGTGTACTTGCAAACTATTTGCAAACTAAAAAATGAACCAAGCTTTGGTGCCGGTCCCCACGCAGCGTACCATCTCTGCAGGCAGATGGACGTGTGATCGAACTGCTGCATAGAATAGTGTTTCTCCAGGTGTGCTGGGAGTGGAAATGATTGTGGAAGGTCTTCAGATGATCAGGTTTTATTTCAATAATTACGTATTTTATTTTCTTGTGTATTATATAACATAACTAGCCTTTCCAACCTGCAACTTCAGACACTTGCTCAGGAGGCTGGTGAATTTGTTCTTCCCTTTTATTTATTTTTTTAAACATCTTTTTTGGAGTATAATTGCTTTACAATGGTGTGTTAGTTGCTGCTGTATAACAAAGTGAATCAGCTATACATATACATATATCCCCATATCCACTCCCTCTCGTGTCTCCCTCCCACCCTCCCGATCCCATCCCTCTAGGTGGTCACAGAGCACCAAGCTGATCTCCCTGTGCTATGCGCCTGCTTCCCACTAGCTATCTATTTCACATTTGGTAGTGTATATATGTCCATGCCACTCTCTCACTTCGTCCCAGCTTACCCTTCCCCCTCCCCGTGTCCTCAAGTCCATTCTCTACGTCTGCATCTTTATTCCTGTCCTGCCCCTACGTTCTTCAGAATCATGATTTTTGGACTCCATATATGTGTTGAGGCTGGTGAATTTGATTTAAAGAAAATATTAATGATAGACCAAGTGCTATTAGGATATGGCAAAATCACAAAGTTGGATGATGATGATGATAATAATAATACCCAATACTTAAAAGTGCTTAGTATGGGCCAGGTACTTCTGGTGTTTCACAGTTTTTTTGTTTTTTTGGTATAATCTCCTCTACTGATTCTTGGAGAAACACTGCAATAATTTGAATGAATGAATGAAATTGAATGCACCAATGGATATTCAAGAAGACGGAACATTCTACAGGAAGGACAGAAAAATAACAGGCTCACCCTCTCGCTGGCTGCTCTCTTTCCTGCTCCCCACAAGGGGTGAGACAGCCTAGCACTCTCCCTGCGGCCGTCTGGATGTCACGCCGCAGACCCACTCTCCCCACAGCCAGGTCCCAGGACTGGATGGGTGGGTGGGCAGCTGGTGTGGGAGGGGGAGGGTGGATGCAGGAAGTCCAGTTTCAGCCTGGGTACCATCTTATTCAGCAATCAAGCTGTATTGATAACAAGCCAGTTCCTACATTTCAATCTCCATCTGGTTCCTGGTCTGGTTTGGTTAAGAATCTGGAAGGGAGGAGGCATGTGATTAATTCACAATAACAGTCATTCACCTTCATCACAACCTCATGCATCTCTATCATCCTCATTTGAATAGGGAAACAGGCTCGAAGAGCTCAGAGAATTTGCTGGAGGTCACAGCTAGTGAATGGCGAAAGCCAGGATTCAAACTGATGTCTTCTCTCACCTCTTTAAAAAAGTTCCTGTTTCAGGTAGCTAAGCTGGTCTTCTTCAAAAATCTCTAACATGGTAGTATAACTGTTAGAAATCACAAAGTTTAAAGAAATATTCTCCCGGCATAATTTTTAAAAAAATTATATTTATTTACTTTTGGCTGTGTTGGGTCTTCGTTGCTGCCCGCGGGCTTTCTCTAGTTGCAGCGAGAAGGGGCTACTCTTCGTTGCGGTGCGCAGGCTTCTCATTGCGGTGGCTTCTCTTGTTGCGGAGCATGGGCTCTAGGCGCACGGGCTTCAGTAGTTGTGGCTTGTGGGCTCTAGAGCGCGGGCTCAGTAGTTGTGGCGCACGGGCTTAGTTGCTCCGTGGCATGTGGGATCTTCCCGGACCAGGGCTCGAATCCGTGTCCCCTGCATTGGCAGGCAATTCTTAACCACTGTGCCACCAGGGAAGTCCCTCTCTGCGTAATTTTTGATATGCAAAATGAAATAATCATATGAATGATTAAATTATGACAGAGGAGTAGCTGCCTATTTGAATAGACTTAAACATTTCTTGAACTCAGTATTAACACTGGCCAATTTATCCCCTTCATTCTTCTCTGAATTCCAATGAATTTTTCATCAGCTTATTAATTATCACAAATCTTGAATTGCGCTTTGTAATTAAGGTCTATGTGTTCCTCCAGATCTTATATTTGAGTTAAATGTTCACTTTTCAAAGAGAAAAATTGGAATTTGACGACTGCCTTCCTTTCTGGCAATAGAATATACATGCTGCCTGTCAAAAAAGATTGAGTGAGTGCCTGAGTTTTTAAGATAGGGAGTGATAGATTATTCAGCATGAAATTGCAGACTTATTTGCCCAATATCATAATCAACTACTGACAGCAGCTTTTTCCCCCCACAGAAACCCATTTGTGAAATGCACCTGGTAGTCTAGCCGCTGAACCTTAACTCGAATGCCATGACTTGTCATTACTCTTTGTAACTTCTCTTTAGTCCATGTCTTGCTTTGTAATAATTTCAGAGTCACCAAAAGAAGTGAAGTTATGTAGTATGGGTACATTTTCCCATAGTATTATTACTATTAATAATAATAATAGTTCTCACCACGTGCTCTTGGGAAACAATTCTCCATGGATCTCTTGTATTTCTGCGTATCTCCTAAGCAGGGGCACTGACTCCCTTTGTTCTGACATATCTTTTCAAAGATATTTGTTAGTGAACAGCCTTGGGAGTTAGAGGTTGTGTCTCCTTCTGGAGCAAAGAGCAGGCATGGTTCCTGCCTGTTACAAAATATCTGGGTTCCCTAAGCCCAGGGTTCCACTCCTGTAATGCATCCCACCATATGTGCAGTTACCGTCTTTGCATTCCTCTGTGGGAATCAAAGTCAGGGAACTGGCACAAGAGCTGACGCTCTGTCTATTGCTATTGTTGTTAAGTAATAAAGTCCTTCATTCTTTGCCTCTGTCCAGGAGTCCTGTGTCATCAGTCAGCATTTACAAAAGAGTAGCAGGCAATTCTGTTAGCTTACGAGTAGGGTAAATCCTCACGGCTTTCATAGTTCTTGGCATATACCAGGAACTGTTTTTAAAAAATCAGTATACAAATATTTATATATAACATATATTTGTTAACATCCTCATGAGGTAGGTATTGCTATTATCCTCATTTTACAGATGAGGAAGCTGAGACACAGAGACATCATCCAGGTAGGCAGTGGATCTAGTGTTTGAACAAGGCAGGGGTTCTCGTATCTGCTCTCTGCGTCCTTGCTCTCCTCTCTTGAGTGGGGGACCCTAGGGCTTGCCTTAGCTACTGAATTTCACTCTGAAAATGAAGTGCTGCTTGGTACCTGTCCAAGAGAAGACCGACTGGATGTTGGTGTTCATGCTACTCCTTCTAAAAAATTCCAGGGAGTTGCTGTGTATTCAATGCACGAACATCTATAGAGCACGAGTGTGTGCCGTTCCAGGATTCCCAGGAGAAGGAGAAGAGAAAAGAAACCCCTCTGGCTGCTGCCTGTGGTGCCGTCCATGCCTTTTGTACCCAGGGTGCTGGGTGTGGGGATTTAGCCAGGCTGGGGACGGGGGTGAGGATCCTCGTTCCCTCTCCTAGTTTCCACCAGACAATGCATTTAGGATGTCCTGCCCGGAGGCCGCCTTCCTCCCTCTGCCCTGGTCCACTCTTCACAGGGCAGCCGCTCCTTACCTTCTGCTTTCCAACAATACAGTAAATTATTATTACTAATAATAGTAAAACTATTACTATTATTATTAATAGTAAAAAAAAACCCAATGATAACACTGTCATTCAACAAATACATGTCACGTGCTTACTTTGTAGCCGGTGCTATGATGGGCACTTGGGATATACAGTGAACTAAACTAAATCCTTGCCCTCTGGGAGCTGACTCAGCTGAGGAGACGATGAGCAAACAGACAAATATAAAATAATACCAGGTGTGGAGAAGTTTGAGGAAGAAAAGCAAAGTAAAGAGAGGGTACAGAGAGTGACAGCAGGGGGTGCTATTTAAATGGCAGCGGGAGGGCCCTCTGAAGAGGTGACATTTGAGCCAAGAGCTTAGAGAAGGGATCACTCCTTCCTGCCCGACAGATATTTGCTGAGTGCCAACTAGATGCTGGGCACTGCTGTAGGCTCTGGGGATACTGCAGTGAACAGAAGATGCGCGTCCCTTTGAGGAGAGACCGATGAAAAAAACCTGGAGCGTGGCGATGGCGGAAAGCACTCTGGTGCAAAATATAGCAGGGGAGGGGGGAGGGGCATGGACAAGGGTGTTGCGAGCCAAACTGGGGAGATCAAGGAAGGTGTCGCTGAGAAGGTGACATCTGAGCAAAGTCCTGAAGGAGGGGAGGGAGTGAACCAGGGGGATGACCTGGGGGACAAGAGTGTTGCAGGGAGAAGGAACAGTGAGGGCAAAGGCTCTGACGTGCTTGGTGAACGGTACCCAGACCTACGTGGCTGGAGCAGAGAGAACTGACCAGAGACAGTAGGATCCGGTCAGAGTTAAGGACACTGGCTTTCACTCTGTGTGGGATGGGAAGCGATCAGAGGGTCCTGAACAGACGGCCATTCTCTGACTTATGAAATGACAACTGTTAGAATCCTCAGGACAGCTGCCGTTTATTAGCACTGCTGTGCCAGTCACCACGGGTGCCAGCAGGGAACTCTTGCAGCAACGCTCCAAGGTAAGTGGTACCCTTGTTCCCACAGTACCGCTGAGCTACTCGAGGCAAAGCATAATCGAGGCACTTTCCCCCAAATCGCACAGTTACTCCCCACAGGATTCTTTTTCTCTTAGCCCAGCTGGGCCCTTGACGCAGCTCAGCCATCCTCGGGCCTGTTGATTCTCATCTTTTCCATGTCTCGTTCTCCAAAGAGTCAAGGATGTCTCCACCTCACTCCTCTTTCTGCCTCGTGGGTCCCACTCATAAATGTATCTGCATCCTCGACCTTGGCATCTAGGCACCCCTTCTTTCTTCGAGACCCTCCCCTGCCCGCTTCCCTGCACAGTCTGGCAGGCACAGGCCCAGCTGCAGCCACGTATGTGGGTTCTGTGTCGGGTTCACAGCGTGGAATGCGAGGGGAAGGGCTGCGAGCCCTCTAGGTCCTATCCTCTCCTTTTCTTCACAGCCACGTTTCTGAAGCACAGTACCCCCTGCCTCGCTTCCCATGGGTCTGGCCTCCTCCCTCCTCACCCCACTGAAGTGGGCCTCACTGATCCTGCCCTGGAGCTGCTAGTAGCTGGGGCTCAGGGACGCATTCACACTTTCTCCATCTGGACTGCTCCAAGGTGGGGACACTGGGGACAGCCACCTTCTCGGACCCCTCCCCACAGAGCACCCTGTCAGCCTTTCTGATGGCCCTGTCTCGGGATCCTAGACCCCTGCCCCCAACACCGGTACACTGTAAGGTCTGTTCTTGACCATCTTCTCATTCTGTGGGCATCAGCCCATGGTTCCTGTACTCATGGACATTCCAAATTGCATTTCCAGCCCCATCTTATCTCCTCCATTTTAGACTCTCCAACTGTCTACCTGCCTTTCCACCTGGATGCCCCACGGATGCCTGGACTCTTGTGACACCATCTGAGTCAACATAACCGCCTCCACCTACCTTCTCATCCTCTGCCCTCCCTCTTCCTCGCCATCCCTTCCGATCCGTTTTCCAGCCCCGTTGATTCTACCCACCTCAAAGTCTGCCGCCCCCCCCCTTCCCATTCTCACCGCCAATGCCCTGGCTGCTTCCGTCCGTCACTCACTCTCCCCTAGATTATTACAATGGCCTGGTTACAAGTCTTCTTATCTCCTGCTCAGTGATTCTCAGAAAGATCACCTGGGATGCTTCTTGAAAGTGCAGATTCTCAGTCCCCAGCCCCAGAGAGTCTAGTTCAGCCTGGACTCAGGATTCAGGCGTCTGCATGTTTAATAAGCCCCCCTGGGTGATCGCAATATGGGTGTCCCCAATGACTCTGTAAGAAACGACATCACTTAGCCTCTTCTTGTTCTCATCCATTCTCCACATGATTAATTACTGCAACTATTACTACCCAACATTTCCTAAACACTCACCATATCTGAAGACTGTGTTGAATCCTCCATGTGCATTTGTCCCACTAAACAACTCTTTATTTTAACTACTATCATTAGCCCCATTTTACCTTTAAGAAGACTGAGGCGCAGAGAGCTAAGTTAACTAGCCCGAGGGCACAGTCTCTCTGTGACAAAGCCAGGTTCTTGATATTACATTTCACCACCTCCTTTGCTCCCCATGGTCCGGCTGTACCGAATGACTTCAGTTCTCCAAGTACACCTTGTTGCTCTATGCCTCTGAACCTTTGTCCAGGCAGTCGCTCTCTTTCTAATGACCATCTGTATTCGTTTTCTATGGCTGTGTAACAAATTACCACAAAGTCAGCAGCTGGGCACAGTGTGGCTGGTTCTCTGTTTAGGTTCCCACAAAGCTACAGGCAAGGTGTTAGCCAGGGCTGTGTTCTCACATGGAGCTCAGGGCTCTTTTCCAAGCTCACTGGTTGTTGGTAGAATTTAATTTCTCCTCTTTCCTTGCTGGCTGTCAGCCAGGGGTTGCTCTCAGCTCCTAAAGGCTGCCCAGTTTCCTTGCCACTGGCCCCCTTCATCTCTAAAGCTAGCAAAGGAGAATCTTGCCCGTGATAAATCCTTTCCATGCTTCAAATCTCTTTTGCCAGGAAAAGCCTACTTGCTTTTCAAGGCTCACCTGATTAGGTCAGGTCCACCAAGGATAATTTCCAGATTTTAAGATCAGTTGATGTGGGACCTTAATTGCATCTGCAAAATCTCTTACCACAGCACCTAAATTGGTATTTGATTGAATAACTGGGGGAATGTGGGGGTGGGGCTCAGGGGGAGCTGAGAACTTTGGGGGCCATCTTAGAATTCTGCCTACCATACCACCTAATCTTCAAAATTTAGCTCAAGGATTTCTGCCTTCCTCAATGCCTCTAGGCACTTAGGTCCACCTCTGATTCCCCCACAGCATCCAACACACTTAAAATTTGTCCACTGTTCTAACCTCTCCATTTCCCCCCAGCTGGGCTGTGAATTTCTTGAGGGCCGGAACTAAGCCCTGGTCATCTTTGTATCCCCAGCATCTACAACAGCATCCAGCTCAATACATGCTGTATTTGCCGCCTGAGAGTGAGCCAGCTGCCCAAGCCAGGTCTCCAGGTAAGAAGAGCATTTTAATTAGAGTTGCCTAAGTTGCACGAAAAGTGCTGTTGATGGGGGCCAGAAAACGGGAAACATCAATGGTACCCGATGCTCCCAAGGCTTTTAGCGATCAGTGGGCAAGTGCCGCCTCGGAAATCCCGCGGAGAACCAGCCACTAGGTGTCACTCCCGATTCAGTAAAGAGAGCCCCGGATCTTGGAAAGCAGTTTAGGCTTTTCTAGTGAAGGGAGCTGGTTAGATGACCCCCACCCATTGTTTTCTTCTGGTTCACACTCCAAGGCATCCCCTGTTCCTCAACTCCCTCCACTGACACAGTCTGGGTCTTAAAAAAGGACAACAGAATCGAGAACTTCTAGGGTTAGGGCCACCTGACCATCTAATTCAGTCTCCAGATTTTGCAACCAGAGCGGAGGGCGGGGAACAGAGCCGGCTTCGGCGCCCACGTGGGTGCGAGCGCCCCTCCCAGCTTTGGGCTGCTGCTAGGAGGCACAGGTGGGCCCCGCCTCCTGGCCTAGAGGGTGTCCCGGCTGGTCCCGGGGCCTGCACCGCAGTGTGCCCCCAGGACCAGTTCCAGGGGCTTGGGGCGTTCTTAGCCTCTTTTCCGGCACGGAAAAGGCACCTGCTTCTGCGCCCCAGACCCCAGAAAGGGGAAGATGACGCGGTCACAAGAGGGTCCTAAGGGCCCGATAAGACCTGCCATTTCTGATCGTCTCAAGCAGTCTCTTTTTTCTTTGCACTTTAAAGATGAGAAGCGGGGGGAGCACTCCGGCTTCCCGGGACCTGGGCCGTCAGTACCTGCAATTAACCGCAGTCAGTCCCCCTTGAGCCTGGAAAAGTTCGGGGCTGTAAGGGCGAGGGTCGGAAAACACTTGTGAAGAACACTTCCTGGGCGAGAGTTTGAGACGCTTTTTCTTCCCCTCCACTTTTCCCCCTGGAATAAGTTAATATTTACTCTCGAGAGGTTCGGGACAGACAGGACGGACACAACGCCTGTGCGGACGCATTTTCCTTCACCCCCGGCAGAGGGCGCACCCCCTCCGCGCCCCCTCCCCGCCGGGCAAACCCACTCCCCGGTCACCCGCCCCAGGCCCGACTTGGTCCAGGCTGGACCTCCAACCCCAGGTGCCTGCAGCCCTAACCTGGGGATAATTTCAAAGTCACTTCCGTCAGACCTTGCTTATAGCCTTTGAATATCTTGTTTCCTTTGCTCCCAGCAGACTTACTGTTCATCTTGTGAACATTAAGTGAATATTAAAATTCCTTTGCACTTCCTACAGCGCTGGGTAATCGAGAGCTTACCTGACTGGATGGAAATGGAGCTAAGGAAGCTGGCTCAGGGTCCAGACTTCTGCTAGGGCTCATCCACAGAGTGAAAAATCTTTTCTATCAATACAATACTTTCCTTTAAAATTTGCAAAGGAGATTTCCCATGTAAACCTTTTGTTTGTTAAGCTCTTTCCTCTTCGCGTGAAAAGGTGGACTGATTCATTTATTTCTCAACAAGTATTTTATTGAGTGCCTTCTGTGCTCCAGATACCGGGGTGAAGAATGCAGGCTTGGTTCCTGATTTTGGTGGAGCTAATGCTCTAGTAGGGGAGATATACTGAACAAATAATTGCAGGAAACATTAATTTGTTTTGAGAGAGACGCTACAAAGGAGAAGCAGAGGCTGCTGGGAGAGGGCGCCAGCAGGGAACCAGCTGAAGCCCTCACCTGAATCTTAGACACAGCTTTCCTCCTTATTCACCCTGATGCTGTCTTCCCTGCCAACTGATACAAATCATGTCTCCCACCCCTGCCCCAGAAAAGATGAGTCAGTGCCTTCAAGGCTGCACATCCCCAGGTGAGGTAATAGAGTCAGACTCTTGCTGGACTCTCCTCTTTTCTCCTTCACGCTCCTGGGCTGAGGGCCACTAGGCAAGGCATTAACTAGTTTGCATGATGAAATTTACATTACAAATTTCTCCTGAGGCCCGATGACTAACAAGGTCTGAAAACAACAATTCTGGGTACTGCCTCCTCCTTCTCCTCAGTATTTATTAAGCACCTACTAGGAATAGGGCTGGATGTTCAGCCAAGGATGCAAAAAAGCACTGGAGACAGAAGGAATACGCTAAAGGCTGAGCAGTGGTACAGACTAACAGCTCCCAGGGTTAGAGACTCTGCGAACAGCTAAAAGTGAGAGCTTTATTAGTTAGGATCAGGGCCAGTTAATTCGGTAAAAGGCTAAAAGAAGTTCAACATAACAGTGGCTTAAACAAGATAGAAAAAAGCTGATCTGTACTGTGAAAGTCTGAAGCTAGGTACTCTCGGATTGATGGGACAGCTCTGCTCCAAGAAGCTCTCAGGGACCCGGGGACTCCTTCTGTCTAATTTCCCTGCTATGCTGAACCTCCATTCCTAAGGTCATGGTCTTCTCAAGGTCCAAGACGGTTGCTCCAGTTCCAGCCATCACATCCAGCAGGAGGGGGAAAAGGATAACGAAGAGGGGCAAAGGGTGGATGGTAGATAACTTATAAAGAAGGTTCCCAGAATAAGACTCATCCACTTATAAGTTATTGGACAGAACTTAGATACATGGCCCTTATAATTGCAAGGAAGATGGGATATACAGGTTTTAGCTGGGGGAGTCAAAACTACAGATTCTGTTACTAGCAGTCTTTGCCATTGAGCCTGACTTAAGGGGTCAAATTTTAATTTTTGCCACTACGTATAAAATACCCTGCCAATTCTTCTTCCTTAATATATCACAAATCCATCCTCAATGCCACAGCCCTTCGTAATTTCTCACCTTGCATTAACTCAACGGCCTCTGTCTGTTGCCAGGGTGATCAGTCCAAGATGCAAATGTGCTCATATCAGCCCTCTGCATAAAATGCCTTGGGGATCCCTATTGCCTTGAAAGAAAATGCAAACTCCTTAGCAAGACTAAAAGCCCTGTTGTCATCTCACCCCAGTATCTTCTCTAGCCTCATCTCTCATGCCTTTTCCACATGCACCCAACAATACAGGCGCATTAGACTACTGGCAGTTCCCAGGATGTTTCCTTACCACCCACTCAGTCTGGAATATTTTCTCCTCCATTCTTGGCAGCTGGCCAATTCCTACAGTCCTTTACTAACTTTGCTGAGGTTAACCTTCATCAGAATCTTCACCAATTTTATGTCCTACACCTCCGGTATCTTCCTGTTCTCCCTGCTACCTCAGTACACAAAGCCAGACCTATTCAAAGAACAGGATGTCGTTGCCTGGGCAACAGTGAGTACCAGCCAATGGTTGGATCACCAGCTGGATTCACAGTGCAGCTTCTGGCGGTGGACTTCTAGTTGGCACTGTTGGCCATGCCCTTTTTCTTGATAGACTCTCCCCCCTCCTTGGTCATGCCTCTCCCCTGGCCCTCTCTACCCTGTCCCCTGTTTCTTCTTATCCTGCTCACCCTGAAATGTTGATGTTTCCTAGAGATCAGTTTTTGCTCTTCTCTTGTCATTTCACATACATTCCCCAAGACTTTTGATTCCATTTCAAGACTTCAGGTGCCGCCTACACCTATGCTTCTAAATCTGTATTTCCACATACATTTTCTCTTCTGAGCTTTGGATGTGACCGTCCAACTATATACTGGACACATGGAATAGGGAGGAGCAATTCCCCATGAAGGAGGCGATGCAGCTTCACCCGCTCACCCCCA
This sequence comes from Delphinus delphis, assembly GCF_949987515.2. Classification (NCBI taxonomy): domain Eukaryota; kingdom Metazoa; phylum Chordata; class Mammalia; order Artiodactyla; family Delphinidae; genus Delphinus; species Delphinus delphis. The sequence continues at coordinate 76,029,336 of NC_082693.1, read as the reverse complement.
CCCCCACCCCTACCCCACCCCAGGGTATTGCCCGTGCAGGGCAGGAATCTGCAGAACGACCCTCTGCTTTGCTTGCTTCTTGGTGCAGGGTGCACATCCCACCTAGACAGAGGCACCAGCCAAGTCTGGGTGCCGGGAAGCATGCCTGTAAGCAGCAGGTGCTTGCAGATATGTGATGAATGGGACTGAGTGGAGGAGAAGGAGAAGAACTATCACCAAACTCCGTCAAAGACACTATTCAGTGTTCGGGTGGGTGGTTGGCCTGTTGAGGCCTCGTCCTGACTTGGCTGTGGTCACAGCTGGCACATTCCAGGACAGAGAAGCCATTGACACGGGTATTTACTTCAACTATCGCCACCCACTCCCATCTCACATGTATCCCAAGCTCCAGGTATGAAAAACTACTCTCCTGCCTCAGAGAGGAGCTCCATATCCCACTTGCCCGAGTCAGCTTCATTGCAAACCTGATGCCATGGTTTGGGGTCCATTGGGGTTGTGCGGAAGTGATCTCTAGGGAGTGTAAGGCCATTGATGAAAGCATCTGGGTCTGTTTCATAAGGCTTGTGTTCCTGCTGGGTAGGGGCTCGGTGGATATTTCTGTTTTTTTTAATTGAAGTATAGTGGATTTACAATGTTGTGTTAGTTTTTGGTGTACAGCAAAATGATTCAGTTATATATATATACACACACACATATATATAGATATATATGTGTGTATATATATATATACTTTCTCATATTCTTTTTCATTATAGATTATTACAAGATATTGAATATAGTTCCCTGTAAATGGACATTTCTGAGACACCTCTAATAAGCTCAGGTTTGACCAAAGATCTCCCTCTGGAGAGGTGTTCTTTTCTCCTTTCTTCATTATCACAGAAGACCTCTGAGGCTGTGAGGGGGAAAGAAGGGCTGTCTGGCTCACTGGCGCTGAGAGAAATGGGACACATCATCAGAAAGATTTGCATATTGTAAAATTTAAAGGCTCTAAGGGAATACTGTGGCATGCATATATATATATATATATATATATGAAACAACCTAAATTTCCACTGACAGATGAATGGATAAACAAAATGTGGTATGTACCTATAGTAAAATATTATTCAGCCTTAAAAAGGAATGAAATTCTGATACATACTCCAACATGGATAAACTTTGAAGACATCACGCTAAGTAAAACAAGACAGACCCCGAAGCACAAGTATTGTACAATTCCACTTATGTGAGATATGCAGAATAGTCAAATTCATAGAGACAGAAAGTAGAATAGTGGTCACCGGGGGCTGGAGGGAGAGAGGAATGGGGGACTATTGTACAAGGTTTCAGCTGGGGATGATGGGAAAGTTCCGGAGATGCATGGAGTGCTGACAGCGTAACGCTGTGAACGTACTTAATGCTACTGAGTTGTATACTTTTAAATGGTTAAAAGGGTAAATTTTATGTTACGTGTATTTTACCACAAATGTATATATCCACAAATGTAAAAAATGTATATCTGAATCGCTTTTCAGATGTATCTTTTACTTGTCTAGCAGCCGTCAGAAATTGTAGTTGAATTGCTTTTAAAATGTCTGCTATAAAGTTGTTTACATCAGAGCGCCAGTTGGTCCCAAAACAATTTCAAGGAAAGGAGAGTGTGTGTGAATGTGTGTGTGTGTTGGAGTGGGAGAGAACCTAGGTTACAATCCAGTGAATATAAAGAACAGGTAATGATCCTTTAAGTTGGAATTAACTACTACTTACATGTTCCTATAAATTTTGTTTACACACTTTCCTAATGGCAGGAGAAAGCTGAATCACTTTGTATGAAAAAAATAGTCCATGAAATTCAACTTTTCTTTCCAAATAAACTTTAGAAAGAATGTATATGAGGAAATAAGGAGACGCCAGTCCAGCCGGCCAGGTCAATGGAGTCAGTTCAGTGGATTCATGTGGTAACCAATGCCGCAGTCAGACTCACATCCTCTCAGGGATGTGCAACATCATTTACGTTAGCATCTTCCCGGTGCCGTATCCATCTAGCAAGCAATAAGCACTTGCTGAATTGAAGGTTTAGCGGGCTAACTTTCTCTAGAGTCAAAGCTTTAAATTAAAAAAAGAAATGCATCTGATAATAGAATTTCAGCCATGTGCCATGACAGGAAACTACTCTTCTAGTCCAAAAATGTGTCTTAAAAAAAAAAAATAGTAAAAGAGAAATAAAGTTGGAGGTCTTACAAAAAAAAAAGGTAAAACTGAGATGTTTAAAACAGGTGGCGAAGTCCCCCACATTCTAGCTGCTCTCTTCCTTCTGTATGGAGATTCTGCAGAAAATTGCAAATGTCCTATTTCACCAAATTCAAAGTCTGAGGCACAAACATACCTAACTTTGTCAGTTTTAAATGTAAAACTTTAGGTAAAAGCAGGTGTATGAGCAGCTGTCACCCAGATGGCTGTGGAAGTGAAATTCATTCATTCCAGGTATGAGCACATGATGTGTCAGGCAGTAGGGGCAGAAAATGAAGTAAGTATAACCCCTCACATTCCTGTAAGCAGGACTGGCTACAGAATTTGGGACCTGGTGCAAAATGCAAATGCAGAGCCCATTAGAAAATGAGGGAGAATTTCAAGTTGATGACAGCAGAGCATTAAGCCAAGCCTGGGGTCCTTCTAAGTGCGGGAGTGGAGGGCGGCCAGGCTGGGTCAACCGCAGGGGCTTGGCCTGTGAAGCCAGGCGCCTGCAGAGTCAGATGCCGACATAAGGCTCCAGTCAGTCTGTGGACGACCCTGGGAGAGCAGGGTCCCAGCAACAGGGTGTCTCATTGCCACGATTATACTGCATCTCACTTTGACTTCAGCAAATCTCTTGTACCTTTTAACACACGTTTGAACACCTGCCTATGGCACAGTTCAATGAGTATTCTTGCGCTAATATCCTCCCATTCAATCAGGTTATAATCTTGTCATATTATGAAAACTAATTTACACCTAGGATTAGGATGATGATGGGAATGATTTACACTTACTATATACTAGGCACTGGGTCAGAGCTTAACAGAAACTTTCGAATTTAATTCTCATAAATAAACTTATAAAATAGGTACTTTTGTCTCCATTTCAGAGAAGAGAAACTGAGGTTCAGAGAGATTAAGGAACTTGCTCAACGTCACACAGGTGGTCAGGGATGGAGCAGGGATTCAAACCTAACTTCAAAGCTCTTGAAATTCCCACGAAGTTGCTAGCCCCCTACCCCACCCCCTGCCTCTCCGCTTCCTAAAATCTGATGAAAAGAACAGAAATTATTCTCAAAACTAAAGAGTACAAGTTTTCTATCTTGATGCCATTTGGAAATGGGTCTTATAATTTCTGAACCCAGGATAGAAAATACTCAGGGAGATAGTACTTCAGTGCACATGATAAGAAAGTATCGACGCTAAGTCCAAATCAATTCAATTACTACTTATTGAGCAACAATTAAGTGTAAGAAGCTGTGCTGGATGCCATGGAGGACATGAGATGAACAGATGGAGAAAATGCCCTGAGAGAGAAGGTTAAGACATGCACACAGATGGACAGAGAATGGAAATAGAATATAGTGCATCCACACGGACACCTGAAGAAATTGTCTGCCTAGAAGAACAGGCTAGGCTTTTGGAAGAGGGTGGTGCTTTTGGCTTAGAACAATGGGCAGGATTCTGGGAGGAGGAGGGACCGGGGGCTGTCCAGGCAGGATGAGGGGTGCACGGTGCGTGTCTGGAGGACAGATGGAGTCTTACCCCTGAGCAGGGCTGAGTGCTGGTGGGGCGGGCACAGTGGAGGAAGCTGTCAGGGCGACTTCATGGCAGGCCTTGGACCAACACTGGGGCACCTGTACTCCCTTTAGGAAGGTGAGCCTCTGACAAGTGTTAACCGGGAGACAGATATGATTAACACTGGGCACTAGGAGATTGAAGCTGGCATCCGTGAGAGGGAGGGAGGGCGGGGGGCAAGAGCTGAGGGGGGGACCTGGGGCTAATCCAGGTGAGAAACAGCCCAGGCCTGAACTTGGGTGGGCTGAGGGGATGTTTTAAAGACTCTTTAGAAGATACTTTCTCATTAAAAAAAAAAAAAAAAAAAAAATCTGTGAAGGGGAGATCACATGTAGGTAAAACACCCCTTTGTTCTTATGAAGTTTCTGGAAGCGAGACAAACTCAAGATACTATCGCTATTATTCAGCCTAAGGATATTTGTCTACAATTCTTGTTGGCTCCCGTGGGATCTGGCTCCCCTGGACTCCCCAGCAGCAGCCTGGCCTCTCAGGAATATGGCCATCGCACAAGGAGGAACCCATTGCGTTAAACCCCTGCACGTACGTGGCGTCTTCTGTAACATTCCACCCTGCTTGGGCAACAGGACAGTTTAAAATGCATAGTATTTTAAGTAAGAGATCATTTATGGTGGGTAGAAGATCAGATCAACCAAACCTGCAAGTCAAGCCTGCTTTGGAAATCTTTCATTCTTTGGGTATCAAAACAAGCTCAACGGGGCAACCCTTGGCCAGGAGCCAGGACCAGTTTCTTAAGATCCCAAGGTCCTGGGAGAAGGCATGGGAAGGGGCCTTTCCTTGGCCTCCCACGGCACGCCTTGTAACCGGAGGTCTGTCATTACGGGAGACAGCACAGGGATGCCACACGGAGCAGAAAGGAAAAAAAGCAGAGAAAAATCTGACCCATCAGTATAGCTCAAAGTAATTAAAATAATGTTTTGTTTGTGAAGTGCTAGCAGATTGGAAAATGACACGCCAATCAGGGAAGCATGTGGAGCCCAGGATGCTGTAATTCTCACCCTGCCTAATCTGCTCACACATTCTGGAGCTGTGGCGACCACAGAGCAGTGTCTGCATCGAAGGGAAGCCAAGCAGCCCATCTATTACCTCCAAGAAGGGAAAATGCAGTAAATTCAGGAAAAACACTACTTCAAAATGTCAGTGCTGTGCAATGCTTTCAGGAGAGGGGACGTGGCAAGACAGCCAGCAGGCGCTGGCTGGAGGAGCCTGACAGAGGTGACTTGGATCCATCGATGCTGATGTGTCCCAGCTAGTCAGCCAACAGTTGCAAATCTGGTCAGCTTCTTGGTGCAGAAAAGGAGACCTGGGGCGGCTGGCAGATGGAGATGGTGTGGCTAATTCCGAGGTCCAGATGGGCTTTCTTGCTCTGGGCGTCCACCAGGGCTTCTAAACCGCCTCCGGAATTAAAGGATCCTTTCTCCTTGTCTTCAGCAGTCTGTTGGAAGGAAAGCTTATTTGCCCCACTCCCTACAAAAGAGCGGACCCTTCCTCCACTCCTCCCTGGCGAATATAACTGGAGGAACAGTCCCAGCCCTTCTTTCTAGGTTTCCTGGGGAAGATGCGGAGGCGGCATGGTGCCTACCCACCTTGCTCAGCACTTCTGCCTGCCCACAGGTCCCCAGTTTTCCTCCACTCTGCCGCGGGTCCTGTATGCGATGCCCCATGGTCGTTTATCCTGTGACCAGTGCGTGGTTTCCTCTTAGTGGGAGGAGAAGATGCTTCTTTGGGCCTTGGATCCCAGCCAGGTCTTCAAACCAGCCTTCTCGGCAAGAAGGTCATCCATGTGATCTTTGATTCTTGTGTATTACTTCCCCATTGGTTCAGAATCCAGAGGGGAGGAGAAACAGGATTCATTTACACCCTTAAACCCCCAATGCTGTGGAGAAACTCAGGAAGTGAAATGCCAAGTATAAGTGTCAGTAACACTTTCCTTGTTTCCCTTGCCTTGAGTTGCTATTAAAGACCAAGGTCAGAATTTAGCACTGAGAGCACACCTATTCTCTACAAAAGCAATGTTGTGAAGGTTTAAAGGTACAAACGATTGGAATAGGAAAGCTCGGTGGACTCAAGCCAGGTTCTCTGCAGAGAACACTGCCCCCTGTGTTCTTTAGGAGGAGACAGTGCTTTGGCCCCCTGCCCCCTCCACCCATCTTCTCTTGTCTGTCACACTGCGCCACCCGTGATAGATACACTCATGGTCTGAGAAGGCCTTTACCTTTCCCAGTGTGACATAGAGCATCTGGGCCTTCTGTTTTCCTCTGATTTACTGAGCTGGCCCAAGGGCCTGTCTAGGTCACCCTCCCGTGCAGAGACGTCTGGCAGAGTCCAAACCTTTTCAGCTCTCAGCGGTGATGCGGAAAATCACAGACGCCAAGAGCTCACTTGGGAAGCCAGAGGGGACTTCTGAGGACAGTGTCTTTAATGTGGGGGTCAGAAATCACTAACCTCTCCAAGCTTTCCCCTTGTAAGTTTTCTCGTGGCGTGGCGGGGAGGGTGATTAAAATTAAGATTGAAAATGTTGCCGTGAGGTGACCTATATAAATCATGACTTTAAAAAAACTTTCTGGGACTGGCGGCTGACTTTAAGGGGATAAAAAAAAAAAATCTGTCACGGGACAGGGATCTGACTATGGTTTTGTGGTGATTAAATTACCCCCAGGGACTAGAGTCCTTACACTCTGAGGGGCAGCCCTGGAACCAGATACATCATAGTAGAGAGGAAAGGACACAGCTTTGGGAATGAACAGACCTGGATTCAAAGCCAGTTCTGCTACTTACTAACTCAGCAAGTTACTTAACTTTTTTGAATCTCAGTTTTCTTATCTGTAAAATGGGGATAAAGTGTCTCTCCCTCAATCACTTTATGGCTAGAATTAAATAAATAACATACACAACTTCTTAGTATGGTATCTAATATATAGTAAACATTCAGTAGCTATTGATTTTTCTTATTGTTTGCATAAAAATTCTATCCCTTCTCTGTTAATACTCATAACTAACAATTATAAGTGCTGATTATCTGCCAGGTTGCTAAGCAGTGCTCAGTGCTCCAGAATTTCTATATATCAGACTTTAAGAGGGGCTAGGGAATTTGTCTTGTGGCCGCATTTGCATATTCTTCAACAAAATATTGAGAAACACCCACCTATCACCTTTCAATAGACTCAGTTCATTTGGGGGTACTTTGTGAGGAAAGATGATAGACATTATCAAGGGGCCTAAAATTCTTTACAGATGTCATCTCAATCCATGACAAACTTAAAGTAGGAATTTACAATTGTTTTAGTTTGGGTTAACACTAGTTTTAACAAATCCCCAAATCTCTGAGCTCTAACAGGATGAAAAGCTGATTTCTCACTCACTTCAGTCTATTCTGAGTAATCCTGGGTACGCAGCCTTCTGTGTGATGTAGGAATCTAGGCTCCTTCCACCTATGCCTATGCCTTCCTCTAAGTTTTCAGAATTCTCTCCTTTCAGTAGTTGGTTGGGGAAAGAATTGGTAGGGGAATCACCCACTTCTTAACCACTCTGGTCAGGGACAGTCACTTCTGCTCACACCCCATTGGTGAGAATCGGTCACATGTGGCCACAAGGGGGACTTGGAAATGTAGGTGCTGACTGGGCAGCCACACACCTGCACTGTGGATGGGTGGCCAGCCAGCCGCCTCTGCCACAAGAACTGTCCTTATTACAGCTGGGAGAGCAAGGCTTAGGGGGCTGAGCTAACTAGTCTAAGGGCAGAACAAACAGGGGGTTGACTGTAGACTTTGCCTTTTTAATGATTACTCCAAACTGCCTCTGACAGTGGCCACTGACCATCGGGGAAAGAAGAATAAGGCATAAGGAGAAAAGGCTTCCCTGATTCATCTCTCTTCTCTATCGGGGGGCACTCTCAGGATGGAGCTCTCGAGTCCCACACGTTCTCATTTCTGCCAGGTTTGCAGTTGAATTCCCAGGATGCCGGGAAACAGAACTGCAGAGCCCCACGGTCTCTTGTGAGAGTGTCTCATCCACCCATCTCTTCAGGGCAAGCCCATTTATTTTCACTCTGCCACACAGGTGAGTTGGTTCTACTTTTCAGGGTCTCTAGAGAAGTAGACAGATGCTTCCTCCATAACCCACTCCAGTGTTTCAGTGTTCTGTTCCTATAGTAGACGCCGGGGGACACAACCCAGCTCCCCCGTCATGGGCCAGCGCATGCATCCCACAGCTGCCGTAAGTGTTGGCTATGGGATCTCAGCTGCACCCTCCTCAAGAATTGTCCTCAGCCCACGGGGACCTCCTCACTCAGAGACACTTGGGAGATTATTGTCCCCTCACCCTCTCAGGGGTGGTCTGCCCCAGTGCCTGATTGATACTGAGGTCTAAAATTCTGGTCCTCTTGCCTTGAGGTGACACAATTCCTTGAAGTTATATAAGCTCCAGAGTTCCCTTGGGGATCAGGCTGAGGCTAGCCTTGAGGGGAACCCACATCTCTATCTTCTCCTGCTCTAACCCACTTCCCTAAGTGCCTTACTTTCTCCTCCCGAAATCTCTCCCAGAAGACCACCAATCTCTGCTTTTAGGGAACCAGGTCGAAGACAGTGCCCAAGCAGGGAACACTTATTCTTCTAACCAGAAGCCTGCATCCTTGGAGGTCATAGCAAACAGCTGATCACTCTTTACAACTACTTTATAATTTGAAGACTTTCAAAATGCCCGCTTTTCTCCCACCTTCTTTTCTTTAGAAAGAATTCTAGCTTTGTTAACCACTGTTCAGTTCTTTTTTTTTTTAATATCTGTGCCTCCAGGGATCACTATCTTCCCACAGGCCTTGAGGGTCTTCACTCCTCCAGGGGTAATCAGACTGTCACCAATTTGCTTTATTAAGCCATCTTCCATGTAAATGTCAGCGTAAAAGGATTGATCATCGTTGATGATTCTGCCTCCCTTGATGAGAAGACGGTCACTCCCCAGTGAAGAGAAAGGTCCTTGCAAAACTGTCTGTGCTCTATCAAAATGACTTGTGATTTCTTAAGCTCTATGGTTTCAGTTTTAATGTCAACATCACTGCCCAGAACATGGGAGTCTAGAATTGACCCATTTAACAGGAAATGGGCTAATGGAAGGATTATTCTGTAGAGCATCATTACTACAACCAACCGTAACAATGGTGAATGGTTTTACCATCTCAAAAGACTTTCCAGAGACTTTCCTGGTGGTGCAGTGGTTAAGAACCCGCCTGCCAATGCAGGGGACACGGGTTTGAGCCCTGGTCCGGGAAGATCCCACTTGCCGCGGAACAACTAAGCCCACGCTCCACAGCTACTGAGCCTGCGCTCTAGAGCCCGTGAGCCACAACTACAGAGACTGTGTACCACAACTACTGAGCCTGAGCTCTAGAGCCCACGAGCCACAACTACTGAAGCCCGTGCGCCTAGAGCCCGTGCTCCACAACAAGAGAAGCCACCACGATGAGAAGCCCGTGCACCACAACGAAGAGTAGCCCCCGCTCGCCGCAACTAGAGAAAACCCACGCACAGCAATGAAGACCCAACATGGCCAAAAATAAATAAATAAACTTATTTTAAAAAACCCAACTTTCCCATCTTTATGTCATTTAGCCATCATAACTCTGTGGGAGGAAGTTTTATTTATTTATTTTTAAAGAGAAGATTTGAGTAAATAGAGGTGAAGTGTGTTGCTTAAGTTCATGGAGCTAAAGGCATAATTAGCATAGCAAAGACCGGAAAGAGGGGTTCTAACCTCCAGGCCTGGGCTCGTTTTATGACTTGCATCCCTTCCCTGATCTATAACCTTCCTATAGGGATCATTTTATGATGCTGTATCAGTGAGGAACTGTGTTCGGCTGACTATAAGAGAGCCCTAAGAATAAAGACCCCCAGGCTTTCTCTTCTCACACACAAGGAAGTCTGGGAGGGAAGCAGCCTGGGCTGCAGGCAGCTTCACAAAGTCATCAGAGACTTGAAATCCTTCGACTTTCTGTCCTACCATTTGGGCTCTTGAGGGTCCTTTGACCCATCTTTCTTGGCCCAAGATGGTTGCTGGAGCCCCAGCCGTCATAGGTGAGTTCCAGGCAGTGAGGTGGAGGAAGGAAGGAAGAAAGGCGTGCTCCTTCCCTTTAAGGAGATTTCTGGGAAGTCTCACACGGCACTTCTGTTCACTTCTCATTGGCCAGACAATACGCTTACACCTAGCGGGTAGTGAAGCTCAAACCCCAGAGTTGTTCATTGCCAGGGTCCCTTCCAGATGTTTATGCCTAATTTTGTATTATTCTCAGTCATCTCCGGGAACAATTTATTGAGCCTTACTGTGTGCAAGTCGCTCTCCTGGGCATAGAAAGGAGACCAAAGCAGGATTGGATGTAGGTCAGAATCACTAGCAGCTCTTGGCACAGCCCTGAGGATTCTGATGTGCTCCTGTAGGCAGACTGTCACGTGTCATCTTCTCTCCACCCTCACCTTGATTTATGGGGGGGGGGGGGTGATGGGTGGTACCGTCAGGAGGGTGCTGTGCGTGTTTAGAGGAAAGATCAAGGATCACGGATCTAGGAGGGCATCTCATCCGTAGCTGGCGTATTTTAGGAAACATGCATAGTCTATTTGTTTAGTTGTGCCCCACTTACTTCTGAAAAGGAAAAAAAACACCTTCTTCACCATGATTAAAATGAAGGTAGGGCTTCCCTGGTGGCTCAGTGGTTGAGAGTCCACCTGCCGATACAGGGGACACGGGTTCGTGCCCCGGTCCGGGCGGATCCCACATGCCACAGAGCGGCTGGGCCCGTGAGCCATGGCCGCTGAGCCTGCGCGTCCGGAGCCTGTGCTCCGCAACGGGAGAGGCCACAGCAGTGAGAGTCCGGCGTACCGCAAAAAAAAAAAAAAAAAAAAAAAATGAAGGTAAAGATGGTAAATGGAAGATCAGAGGGAGAAGCTAGGTTGGAGCTTTTTAGCTGTCTTTGTTAAAACAGAGAGTTGCAAGAATCCGTTATTATGACTATCCAGCAAGAGGGGCAGGACGTTCAGTGGGAGACAGAGTGCTTTCCTTAGCATTGAACTCTATGAGATTTATTGTGACAGATTTATTTTCGAGGCATTAAACATACATTGTATGATGTGTAATAATAACTTTGCAGAAAGCGGGGAGGTAGTCTTCAGGGAGTTATTTCTTATATCAAGCCTGGAAAAGACTGGAGTTAAATTTTTAAATACCATGTTTTGTTGGATCTAAGACACCACTGATAACAGATACACTACTATTTTGTGTGTCACTAGGAAAGGGAAAACATTGCCAAATAAATTATGACTTCCCATAGCCGGTGATGCATTCTAATTTAAAAGGCGTTAAAATGTGAAAAAGCTCCCCTTAATATCAGTGGTATGTGGTACTCACTTAATGAATACATGTCTGCAGAGAGATACAGTAGCGTAATATAGAATGTAAGCTTTTTCATGACATGAGTTAACACAGAGGTAGAATTTAAAGAACGTTCATCTGGGATGTTCTGCTAACTGGGAAGAGATGTTTACAACCATGGAAGAAAAAACCCTAAGAATCGCATACCTAGTTCAGTGACCAAACTGGCTGAAGTAGCCTTCTGGAGGTCTGAGTTGACATGGGCACCTATGAGACACAGGTTGGCCACAGAACCAGGTTTGGGGCTCTAAAGCTTTGTCCTGGGGGATGTTGACATTCGCCCTTAATTTGTATGGGACCTTGGGTTACTTAACCTATTTCTCTGAAACAATGCCTATTGTATCGAGAAGATCAAATAAATTAGTCACTTATTTTTGCGGTATGCTGGCCTCTCACTGTTGTGGCCTCTCCCATTGCGGAGCACAGGCTCCGGACGTGCAGGCTCAGCGGCCATGGCTCATGGGCCCAGCCACTCCGCGACACGTGGGGTCTTCCCGGACCGGGGCACGAACCCGTGTCCCCTGCATCGGCAGGCGGACTCTCAACCACTGCGCCACCAGGGAAGCCCCAATGACTGATGTCTTTATGAGAGAGAGGACACAGAGACAGACACAAGGAAGAGGGCCATGTGACAACAGAGGCAGAGATTGGAGGGATGTAGCTACGAGCCCAGAAAGGCAAGGAAGCCACCAGAAGTTAGGAAGAGGCAAGGAAGGAGTCACTCTGAGAGACTTCAAAGGGGGCGTGGCCCCGCTGACATCTTCATTTCATAATTCTAGCCCCTAGAGGAACTGTGGGAGAACAGGTTTCTGCAGTTTTGAGCTGCCTGGTTTGTGGCATTTGGCTATGGTAGCCCTGGGAAACGAATACAGGGTTCAAAGGAGAGTGTTCATGGTATTTAAGGTTAGGAAAATCAGCTGTCTGAGAATCTAAAGCCTAGAACAAGAGAAAAAACACTTATTGTTCTTGAGTCCAAGCTTAATGTGTTTTTCATAAAGAAAAGTAAGCAGCTGTTTTCTATGCCTACCCTGGAAAGCTTTCCACTGGGGGTCTAGTTGTGGCTTTAGTTCTGCATCTGTTGGGCTACTGGGCTTTAAGCAAGCATCTTCACTATCTAGTACTTTAGTCTTCTCAACTGTTATATAAAGGGATTGGACCAGATGAGCTAGAAGATGTCATCTAGCTCTAAACTTGTATTATTCTTGTTGGTTTATTTATGGTGACGAAAAATTTCTGGATAGAAGGGAGACGTTCCAATGTCCCAATGGATTACCAGATAATATTATAGATTTTCTTCTTTGGAACTATTTGTGAATAGGATCAATCTGATAGCTGCAACTTGGGCAGTCAACTATGTGCTGTGTAATATCCCTTTAAAACAGGAAACTTCCAAATTCAAATGCCTTCAGGAACCAGACAGCAAAAGAAGTGAGTTGAGCAACTGGATGCAATAAAACAGGGAGTATTGGGGGCTGTGGCCAAGACTAAGTGTTGTAGACTAGGGAGTGGTGGGGACTGTGGCCAAGACTAGGTGTTGTAGACTAGGGAGTGGTGGGGGTTGTGGCCAAGACTAGGTATTGTAGACTAGGGAGTTGTGGGGACTGTGGTCAAGACTAGGTGTTGTAGACTAGGGAGTGGTGGGGACTGTGGTCAAGACTAGGTGTTGTAGACTAGGGAGTGGTGGGGGCTGTGGCCAAGACTAGGTGTTGTAGACTACGGAGTGGTGGGGGCTGTGGCAAATTACAGGGCTCCTATGCCTTTACAAGGAAGCAGTCATTGCTTAGCTCCAGCAAGTTGTTGCCAAGCAGCAATGTGGACTGAGGGTGCCAAATCTTCAGATTTTTCAAAGGAAGCCGGAATATAAATGTGAAGTCTCTCAAATCTTAAACCTTTCAGTAACTGACTTAAATTTAAAAATTAGCACTACTGGACCAACAAAACACTTCTATTGACTCAATGTGGTCCCTCAAGTTACCAGTTTGTAACCTTTGCTTTAGCGCCTTGGAGTCAGTGTTTACTAAAACTAATAAACAGCTTAATGAAATACCCAAAGCATTTTAACATCCCTTTTTGAACATTTATATGGGAAAAATAGTTTTAGGGGGTATCCTAAGCATGCGTGATATTATCTTTATTTTGTGGTTAAGGAAACCAAAGGGAAACAAGTTTCCATTACTTAAGAGAGCTGTAAGTACAACTTAGATTTAGAACATAGATTTGCTGACTCTGCACAGGGTACGTCTTCCATCAGCTCCTTCTGCCATTCATAGTAACGAGAGGGCACCAGGCAAAAGTTATTTGCATTGACGTGCCCACATGCACATGGATTTTGGTACTGGAAGCAGCTCAAAGGTATAAATATTATCTTAAGAGAAATGGTAGCTTGTGTCTGAACCTTGTTATATAGCAAGGAAAGAAAATGACTGGGAAATTTGGTGCTGGTTCAAGTTATCTTGCAATTATAGGATGTGGTTGAAATTGTAAGGACCAAAATACCGTAAGAAGTAGAAAAGGTCATTTGAAATAGTAATTGGAAAACAATCAGAAAAGCAAAAGGGAAAATATCAGAAAGGGATCCCAGGGGCAATTACACATGGCTATTATCACTTACAGATGACAGCATTCATCTGTGCTGGTTAATCTTACGTGTCAGTTTGACTGGGCTAAGGGATACCCAGAGAGTTGGTCAAACATTATTTCTGGGTGTGTCTGTGAGGCTGTCTCTGGAAGAGATTAGCATTTGAATTAGGAGACTGAGTAAAGAAGGTGGCCCTCACGGATCCGGGTGGGCATTTTTCAATACACTGAGGGTCTGAATAGAACAAAAAGGCCGAGGAAGGGTGAATTTCCTGTCTGCCTGAGCTGAGACATCCACCTTCTCCTGCCCTCACACGTTGGTGCTTCTGGTTCTTGGGCCTTGGGACTCAGACCGGGACTGACTCCATTGGTTCCCCTGGTTCTCTGGCCTTCAGCTTTGAGTGGGAGCGACACCATCAGCTTTCCTGGGCCTCTAGCTTGCAGATGGCAGATCACGGGATTTCTCAGCCTCTATAATCAGGTGAGCCAATCCTTCATAATAAATCAATCTCTCTTTCTTTCTCTCTGTACACACACACACACACACACACACACACACACACACACACACACACACACACCACACACTATGGGTTCCACTTCTCTGGAAAACCCTGATTAATATACATGCTTCATTCATCCTTCCATTCATTTGCTTAATAACTGTTGTTTGCGTACTATTATATTCCAAGTAATATGCAAGCAAAAAGGAGACAACAGTAAACAAGATAGACCTGGATTCCTTTTCTCCTAAAGTGTCCTGTGGAGAGGAGGAAACAGACACATAAATTGGCAGCAAGTATGGACCCTAAATACTCAAGCCCAAAAGACGGATTAACACTTGTGTCCCCCCACCTGCCAAGCCTTTGACCAAGTGTCATCTTGTTCACCTTGTCACAGTGGTTTCTCAGTGGAAACACTAGCAGTGCACCTAAATCCTCTGCTTAGAAATGTAAACCTGAATTTAAGGAAGACATGGGGTTAAGACTGGTATCTTAAATATTCGCACCAGCACAACTGGAGACGAAGTAAGAAGACCTGGGTTCTTATCTTGTCTCTCCTACTAAACAGCTGTGTGCAGGTCACTGGCTTCTCTGAACTTCAGCTCCCTTTAAGTGACAGTGCATTGCGACCTAGAGATGCCTCTATAAATGGTTAGCTTTACTATTCTGACTTCTATGCTTCTAAAACACATTAAAAATATATTTTGTACACAAAGAGTGAATCCTAATGTAAACTACGGACCCTGGTTTATTAATAATAAAAATGTATCAATATCAGTTTGTCAATTGTAACAAATGTACCACATTTGGACATGCAAGATGTTCATAGTAGGGGAAATTGTCTCTGAGGGCAGGGAGAAGGGGAATACGGGAACTCTCTGTACTTTCTGTTCAATTTTTCTATAAACCTAAAACTGCTCTAAAAAATAAAGTCTGTTAATTAAAAAAGATCAAAAAGGTTCCTCAGTATTACCAGTCTATTAAATTTATGATTTTCCCCCAAAAGGTATATTTTGTTAAATAAATTGAACTTGTTTACACTGATAATCTGCTAAGAAAAGATTTTATACAGTAGAACAAAAGTGAGCTTTGGCCCATCCTCTCTGAATAATCATAAATCACAATTTATGATTGTGTGGTTTAAGTGTGATTAAGTGTGGTTTCCTATACTTCTCAACAGAAGGAATCCGCCTTTTGTGACCTGACATGGAAATACATCAGGTGTCCGTTTCCCCCAATATTAAAACTTCACTGTAACTTCACCTAGCTTAGCAAGGATGATCAATATTTGAGAACTCGTTTTCTTCCTGTCTGACGTCCTGTTCCTATCTTCAAAATGTGCACGACACCATTTAACACAAAGTAGTTTTTCCCCTTGATTTTGACCTCACTTTGGGAGTAGTTAGAGAAGACTTGCTCTTGTAATATAGGATAAGGGTAGCGGGAAGAGAAAGGCTCTTAGCGTTTCCCACAGGATATGTGCTTGGTTGCGAAGTATTTTGCTTTTGTTTTTGTTTCCAGTGTTTTAATAGTATTTTTCCAATGTTTTCAACTGCTGGGATGAGTTAATAAAAAAGAGATTACTGTGTAACACCAAGTCTCAACGTCTGCAGTTAACTTCCTCCTTAATCCGGGTATGGGCAAAGACAAGACTGAACAACACTGTTTTAGAGGAGGGGTCAAAACAAATATGGTGTCACCAGAAGGGCAGGAAGGTAAAACCTGAGACTCCCTGGGAAATCCTCAGAAAAGGATTTTTAACTTGATAAACTTTAGCTTGATAAATTGTACAATGTAGAGAGAGAACAACAAAAGGAGACCTCCGTCTCTCCCCACGTCTTAGTTTCAATGTCCTTTTATTGATATCACTTCCCTCCTTTCCTCATCCTCTTGCTCTTCATATACCAGGACCGCTTGTTCAGAGTAAGCCCAGTTGACAACTATCTCCCTGTGTTTTTTTTTGTTTGTTTTGTGTTTTAAAATTTTTCTTGGAGTATGGTTGCCCTACAATGTTGTGTTAGCCTCCACCGCACAACAAAATGAATCAGCCATGCACATACAGATACTCCCTCCCTTTTGGGCTTCCCTCCCATTTAGGTTACCACAGTGCATTAGGTAGGGTTCCCTGTGCTATACAGTATGTTCCCATCAGTTGTCTATTTTATACCTAGTATCAATATTATACCTAGTATCAATAATGTATATGTGTCAATCCCAGTCTCCCAATTCCTCTCTCCCCACCCCTTTCCCCCTTGGTATCCATACATTTGTTCTACATCTATGTCTCTATTCCTGCTTTGCAAACGGGTCATCTGTACCATTTTTCTAGATTCCACATACATGCGTTATTATACGATATTTGCTTTTCTCTCTCTGACTTACTTTACTCTGTATGACAGTCTCTAGGTCCATCCATGTCTCTACAAATGACCTAATTCCGTTCCTTTTTATGGCTGAGGAATATTCCATTGTATATATGTGCCACATCTTCTTTATCCATGTGTTTTTATTGCCTGTGTTTTTATTGGAAAGGAATGTTTTGGTCTAGTAAACTTATTGGATGACAAGATCGGGGACTCTAGATGACCATTCCATTACCCAAAAGCATGCCCACCCCAAGTCCACTTCTGAGACCTCTTCCCGACTCTCCTTTTCTCTTACAGAGCCAACTTTCATTATTCACAATATTTATGTTCTATAAGGTCACCGTGAACACTGAATTCGTGAATCCTGCACCACTGCTCCTAGAGGGAATACAGGGTTAGGTTCCTGTGAGCCTCTGGTCACAACATTTTTATCAACCATTCAACATATAACCTAGTTCTATGTGTGTTTCTGTTCAGAGACACCTTACTTAATATATACTGTTGAATCATTAACATTGAACTCATAACCAAAAGCTCTATAACTGAGGCCTGAAAGAAGCTTATCTCACACATGTATTTTTTCCATAAGGCACATCATGGCCCTCCCGCACTAAGGAACACTTGATAATACTTTAGCGCCACACTTGAGGCAACTTTAAAGAGTGACATCACCAACAAAAAGCACCAAAATATGAAAAACACAGCACTATATATACTGTGAAAAGGATGCTCGTTTACAGCATGAGAGCTGAAGCAAGAAGGCAGAACATCAGTTGTTCAACCTCAGCTGGAAAGAAGCGTATTGGGAGACTCATACTTTTTGCTGTTCTGAGCATGTACATGTCCAGGAATGACCATGAGGGTGCTGCAAGTATTGCTTTTGGGGTTACAAGTGAATTTTAGCAAGTAGGAGAATTTGCAAATACAGAATCTGATAATAATGAAGATCCATGGTACTATCAACCCTTCCTTTCTTCCCTTTTTCCTCATCAGCAGCATTTCAATATTCTCAAGTTTTTCATATGTTAAAGAAAACCCTCTACCTCCTGCTTCCCTCCAATTACTACTTTATCTCTCTGCTGTCCTTCTCAGACAAAGCTCTTGCAAGAGAATGTCATGTCTTCGTCTTGAGAGGTCCCCATTTGCCCTCTCCACTTGCTTGTCTTCTACTTCTCGCCCACATCCATCAGGCTTTTTCACCCCAATCCCTCTACTGGAACCACTCTTGCCAAAGTTGGTAATGGCCTTGAATTAGTCAAGTCCATACCCCTGTTTCCTTTGGCCTCAATGAAGCACTCAGCACTGTGAACCACTCCTTCCTTTAAAGCACTCACTTCCTGGACTTCCTGGCTGCCCCGATCTCTTGGGGTGTTTAGGCTTAGTCTC
This sequence comes from Delphinus delphis, assembly GCF_949987515.2. Taxonomy (NCBI): domain Eukaryota; kingdom Metazoa; phylum Chordata; class Mammalia; order Artiodactyla; family Delphinidae; genus Delphinus; species Delphinus delphis. The sequence goes on along the minus strand of NC_082693.1, from coordinate 76,011,279 downwards.
CCTTTTCTGACTGTCCTTTCTTCCTTTGCCCGACCTTAGATCATTGACCATCTTCTCTACCTGCTCTTCACTCTCCCTGTGTGGTCTCATTACTTCTGTAGTTTCAAGTAGATCACCTATGGACTGATGATTCTCAGACCTAGGTCTTCATCCTAGATCTCTCTCTTGAACTCCAGACTCATGTCTTACTGCCAACTACATAAAACCACTTGAAGGTCCTCCAGGCCTTCACTGTGTTCAGATCAACATGTCTAAATTGGAGCTTATCACTTGACACTCAAACTGCTGGTTCCTGCATTTCCTGACTTAGTGGATATCAGGGGGTTTTCTCCTCCCTTTCTCTTATCTCACCACACACTCTGCAGCACTATTGCCCTAATATGTCTAAATCTATCCACCTCTGATCACCCCCACTGCCAGTACTTCGGCTCCATTGTCCGTTCTCTCCCACCAGGATTATTGCAGTCACCTCCCATTATCTTTTGACTTTCATCTTGTCCCTCTTCCACTGTTCCTCTGAGAGTGATCTTTCTGAAGTTCGTGTCTTATTACAGAATCTCAGCAACTCCTCAATGTCCTCAAGCTAAAATCCAAACTTCTTATCATGGTTCTTAAGTCGCTCTGTGCTCTGAATGGCCCTTAGATCTCCAGCCAAATCTCTCAATACCCCACCTTCACCCCAACTTTTCTGGCCGTGGCCCCATGCATCATGCTCATATTGACTCTTTGCTGTTTCCTAAAAACACTGCTTGCTCTTGACCTCAAGTCTTCAGAAGAGCTGGCTCCTTCTAAAACTCTTCACATAGTATCTCACTCCACCAGCTTAGATGTCCTTTCTCCAGGAAGCCTCCCTGATGCCCCCTCCTCCACATGAAGGTTTAGGTCTCTCCTAAGCACATCTTCATCACACCCTACCTACCCCAATTCTAGCATGTATCTTGCTGTCTTGTGATGGAAATTCACTGTGCCTCTTCCCACCATTAGACTGGACATTCCTTGAGAATAGGAAATGGATCTTGTTTATCTTTAGGTTCCCAGGTCCTAGAAGAATTCCTGGTACATGATAGGCACTCAATAAGTGACTGTATATGGCTCTGATTTTAGACTACTTTCTCTTGTAGCTCCTTAAAAGAAACTGAGTAAAACAATCAAAGGGTGTGGAAATTACTGTTTTTCATGTCAGGTCTTCTAAGTGGGTGGTTCCCTTCACCTGCCCTCACTTCTTTGCCCCAAATAAAAATGACCCTGATAGGAAAGTTAATAGCTAACTTGCTGAGCACTCGAAAGTGTGCCAGGCACTTCACAATGCCCTCTGCATGGAGAAAGCATTTAATGCTTATAACAACGCTACACGTGGGTGTTATCCTTGGCCCCATTTTACAGATGACGAAGCTGAGGAACAGAGTCATTTGTCCAAGGTCACGCGTCTAGTGAGTGGTACAGTACACATTACTAGTTATAATTCCACCAAAACTAAATAGGTAGAAAACATATTTTATTCTTGAGAGGGTTTAAGAACCCCAAATTGTCTATAAGCTCAGAAATTGACCTGCTGGCTGGATATGGACTGTGAATGAAATACTGGGGAACCTGTATCGTAGAGTCTTTTTGGTGTCTTGATGATTCCTATCCCTTTTCTCTCTCGCTGTGTGTATTTTACAGTGAAGGAGATGAGGTCCGGGGGGTAGACCCAATAGCTCTGGGAATATGGTCAGATGTTCAGAATAGGCAGGTGCAAACATCTCCCAAAGGCCAACAGGCTGAGAAATCCTGCTGCCGCTGCTCTTTTGCACCAGTCTTTGCTAATTTTGTTCCATTTGCCTCAATCCCTTGTCCTGTAGAAATGTACTTGGGCGCAGCTGCAAGTCTCTCTTCTCACATCACTTTCTGCCTCATGAGACCTCTATCCATGGTCATCACAGTAAGCCCTGTTTATAAGCCATCGTACCAAGCATTTTGTTTCTAATCAATGTATTTAACCCTCTGCCGTCAGATGATCCCATTTTAGAGATGGGGAAACAGAACCTCTGAGAAGTGGAGTAAGTTACACAGGATCTGCATTTTTTCCTATAGACCAATGGTCAACAAATGACCATAAACCTAGTGGCTTAAAACAATACAAATTTATTTATTCTTACAGATCTGGAGGTCACAAGTCCAAAAGCAGTCTTACTGGGCTAAAGTCAAGGTGTTGGCAAGGCTATTCCTTCTGGAGCCTCTCCAGCTTCTAGAGGCTGCCACATCCTCGGATCCCTTCCTCACACCTTCCAACCTCTGCTTCTGTCATCACATCTCCTTCTCTAACTCTGATTCCCCTGCCTCCCTATTAGGACCCTGTGATTACATCAGGACCGCCCAGATAATTCAGGCTAATCTCCCCCTCTCAGGATCTTTAAGTTAACCACATTGGTAAAGTCCCTTTTTCCGTGAAAGGTAACATATTTATAGGCTCCAGGGAATAGGACGTGGAGCTCTCTGGGGATCTATTTTTCACCTACCACAACATCACAAAGCATAACTGTGACATTCCACTATTGAGCTCGCATCCTTCAAAAGTGATTTTTCTTTAAAGAAGCCCTCCAAACCTGCTCTCTATTAACTATTATGTCCTAGGTTTGAGAGGGCCATCTATTTCTGTCTCCATCCCTTCTGCAGCTGGAGCAGACATTCTTAGTACCGGCTACATATCAGAATCACCTGGAGAACTCTTACAACTCACTTAAGCCAGGATCCACCCCAGATCCATTGAAGTCAGACTTTCCGGCTGTGGGGCTTGAGTACTCCGCAGGTTAGTGCTGCATTTCCAGGTGATTCGAATACGCAGCTACCTTTGAGAACCACCATGCCAGAGAGAACCGCTGGCAGACTCTCAGAGCATGAGCTATCTGAGTCCAAGATGGAAAGATTATCTATAAAGATAAATGGCAAGAAAACGAAACTTGAAGTCCTTTATCCCTGGTTTAGCATCCTTGCTTGTGCTGCATCTTAGTTACGTGACCTTGGGCAAGTTGCTTGATGTCTATGTTCTCAGTTGTTTTTTTTTGTTTTTGTTTGTCTGTTTCAGATAATAAGCCTTCCCAAGGGTTGTGCAATGGCTAATCAATCAGTCGAGACCATGAATGAAAAGCCCTTAGCTGCGCGCCTATAGGCCCCCAATAGAGGGCAGTGTAGTCTTCTTTGCAACCTTCCCCCACCCAGACTTGAGAACAGAGGTCACTGAGCTTCCCCTAATAATAGAATTCCCTTGGCTCTAATTTTCCAGCTCAGAGAAGACTGAATTTGCCTACTTCCCGGTTATATCTGACTTTCATTTCCTCCTTGGTGTTTTCATCCAACTTCAGTTCTGGGGCCTCTGTGTGCCTTTTGATGGTGGTGAGTCCTGGGGGCAGCAAGGAAAGCCTTCTCTGATCTTCCACTCTGCTTTCAGAAGGTCAGGATGTTACTGGGTTTCTTGGTTGATGTCAAGTCATCCAGAGGTACACTGAGAAGAGTGATTTTACGCCCTTAGAAGGAAATCGCTCACAGTATGTGGTCGGGGGTGGAGAGAATTTTCCTTTGGGCTGAGGATACAATGGTAATTCTAAAACACGGCTGTGGTAGAGAAATGTTTTTAATGGAAAGAGTTCCCAGGGATGGAAGGAACCGGCCAAACTGCTTCCAATTAAGGATTTGCTAAAGTTGATAGTCCTCCGTGCTTCTCTCCCCCTCCTTTGCTTCTTCTAATTCTTGAAGGTATTAGGAAGGGCAAACGAGATGGAGATGATTCAGCAACTGGAACAGAGCACATTTGGCCTGGCCGGCTCTGCCCCTGACCGCTGTGCAGGGTTAACAGCGTTAATGGAAAGCGTTCCCAGATTGAATGAGGGAGCAGGGCCCTGGCAGGGTCACTTTCCATTAGGGACTGCCAAGGCTGATGTCACTGGGACTTGCATTTTGCTCTCTGCCTCTCATTCTTTTAGGTGCAGAATGATGGAATAATCCTACTGGGTTGGTTTTGCCAAGGTTTGTTTCTCATCTTTCATTCAGGTAGTATCTTATGTTCACAAAGCCTATTGCCTTACTCCATTCGGTTGTTAAAGATTGTTTCCATGTCCCAGCTCGTGCTCATGAGTCAGCAGGCATTGAGAAAGCAGCCGCTGGGGCTGAATGTCGTGCTGGGGACGGGAGGGAACAAAGGACACTGGGCGCGGTGCCTGCCACAGAACCTAGTTGGGAATGGAAGGGTCACATGCACAGAAAAATATGAGGAAGATGACCCGTAGGACCTCTTGGATGTGGGAGGTCAGTGGGGCCTCCGGTGGCCTGGGAAGAGAGCATGGAGGAGGCGAGCCCTGAGGAGGATGGAGAAGGCTCAGATAGGGAGAAGGAGGGCATTCCAGATGGGGGGCAATGTGCGTGGGGGGGCCCACAGTGGATCCATGGGAGCTGTGAAAATAATAATAAAACAATAATGTAAAGCAGCTATGTGTTGGGTGATCCTGGCCCCCAGATATCGAGATAACGTCAACACAAGCGTACGTTCACACCTTTTCTAAGGTTTCTGTGTGTCCTGAGTGAAGGGGTGTTATCTTCCTCAGGTCACCCCAGGCTCTGGGCTCTGTTTCAGCAGGCAGCGTGTCTGTTTCTCCTCATTTCTAGGGACCAATGAGATGGCCCATGATCAGGCAGCCAAGGGCTGCCTCTTTGCATCTATAGCGCTTGGCAGTGTGTGCATGCGTGTGTGTGCATGTGGTATCTGCGGAGAGAAGTCCCTGGGCATTTCACATGGGCTCACAGGCTCAGAGAAGCAAAGGACCTGTGCCTACCGTACGAGGAACAAATCTCTAAGTGCTGCAAGCCATTCTTACAACCCCCCCGCCCTCTTCCTCTGCCACATGTATTCCAGGTGGATTCTGGAGTATCTGTGTGTCCACAAAGCTTCTTGTCTCCTGAGTAGATGGAGAAATGCCCAGCTGAAAACTTGGGGATTGGCCACTGAACTGATGGGCCTGTTGTCTGGTTAAAAGATTGCAGGCGGAGGGTTTAGAAACCCCCAGGGCCCACCCATCTGGCTTTTGGAGGCCTCTGGGTCCTGCCGAGTCAGAGTGCAGCAAAAACTTCAGGGCCTGCTTTCAACCAGGACAGGCTGTCCTCTGGGCACCTGCCCAGATCAATAGGCAGGTGTGATCGCTAATTTGGCCACAGCGATGGAATGGCTGTGGGAGAAGAGCCCAGTTCTGAAACGCTGGCATAAAAGCAGCAAGTCCTTGATTTTGTGGCACTTGGCAAAGTACCAAGAAAAGCCAGGGCTGAGTGTTCTGGGGCATAAGAAGGAACACATGGAAAGAACATTGGAAATTCATCTTTAGAAAAAAGGCTCTACATTCCCTTTCGTCCCTTCAGAAGGGAAGCGTGTAACAATTCACATTGCCTCTTTAAAATTCTGACGAGTGGCCTTACCCAGCTATTTTAAATGGAACTCTATGTACCACCCACTGGGAAGATTCAAATGTGATGAATAAAATCCATCATTTGTATTATAGGTATGTGAATGCCAAGAATCTCCGGGCACTTAATTATACCTTATCCCTTTTTCTATTCCATCAAAGTTAGCTCCTGGACCAGTAGATCTAAGCGTTAATGTGTTTAAGAATTTCTTCGTGCCGGGTGGCGGTGGGAATGGGGTGGGAGGAGAGGACAGGAGACTTGGGCCAGACTGGGCCCTAGAATTCAGCACTTTATTAAGCAACCCCAGGTAACCCTAATGAAGGAGATGTGAGATACAGCAGAAGATGCTTGGGATTATGGCCTATGCATTTGAATTTAATCAATATTATTATTCATGACCTATGACAGCTTTCATTCACCTGCTTTCTCTAATTTGATCCTCCATGAGGTTCAGGGGCAGATACTGTAATTCTCATTTTATGGTCAAAGACTCGAAAACTCGGAAAGGCTGCAATTTGTGACTGACAGCTAGCGTGCATCAGGGGCCAAGACTCCCAGTGCAGTGCTCATTCTGCTTACCCACCCCCCACACCCCTCCTTCAAGCCCCACATGGTCCACCGTGTGATGGTGTCAATATTTCTTCCCATCTCCTTGTCTGTGCACTAAATTATGGGAGGAGGGAGAGGCAAGTGTTCTCTGTTCTGTTATTCTGGAACTAAGTCTTTGGTCAGAGTGAGGCAGTGCTTGATAAATGTTAAAATGTCTGGTCAATTCAGCCCAACGCCCTAAGCCAGGGGAGAAGAGGCTGGAGCATTGTTGTTTCTGCTTGAAAAGGGGTGAAACCAAGTAAAACTCATTCAAAGAGCTGCCCCCTCACCCCCAAGCACACACATAACCATGCCCCAACTCCAGAACTGTCCTGGACTCCCAGAAAAGAGTCTATTGGTTAAGAAAACATTTCTTCAATGAGATCGAGTATAATTAAAATGTTGAAAATGGAATGTTATTCCCAAGAATGATCAATTGAGAAAAGAGAAATGGAGAAAAGAGAACTCGGGGAAAGAACACTGGACTGGGGGCAAAGGGCCATGTTCTAATTCCAGTTGTGTGGAAAAAAGAATAACAGCTCCACAAGTGACCAATTCCTGGGTCCCAGGGGCTGCAGGCCTCACAATAACAAATCAGTTAAATGTCAGCATCTCCGTTTTACAGGTGGGGAAACTGAGCCTCAAAGATGTTAAGGGTCTTGGCCTAGGCCACCCTGCTAGCGAGTACCAGAAACAGGGTTCTAACCCAGGCCTGGCAGCTCCCAAGCCTGAGCCCTGGAATTGCGACCTCTATGAGGCCTTGACTGTGAGATGCAAATGAGATAATTAATATGAATGTGTCATGTAAACCACGGAAATTTGGGCTCAGGTCCCAAACTTGGGAGAAATCCTTGACTCCTCTCTTTCTCTCACCCATCACATCCAATCCTTCAGCACATCCTGTTGACTCTGTCTCAAAATATACCCCTAATCCCACCAAGTCTCTCCTTCACTCTCACCCTGTTCACTCCTCCATCATCCCTGGCTTCGATAATTGCTATAATCTCCTGGCTGGTCTCCCAGCCTCACCTTTGGTCCCCGGGTCTTCTCTCAACATAGTGGCCAGAGAGATTCTGTTAAAACATAGGTCAGCACCCATTTAGAAATGCATATAGATATTGAAGCACTACGATGTACACCCGAAACTAATGTAATATTGTACGTCAATTATGCCTCAATAAAAAAAAATATAGGTCAGCTCTCGTTACTCCTCTGCTCAAAACCTGCAATACCTGACCATTTCACTGACAGGAAGAGTCAGGTGCCTCTAGTGGCCCAAATCCTGTGCAACTGTCCCCTCAGTCTCCCACCTTGATATTCCTCTTCCTTCTTGGATCTCATCTTCCTTTCACTTGCTCTGCTCCAGCCCACCAATCCCCCAGGCACACTCCTACCTCAGGGCCTTTGCACTTACTATACCCACTACCTAGAACACCCTTCTGCTCACCAAACCCATATGGTTTCTCCCCTCCGTCCTTCAGGTCTTTTCTCAAATATCTCCTCAGGGAAGCCTCCCTCAATCACCCTGTTTAAAACTTCACACCCCTTATAACACTCCCTACTCCCCTATTTTATTTTTCCATATACGAGATATATATCTCCTATGTGTTTTTCAAATTGTGATAAAATAAACATAACATCTTAACCATTTCTGAGTGTACAGCTAAGCGGCATCAAGTACATTCACACTGCTGTGCAACCGTCACTGCCATCACCTCCAGAACTCTTTCATCTTGCAAAACTGAAACTCTGTCGCCGTTAAACAATAACTCCCCATTCCCCCTCCCCCACAGCCTCTGGCAACCACCATTCTATTTTCTGTCTCTATGAACTGGACTACTCTAGGCACCTCCTATAAGTGGAATCGTACTAGATTTGCCTTTTTGTGACCAGCTTATTTCATTTAGCATAATGTCCTCAAAGTTCATCCATGTTGTAGCATGGGTCAGAATCTCCTTCCTTTTTGAGGCTGTATAATATTCCACTGTATGGATTTACCACATTAAAACAAGACTCTGTGGCAAATCAGGAAATAGCAACACCAGCCACTCTTCATGGACTGAATGCCACTAGGTGCTGGGCATTGTGATAGAGCCCCCCAGTCAAAAGCCTGTGATACTCTCATTTTACAGGTGATGACACTGAGTCTTGGAAAGCTTACATACATACAGCCAGCGGTGGCGAGTCCAGGACTCACATCTCAGTGCTCCAACATGAGTCAGCAAACTACAGCCTGTGGGCAGAATCTGGCCTGTTTCGGTACATCCCATGAGCTAATCATTTTTACAGTTTAAAGCGTTGTTTAAAAAAAAAACAAAACACCAAAAAAAAGAGGAATAAGAGTAAGAAGAATATGCAACCAAGACTGTGTATAGAATGCAACGCCTAAAACATATTTACTATCTGGCTCTTTAGTAAACACAACTTCTCCATCACTACCCACCCTTTCTCAGGGAGAGAGGACCACTCTATAAACATGTACTATTTCACCTCCTTTGACTCATTCTAACTCTCAGATCTCTATTTCTAAATATCCCCCAAGAGATCTGATGCTCATTTTGACCTTGTTGACAGCACACGAGTGTGGGCTTTCTCCAGAGAGCCCTGAGGGGAGGACCTCCAAGCCCTACTGAGGATGAAGAGTATATATTAAATCTTCAGCAGGCATCTGTCTGTCTCTCTTCCAATTGGCTGTCCGGGTTCATGGAAAACTTTCAGGGCCAAAGATTTCTGGAAGCCTAATCGCTTAAGAAGAGAGTGGTTTGTAAACTTAGTCTTATGACTTGCACGTCGTATTTTTGCTAAATAGGTAAACAGGCAGGCATTTCAATAATGCCCTGCTTCTCTGGGATCATATTTCTAGGAATGCCGGCCACCAAGCACCTAGAACTTAACTTTGAAGTCAATGGAAAGGGTCTCTGGGGGCACAGTTGTACTTTACTCGAAGGGAGGGCAGACAAGGACACATTCTTGGACCTTGTTCTAAGCAACTGAGCATTTGTTAGGGAGGAGATTAGCAGCAGCGAGAAGTGACAGCAGGCTGGCCGAGGGAATGGGTAGCGCTGCTAGAGACACAAACCCGACTTCAGAGCACAGCGATCTGAGACCACGTGGAGCGGGGATCAACGTCGCCTGCATCCCGGGGGCACCGGAGCGAGTGAGCCACACAGAAGGACTGATGCCCTCCATGCGCTGGGGGCACAAAGAAAACCCAACAATTCACGCAGGTTCTGCATACGCAGCAATAAGAAGGCAACATTAAAATAAAAATACATTTGTAGTTCTCAGCTGAGCTCCACCTTAAAAATGGAGGCATGATGAATGAAAGATGCATTATTATGCAGGTGGACATTGGAAAGGACACAACAGAATAAAAAAGGCTGATGAGGGTATTGAAACAAATAAGAAAACTGGTATCAGCAGATCTCGGTGGATCTCAGATGTCAAGTAATTTGTTCAAGGCCACTAATTTAGTCACTGACAAAGCCCCAGTTCTCTTGTGGCCACCCGGACTCACTCGTTTTCAAATTCTGTCTCTCTGTCTCCTCCTCTGAATCTCTCCCTCTGTCTCTGTCTCTTCCTCTCTGCCTGTTTTCATTTTGCAGACACCTTGACCTCATCGCAGAGAACATGGCTACAAAAGTCCAAATTCAGATCTCCTCTGCCCACCCCACCCCCAAAGGTTCTCTTTTTCTCCTAGCTTTCCAATATCAATCCCACAGGCGTCCTCTGATTGGTTGTTTGGGTCACGTCATGGGTCTACCCTTTAACCGATTTCTGATGGCTAACAGTCCACCAAAATTTATGCCCACTTTCCCAAATTATAGAACTCTGGGAAGAGCAGCGCCGACAAGAATTACATTTCCCAGCCCCACCTGCATCCAGATGAGGCCACACAACTAGTTCTTATCAGAGGAACGTGAACAAAATTGATTATGTGTAACTCCCTGGCCACGGAGGTTATGAAACAGACACACCTTTCCCACTGACAGAAGGGGCTCAGAGCCCCAACCTTCTAATCACATGGTTGATCTTTCTGATCTTTCAGCTCCCAGCCTCAATCATTTCAGCATTTAGATTAACCTTAGTTGTGATCCAAAATGCTCATGAATAACAAAGACAATCCTATTACATGGGGAATTCCCCATCAGAGTCTCCCTCCCAGGAACCAGGGACAAAGGCAAGTCAAATTCTTTGCTGTACAACAGATGGGTTATCTATACTAAAGTGTGTACGTGTGTGTGTGTGTGTGTGTGTGTGTGTGTGTTTAGTTAGACTTGGGTAAATTACAGTCTCTTTGCTTTCTATTTAATCAAGTAAATTAATGCCAAGAAATGAAACTAGGGGTTATAATGAGGGCATTACTGTTGGAAAGTTGTCAATGGAGTGAACACCCTGTTTTCTGTCAGAGAATGAGGTGTTCTGGTGAAAGGAGAACAGATTCTGCAGTACCCTTCCTTTACATAACCATGGAGACTTCCATCCAAGCAGGAAGCCCACTGGAGCACTTTGATTTTCATAAGGGAATGTGAACTCTACCACTCACCCATGTGGTTTCCAAAGTATATTTATGTACCTGTGATCCAAGAATAGACTGCTATTAATAACCACGAACATTACTGAGTTCTCACCATGTGCCAGGTATTGTATTAAGAGCTTCATGTACGTTATCTAATTTAATCCTCACCAGAAACCTATAAAATAAGCATTATAATCATCCTCATTTTATACGTAAGTAACTTACCTAAAGTCACTCAGCTCAGATGTGGTGGAGCTTGGATTCAAATCCAGATGTCTGATTCCCTTAAGCACTGCACTTGAGCCCATTCCTGCAAAGAGCCAGGTTGAATGGAAATGAGATTTAGGAGAGAGAATTTAAGGGATGTGGTATGTAGCTACTCTTTTTTTTTTTTTTTTTTGCGGTACACAGGCCTCTCACTGTTGTGGCCTCTCCCGTTGCGGAGCACAGGCTCCGGACGCGCAGGCTCAGTGGCCATGGCTCACCGGCCCAGCCGCTTCGCGGCATGTGGGATCTTCCCGGACCGGGGCACAAACCCGTGTCCCCTGCATCGGCAGGCGGACTCTCAACCACTGCGCCACCAGGGAAGCCCTGTAGCTACTCTTTTGTGTATTCTAAGTGCTACTCTTGGGTGGAAGGCCTCATACTTGCACTATGCACCTTCGCTAAATTACGTTTTAATGTAGTTGCTTGACTTTTATGACATTGGGTACAAGAAACAGCTTAAATTCCTCTTCTGAATTCTGAATGAAACTGGTGTAGAAGATACTGAATGATGCAGGGGACAGCTATGCCCTCTAGACTGGCCCCTGTGGAAACTTCTCTGAGTTCTCTATGAGGTAAAAATCTTCTGTCTCCTGAAGTACTGCTATAAATCTTCCTCTCAGGTATTGTTTGTATCTGCTGCTGTGTTGCCCAAATGTTGAATATAATTTTATGCTCTAGTAGAGCAATTTTTATTTATTTATTGAAGTATAGTTGATTTACAATGTTGTGTTAATTTCTGCTATACAGCAAAGTGATTCAGTTATATGTATATACACATTCCTTTTACAAAGTATTCTTTTCGGGCTTCCCTGGTGGCGCAGTGGTTGAGAGTCTGCCTGCTGATCGCTGAGCCTGCACGTCTGGAGCCTATGCTCCGCAACGGGAAAGGCCACAACAGTGAGAGGCCCGCGTACCACAAAAAAAAAAAAAAGGTGTTCTTTTCCATTATGGTTTATCATAGGATATTGAATACAGTTCTCTGTGCTATACAGCAGGACCTTGTTGTTTATTCATTCTGTATATAAAAGCTCACATCTGCTGACCCCAACTTCCACTCCACCCTCGCCCAACCCCCTCCCCCTTGGCAACCACCAGTCTGTTCTCTATGTCCATGATTCCGTTGCTGTTTCATAGATAGGTTCATTTGTGTCATATTTTAGATTCCACATATTAGTAGAGCAATTATAATGACTCTGATGGTCAGAACATTTGCTCTTTTTTTCTTTCTTTTTGCTTAATCCAACTTTATCTGTTTTTATTCTCATTTTATTGAAATCCTGTTTTTGGTATGTTACTTAAACCCTCAAGTTCTTTTAGACTAGAGTAAAAACAAACATTCTTGATATTTGGTGGTTATTATAAAACCATCCACGAATGACCAAATTTTATATTAATAAAATACAATCAACATTAAAATTATACTGAGCTTAGTGTAATCCCTGTCCAATTATTCAAATTGCATTTTGGGATCTTTCCATAATTCCAGGATATTATTATTCATATTAATTATTATGTGTCAAGTAAATATCAATTAATATCAACTACAGAAGTATAGAAATGCCAGTTAAAGACATCTAATTGAAAATGATCATGATGTTGATATAATAAAAATGATGAATATTTATATATTGATTCATTCTGTAAAAATTAATGACTACCTTCTCTGTACCAGTGAATGAAGTTCATGTTCTAAAGGAAGGGCTGTTATGGTCTGAGTTGTATCTCCCCCACATTCATATGTTAAAGTCCTAACCTCCCGTACCTCAGAATGTGACCTTATTTGGAGAGAGAGTCTTTACAGAGGTAATTATGTAAAAATAAGGTCAGTAGGGTGGGGCCTAACCCAATACGACTGGTGTCCTTATAAATGGGGGAAATGTGAACACAGGCAGACGTAGAGAGAAGACAATATGAAGAGACACAGGGAGAAGATGGCATCTACAAGCCAAGGAGAGAGCTCTGGAGCAGACACTTCCCTCACAGACCTCAGAAGGAACCCACCTTGCTGACACCTTGATTTTGGCCTTGCAGACCCCAGAACTGTGAGACAAGAGATTTCTGTTATTTAAGCCACCCAGTCTGTGGTACTGCAGCCCTAGCAAACAAATGCAGAGGGCAAGGGCTCTGAGATGGGAAAGAAATGAGTTCAAGGAACAGAAGAGCAGGCAGTTCAGGGGAGCTGGGTGGGTGAGGGAGCAAGAGGAGAGTAGGATAAAGGTGATGTGTGTAAACTATTAACCCCCTACGAATGTAAGTCTTGGCTCTCTTCCTTGAGTTCAGAGCCAGGCCTGGGAATGCGGTATGAGATAAGCTCTTATAAGAAAGAGACCACAAAATACAGTGGCTTAAGTAGGGCAGAAGTTTGTTTTTCTTCCATCTGATGGAGCAGAGGAGGGTGAGAGGGTGGGAGCTGGGAGGACTGGATGCTGAGAGGACAGAGCTGCCATCTTTGACTGTGGGTTCCTTCTCTGGGTCTGAGGCAGTAGCCCCAGGTGGTACCATCCCCCAGCAGGTGACAGCAGGGGCGGGGGAAAAAATGGAGGCCTGGAGCTCCCGTATAAAAAAGCCGTGATTTGCAAGGCACAGGCATGACTTCTGTTCTCAACCCACTGGTCGGAGGTCAGCGTCTAGGACAGGTGGTCTCTAGCTATCACTTGAGGAGTCCAATTTCCAAGAGTTCCCTGCTAACTCAGAGAGTTGAGTTTTTAAAAGTTAGAAAGAGTCTAGCCTCTGGGGAACAGTTAGCAGTCTCTGTCCCAGCCTAACCTCAGTTAGCTAGAGGGCTGGACTCATCTTTTTTTTTTTAAATTAATTAATTAATTTTTGGCTGCTTTGGGTCTTCATTGCTGTGCGCAGGCTTTCCTTTAGTTGCGGCGAGCGGGGGCCACTCTTCTTTGCGGTGCGTGGGCTTCAGTAGTTGTGGCACGTGGGCCCAGCAGTTGTGGCTCGCTGGCTCTAGAGCGCAGGCTCAGCAGTTCTGGCGCACGGGTTTAGTTGCTCCGTGGCATGTGGGATCTTCCCAGACCAGGGCTTGAACCCGCAACGCCTGCATTGGCAGGTGGATTCCCAACCACTGCGCCAGCAGGGAAGCCCTGGACTCATCTTTAGCTCTTCCCTCAAGGCTCCAAGGTGGTAGAGGTGACATTCAAAGTGGACTGTCACTTGTCTGCTATCATCTCTCCAATGGTTTCCCAAGAAGAGCTCCTCTAGTGAGATGGCCAGCCAGCTAGCCGGCGCTAAAGCCTCTCTCGCTCCCAGCACAGCTCTGAAAGAATCTCCCTGCTTCACCCGCAAGAACTGCTCCCTGGTCATCGTGTTTTCTGACATCTGGGCCTTGTCTTGTATCCTTCATGATCGTGAGCCGCCTGGGGCAGGCGGTTTATGTGTCTGGCACACTCTGCGACTCTCCAGCACTCTGAACCTTTACTGCCTGTCAGAAGCATTTATTAATATTGCTGCTAATAATAGTACCTAGCAGGGGTGGACGGGCTCAAACATGTCAGAAGGCAGTGTTTCTCATTACTGCGCTTTCATTGTTCACTGGAACATAACAGGCGGGATAGATTCAGACTTGCCTTTTCAGTTCTCTTCCTCAGGTTACTGATCCCATTACTAGAAGTCCTGCTTTACTGGCATCCGCAGAAACACGCAGCAAATACAGGCTGTAGGGCGTTCTCGTGTTCCGTTCATGCAGGCTGAGATGGAAAATTTGGTGTCTGTGAAAGATAAGAGCTCTGTAGCCAGAGGTTGTCTTGAAGTGGGGTGGGCACAAAGGCTGAGTGTAGGCTGAATCTTGCCTGCCTTCTTGGTTGCAAAATGGAGAAGGACAGGCAGAGAAAGCAAAATTACCTGCCTTTAGATCTATACTCCTAGCTCTCATTCTTTAAAAAATTTCTCTGTCCAGGACTGTATAAATTGATATAAATTGCCAACCTTATTGAATCGACGTTTATGTCAAAAAATATGCAGGGAGCTTTCTATGAATTGTCCCCTTTGAACCTCCCAGCAACTCACTGCTGTAGACACTGTCAGTTGCTCAAACTTTCTTCAAGCCAGCAGAATCCATTGCCTATTACAGAGGCAGAAAATGTAGGTTCTTACTTTTACAGCTGCCCTTGCAGCTCTGGCAATAGTCACGTGACCCAATATCGGCCAATTAAACTGATAACAGAGGGGAACTCTGCTGGGGGAATTCTGGGCAAGATAAAATCTGTCTGATAAAAGAGATATGAGGAAAAGCCGCATCTCCTTCTTCTTACCTTTGAATATGCTTTTGTTAAGACGTGATGTTTGGAGCCTTGGCAGCCATCTTGCAATAATGAGGGAGAGTGGCAAGAGATCCTCAGAGAAGGCCTGACAAGGTTGAGGCACTGATCTTGCTTGGAATCATCTCCCTCTAGATCAGCTGTTATGTGAAAAAATTAAATCCTTTTAATTTAAGCCCACAGTAGCTGAATACTCTGTTATGTGCAATTGGGAGCATCCTAATACATCTCTGCTCCCTTCCACTTCCTTTCATTACCCTCTCCTTGGGAAAGAATCAAAGACCTCTTTCCACATGCTCAGTGATGCCCACAATTCCTTAAACAGGAGCCTTGCATTTCTAGGATGACCTTAGGTTTGGTTTGCCCAGGACCCTTCTGGGACAGTTCTGGTTTATACCTACTGTTCTGGTGTAATTTTAAAGGATGCTAAAAATACCCCTGGAGGGATGATAAATTCTATGGCCACTTGAATGCTTTTTCAGAGAGAAAAACCTGAAGGGTGAGTACCACTGCAAGAGGAGAACTCACAGCTTTCAATTCACAGTGAAGGGGCAAATGGCTAGGGTTTTGGGAGAGGGCATAGGAAGGAGCACACAGGGTGCAAGGGGTTCCCTAGGGTAGGGAAAGGCCCAGAATGAGAAACTGGGTGCTCTAATGGCAAACCTCACCCACTCCCTAGATTTTGAGTTATCTATCTACTCTGCTCCTAAGAAATACAGGCCTTTGTTCCTGTGTTTTTGTTCTTTCTCTGCTTTCTCTCCTTTCACATGGTCCCAATCTACCTTCTACCAGTGCCCGTGGGCTTACTGGAACCT
Source organism: Delphinus delphis (assembly GCF_949987515.2). Taxonomy (NCBI): domain Eukaryota; kingdom Metazoa; phylum Chordata; class Mammalia; order Artiodactyla; family Delphinidae; genus Delphinus; species Delphinus delphis. The sequence continues at coordinate 75,995,398 of NC_082693.1, read as the reverse complement.
ACCCTTTGGCAAAAAGTCTCAAACTCTTGCCCAGATAACTCCCTGCTTTCCTGACATCTTTCCAATTTCTCCACAAGATTGACAAAGGTGTTATGTAAGGTGATAGTCACCCTCACTTACGCTGTTTTGAGTCTGTTTTTTTTCCAGACTGACCCCTCAAAACTTAAAATTATTTGGAGCATACCCCACCCCTACTCCCTCCTTTTTCTGGACACTCCTGACCCTGAATAACTGAAAATCAGGCCTGCCTCCGCCCCTCCTCCCATCAGTTGACGATGTTTTATCTGCCTCCTGTGCTAATAAAAACAAGTCACAAATAGGGCGGTTTACCTATCCTGGCAACAAGTATTTGAAATGCATAAATTAGTCTTGATTTAAATTGTACAGGCTCATTATCTGCGAGAAAACCGGGCTGCCCCATATGCCTATTAGGAGGATGAGTGGTGTGCCTGCAGCCCCAATAGCTGTCCCTGGGGAGGTGAATCCAGGAATAGCACGAGCCCTTGTGCTCCCAGCAGCGGCACAAAGATGTGAGGCAGCCAGCTTGGGAGGGCTGAGCTTTCTAGCCTTCCTGCTGGGACTGTGGATGGGCAGGGGGCTTGACAGGGAAGGACCCCATTTTTCCTGATTCTTAAATGGAGACACAGTACAGGAGATGAGCTTCTTTTAGTTTGCTTTCCACGTCTGACCATCAGGGCAACAATTTGGGCTTGTGCAGCCGTGGGAAGCTGGAGAAATGCTTAAGGGGCTTCGGGCCACACTCAGCTGGGTTTGGAGAGGTACGGGGGCTGCGATCACTGCACAGATTTCTATCGCTCGCAGCCTGATCTGTGGGAGACTCCTAAGAGGGGGTTACTTTAATCCTCCAAGAAGAAACCTTTTAACTCATCCAACAATAATCTGAGCGCCTACTACAGACTCAGCTAAGATCAGAGGCTACAAGAGTGACCCAAAACACAACCTCGTCCCTAAGAAGCTTTTCAGTTTGCTGGGAATTTCAGACAAGATAACAGGTCATTATAATACAGAGTCTGAATGCTACTGGTAATAAAAAGAAAACTTCCAGAAAGATGACAGTGTATCCTTTCAATGTCATACTAAAGTATTGTCTAATAGGCCAGCCCGTAGGTCTTCTGACAGACTTGATTTGGCTAACTATTACTACATAAGTTAGGATCTAGTCCTTGAAAGGTTAGATCTTAATTGGTAGGAAATTGATACATTGCAAATCATTTTTGTCTGGTAAAGATGTAGATGATTTCTGTCCATTGGAAAAGACAGCTCCTAAGGGTTATGATTTTATTGCCTATGGGACATTATATTACATCCAATTTTGGATCTAAGATAGCAATCTTACATCAGCATTGTTTCTTTCACTGACCCCGTATAAATCAGTTTCTCTTATGTTCCTTTGATCCAGCTTTATTACCCTGCTGGCACCCTCTTTAATGAATTAAATGAATCTTTGACATAGGCTCATGATGTATTTGTGTGAGAGTTGTGTCTTTAGCCTTCTGGAAATTATAATGTGAAACTACCTTAGAGGTAAGGTGCTAAGGGGTCACAGATGAGGGATACCATACCCAGTCTTAGGGGTTTAGGGAAGATTTCTCAGACAGATCATCTAAAGCTAGACATGAAGGATGAAGGAGTTAGTTTGGCAAAGATGGAAGGGGGCTGGTGTGCTAGGGAGAAGGAAAAAGCTTATGCAAAGCCTGGAGATGAGACACCTGCATTAACAGGTCATGAAACCCAAGAACGTGAGTAGTGAGAGGCAAGGCTGGAGAGGAAAGCAACAGCCAGATCATGGAGGACCTCAATGCTATGACAAGGAACTTGGTCTTTATACAGAGGGCATAGGGATGTCACTAAGGAGTTTTTAAACAGGGACAAGGCATGGTTGGATTTGGCTCCTGGGTTCACTGTTTCATAACCCAGGTGGAAATCTCATTCACCTGTAGAATTGCTTGCTGAGGCTGCTTATAAAATGCCTATACAATTATGCTTCACTCCATTTTGCTCTACAACTACAATTAAAAGATATACTGGTGAATAAATTCATGGAGATATATATATATATATATATATATATGACGAATGCCCAAGAATGGATATTTACCATTTATAATGCTTTCTTTCTCTATTCTGGTCAAAAGTAAAAATAGAAAAAGCAGATGTGCAAACAAGCAAGGCTGACATATTTCAAAATACAACTCAAAGTAATGGGCAAATCAGAGCTGAAGGAGGAGACTCCAGGGACCAGCTATTATATGCAATTGCTTTGGTCAGAAAGGTTTCTGCTTCTTTCAAGTTTCCTTGGCCAGATGTTTCCATTTCAGCAATAAATTTTAAAGCAATTTTGCATTTTTAGCACAAGGAAACGTTTATCTTGTTATGATACAGCTTGCTGAGGACTTTTCAGCAATCATAGCACTTTTGTTTCTTGTCTCATTTCATCTTCACAAGAGCCTATGAGGCAGAGAGGATGACTGCTACTGTGCCCATTTCACAGATGGAGAAACCAAGGTCCAGAAAGGTGATTTGCCAGTAATCACTGCAAGTTAAGAGTCAGAGACTGGAAAAGGATGATCTTGTTACCAATGCCCTGAAATTTTTACTTATTAGGTGTTTAATAAATGCAATGAAGGAACAGTTCCATTCTGTTCTTCCCCCCTTACTATGTATTAAATGTATAAGTATACATCTATGTGTTTTCTTACTTGTTAAGGTTACTAAATTATAAGTTCCATTAGGGCAGTTTTCTATTGCTCTATGAAAAACAGCCCTAAAACTCAATGGCTTGAAACCAGTAATTTACTGTTTCTCATGATTCTGTGAATCAGGGATTCGGGCAGGGCTCAGCTGGTTGGGTCTTTCCTTCCACACGGTGTCAGGCAGGGCTCACTCAACTGCATTATGCCGGTGGTTGGGTTGGACTATGTAGTGATTAATTTTGTGTGTCAACTTGGCTGGACTGTGGTGCCCAGATATTTGGTCAGACATTATTCTGATGTTTCTACAAAGGTTTTTTGGATGACATTGACATTTAAATCAGTGGATTTTGAGTAAAGCAGACTGCCCTCTATAATGTGGGTGGGCCTCATCCAATCAGTCTGAATAGAACAAAACAATGACCTCCCCTAAGCAAGAAGGAATTCTCTACTAGATGACATTTGAACTTGAACTGAAACATATGTACTACCCTGGTCTCCAGCCTGATGGTCTTCAGACTTGAACCACAACACTGGCTCTTCCCTGGGTCTCCCCGGCTGGCTTACCTTGCAGATTTTGGGCTTGCCAGCCTCCATAATCATGTGAACCCATTCCTTAGATTAGTCTGCCTGTCTATCTACCTACCTATCTATGTACCTACCTACCTACCTTCTGTTGGTTCTGTTTCTCTGGAGAACTCTGACTATAGATTGAAAGGTCCATGAAGTCCACCCAGATATCTGGTGCCTTGGTTCTCTTCCACGTGGCCACCCTCTCTTCACATGGCTAGCTTGGGCTTCCTCACAGCATGGCAGTCTCAGGGTAGTCAGATTACATGGCAGCTGAGATGTAAGAAAAGTGAAAGCTGCCAGTGCTCTTAAACTTTGTACTTTAGTGTCTCAGAATATCTCTTCTACTGTATTCTATTGAGCAAAGCAAGTCACACCACCAAGCCAGATTCAAGGTGAGGGTAAATAGACTCCACCTACTGATGAGAGGATTGACGGAGTCTCATTGCAAAAGACATGAGTGATGAAAGCCACTATTGCAGCCATGTCTAGAAACAATTTGTCGTAGGCAGGGACCATGTTTCCTTCCTAACAACCTAGAGTTGTCGGCAATATTAAACACATCAAAGGGCAGAACACAATAAATATTTCTTGAAAAGATATATGTGTTTATGTGTGTTTGTATGTATGTATAAAATGCACAGTGTGTATGATAGTGGCTTCAAAGACCCATTTTGGCTTCATATACCCATAGGTGAGACCTCATATATACCAACAGATAGTCCTTTGCAAAGCAAAATAAGGATGCAGTTAAGAGCTTGGGTTTTAGAGTGAGACTGCAGGGCTCCAAATCCAGGCTCTACTACTTATAAGCTGTGTAATCTTGGTTAAGTTTTTACCCTCTCTGTGCTTCAGTTTCCTCACTTATAAGAAGCTTACAAATAATACTCACTTCTTAGGACTGTTATGTGCCTTAAAATACAGGTGAGGGCTTCCCTGGTGGCGCAGTGGTTGAGAGTCCGCCTGCCGACGCGGGGGACCCGGGTTCGTGCCCCGGTCCGGGAGGATCCCACGTGCCGCGGAGCGGCTGGGCCCGTGGGCCATGGCCGCTGAGCCTGCGCCTCCAGAGCCTGTGCTCCGCAACGGGAGAGGCCACAGCAGTGAGAGGCCCACGTACCGCAAAAAAAAATAAAAATAAAAAAATAAAAAAAAAAATACAGGTGAGATAATATGAATAAAGGGCATAGCACAGCTTTAGCAAATTATTCGTCATTTTATTATTTATTATAAATATTCTTGTCATTAGATTTGGGTCTGTTTGTGTACTGCCCACTACAACATATAGCTCTTCCTCTCTGTCCATGTGGAATCTGCCCGTCTTTCTCTTTCTCTCTCTGAACGCTGCTATTCCGTCTGTGACCACAGTCCCTCGGCAAGCCACAATTACGCCACGTCATTTGGAGTTGTGTGTCAGTGGGCTTGGGCGTTTGGAGAGACACAGATAGCAGTGGATGCTGCGCCATGTCATCATTTCCTCTGACAGATGCTCGAGCACCTCGCACAGCCTCTCACCCACTCCCATTCCCCATGGCCTGCTTCCTGGAGTTGCTTCCTGGCAGGCATACATGGTGTTGGGCGCGGCCACCTCGCAAAGCCTGTGTCATAGATGGCTCTGTCAACTGCCCAAGAAGCAAGATGTGTTCCGGAAGTTGGTCTGGCTCCATGGCAAGCAGTTTGCCTGCAGTCCTGAGCTCCAAATCTTCAGTTCTTCGTTGGTGTCGTATTGTATCTTTCAGGGCTCCAAGGGCACCCTGGCTTTCTGGATTAGGTACTGAAGTCAAGATGAATGAGTTGGCTTTGAGTTATGGCTTTGGCTTGGATTCTGTCTGCGTGGGTTTAGTTGGCTTCTGTACCCCATTGTGTCAAAGGCTCTATCAATCATTTGTTGCTGGCTCCTATAGTTGATTCTTTCACCTGGATTATAAAGAGCTAGGAGGTTTTGATCAATCCATTACTTGATTTATGGTTAGTGGCTCCCTAATTGCCAAGATTCCCGCATTCACCAGGGCTAGACTCTTTACTATACAGAGAGTTACAGACCACTTATGGTTGGTCAGGTTGGGCACTGCACAAAGGTGCCCAGCCAAGTGGGCTGGTGTGGGCTGAAATCCAGCCCATGCTCAGTTTACTAACCCATGCACCTTGGCTTGGACTGAAGGAGCACCCTTTTCTAATTTGCCCTTGGTAGGATGTGTTGAAGGATTTACCCTGTACAGGATGTGGAAAATCATGTTGGTTATTCGGAGCTGATCTTTAGCATGCCTGCTCTCAAAAGGAGACATTTGATATGAAATAGCTCAATTCAAAGCTATAAAGACGTCTTCCTACCTTTCAACCTCACTGCCAACGCATCCCTAGAATCCAAGTCTGCACCAGAATGCGTCTGTTTCCATTCTCCACCACGGATACTTCCTGATGGGCTTGGGACTCAGCATTAGCATACACCTGGCTTAAAAAAATCCAAGCCTGTGCCCCTTTATATGTCCTTCATTAGGAATTGGGGTTTTGCGAAGTGTAATGATGTCACTTAGAGGAAAAGGCACCTCAAATTCCTAGTGCTGTTCTTCCGGAAAGAAGGCTGTTCAGGCGAATGGAGAGCGGAGGCAGCCTGCCTCTCAGTCTGCTGTCTCCTCCTTCTTTCAGAGTTTGGAATTCATTCTTTTATTCAAGAGATATTTACTGCAGGAGGCAGTTCAGTCTGGCATCATGCAACAAGAATTCAAATACAGGCAAGTTATTTAACTTTTCTGTGCCTCCATTGTTTCATCTGTAAAATGGCAGTAATGCTAGATCCTACCGCAAAGGGTTGTTGTTGTGATTAAATGAATTAATTTGTGTAACCTACGCCTGACACAGTGCAGGCCCTCAATAGAAGTTAGCTCTTACTTATGGAGCATCTATAATGGGCCAGGCACTGGGGAAACACTGTTTCCCAGGGGACCCAGGTAGCCATGTAATGCACTCCAGGCCTTCTGCAAGTTTACTGTCTAGTAAGGACCATAAAGCAGGTAACTCCATCACATACTACGGGGCAGTATATCAAAGGTTCTCAAACTTCAGTGAGTATAAGAAGAACCTGCGTTAGCCGTTAGGGAAATGTAAATCAGAACAAAAATGAGATACCATTTCGCACCCGCTAGGATGATTAGAATTTAGAAAGGCAGGTAAGGATGTGGAGAAATCTGAACCCTTGTTCTCTGCTAGTGAGAATGTAAAATGGTGCGGCTACTGAGGAAAACAATCTGACGGTTCCTCAGAAAGTTAGACATAGAATTACCCCCATGACCCAGCAATTACATCCCCAGACATATAACCAGGAGAAATGAAGACATATGTCCCCACAAAAACTTGTACCCAAGTCTTCATAGTAGTATTATTTATAATAGGCAATATTATACGTGGTAAAACAACGCAAATATCTATTAACTGATGAATGGGAAAATAAAATATGGAATATTGTTCAGGCATGAAGAGAAATGAAGTACTGATGCATGCTTCAACGTGGAAGAACACTGAAAACATTATGTTAAGTGAAAGAAGGCAGTCACAAAGGGCCACGTATTGCAGGATTTCATTTATATGAAATGTCCAGCATGGGTAAATCTATAGAAACAGAAAGAGATCAGTGATCGCCTACAGCAGAGACAGAGGAGTGGGAATTGAGGAGTGATAACCAAAGCATCTGGAGTTTTCTGGGGGGATAATAAAAGTTTTTAAAATTGACTGTGGTAACGGTTGCGTATACTAAAAGCCATTGAATTGTATACTTTGAATGGGTGAATTGGATGGGATGTGACCTATATAGCAGTAAATTTATTTTTGAAGAAGTATCTGGAGCGTTTGTTAAAAATGCATATTTTCTGCACCTTACAGGTTAAAGTTAATGGAGGGAGAGAGACTTTCCAGGAACAGAGAACAGCACAGGTCACATTCATGGGTCAGAGTGTCTGATAGAACTTAAGTCTCCTCAGGTCTGAATCTTGCTGAGGGAAGGAAGTGGGTGAAAGAAGAACATTCACGGTCTTACTGAATGACTCCTTTTCCTTCTTCAACCCTCTGAGCTTCTGCTATCAAGGTATTTTTAGACAGTTCACACAAACTAATAAGCCAGAGCAGGAAAATGTCAGAGAGAGGATGGAGAGGGACAAGGCGAGTGACAGCAGTTCATGGCAGTCTCTTCTCTTAGACCTGAGCCCTGTAATAGCTTCTGTGTTTGAAACTGTCACTATGTGAGTTAGAAATGGGCCAAAAGGTAGCTATTAACAATCCACTGAAGGTCTTACTTTAATGCCCAAAGGGGTTCTTTGGAGCTGGCTCTGTCTGCCTTATAGAAGTCTTTTATGTGGCTCACTCCTTCCTATGACCCCAGGATCGATAGATTTCCAGAAAGGGCAAACTATCAGATATTCAAACAGTTACCCTAGGGAGGTGGGCAAGGGGAAAGGTGATCTGAAGACGTACAGCTAATAAATACCAGGTGGAACCAATGAAATCCGTGCAAGTGACAGGGCTAGGGAGGGAGAGAGGCAGGAAAGCTTGTAGAAAGAGAAGAAGAAATATAATATCCAAATCTAACTTTGAAGGGTAAAGTGAAATCCTCATCAGATTAATATTAGCTACAGAGCTGAAGTAACTGTGAGTTATAAAGACTGGTATTTTTTTCCGCATTCCTTGGTAACTTGTGGTTCTTTGTAACCGAGGTGACCAACTTGTCCTGGATCGTCTGGGACTTTCCTGGTTTTCAAACCAAAAGTCTCATGTCCCGAGAATCCCCTCAGTCCCGGCAAACTGGACCAGTTGCTCACTCTGTTGGTAATATAGGCATCCCATCCTCTGTGCCTCAGGGAAGAGATGACGCAGTAGAACACAGAGAACAAAAGAGTCAGTTCTTGGCTTCTGAGTTTCAAAGCCTAGACCTAGATATGAAACAGCATGGTGTGAGATTGTACGATCATGTAAGAGCAAGGCTTCCACCCCAGGCCAGATACAGATTCTGAGATGGCGGGGGATGGCGGTAGGACCAGACAAGGAAGAGGTCCTAGAGCAGTGTTGTCAACAGAACTTTCCGGGACGATGGAGGTGTTCTATAACAAACATTGTGGTAGCCACCAGCCACGTACGGCTACGGAGCACTTGAGATGTGGTTAGTGTTGCTAATTTAGCATATTTTACCCAATTTAAATTTGAATGATCACTGCACTGGGCAGCTCAGTCTTAGATTCTGCTAGGACATTTCCCCAGGAAGTTGGTTGACGCTGAATGATGGACTCTGCAGATAAGATTGGGGAACCAAGAGCAGAATGGATGTGAGCCTCATTGCTGGGGGATGGGAAGACTCCAGAAGTCCCTAAGCCAATAAGGCATGAAAGCAGAAGGTATATTTGTTCAGTGAGTCAAGACAGGTCCAAGGCAAACTTACAGAGGTTTCTGGGGTCCCAGGATGTCGTTGGCAATACTGTGTATCCTGTGCACTGTGGAGTAACCCAGACATGACACAAGGGAGTTGACAGATCTGCAGATGCTTGGTGGCTAGGAAGAAGGGAGGGCCCAGCTCTGACTCACACAGAACAAAGACTAAATGACATGCAAAGTCATCTCAGTGGATGCCACCACAGACAAGCAACAACATAGAAGGATGGCTGCCTTCTCACCCTGCCATCCTGAATCCACATTAGCTCCCTGCAACTTACACAGAACCCAGGGAGAAGCTGTGAATCGACTGAGATGAAGTTTCCATCATCAGAAGGAAAGGGGGATTTAAGATAGACATTAGGTTCAGATATAGGAAAATAAAGTTATATTTCTTAACACAACCGAATACATAGACTGAGGCTTGTACCCTCCTCTACTCTCTCATATACTGATGTTTCCTCTTGCATCGTGTTGTGCCAAGTACGTGACAAACATTATCTAAGTTTACAACAGTCTATGTTATTACCCCCATTCTACAGATGAGGCAACTGAGGCCCAGAAAGTTCTTGTAACTCTCTTACAGACCTCCAAGCCTCATAAATATTGAAGTCAAGATTCCATGCTAGGTCTTTCTGCCCTTCAAAATATTTAAGCTCTATCCGGGTTGGAATCTGTTTATCTACTTCAAATCCTATTTTCTTCTAGAAACAATACCCCTCTTCTCTCAGAGAAGGCTTACCTCACTCCAAATATGTGCTTTGAATAGAGGCTACCAATCAGGATAACTTACCTCCCAGGCCAGATGAGGACGAAGCAATGATATGGATTCAAACCCCATTTCTGTTTCCTTTTGGACTCATAGTGACACCCTATTTTCCCGGCTCTGTTGCAATTAAATGGAACATGTGAATTCTGGCCAATGGAATGTGGGAATGTGGGAAGATGTGATGTGTGCCTTTTACTAAAAGAGAGGGAGAGACAGACAGACAGACCGGGAGGTATAAGGAAGCAAAGACATAAATCAGGTTAGAGAAGTACGTCTAGGAAGGAGGTGGATGTGGTCCCTGACATGTAACACTGACTAAATACAAATAGAAGAGCTACTACATTTGTCAGAGAAACCACAAGCCTGAATTTAAAAGAAAAGAAGAAAAACTCTTTGATTGTCGAGGTTGTAAAACAATCTCAGGCCTCTAAACTCACTCCAGGAAGAATCAGGGTCCCAAAGCTGGGGAGCCTCCAAGGAGACCGTGCTTGTCAGCATCTAGTTCAGACATGCCAGGGAGGATGACAGACAAGGCAGTGTTTCCCAGAGACCAGAATTAGATCAAGTCAAGAAACTTCAGAATTGCTGTGGTCAAGGACTCCTTCTTCCATCCTTCCCTTTACTGAATGGGAGTTTTACCTTCCTGTCCCTACTCCTCCAGCGTGTGGGGAGTGGTGCAGGCAGATGACTTGCCTTCTAGTTCCCTGGTCACCAGCTTGCAGGAGCCACATCTGGACCTGGTGAAGAGGACCGCACAGCATCACCAAGATCAGCCCCTGGAGCTGGTTGCATCACTGGATGGCCTTTGGGGTGCTTTACTCAGGATGAGGGCTGTACTTTCTGCGTGAGGGTCATAATGGAAATGGATGAACAGAGAGTGAAAAGATGGGTGGACGGTGGCAGAGCCAGTGCTCTGTGGCCAAGAAACCCCGTTTCCTTGTCCTCCCGGTCACCCAGCAAGACTACAATTCCCAGCTTCCTCTGTGACCTGGCGGAGCCACCTGACGGAGTCCTGGCCGATGGGCTGTGTGTGGGTAGAGAAGAGAGGGACAATAGAGGGGCCCCAAAGGTGGGGGTGAGCTGCGACTGGGTAAACTGAAGGGACAAGTTGGGAGGTAGAGTGGGGCAGGGTCTTCTGTTCCTATAAACTCAGGCCAGCTCTCGGTGGGAGTCGCTCCGTCCGAGGTTTCTAGACAGGGCTGCCTCTGTGGTTGTGTGGATTATGTGCTGTACAAAGGAGCCTGGCTGGCAGGGTAAGGAAAGCCTAAACTCTAGCCCACTCTCTGCTCACCTAGCCGTGTGTCCTGGCACTACTAGGCTTCATCTACCTGGGGCAAGGTCACTTAACGTCTCTCCATAAACCACCGTCTCCTCACTAAGCCATGCACCTGGAGGGCTTTGCCTGCTAGAGGGAGGCACGGGTTTCCCGTTGGTTTTCCTCCTCTCCTTTCTAATTTGCACAGAGAAGCCACCTGAGCTAGTGTGAGGGCTTCATCTCTGCAGGTTTTGCATCAGCTGGGGGCTGCCACGTCAAGTCTCTGACCACGCCCCCGCAGTGACATTGCTTTTACAGGTGGTGAAAACATGAGACTCTGGCTCCTCAAATAGCTTTTATTCAGGAAAAAAGACGTACAGCCTTATTTTCAAAGAAGCGTTGACTGACATTATCTACCTCTTTCCCAGGTTCTTCCTCCCATGTATGGTGGGCAGATAGGAAATGTGAGGTGCCGAGTGTTCTGACGGCCCTCAGGACTACCAGAAACTGATGAAACTCCTCGTAACCATCATTTCTCTTCTCGCCTCCTTGATTTGGTACTTCTAGTAAACCTCCTCATTAAAGCAATATTAAGCCAACTCATAAATATGTATGTAGTCCCTTAATTATCTGTTGATGGACATGGACTCTGAGACATTTACATAATGAGCTTTAAAACATGCAGATGCATTTTACAATTAGACCCAGGTTGGGGCTGGGTGAGGCAGAGCTTGGAAGGAAAAACAAGCTCACACTCGACAATACCAAAGGCGCCTGCTAGAGAACGCTTGAAGTTTGAAGACGCAAATGTGTACTGTTGGGGAGCTCAGTCCCCACAGATTTCAGATAATACCAGGGCTGTTGTCAAGTTAGAAGCAAGGCCAAGGGAAACGAAATTACATCCTGTGCCAAATGCTGAGAGTGAAGCAAAGAAATCCGGACAAGAGCGGTAAGGCAGTCAAGGCTTAGGAGCCATAGCTGGTGTGGTAAACGTTACCACGTCCATCAAAGTCTAATATCCCGTTCCCCTCCATTCGGAGCACATGGGAGAGGCACACTGGCCCACACTTGAAATTAGGCATGGCCGTGAAAGGTGAGCAGAGGTGATCTTGGTCACTTTGGGACAAAAATATGTAAGAGCCATTCTGCGATTTTCCAAGTTCTCTTCATTGTGCTGGGAGTCCGGAGAATCCCCAAATGGTAGCACTTCTGTCAGCCCGGGTCCTGGATTGGGGGGATGCCACAGAGCAAGACCACTACCGATACCTGCTGGACATGTAGCATCAGCTAGAAATAAACCTTTGTTGTTCAAGGCACTGAGATTGGGTTCTTTTTTGTTACAGTAACAAAGCCAAGCCCATCCTGAGTGATAAAACTGGGACCGGAGACTTGGAATACTATTCCAGGAACAGTCTTTGCTGGAGACTTGAATCTAAGAGCTCAATTCTGGAGGAGTTCCGTAGCTCAGAAACAGATTAAGGAAGCTAAAACAAACTCTTTTTCCTTGTTCCCCCAACAGGACAATTCAGGTGGGTTCCCTAATCTTACACCTAAAAGACAGCAGCGTTTTCCCACTTTTACTAGGGTGACTGATGTTCCTGCCCAGGTGAGTGCAGGCTCCTGGCAGCTGCTACAATGGGATGTTCAGAATAAGTAAAGGTAGTAAAGGCATCTGATCCATCTGAAGGGCTATTATAAGGGTGAGTAGTGATTTGATAAATTCATTCTGTTAAAAAAAAAGATTGAGTTCCCTCAGATAAAAACTGTGATATAAATCCTTACTTGATATTAACACCCTGACAGAGGAGAAAATTAGAAAGTAGTGATACCAAAAGGGTCCTCAATTAGAAATTGGTCTTCATTCACAGAAAAAACAGAGGAGCTGGCCATGGTTTTAGGACCCATAAGAAGCAGCAGGTCCAGAGTGAGAGACAAATTCTCTTTCTCCTTGCAGCCTGAAGGAGAAAAAAGTAACAGGCTTTTTTTTTCTATGTTCCACACACCTTTTCTAAATACTTTACTTATGTAACTCATTTATTCATCACAAAACCTTGTGAGGAAACTGAGGCACAGAGAGGTCAAGTAATTTGACTAAGGTTCTGGATTTTGAGCTCAGGCAGCCCAGTTCCAGCTGATAATACTAGGGAACCATTGACTGAAACCACCTGCCCTGGCCAAGCAGTATAATGACTGCTTGCATTAGTTATGTCACAACAGGAGGTCCCGATAAGGAACAAAGAACTGACAAGCTACAGCCAGCTGGAAGAATTCGGGAGGGGCCCGAAGGAGGGGGGCGTTGCCAGCCCATAATATGTCCTGCCAACCTCCCAGAAACCCTCGCACTGGAAACCATCTTGACTGAGAGATGTGCGTGCCTCCAGGAATTGGACCAAACATGTGCACAAGCAAGATTTTTTCTTTCTTTCTTTCTTTCTTTCTTTTTTTTTTGCGGTACGCGGGCCTCTCGCTGCTGTGGCCTCTCCCGTTGTGAAGCACAGGCTCCGGACGCGCGGGCTCAGCGGCCATGGCTCATGGGCCCAGCCGCTCCGCGGCATGTGGGATCTTCCCGGACCGGGGCACGAACCCGTGTACCCCGCATCAGCAGGCCGACTCCCAACCACTGCGCCACGAGGGAAGCCCCACAAGCAAGATTATTGGCCAGAGACAACCCAGAAAGCTAGCCCCATTACCATAAAACTTGAGGCTGCGAGCCACGTGACAGAGCAGGGCTCCTGGGTTCCCTTATTCTCCTGTTCTCTGCCCAGGTGCCCCTTCCCAATAAAGTCTGTTGCTTTGTCAGTACGTGTGTCTCCTCAGATAACTGATTTCTGAGTTTTAGACGACAGCCCACTCTTGGGCCCTGGAAGTGGTCTCCTTTCAATAACAATAATAGTATTGGAATTTTAGGTACTTCTATATCTACAAAGTGTGAGCAATTAAAAAAGCCAAAAGATGGATGGAGAGATGAGTGGTTATAAGGAAAACCATTGCTAAAGGATAATTTTCAAAATAAGGTACAGTTGTGGCTTTCATCCAAATAAAAAATAAACAAGTGTCTAAGATTTATTTAACTCATTAATCAATGAAGGAACCAGGAAGGTATTATAACCTCTTTTTCAAATATACCACATATATATGGACTGCTAAGGAATTTGGGAAACGAATTTATAATGTAAAGAGCAGAACGGGGCAATATGCAGAGAGACTAACATCAGTTGCATTCCAGTGGACAAAACTAGCATTTCTATGACAAGAATTATTTGCATTACTGTCTATTCTCTACAAGTTAACTTCTGTCTCTGCAGGGTTGTATACAGCCTAGTCAAAGACAAACAAAGGCATGCACATTTAAGGAATCTGATGGTCATTGACACTCCACATAAAAGATAGCCAGTAATGCCTTCTTCCCATTTCAAAATCTCCCACATTTTTCTCTCCAATATTTCTCATCTTTGTAGGTATGTAGCTGAGTAAGTCTTAGATTTTTTTTTGCCTCTGTGAGCAGGGATCTGGGAAAAAAGAGTTGGGATCCTTATCCCTTCTGTCATCTAACTAAGAAGGTCATTTCTAACATATGGTCCTTTTTGATAAACATTTAAAAAATACCTTGGGACTTCCCTTGTGGCGCAGTGGTTAAGAATCCGCCTGCCAATGCAGGGGACATGGGTTCGATCCCTGGTCCAGGAAGATCCCACATGCTGCGGAGCAACAAAGCCTGTGCACCACAACTACTGAGCCTGTGCTCTAGAGCCCACGAGCCACAACTACTGAGCCTGCACGCCACAACTACTGAAGCCCGCGCACCCTACAGCCCGCATGCTGCAACGACTGAGCCCACGTGCTGCAACTACTGAAGCCCACACGCCTATAGTCCATGCTCCACAACAAGAGAAGCCACCGCAATGAGAAGCCCGTGCACCGCAATGAAGAGTAGCCCCCGCTCGCCACAACTAGAGAAAGCCCGCCGCGGCAATGAAGACCCAATGCAGCCCAAAATAAATAAATACCTCATATTCTGCTTTAATATCATTTAAGGTTTCAAATCAAATGTCTTCACCAAAAACAAACTCAACAATGTTCTGCACTCAATCCTGATATACTCCTTACGTCATACCTTCCTCCTCTACATTAAAAAACATGGGTGTAGAAAGGTGGACTTTGGAGGAAAAAATTGAGGACATGACAGCTATTTTTGAATACCTTCAATCTGTTCTTTTTGGAAAAAAGAACGGATTTCTTTTGGAGTTCCAGAGAATAACATTAACCAAGAGGTAGAAATTACAGGGATGCAGATTTTTGCTCAACACAAGAAATGCAATTTTGCCTCTAGAGATGTTTTCACCAAAGCACTGGGCTGCCTTTTTACATAATGACATCCCCATCACTTGAGTGGCTAGCAGAGGATGTGCATCTTCCGTTAGAGATGCTCATAGACCCTTAGAGGGACAAGATGGACTGCGTCTTGGGAACCAAGCTTCCAAGCAGCAGCTCTCAAGCTTTAGCATGCGTAAGAATTATAGCAGAGCTTGGGGAACACCCAGATACTTGCTACCTACCCCAGCCTTCACTTCCAAAGATTCAGATTTAATTGGTCCGGGGTGGGACCTGGGATTCTGCATTTCTAAGGAGCTCCCAGGTGATGCTGATGCAGTCCTCCTAGGACTGTATCTTGGGTGGGCATTCTTTAGAGGGCCCTGTGCAGATCCTCTCCCTTTTGCACTCATCCTTACAGGGTACAGCGTCTATGGGTTGAGAGGCTGTGCCCATCAAGAGCCTAGACTCCTTCTTTTCTAGATCCCTATTAGGGCACTTCCTAGAATTCCCTGACCAAAGACTTCCAGCTTCCTGCCTGGGCCTGCATAGCCTTCTGCTCTTGAATCAGCATCCTGATGAGTCTCTGTTAGTTTGTTTTTAATTTAACTCAGAGATGGATATGGGGTCTGTGAGGGTTGAATTGTTGAAGTTCTAGACCCTGGTATCTGTGAATGTGACCTTATTTGGAAATAGGGTCTTTGCAGATATAATCTTGTTAAGATGTAGAGTTAAGATGAGGTCATTAGGGTCAGCCCTAATCCATTATGACTGGAGCCCTTATAAAAAGAGGGACAGTGCTTCCCTGGTGGCGCAGTGGTTGAGAGTCCGCCTGCCGATGCAGGGGACACGGGTTCATGCCCCGGTCCGGGAAGATCCCGCAGCTGGGCCCGTGAGCCATGGCCGCTGAGCCTGCACGTCCAGAGCCTGTGCTCTGCAGCGGGAGAGGCCACAACAGTGAGAGGCCCGTGTACCGCAAAAAAAAAAAAAAAAAAAGAAGAGGGACATTTAGACACAGACACATACAGAGAGGAGGATGCTGCATGAAGACACAGAGATGCAGGGAGAACAGCAGGTGATGACAGAGGCAGAGCTTGGAGGGATGCAGCTGGAATGCAGAGGACTGATGGCATTGCCAAGGAATGCAGAGGACTGATGTCCATCACCAGAAGCTGGAAGAGGCAAGGGAGGAGTCTCCCCTAGAGCCTTCGGAGGGTGCTAAGTGCATGGCTCTGCTGACACTTTGATTTTGGAATTCCAGCCTCCAGAACTGTGAGACAATAAGTTTCTGTTGTTTTCAAGCCACCTGGTTGGGTACTTAGGTACAGCAGACACCGGAAACGAATACAGGGATTCTGGCTCCACAGGGCAGTTTCTCTGAAAAGCAGAGCTGGTTGGCTACAGAGCAGACCCCCTTTAGGAGGGGACAAGGGAGGGAGTGAGGAAGGGTTGTTTCACTCTCCAAAATGTGATGAATGAGAAGACAGAGACTAGAAGAAGTGAGTGAGAACTGTGGTTGAGAGGAGTTTGGATTTGCCTTGAGGTGGAGGAGGAATGCAGGTTAAAAGTGGATGAGAAGGTCAGGGAAAAAAAGGAAATCAGGTCCATGACAGGAGGAAACAGAAACAGCAGCTAGTTATCCTGTACTGAGGCTGACATTGCCGTTAGGTTTCCTTAGTTAATGGGGATGACACATACATGCCCACACATGCACACGTGCGCGCACACACGCACACACCAACGACAGCACACCTTCTCCACTGTTTCCTTTATGGTCCCAGGTTTATAATCACACAAGCATCTAAATACTTGTTAGGACCAGACCAAAAGACCAAGTATCAGATGTCTCACTGAAACTGTGCTTGTTGATTATGTTGTACAGGATCCATCATTCTCTCCCATGGAAAGGTCATTGGATGGAGTGGTTAGGAGCATCAGGAATTAACTTCTAACTGAATAGTTATCTGGCTTGTTTTTTTCCTATTTTCTAATAGCCCATAAACCCTTCTGTCCCTGTGCTCTGGACATGTCATCGCAGAAACAGTGATAGACACAACTCCCCAGGGGCTGCGATTCCAACTTCCTTTCAAATCCAGAAAATTCCACTCTGGGCTCCTTAGGCCCCTAGATTCTTACAAAAGCCCAGTGGGAGCCAAGGAATTGGGGTTGCTTACAAGGAAATGTCTGGCTTGCTAGTCATAGTTTGGGCAATAGAGAGTTTTGTGGTAAAGGGTAAAAAAAGAAATAGAAGGAGCCTGAGTGTCCTCTTCCCTGCCTGTTTCTTGCACCAAATAGAAGAGACAAGTGGAGTGTGACCTTAAGTGGTTTTCATGGATGTGATTCTTTCCAGGACTCTATAGATGGATGGAGTAGAATTCATGGGGAAAGTCCCTGGGGCCAAAGGAGGAGCAGGCAGGGAAGGGATGTAGTAGAGACAATTCTTAGGGAAGGGCTGGAGGAGGCAGGATGTCTGGGGCTGAGTCTTGGGGTGATTCTTTTTCTTGAGTCTTCTCACATCATTCTACAAGTCTCAAGAATAAAATTCCTACCCAAAGCACCAACCTTTTAGGATGACACTTGGCTTCTCAAATGCTTTCTCTCCAAGTAGGGGGAGAAACAGAAAGAGTTTTAGAAAAATCTTGGTGAGAGGGTGAAACCTATATTTCAAATCTCTCTCCTGCCCAGGAGTGGATGCTAAATCTCCATTAATTGGGGACCCTTCCCCATTCCCTAGGTTGTGTCTAAGTTTGGAGGGCAGAGAGACTGGGAGTGGCCTTTACATGTGGAAAGGGAGGCTGTCCTTCCTCTCCATCTGTCTATACTGGCATCCACTAATATTCCCTCCTTTCCATGTGGTCTCCTATCAAGAGTCTACCTAGATGGCCACCTGTCTGTCTTTCTAGGCACCATACTCAGCTGTGTCTCTCGTGCTCATAGGCAAGGCTTGGTGCTAGGGAACTCTGCCAGGCTTGCCCTCTGTTTGCCCCCTCCTCCCAGTCCTGGAATCCAGGTGCAGGTCTCTCTGTTCTCTGATCCCCCAAACCCACCTGTGGTTTCTATTATTCTTCTCTCCAGGACTGAGATGGGGACAGTGAGTCAGGAAGTGGAGCCCCTTCTCAGCAACACAGATATCTTAGGTCTCACACTTTCCCTGCATCCTTCCTGTGCCTCATTCTACAGAAGCTTTATCTAGTCTAGGGTGGGGAAAACGGATTGGGACCTAGCATATATCCTTTAAAAACTACATGGTATTAAATATATGCTCTGAGTCCTTCAAGATTTTGGTCCAAATTCTTAAAGCCAGGATTTTGATGACTTTGTTTTCCTGTTTCAGTCTCACAATCCTTCCCTGAAGCAGTATATAGAACATTTTTTTCTGGGGCCTGGATGCGAGGAAGGTTCTGGAGGTAACAGGAAGTCTGTAGCACAATACATCATCGAATTACAATGTCATACTAGGATGCCATAAAGTGTAGACTTGTCCTAGAAGTAGTGTGGGAGGCAGTGATACGTCTGAGGATGGATTCGAGGGGAGCAAGTCTGGGTGCAGGTGTCTCCATTCAGGACCATGGAAAAAGTCTAGGCAAGAGAGATGATTATGCCCTGACTTAAACTGTGGGACTGAAGAGGAAACAGGATTTTAGATGTACAGGACCTAGTGTCTACAAGATTTGGTGACTCTTTATATGTGGAAAGGGAGGCAGTGGGTGAAATCTAGGGTAACTCGCAAGTTGATGACTTAGAAGAACAGCTATAAAGATCACCAACCAAAACAAGGAATGTAAGAAGGAGAACAGTCTTGGGTGGGATGCTCTGGCAAAAAGAGGCGAATTCATGCAGTGGAAACAGCATGGTCTCCCTATTGCTGCGTGACACGTCACCACAGACTTAGTGGCTTAAAGCAACACATACTTATTATTTCAAAGTTTTGTGGGTCAGGAATCTGCATATGGCTCAGCTGGATTCTCTAATTTAGGGTCTCTCACAAGGCTGCAGTGAAGGTACTGAACAGGACTGAGGTCTCATTTGAAGGCTCAACTGGGGAAGGATCACGTTCCAATCCCACTTACATAGCTGTTGGCAGGATTCAGCTCCTTTAGGGCTCTTGGACAGAGGTTTCCCTTAGTTTTTGCCACGTGGGTTTACCCAATCTGGCCACTTGCTTCGTCAAAGCTAGCAAGGGAAAGCCAAGAGGGTCTGCAAGTAGGGTGAAAGTGACCATCTCTCATAACCTAAACTGGCAGCAACATTCTATCACAACAGCAACATTGCCATATGCTATTCATTGCAAGCAAGGGACTAGGTCCAGTCCACGTTCAGGGGGAGGGAATTACACAAGGATATGAATCCCAGGGTGTGGGGATTATTGAGGGCCATCCTAGAGCCTGCCTGCCACATTCAGACAGACCTAGAATTGAATTTTCCCTTTGCCACTCATTAGGTGGTAACCTTGAATAAGTTCTTTGATTGCTCTAAATGTATTTCCTCATCTACAAAATAGGGATATTACTACTTATCTCACTGGATGGCTGGTAGGTTAAACAAGACAATGTATGTAAAAAACCTAGGACACTCCCTTTCCCTCTGCCATGCTGCTTAACAACTTTCCAGATAATTCCTTCTTTGTCAGCCTGGGGCTCAGAGTAATGACTTGGCAGTGAGTTGCACTTGCCCCTACGCTGACGGAAAGCATGAGTGAGAAGTAAACCCTAGTAATCATGTCCCTGGGATTTGGGGATGGGTGTTACTACAGCAAAATCTAGCCTAACTTGCCAATACATCCTCCCAAATTAGTCTACATATTATTGACGTATTGTCCATTCCGTTACCTTGAATGGTGTACTGCATTTCAAGCTGGTTTTCACATTGGCTTCATTTCTTAATACTGTCATTTGGTGCCACAGAAACAAAGCAGACCTCTTTCTGTGTTATCGTTTGCCTAAAGGCCCAATTTTAGTTGTGGCAAGAGAGGATGTCTCAGACAAGGGCTGTCATTCCCCAGCCTTTGATGGATCCTGCTCCAGCAGGCTGAGTAATTTGTTAGAGACTGAAGGGATGGGCAGGAGATGAAGTGTCACCAGCAACAGGAAAACACGCTCACATGCTTTCTTCCTGTGTGTCTGGCAAGATTTTTAATGGTTTCTAAAGAAATCAGCCAACTGATATTAACCATATGGAACTGTTAAAACACGGGGTCACAGAATAATAGAGTGGGATCGTGTTTCTTTAGTTGTCTGTAAAATGGCATGTAATTTGTAAACCAAAAATGGGGCCTAAGGCAACAATCACAGCAAGGTTCTTCATCTGAAATTCCTCTCAAATTTTTCCCAAAATGATTCCGAATGGATGGCACTCTTTAAAATACTTCATTTTAATGGCATTCCTTAAAGGACCATTGCACTTGCAATTTTTTTTTTTTTATAAACCTAATCACCTGCCTAATCCTATTGATTATGGGTCCGTCCTCTCCTCCCACACTTCACATAATATGCAGCATTTTCCTTCCTACTAGTGCCCCAGGGGTCCCTATTTGGTCACCGTTTCAGGAGATGTACCTGCTCTGGGCAGCATTACAGGGATTCTGGGTGTTGCTATATGAATTTTCCAGAAGGTATGCTTTTAGCTTAGATTTTATAAACACCTAATTTAGGGATAAGGATTAAAATCACATAATGGGAGGAAATACATGTTGTTAAGTAATGGTTAAACAAAATATGCTGTATGAAACAGACAGTAAATGACAGATGGCTTTAGAGGCAGTATGATTTTGGCACTAATGGCCAATCCCCTTCTGAATTACAGTGCGGACAGATTCTCTGCAGGAGGGCCTGGAGTGAGGTTTCAGTGTTGTTCTTACTCCAGAAGCTCTTCTTTTATGGTCCTGGGTATATTTCTCTGACTCTTGTTAGGCATTTTTCAACCTCCAGTGGTCCAAGTCTGATGTCATGAGAATCCAGATGGGCACGTGTTTGGATCAAGGCTGTTGAACTTACTACAGTGGGCTTTCTGTCTGTCTGTCTGGCTCTGTTTCTCTCTGTAATGGCTCAGAGTTTAGGTGTTAATACAGCAGAGACTTAGAGACTTTAAACCTCAAGAACTAACCCAGATCTTCTATTGTTTGGCCCTTTCTATTCCTACTGCATGAATCAGCGGGGATCCTGAAATTATGGCAACATACTCTTTCAAATGCAAACATACTCTGCGCTAGGGCTTCTCCCACTTCACTGTGCTTAATAGTCACCAGAGGGAGGTGCTTGTTAAAAAACACAGATTTCCAGATTCCACTTCTGACTACTGAATCAGAATATGGGAGAGTGAAGTTCAGAATTCTACTTTTTTTTTTTTTTGCGGTACGCGGGCCTCTCACTGTTGTGGCCTCTCCCGTTTCGGAGCACAGGCTCCCGACGCGCAGGCTCCCGACGCGCAGGCTCAGTGGCCATGGCTTATGCGCCCAGCCGCTCCGCAGCATGTGGGATCTTTCTGGACCGGGGCACGAACCCGTGTCCCCTGCATCAGCAGGCGGACTCTCAATCACTGCGCCACCAGGGAAGCCCCAGAACTCTACTTTTTAAAGCAGACTTCTGAGATGATTCTGACATCTATAGGTCAGATAACTCCCTCCATGAAAAACACTACTTATAAGATGCGCTCCCCTGCGATGTGAAGATTCTAGAGGATTTTGCAACTTTGATTGGGAAATGAATATATCCTCGTCTGAGTGACATCTGAACATCTCTCCTTCATTATTTAAAAGGCTTTTTTTCTTAGATGACTTTCTTGCTCTAACTTTCAAATGTATTTCACTAAGTTCTTGCTGCTTAATTGGGTGATGTGTCTCCTTAACCCAAGCAACAGTGCCAACACTCATGCTTGCAAGGCTGGGATATGCGAGAGCAAGGAACCTATCATGTTTGTCATAACTGACAAGTGTCTGGGAGAGTCTACTTTTTAAAGATATTTCTTTATTTCTTTCTAAAGATATTTCCAAATAAATGCCCAACAAGATCATAACCTCATTGAAGGCAGCAATAAAAAAAAAAACCTCCTGTACTTCCGTTATAGAATTATTAACCTCCATTATCTGTAATATGGTGGTAATTTGAAACTCCTTCCACTACAACACACTTGGAAAAGTTGAATAAAATATAATCAATGTATTCTCAAATGCAAAGGTGAGGATGAAAAGAAGTAAGAGAAATCCTTGGGGGCCTGAAACAAAGAAGTTGAAAGCCCAAGCTCAGAAAGTATTTGCCATTTTCAGGACCAAGAAACATGGTTTCAATGGCTCTGTGGGGACAAAAACAAGATCCTAGCCTTGCAAAAGTCAGGGGTGGTTCTGAGAATGCTGTATAAATCTGGGACCCTTACAGGTACACATTCCATGAAAGAGTGGGCTAGAAAACATTTGCTCCACAAGGGAGATGAGAAATAAACGTGTCTGTCTTGGCCAAGGTTCTGAGTGAGTAAAAACATCCCCTCAAAAGTAGTGACCATATATACCTGTTAGCACGTGGGTTTGGATTCACATTTATACCACATTGTCCTGGAAATTCTAAAGCAGGAAATTAATATAAAGTGACCACAGCTTTATAATATTCCCAGGCTTTTAGCAGAGGAGAAAAACATTTTTCCTGGAGGGATAAACTTTCAGTCCAAGATTCAGAGGATTCCTACAGATAAAACTCAGTTAACTTGTGCTCACGATCCAAAGTTGCAAACATGTACAAGTAAGCTACTACCGGCAGAAACAACAAGTAATAGAAGGAGGACCACACACCTTCTCCAAGAACTTCAGGAAACGAAATTATCCAACACAGGATATAAAAATTAGTTATATTTAAAATATTTCAAGCAAAATAAAAAGGAATTGAAAGCACAAGAAAGCAACTAACACTATAAAAAAAGACTAGGAGGATTTAGAAATAAAACAAATAGAATTTCTAGAAGAGAAAAACAAAATGGCTAGAATTAAACTCTCAATGGGTGAGTTAATAGATTAGATACAGCTGGAATGAGAATTAGTAATATAGAATATAGGTCCTTTTAAAGGTATATAAAAGCACCAAGTAAGGAATATGAATGGAGTAATATTTTTTTGTTGTTGTTCTCTGCTGAATCCCAGTACCTAAAACAATGGCTGGCAAATAATATTTGCTCCAATCATGAATGAATAGTATTTAGGCCAAGGATCTAGGAGTGCTTGTCCTACTAACTCTGCTTCCACCCACAAATTCTTGATGAATCTATATCAACAAGGAGAAATGTGCTAATTAGGCAAATGATAATTAAAGTACTACTTCACTTTTGGCAGGAACAGTTGCTGATACTCCAGCTAGAGAGCCCTGATCAAAGCTGGTCTGAGCAACCATTTTTAGTATGAAAGCTAATATTTCTTTTCTATTTCCTTAAACCCGAGCCCTAATTTTGGGTTATGATGTAGGAAACGCAGTACATATGCAATGAAATAGAAAGAATAAAAGACAGTGACCAAGATCAGTCTGCTTATGACATGGGATAATAACAACAGCAACTAGCATTTATAAGACACGTACTATGTGCCAGGTGCTAGACTAAGCACCTTACATGAATAATGTCTTAGCATATTAACAATGCTAGTTAACATTTATTGAGCACTTACTATGTACCCGGCGCTGTGTGTTAGATGCTGCATATATATCATCATGTATAACCTTCCCCACGATCCTATGAGGTAGATAGGGAGAGCTGTTAACTCTCCAGATGAATTAACTAAGTTTAGAGAGTTAACTTTAAGTAACTTCTCTAAAACCCCAGCAATTGAGCAATTAAACCTAGATTTATCACTGGTCTGTATGATACCAAAGCCCATGCAGTTAATCATTAGATCATTAGTGATTTATTTTGGATTCTTACATATGAGCCTTTGTAACTTTGATATTCTGGAGTCCATGGTGATGGGTATTATTGTGACCTGTGACACATTTTTTCCCCTTTAGATTTCTGTGTAGCCACTTGTTTTAGCTTCATGAGCCCTGGGCTTTGAGTTAGAAGATGCTATGTCTAGATTTGTATTGGACCTTAGGATTTTTTAGCCAGCTACCTTTTCCTAGAACATGTCAAAAACATCTGATTTTATTTCATGCAAAAAATAGGTATTTTCTAGGAAATTTCTTAGGCAAAGTTTAACTGTTAACTGCACTTTCTCCCCTACCTTCCAACTGTTCTCCATTCCACAGCTAGAGCTTCTGTTTATTTCCTTAGCTTCTTTGTGATATTCTATACACCCTTCCTGTTTGGGTTCTATGTAAATAAAGTAAATTTACATCACACCAGGACACAAGGTATTTGTGATAGTATTAGAGCTTTTAAATAGTTAAGTATTTCAGAAATACAAGAAAACAGAAAGTCATATAATAAACACATGTGTACTCCATAAATGGCTTAATAATTTATACTGTGTTAGATCTGATGAAATATGGTAGCAAGAGTGCAATAAATATTTGTTGAATATTTACCAGCTGGTGGCATCTTTAGGATGATGTCTATCTACTTTTGTCTTTTGCGGCTCCATGACAGCCTTTAACCAATCATTTGTTTGGCCCTGTAAGACAATTTTCAAATCTATCCTTATAAAAGTTCCTTGCATGCTTAGGTCATCTAACAGTCGGCAAATGAGTCTCCGGGGACGACTGCCCCTTTCTCATTCTTGGCTGTTTTGTTTCATCCAAGCTGGGTGGCATCTACATACACACACACACACACACACACACACACACACACACACACACACACACACACACACACACGGTCCTTGTGTCCCACCGCTCCTGACTAATGTGATAAATATATGTATATATATATATATATTTTTTAAATTGTGGTAAAATATACATTTTAACCACTTTAAGTGTATAGTTCAGTGGTATCAAGTACATTCACATTATTGTACAACCATTACCGTCTCCAGAGCTTGGTCTGATCTATATTTTACAATTAGTTAGTTAGCAGCAGGGGCCTTTACCACACAGAAGACAACATTTTATCAACAGCTTTAGCTGAGGCTTAGAAGTGAGTGTGTATTTGGATTTCTTGGAGGCTGCTACAAATTTGTGACCCTGGGAGAAGAGGCTTTTGCACCAAATCTTAAAATTATTGAGAGAAAGCAAATTATAGGAATTAACAGCTGGTACATAGCTTAAAAGATTTGTAAGTGAAACCCCATAATGTTCAGCAGTCTTGTTAATCTTGCAAATGATAGAGATGGACAGGGCAAAATGACCTAGATAGAAATGTAAAGAACTAGAGAAGAGGTCTATGATGATAGGTGATGGGGCAGCACTCTCAAATTTTGTACACTCAGTATAAGACCAGGTACATGAGCCCAGAAAAGAAATTTAGGATATATGTCAAATATGAGAACTGCCAACACTTTTAAAAGAGAAGACAATTCGGGTTGTACTAAAGCGTTTCCTTGCTTTTGGCCCTGTTCCAAGAGGCTAGCTGTTAATGCCCTGGTGCTCAGTGTGGCGTCACACATGACCATGCTGACCATCCTCAAAGAGGACGATGTCATCGGTCACTTCTTAAGGGCAGCCATCTAGGTTTTGGAGCTCAGGTGATGGTCACAAAGTATATTTCTTTTTTTTAATAAATATGCTTTTTGCAATGGTTACACTCTTTGGTTGCAAAAGAAATATAGTTGAAATTGATGAAAGTTGCAAAACCATTAACTCATGTGGAATGAATGAATAATCACACCCCTGAAAATCCTGACTTGTTTTTCAAAATCACTTTTTTTCAGATGAACTCACTCTGCCGAAGTTCTAGGAGCAAGAGGCCCAGCTGTCACCGATATATTGCAACAGCAGTTGGCATGGTCTCTAGAGTTTTTAGCTGGGGAGTGACAGATTATCTCTGTGTTACAGATATGGTGGCTCTGTAAGTTATCATTCAAACTTGGACACTTTTGAAAGCTAAAGAGGGCACTGTTAATAATTATGTGGGGCTAACAGTCATAAGATGGATTGTCCTGGGGAAACCACGATGCCCAAGCATACAGGAAAAGTATTCGGTCACGTGTTCAATTACAGCTCATATCTATTTAATGACATGTGCAGTGAATGCTGTGAGAACCGTCAGTTAGGCATCAAGGTAAGACATCCATGTACACATTTGTCATTAGTATCACTCCGAAGCCCTTGCACTGAAGAGTAACCCTCCATCGGGATGCTGAACTGCTGAATGCTGTAGCCAAGGAGGTCGGATCTGAGGATCCAGGTCTTCAGGGGTTAGATCTGAGAACACCCAAAATAAGTGACTGCTATTAAACAGAACCTCACCATCCAGCCTCACAGCAGGGCAATTCTGGTCAATGTCTCAGTGATATCATAAATTGCTATATGTCACAGACTTTTAGTGACCTGTCTCCATAGCCAAACCCCAGAACTCTAAATCCTCTGTTGCTGAGGATCAACTGGGTCTGCCAACGGTAGTCTGGGAATTTTAGTGCTCAAAACCAGTGATTCACACCTGAAACGTAACACGTGACAACAGAAAATCATTTCATACTGCCAGCAATTATTGGGAGTCTGCTGCTGGTGGTACACAGTACGGTACTCTCAAGTCAAACTGCCTGAGTTCAAATCCTGGCTCTGCCATTTACCAGCTGTTTCCTTGGGTAAGCTACTTAACTTCTCTATACCACGGTGGCCCTCACATGTACACTAAGGTTAATACCTGTATGAGACGATGTACCTAACGCACTTAGTGCAGTGTCAGGTCCATAGTGGATACCTGATGAATGCCAGTGCTCATGTTGATGGTTTTGTGCTGGACTGGAGGCACAGAGATGGAGAACACTTGGTTCTCATCCTTACCTGCGTCTAGTCTACCTCAGCCAGACCAGGTCCCCAGTGGGACTTGGTGCCTCACATCCTCCCAGAGACCCACTTTGGTCCCAAATTCAATGACAGCAAACACTAAGCTTTGTATACCTTGTTAGCTACCCATACTCCCCAGCCTTTCCCATCTGTCCCTTATTTTTATTAATAGAATGTATTTATAGAACAGTTTTAGATTGACAGAAAATTGAGCAGAGAGTACAGACAGTTGCCAGCAGGCACACAGTTTCCCTCTTATTAACATCTTACATCAGTGTGGTACATTTGTTACAATGGATGAATGAATATCAGTAAATTATTATTGACTGAAGTCTATAGTTCCCTCAGATTTCCTTAATTGTTACCTAACGTACTTTTTCTGTCCCAGGATGCCACATTACATTTAGTCATTATGTCCTCTTAGGCTCCTCATGGCTGTGACAGTTTTTCAGACTTTCCCTGTTTTTGGTGACCTTGATGGTTTTGAGGAGTACTGGTTAGTCATATTATGGGATACCCCACTACTGGGGTTTTTCTGATGTTTCCCTCATGATTAGCCTAGCGTTATAAGTTTTGGCGGAATGAGATCAGAGGTTAGAGCCATTTTCATCATATCATATCAATGGTACATACTGTTAATGTGATTTACGACTGTTGATGCTGACCTTGATTACCTGCCTTGAAGTAGAGTTTATCCGGTTTCTCCACTATAAGATCACTCTTTTGCCCCCCCACCCCACTCCTTTCCATACTGTACTTTTTGGAAGGAAGTCACTATATACAACCCACACTTCAGGAATGGGGCTCCCCCCTTTTTTCAAGGGCACAAGACACAATACCTTCTACTGTATGTATATATGTTTATTAAAATTTGGATATTCTGTGATTGTGAGCAAGAGGTGGCAAGGAAAGAAGTTATTATCTCAGTGGAAGGCTGAGCTCCCAGCCTGAGGACAAATGCTCAGATGGAGATGGGCTGGTTTTCTCCAGTAGTGGTCAAAGCAGTCAAATGAGGTAAAACAATAGGATGAGAGGAAGTTAGAGAAGTGAGTGGTGTCTGTGGTGGGAAATATCTGACAGAGGGACTTTAAATAAATAGAGTATTCCTCTTCTATATGATTTTAAATCCCTTCTTAAACTAAGGCCAGTGGTAATTCTTTGAGTTCCAATGTAATTGTTATGTGTTCACTATTTAAGGGGATTTTTAAAAAGCTGATTGAAGAGGATTAGAAAAGAAGAAGCAGGAACACTTTTAGACATTTTAAAAGAACTCATTTAGCTGCTTCCTAATTAATCAGTCTGTTTTCTGAGATCAAACTGCTGTATAATTACTAGAAAATTACTCTTACTCTTAAAGGAAAATTACTCTTAAAGAAAGCCCCTGAATTATAGGAAAACTTGATTTTCTCACTGGTACTCAGAAGACTTAACCTGCTTAACAGGGATGAACAATTGCATGAACAGAGTGATTTCCCATCACCCAGTTATTAAGGATTAATCCTATATTAGAGCTACTTCTTTATAGGGAGTGTTGATGAGGGAAGAGGAAAAACCATCAGGCTGACAGGCACTGAATCCAAAATCCTGAGACATCTACCAGACTAGACATTCTCGTTACATTAATATTTTTCTCCCCATTGTGAGCACTGCATTCAAGGTCCCAGGTAGTTTTCATAGTATGTTTCAAGATAAAATCTTCTATATGATAAATGCCAAATTTTATTTAACAAGCAAGGAAGACAGCATCTGGAAGCAAGTATGCAGGCAGAACTTTAACTTCCAGGAATACTGTTGAAGATTTAATGTTCCTATAGCAACATTTTGTTGTGGCATAAACTAAGTTTGAAGAATGCTGCAGGGTTTGCTTCTGTAATGTGTTTCTTTTACCTCTGTACCATCTATTACAGAGAGTCTCAAGATTTTATATATTATATATATGCCTGTTTTAATTGTATTTTCTAACATCATTCTCACGAGAAAACTCACATAACAATAGAAACTCAATTCTTTCAAATGATTTTGTGAAAAAGAACTGCATAAAGAAATAACTATTCCCCATTCAAAGCTGTAAATTTCTATGCGAGGCATTTTATTTCTTCAATAGTAATATGTTTCCATCATAGGAAAATTGACTAAGTTTGAAAGAAAAATGAGGACATCATTAAAACTATTAGTAAGGCTGGAAACAATGCACGAATTTTTAACCTAATGGTGCTCAGACAGTGGCATGAAGGTTCTTGATTATCCAGTCTTTGATGATGAATGCAGGTCTCTTTAGTCCATTTTAATGGCTGAGATTGGTTTGCTTCAGAAGAAAAAAGATTTGAGATATGAAAAAATTTCCCATCTACAAGTTCCTGAGACCTTTTTTGTAACCCTGACTGTTAAGTTGCCTGCAGTTTCATTTTTATTTAAAATTAGTTTTCGGCAGGTGGAACTGAAAATTACTGTCAGGAAAGAATGATTTCCAGGGGAGTTAGAATTAGCACACATTTTATGTTTTTACTGTACACATACACTTCTTCCACTTCTTAGGAGCTGAAGTCATAATCTTTCCATTGTGATGTCACAATCATTGCACAATAACTAATAAAAGGTGTAAATCCTAGTGATTCAGAAGCCAAAAATTGGACTATTGCCCTGTGGATTCTCATTTTATGAAAGCAAGAATGAAAGAACCGTAAGATATAAATTTTCATATGCAGATTTTCCCTCCTTAGAAATTATATGTTGAAATGAATCTGCCCCTAAGGTATTAAAAATTTTTTTCTTTGATATAGTAGAGGAGGTTTAACTATCATTGCTAAATAAGTTACAGGCTATTCATTAGGCTAAGTGAATTGTCCAAAGGTCAGGATGACTATGTCCCAAACCTTACTCACAACTAAATGATGAATTTTGGCAAGGATTCTCAGTTGGGGATCAGGAAGGTTAGAGAATGCATGCTGTACGGGTTTAAATAATTTGAATGTAATTTCTTTTTAAGTATTATAATTCAATGCCAATCTAATACAGGCTTAATGTAGTCCCTAATGTTTCCATTTACAAAAGGAACACAGTTTACATGTGGCTTCATCAAAGAGGCAGGAGGGTGCTTCATCTTTGGAACATTCTAGGTGATTCCATCCAATGCCTGAGAATATGTTGTGGTGTGATTTTGGGGAAATAGCAGGTGCCAAGAAATGTCACTGAATCATGTGTAAATATCGGAAATTCTACTCTTAGAGTATATGGAGAGACTGCAGTAGTATAAAGAAGACAGTACAAACTTTGGAAACAAAACTCAATTCATAATCCAGAACCTATCACTAACCAGCAGTAGAACTTTGGGCAACCTTGACCTCATCTATAAACTGGAGATAATGATACCTGTGGAATCACTAACCTGGGTCTACTTTCTGGACACTCCCACTCCCCCTGTCTCTTATTGCAATTCACTATAGAGGCTGGAAGACCCGAAGTTCTTGCTCTCTCCTCTCCTTTGCAGACAGGGGTAGCCATTGACCCTGTTCTGGCCAATTAGAAGTAAATGGAAACCTGGTGGGGGCTTCTGAGAGAACTCTTGCTTCCTTGTAAAGGGGCCAGGCCTGAAAAGAGAGTTCACTGGTATTACCTCTTTTCTTTCTTTTCTCTGAAACTTGGGGCTTCATTAGCCATCTTGTATTATGAAGAAACATGAATAAGGATGAAAAGCCAATTTGCTAGGTACAGCAGAATGGAAAAGTAGAAAGACTCTGGGAGTCTTTGATGGCATCATAGAACTGACGAAATGCCAACTTCTACATTTATTGTAATGTGAGGGAATTAACTGTCTTTGAGGTTTAAACTACCATCAGTGAGATATTCTGATTCTTGTAGTTGAAAGCATTCCTAACTGCCCATCTCACAAACATGTTATAATGATTAAATGAAATGATAAAACCTTAGCACAGGACTTGGTTCACAGTAGGCAGAGAATGCATGTTAGCCCCTTTCTCTACCCAATGCTTTCCATGTGTATTTAAGTACAAAGACACATTAACGGAATAACTCATTAAATGGTTCACACTAATTTATTAATGTTAGCTGATTTCCTCTTCAGGAGGGGATATAAAAGCCCTTATAGGCTACATCGAGGTTGTGTAGAAAATAGGGAGCATTGAGGGATTTTTAAGTGAGGTTACCATATGGTGAGATGTGCTTTTTAGATAAATCAACCCAGAGGTTTTGTGGGATATATCTGGGGTGGGATGGGGCTGGCAGCAGGGAGAAGGAAGGAAAGTCTTGCACATTTATAATGATCTGCTATAGATGTGAAGGTAAAATGGGGACAGCAACAGCAGAGATGGAGAAGATGGAAGGTAAATTTTATTTAGAAGGTATAATCAGGATTTGGTGTTTAATTGGATATGGATGAGAGGAGCAGGTAGGGGTTAAGGATTAATCCTATGTGTCTAGCTTGAGCATCTACATGCAGAAGGGTAGTGGTACAAATAATTGAGAAAAATATAGTCATTATTGATTTAGAGAAATGTTAACAAGTTCAGGCATATTGAGCTAGTTGTATCCATAAGGCACGTTGAATATCTGAGCCTGAAGCTTCAGGAAAATGTGGAAGGCTTCAGTTTAAAAGTAGTCGTAGCTTGAATCATGAGAGTATATGAGATTAGTCATAAAGAAAACATGTAAGTTTAATTTTAGTGTGTCTGAAGATAAAAAATGAGACTAATAAAATGGATGTTAATAAACTACCAAGAATTTAATGCAAATGGAAGTGTGGCCAAGATAATGGAGTGGGAAGATCCTGAGCTCACCTCCTCCCACGAGCACACCAAAATTACAACTATTTACAGAGCAACTATATACGAGAATGACCTGCAGACTAGCAGAAAAGATTTTCCACAACTAAAGGTATAAAGAAGGAACCACAGTAAGCTGGGTAGAAGGGGTGGAGACACGGTATAGTCAAGACCCATATCCTGGGTAGGCAACCCACAAATGGATGGATAATCACAACTGCACAAGTTTTCCCGAGGAACAAGGGGTCTGAGCCCCACATCAGGCTCCCCAGATTGGGGGTCTTGCACCGAGAAGATAAGCCCCCAAAACGTCTGGCTTTGAAGGCCAGCAGGGTTTGTATATGGGAGAGCCAGAGGGCTGTAGGAAACAAAGACTCTGCTCTTCAAGGGTGTGCACAAAATCTCACATGCTCTGAATACCAGAGTAGAGGCAGTAATTTGAAAGAAGTCTGGGTCAGAATCACTTGCTTAACTTGGATAACCTCCCAGAGAGGCAGGAGGCAACTGGGACTCTCCCTGGGGATATAGACACTGGTGGCAGCTATTTGGGGGAGCTCAATCTACTATGAGGACAATGGTGCTGGCAAGTGCTTTTTATAGTCCTACCTCTAGCCTATCAGCATTGAGGGCTTATGTGCCCACCAGCAGGCTGGCGCTAGCTCTGTCCCCCTTGGGCCAGGCAGCCAGCAGCCCCAGGACCTGGCCCAGCCTACCAGCAGGCCAGCGGCCACCACATGAGACTGGGCCTGGTAGTCAACCAGGCTGGGGTAGCCCCATTTACCAGTGTGTCCACAGTAGTCAGCTCCGCCAGAACGGAAGGGCCCACAAAGCCAACGTAGGGAGCACGCCTGGAGCATCCAACTCTGGTGACCAGAGGGGAATGTGCTGTGGGGCCCCATAAGATGTCTCCTACATAAGACAACTTCTCCAAGATTGGGAAATGTAACTGACCTACCTAATACATAGAAATAAACACAGAGAATTAGATAAAATGAGGAGACAGGGACTATGCTCTGAAAAAAGGAATAAGACAAAACCCCAGAAGAACTAAGCAAAGTGGACATAAGCAATCTACCTGATAAAGAGTTCAAGGTAATGATCATAAAGATGCTTAATAAATTTGGGAGAAGAAAGATGATGAACAGAGTTAGAAAATATAAAAAAGAACTAAACAGAGCCAAAGAATACAACAACTGATATAAAAAATACACTAGAAGGAATCAATAATAGATTAGATGATACACAGGAATGAATCAGCAGACTGGAAGAAAGAGTAGTGAAAAGCACTCTAGCTGAACAGAAAAAAGGATTTTTAAAAATGAGCATAGGGCTTCCCTGGTGGTGCAGTGGTTGAGAATCTGCCTGCTAATGCAGGGGACACGGGTTCGAGCCCTGGTCTGGGAAGATCCCACATGCCGTGGAGCAACTAGGCCCGTGAGCCACAACTACTGAGCCTGCGCGTCTGGAGCCTATGCTTCTCAACGAGAGAGGCCATGACATTGAGAGGCCCGCGCGCTGCGATGAAGAGTGGCCCCCACTTGCCACAACTAGAGAAAGCCCTTACACAGAAACAAAGACCCAACACAGCCAAAAATAAAAATAAATAAATTAAAAGAAGGCTCAACATTAAAAAAAAATGAGTATAGTTTAAGAGACCTCTGGGACAACTTCATGCATACTAACATTTTCATTATAGGGGTCCCAGAAGGAGAAGAGAGAGAGAAAGGAGGAGAGAACTTATTAAAAAACATAATAGCTGAAAACTTCCCTAATCTGGGAAAGGAAACAGACATCCAGGTCCAGAAAGCACAGAGAGTATCAAACAAGATGAATTCAAAGAGGGTCCATACCAAGACACATTATAATTAAAATGGCAAAAATTAAAGAGAGAATCTTAAAAGCAGCAAGAGAAAAACAACTAGCAATGTACAAGGAAACTCTCATAAGACTATTAGCTGATATTTCAGCAGAAGAATTGCAGACCAGAAAATAGTGGCACAATACATTCAAAGTGATGAAAGAAAAAACCCTCAACCATGAATACTCTACCCAGAAGGGCTATCATTCAGATTTGAGGGAGAGATCGAGTTTTACAGACAAGTAAAAATTAAGAGTTCAGCACCCCTAAACTGGCTTTACAATAGATGTTAAAGGGACTTCCCTAAGGAGAAAAGAAAAGGACTACAACTAGAAATAGAAAAATTATGAAAGGAAAATTCTCATCGGTAAAGGCAAAAATACAGTAAAGGTAGTAGATCAACCACTTATAAAGCTAGTAGGAAGGTTAAAAGACAAAAGGAGTAAAATCATCTATATTTACAATAAGTAGTTAAGGGATACACAAAATAAAAAGATGTAAAATATAATGTCAAAAACATTAAAAGTGGGGTGGGAGAGTAAAAATGCAAGGTTCTTAGAATGTGTTTGAACTTAAGAGAGCACCAACTTAAAATAATCATATATATATGTATACATATGTTGTTATACATGAATGTCATAGTAACCATAAAGCAAAAATCTATAATAGATACACACACCAAAAAGAAAAAGGAATCCAAACATAACATGAAAGATAGTCATCAAATCACAAGGGAAGAGAGCAAAAGAAGAAGAAAGGAAGAAAGAAGAACTAGAAGACTACCCAGAAAATAATGAACAAGTGTCAATAAGTACACACCTATCAATAATTACTTGGACTGGAAAGCTACTTATGGGGAGCAGAGATAAGGTCTCATCAAGAACTTCCCCTTTAGGGTTATTATGGGATTATAGGAAATCATGTGTGTGAAACTTCTGAAAATTGTAAAACACTGTAGAATTTAAAGAATCTTTCATTCAATAAAATTTTTTTTTAAAAAGAATTCCTTTACCCAGGATTTGAGGTCCTTGCAGCATTTCCTGGGTGGGATTTCAGAATTGCTATGGGTCAGTGACCAATGTATCTTCCCACCTTTCAATGGGAGTGTGAATAGAGGTTGTCCCATGTCTGTTTTCTACCACTGTATGTTGGGAGTATTGAGGGTGTATATGTATATATATGGAGAGAGACAGGTAGATTTTTTTGGTAGTTTATAGGCTTCAAGATCAAGAGGAGCCACATCCAAATATGATGTAGGGACTACTACAAAATCTTGAATAGACTTGACACTCATAATTAGATGGGACTTTTGGGGAAGAATGGGTATGTTTATTTTGTGAATGAAAGGGAGGAAAGAAAATATTTTTGACCTGGGGGTAGACATGGTAGATTGTATTCTTATTTCCAGTTATTTGCTGCTCTCCCTCTTTGGGGTATTCTTTCGAATGACATTGACATTAAGCCTCGTCTTGTGATTTGCTGTGGCCCATGAATGTGAGTAGAAATGACGTATGTCACTTCTGAGCAGAAGCATTAAGAACCATTTCACGGTATGGCCATTGATGTTTTCTTTTTATTACAGAATGACACATCCCAGATAGATACTCTCTCTTTAGTTTAGATCCCCCTGCAAAAAAAAAAAAAAAAAAAAGACTCATGGAACAGAACCACAACCTACTAGCAGCCAATGTGTTATGTGAGCTAAAAATAAACTTGTGTTGCTATGAAGCCCTGATATTTTAGAGTTGTTCTGTTATTGCAGCATAATTAATTAATAATATGGGGCTAATATGTTTGTATTTATATGGTTAAAGCTGTTTCCATTAAAATCAAAAACAAGACAGGAATGCCTACTATCATCATGATTATTTAATACTGTCTGGAGAGTTTAGTAAATGCAATAAACACAAAATTCACTATAGAAATATGGAAAAAAGGAGGTGAAATTTTTTGCTGATAATATCATTTCATACCTGCTATCACTAAGAAACTCTAATGAAAAAACAAGTAGAGGTAATTAAAGAATTTGATAAACTGCGTGGATACAAAATAAAGATATAAAATTATTAGCATTTTCTGTATGAGCAACACCCATATAAAAATGGAAATGAGGAAGATAGTCCTCTCATAATAGTGACAAAAATCATAAAATAGATAGGTAATTATACAAGAAAGAAACAGGATTTATATAAAAATAAATAAAATCCTACTGGAGGGCAAAAATCTGATCTGAATGAATAGAAATCTATACTATCCTCTTGGAAAGGAATACTTATTATTATAAAAAAATCTGTTCTCCTGAACAGATATAAATTTGGTGCAACTCCAGTAGATTCCCAATGTTATTTTTATTTATTTTTTAATTTTTTTTGTGGTACGCGGGCCTCTCACTGTTGTGCCCTCTCCCGTTGTGGAGCACAGGCTCCAGACGCGCAGGCTCAGCGGCCATGGCTCACGGGCCCAGCTGCTCCGCGGCATGTGGGATCCTCCCGGACCGGGGCACGAACCCTTTTCCCCTGCATCGGCAGGCGGACTCTCAACCACTGCGCCACCAGGGAAGCCCCCAATGTTATTTTTAATTGGATAAAATGCTCTTAAATTGATGAATAAAGAATGGTGGTATTAAAACACTAAGTTAAAACTACTTAAAAGCCATTATAATAAAAAAAATACAGTAGTAGCATAGGACTGTACCAAAAAATCAGTAAAACATAATAGAGAACTCAGTATTAGAGATGTGTGTGTGTATTTCATGGTGGAGAAATTTAATTAATAGTCTCATCACAATTGGTTATACTCCTACAAGAAAATTAATTTGAGACCCCTGGTTTACATTAATTCCAAAAATAAATTCCTGATGTATTATAGAAAGTAAAAATAAATGATAACAATTTTAGGAAAAAAAATGAGTACCTTCAGTACTCCTAGGCACTGGAGAAATCTTTCTAAGACAAGAATATGTGAAGTACATATACACACATAAATATTGCTCTCACACATACACATCAAATTTGGGGTATTTGTAGTGCAAGAGATATAAAATCAAAGTCACTAGGCAAACAATTTAGGGGAAATAGTTTAAATTCAAATGCCAGATAAAAATTACTACCTATGCTATACAGAAAGCTCATAATTTAATAAGATAAAGACCATCAACCAGTAGCAAAACTGGGGTTGGGGATATGAAGAGGCAATTGACAGAAAAGCAAGTATACTAAAATGTTCAACCTTCTCACAATAGACAGAGAAATGAAAATTTAAATTACCATGAGGCTACCCATCAGAGTGGCAAACATAAAAGTGTAATAGCACCTATTATTAGCAGAGATGGGAGGCAAGGCAGGGCACTCTCGCACATCACTGGTGGAAATGAGAAAAGACAATTCATGATGTCTGTTAAAAATTTAAATGCATATACAATTCAACCCAGCAATCCCACTCCTGGGATTCTATAGAATAGAAATAAATGCTCTAGTATTTAAGTACACATATTCGAGGATGATTATTGCAGAATTATTTTTAATAATAAAAAGCTGGTAGCAAATCAAAAGTCCATTAATAAAAAAATTGCTGAATGAATTGTAATAATACTTACAGTAGATTATTATGCAAGAATTAAAAATTAATGATCTAGATACTACTTAACCAGGGGAAATTTCCATTATATGCTGTTAAGATACAGAGAATTATATACCACCAACCCCTTTCAAAATGCCCTCTAAAACCTTATGTGAATAGTATATGCATGTGTGCATCTGTAAAAATATATCTACGTGTACATAATACATAAAGAATTATGGGAAAGGATGGTAACTGAGATGTTAATAGTTTTTCTCTCAGAAAGGTGGATTTCAGGTGACTTTTAGTTTTTTCTCAAGGTACTGTTTGATTTTTTTTATTGTTGTTTTTGGCAATGAATATGTTCAATTTATATGGGAAGGAAAACACAATAGACTTTTCTTCATTGTGGGGAGGAAGAAATTGGAAAAATGCTTAAAGCTCTATGCCCAAATAGGGAAACCTCATTTATTATTTATAAACAGTAAAAACCTGTAAAAAATATGTCTTAAATTAGGATTTGGTTAAATAAATTATGATCCATCAATGAATATACTGCAAAGTAGCCATCTAAAATTATAATGACGTAAAATATTCACATTTTATTGTTAATGGAAAAGCAAAACTATTAAAAAGCACCTATAGTGCACCATTTGGGAGGAAAATACATTTTATGTGTATATGTCTACTTATATGTACATATATATATATTTACACTTACAAATTATATATAAACATTTTGAAGGAAGTATACCAAAACATATTAACAGGTTTTATCCTTTGGTACCAGGCTTTTCTTATCTCTATTTTCCAATTTTCCCTATTATATCATGTGTGCTTATGTCAACCAAGAAAGTGCTGAACTTTGCTTTTCTCTTCCCATTGTCCTTCCCTAATTTGAGTTGGTCATTCCTCAGTCCTGAAGAGGAAGAGTTACCCACAGAACGGAACATTGTTGGGAGAGCTTCCTGACTCTCAGTTCTAGAATTTTTGGTTGTCCTGGAACTCAGATCTCATTAGAGAGATGGAATGCATTCCTTATTTTCATTTTCCCCCTTGTTGTTAAACTTTAAAGGCACACAGGAAAACGTGATGTCAATTTTATTCACTTTCATCATGGCTGCACGCCACTGAGATTAATATTTTCCTTGGTTATTCCCTCCTCCTACCCTCAGGCCATTTTCCATGCACCTTAATGAACTGGTGTATTCCTTCCTACAGGGTCTGTTTATGAACTAGATGAGGACAGTCTTTGTCACTTCGAAGTTGTAGCTTGTTTTAACCCACTTGACCGGGTTTCACCTGATCTGACTCTAACTTAACTTCTGGCCATTTCAAAAAATTGAAACCCATTCTCAAAGGATGAAGTTTGGTCACCTCCAAAGAAATCCCTCAGAATGTGCTGCAGGCTCTAAAGGAGCTTACAAATGAGGAGTTCCAGAAATGCTTTTGAGGAATGTCCATAAAGGAACATGGGTCTCCTCCGAGCTCAGCTCCTCAGGTTGGAATAGCTTGCCCTTTATCCCTTAAGAGCCCAGAGATTTAGCCAAAGTTTTCTCCTGCCTGCTGCCAACTTCTACCTGGATTTCTCACAAGACTTAAGAATACAGTCATTTCTCAATTTACTCAATAATTAGGTTCCTATATGTGCAAACTTTTAAATGCTTATCTAAGAAACAATTTTCTCTTAAACAAAAAGGGATATGTTCTAGAAGTTAATTTTATTCTTGTTTCATATTAATAGGAAGAATAAATAGTTAATGGAAAAAGGTTAATGGTGTAATAGTAACCAAAAAGAAGTCACCTGATAATAATGTCTAATTGAATTACAGACAACATGAACTTACAGTGGCTGAGTTTTAAATGCCTCCATTATGGAATTCTTGCATGTGAAGTCTTTGTTATACTCAGTGATGTACAGGTTTTGCATTTTCTTTAATCTTGGGGGGATTTTAATGAACTAATCTGAATCTGCCAATGTCTGTGTTTCATTCACCTTCTGCAAGATAGTCTGACAACCTCCAATTTTACATATTGACAAGTTTTCACTGCTTTTTCTTATGGGACCCCCCTATGAGGTTGACTGATAATTTCCAGTAATTGTTTTACCTGGAAGATAAAAATAATTCAGAAAACACACAAGTTCTTGTAGCTTGAATAGTGCAGCATCACATGGCCTTAGGAGCGAAGGAGGGAACGGCTGATTCCATGCCCTGCATCTTGCTGAGAGTAGCTTCATACCATTTGCACTCAGCCTTGTGCTATGTTCCAGTAAAGGAGCCTCCCAAAATTTTAACAGGCATTTTCACCCCATGTTATTCTGAAATTTGCTTGTGCACATTTAAAACAATGGTAATTTCAGTGGCAGATGAAGACTTAATACTTGTGATTAGTCACTGTTTAGTATACATAAGGTTAGACCTATGCTTCCACAGCTGCTTTACCTGTTTCTAATCTGAGAAACGGTTCTTGGTTTAGGATCCACTCCCATCTACCCCTTGATATGACAGCTAAATCAAGCTGTTCAGACTCGGGCCCCCTGAGTTGGTATCACTCCTGGGGAGTGTGACTTCTCCATCTCTTTTCCATTTATACTTCAATGACATTGACAAAATCTTAAAAGAGGGCAAACAGCTCAGCCTCCCAAGGTAACCAAGCATCCTGTGTGGAGGTTCCAGGCTCTGTGGATCAACAAGAGCTGGCCTTGTCCTAGGGCAGGTTAGGCTTGGAGTATGACATCGGAAGGGATGTGGGAAGCATGGGCAGGAACTGGGTCTAAAGCAAAAAGGCTGAGCCGAGGAGAGGCAAAGTCAGCCGCAGAATGGGGGAGGGATGGTGAGTTTCCTCAAGGCAGAGATGCAAAATGGGAGACTCTTTTTTTTTTTTTGCGGTATGCGGGCCTCTCACTGTTGTGGCCTCTCACTGTTGTGGCCTCTCCCGTTGCGGAGCACAGGTTCCGGATGCGCGGGCTCAGCGTTCATGGCTCACGGGCCCAGCCGCCATGGCTCACGGGCCCAGCCGCTCCGCGGCACGTGGGATCTTCCCAGACCGGGGCACGAACCCGTGTCCCCTGCATCGGCAGGCGGACTCTCAACCACTGCACCACCAGGGAAGCCCCAGGGAAGCCCCTGGGGTACTCTTTTATAGGGGCCTTAAGGTGTGTCTGAGTCCCTGATTGCTTTCAGAAGGCTACACTCTTGCAGAAGCAGGGGTTCTTAATAGAAAACACACTAAACATAAACCGTGTATTTATTTTTCAGCCAACACCTACTCTTGTATCCTTTAATCCGCTAGCTTTCAAACTTCTGAACTGAGACCCACAAGAGAAATACATTTTACATCAGAACCCACTGCAAACAACTATTTATTCTTAAGTGAAATCCAAGTTCCCAAAACCAATGTTTATTGTGATGATACATGATACCCTCTGATACTTGCCTTCCCTTGTGTTCACTTCCTTTCCTGTTTCCTGTATTTCTAAACATGCTGGTTATGATCCACCACATGGATTCCTTGACTTACTAATGAATATTAATCTGCAGATTGAAAACACTTTTTCGTTCTGGTTGGGGTCCAGCCACCGTTTTTTGCGGCACATCTCCTCCCAAACAGCTGTGCCCACGTCCAGCATGAGCACCGATGCTATTCCCACTCCTCAGGCAAATCCTGTGTCTCACCTCCCCCTTCTCCCTCACCTCTAAGGACCATCCCCCTCAGCCCATTCTCCCATTTCACTGTTACCTGCTCTCTCAGTTTTAGAGAGACAGAACAAAAAACCATTTCCCGAACTATGGTAAACACCTCTATCCCAGAGGATTTTAGGGCCACACCGATAAACATATTCTTCTTTTACTAATTACACCCTTTTTTTCCTATTGCCTTCTATTCACAAGTGATGCTGGTTTTCACTTTAATTAAAGCTAATAATAGCTAAATGTTATTGAACACTTACCACATCAGGCACTATTTTGAGCTTTATGTGTATGGACTTGCTTAATCTCCATAACAATCCTACGCAGCATTACTATTATTATTATCACCATTTTACAGGTGAAAAAATTGAGGCACAGAGAAGTTAAGAACTTGCCCAAGATCACACAGCTAGTAAGTGGAGGAACCAGGAGCTCTAGCTCCTTACAAGAAAGTCAACTCTAGAACAGCCTGGATTCAAGTCCTAACTCTCCAGAGTTATTTAACTTATCTGGGCCTCGGTTTCCTCATAGAAACCAACACACCACCAGTGTACGTGCGACTAAGAAAAAACTTAAAATATAAATTAAGCCATGAAATATATGTTTTCTTATCAATTATGTGATGCATCCCGATAACAGGCAATGTTAAAATATGAAAGAAGAAAATGAACATTTTAGAATCGGTAAAACATACTAATATTTCCTACCTCACAGGGTTGCCAAGAAGAGTAAATGAATAAGCATTTATTCTGGTGCCTGGCACATAGGCTGTTCTTCAAAAATGTTAGCTGTTCCAGCTGTTAAAATGATTGTGCCTGCTTGCTAGATGAACGAACTGAGGCACAGAGAGACTAAATTACCGTTCCCACGTTGCCCAGGTAGGAAGTTGGTGGTGCCCAGATCTAGCTGAAGTCTTGGACCCTCAGGCTGCCTCTCCCCCAGTCAGGTGAGGCCCGGCCCCTGTGGGAACCAGATGTCAGATCACTGCGCCTTCACTTTGCTTTAGGTGCCTGAATCGAGATCTACTGGGCCTATTCACTTCAGGGGTCTTCCAGATGGTCTTTGCCTCTCCTGTTTCAAAAGTGTCCTGAAGGTCATAGTAATGAACCACAGTTTTGACATTTCCAGGGGGAAGGGGGTATCTAGACTTTCTGACTCAAGGCAAATTACCAAATGCATAAATGCCCAGTCCACTTAAGGACTTCGCTCCCACTTATCACAGATGCTCGATGTGGCCAGAAATAGTTCAAACCCTACAATCTTTCATAGAGCTGAGATCAGTTAAGTGGGTAGCCTTTCTCCATGATTCCACTTCTAAGCACTTAACACTGATGTACGTCCCTCTCCTTTTTGCTTGCAGAATAGATGTTTGAAAAAATGTCATTTGTCTGTGAAGAAGGAAAAGAAAATCACTAAAATGTGGATTTCCACTCTCACTCCCAAATATAAGCTCTTGGAGCTACTGTTAATGCTCTCTTGAATGGATATTTCTCTATTAAATATACACACACGCACACACATGCACATGCATACGTACTCTCCACCTTTGCCGTTCACGTGACATTTTATTCACACCAATTCTCCAACTTGTATTTTGATTATTTTTGCTTCATAGCCATGGCTTTGAGGTAATTATTTCACATTTTTAATGTACATCAGAAGTGGCAATTGCACGAGTTTAGCAGTAGGATTTTTGAGAGCAATACAGAAAGGGCTAATTTGCTAACAGTTAGGAGACAGAGCCTCAAGACCCCTGCTTAATTTGGGGGTCCTTGGCAGGCTGCCTTAGAAAGAACACCGTCCTCTGAGAAGATGGGGTGAGCACTGACTTCCGCCTCTAAGTTCAAAAGCTTTCCTGTAGAGACAGCACTAGGTCTTGGGTGATGTCTTAGTGCAGACATTTCATATTGGAACAAAGGTTACATCTGACACTATTAACTGAAGCCTTTCCAGATAATTATTTTCTCTTTATGTTGTTGGGACTGCCTGTGTTCTCAGAGAAGAGCATCCCGTGGTGAGCTTTTCTTACTTGTCATCCTCTTTTGCCTCCAGGGAGAGCACAAAAGTGAGACAGGGTGCAGCCCAGTCATATACCCCCTTTCTCCTGCCTTGTCATTGTGACAACATGTCTCAGGGCACTTTGAGAGCTGAGAATTGTCCCCTAGAGAAAGGGATGAGTGCACACCCACTGGATGTTGAGTATTGCCTGTATCTCCCTGGGACTTCTGAATTTTAATACTTCGAACATCACCCTTGCTGAGGGTCCTCCATTCTTTTTCTCTCAGGCTGAACCCTCCCCTGCTGGCCCTGCTGCAGTCAGATATCCTTTGTGGTTGACTGATTTTACATGTCCACAGGGAGCCTAAGGAAGGGAAACACTCATTCCTTGGCTATTTCCTTCAAACTGCAAGACAGGCCCTCCAATTCCTAGGTCAGCTGGCTCTTGTTAGAGTCTCAGCTTGAGGTCTGGGTTCAGAGTCCATGGCCAGGATGGTTCCTGCCTGGCCACCAACTGACTCCTCTGTGGCCAGGGTGGGCTCACTCCCTGACACCAGGAATCATCAGCTTCACCACCCCTTGGAGGAGAGGTCCAGTGCCCTCTCCTGATCCCAGAAAGAGACCATGATTTTTTTCCAAGGAAAAAGAATATACAGTTGCCTTTCAGATCCAAATCTAAAAGTGTCCCCAAAGAGGCAGTTAAACCCAAAGATCAACCTTTAGTCTTCACCACAGAGGCACCATTTTAATGGAATATTTTCCAACTTTAAAATTCTGAAGATCCCATCTACCCCCGGAACCCCTATTTCATGTATGTTTTGCAATGACTGAATAAAAGTTTGTTAAAATTAATATTTCTACTTAATATAGTACTGTACATTTTCTCATTATCTAGTATTTTTCTACTCTGTGATTTTCATGGACTGTTCAGTGTTCCATTGCACAGTATATCAGCCAGAACAGGTTAAGCTGCAGTAACAAACACCCCCCAAATCTCAGTGACTTAAAACAACTTAATTTCTTGCTCACTCTATTTGTCTATTGTGGGTCAGCTAGGGGCTGTATTACATAGTGTTCTCACTCTAGGACCAGGCAGAAGGAAAAGTGACCATGGAAAATTACACAATGGTCTTTAAAATTTCCGCCTAGAAGCATCATGTTATTTGTTTTTCTGCTGTTTACATTTCTTTGGCTAAAGCTAGTTTTGTGGCCTCACTTAACATAAAGTGGGCAAAGAAATGTAATCCTGCCATGTGTACCGAAGAAAAACCAGAAACGTTTTGTGGATAGCACTATGATTACCATATATGGATATAACATAGTAAACAAATAACATAGTAAACACTATTTTTGGACATTTTTTCCAAATTTTGCATTAAGTTGAATAACTTTTTGGTTGTGTATTTCTTTAAGATATCCAATAACTTCCAAAGAATTTCAGATGAAAATGTTAGTGAATACAGTCATTTATACTGACTTGGCACAAAACTTAAACAAATTACGAGCTCAAGCAGTGATATGGGAATGCGTCTTGGCCTCCAGCATTGCTCCAAATAACAATAGCTCAAAGTAAAGTAGGCAATAAAAGAGTCTTATTATTCAAATCTGCTTCTTAGATTGTCTAAAACTTGTTTATCTATTCTTTTTTTTTTTTTTTAAACTTAACAACGAATCGGCTACACCTTTGTACAGGAAGATTTCCAGTGTGATTAGATCCAGCAAAAACTTCACCAGTTTGAAAATTATTCATCAGCTGTTGCCCCTCCTTCTGAATCTATGCAATTCTTTGGATGCCTAAGTGAGCACATGTGGCTTCAGGTGCTATTTTTTTAAGGAAGAAACAAAATATCATTAAGGTAGAAGGAAATGTCCTGCCTCTTTCCTGACCT
Organism: Delphinus delphis; assembly: GCF_949987515.2. Taxonomy (NCBI): domain Eukaryota; kingdom Metazoa; phylum Chordata; class Mammalia; order Artiodactyla; family Delphinidae; genus Delphinus; species Delphinus delphis. Next base: position 75,950,742 of record NC_082693.1, on the reverse strand, counting down.
GTACCCTCTATGAAAACTTCTCACTAAGTTTATTCAGCATCTCTCCCTGAATTTGATATTCACCTCATGGTTCTTCCTACACAAACCAAACTACCCATAAGGGTGGAAGACTCAGTAACTGGAACAGGTAATTGCCATCAGGCAGGGCTGCAGCTTTCTTGAAAGAAATTTAAAATAATGGAAAGGAAGGAGGAGAGGAGGAAAAGTGAAGATCCTACAAGTGTAGGGGAATCCAGATGGTTTGGGAGGAGCCGAATATAAAGAATGGGAGAGGTCTTGGGGAAGCTTTGAGATGTGAGACAATTTTAGAAGGAGAAGAATCAGGAAAAGAAAAATTTAAGAAATGATGTTGTGAACTATGAATTAGGTCTCTCAATGTCTTTTGAGAAATGCAAGAAAGGGAAAGATAGCAATCACACCTCATTACTGGACTGTGTTTCTCTGAATGTTCACTGTGTTGAGACCGGCCACTGGAGCCCTGGGATTTATTCAGGTTACAGCACAACCCCTTCACACCAGTAGTATCTTTAGAGAATGGCTGAGTAACACTGCTTTTCAATGCACACAACGAGGAATGGAGGTAGGGAATTAAAATATTTATTGCTTTTGGCCCAAGGGCTTTTAAGGTTTATAGAACAGAGATTAGAAACAATGGCATATATTTTTTTTAAATGGTAAGGACTGAAACAAAACTAAGAATGAATTTTTGAGCATGAAATAAGGTTACATTTTAGAAATTGATCTCCTGAAAGAAAACGTCAGAGCAATACTTTCTCACACAATTTTTTTTTTTTTTTTTTTTTTTTTTTTGCGATAGCGGGCCTCTCACTGTTGTGGCCTCTCCCGTTGCGGAGCACAGGCTCCGGACGCGCAGGCTCAGCGGCCATGGCTCACGGGCCCAGCCGCTCCGCGGCACGTGGGATCTTCCCGGACCGGGGCACGAACCCGCATCCCCTGCATCGGCAGGCGGACTCTCAACCACTGCGCCACCAGGGAAGCCCTCTCACACAATTTTAATTGTTGCTTTGATTAAAACATAAAATTGTCAGTTCAGATAAAATCTTTAATTTGAATTTTCATTAAGCCTAAGCTGTCTGTTTGGCTACCTATAGATGTTAGTGGTGTTACCACATCATAATACCTCATCAGATTGTTAGGATTAAATGAATTTATACATGTGAAACATTTAGAACAGGATATATTATATAGTTAGGGCTCCACACATTTAGTTATCATTTTTATTACCAAACTTCACCCCTTTAAAACATACTCTTTTTGCATTTGTTGCAACACCTCTGAAGTTGGGATAGCGTCCCTTAAACTGATTGGTAACCCTTTTTTTCTTTCTTAGTAGTACATAGAGTTTCTGACAACTGATGATGCCTTTAATTCAATAAAATGTGTTATTATTATTTCTTGTTTCCTTTTCTTCATTATTTTTGGATGTTTTGCTGTATTTTTCTATTCCACAAGTGATTACCTTTCTTTTTACACACTGATAGTCAAATACGTACCTCATATATTATAAGAAACAAAATACCCCCCACCCCTACCCCTGCAAGACCCGTCAGGGTGAAAGATATTTGTGGATAAGCAAGGTTTCAGATGACATACTGCCCATTTATTATAGCTTGGGTAATATTTGATAAAAGATTTGAAATAAACAACAAATTAATCAGAAAAGAAACTTCAAGGCAGGAATGGTAAGGAAGAGAAGACTTGGTGTAACGAGCCTTGTAGAACACGTAGATGTAATCAGCTTGCTGGGTTTACTAATAATCTCCCTTCCGGTAGAGCATCTTTGTTGTAGTGGAAACTTTGGGTGCATGAATCTATATCAGTTAGGAGTCTCCAGTTACAAGCAGTAGAAACCAACTCTTGGCAACTTAAGCAAAAAGGGAGATTTTTGGAAGGATATGAAACAGCAAAAAAGAATAGACGCTTAGAACCAAATTCAGAAATGGCTGGAGAACCAATCCTGCCACCAGAGAAACCTTATAGACCTTTACGGTGTCAAGAACACCTGGCTTTCTTTCCTGGGAGCCACTGCTGTATGGAATGAGTGGCATGGGTCATGTGCCTGCTCCACAGCTGAGGCAGAGCAGGGCACCTTGATTACAGTCTTATCAAGCTGTACCCACGGCAGAGAAATAAATCTTCAAAAGGAGCCAGGTGTTACTATTAAGGGAATATGGAATAGATGTTAGCCTGCCAAAAGCCAACAAACGTCCACTACCAGTTTGACCAATAACAACCAGCAGCAGGTCATCCTAGCGCATTACGTTCCACAATCAGTATGAAAGTCCATTGCAAAGTGGAAAGAACCATAAGCATCCCTTCTAGTCCTTGTATCCAGAAGGCATTGTCCCGGTCACAGCACTGTAAATAAAGGAGGACTTGAGGGCAGCGTAGGGTGGGGCAAACACCATCCAGCCCAACCTACTGCCAATGTTCACATACCACATGGAGCACCACGTGGCTGAAACTGCAGGCCACGAAGAAAGGCACTTCCTGAGGACATCCCCAGATTCCTCCTTTAACCTTGCCGTGCTTACCCAGCTCTGAGCGCTACATGACCATACCGGTGAATCTCATTAGCTCATGTTCAAAATACTCAAATTTTCATCGGATGAACAGATAAAGAAGATGTGGCACATCCATACAATGGAATATTACTCAGCCATAAAAAGAAACGAAATTGAGCTACTTGTAATGAGGTGGATAGACCTAGAGTCTGTCATACAGAGTGAAGTAAGTCAGAAAGAGAAAGACAAATACCGTATGCTAACACATATATATGGAATTTAAGAAAAAAAAATGTCATGAAGAATCTAGGGGTAAGACAGGAATAAAGACACAGACCTACTGGAGAACGGACTTGAGGATATGGGGAGGGGGAAGGGTGAGCTGTGACAAAGCGAGAGAGAGGTATGGACACATATACACTACAAAACGTAAGGTAGACAGCTAGTGGGAAGCAGCCGCATAGCACAGGGAGATCAGCTCGGTGCTTTGTGACCGCCTGGAGGGGTGGGATAGGGAGGGTGGGAGGGAGGGAGACGCAAGAGGGAAGAGATATGGGAACATATGTATATGTATAACTGATTCACTTTGTTATAAAGCAGAAACTAACACACCATTGTAAAGCAATTATACCCCAATAAAGATGTTAAAAAAATACTCAAATTTGCTTTAATGCACAAGATTACTTATAGCTGGTGGCTTGACTTACACGTTAGAGGATTCATTGTGTGCATACAAACATTCTTAGCTGTTCCCAGGGTTGCATGAGTCAACTTGCTTCCATTCACTTGAGGGAATGCTGGCTGGCTCTGTTTCCATCACCTGGCTGTTTGGTGTTTTATTTGGCTCCCTGGTGCTGTTGTCTCCTTCCTGACTCACCTTCGTCTCCTTACCTTTGCTTTTGCCGTCCTACTGATTATACAAACAAATGCCCACTCAGCGGGGCACATGTTCCTGCCACGGAAAAAAGCAAACCCAAGAAGAGCTGCTGAGTGCGTCACCTGCTTTCTTGGCAGGAGCAAGATGTTAATTTTTGCAAAGGCGGCTGCAGCAAGAAGCCTGTCCCTCAGGCTTGGCAGGAGCAGAGGGGCAACAAAGGCTTCGTGGGGGTCTAATCTGCAAAAGTCCCTGGGTAGAGTCGGTCCTGTTTCCATCTGCCACTTAGGGTCTGCTTTATTATTAGCGCATATGTTGAGAGCTACCTTTTCCACTCTGGCTTTAAATACAGTCTTTAAGAGTCGAGAGAGATGAGAATTTAAAGGAAAGTTGCCCAGTCAATATTTTTGTGTAAAACTGGATATAAGAGACTGAAACGACAGAAATTTATTGTTCAACATGGTGTTTCAACATAGGATTGGAAGGGATTACTTTATGATTATCTTATTTATCTCTGCATTAATGCATGTTACATGCATGATTCTGTGTTATCAGCTGATCCTTCACAGCGGCAGTTCTGACAGTTCCAAGAAGTATTCCCACAAGCTTAGTTCTGAATCATTTGCCTTGTCCCTACTTGAACTCTGCAATCCAGCTCGCTTCCCTTCTGACCCCTGGGCTCTGCCTTCTCCACATGTGACCTTGCCTCGGTCCTTGGACTCCACACCTGGCACCAGTTTTCTAATTACAGCCTGGCACTGCCTTTCTTGAGAGAATTTAGATTTTTCCTTATGGTCTTGTTTCCTTCATCCATCAGCTCAGGTTTCAGCACCTTCAGCATCTCCTCTTTGACCTGAGGATGCCTGCAAATGGCACCTGCCTCAACTCTGTGAGCAGGACCCAGACATGTAATGAAAAAAACAAAAACAGAATGAGGAACGTATAGTCTATTGGAGGAAACAGGATCCGCATATGTTGAACGGCAAGATTTTGTTGAACAGCATATAATTCATGTTCAGAGATGGAAGACTGTTAAAACCCAACTTTTGGAAATAATTTTGTAGGCTAGAGGTGATAAATCAGATTTATCTCCCACGCCAATTCCAATTAGTTGGTAGTACCAACTGTGGAAAAAGGATTCTAAAGCTTCATCTAGGTCAAGCAGGAAAGAGTATCTTGATTAGTGAGGTTGGCCTTGAACGAGGCAACATGCATTTGCCATGCATGCTGTGATAAATGGTCCACCATTTAGAAATGTTTAAGTGGAAGAGTTTTAAAAAATGTAATCAGTGTTTTAAGGCGATTAATTTGGCTCAGAACAGAGTGGATTAGAGGACAGTATGTCTTCAGAGACATGAGTTAATAGGCTCTTGTAGTCTGGACAAGAAATGACAAAACGGGAAAACACAATTTCCCAAAGGGGGCAAAAGAATGACAAACTGTTGGGGCACCGTTCTCTGGGAGGAACTCGGGGTGGAGCCAGGGTCATTGGGAATTAGCTGAATGTGGGCAGAAGGTCATAGTGGTAGAAGCAGTGATTCCTTATCCCTCCTGAGGAGGGACCAAGTCAGAACATCCACTGCCCCCAATTCCAAACTCAAGGAGGCATCCACATTAAAGGCGGCAGAAAACTATGCCCAATACCATTTGCCAATGGAGAGACTGTGCCTGTATCCCTTCCTACCAAGCAGTCAGCAGATGGAAGGTGATCAGTCTGGACCTCTGGATGGGGATGACAAAGCCAAAGAAGGATGAGAATCTGTATTCAGATGGCGATAAGTGTGAAATAGAAAAAAGGCATGGCTAAAAAATATTTTAAGAATTGATTAAAATATAATAAAATGAACAGGATTTTGTGAGTGACCAGAAAAGACATAGAAAAAGTAGAATTAACGCTTTAGTTTCAGATCTGAGAGAATGGAGGAAGCTTTAAGAGATACAGAAAGGAAGCAGGATTGGAGTACGGCAGTTTCTGCTCAATATCCGTCTTCTGCTATAAAACCAGAGCCGCACATTTTTAGATGGGTGCATTACAGCTGACGTAAAAACAACGTTTTCAAGTTTCCTCTGCAGCTGGATGCCCAGGTCTGTAAATTCTTGCCAATGGGCTGTTAAGTGGAAACGACATGTGCAAGTTCAGGTCTGTACTCAGAGAGAAGGTATGTACCTTCCTCTTCCCTTTTTTCTCCTGCTACATAGATGGCATTTGAGGTGATGGGATGAGCCATTTTGAACCATGTGGGCAAGGGCCACTCTACAGAGATGCAACTCGATAGCAAGATTGAAGGGTTCTGATCCTTGGCACTGTCATAAGGATAGGACTGCTTACACCTGGGCCATTACTGGGGGTGGAGGAGAGTGTCTATCTTTTCTAATTCACTGTTATTTGGGGTCTTTGTTACAACACCTGCCCCTATTATATACTAACTTCTACAAGGAATGTATTAAAAATTGCATGTCACATAATCAGGCATTTTGCAGTGAGATGATTGAACTGCTTTGGGTAATCCTCTTGATGATCAGAAAAATAGAGGTGATGTCAGAAAACTAGAGACAACCAAAGGCAGGAAACAATTTATTAAAAGAGGAGAAGCAGGTGGGTCTTGACAATGAGAGCCTGGTGAGCCTGGAGGTGATCCAGCACCTTCCCGTTTTATACAGGAAGATCCTTGAGTATTAGAAAAGGGGAAGAAGACCAGCGGGAACCAAGGTAAGCTCACAAAGAACAAACAGCAATTCCTGGGCTTCCCTGGTGGTTCAGTGGTTAAGAATCCGCCTGCCAACGCAGGGGACACGGGTTTGAGCCCTAGTCCGGGAAGATCCCACATGCCGCGGAGCAACTAAGCCCGTGTGCCACAGCTACTGAGCCTGCGCTCTAGAGCCTGCGAGCCACAAGTATGAAGCCCGCTGGCCTAGAGCCCATGCTCTGCAACAAGAGAAGCCACCGCAATGAGAAGCCCGCTTGCCGCAACTAGAGAAAGTACGCTCTCAGCAACGAAGACCCAACACGGCCTAAATAAATAAATAAATAGCAATAATAGATAGATAGCAATTCCTATTTTGATTGTGACTGTAGACAGGTAAACCGAGGTACTTTTGTTCACATAACAGATCTGAACGTCTGCAAGGCATTTAACAAAGTTCTTCTGAATTTGTTTTTGGAGAGATTGGAGGGATCTGTAGTCCATGACAGCCCAGCTGGAGGGATACATATGTAGCCAAGTGGATCAGCACATGGCAAGAAAGTACTGATAAGACAAAATTGTCCAACAGGCCCAGTACGTACCCACCATTAATGGAAGTACAGAGTGCATGACAAAGAGAGGACTGTACTCATCCTTTGCTCACCTGCAATTTTTATGTGCCATTCATGGTGCCTTGAACAGAGACCCTGACAGATTGCAACCCAACCAGAGGAGGGCAACAAGGCTAAACTGGAAACTAAAAGCCATAAAGAATGGGAGGGGTTCAACTGGAAGAACTGAAGGCTTGGGGGCGGGGAGGGGGTTGTAATAGAGCAACTGTCCCCAAATATCTTAAGAATTATCCCTGTAAAATGTTTTATGTGGTTCCACTGGCTAAATGTCTTTTCCGAGGCTATAGCATGATCCATGGACAAACTGACTAGAACTCAAGATTTCCTCCGTGCTGGTCCCCGCAACATAGATTCCTCCTGACGACAGACCCCTGGAGCATGGTGATTTGGGCTTTGGGGTCATTCACGCCTCAGTGGGAATACACTGATTAGACTGTTCAGAAAGACAAGGGTATTAGAAAAAGAGGCTTAACGTTAGAGACTCACGTTCCCTACCTCTCCACTTCCTCGAAGATTCCGCTTTTCTCCCCACCCCACAATGATACCCCAATTTCTCTCACTCCATTATCTCAGCTGCTTATTAAGAAGAAATGAAACTAAGCTAATTAAGAGCCGGTTTGGTAGCGGATCTGGATTTATAGTCTTTCTCTCTTGCCAGCTTAGTGATTTGGGTCAAGATATTTAATGTCTCTGAGATCCAGTTTCTTCAAATAAGGGGATTAAAAATTTCCTTTCGGGATCTAAAATTCTGTGATATCAACTTTAAGTGAATTCACGTTTTTCAAGGGGGGTACTTTTGTGTCCAAGTATTTCCCTATAGGACCCTCCAGTCACCCAGAGGTCACATGCTACCCATGAACTCTCCTGCCCTTGATTTTCTCCTCATTATCTGGGTCATTGTCTCCTTCCCTCTCCACCTGTCTAAATACCAGCTGTCCTCCAAGTTCAATGTAGAGTTCTTCCCCTTTGAAGTCCAGTAGCACTTGGTGCCTATACCTTGACCAATTGGACAAGGCTGTGTCTTTTGGAGCGGGGAGTGAGCTAGTATGGACTGATCGCTAATTTGAAAGAATCAATCTGTAACGGCAGAATTTGACCAACCTGACAGACTAGTAAGAGTTATTTGAGAGGCCAACATACTCCTGTATTCTCCTCAATCATACTTAAGATTGGTCATGGAAGTCTCCTGTCTGGACAAGAATATCAGAGTACCCCGTAGCACTCCCAGAACAGTGGGAAAGGCCCAGCTCCATTTACCATATGACCATTCATTACACAAATAGTTACGGAGCACGGACTTGGTACCAGCCAGTGTGCTTTACACGAATCATCTCATTTGACCCTCACAATAATCCTATGAAGTAGTTACTATTATGGTTCCTTCTTTACAGATGAGGAAATAGAAGCCCAGAGAGTTTAAATAACTTGCCCAAGGTCACTAGCTATGAGTAGTGAAGCCAAGAGTCAAATCTAGGCTGTCTGATGCCAGAACCTGAGCTCTTAGCCTGGACATCAGAAGCTCCTCTTAGTAGGTACAAACTTCTCCCTCTTGAAGCATAGATCCCAGAAGGAGAGATTCCTGCTCATCTGAATACAGACAGATACCATAAGGGAAAGCACAGTGTGTCATGAGCACACAGCAGGGCCGGGGAAGTCTCCCAAGAATAAGTGATAGCTGTGGGGCGTTTCCCAAGATAAGCTGAGAAAAGCAGAAGAAGCAGTGTGTTCTCCAGACAGAAGACACAGCGGAAGCCCAGAAGCAAGTGATAGAGGAGTGAGGATAGCTGATTTGTGTGAGCAAGTGGTTCGATATGACTGCAGGATGGAGCACAGGCCAAGGAGGCTGAGGAGGTAGACTAGCGCCATAGCATGAAGGGCCTCATGTGCTCATATAAAAATGTGGGGTTTTTGCAGGAGAGTAGTGGGAGCCAGTGAAGGATTTTAAGCAGGAAGTGATCTGCTCACATTCGTGCATTTGAATGAGCACTGTTTGCTATGTAGAAAATGGATGTAGCAGCCCCTTCCTCCTTCCTAGCAGAACCCCAAGCTTGTTCAGAAATCTCCCTCCTCTGGGTGGCCATGTGCCTAGGGGATTCCCTTAGGGGTCTTCTAGAAAGGTTTTCTCATGCCTAAGTGAATCACAAGAGATGGCCTTTTCTATCTCCGGACACTGTAGGGACTGGATATGACACCAGAAATGGCTACGGTTATCAATCCACTAGCCTGAGGATAAAGCTGCCACAGGGGGGAGTTTGAGGCTAAGAGATGCAGTGGGAAGAGTGCCAGAGCACTTTAATTTGCCAGGCTGCGGCTCTCTTTTGCCGCCGCTGCTGCAGGGAAGCCTAGAGGGAAGGTTTGCTATCACCACACAAAAGGTTGCTATTGTCTGTTAGCTAGAGATGTCCCTCTAGCTCTTCCGGATCCACTCCCCGTCTTTCTCCTCCCTGTTGCAGGATGCATACAGCTGACCTCTAAGAACTGCATCAACAGGCCTACCTTCCCTGCAGTTTCCGGTTAGGTTGGGCCAATGGGAGCACCAGCAAGAGATGGGAGGGAGAAAGACAGTGAAGCAAGAGTACTGATTCCTTTAGCTCCTCCAGCTGGGGGTCTTGCTGAGGGCTGCCTCCTTTTGCAGTTTCCAGCTCCCATAAGGCAAGTCTCTCTCCACGGGCCTCTCAATCTCTGGATTCCAGTGAGTGCCCCCTCCCTCTCCTTGCTCCTTCAGGCCTAAGATGGGGAAGAGTGCCTTACAAGGCCCTGAGCAACTACACTCTCCCTTGTGGTTTCTCTATACCCTGCCCATACCTTTGAAAATAGCTTCTTTATCAAACTCTACTCAAAGGATCCCAATATGAGTGCTTCATCTCTTTCCTGCTGGAATCCTGGCCGTGTACATGCCTCATTGTTAATCTGGGGGCATTTGAGAAGCAGATACCGAGATAAGACTGTATGTGTAAGAAATAAGATGAAAATCTGACTCTGAGTGAAGGGGAGTGAGAAGGAAGGTTGGATGGAAGCATTCTAAACTGCCATGCTGTCTAAAGAAGGTTTGCCTAGGCAGCTACGGAGTTCTCAAGCCAAAACTGGCCATCAGAGCATCAGAGGAGTCCCGTGTCTCCCAGCCAGATCAAGAGCCTTGGAAGCCAGCCTGTCTTTTCTCATTGACCTTTCCCATCTAATCTAACATATATTGTTATTAAAGTTTAGCACTCAGAAAGTCAGTCCCATTGCTCTCATTTCCGAATTTTGGGGGCCCTTAAAAACCAACAAGTCAACTACTATCAATAAAGCTTCTTTCTCTTTTCAGGGCCCTGAGTTAGAAAGAGGAGCCTCACAGTATATTCCTAGGTCCACCTGGTTTTCATCACTGGCAGAAGACACCCTCCAACTGTTTCTTTCCCCTGCTAATGGAGTCTCAGTGGCTCCTTTTCCCAGGGGTGTGGCTGGGAAGAACTGTCTGTAAACCCTAGCCCTTTCTGATTCCTTACCTTTTTGAAAGGGAAATGTAGTTGACCACATCTAACAATACAGCCAAGTAATTCTTCAGGCAAATGTCTGCCTCCTAGGAGCCTGCCGAGCCCTCCTGGCAAGGAGACATCCCTTCTCCTCATTTGGAAAATGGCCCCAGCCATGATGGCAACCTCTCCTGAGGCATATATGGATGGTAGAAACATACATTTTTTGCTTTTTTCCCTCAGGTCAGATTATCCTCCTCAGCCTTAACCCACATTGCTCTTGTCATATTCTTGACCTCCTTCACCAGACTATGTTCGTATTGAGCATCTAATTCTTTCATTCCACTTGGTGAGAAGGCAGAAGAAAGGGCCTTGCCCCTATGTCCCATCATGATCTTTGTATGGCTGTTACAAGTCCACATATGACAGCTAGAGGGGCATTTCCCAGGTCCATTTCTCTGTTTCCTCAGACTAAGAGCCAGAAGAGAAAGCCACAAGACCCATTTGTTTTCAGCCAAATGTGAGTAGAGCAAAGATAAAGTTCTGAGAGTCAGGCAACCCAATTTTTAGGCTGGTTTTGTCCTGGACTAACTCAGCAGCCTTGAACAAAACACTTAATCCTTCTGGAATGCAGCTGCCTCCTCCTTTTAACATGGCAATGGTGACACTTGGCTTCACTTACCTCCAAGAGCTCTTCAGGGGTAGAATATGATAATGGCTGTGAAAGTGCTGTAGGAGATATGAAAAATATAAAGAGCTCTGCTTTCAGTCACAGCCAAAAAAGATGAGAAGTGTTAAAACTCTCATGATTTCCAGGGATAGAATTCCATCTCTAAATCACCTGGTCAAGCAACAGGACTTTATTACAGGTACAGTCTCATAACTGAGGCAAGGATAGAAGTGCAGCTGGACCTTGGGGACAACTGGATGGGGGACTTAGAATCTGTCGGTAGAGTTTTGTCTCCAGCTCTCATCTGCCACTCTACACTTCATTCTCTTATAAGGATTCCTTTGAAAAGGTGTTCAACATGGCCACTTTCAGGTGCCAGGACTCACATCTCACATCTTTACTTCCAAATTAGAGCCAATGGTCTTAATTCCAGCTTGAAAAGTTCTGGGGAACAATTTTGGCTGGTCTGGTTTGGCTTAGAGAGCCACTCCCAGACCAACTACCACGACCAGAAAGACAAATTATCACGACTGGCCAACTTGAATTTGGGCCCATATTCAGGGTGCCAGCCCTGTACCAGTGGTATCTAATGATAAAAGTCAAGGCCAATCATCCAGACACGGCCACAGAGGACAGCTCTGTGATTTAGGGTCATTCCTAGAAAAAGGGGTATCATTGGAAGTCAGGCATTCTATCTAATTGCAGGGAGTGAAGGGGAGCTGATACAAATGTCTCCATGTTTGGTCTTTTACTGGAGTTGCACTTGTCCAAAAAACACACAGACTGAATGCTGTCTCTGCTCAATACCACACTTGGCTGTGCCACGCTCAGAGGGCTTAAGAACACTGGGGACCTTGTCTGGTTCTGTTAGATCAACGAAGGCTCAACAGCTGAATATTCACATGAGGGGAACAGAGAGAGAGAGGGGACAAAAACCTGCCAGTATTTCTCTAAGGATTTTGGCTTCATGATGATATAGATGTTGTCATCCTTTCTCCTCCCCCTCCTAAGCATCTCAAGTCATAGTTCAAACCACCAGCTTTGTACTAACTCATTTCCATGACAACAAATTACTAAGTCTCCCTTTTTCCCTTCCTGCATCACTTACACATGATGTAGAAGGGGCAGCAAATGTCAGTATATTTTCACACCAAGAAGAGGGACTTGTGTGAACAAGAAAAATGTGCCTCATTAACGATTACCAAACACTAGCAAAAGACAAATATATACATGAAGAAGTTGATCTTTTCACCCCAGAGATACAAATTACATTTAATTCTTCCAAAAAACAGTAAAGCAAATCACTTAAAAATACAACTAATTATAGGCCAAGTCCTTTGGAATTATGATGATTTTTCTTTAATCACAGAGTATCTTTTATAAAGACTTTGTGTTTCAGGTAAAGAGGCTGCACAAGAGAATTTCCCAGAAGACCTCAGTCAACCCAATGTTAGGTGGAAAATTTCCATTTTAAATAAAGTAGAAAGTCTGACTTCTTTTTTAATAAGGAGAACTCCAAAAACACCAACATAGTCTGAATGAGCAACCTTAGCAAAAGGATTTACACTTGATGAGCCACAAATCCTACGGGGAAAAAGAGTAAAAAAGAGGAGAGGGTTTTCTTGGTTTTTGTTTTTGTTTTTTTTTTGTTTGTAATATAGTTACTCTTTTTGCTTTCCTGATATGATAGCGTGGACCTACATTTGGCCACTTGCTTAAGTCACAAAGTGCTACCGTGGAAGTGAAATCTCTTCACTGAGTTCTGGGTTTATATAAAACACTTGATCACTAAAAGAAAAAGGTTACACGTAAAATCAAGTTCATCCTAAAGATAAAAATCAACTGAGTTGTGAACTTTGTAACGCTCAAGACTACTCACCATTCTAGTGGGTTGAATACTGTCCCCCTCCAAAAAAAAAGGTATGTCCATGTCCTAATTCCCCAAACCTATGATGTGACCTTATTTGGAAAAAGGATTTTGAAGATATGATTAATTTAAGGATATTGGATGAGGAGATTGTCCTGGATTATCCTGTGGGCCCTATGACCTATCCAATGACATGTGTCTTTATAAGAGACACAGAAGAAAGAAGAGGAGGAGGCAATATGACCATGGAGGCAGAGGCTGAGTGGTGTGGCCACACATCAAGGAATGCTTACCTTCTTTGATGAAAGAAAAAGAAAAATTCCCATTATCAGTTAACTGGAAATAAGGGAGCAATTTACTTAGCAAACTAATGAGTTCACCCTGCTTGAAAGGATTCAAGCAGAAGAGGGGATTATGGCTGCCGTAGAATAAATTCTTACCTTTGGGAGGCAAGTTGAACTAACCAAACTGTAGATACCCTCCCAACTTTAAGATTCTATCATTCTATAATTCAACATGGCCTAGGGATGCTTGCTTAGTGTCATCATATCCAACTTCTCCCATTTCTTGGGGTAACCGGCCCAAATATGACATCAGCTGAGAAGGTCACTGAGGGAAGCGGAAATAGAACAGAAGAATTTATGAGAAATATACCAGAACACCAAGCCAAAATTTGATTACTACATCAATGTGACAGTCCTGAGATAGCAATTGTCCAACAAGTAGGAAGTTAAAATAATCTTCAGATAAAGATAAGCAATGAAACTGACCAAAGGACAATTTAACATGAAACTTACAGAGAAACTGAAAAAAAAAAAAATTCTTGAAATAGGCCATAGCATTTTGAATGGGAAGGGCAGCCAGGAGTCTTAGAATGGTCCAGTCAAGGAATGACTAAAGCATGAGCCAGAACCTTGGCGGCTGCTGTGGTCAAACATCTCTGAATACTGCAAAGGTTACAGAAATGATCATGGCAAGATTTCATGAACGCAGCAATTAAAGCTGAGAATAGATCAACCCAAATCGGGGGTGGGGGGAGAGTGAGCAAACTCAACTCCCTCCAGAAAATAGGAAGATACTGACTGCCAGGATATCTCTAGCAAAACCCCAAAGACTAAACCATAGAAACTGAGCCAATAGCCTAGCAATCATCAGCAGAGGCCATTGACTAGAACGGGGGTTGGGGGGGGTAGGGAATCATAACCCAATTCCACTGTTCAAATTCCTGGGAGAGAGAACATCTACTATGTCATCCACAAAAAAGACCAAAAGAAAGTAACTACTGTGGACACTTTACAAGTGGAACTCCTCAAATGGAAATAGAACGAGCTAAAAGGGCTGAGGTAGGTAAAAAACGCAACTTGGCGTGGGTATGCCTTCCCTTGGCTCCCTTGGAGGGTGCTTTCACCACTGTTTAGAACCCAAATTCCCTTTCAGATATGATGTTGTATAGTCAGTCTCCAATTGTGATCATAGTATGATTACACAGAAAGAGCTAGAATATTTAAGGTTTATGAAAACTTTGGAGTTGGCTTAATATTGAATAAGACTCAGGAGGTTCTAAATAATGTCCTTGCAGCTGAGATATCTGGAGCCTCGTGATCCATTTGGGGTTTTTCCAATGCTACAAACTGATATTGTACGTACCAAGAGGCTGAGAAACCTTCGGACAATAAGATCACCAGGTGAGACCTGCCCAACATTAACAGACATCTCCAAATTGGGGCAGAGGTCATGTTTTCATCTGTGCTGAGACCATCACCACTCACAATGGCCTCACTGCTTACTATGGTGTGTAAGTGATTAAGATGACGATAAGGAGGCCAAGTTGAGGAGACAAGTATGAGAAAACATCTAAGTGAGGCAAAGAGGCTTAACCTGTAAAAACTGTTTTGAGTGTTTATACCTTTAACTTGAGGTTGTGATGTCACATGGTCTACTATGACATAGCCTCTATGGTCTAAGTCATAAATCACGTGTACTTGCAGGTCACATGGAACAATGCCACCATTATGGACTCAATGAAGTCCTCTAAGATTCTCTAGCCAGGCTGTATCCATCTTATCTCTCTTATGCTAGGAAGGCCATGAATCCCAAGGGGAGGGTCCTTGGTAATATTAATGAAGACCCCAGAAGGGGACCTTCAACATGGCAGAGGAGTAAGGCATGAAGATCACCTTCCTCCCCTCAAATACATCAAAAATACATCAAAAATACATCTCCATGTGGAACAACTCCTACAGAACACCTACTGAACACTGGCAGAAGATCTCAGACTTCCCAAAAGGCAAGAAACTCCCCACGTACCTGGGTAGGGCAAAAGAAAAAAGAAAAGAACAGACACAAAAGAATACGGATGGGACCTGCACCTCTAGGAGGGAGCTGTGAAGGAGGAAAACTTTGCACACACTAGGAAGCCCCTTCACTGGCAGAGACCGGGGGTGGGCAGGGGGGAAGCTTCAGAGCCATGGAGGAGAGTGCAGCAATAGGGCAAGGTGGAGAGATTCCCGCACAGAGGATCGGTGCCAACCAGCACTACCAGACAGAGAGTCTTATCTGCTCACCTGTCAGGGCAGGTGGGGGCTGGGAGCTGAGGCTCGGGTTTCGGAGGTCAGATCCCAGGGAGAGGACTGGGGTTGGCTGCATGAAAACAGCCTGAAGGGGGCTAGTGTGGCACAGCTAGCCAGGAGGGAGTCCGAGAAAAGGTCTGGACCTGCCTAAGAGGCAAGAGACCATTGTTTCGGGGTGTGCGAGGAGAGGGGATTCAGAGCACCACCTACATGAGCTTCAGAGATGGGTGCAAGCTGTGGCTATCAGCTAGGACCTCACTATCCACAGTTCATCCCTCCCACCCCAGGAGCCTGTGCAGCCTGCCACTGCCAGGGTCCCATGATCCAGGGACAACTTCCCTGGGAGAACACACGGTGTGCCCCAGGCTGTTGCAACGTTGTGCAGGCCTCTGCCGCTGCAGGCTCGCCCCGCGTTGCAATTATAACCACCGTATCCCTCTGGCCCTCTGGCCTAAATGAGCAAGAGCACCCTAATGAGCCGCTGCTTTAACCCCCTCCTGTCTGGGCAGGGAACAGATGCCTGAGGGCGACCTAAACGCAGAAGTGGGGCTAAAACCAAAGCTGAATCCCAGGAGCTGTGCGAACACAGAAGAGAAAGGGAAATTTCTCCGTGCAGCCTCAGAAGCATGGGATTAAATCCACACAACCAACTTGATGTACCCTGCATCTGTGGAATACCTGAATAGACAACAAATCAACCCAAAATTGAGATGGTGGACTTTGGGAGCAACTTTAGATGTGGGGTTTGCAGTTTGCGACTGATTTGTTTCTGATTTTTATGTTTATCATAGTTTAGTGTTTAGTGTTTGTTATCATTAGTGGATTTGTTTATTGGTTTGCTTGCACTCTTCTTTTTTATTATTATTCATTTTTTAATTTTAATATTAAAATTTTTTTTGTATTTATTATTTTTAAATTTTTATTTATTTTTCCTTTCTTTTTTTCTCCTTGTTCTTCTGAGCCATGTGGCTGACAGGACCTTGGTGCTCCGGCCTGGTGTCAGGCCTGAGACTCTGAGGTGGGAGAGCCGAGTTCAGGACACTGAACCACCAAAGACCTTGTGGCCCCACGTAATATCAATTGGCGAGAGCTCTCCCAGAGATCTCCGTCTCAACCTTAAGACCCAACTCCACCCAACGGCCAGCAAACTCCAGTGCTGGATGTCCCATGCCAAACAACTAGCAAGACAGGAACACAACCCCACCCAATAGCAGAGAGGCTGCCTAAAATCACACTAAGTTCACAGACAGCCAAAATACACCACCAGATGTGGTGGCCCTGCCCACCAGAAAGACAAGAAAAGACAAGAAAGACAGCCCCACTCACCAGAAAACAGGCACCAGATCCCTCCACAAGGAAGCCTACACAAGCCACTGAACCAACCTCACTCACTGGGGGCAGACACCAAAAACAATGGGAACTACTAACCTAGAGCCTGCAAAAGGAGAAACCAAACACAGTAATTTAAACAAAATGAGAAGACAGAGAAATATGCAGATGAAGGAGCAAGGTAAAAACGCACCAGACCAAACAAATGAAGAGGATATAGGCAGTCGACCTGAAATAGAATTCAGACTAATAATAGTAAAGATGATCCAAAATATTGGAAAGAGAATGGAGAAAATACAAGAAACATTTAACAAGGACCTAGAAGAACTAAAGAGCAAACAAACAGTGATGAACAGCACAATAAATGAAATTAAAAATTCTCTAGAAGGAATCAATAGCAGAAAAACTGAGGCAGAAAAACGAGTAAGTGACCTGGAAGATAAAATAGTGGAAATAACTACCGCAGAGCAGAATAAAGAAAAAATGAAAAGAATTAATGACAGTCTCAGAGACCTCTGGGGCAACATTAAATGTACCAACATTCAAATTACAGGGATCCCAGAAGAAGAACAGAAAAAGAAAGGGTCTGAGAAAATATGTGAAGAGATTATAGTTGAAAACTTCCCTAACATGGGAAAGGAAATAGTCAATCAAGTCCAGGAAGCACAGAGAGTCCCATACAAGATAAATCCAAGGAGAAACACACCAAGACACATACTAATCAAACTATCAAAAATTAAATACAAAGAACAAATATTAAAAGCAGCAAGGGAAAAGCAACAAATAACATGCAAGGGAATCCCCATAAGGTTAACAGCTGATCTTGCAGCAGAAACTCTGCAAGCCAGAAGGGAGTGGCAGGACATATTAAAAGTGATGAAAGGGAAAGACCTACAACCAAGATTATTCTACTCAGCAAGGATCTCATTCAGATCTGATGGAGAAATTAAAACCATTAGAGACAAGAAAAAGTTAAGAGAAATGAGCACCACCAAATCAGCTTTACAACAAATGCTAAAGGAACTTTTCTAGGCAGGAAACACAAGAGAAGGAAAAGACCTACAAAAACACACCCAAGAGAGGAACCAAGATGGTGGAGTAGAAGGACGTGCTCTCATTCCCTCTTGTGAGAACACCAGAATCACAACTAGCTGCTGGACAATCACCAACAGGAAGACACTGGAACTCACCAAAAAAGATACCCCAAATCCAAAGACAAAGGAGAAGCCACAATGAGACGGTAGGAGGGGCACAATCACAATAAAATCAAATCCCATAACTGGTGGGTGGGTGACTCACAGACTGGCGAACACTTATACCACAGAAGTCCACCCACTGGAGTGAAGGTTCTGAGCCCCACTTCAGGGTCCCCAAACTGGGGATCTGGCAAGGAGATGAGGAATTCCTAGAGAATCAGACTTTGAAGCCTAGTGGGAATTGATTGCAGGACTTCAAAAGGACTGGGGGAAAGACAGTCTCCACTCTTGGAGGGCACACACAAAGTAGTCTGTGCATCGGGACCCGGGGGAAGGAGCAGTGACCCCAGGGGAGACGGAACCAGGCTTACCTGCTAGTGTTGGAGGGTCTCCTGCAGAGGCGGGTGGTGGCTCTGTTTCACTGTGGGGATGAGGGCACTGGCAGCGGAGCTTCTGGGAAGTGCTTCTTGGCGTGAGACTTCCCAGAGTCTGTCACTGGCCCCACCAAAGAGCCCAGGTAGGCTCCAGTGTTGGGTTGCCTCAGGCCAAACAACCAACAGGGAGGGAACACAGCCCCACACATCAACAGTCAAGTGGTTTAAAGTTTTACTGAGCTCTGCCCACCAGAGCAACAGTCAGGTCTTCCCACCACCAGTCCCTCCCATCAAGCCTCTTAGATAACCTCATCCACCAGAGGGCAGACAGTAGAAGCAAGAAGAACTACAATCCTGCAGCCTGTGGAACAAAAACCACATTCACAGAAAGACAGACAAGATGAAAAGGCAGAGGGCTAGATATCAGATGAAGGAACAAGATAAAACCCCAGAAAAACAACTAAGTGAAGTGGAGAGAGGCAACCTTCCAGAAAAAGAATTCAGAATAATGATAGTGAAGATGATCCAGGACCTTGGAAAAAGAATGGAGGCAAAGATCGAGAAGATGCAAGAAACGTTTAACAAAGACCTAGAAGAATTAAAGAACAAACAAACAGAGATGAACAATACAATAACTGAAATGAAAAATACACTAGAAGGAATCAATAGCAGAATAACTGAGGCAGAAGAACAGATAAGTGACCTGGAAGACAGAATGGTGGAATTCAATGCTGTGGAACAGACTAAAGAAAAAAGAATGAAAAGAAATGAAGACAGCCTAAGAGACCTCTGGGAAAACATTAAATGCAACAACATTCACATTATAGGGGTCCGAGAAGGAGAAGAGAGAGAGAAAGGACCCGAGAAAACATTTGAAGAGATTATAGTCGAAAACTTCCCTAACATGGGAAAGGAAATAGCCACCCAAGTCCAGGAAGCGCAGAGAGTCCCATACAGGATAAACCCAAGGAGAAACACGCTGAGACACATAGTAATCAAATTGGCAAAAATTAAGGACAAATTATTGAAAGAGAAAAATGACAAATAACATACAAGAGAACTCCCATAAGATTAACAGCTGATTTCTCAGCACAAACTTTACAAGCCAGAATAGAGTGGCATGATATACTTAAAGTGATGAAAGGGAAGAACCTATAACCAAGATTACTCTACCCAGCAAGGATCTCATTCAGATTTGATAGAGAAATCAAAAGCTATACAGACAAGCAAAAGCTAAGAGAATTCAGCACCACCAAACCAGCTCTACAACAAATGCTAAAGGAACTTCTCTAAGTGGGAAACACAAGAGAAAACGAACACCTATGAAAACAAAGCCAAAACAATTAAGAAAATGGTCATAGGAACATACATATCAATAATTACCTTAAACGTGAATGGATTAAATGCTCCAACCAAAAGACACAGGCTTGTGGAATGGATACAAAAACAAGACCGATATATATGCTGTCTACAAGAGACCCAATTAAGACCTAGGGACACATACAAACTGAAAGTGAGGGGATGGAAAAAGATATTCCATACAAATGGAAATCAAAAGAAAGCTGGAGTAGCTATACTCATATCAGATAAAATAGACTTTAAAATAAAGAATGTTACAAGAGACAAGGAAGGACACTACATAATGATCAAGGGATCAATTCAAGAAGAAGATATAACAATTATAAATATATATGCACCCAACATAGGAGCACCTCAATACATAAGGCAACAGCTAACAGCTATAAAAGAGGAAATGGACAGTAACACAATAATAGTGGGGGACTTGAACACCTCACTTACACCAATGGACAGAGCATCCAAAATGAAAATAAATAAGGAAACAGAAGCTTTAAATGAAACAACAGACCAGATAGATTTAACTGATATTTATAGGACATTCCATCCAAAAAAAGCAGATTACACTTTCTTCTCAAGTGTGCATGGAACATTCTACAGGATAGATCACATCTTGGGCCACAAATCAAGCCTGAGTAAATTTAAGAAAATTGAAATCATATCAAGCATCTTTTCTGACCACAACGCTATGAGATTAGAAATCAATTACAGGGAAAAAAATGTAAAAAACACAAACACATGGAGGCTAAACAATACGTTACTAAATAACCAGGAGATCACTGAAGAAATCAAAGAGGAAATCAAGAAATACCTAGAGACAAATGACAATGAAAACACAATGATCCAAAGCCTATGGGTTGCAACAAAAGCAGTTCTAAGGGGGAAGATTATAGCTATACAAGCCTACCTCAAGAAAGAAAAAAAATCTCAAGTAAACAATCTAACCTTACACCTAAAGGAACTAGAGAAAGAAGAACAAACAAAACCCAAAGTTAGCAGTAGGAAAGAAATCATAAAGATCAGAGCAGAAACAAATGAAATAGAAACAAAGAAAACAATAGCAAAGATCAATAAAACTAAAAGCTGGTTCTTTGAGAAGATAAACAAAATTGATAAACCATTAGCCAGACTCATCAAGAAAAAGAGGGAGAGGACTCATATCAATAAAATTAGAAATGAAAAAGGAGAAGTTACAACAGACACCACAGAAATACAAAGCATCCTAAGAGACTACTACAAGCAACTCTATGCCAATAAAATGGACAACCTGGAAGAAATGGACAAATTCTTAGAAAGGTATAAGCTTCCAAGACTGAACCAGGAAGAAACAGAAAACATGAACAGACCAATCGCAAGTAATGAAACTGAAACTGTATTAAAAAAATCTCCCAACAAACAAAAGTCCGGGACCAGATGGCTTCACAGGTGAATTGTATCAAACATTTAGAGAAGAGCTAACACCCATCCCTCTCAAACTCTTCCAAAAAATTGCAGAGGAAGGAACACTCCCAAACTCATTCTATGAGGCCACCATCACCCTGATACCAAAACCAGACAAAGATACTACAAAAAATGAAAATTACAGACCAATATCACTGATGAATATAGATGTAAAAATCCTCAACAAAATACTAGCAAACAGAATCCAACAACACATTAAAAGGATCATATACCACGATCAAGTGGGATTTATCCCAGGGATGCAAGGATTCTTCAATATATGCAAATCAATCAATGTGATACAACATATTAACAAATTGAAGAATAAAAACCATATGATCATCTCAATAGATGCAGAAAAAGTTTTTGACAAAATTCAAAACCCATTTATGATAAAAACTCTCCAGAAAGTGGGCATAGAGGGAAACTACCTCAACATAATAAAGGCCATATACGACAAACCCACAGCAAACATCATTCTCAAAGGTGAAAAACTGAAAGCATTTTCTCTAAGATCAGGAATGAGACAAGGATGACCACTCTCATCATTATTATTCAACATAGTTTTGGAAGTCCTAGCCACAGCAATGAGAGAAGAAAAAGAAATAAAAGGAATACAAATTGGAAAAAAAGAAGTAAAACTGTCACTGTTTGCAGATGACATGATACTATATACAGAGAATCCTAAAAATGCCACCAGAAAACTACTAGAGCTAATCAATGAATTTGGTAAAGTAGCAGGATACAAAATTAATGCAGAAATCTCTTGCATTCCTATACACTAATGATGAAAAATCTGAAAGAGAAATTAAGGAAACACTCCCATTTACCACTGCAACAAAAAGAATAAAATACCTAGGAATAAACCTACCTAAGGAGACAAAAGACCTGTATGCAGAAAACTATAAGACACTGATGAAAGAAATTAAAGATGATACCAACAGATGGGAAGATATACCACGTTCTTGGATTGGAAGAATCAATACTGTGGAAATGACTATACTACCCAATTCAATCTACAGATTCAATGCAATCCCTATCAACCTACCAATGGCATTTTTTATGGAACTAGAACAAATCATATTAAAATTTGTATGGAGACACAAAAGACCCCGAATAGCCAAAGCAGTCTTGAGGGAAAAAAACAGAGCAGGAGGAATCAGACTCCTTGACTTCACACTATACTACAAAGCTACAGTAATCAAGACAATATTGTACTGGCACAAACACAGAAACATAGATCAATGGAACAAGATAGAAAGCCCAGAGATAAACCCACGCACCTATGGTCAACTAATCTACGACAAAGGAAGCAAGGATATACAATGGAGAAAAGACAGTCTCTTCAATAAGTGGTGCTGGGAAAACTGGACAGCTACATGTAAAAGCATGAAATTAGAACACTCCCTAACACCATAGAAATAAACTCAAAATGGGTTCGAGATCTAAATGTAAGACCAGACGCTACAAAACTCTTAGAGGAAAACATAGGAAGAACACTCTTTAACATAAATCACAGCAAGATCCTTTATGACCCACCTCCTAGAGAAATGGAAATAAAAACAAAAATAAACAAATGGGACCTAATGAAACTTAAAAGCTTTTGCACAGCAAAGGAAACCATAAACAAGACAAAAAGACAACCCTCAGAATAGGAGAAAATATTTGCAAATGAATCAACGGACAAAGGATTAATCTCCCAAATATATAAACAGCTCATGAAGCTCAATATTAAAGAAACAAACAACCTAATCCAAAAATGGGCAGAAGACCTAAATAGACATTTCTCCAAAGAAGACATACAGATGGCCAAGAAGCACATGAATAGCAGCTCAACATCACTAATTATTAGAGAACTGCAAATCAGAACTACAATGAGGGATCATCCCACACCGGTTAGAATGGGCATCATCAGAAAATCTACAAACAACAAATGCTGGAGACGGTGTGTCGAAAAGGGAACCCTCCTGCACTGTTGGTGGGAATGTAAATTGATACAGCCACTATGGAGAACACTATGGAGGTTCCTTTAAAAAACTAAACATAGAATTACCATATGATCCAGCAATCCCACTACTGGGCATATACCCAGAGAAAACCATAATTCAAAAAGACACATGCACCCCAATGTTCATTGCAGCACTATTTACAATAGCCAGGTCATGGAAGCAACCTAAATGCCCATCGACAGATGAATGAATAAAGAAGTTGTGGTACATATATACAATGGAATATTACTCAGCCATAAAAAGGAACGAAATTGAGTCATTTGTTGAGACATGGATGGATCCAGAGACTGTCATACAGAGCGAAGTAAGTCAGAAGGAGAAAAACAAATATCGTATATTAACGCATGTATGTGGAATCTAGAAAAATGGTACAGATGAACCGATTTGCAGGGCAGATGTTGAGACACAGATGTAGAGGACAAACGTATGGACACCAAGGGGGGAAAACTGCAGTGGGGTGGGGATGCTGGTGTGCTGAATTGGGCGATTGGGATTGACATGTATACACTGATGTGTATAAAATTGTGGACTAATAAGAGCCTGCCATATAAAAAAAAGCAAAACAAAAAAAACAACTAATACTAAAGTTTCTTTGGGTTATTTGTATGGAAATATGTTAATATAAATGTTTCAGACATTACATGAAATTTCTAAAAATCTTATGTTCTAATATAATGTTGTAAGTCATAATTCTAGTTACTACTTTAAAATGCATACCTCAGAAATAACTAAATTTCCTTGTCAATTGCATTATTATGAACTTTCATCAAATCTTTAACCAGGGTCATTTTTAAGTCTTTTATCATTTACAGACAGTTCTGGGTGTACTCTGATACTTTTGCAAATATGTTCCTATAGAAGTGTTTCATCCTCAAGTAATTCACGGAAAAGACTCTGACAAGTACAAGTTTCTGGTTATTGACTATAATGCTGAACTGAATGAATAAGCATTTTCAGAACTCTAACGGAAAACTGATGAATTCATAAAAGTGCTAACAAAAGATCAAGGTCAAAAAAAATTAATTACATGAGACTGAGTGAACTGATGAGGATGATTATAATTTTTTTGACTTTCTGTTTCAATAAAAAAAAAATCCCACAAGAACTAAGAGGCAAAAAATATACCAATCAATTTTCACTGCAAAGTAAAGGAGCTGTTTCAGTGGAGGATTACTGGACTGAATGTCAATATTATGACATAGTATGAGTGTGTTTCGTGTTTGGTAATTGCAATCATTGTTAGTTTTGTTGTGGTCATCCATTTACAATGCTTGGTGTCAGTTTAGTTATCTCTTGTACAAATAAAATACAGTGTGTGTGTGAAAAAAAAAGAAAATGTGATTGACATTAAACTTACAGGCTGTAATTTGGGTTTTTCAGGATTATTTATTGGGTGTTAGAATTTTGATTTCAAGATGAAATATTTGAGGGATGCACATTTTGTACCTGTGATTTTAAACTGATAACTAAGATAAGAGAAGTTGTTTGTATACAATATTTAAATATTTGATACTTTAATACTCTAGAAATTTAGACTTCTTACGTTTATAAGCAGTGGTTAAAGAAGTGGTTAAGAAGTTGTTGCTTATTAGATTTGTAAATCTTTCTTGTTAAGTGTTTGAAATGCTTGAGGGATTTTGATGTGTTAAAATTTGTAATTGTAATTTAAAATGTCTAAGGAAATTGAATTAATCAGGTTTATAAATGGTGCCAAATGTATAGGGGAAATTAATCTGTGAAACTTACAACTCAACTGAGCATTGATCAAAGAACAAGGAAGAACTGCATGTTTTTTAACAAAAATATTAGATGTATATGTGCATTTATTAAATAGAATTTCTCTTTGAAGGTTTAAGAGCTAATTTAAATTGTAATTTTAATAAATTGAATGCAAATTAAAAAACAACCAAAACAAATAGAAAACAATTAAGAAAATGGTAATAGGAAAATACATATCGATAATTACCTTAAATGTAAATGGATTAAATGCTCCAGCCAAAAGACACAGACTGGCTGAATGGATACAAAAATGAGACCCATATATATGCTGTCTACAAGAGACCCACTTCAGATCTAGGGACACATACAGACTGAAAGTGAGGGGATGGAAAAAGGTATTCCATGCAAATGGAAATCAAAAGAAAGCTGGAGTGGCAATTCTCATATCAGACAAAATAGACTATAAAATAAAGACTATTACAAGAGACAAAGAAGGAACTACATAATGATCAAAGGATCAATCCAAGAAGAAGATATAACAATTGTAAATATATATGCACCCAACCTAGAAGCACCTCAATACATAAGGCAAATGCTAACAACCATAAAAGGGGAAATCAACAGTAACACAACAAAGGGACTTCAGCACCCCACTTTCACCAATGGACAGATCATCCAAAATGAAAATAAATAAGGAAACACAAGCTTTAGATGACACATCAAACAAGATGGACTTCACTGATATTTATAGGACATTCCATCCAAAAAAACCAGAATACACTTTCTTCTCAAGTGTTCATGGACTATTCTCCAGGATAGACCATATCCTGGGTCACAAATCAAGCCTTGGTAAATTTAAGAAAACTGAAATTGTATCAAGTATCTTTTCTGACCACACACTATGAGACTAGATATCAATTAGAGGAAAGAGAACTGTGAAAAACCAAACACATGGAAGCTAAACAATGTACTACTAAATAACCAACAGATCACTGAAGAAATCAGAAAATATCTAGAAACAAGTGACAATGAAAACACGATAACCCAAAATCTATGGGATGCAGCAAAAGCAGTTCTAAGAGGGAAGTTTATAGCAATACAACCCTACTTCAAGAAATAAGAAAAATCTCAAATAAACAACCTAACCTTACACCTAAAGCAATTAGAGAAAAAGAAGGAAAAAACCCCCAAAGTTAGCAGAAGGAAAGAAATCATAAAGATCAGATCAGAAATAAATGAAAAAGAAATGAAGGAAACGATAGCAAAGATCAGTAAAACTAAAAGCTGGTTCTCTGAGAAGAGAAACAAAATTGATAAACCATTAGCCAGACTCATCAAGAAAAAAAGGGAGACGACTCAAATCAACAGAATTAGAAATGAAAAAGAAGTAACAACTGACAGTGCAGAAATACAAAGGATCATGAGAGATTACTACAAGCAACTATATGCAAATAAAATGGAGAGTCTGGAAGAAATGGACAAATTCTTAGAAAAGCACAACCTTCTGAGACTGAACCAGAAAGATATATATATATATATATATATATATATATATATATATATATATATATATATATTTTTTTTTTTTTTTGCTGTACATGGGCCTCTCACTGTTGTGGCCTCTCCCGTTGTGGAGCACAGGCTCCCGATGTGCAGGCTCAGCAGCCATGGCTCATGGGCCCAGACGCTCAGAGGCATGTGGGATCTTCCCGGACTGCGGCACGAACCCGTGTCCCCTGCATTGGCAGGCAGACTCTCAACCACTGCACCACCAGGGAAGCCCAGGAAGAAATATAAAATATGAACAGACCAATCACAAGTAATGAAACTGAAACTGTGATTAAAAATCTTCCAACAAACAAAAGCCCAGGACCAGATGGCTTCACAGGCGAATTCTATCAAACATTTAGAGAAGAGCTAACACCTATCCTTCTCAAACTCTTCCAAAATATAGCAGAGGGGGGAACACTCCCAAACTCATTCTACGAGGCCACCATCACCCTGATACCAAAACCAGACAAAGATGTCACAAAGAGAGAAAACTACAGGCCAATATCACTGATGAACATAGAGGCAAAGCTCCTCAACAAAATACTAGCAAACAGAATCCAATAGCACATTAAAAGAATCATACACAATGATCAAGTGGGGTTTATCCCAAGAATGCAAGGATTCGTCAATATATGCAAACCAATCAATGTAATATACCATATTAACAAATTGAAGGATAAAAACCATATGATCATCTTAATAGATGCAGAAAAAGCTTTCAACAAAATTCAACACCGATTTATGATAAAAACTCTCCAGAAAGTAGGCATAGAGGGAACCTACCCCAACATAATAAAGGCCATATATGACAAACCCACAGCCAACACCATTCTCAATGGTGAAAAACTGAAACCATTTCCTCTAAGATCAGGAACAAGACAAAGCTGCCCACTCTCACCACTGTTATTCAACATAGTTTTGTAAGTCCTAGCCACGACAATCACAGAAGAAAAAGAAATAAAAGGAATACAAATTGGAAAAGAAATAAAACTGCCACTGTTTGCAGATGACATGACACTATGATACTAGTTACTAGTTACTATGATACTAGATGACATGACACTATGCATAGGAGATCCTAAAGATGTGGGAAACCAATCTGATACTTATTTTTCTGAAACCAATCTGATACCTGTTTTCTATCATAGCTGGAACTGGAAGCTGTATCCATTAAGTTTTTGCTCTGCTGTAGGACCCTAGGAATCTAAGTCCCTAGGGGAGGAAGGGCTAGGAGGACAAGAGGAGGAAGAAGCCTCTAATGTTTAGGCTCCAAAATTCCCATATGTTGTTCCCATAAGAGCAACAATCAGGGGGTCTCTTTTTCGTGGCGCCTCGGTGGCAGTTGGCCGCTTCAGAATGAAGCTGAACATCTCTTTCCTGGCCACTGGCTGCCAGAAGCTCATTGAAGTGGACGATGAACGAAAACTTCGTACCTTTTATGAGAAGCGTATGGCCACAGAAGTTGCTGCTGATGTTCTGGGTGAAGAACGGAAGGGTTATGTGGTCCGAATCAGTGGTGGGAATGTCAAACAGGGTTTCCCCATGAAGCAGGGTGTCCTGACCCATGGCCAAGTCCGCCTGCTACTGAGTAAGGGGCATTCCTGTTACAGACCAAGGAGGACTGGAGAAAGAAAGCACAAATCTGTATGGTGTTGCATTGTGGATGCCAATCTGAGCATTCTCAATTTGGTCACTGTAAAGAAAGGGGAGAAAGATATTCCTGGACTCACTGATACTACTGTGCCTCGTCGCCTGGGGCCCAAAAAAGCTAGCAGAATCCACAAACTTTTCAATCTCTCTAAAGAGTGTGTTTTGAGAAAGCCCCTAAACAAAGAAGGTAAGAAACCTAGGACCAAAGCACCCAAGATTCAGCGTCTTGTTACTCCACGTGTTCTGCAACACAAACTTTGGCATATTGCTTTGAAGAAACAGCGTACTAAGAAAAATAAGGAAGAGGCTTCAGAATATGCTAACCTTTTGGCCAAGAGAATGAAGAAGGCCAAATAGAAAGGCCAGGAACAGAATGCCAAGAGACAGAGGCTGTCCTCTCTGAGAGCTTCTCCTTCTGAGTCCAGTCAAAAATGAGATATTCTAAGAGTAACAAATAAATAAGATCAGACATCACTCACACACACACACACACACACACACACACACACACAAAGAGCAACAATCAGGTTCTAGAAAAAGTTTCAATTTGCATGTGACTACCACTTTAGCATAAAAAGTCAAGAAAATATTATCTATTTCAAATGGGAGGATGGTTTGTTGATGGATAATATGAAGGAGGTAGAGAGCACCTTAAGCTTACTTTGACACATGACTACTAAACACCTGTTTTTCAACAGTATTGTAGGCTGGAAGTTGAAGTGAAATTTCAATTGATTAAAGAAAATGAAGCAATGTGGTCTTTCTTGCCCATAGAGTTTGGGGAGTATGTTTCAAATTTTCTAAAGAAACTCTCATAAAGATAAATAGTCAAGTGAGTTTCTTTGCTGTGGCAATTCCCCCTCATGAGATATTTACTTCTAATCATTAGAAAATTAAAGAAAATGGAGGTAGAGAAAAGCTAACACCTATCCTTCTCAAACCTATCCTTCTCAAAAAAAAGAAGTAAAGCTGTCACTGTTAGCAAATGACATGATACTATACATAGAGAATCCTAAAGATGCTACCAGAAAACTACTAGAGCTAATCAATGAATTTGGTAAAGTAGCAGGATACAAAATTAATGCACAGAAATCTCTGGCATTCATATACATTAATGATGAAAAATCTAAAAGTGAAATCAAGAAAACACTCCCATTTACCACTGCAACAAAAAGAATAAAATATCTAGGATTAAACCTACCTAAGGAGACAAAAGACCTGCATGCAGAAAATTATAAGACACTGATGAAAGAAATTAAAGATGATACAAATAGATGGAGAGATATACCATGTTCTTGGATTGGAAGAATCAACATTGTGAAAATGACTCTACTACCCAAAGAAATCTACAGATTCAATGCAATCCCTATCAAACCACCAATGGCATTTTTCACAGAACTAGAACAAAAAATTTCACAATTTGTATGGAAACAAAAATGACCCTGAAGAGTCAAAGCAATCTTGAGGAATAAAAACGGAGCTGGAGGACTCAGGCTCCCTGACTTCAGACTATACTACAAAGCTACAGTAATCAAGACAGTATGGTACCGGCACAAACAAAGAAATATAGATCAATGGAACAGGACAGAAAGTCCAGAGATAAACCCACACACATATGGTCACCTTATGTTTGATAAAGGAGGCAGGAATGTACAGTGCAGAAAGGACAGCCTCTTCAATAAGTGGTGCTGGGAAAACTGGACAGGTACATGTAAAAATATGAGATTAGAACATTCCCTAACACCATACACAAAAATAAGCTCAAAATGGATTAAAGACCTAAATATAAGGCCAGAAACTATCAAACTCTTAGAGGAAAACATAGGCAGAACACTCTATGACATAAATCACAGCAAGATCCTTTTTGACCCACCTCCTAGAGAAATGGAAATAAAAACAAAAATAAACAAATGGGACCTAATGAAGCTTAAAAGCTTTTGCACAGCAAAGGAAACCATAAACAAGACCAAAAGACAACCCTCAGAATGGGAGAAAATATTTGCAAATGAAGCAACTGACAAAGGATTCATCTCCAAAATTTACAAGCAGCTCATGCAGCTCAATAACAAAGAAACAAACAACCCAATCCAAAAATGGGCAGAAGACCTAAATAGACATTTCTCCACAGAAGATATACAGAGTGCCAACAAACACATGAAAGAATGCTCAACATCATTAATCATTAGAGAAATGCAAATCAAAACTACAATATCATCTCACACCAGTCAGAATGGCCATCATCAAAAAATCTACAAACAATAAATGCTGGAGAGGTTGTGGAGAAAAGGAACACTCTTGAACTGCTGGTGGGAATGTGAATTGGTACAGCCATTATAGAGAACAGTATGGAGGTTCCTTAAAAAAGTACAAATAGAACTACCATATGACCCAGCAATCCCACTACTGGGCATATACCCTGAGAAAACCATAATTCAAAAAGAGTCATGTACCAAAATGTTCATCGCAGCTCTATTTACAATAGCCAGGAGATGGAAGCAACCTAAGTGTCCATCATCAGATGAATGGATAAAGAAGATGGGGCACATATATACAATGGAATATTACTCAGCCATAAAATGAAACTAAATTGAGTTGTTTGTAGTGAGGTGGATGGACCTAGAGTCTGTCATACAGAGTGAAGTAAGTCAGAAAGAGAAAGACAAATACTGTATGCTAACACATATATATGGAATCTAAGAAAAAGAAAATGTCATGAAGAACCTAGGGGTAAGACGGGAATAAAGACACAGACCTACTAGAGGATGGACTTGAGGATATGGGGAGGGGGAAGGGTAAGCTGTGACAAAATGAGAGAGTGGCATGGACATATATACACTACCAAATGTAAAATAGATAGCTAGTGGGAAGCAGTCGCATAGCACAGAGAGATCAGCTCAGTGCTTTGTGACCACCTAGAGAGGTGGGATAGGGAGGGTGGGAGGGAGATGCAAGAGGGAGGAGATATGGGGATATATGTATATGTATAGCTGATTCACTTTGTTATACAGCAGAAACTAACACACCATTGTAAAGCAATTATACTCCAATAAAGATGTAAAAAAAAAAAAAAGCAGTGGAAAGCAAAGGTTAAAGTAAAAGAAAGAGATCTAACATGTAGTCAGAGAAAAAAAGAAAGAAAATAATTGAAGTATAGAAACCTAACCAAGCACTCCTGCAAACGCTGATAATCATACTAACAATAATTAGAAGAGGGGTCCTTTTCGCAATTTAAAACTGTGAACCATAAATACTGAAGGAATTTCGTTTTCTTTAGTGCGCTTAGAGTAATGAAGAAGATAAAAGTGAGAAACATCTCCCCATAAGATTCATATTTATCCATCTGCAACAATTATCTTACTGATAATTAGAACAAAATATACTATAAAGTATTAGCTAAGCATACTCTTTATAATTCATAAAAGAGAATTAAAATTTTCACCTTTAAAGGAGAAAAAACGTCTGTTTGAAGGCATTCACTCTTGATCATAAATTGTTGAGCTTTTTGAGAACTAAGAAACACACTCTGGCTCATTTCAGCAGTAAAAAGATTTTATTTTAAAAAGAATTAAACAGCTAAAGTCACTAAAGGAGGCCCACAGATGGATTGCATCCAGGAAAGATGTCTCCACCTGTACTGCAGAGCTGCTCCCATGAAGTCATCAGGGGTCCCCCGAGCTGGAGCTCCCTTCACAGCCAAGCACTGGACATTACCTGCAGACCCTCTGAGACTGCAGCTTCAACAAACTGATGTCTCTGTCTTCATCCTTGCCAGATGGATTCTGTGCAGAGCTTACCTCTAACCATCACCAGATTCCAAACAAATTCAGAACAGATACGCCTGAATTTGGTGGACCTAGATTCCATGGTTGCATTCTTACTACATAGGATGGTGGGAAAGTAAGTTTCTGGTTTCTACATTAGAAAGAACTGCATTCATAAAATGGAGTATCACCCCAAACACAAGGACAAATATCAACCCTAGCTGCTAAGCATAAGCCAATGAATAAAAGAATGGATAAGTATCTTCTTCTAGGAGTTTTATGGTTTCAGGTCTTATATTTAAGCCTTTAAGCCATTTTTAGTTTATTTTTGTATATGGTGTGAGACAGTAGTCCAGTTTGATTCTTTCACATGTAGCTGTCAAGTTCTCCCAAAACCATTTATTGAAGAGCCTGTCTTTTCCCCCATTATATATTCTTGCCTCCTGTGTCACAGATTAATTGACCATATAAGTTTCTGCACAGCGAAGGAAACTATAAACAAAACGAAAAGACAGTCTACTGAATGGAAGAAGATATCTGCAAACGATACCTCTCATAAGGGGATAGCTTCCAAAATGTACAAAGAATTCGTACAACCCAACAACATCAAAAAAACAACCCAATTGAAAAATTGGCAGAGGACCTGAATAGACATGTTCCAAAGAAGACATATAGATGGCCAACAGATGCACGAAAAGACGCTCAACATCACTAATCATGAGGGATTTGCAAATCAAAACCACAATGAGATGCCACCTCACACCTGTCAGAATGGCCATCATCAAAAAGGCAACAAGTAGTCAGTGTTGGCAAGGACGTGGAGAAAAGGGAAGCCCCGTGCACTGTTGGGGGGACTGTAAATTGGTGCAGCCACTGTGGAAAACAGTATGGAGAGCCTTCAAAAAATTAAAGATAGAACTACCATATGATCCAGCAATTTCACCTCTGGGTATTTACCTGAGGAAAACAAAAACACTTACTCAAAAAGATATATGCACCCCAATGTTCATTACAGCATTATTTACAATAGCCAAGATATGGAAACAACCTAAGTGTTCATCTATAGAAAAATGGATAAAGAAGATATGGTACAATCAATGGAATATTACTCAGCCATAAAAATAATGAAACCTTGCCATTTGCAACAATATGGATGGATATAGAGGGTATTATGCTAAGTCAGGGGTCCCCAACCCCCGGGCACGGACTGGTACCGGTCTGTGGCCTGCTAGGAACCAGGCCACACAGCAGGAGGTGAGAGGCAGGCAAGCGAGTGAAGCTTCATCTGCTGCCCCCCATCACTCCCCATCGCTTGCATCACCACCTGAACCATCGCTTGCATTACTGCCTGAAGCATCGCCCCCACCCCACCCCACCTCCATCTGTGGAAAAACTGTCTTCCACGAAACTGGTCTCTGGTGCCAAAAAGGCCGCAACCACTGTGCTAAGTGAAATAAGTCAGACAGAGAAAGACAAATATTGCATAATCTCACTTACGTGTGGAATCTAAGAAACAAAAAACACACAAACCAAAATGAAAACAGACTTATAGATACAAAGAACAAATGGGTTGCCATAAAGGAGCGGGGTAGCAGATGTATGAAACAGGTGAAGGGGATTAAGAGGTACAACTCTCCAGTTACATCATAAATAGGTCATGGGGATGTAATATACAGCATAAGGAATGTGGTCAATAATATTGTAGTAACTTTGTATGGTGACAGATGGTTACTAGACTTATTGTGGTGATTTCATAATGCATGCAAATATCAAATCATTATGTAGTACACCCGACACTAACATAATATTGTACATCAACTATACTTCAATTAAAAAAGAATGTATAAATGAATAAGGGAAGCAAGGAGGTACATTGTAAGTTATTTAGATCAATTCCCCGATTTTACAGATTTGCAGAAATAAAGGCACATAGACTGGAAGTGACTTACCCCAAAATCTACTCCTTCTTACTCTAGGCAAGGCCCTTTTCAACTCACAGAGATGACAAACTCCTTGGGCACCCCTTTCTTCCACTTCCACCAAAGACACATTTAATCAACTATAATATTCATTCTTGTTGAACCCAGATTTGGCCTCACAATCTTTCTCAACACAGCCCACTGGGCAGCCGCAACCACAATTGGCACAAGAAATGAGAACTATTTGCCGTGCCTGTACTGCATCAGGCTGACATTTACTCAGCAAATTCTTAAATGAATTAATGAACAGAACAAGGTCTAGTATAATTAATGCCTTGGAGTCCACAAAAGATCTTTTAGGTTGTTAGATGATCTCTTTGAGAATTAATGTTTATTATGCCCAGTTGTCTCTATTTTGGTTCCTGGCACCAGTTCACAATTTGTTTACAACAGTTAATAAACACCAGGCTTCAACTTGTTGTCTTGCCAACAATAGCACCAATCTCCCCGTTCATTCAGATGAAGATTTTTCTCTTTTTGCTATTGTCAAGTGTCAAAGTGGGTGGGATTATGGCTTGGGAGGTGTGTCTGTCTGGCACGGGAGGCAGTCTCTGCAAAGATGCAGCTGGGCTCCAGTTATTTCCCTTTGGAAGTGGGATGATGGCAAACCATCTCCCTAGCTGCTGTCACTACTGAAATCCAGTATGTTTCACTACACCGTGTTAATGTGTATCTAATCCAAAGATGAAATAAGCCTGGTTTTCTGTGTAGATAATTCAGTGAGTATAACGAAATTTGTGTAAAGTGGTCCCAGGTTTTGTTTTGTTTTTTTAAGTTAAACTTTAGGATACAAATGGCAGAAACTTCAACCCAAACTGGCTTAGGAAAACATAAGGAACTTTATTGTCTCATTGACAAAAACACTGAGGAGTGGATTTAGTTCCAGGGCCACAAACAAGGTCACCTCTGGACTTTACCATCTTTGGTGTTGGGCCTTGTCTTCAGGTTTCACTAAATAGCTACTGGAAGCTCCAAATTCATAGGCTCCCAGGCTCAAATCCAGTGGAATAGACACCACTGCTTGGTAGCTTCTCCACAAATACTGTTATTCCCTCCAGTGGGGACAACTTGGTTTATGAGACCATTTCAGAACCAATTACTATGGCTTGGGTGATTCAGTGTGCTTATTGGCCTAGATCACGTTTCAACCTGGATTTGAGGTTGGAACCAACACTGTTACACCTGGAAACAGTGAATGTCCACAACAAGGGCATATTCAGACACCGCCCAGCAGGGAAGAGAGTACACACTTGAAGGGAGAATTGAAGAAAGTTTAATGAAGGGACCCACACATGAGGTGTGGGCAGTGGTATGGAAACCAACAAGGGATGGAGAAGCTCTCAGGGCTGGGAATAGTGGGAAACCAGTACCACTTTTAGGGCTGAAGGGCAAGGAGAAGAGCCGATACTGCACCTGGGTGAGAGGTGTAGCCATAGGTATGAACTACCAGTCAGAGCTGTGGCCACAGGAAGAGGAACGCAGCCATTGCCAAAGCACAGTCCGGAAGACAGGAAGTAGAGAGACTAAATTCCTCCACCTCTCTCCCCTCCCAACTTCTGATCTCTTGCCAGTGCCTCCCATTGGCCAAATCTAATCAGAAGCCAGAGGGCAAGAAGTCTGGGTGACAGAGTCTGCAGAAGTCAGCCTCTTGGGATAGAGAGCATGTGGAAAGGGCTATAGATTAGATCTGGAGAGGCACCGGAGAATAACCAGCACACTGTTTCTCTAAACTAGGGGTTAGCAAACTATAACCCATGGGCCAAATCTGGCCCACCACCTGTTTCTATAAATAAAGTTTTACTGGAATACTTTCAACAGGCAAACCTTTGTTTACTTATTGTCTATGGCTGCCTTTGTGCCATAGCAGCAGAGTTGACCAGCTGGCCATTCACAGAATAAATTCACTGACCCCTGGCCTAGGCCAACACATCCACTGTTTCTGACACTTGTAAGATACTCAAACAAGTTTTTTTAAATTAAAAATAAATGAATGACTGAAAGCACTGGTGACAGCCATAATATGAGTGACCCTGATCTTCAACCCCATGAGACAATTGAGACTACAAGCCCCCCAAGCCACTTCCCCTTCTTCCAGAATTCCCTGTGTGGCTTCCTGCCTTCCCCTGTGGCTACTGCTATACTCCAACTGCCCCTGCACCTCTTGATCTCTGCTGTTACCTCATCCCCACAGGTCAAATGATCTGGTCATTTTCCTTTGCTGCTGTATCACTGTTAGCCCTGCCAAAGTCCTGGAATTTAGAAGAGGGTGTGCTCCTAAGATATTATCGTGCTTTTTAGACTTCCAAATGGGAGCCTACTCTTTCCATTTTTATATCCCTTCTTTAGGGTAACTTGGGACAAGAAGCTCAGAGGCCAAGGGCTCATTGCACAGCCCCATCAGTATCATATTCAAAAACTCTCTTCCCTGAGCCATCAACCAGGGCACCAGTGCCGATGAAGGCACTTGGATTCTTTCCTCTCCCAGGAGGAGTTCCTCACTAACCCAGGGCACGACTCACTCTGTTTTTGTTAATGAGTATTAATCTTAGCATTGCAGCTTCCCATTCCCACTCATTCATTCATTCATTTATCATTCAACAGGATGTCTCCCAGAAGCCCACTAATCGTTATAACTTTAATATACACCTAACAGTCATCTTTACTGCCCCATAGTTTTTGAGATGGGATGCAGCTTAGCTCCTACTTTGCGACCTGACTGTGACCCTTGCCCTACATTTTGTTTAAAGTTGTATAAAAACAGCCAGTCTACATGAGCAATGACAGCAAAGACTGAACATCTATGGGCAACATGGCACCATGACCAATCAACTGAAGCCCAAATTAATCCAACACACTTAATGCTGTTGTGTTAGTCAGGGCTCTCCAGAGAAATGGAACCAATGGGAGATACATATCCCATATAGCCTATAGTCAACTCCTTGTACTAAATGTCATGACACGTAACGTATACAAACGTAAAGAAATATATGTCTATGTATATACATATATAAAATATCATATGATTAATACATACGTCACAAGTATATATGATATTTTATAAGGAACTGGCTGAGAAGGAGGCCGAGAAGTACCACCATCTGCCATCCGCAGGCTGGAGAACTGGGGACGCTGGTGGTGCAACTGGAATGCTGAGAGCTGGTGAGCCAGGAGCGCTGAGGGCAGAAGATCCACGTCCCGCTCAGAAGTCAGGCAGAGGGAGGCAATCCTCCCTTCCTCCATCTTTTGTTCTGTTCAGGCCCTCAATGGATTGCCTAATGTGCACACGGGGGACAGCAATCCACTTTATTCATTCCACTGATTCAAATGCTAATCTCTTCTGGAAACACCCTCACAGTCACACCCTGAAATAACCTTTAACCAAATGCCTGGGTACCCCTCGATTCATCAAATGGACACGTAAAATGCACTATCACAGATGTGCATAGTCATCCTTACTGTGCTATATGGCAACCAGGCAGGGATGGTACATAAATGCTGTAATTGCTAGTTTTTACCCAACCCTAACAGGGATTAGCAGGAGAGAGGAAAAGGGAAACTAGAAGCAGCTAAAAAAGTGCTCTGAGTTGTCTTCAGGGACTCTTGATGCTATTTACAGATGGGAGGTAGGTGAGGGTGCCTGGAGAGATAAGAACAGAATAAGATGGGAAAGAAGACAGGTATAAAAGAGGCAGGGGGAGCTGGGAGCTGGGGTTCCGCATCACCAATGTCGTCCACATTTACTCTGGCCTAGGGCTGGGGAACGAACTCTCCAGAACTGGAGGGGTAGATATGGGACAGTGAAAGGAAGGGGCAAGGCTCCCCTGAAGGTTCTTAGGAGGCAGGCAGCCGACTGACAGTGCACTAGAGGCAGCTTTGGCAAAACACGTGCCTGAGCACAGTTTAGTAATAAGTCTCCTGCTACTGCCTAACAGTCTCTCAAAATCTTGGGAATTGGAGCTCAGTACCTAGTCATCAGCAGAAGCCCCTGCTCGCTGATTTTATCCAAATGAAGAGCCCTATTTCAATTCCCCAACTGAAATCGATCAAACTTGTGGCTGGATAATGAAAAGAGAAAGCAGCCTGGCCCTTCCACCAGCTGAGGGCAGGAGGAGATGTCTGTGACCCTGCAAAGAGGCCTCATCCAACCACACAGGCACCCCCATCTCAGACTTCCAGCTCCAGAACTTTCTGAAGCTCAGCAAAGAGGGGAAACTCATTGAGACAGTCTGTAAAGCAGCCCCACTAGGATCCAGGTCTTCTCTTTGTTAACAAGTGAGGAAACGCAAACATAGGAAAATGTGCTTTTGTGGTTTCCACAAGGTCCTACAGTGCCTTTGGCCAGAACTGTAACCCAGCTGCCTGACTCCTACCTCTAATGCTCTAGAAAGACTGATAAATAGGCCAATTTGGACAATGATGCAGGCACAAGCATCCCATTGCAAATCCAACAACAAAATGAGAAATTCTCATGGTACCCGGAGGAAAGATGACAGGACACATGGTAAACTAGTGGCCACACCCAGCTATGCATGTATTTTGTTTGGTCTGCTCAGCATTTAAAAAAACTAACTTAGTTGCCAACATTTTAAAATTGAGGTGTTTAAAGTAAATTTTCAGTTTCTGACATCCCTGGGAAGATACGGCAACATCTGGCCCTCTTCCTTCTAGGGCAGTATTTCCTTGGAGAGGAACAGTTGCTACCTCTCTCTGTCTCCCTGCCATAGGGCTCACCACCCCTCATTGTGTCGTGTCTCCAGGTGGAAGGGTGCACTGCCCGCGCGGTCTTGGCGAGGCCTGCTTTGCTCATTTACATCACCTGCCTGACCCGCCAGCTTTTTGCTTGTTACCTCTGACTAGGGAAAACCACAATATCCTTCCGCAAATGATTTAAAGGCTGGGAGAGGAAGAGGCTGGCTCAGCACTGCAGAGAAAGAGCTAGCGCCAATGGGGAGGGGAGGGAGGGGGAGGGGAGGGAAGGGGAGGGGAGGGAAGGGGAGGGGGAGGGAGGGGAGGGAAGGGGAGGGGGAGGGAGGGGAGGGGGAGGGGAGGGGGAGGGGAGGGGGAGGGGAGGGGGAGGAGGGGGAGGGAGAGGGGAGGAAGAGGGGGAAGGGAATATGGACTTTAGCTCAATGCAGAATGAATTTTAGACGTTTGACTTCTCAGCCCTGAAACTGTCAAAGAAAGTGTTTGGACACAGATGCCTGTCTATCAGGAAAAATGAAGAAAGGATTCCTCCATTGCCTTGGGAACTGGACTTGATCCCCTTTAAGGAATTCTTCAATGCTCAGATTTAAAACCACTTTTTAATTGGATAACAGAGTCACATCATTTTTAAAGTGTTAAAAGGTATGCAATGGAAAGTCAGTCTCCTTCCACTTCTGTCTCTCAGGCCTCAGCTCCCCTCCAGGAAGCAATCATTGTGCCTTTTATGTGTCCTTCCAGAGATGACCCATGCATACACACACTATATATTTTTCCTTACATAAGTGATAATTCACTATAAAAAAGAGAGAAAGCAGCCTTGCACATAGACTCTCGGATTTACCAATACACACACAATTTCGCCAATCCTCTCCCGGGAATCTTCAAACACACGAATCCAACCAAGTTAGTCTCCTACCTAACATCCTCCAGTGGTTCCCATGGTTCCTGGAACACAGGACAAACTCTAAGCTGGCTGATGAGTTAGCCTCTGTGATCTGTCTGCTGCTTCCCCCTCACGGTCCCTTCCTGGCAATGCCATCTGACATGCTTTGTTCCACCCAGACCGAACTTCTCATGCTCACTTCCTGCTGGGAACCTCATCTCCTTTCCCTGTTACGTGCTGTTCCACTGCCCATCCCTCACTTATTCACGTCTCCTGGCCCCCAGGTGTTTGTTTATGGAGGTCTTCTTGGCTGCCCAGACCAGGTTAAGTGTCCCTCCTCCTGTCCCCGACTCCGTGTCTGTGTCCCTGGTTGTAACACTCCCGACAGTTTAAGGAAATCGTTTACACAATTGCCCGTCTTCCCAGCTGGGCTACATGAGGGCCATTTTCACTTACCAAGGTACCCCCAGCACCTGGCACACATCTAGCACAGAGGAGACACTAAAATATCATCATTGAACCAATGCATAAGGCTCACTAGAGAGGGAAAGAAAGCTCACAGCCTTTGCTACACCCCACACCATTTCTTGGCACAAATGTGAGTTGGTGGCTGGGTAACTTGTTTTCCCAGAAGAAAGCATTTTTATGACAAAAACCTGATTCCAAATGTCCACTTTCTGTTATTTAAAGATAAGTCACACCCTATGAGAGTGAAATAAGGATTTTCTTTGATCTAGCTCCTGCTTAGCTCTGAAAAGCTTTGGTCCTCACCGTTCTGACAAACGAAACGCAATCTGTATTAAGCAGCCACTAAACTGATCATAATTTTCTGTGCCCAGAACCATAAACCAACCAGCCAATGTCTGGAAAGGGCGTTTGAAGAAATGAAAAATAATTTATAGGAATACAATGGAACACACAACTCGGTACCCCCAAAACAATCATATTTAAGAACTTAAAAACAAGACGACAGGCCCCAAATGGAATCGCTTATGCTAAGTCCCCCGTCACCAAACTGAGACTTAATTCAGTTTCAGTTCTGCCAGAAATGGAACCTTAAAGCAGTCAGTCAGGAACCACCTGATCAGCACTAGTGGGGCTGTCTGCCTGACAGGCCCCTGCCATCCCCTGAAGGAAAGTAACTGCATTAACCCACCGCTTCTTGGCCTAGTTTACTTTCCTCTTTCCTGCTCCCTTCTGCCTGTCTTTCATTTTCAACAGCTCCCTGGAGCTCCTTTCTGTCTTCTAGACTAGATGCTGCCCAATTCAAACTGACTTTTGCTCAAATAAACTCTTAAAATGTTTACTATGCCTCAGTTTATCTTTTAACAGTTCTGTTAGTAACAGTAAGAAGCGGGGACCGAAGGAGACCCCCGACGGCCCCAGGAGCAATGAGCAACCAGACGTGGTACCTGCTGAGTCCTGAGCTCGCTGCCTCTCCCGCCTCAGGAGGTGCTGGGTCCGTCCCTCGCAGAGCCTCCGTGGCTTCTGCCTGAGGAGCTTTCAGGCTTTGAGCATTTCTTTTCCAGACTCCGTTAGGAAATGGCCAGAGCTGGAGTGGGTCCGACTGAAAAACCGGATTGGGTTCAGAGTGGGACCAGTTCTGACTCAGCTGGATTGGCCCCTTCACGTGAGGCGTCAGGTGAATACAATTTTGTTTTAAGGCTGAATGAGCAGGTTAACCTTACCCAGGAAAATCTTTAATTACAGTGGCCACAGCTGAGAACTTTTAACCCGGATAAGCCTATCCATTCACGAGGCACCTTAGAGAAAAGGTCTCAGCCAGGCATTCACCATAAAGGATAGAGGGAAAATTATTTTTCCTTCTCTACAGTTTCTAGTGACCAGGGTGAGACCCTCTGGGACACCCCACACACCTGTGTTCCCAGGATCCCATCTGCTGGATTGGATGCTGCCTGATGTTTGCTCAAACATTGCTCAAATTTTAAAACTCTTAAAATTTCTAATATGCCTGTTTATCTTTTAACAGAACCTAAAAATAATTGCCCCCTGTTACCAAAAACTTTAAATGCCACCTTCTAAAAATATATATATATATAACTGTTAGAAACAGAGAGAAACTGAGAGTCTATGTCTGGCTACTCACGTTCTGTGTGATTCCTTCCGCTCATCTTTCTGCTAATGCTTCTCAAACTCTGCAAGCTCCTTAGGCCACTCTGGGCCCTCTGAGCTCACTTTCTCACCCATGAGGGTTTTTTTCTTCGTCTGGTCTGGACTCAGTGCCTTAATTAAGCACTCCACCTCAACTAGTTCTTTTCTCAAAATGTTACTTTTTTTGTTTTAATTCATGGAAATATAGGACTTCATAGCTCTCATGGCCCTCAGAGCAGTCTCCATATTTAGCCTAAGTCTGATCAATGTGGAAAACCAGTTTGGGTTATATCTGAGTCCTTAAGTCACTTTAGTTCTGGCGTCGGATGGAACGTTGAGATATGTGGATCACGTGACTTGGAGCAAACAGGCTTTGAGAGGCACGGGTGCGATGTCAAGCCCGGGCTAATGAAAAGTCACGGAGCTTCCAGAACACGTGAGAGCTCTGACTCTGTGTCCATAAGAGAAGCAGGTCAGGGCAGTAAACAGTTCAAAGACCCAAAAAATCATAAAGTGGTGAAGTACAGCTGAAGACTGAACCGTAACTGTGGGTGATTTTATAGTCACTGGGAGACACTGCTGTATTGGAGTCTGAAGTGTATTTGGTGATTGCCAACGTTTTTAGTGTTGTTTTGAGTCTTTTAAAGTTTTTAATATTGCTACTCCATAGTCTGCTATTTGAAAGTAGGCTACAAACACAAAAAGGATGAGAATCACCGGCTTAGAAAGAGTATCAAACCCCCAGTCCCTTATTTAAGGCTAAGGAACAAAAGTCTTAAGAGGAGAAGGGATTTGAGGTGGAGC
Organism: Delphinus delphis; assembly: GCF_949987515.2. Lineage (NCBI taxonomy): Eukaryota > Metazoa > Chordata > Mammalia > Artiodactyla > Delphinidae > Delphinus > Delphinus delphis. Next base: position 75,908,598 of record NC_082693.1, on the reverse strand, counting down.
AACACAGGTGGATTAGGGTACACATGGCCAGGACGAAACTTCAGGCCTCAGGACACCCAGTCAAGTGATTTTCCTACTACATCTTACTTCCTCTCTGAGTCTATAAACCTAGGTCATCAGCATTAAAAATGAGTAGCAAAGAACAACTGGCAAAAGCCAGGGACTTAATCACATCCCTCCCTGCACTGAAGACATGTCTCTACTTGGCTTTTAAACTGCCTGGGGCACTGCTGACCTTCTCCTTCAAGAGCACTCAAATTCACAAAGATGGAACCCATCTAAATATTTGCATTGAGAGTTGGACATTTTGTTCAGATAAGCGTGATTCCATTCGGCTTGTCCTTGTTTTGTAACTTCATGAGACCCTTACACAATGCATGATGTGTCTTCATTAACAAGAGTGGAGACGAGTAGGATATGTGGGACATCTGGAGTTGATGGGACAGGGGTGGAGGACTGAAGACATGTGCCTGGCTGCAGCCCAGCCCCTGAGAGGAATGGCAGGAAGCACATTTTACGGTTACCCATCTTGACCTCAGGTGTGCGTTCTGCAGGAGTTGGTGTATAAGGGGATCCAATTCATCAGATGGAATGAGGCAGTGGGAATCCAGGCGATGGGAGGGATTAAAAGCAGGTAGGAATTCATGGTGTGATAACTTTATTCACAGCAAATCCCCAGCCCATTGTTGAGGAAGGAGAGCAGCCCCCAGCCCCTGGTGGTGGTGGGGGCTTGGGACTATGTGGGCAGGAGTCAGGTGCTCACCTAAGCAGTCTGGGATTTTAAAGGGGATCCAGTTCCAGCAAGATTGTTGGGAGGTGAGATGAAGAAGCAGGATAAGGCCAATGAGGAGTGGCGAGCGGGCCACTCAGTGGGCACACAGGTCACCAAAGATGCAGTGGAGATCGTCATGGGATGAAGATGTCTCTTTTACAGAATATTCAGTTAAAAACTTTTTGTTTTTGAAAGTTTAATAATTTGTGCTTAGAGACAAGAAACAACCCACAAATGTCTACAAGTGTCCAAAGCATAAAATGTTTTACCAAAATTCCCCAGTCAAGACGTCACGTGCCAAGTCTCTGGGCACCCCTCCAGTCTCAGGTCTTGTAAATGTTCTCCCTGGTGCCCCACCCCCTCAGTTGGCCGCAGCAAACAGTTTGCAGACCCTGTTGCTTGTTGCCCTCCAGCCTCCCTGAAATGCCCTTCCCTTCCCCTCCTTCCGATGGTTTAATGGACCATCTTGTTAATCTTTCCACTCCCCACCTGGAGAGCTGATCCCTCCCACTTTTATCCCACTACTCGATATTCCAATTCATGTGTTTATGACTAGGGTTCATATTTGCCATTACACACCAGGTTGGCTGTACCAGTTGTGAAACTATTCAGTTACTTCTGAACAACTTGATAAAAAAGCTTCTATCCCGAGACCCCCAACGCCCCCTCCCCCCTGCTCCCACTCAGCCTGGCCCCTCCTCTTGCACTTTCCAGACCACCCCAGGACGTGGGGAGATTGGTGCCAGGTGCAGCAGGACCCTCCCCAGCTCCCTGGCCAAGACCTTCTCTTGCTCTCACCTAGTCCTGAGAATTCCCAAGTGGGAGTCAGCACCCAGGTTCAAGTCTCATCTCTGGCTTGTGAACCCCTTAGCTCCTCTGAGACTTCTCTCATCTGTAAGATGGAGATGGAAGCCCACCCTGCAGGGCTCCCAGTAAGACTGCCGGGTCTATGGGCATATACGTTCAGATTTCAATAGCCAGGTTGTGGTAGCTTTGAATCGGACACAAAGTTGAGTAAGGACACTAAGAAAATTCCGGATAAAGGAAGCCAGGCCCGGCCGGCACCGACCCCAGCCACTTAGGCTGACAGACACTGCTGCTGTCTGCCACTGCCAGCCCTGTCCTACCCAGCGGCCAAGCGCGGGACTGAAGGCGGGGCCTCGCCTCCCAAAGCCAGTGCGGTGGCCTAATTGGCGCCAGGCTTCTTATCTGACTTTAGTTGTGTAAACTCTCAGGGCATATGAGAAAGCACGGCTTTCACCGCCTTTGTTTTTGTCCAGAAAGCTCTTGAATGGGCGGGTGAGTTCGAAGGCTGCAGTCTTCTGAGAATCGGAGTTTCTTGGAAGTTTTTAAGAGCCCAGGCACTATTCCCTGGAAAATGTGAGGTTCCTGGGGTTTATTAGAAGCTTAAACTTTTGGTCAAAGTTAAACATCTAGAAAAATGTTCCTGGGAAGTGTCGTCAACACCTTCTTAATTGGCTGCCTTGGCACTGTCTCAAGGCTGTGGTTTCTACTTCAGATACTGGAACAGGACCAAGCCCTGCTCGGGGTCCCCTTCTGGGATGGAAGATAAGTAAGAACCTCCAGCCTGCGTTTCCGAGTCAGGGAAATAAAAGGAGCCTGGCTGCGGGAGTTGCATGAATCATATTTACATTAGTGTTAGAAAGTGCATTTCTCTCCAGGAGATTATATCCCTTCAAGGGTTTGCCCTCCTCCCCTGGCCTCCCCTCCTACCTCCATCCCCACAGTGAGGGTGAGAGGCGAGAAAAGAAAACTTGGGACATCCCTGGTGGTGCAGTGGTTAAGAGTCCACCTGCCAATGCAGGGGACACGGGTTCGATCCCTGGTCCGGAAGATCCCACATGCCGTGAAGCAACTAAGCCTGTGCACCACAACTACTGAGCCCGCATGCCACGACTACTGAAGCGCACACGCCTAGAGCCCGGGCTCTGTAACGAGAAGCCCCCGCAGTGAGAAGCCCGCGCACTCAACGAGGAGTGGCCTCCGCTCGCCGCAACTAGAGAAAGCCCGTGAAGGCCCAATGCAGCCGAAAAAAAAAAAAAAAGAAAACTTGATTCTTCTTGGATGGATACCTTTGTTCTGGGCTCCAAGGGGCAAGGACTAGGACCCAGGAAGCCCCCTGTGTGTTTGCATCCAGATGGGCAAGAGCATGGACCACAGGACCTGGGTAGAAAGAACAGCCAAGGGGACGCCCCCCCATGCCTCCTCTTAGAAAGCTGTCCTCCAGGTTGCGACCTCCCAGCCTGCTAGGAGGAACTGGGACCCCTAGGGTCCTATAAGCACAGTGGTGTGACCCCGCTGTAAAACTGTATCTGGCATTCCTTCCACCTTCCTAATAGTTCATCTCATGGCCCTTCTACCCTTCAAAGGAGGCTGTTTGGAGTTTTTGCCTGAGTGATGGGAACTGAACAGCAGAAGAGAGAAAATGGGACCCTCTCCTGACTTTTTCTTTTGAAAGCTGTGCCCTTAAGAGGAACAACAACGACAACAAAAATTCGGAGGATGAATAATAGATTTGGAAGGTCCCTTGAGGAAGAGGAAAGCTTCTTCTGAATTCTCTTCAGATGCTGGGTGGAGGGGGTCAACTAAGGAGGAAAATCATGACTCCACAGGCACTTGTAGGCCCTGGGAAAGGAGAGCCTGCATTTTCATCCCAGGCACAGCCTGGGCAGGTGGTAAAGAGCAAGAAGAAATGGTCCAGAGATGTGTGTGTGCAGGAAGGGCTTTAGGTAACCAGGGAGCATGTCCTGGGCCCTGGTGAACTGACCTCTGTGTCTGAGAGTGATATGCAATCAATAGGCCCCTCAGACAAGCTCACTGAGTTTCTTGCAGCTGGGAATGACCCAAGAGGAGCACAAACATAGCTAAAAGGATGGGGTTCTTGCAACAAGAAAGGGCTCAGCAGCACACTGTATGGACTGGTGACTGAGCACTGAAGCAGGTGAGGAGACTTTGACCCGAGATTACATTTCCATCCCTGCTCCCCCAAGAAAACACAAGCCTATGACATAAATTAAGTTACCTGAGTGAGTTGATTGATATTCTTATATCCTATTAAGAGTAGAATTCCACTCTTGGAAAAAAATTAATAATACTTGGGTCCACTGAAAAAACACTGAAAAGATATACATCCAACGTTCAAGGTGGTTGCCTCTGGCAGTGGAATTACTAGAGCTCTCCTCTCTCTAATCTCTCTATTCTTTCCTTCCTTCCTTCCTCCCTTCCTCCCTCCCTCCCTTCTTTGCTTTCTTCTCTTTCTTTCTATGTATCTTCTTTTGTAATTTTTCACAATGAACTATTTTCTAATTTTCTCCAATAAACTTGTTAAGAAAAAGCAACACAACAGAATAAGAAAAATGAAAAATAATCAGCATTCAGGGTTTATTCCGTTTCAATCCGAGGATGAAGGCGTTTCTGTTGACATGTGTTTGATTTTCCTGTTAGACCCGGGACAAGCCAAGGATCTCCTGTGTGCTCTGGACTATCCTTCACCCTTCCTCTTCTTCCACACATATCTGGGATCTGGGCTTTCTAGAAAACCTCCAAGAATATTCTTTGCATAGAACCTGCTGTTTTTATCTGCTAAACTGGCTCTTGTCCTTCACGGTTTGGGAGTTTGCAGCTCAAAGTACATTTAAGGCACTTCCCTCCTTCATCCAAGCAGGATGCTGGCCCTCTCACTTGCCTATACTTGGGAGGCTAAAACAACTTATACATTTGTATCTGAGGGCAAAATCTAAATAATATCAAGGGCGTTTATCAAGAGGAGGGGATTGTGCTAAATTCCCATCTCCCTGTAACGTAGAGCAATGGCTAAATTAGTCATGTTCAGTTTCAGTTGGAAACAGTTTGATATGAACATCTGATAAGGAATTTGATTAACCATCATGTGAACTATCTACCTTGTATGTTTCTAATCATGGTCTGGAATCCCCGTGGTACCCAGCAGGCCTCTGGGGATAGCCTGGCCCCTGTACCACTCTGTGAGAACCCAGAAAACGAAAATTCACTTAAATCTTGGTCTACAGCTCAGCAAGTAAATTTATTGCCAAAAAAAAAAAAATCATATTCATTCTGGTTTCAAAGTTCTAGGCTGAAAGAATTTTGCACATTTCACACCATTAGTTACTACCTACCTCAGCCCCTACATATGGAATAATGAGGAAAAGGCTCAGGGTGAGTCTTGATGGCTTTCAACATCCAGAGGTTGCTAGACGGAGATTTTTAATAACTTCCTGATAATGTGATAAGTCAAAGACTTGACTCCTTTCCCCTACCTTCCCCCAGACATCCATGTCCTATCACTTCTACCTCCTACACATTTCTTGAATGAAAACAACTCTGCTCCATCTTCATAGTCACTTCCCCAGGTCAGACAGAGACGCTGCCATCTTAGCTTCCCACCTGGTCTTCAATAGGTGCCCACCTACTAAAATACAGGTGTGATCCTGCCCTGGTCCCTTCTGAAGTTCTGCAGTAGATCCCCATTGCTCCTAAATCTCCCGTTGCTCTTAGGGTAAACTTGCAACTCTTTCTCATGGCTTTCAAGGCTTTTCCTTAGAGATTACAAACCAGAAGCCTGTGGAATGATAGGTTTTGCTTGGCTCACACAGTGCTTTTCTAAATTTCAAGTACAGCCAATGTTTATAATTTTGAAAACTTTGTGTACAAATCCAAACGTATGGCTTCTCTTGAAAAATCAGGGTATCTGGTAACTCTGGGCACAGGTTCCCACATGGAAAGGGCCTCCTACATGGATGGGGGCTTTGTGTTCCAGTTCTGCGCCACGCCTGCTATATACCCTTCCTCTGGTTCACGGAGGCTACCTGTCTGATGATGCCGACAGGTGGGCTCCACATTACAGGGCCCTGATGGCGCTCCTGTTCCCTCTCTCACTGCTCTCCCCTGACACATGCCTGGGGGGAGAGTCTGGGGAGCTAACTTCTCTCAGTCTCCCTCTCCCCATCCCACCCCCTCATATGCACAGGCTGGGCTCCCTCTCACCTTGCTGCTCTGTAGAGGGAACCCACATTTGGGAATGTTTGATTGCAACTCATTCTTTGGGTCTCAGTTTAAATGTTCTCTTTCTTAGGATTGTCTGCCCCGGCCTCCCCTACCCAGGCCCCATCCCCAAGTCCTGTTTTAATTGTCCCTCCTTCGAATCCCCTATGGTGTAAGAACTAAATTTGACACTCAATATTACATGCTGCCTTGATGTCTGGTGAAATCAGGGGGGCCTCAAACGGCATAATGGCAAGTTCCCCTCCCCACTCTACTCCCATGGATAATTCCCCTAGTCAAACAGCCCTCCTTATCAAACCCCCCAGGTACAGTTCCCATTAATCCCTGAGCAGTGGGTTTCAGTTTCCTGGCAGCTCACAGAACTCGTCAAACAAGCCAACCACATCCTCTTGCAGGAACCAGGGGCCTCCTCACCCTCTTGATACTACAAGCCTACCTCTCACAGCCCCTGATGGTTCACTCGGCTCCTGAGTGCCATCCTTGTGTGACCTTGTATGGCGTGTGGTTTCCCCTGCCCCCCACCAGGCTGTGAGGATATGTGATTGATAAACTGCTATCAGTCTCAGCTGTCCAGTGCTGAGTGTTGCATATTCAGCCAACCCCATAACCCTAGGTCAGGAATCCCTCTTTCAGCAATAGGGTGAATAGGAGGTGACTAAAACAGCCCACACGTACCATAACTGCTTGCTTACTCGCCTCCTCCCCCACTAGATCACCGACTCCATGAGGGCAGGGGCTAGGAAGACAGGGATGGGTATACTGTTTGCCTCCAAATCCTCAGTACCTAGCACAGAGCCTGTCACATCACAGGTGTTCAATAAACTCTGGTTGACCATCTCAGCAGGGTGGTAAGTATCTTATCAGCGGAAGTATTCAGCCAGAGCAGAGGAAATAAGCACCTTTCAGACATTGTAGAGGTTTCTCCCGGGTGATGCTTACTGCACATTTCAGTTCTTAAGAGTCTGTGATTCCAATAGTTTGTTACTTTGTTTCTTCATCGAGTTATGGCAGTCCCTATCTTGCTGAATAGGACAAGGTAGACAACCAGTTATCTTTTACCATGAAGCACGCTCTCAATTTTCAAGATGCCGTCGCTAATGTTAATAGGCTTTGTTTTCAAGAACTAGGGCCCCAGTTCAATGAGCAGGACATGGCTATGCAACATACGAAGAGGCTGCACAATTGAGCCCATTTGTTCTAAAGAGCTCTATCACAGCCCCTGGTGTTTACTGGGAAAAAAAACCCTACCATCTGCAGATGGTTTAGCAACAAATGTATACCATTTCCATGTGTTAGTAATGCAGTTCTAGAAACGAATCTAATCAGAGTGCTGTTTTAGCAGGGAGGATGTTCTCACTTAAATCCAAAAAACCATTTCCATCATTTACAGATTTTTTTTTTTAATTTCCAGATTTTTAAGAATCAAAATCCAGCTGTCTTTCTGCAATATGCCATTTAGACATCTTGGAAATAAATCTACATGTTAAAATAGTAGCAACACTCATGGGTTATCACTGAACATTATAAAATATCACCCTGTAACCTGAGGGTACCTTAGAGAGGATATACTTACAATTTGGATTTCAAGAATGTGTCACTGCCTTTTCTTTCATTTATTGAGTTAAAATCCAAACTATTTTAGAACCATAAATTTTGTAATTTATGCAGAATTTATGCCCATCAGAGCAATCAGAGAAAGACCTTTCAGTGCTTCATTTTAAGCTATGCCTACACATGAAACTAGTCTGACTAAGGTCAATTCTTATTTGATCAAACCTTTGGCTTAAGTAAATCTTAATTTTGTTCAAACTCTATTTCAGGGGTGAAGAAGGATGTCCCATAGAGATAAATTATCAGAAGAAAAACACCAGCTCTCCACAGGAGACAACAGAGGTGAGTGGATCAGAGCTCAGGCCTTAGATTTCACTGCCCTGGGTCCTAATCTTGGCCCTGCCACTTATTAACTGACTCAGTTTAAACTTAACCACCCCCAACCTCATCATCTTAAAACGGCAACAGTGAGAATACTTCTGCCATGGTGATGTTGTGAGGATTAAAGGTGAAAATGAATACAAATGCTTATCACAGCTATTGGCACTCAAAAAGCATTCTATAAATGTTAACTATTATTTTTTGGTAAACTGGCTTCACAAAATGTCCTAGCAATGAAATCTTTGAAAATTTGATTCTGCAACTAACTATTGGAATCTGGAATTTGCCTCGTGGATTGCCAATGCCATTGGATCCCCACCAGTTCTCATGATTTAATTAATGAACATATAACTGCCAATTTCCAGAAGGGAGAAAGCCAAAGAAAAGTAGGGATGGTATTATAGACAATAACTCATTGTGAATCAGGAAGGGACATAATCTTTCTAGTCATTAATGAATTAGAAACCCAGCCAAGAGACTTGCCTGGTGGCGCAGTGGTTAAGAATCCGCCTGCCAATGCAGGTGATACAGGTTTGATCCATGGTCTGGGAAGATCCCACATGCCGCAGAGCAACTAAGCCCGTGCACTACAACTACTGAGCCTGCGCTCTAGAGCCCCACGAGCCACAACTACTGAGCCTGCATGCTGCAACTACTGAAGCCCGCACGCCTAGAGCCCATGCTCCACAGCAAGAGAAGCCACCACAATGAGAAGCCCGCGCACCACAACGAAGAGTAGCCCCCGCTCGCCGCAACTAGAGAAAGCCCGCGCGCAGCAACGAAGATCCAACGCGGCCAGAAATAATAATAAAAAAACCAAAACCCGGCCAAGGCATGAAGCCAAGGTATGAAAGGGGATCATCAGCACACAGAGGTGACTGACTGCAAATTTCCTTGGATCGTGCTTTGTGACCGCCTGGAGGGGTGGGAGGGAGGGAGATGCAAGAGGGAAGAGATATGGGAACATATGTATATATATAACTGATTCATTTTGTTGTAAAGCAGAGACTAACACACGATTGTAAAGCAATTATACTCCAATAAAGATGTTAAAAATTTTTTAAAAATTTCCTTGGATCCAGGAGCATTAGCCCCAGTCATCACGTGTTGTCCCTTGGGGCTTGTCATGCCATCACTGGTCTTGGCCATTTGGAGTCCAAGAAACAAAGCCAAGAGACTGAAATGAGAGTGGGCATCCAGAGTTTTCATAGTGAGAACATTCTAGTTTTCACTATGAAACCTGACTTGGAAAAGTGGGCCTTGGCACTGGCCTGTTTTTATCCCTCTCTTCAATGCCTGTCTTCTTCCTCTAGCCCTGATTTTCTGCAGCACCAACACACAACACTTAAGACATTGATTAAGGAAGACAGACAAGACCATCCTTCTTCAGAAAAGGACAATCACCCAGATAAAACCAAATATGCCCAGTATTCTGACAATTATCTCACCACTACTTATAGGAATGCAGGTAAGAAAGTCTATTCTTCTTTACCTCCCAAGATGCAAGTACTTAATGGGAACAGGGACACACAATTCCTTTATTGTGACCTCCATATCTAAATTTTTTCAAGGTAACATAATCTACACGCACAATTTGGAAATATGTAAACATCCCGTAGGCAGGAATCCTGGTTATCTTACTCACTGCTGTGTGCAAAGAAACTAGCACAGTATCTAGAACGTAGTATGTATTCATGAATATTAAATAAACAATGAATGAATGTATATGGGCTCACTCACTTTTGCGCTTCTATCTGAAATCTCTTTCTACCATGGCCCATTCAGCTAACTTCTACTCACCCTAATAGTCTCTGCTCAGTTGCCATTCATTCTACGAAATCATTTCTTTCATTTCAGGAAGGAGAAGACCTCTTTGCCTCTGTTACCATACAATCTAGAGCATGTCTCCATGTAAAGTTTTCTCTATGCAAACAACAAAACCCATTCTGGGGAGTTCAAGCAGAAAGTGACTTGTTAAAGGATATTGGGTGGCTCCCAGAATTTGGAGGAGGGATGGAGAACCAGGTGTGAATGCTACCTACCTAAACATAACAGCCAGGAAAGAGCCCGACCATGCCAGCTGCTTGACAGAAACACGGCAACAGCTGCTGCTTAGCACTGATCAGCCAGTGTAGACCTGAGGATGTAAGCATGGCTACTACCGCCTCAGAATAACTAGACACCTCTACCACTTTCCTCATCAGAAGATCCCATCACCCGTGCACTGCTGCAATCTCACGTTGATCACTTCCACCTCCGCTTGTACTAGCACAACCAATTAGAAGAATGTAGACTACGTACCTGACATCTAGCCACAAGGGGTTCTGGGAAACGTACGTTTTAGTTGTCCAGACTCTGTAGCAGAGGAAGGTGAACTAGAAGGTATGTTGAGTGAGTCATCCAACTCTATATGTGCTACGCTCCATGACACCACTGTCTCCTTCGCTTGGTATGAATTCCCTAAAATCTGAGAGAAAAAAATCAGCACCATGGAGGATCAATGCAGAAAATCCAACATGTGACCAATAGGAGTTCCAGAGAGAGAACAGAGAAATAGGAGAGAAAGAAATAATACAAATTAATTTCCCAAGATGGAGGACAAGAGTTTCTATACCGAAAGGTGAGAATTTAAAAAGACCCTTCCTAGATACATCTCTGTGAAATTTCAGAACACCAAAAATAAAGACCCTAAAAGCTTCAGAGAGAGAAAAGGGTCATCTACAAAGGAAAAAGAAAGAAACCGATGGGCATAGCAGCACTGGGTGCTGAAAGAAAATGGAACAATATCTTTAAAACTGAAGAAAAATGGTCTTTGACTTGAGTTCTATCCCAGATAAAATGTCATTAAATAATGATGGCAGGATATCTTTATATATGCAGGGCTCAGAAAGTTTACCTCCTATCCATTCTGCAGTTGAGAGTTACTTGAGAAGATGTGCTCCAGTCAAACGAGGAAGTAAATCAAGAAAGAGGAAGTTGGGCTTCCCTGGTAGCGCAGTGGTTGAGAGTCCACCTGCCGATGCAGGGGACACGGGTTCGTGCCCCGGTCCAGGAAGATCCCACATGCCGCGGAGCGTCTGGGCCCGTGAGCCATGGCTGCTGAGCCTGCGCGTCCAGAGCCTGTACTCCACAATGGGAGAGGACACAACAGTGAGAGGCCCACGTACCGCAAAAAAAAAAAAAAAAGAAACAGTAAGTCATAAGATCCAGGGGATGGTGTGCCCGATTTAAAGGAGAACCAAAGGGGAGGAAAACAACAGCTAATTATCGGTCCCAGAAGACCATCAGGCTACATTAGAGGAGGTAGGTAAATGGAGAGTTCCAGGAGGAAGGCTCCGGGGAGAAAAGAACCTCCATAAACTACACAGTATGCTGGAGACATTTTAGGAGCATAAGCAGATGATAAAGGCAGAGAATACAAAAATTAAGGCAATTAGAAATTCCAGGAAAAATTAAAAACTGTAAGAAGATAAATGTAATCATAGCACACTACTCTGCTCTCCAGAAAGATAATACTGTAAAGACTCTAATGATTTCTAATTTTTAAAATCAGCAAGACAAAGCACACACAGAAAAGACCAGGAGTATTATGAATCTTGTTAGTGTAAAACTACAAATTCAAATGAGAGATGTAAGAAGGAAAGAGAGAGGTGAAAGGAAGGAAGGGGTGACTATGTAATATAGGATGCCTTACAAATCGAGGAGTATAGTACCCAGCATCCTTAACCCCCTCTGCTAGTACTAGCACCTCAATTTCCCCTTGGGTCATTTCTCCTCCACAACATACAGGCTCAGTGAGACTGTTCATCCACATGACCTACACTCTCTAGCCAGTGGGTGAGCGTGTGGCCCAATGTAAGCCAATCAGACTTTCTCTTCCTGGTAAATTAAGAATCCCCACTGATTCACATAGGGGAGTACCCTAAAGACAGTGCATTAATCCCTGCTCCTTTTGGATTCCCAGAACAATTCTTATTCCTTGCTTTTCTAAAGCCTGACTCTTTAGCAAGAGCTGGTTTCAACTGATAAGATGTAATAAGATAAATAGAAATTTAATTACAGTGTTTTAAATTTCAAAACCTGGGAACTGAAAATAGTGACGTAAGTTTGTGAAGGGTGAGGGATTAGAGGAGGGATTAAGTAAGTAAAACTCTCATATCTTAACAGGAAGTCAGTGTAAAAAGTGTAAAGCTGGTACATCATGAAAGGGCAGCACTATAGCAAATTATTTATCAAGGTGGAGGCAACCATCAGAAAATTTAAAACTTTGAAATTTAGAAAGAGAAATGGTTTCTGGGAAAAAAAGGCACCAGGCTAGGGAGAAGTAGAAAAGGAGACTATTTCTTTTTGTCATAAACTCATCTTAACTTCTTAGTTTTTTCCCGGTGTGTATTTATTAATTTTTTTTTTTTTTTTTTTTTGCGGTACGCGGGCCTCTCACTGTTGTGGCCTCTCCCGTTGCGGAGCACAGGCTCCGGACGTGCAGGCTCAGCGGCCATGGCTCACGGGCCTAGCTGCTCCGCGGCATGTGGGGTCTTCCCGGACCGGGGCACGAACCCGTGTCCCCTGCATCGGCAGGCGGACTCTCAACCACTGCGCCAGGGAAGCCCCTGTATTTATTAATTGATAAAATTTTTAATGTTAAAGAGGTGGGAAAAATAAAGGTTTTTGGCCTGTCTATAATGGAGATGGCTCAGAATTTCAAATCCATCTTAAATAGACAGAAATAAGCTCTGGAAGCTGTTCTGGAAACTGGCACATTACCTAACATCCCTGTCTCAGACTCCAAGGGAGGAAGCAAGACTCCCTCCATTGGTGGATCGCCCCGGACTCCTGGTCTAGGCAGAAGCCACTGCCTCCTCTGAATGCCCTCACAGGGACCCCACCTGTGGATCACCTCGAGCATGTCTTTGCACTTTCTTACCATGCCCTTGCCAAGTTCAGAGAAGTTGGCACAGGATTCAGATGCTTTGGCTTGTTCTCTGCCCATCTCCTTACCCAACCTTCACCCTACCTTCCTAGAAAATCAGAATCAGTCTTATCTCTACTCTCAAGGGATAAAGAAAACAACATCTCCATATCTTTAAGACCATGAGATTTGTTTTGAATGTGAATCAATTTTTACTGTTCTGATAAGACAAGGATAGACCTTGATACTGAAGGTATGGAGACAGCACTTCTTCTGGGCTGAATTAGAGGAAATCAGAAGCTTCAAGGTATGTTTGTCTTTCTCTACCAAGTAAACTCTGAAGGTGACTGAAGCCTCAACAATGACCCAAGTCATAATAGGAGGCAAAAGGTGGCTACATGCGTCTTTTCCCCACCTTCACATTCCTGTACTCTTGGGCGAGAGTAAGCAGCTCCTTTTTCCACATTCCTCTGCCGTGCTCAGTCCTAGTTCTGAAAGATGGTGGGTGTTCAGAGGAGAGGAATGAAGGAGTCTGAGGCTGGAAGATGTGAGGGAAGAAATGAGATCAGTTAGAACTTTTCAGGCTGCAGACATACTGGAGTCAGGTAAAGAATTACTGACATTTTAAAGGCAAGCTGCCCAGCACCTTCAACGTGTCACTGAGTCAAATCTGGTAATTCCCAGAGGTGTCTCATATGTGCTCATGACAGTCCCCTCATCCTCTATTCTGGTTCTCCTGTTAAGATGTTTACTTCTTTGCTCAATTAGCAATTATAAAATGGAAGTGATAATTCTGGCCCATAAGAAAAATGCATGCAATCACTTAGCAAGTCAGAGGGAATATGCTCTGTAAAACCAAGGTACGGTCCTTTTCACAGTGTAGTACCTTGGACAGGAAGTACTGACATCAACAAATGGACTTATAAAATTTATCCAGCATATCATTTGGGCATATCATGGTGAGATTCTAATCCCAACCTTATGGATCAATATTGGTCCACTGGCACAACTATATGTGCCAATAGCACTATTTTAATAAATTACAAAGAACTATTATAGCAAATTTAAACTCAACTGAAATCTCAAATGATTACCGCTCAAATTCTAGCTCCATTTTTTAGCAGCTGTGTGACCCTACAGGGAAGAATCTAGATTTTGTAGGGCCTGAAGCATATACAAGCTGGGGAACATTTAAGAAAAAGAATATGAAATGCATAGATTCAAAATCAGTACAGAGGGACTTCCCTGGTGGCACAGTGGTTACGAATCCACCTGCCAATGCAGGGGACACGGGTTTGAGCCCTGGTCCGGCAAGATCCCACATGCCCCAAAGCAACTAAGCTCGTGTGCCACAAGTACTGAGCCTGTGTGCCACAACTACTGAAGCCTGCGTGCCTAGAGCCCGAGCTCCGCAACGAGAAGCCACCGCAATGAGAAGCCTGTGCACCGCAATGAAGAGTAGCCCTCGCTCTCCGCAACTAGAGAAAGCCAGTGCACAGCAACAAAGACCCCATGCAGCCAAAAATAAAATAAATAAATAAATAAAAATCAATACAGAGACTTGGAAGAGGCTTGTATAAGTGAGAGGACTGAACTTAAACTTTATTAGCTTCATTAGAGACCTGCCACTAGGTACCTGGGAAAGTTACATGACTGTTCTGAACAACAGTATACTTACCTATAAAATTAGGACTGTTCTGAACGATAGTATACTTACCTATAAAATTAGGATAATAATCATTACTCTGTGGAATTAAGGAATATATATATATATATAGATGATATATATATGATCTATCTATATATATAATTTTTGAGTTCCAGATGCTCTCAACACAAGATTTTATATATATATATGTAACTTGTTATGAATATTCAAATGTAGAGTCCATATAATCTAATGATTAGGTTAAATTTTTTTCTTTTCATGATTTCTGATTAATTGTGGTTTTATATGGATAGATCCCAATGGACACAGAGACTAGATGCTCAACAGCCAGTAACATAAACTCTCAGAATTGACAATAAAGCATGGAAATGGAGCAGCAGTTGTCAGACGGGATCTTGGCAAAGACAAGGAAAGCAATTTGAGGGACGGAGGTAAGTAGGGTGGCATGCTGCAGATTTGAATGTTGAGACCACTCCACTGCCACATCACCCTCTCAGAAAGGGTCTTAACCAACACAGCCTCGCTTGAGCTCATAGCCCCTATGAGGTAAAGGTGATGCTCATCCTTCAGAGGGTCTTCTTAGCCAGCTCATTCCACAGCCCACTTTACATGTGGCAGAGAATCGAGCCTAACACCTTCATCATCATTTACTGACTGTCTCTCAAATGTCAGATTATAGTGCTAAGTGCTTCACACGTGTTTTAATCTTCCAAGTGCCATTATTTCTATTTGACACTGAACCATTGGAGCTGAAGTTCAATATCTTTCCAAAGATTTGCAACTAGTAAGTGTCTAGGCACCAACGATTTTTCTAACTATGTTAACAGATTTGGAGCCCATTTGGGACCCGCAAAAGTTCTGGAACCAGCAGAAATTACTTCAGCCCTGGTCTGCATCTAAAACTGAATCCTTATCCTCTATAAGGGAGTATAATCTCCTCAGGAATTGACATGGATAACATCACTAAGACCACAGGTAGATTAGATCATTTCTGGGGCTGTTTCTTATTTGTCTCTGTATTGCTAATGTCTAGTACAGTTGCTTGCAAAGCAAATGTTGTGAGATGAGGGAGCAAAACGAATACTTTGGTCATGCGACACATGAGGGGCAGGGCCAGGAAACCCAGATCTTCTGACTCTTGGCTGTCGACGCTACTACTGTTGACACTACTGCTCCTTCTCTATGTCACTTTGGCTGCTGTAACAAAAAGACCCCAAATACAATGGTTTAAACACATAGAGGATTATATTCTTCTTATGTAAAAGTCCGTGTAGTCAATTCAAGAGAAGAAGATGCAAAGGAAAGCAAATCCCTTTCCTGTAAACACCTAACCAGGAAGCTTCAGTTATCACTTCCAGGCACATTCTACTAGCCAAACAGTCATATGGCCACATCCAGCCACAAGGAGTGCTGGGAAATGTAGTCTTTACACCCATCTAAAATTTCTATTAGCAATAAGACAGGACAATGGTAGTCCTGGCCATGGAGAGGCAAGTCACTGTGTACAGTGGGAAAAGGACTAAACTCAGAGATGAGTATAGAGGGGTTTTTCTCACCTGCAAAATATAATAAAAATCATAACTACCTTGACTCAGTTTTTTCAACTCTAAACAATAACAACAACGGTAATTAGCATTTACTGAGCATGCCCCATGCTCTAGGGGCTATACCATATACTTTACACATACGATTTAATTAAATTTTCCCAAGAACCCTCTAAGGCTGGCATTATTATTGTCTCTTTCATTTTAGAGATTAGGAAACCAAGCCTCAGAGGAGTTAAGTAGCTTGCCCCGTGTTCACAGTGAACGTGTGAGTCACAAAACCAGACCTGGGCTCGCTGACTCCAAAGCCCAAGCACGGCCCCTCGGCTACACCTTAAGTGGAGATCATCGCAGTATCAGCATTGCAGGGCTGTTGGGAGCATGAAAGGGGATGTGACGGATGGAGCACACAGTAGGCCTTCTCTACCTTCCTCAAGGAAGGCAGTGTGTCTTGCTGGGGCTTTAGGCTCCCTTGTCTGAGTTGAGTAAAGAACCTGGCTCCAGAATGGGGACTGTCCAGAAACAGTTCACAGTCGCTGGAGACAGGCTGGAGCCGAAAGGAGGAGGAATCAGGTTTGAGAGAGAAGAGGAAAAAAGCAATAAACTGAAAAAAATCACAGCTCTGCAGGCAATGGAATCTATTACTCAGAGATTAAAATGTCACAAGGAGTACACGTCAGCTCCAGACTTCGGAAAATGTTTTTTTCCATCATAATTACTGCTCGCCACTAACACAGAAGACTATTTCCTTTCCTAGGGAGGAGCTTGCCCCACTTGGTGTCTTTCTAGCGTTCTGCAGACCTCAAAGTTGCTTCTTACATTTGTTCAGAGTATTAACAATGGCCAACACCAGTAAGCACTTACCATGTACTAGCTACTTAGAGCTTATTAATCCTCCAATAACCCTGTGAGATGGACACTATTCATTTCATCCTGTCTTACAGATGACGAAACTGAGGCACAAAGGTTTTAGGTAACATGCCCAACCTCACACAGCTGGTGATGAGAGAATCAGGTTTCGAACCCAGCTCATCCGTTCAGGAGTGTGATCTCAATCACTCCTCGAAATTTCCCTCTCACAGCCCAATTCTGTTCATGGGAAAGTGGGAAGTAATACAAGTCCTCCCAGAAAGAACCTGGCAAGTCTTCCGTTTTTTTCTTCCACATTGAAGTACAATGTGAACCAAAAATCTGAGGCATGGAGGGAGTCCACGTCTAATGTCAAATCCAACCTCAGCTGGGGTTAGTAAACTACATTAAGATTCATACCCAGTGGGATCTTACTAGCTAACCTTTAAAAATGATTTTGTAGAAGAATATTATTAAGTAGGTGAGATCATAAACAGCATGTATAGTGTAATTTCCATTAAAAAAATAAGTTTCTAAACACACACACACATAACTGGAAACTCACACATCAAATCATCATGAGTCCTTCTACCTGAATAGCAAGATTATGGACAGATTCGTTCATCTGATGGCTCTCCTTCCCCCCGTTTCCATCCAGATCCCTATATTTTTAAATATTTTTAAAAATCAAGTTTACTAGCCTTTATGTGACTGATTTATTTATTTTTTACTAGAAGAAATACCTTAAAGCTGATTTTAGCCTAGCTGTGTCAGTGAATCTTTTAAAAAATGTTTCCTTTTTAGGTTGGGAAAAAAGGGAAAATTTAAAATAAAAATTCAGTATCAGAGCATTCATTTCTCAGATTTCTAAACAACAAATTAACACCTTATCGTTTATTCTGTGAAGTCATATTTTTATTCATTTAAAGGAAGATAAAAGTTGAAGAGGACAAGGAAGTATAACAAGAAAACTATGAGAAAGGAAAGGATGACCAAGAGACATCAAATATGGAAGGCATGCTGTCACCGGCCAGCATTCAAGAGCCTCCCAAATCTTGCCGGCATCTCCACTCACCAGGAAAACTCACAAAGGTGACTCAAGTTCAGGAACCATCACAGGCTGGTACCTGAAATCACCTGGAAAAACGCTGAGCATGGCTACCTCCTAAACAAACAAGGTACTGCTTCTTTCTCTTCTATTTTTTTGAACCAAAATTACACTAATAGAAAACTTGGAGGACAGCACAAAGAATTATTTTTTTTCTAAGCCATTTGGTAGTTAAGTTGCCTAACAGATGGCCCATCACTCCTGAATACTTCCATGTGCAATCGCAACAATCAAGGACATCATCCTGTATAACCACAGTCCAAGCTTCAAAATCAGGAAATGCACACCGATACACCACCATGGTCTAGTCCTCAGACCTCATCTGAGTTCTGCCAATTGTCCCGATCACGTCCTTTACAGCAAAACGACTCAGTCCAGAACCGAGCGACAGTCGTTGTCTGTCTCTTTTCAGACTATTCCTTTAGTCTGGAATAGTTTCTACGTCTTGTCTTTTGCAACCCGACACTTTTGAAGATTTCAAGGCCAGTTATGTTGTAGAATGTCCCTCAGTTTGGGTTTGTCTCTGTGCTGTGACTTTGTTAAATTAACATTTGTTAGGTTGGAGCACAGGGTGCTGGATGGTGAGATGCGGTTCAACAACAGATCATAGGAGAAATTGACGCAGAGAAACTTACCACTCGCAGGTCCCGGAGGAAGGACATGGCATCCCTTCAGGGGCCACCTGGGGAGGTGGAGGCAGAGTGCAGACAGAGGCAGCACCTGGGCAAGTGCCTTTCTTAGGGTCCAAGCGTGGAGTGCCTGGGGGTTCCCTGGGCAGGGCCACATGGGTCAGTTCAAATCAAAAGAGCAGGCAGATACTGAGGGCCTAACCCCTCAGGTTGTAGGTCTGGCAGGGAACCCAGAGAAAGGGTCAGCGAATCTGCGGTGGCCGTGAGGAGAGGCTGATCGGATTTTTGTTGCTGTGGAAGAATTAGCAAAGTGCTCTGACCACCACTGAGGACGTTTTCTTTCTGTGTGTGATAAACAGCAGGGCCAGGAGATGTGGGGAAACAGGGGAGGTAAAAGGCATTAAAAGAAAAAAAATCACAGGGAATTTAGCCTCACATTTGGAAATCATGTTCTCCTCCATCGTCGTAATTGAAAAGGCAGGGATCACATGCACACGTTATGGATCCAGTGCTCAGAGGCAGGTGAGGTCAGGATAGTTTTCGTCTGGATCTGCAGGCCAGTGTTCCGACAGAGCAGCAGAGGCCAACAGGCCTTCCTCATCCCGTCCCCAGTGCCGCCTCTCCTCTCCCCACTCCCTCCTTCTCCTCAACCTTCCTTTTCTCATCCTTCCAAAAGCAGTTAGTCAAGATTTCAGTGAGACCGAACTTCATGAAGAATGGGAGCCCCCCCAAGTTTTTGTTTTTAATTAAATTTTTATTGCGTAAAATATACATGTCATGAAATGGACCATTTTAATCATTTTTAAGTGTACAGTTTAGTGGCATTAAGTACATTGACACTGTTGTGGAACAATCACCACCATCCATCTACAGAACGTTTTTCATCTTGCAAAACTGAGACTCTGTCCCCATTAAACAATAACTCCCCATTCTTCTCTCCCCCAGACCGTGGCAGCCACCATTTTATTTTCTGTTTCTGTGAGTTTAGTTACTCTAGGTACCTCATCTGAGTGGAATCATACAGTAGGTGTCCTTTTGTCACTGGTTTATTCCAGTTAGCATAATGTCTTCAAGGTTCATCTGTGCTGCAGCCTATGTCAGAATATCCTTTTTAAAGGATGAATATTCCATAAGATTTTAAAAGTTATGTAACTACAGTAGTCTGCTAGGGCTGCAAAATATAGCAGGCTGGGTGGCTTAGACAATGGATATTAATTTTCTCACAGTTCTGGAGGCTGAAAGTCCAGCACTAAGGTGTCGGCAGGTTTGGTTTCCTCTGAGGCCTCTCTCCTTGCTGGCAGGTGGCTGCCTTCTTGCTGTGTCCTCACATGGCCTTTCCTCTGTGTGCTTGCATCCCTGGTATTCAAATTTCCCCTTCTTATAAGGACACCAGTCAGACTGGATTAGGGCCCATCGCAATAGCCTCATTTTAACTTAATCACCTCTCTAAAGGCCCTATCTCCAAATACAGTCACATTCTGAGGAACTGGGGGTTAGGGCTTCAACATATGAATTTGAGGGGGAAACACTTCAGCCCATAACAGTAACCTTCCTGAGAAATGAATTCCTCAACTGTATGAAAAGCACGGTGGCCACCCCATAGGTTGCTGGTTCAGAAGATGCCCATGAAGAGCTTGGCACGGCACTGGAGCATGGCCACCTTTCTACGAGATCAGCTAGCATCACTGTTTCGTTTTCCCAAATCCTAGTACGTGTCTTTCCAGCATATGTTGAGTGCACAGTTAACAACGTGTGTTACTTCTTTCATCTTGGATTGGGTGGGGTCTTGGACAGCAAGAGGAAGGAGACCCAAGAATACATCATTGCAGGACAGGAAAAAGATGGGGAGGCTAACACAGACTTCAACTGCTAAGTTCTCCTGTCCCAGCCAACCTGAAATTTTACAGCTGCCTTATTTATTTTTCTTTTTTGTGGTACGCAGGCCTCTCACTGTTGTGGCCTCTCCCGTTGCGGAGCACAGGCTCCGGACGCGCAGGCTCAGCAGCCACGGCTCACGGGCCCAGCCGCTCTGCGGCCTGTGGGATCTTCCCGGACTGGGGCACGAACCCACGTCCCCTGCATTGGCAGGCGGACTCTCAACCACTGCACCACCAGGGAAGCCCCTGCCTTATTTTAATGATGGGTGAGCATAACGGTTATAACTGACTGTGTGCCAGGCACTGAACTAGGCACTCTATAGAAGCTGTCTCATTTAATCCTCAAGTTGGTACTATTACTATCCCAGTGCTCAGATGAGAAAGCCGAGGCCCAGAGAGTTTAAATAACTTGCCATGTCATAGAGAGGCCAAGTGCTGGAGTCAGCATTCAGACCCAGAAGTTCTGCATGGTGAGCCCAAGGGGATCCAATGACCATTACATAAAAATTAAATACGAATATGAATAAAATGATAAAAGTACTATATAATAAGGGGGTATGGTTAGAGGATAGGATATGGCTATTTTCTGTCATTTAAAATTTTCTGCTTCTTCAATAGTGTCTGTGGAATTCATTATTTTTAATTTAAATTATTCTAACACAAGACTTTGCACGCTGGGGCACTTCTCTCTGAAGGATTAAAAAAAAAAAAAAGTGCATATACCATCTATCAGGTATTGCTGCCTAAAGAATTGGCCTGTTTGTCCTCACCTGGGATTTTAAGAGCAAGCATCCACCTGCCCCCTTACAGCCCCATCTGTCTCCATCAATAATAGATTTTCAAAAGACTGCTTTTTAAATTTTTTTCTTCTTTCTTTTTTTCCTTCCTCTCTTTGTTTTTAAAGAAATACATATGTGTGAGATCATATCAACTTATCCTTGGAATATGTGTGTGGCAAGCTCTGGGCCCCTCAAGTTTCAATGTGATGGATGTCTTGGATTTGAAGAGTTCTGGGAAGAATCACAGAGGGTTGGGTTGTTTTGTTTGTTTTCCTAAACTGTAGACTATTTTATTCTCAAAGCAGTAAGAAAACCCTAACCTCACCACACCCACCCTTCCAAGCCAATTTCTAGGTTGTTCCTCTAAGAAATGCATGAAGTCCCACGTATTCCCTGGTGGTCCAGTGGTTAAGACTCCATGCTTTCACTGCTGAGGGTGCGGGTTCGATTCCTGGTCAGGGAACTAAGGTCCCACATGCCATGCAGCATGGCCAAAAAAAAAAAAAAAAAGAAAAAAATTGGTGAAGTCCCTATAAACGACAGTAAGAAAATCCCTTCCTCTGCAAATTGTCTAACTTTCTGGATTCCATTAGAAGAACCATCTTTTTAATTTCTGACTTCTTTGCCCTGAACCTTGGACAGATTTTGATCTTGTATGATTGAATTTGCATGGGATATATAACATTAGAGGTAATTAAGTCTCCTCAGTGCTCTCTCAACATGACCCAATCTTACTTTCAGCTCCATGGAGATCTCAATGACATCTCCAGCTCACTCACCATGTATACACCATAAAACCTACTGGTTTCACAGCTAGTTACACAGCTCCTGAGAGGGTGGACTTTGACACACCTTGTCAGGTGACTGCTATGCTGGCCACAGCTGCCACTCCAAGCCAAAGACGTCCAATATGGGCCAGACCTAAGGAAACTGTGAGGTGGTCTGAGCTGAGAATGCATCCTAGTTGGGAAGCCCCACACTAAATGGTAAATATGCAGTCTGATCATCTTGAATGCTGGACGCAAAGAATATAACCACAGCACAAAGGCAGGAAGAGGAAATCTAGAGACAGAACCAGAAGCAGAGAGAGTCCTGAGCAGGGAAGACTCAGTAAGCAAAGAACAATGGTTTCTCCTCTTAAGAGAAGACTAGACTGTAGTAACTGGAATTGCTGTGGTCTCCCGCAGTTTTCCAGTTGTCCATTAGGTCTGAGCGTGTAGCTGCTGAGATGGTTTTCTCTGCTAACTCACTGCACACGTGTATTTCTATCAAAATCTCCCATCTCTTGTGGTGTTCTTAAGTGTACCATTTTTTTGTTTTGGGGTTTTTGTTTTTTGGTAATTGGAAAAAGCCCAACAACACCTTATCTAAAAATGAATTCATAATCCTCTCTCCCAAACCTACTCTTTCTTATTCATTGCCTATGTCTACTTTTGGTATCACTATCCCAGTTTTTCGATTTCTCCCAATACCTTACCAGTCTGTCAATCCATTTGCCAGGTCCTCTCAATTCTATCTCCACAATACAGCTCCAAGATATCAGGGTTGGGTAAATATTCCTCTCACATAGCACTACCCCCCAACCCTTCACTCTTGGCAGACATCACTTATTGATCACTGCACTCTTTCCACTTACCTAAGCAAGGCTAAAAGCCATAATAGATCTACTCCTTGAATGTTTATTTCATATATAAGGTATTATGCTAAGCATTTTGCATGCCTTATCTTATTTCTCATAGAAACCCTGTGAAAATACTCTATTGGTTTTTTCATTGTATAGGTGAGAAAACTGAGGCTCAGAGAGTGAGGAGAAATACCCTGGTTCCTCCCCCTTCCTCCAGTCTTCTGGTCTTTCTCTGTGGCCACCCACCGAAGGGACTCAGCTGGAATCAGTTGGCAGGGGAGCCAGGGAAATAAAGTTTGCAGGAGTTAGCTCCTTGTGGTGCAGAGCAAAGCAGAAAAAGAACAGGAATTGGATCTGAGACCAAAAGAATGCCTGGTGAGAAGCTTCTTCTGATTTCACAGTCAAAAGGAACGTGTCCTGACTCTGAAAGATGATAGCACTTGATCCAGAAATTTCCTTCTGCACTGAACACTATTTATCATAGTTGCTTGTGTATATAATATATTATTTGCAAGTCTTTTCTCCTTTGGTCGATAGCCTGTAAAATTCTCTTGGGTAAGATACAAGTGCAAATTATTATCACTCCTGTCGTAACGCTTAGCCCCACGCCTTGCTCAATAAATATTATTTGATGAGGAATGATGGATTTTCAATGCCTGTGCTTCTTTAGACTAAGGAGTATAGTAACATGTCAGGAGGGTATGCCAACTACAAGACAAACACCTTACATTTCCCTGGAGAGTCAATTTCACAGTGTGGCAAGTAACTTTAGACACAATTTTTATACGAAAACAAAAAATGAAATCAAACAAAATGTACATGGTTTTCTTTAAGATAAATTACTTCAAAAAATACTAGGCTCACCGCAAAAAAAAAAAAAGAAAAAAAAATACTAGGCTCTCTATGTATTCATTTTTTAATTCTTTTGTTTTTCAACAAGTATTGACTGAGCATTTTCTATATGCCTGGCACTGTTCTAGACAGACCTGATTCCTGCCTTCAGGGATCTTACAGTCTAGTGTAGAATTCTATAAAGGACCAACAGCAAATGTTTTAAGCTTCCTGGGCCAAACATTCCTTGTTGCATTACTCAACTCTTCCTTGTAATATGAAAGCAGCCACAGACAACACCGAAATAAATGAGTTTTTATGTTCCAATAAAACTTCATTACAAAAACAAGCAGCAGGCAGGATTCAGCCAATGGGTCATAGTTTGCTGATCCTGTCTAGCAGGGAAAACAGACATTAAATAATTTAGGATGACACACTGTTAGAGAATAATATAAGATGCTCTATGGGCAAAACTAGGGTAAGACACTTAGCCCAGGAGCAGGACCAACTTTGTGGGTGTGCAAGCAGGGCCACTCAGAAGGGACAGCGTGCTTGGTTTAATGCTCTGTTGTCAGAGTCTTGAAATTCTTAATTATATTTGAACTTGTGAAGTCAGAAAGGACAATGGAGCACGTGTGTGAGCAGAGCTGCTGTGCCAGGCATTAGTGCACACACGTGGGGGCTGGAGCACACAGGCGTGGCAGCGGGCAGCACCACGCACCCGGCCTGGCCTTCTGGTGAGCATGTGCACACCTGGGGCTGTCCAGAGCCCCTCGGAGCAACGAGGGCAGCCCTGCCTGGGACCTGGACCCAGATTGGTTGATGGCGGCAGCAGCAATAGCAGATGCAGTGGTGGTGGCAGCAGTGGCAGCCGTGGAGAGTGGAGTGGTTCCAGGGGCAGTGCTGGGACGCATGGTGGGAGATTGGCTAACCCGTTTCTCCCCAGAGCCTGTCCCTGTGGCATCTGCACAAATATTAACTCTCTAATATGAGCACCAGGACACTCAGGCACTCAGGTGGTAAAGCTTGTCAGTCAATTATTACAAATTAAGGGCGTACACATTGACATTGCAATAAAGCATGTCAGGGCCTTATTAAAATTCTTCAAAGAATTTAGAATTTCTGGTGTTGAAAACTGTTACAGCATTGCAAACCAAACATACACGGGCTCAGAAATAGAAATTAAATGTAAAGATTGTTCCATTCAATAGAATAGAATACTGCCTTCACACAAAGTTTCAGATAAACAATTAACAAGGAAGACAATATGTAAATGAATTTTCTTATATTTGAAGATACAGTGATAGAATGCATATCAGGCATTTTGAATTATATAAAAATCATGAAGCCACTTTGGTTTCTTATAGATTTTCACAAGTTGCAGGAACTGTCAGAAAATACTAACATTAAATTTGTGTATAAAAATCATATAATTAACTGATTAGGTAATATAAATGCTATATGTAAATACCACTAATTTAATTATTTATAAATAATATAAATTTGCATATTAAATTCAGAATTACATGAAACTGATTTGTATAAAGAGTTAACTCTGTAGAAAATAGTTCCACGGGAATCATCACCTCTAGAGGTACCGAAACTTATATTTCGAAATAATTTACCAAATGTGTACCCCAATGTTGTCATAGCCTATAAAACTCTCTTATCTGCTCTGGTAACAACTGCATTAGTAGATTTTAATTGTCAAAATTAAAGTTATCAAAAAATATTTGTAATTTTACATTTGCCAACAGCAAATGACGTTGCTTTCAAGTATATAAATTGAAAATTAAGTTATTAAAAGTACACATTTTTATGACCTAATGAATGAATATGTAGGAAAGCAAACCAGAAGAATCTCGGTATCATATTAATCAGTATTATTCATTGTATTATATAAAATTATGACATCAAAAATATGTTTTACCGTTAAAAAACCATCTGTGGGCTTCCCTGGTGGCACAGTGGTTGAGAGTCTGCCTGCTAATGCAGGGGACACGGGTTCAAGCCCTGGTCTGGGAAGATCCCACATGCCGCGGAGCAACTAGGCCCGTGAGCCATGGCCGCTGAGCCTGCGCGTCTGGAGCCTGTGCTCCGCAACAAGAGAGGCCACGATAGTGAGAGGCCCGCGCACCGCTATGAAGAGTGGCCCCCGCTCGCCGCAACTAGAGAAAGCCCTCGCACAGAAACGAAGACCCAACACAGCAAAAATAAATAAAAAAATTAATTAATAAACTCCTACCCCCAACATCTAAAAAAAAAAAACATTTGTATTGTTACTCATGTATCACTACACTTATCACATTTTATAAATAAAATTATTATAAATAATATAATATTTTAAAAGGAAAAGCTTTATATTTTACCTGTAACTGAACCTTTTTTCCCTGCTTTTCGAACAAGAGGTCTGTATTTTCATGTTGCCTTGGACCTCACAAATTACACAGTTGGTGCTGTCCAGGAATCCAGGCAAGCTTTCCTGAGGAAATAAGTAGAAAAGCCCAAAAGCAAGAGAGAGCTTGTCACACTAGGGCTGTGCTTCCTAAAGGGTGGTCCCTGTACCAGCAGCAGAATGGCAGATTCTCAGGCCCCACTATGGGAAATCTGATTTTACACTCCCCCCAGGTGGTCCTGACGCCCCTCAAGTCTGAGAGGCACTGCTGCAGGGGGACTGAGAGAAGAACAGTGGGTGTGTTGGGAGGTGGGGGAGGAGCCAGGACCAGGTTCTTAGGACAAGGAGGAGAAAATGGAGGTTTTTAAGCAGGAGTAAAAGCACAAGGTCCTCAAGGGTCAGTACATCCCACCCCCATCCCCTTCCTGATCTCGTCTTCTACTGCTCTCCGTCAGTCTCAGCCACACGGCTGTCCTCTGACACGTCAGGCAGTCCCCTGCCTCAGGGCCTTTGCGCCAGTTACTTCCTCTTCTTAGAATGCTTTCACCCCAGAGCCCTTTGCATTCTTTGGATGTCTGCTCAAATGTTACCTTCTCAGGAAGGCCTTCCCTAGCCCCCCTATTTAAAATCATCCCCTCAATGCACACATACACACACTCACACCTTGATCCCCTCTTCCGTGTTTTATCTTTCTCCCTTGCACATACCAACACCTAATATATTATACCACTTTCTTAATTTTTGGGTTAAGTGTCTATCCTCTCCCATTCCCCACTGGAATGCTAGTTCTACAAAAGTAGTGGCTTTATTCTGTTTCATTTACTGATATATTCCTGGGGGCCTAAAAATACTGGTAGAGAGGGAACACTCAATAAATATTTATTGAGTGAACAAATGAAGAGGTTTCAATTCAAGTAAATACATGACTATAATTAATAAGAAAGGGGTTCTCACAACCTGGTTAATAAAGTTGCTAGCAGTTGTTCTTAACTTGAGGCTAGGAGCTGGGTTTATTCATGGAGGTAGAGACCACCACAGCTCTGGAAAGGGAAAATCCATGTGCTCCCCTCCCCTCCTCGCTTGCAGGGGTTGAGGCCATGTTACCGTACTGCACAAAGGACTGTGAGTAGAAGAGGCACGACCAGACCATGGATGTTAATGGGAGTCTCTCCTCCACTTCTTCCGTCTCATTTGGCTGTGACCTTGCATGTCTGTGTGGAGCCACAAGGTCAACGCAGAGAGGAAAGTTCCTTAGGCTTTCTGTGAGGGAGAAATAAACCTTTGTTGTGATAACAGCATTGAGATTTCAGGGTTTATTTGTTACTGCACTGTAGCCTAGCCTAGCCTGACGACTACAGTCATTATCAACAAGCAGAGATAGAGAGCAAATTCAGAAAAGTTGAATCTTCTGAGCAATTCTACTATGAAGGATGTGTATTTGGTAGCTTTAAGGACGATCTTGGACCTTGTCCACAGGTGTAAGTATACAAAAATGCCACCTGACAACGTCCCAGTTCTAAAAGGCAGAAACTATGAAATGAACACATAAAAGTGTACAGAGGCAGAATCTGTAAGTATGGACTATGGATCAGTCTGTCTGGGTTTGAATCTCAGCTGCCCCACTTACTGACCTTGACCAAGCTAATTAGCCCTCTGGGCCTCAGTTTCCTCACATGTAAAGAAGGATAATAATTTTAACTACTTTGAGAATTGTTAGAGGATTGGATGAAGTAAGGGAAGTAAAGTACTGGGTTCTCAGTGCTTGACACAAACTCATTAAATTTTCACAGCAACTCCATGGGCTAGATACTATTTTTACCCTCGTTTTATAGATGACGAAGCAGTTGCACAGAGACATTAAATAACTTACCCAAGGTCATGCAGCTAGTAAGTAATGGAGCTGGGATTTGACCTCTGCAGTCTGACGGGAGGGACAGGGATGAATCCTGAGCTGGGAGTTAGGCGGACTGGAGGCAAATCTCAGCCCGAACACTCACTAATCAGTTGACTTTGAAACAGCAACTTAACTTTTTGCAGTCGTGATTTCTCTACCTCTTAAATTAGGGAAATAGTAATATGAAAGATAATAGTATCCCTACAACATCAGGCAGTTGTTGAAGGCCAGCTGGGACAGTGTTTATAAAGCACCTCCCACATGCCTGGCCCAGAGGAGATGCTTGCCGAGTGTCAGCTACTGTTGTAATGACAACATCCCGTGTGGCCACAGTCTGAGCAGCTGTCTGGAATAGAGTCACAATACGGTGGGCCACTGGTCAGTCTCTTCTGCTCCTCACTGGAGTTTATGGGGAGACCTATTCCCTTGCTCTGGTATCACACATCTAATAGCGCAGCCCAGGTAACCGAGGGCAGCCCCATTTCCATTCCCCAGGATACATGTGGGATGGGGGGGCTCCAAAGCAGGGTCCCCTCCATCCCACCACCACCACCATGACAGCTTTTCCCTAGGAGGTATGCATCTCTCATCCCCCTAGAAGCCTATTAAGGCTTCTCTCTTTGGGTCAGGCCAACCTGGCCTCCTATCTGCAGGTCAGAGAACAAGGGGATTAACAACTCAGGAAATCTCTGCTGTCTGCATGCACGCCCTGCTCATCGCCACTTTCACCCCGAGGCAAAAGAAGCTACTGATTTTCTGAATCATCGTCAACAACAAAAAAGTTCCATAGAATCATGACAACCAGCTCCGTTATATTGTTCAGATGCCAATTCTTTGAAAATCCACAATCCTCTGATGACAGCAATGTGGGTGCGGGTGAGTCGGGTGAGTGGATGGGGGAACAGGTCTTAAGGTTGGATATAGTCTTAGGTTTGGTTTCAACCTGCCTCCAGGGTAATATTGGCCTAGATGCTGCCATCATAGCTTGAGGACTCATTACTCCCTAGTGGTCACTGTGGGTTTTACCAGATAGAACAAAGAGCAGCAAAAGATACAGGAACAGTGTTTAGCTAAGGAAACGGCATTTCCCAGGGAAACAGCATCCTGTGAACTGTCTCAGCATTTTAGGTCTTTCTGAGATGTTCCTGTTTTCATCCTTCCTCAGTACTTCCTGTTTCTCTTTCACTTAGTTTCCTTCTCCTTCACTATGCCTATCTCCCTTTCTTCTTGATCTTTCTCTCCCCTTCCTTGCTACCCTCTTCCTTCCCTGCTTTCCTCCTCTAACAGCTATGATCTTTCATATGTGTTGAATCTGTATTGCTGTTCCCTGTTATTAACAACTAGGACAATTTATCCCCCCAAATAGAAGTGACCAGATTTAACAAATAAAAACACAGCGGCCAGGTAAATTGGACTTGTAGATAAACTTATACCAAAAAGATTATTTGTTGTTTTTCTGAACTTTAAATTTACTTGGGCATCTGATAGTGTATTTGGCAGCCCTACCACCAACTAATTGTAGGTCAGTGTGGGTCTCGAATAATGTTTGTCCTGTGAATCAGTGGCTTTTAGAAATGAAATAGATGTCCCATACTTGCTCTGTGGTAAACTTCATAACGCTATTATTTTTAAAAGGTGAGGAACCAATATTCCCTGAACCCTCCACATAGCGGTTTTTGATTTCTTGCTTTTTTATAATGCCTACATCTTTAAGGAGTTTTCTTTGAAGGCAGCTGGCCTTCTTAGGGCATCCCCAAGCCTGGCAACCCCTGGGCAACCCCCCCAGAGGCTGGAGAAGGCCGTAGCTCAGAGAGCAAAGAGTTCCAAGTGGTCAAATTTCAACAGGAATGTCAGGCCTCTGTGAGGGGGAAGGTTACTTCTGCAGGGGGTGAGGGGAAGGGTGGCTTATAAGATTTTTCTCTCGTTATCACATCTTTGCCTCTTATTTGCTATATTCCCACAGTCACAGTGTGCGTGGGGTTAGTGGGGTGGAGTGGGGAATACTCGCCCTTTCTTATGTTCCTTTGGCGCTATTTGAGAGTGAAGCTTACAACAGAAGGAGTGATGGCCAAGGCTCCCCAGATGACACTGAGGTCAATCACTGCTGACAGTTAATACCTAGTTAATACCTGGCCTCCAAGCCGGATAGCCTTCCAGTCCGCTGGTGGCTGAACAAACACAGCAGGCATTTAAAGGTCACGGGGTTGCATGAGGTCAGCAGGGCCCGACCTTCTGAAAGGTGTGGTCATCTCCCCTCCACGCTGAGAACGTTTTTAAACGACTCCAGAAGCTACAGCTCCTCTTCCCCAAGGCACTGCCAGGGCCTGCAGCCAGGCCCTGCCGTTTCTGAGTGGCGTGGTCCAGGCCGGGCTTTCTGCTCTCCCTGCTGGAGGCCCGCCATCCTTATTGAGTGTATTTCCAAGAAAGCAGTTGACAGGCTTGGCAGTGCTATTCCTGGAAATGTTCAATAGGCCATCTTCTGGCAGGGGCCGCTGCTGACGGATGGGTCGGAAGGGGAGACCACGTGCTCAGCGCCATCTCCACCCTGGCCTATTCCCAGGTGCCTCCGAGCAACAGCCGTCCCCAAATACCACGGGCTGTCAGCTGTGGGGGGTGCTGCGGGCCTCTGCGGGACTCACTTCCTCCCTGGCAGGGCAGCTGCCAGCGAGCTTGCTGCTAAATGAAGACAGGCGTCCTGCGACTATAAATTATAACACACAGCAGCTCCAGCTGATGCACTGCCTGTCCCGCAGGAAACTCCACAGGGGACACTTGCCCGCTGCCAAAGGGCATTCTAGACAGTGGCTTCAGCTCTTGTGGCAGCCTCGGGAGAGAGGCCAAGCCTGTCGCTGGGCAGAGGAGCCCTGGCAACTCCCAGAGGTTGGAACTTCCGTCTGATGTGGGGCGCACTCCCGACCTTGGCTTTTCTGCCTCTGCACTATTAACCTTTAGGGCCAGATACTTCTTTGTGGGAGTAGTCTGTGCACCGTCGGATGTATAGCAGCATCCTTGGCTTCCGCCTACTGGATGCCAGTAGCACCTGTACCTGTGCCCTCCTCTGCCAGTTGTGTCAACCAAAAATACCTCCAGACATTTCCAAATGTCCCCTGAGAGGTAAAGTTGCCGTTGGTTGAGATCCACTGGTATACAGGAAAGGAGAAGGGGGCCTTTTCAGGGTGATGCCAGAAAGAGACAGACAGAATCGCAGAATTTGGTCTCCATTTGAGCTGTGTGATGCCAGGCAAGTCAGAGAAACCTTGGGCCTCAGTTTTCTTTTCTCTAAAATGGAAAGAAACAGAAGGGCAAACCAAGGGAATGGGGAGATCAGTTGAGATAATGCATGGTAGGCACTTTGATAGGTATTAAAGCACCACAGAGAACATCATAGTAGTAGATTACCTGATGCTTGAATCCTTCCCTACCTCAAAGGGTCTGGCTCCCTTTGAAAGGAAAAAATAGCTGAACATTTATAAAATTCCCAAGACTCTTAAAAAAGAAACAAATACTTTAGAAAGCTTTTCTCTTTATTATTATTTTTTCTTCTGAATTCAAACAAGGTTAAGTATGCTATGACTGCCTGAGGTTAATGAACATGATTTTTTCTTATCTTCCTTGAAAGAGGTTTTGTATCTTTTCTTTTTTTTTTACCAACACCCTAGAAATTGCACCCCTCCAGTGAAAGAACAGAAAGTAAGAATGGGAGGGTCCTTCTATTTTCTTCATAAAATTAGTACCTTTTTCTTTATAATTTATAACAAAACCAATAAATGAAACCCCACAGCCCTATAGAAAGACACTGTTGCTTTAAATGAGCTTTGCTGTTATATAATTCTCTGGCTGACTTCACCCAGCCAGCTTTCAAGGAACTGTAAAGAAATCTTTAAACACTAATATTTCTCTTATTCACACTGGCAGGAAAACACAAAGGAAATGGACAACCTGAACTACGTCAACGGTAAAAAGTGAAGAGCCAAGTCCTTGACAACAGGGCTACGTATGCCACCCCCGCTCCCCTGCACCGGCCCTAGTCTTGGGGTCCTTGTCAAGCTCCAGGCAGCCATGGCCCTTCCTTTGTGGCTGTTGTCCATTGGAAGATCCAAGGCCACATGTGCTTTGGGAAACAAGATACTGTAATTAATCAAAGAAAACAAAAACAGCTTCTTTTCCATAATGGGCCCATCGAAGGGCTTTTCTAGGAAAACCCCGATCAAGCTGCTCCTTCTATTTCCCTAAAGGCTAACAGCCAAGGGACAGGGTTGGAGGGGTGTGTGAGGAGGTATCCATGGAAGTTTATTCCCAAATAGTCCCTTCCCAGAAAAAGACTTCATTGTGCTAACTCAAACCGCTGAGCATCAGCTAACAGCAGGGGCCCCGTGGAAGAAATCAAGTCTCCTCTTTCTGAGGCATCACTGATCCTGTACCGACCCAAGAACTCACCTTCTTCTACAGAATTATTCTGATCAGACAGGATTCCCAGAGGGGACCTGGGAAGTGAGACTCTGAACCAAACTAATGAGGAAGTGTCAGAAAAGGCAGCCAAGTAGCACTGTTGTAAAACCAACTCTTACCACATGCTTACCTTGTTAGAAGTAAACACAGTGTAATTCTGGCACAGTGGTTCCCCCTTACCCGGGAGGGATACATTTCAAGACCCCCCAGGGGATGCCTGAAACCTCGGATAATACTATATTTATATACTATAGATAATATGCTTTTTCCTACACGTAAATAGCTGTAAGAAAGTTTTGTTTTCAAATTAGGCACAGGAAGAGAATATCCCAATTGCCAGCATCACTACCCTTGTGCTTTGGGGCCATTATTAAGTAGAAGAAAAGTTACTTGAACACAAGCACTGTGATACTATGACAATTGATCTGATAACCAAGACACTTACTAAGTGACTAACAGGTGGGATGCGCTGGACAAAGGGATGATTCTCGTCCCAGGCAGGATGGAGCTGGAAGATGTGAGGTTTCACCACGTGACTCAAAATGGCATGCAATTTAAAGCTTATGAGTTGTTTATTTCTGGGATTTTGCATTTAACATGTTCAGACTGAGGTTGTCTGTGAGTAACTGAAACCATGAAAAGCAAAAGCATGGATAAGGGAGGGGTTACTGTGCTAGGTAAAGACAGGTAGGGTTGGGACTAGGGTGAGGAGGGTGAGGCATCACCTCTGGTGCAAAATTTAAAGATACCAAATAAACCCAGCCATCAAATAAATAATATAAATAACATTGTAATGCAATATTAAAAAATCAAAATTAATGTCAAAAATTCATGATGAACAAAATATCAAAATTTAAAGACAGGATCTGGTTTCACAAGTATTGTGTGTTCCCGGTGACCAGCACTTGACTTTGAATGGACTCATAGGTCTCGGTGAAGCAGGGTAACCAAAGGAGCCAGGATTCAGAGTCAGAGACAGAAGATCAGCCTATGGCTATGTGGCTTTCAGCATATTCCCAGCCTCTCTGAGTTCTGGTCCTCATTTGTAGAGTGGGCTTAATATTGGCCCCACCTGCCTCACAGGGGTTGTTAGGACCAAATGAGGTCTTGTTCACGAGAGCATTTGATAAACTGTTTATCTTTGAGAAGATAAACAAAGTAACCTAAGGCATCCTTGAAATAGATAACAGAAAGTATAATAATAATACTGGTAATTGTAGTAGAAAGTGATATGGGACATACTTGGGGAGGGAAGGAGAGAAAAGGCAGAAGAGAAGAAAAGGGTGGAGGCGTAGGGTAGGCTGTGTGCTGGGAAGTGGGAGGAGCCCTGATTCCAGATTCTGACCTGAATTCAAGTCTCTGCTCAGCTATTTACAATTTGCAGAACTTCGGCCCATTTTCCAGCCTCTCTGAGGCTCAGTTTTCTCATTCTTAAAATGGGGACAATAATGGATTGACCATGTGAAATAATGTGTGCACAGCACCCAGTATGGTCTGGTACAAACTAGGTGTTAACCCCTTTCACCACACACACACACACACACACACACACACACACACACACACACACACACACACCCCTCCCTGCGTGATTACACCCACACCCCAGACTTCTCCCGTGAAGAGTAAAGAAAGGGTAAGAAGGAGAGAAACAGGAGAGGAAGGAAGAATATAAGCCAAGATTGGAGGAGGTAAGAGAATAGAATAGAAAGGGGCAAAGAGAGAGGAAAGGAAGGAGGAAGGAAAGGAAGAGAAGAAAGTGGGCACACTCAGTAGATACAGATGATTTTACTACTGTTTTCCTTTAACCTTCCTACTAGCTTTATAAGTGATTGATCAGTAGATTGCTTGCTGTCCTAAGCTGAGAGCTCTCATAGGCGAGTCAGTTCAAGTTTCCTAGGAAACACCCATGGAAAGAATCAAGATCAACAACATATTTAAGATTTACCTGTGATGACACACATACCTCTGATTCTTTTGTTTTACCTGTAGGATATTTTAGAACATACCTCCGTTTACATATCCATTCTCTCAAGGGTAGACATTTAAGTTGTTTAAGGGCGCTTCGATTGTAACAGTAATACTTCATTTCTTAAGTTGGGTGGAAGGTATGGAGAAGTTCAATATACTAGTTTCTTGTTTTCTATGTCTGAAACAGTTGAGCTCATCTAGAACTCCTACTGATTTGGTCAAACTTCCAGGCTTTGCTCTTCAGTTCAAGACAGGCGGGATTTCTGGGGGTGGATGAAGCACATCCACATGAACGGTCTGTGTAGAGTGGGCACACTGCCGGAGTCTGCCCAGCAGCCACACTGCCACACAGGGGGACCATGCGCCTAGTGGCTCTGCCTGTCCAGGGGAGTGAAGGTCAAGCCACACTGACTGAGATGCAGCTAGAAGGCCTGCAGCTTCCCAGACAGACACCGCTACCTGAGATCTTGCCCTGCCTGGAAGCCTAAGGCCAGGCCCCACAGGCAGTTCCAGACCCAGTGCTGGGATTCTGTGGAAGCCTTGGATGAGAGATGCTGAAGGGAAAACAGTTTTCTCCACTAACATCTGAGCTCCTCTGAATCAAATCTCTGTACCTTTCATGGAACAAAGGGGGAAAATGTTTGTAAGCGTGGGGGGCTGACAGTCACAGTTGATCCCCTACAAGTCAGTCTGTGCATTTCCTTCCTAAGGAACTGGAGACATAAGAAGTGCCAGGAATCCAAAAGAATAAATCTTCTGGAAACTGTTCCTGTTTGCCTTTGGAATGTCTTGATCCTTCAGTAGATTTGTTTCTTAGAGACTGTTTGCTTTGGCTACAATCAAAATTGGTCTGCATTCCCCAGTATCCACCTGCTCTGTGGGGTGATTGTCTTCCCTCAAGCAGCTATGAGGGCTGAGTACCTGCCTCCAACAGACAGCCTGTTACACGGACAATCCACTAAATCATGACTTGGGGCTGGGATCTAGGTCAGGGACTAGGGTGAGAAAGTGAGGTGTTCACCTTGGACACAAAGGTTAAGGGGACATCCAAAAACTCAGAAAGTGAGATAAGTAATATTTTAATGAAACATTTTAAAAAATCAAAATTAATGCAAAATAATCCATGATGAACAAAATATCAATATTTCAAATAAAGATGGGGTCTATGCAGAATTAAAGGAGCAATAAAAAGTTTTACAGACAAGCAAAAGCTAAAAGAGTTCACCACCACTAAACCAGCCTTATAAGAAATGTTAAATGGAGTTCACTAAGCAGAAAAGAAAAGGCCACAATCGTCTTAGAAATAAGACAATTATGAAAGGAAATATCTCACTGGTAAAAGCAAACAATAGAAAAGGTAATAGATCAATCACTTATAAAGCTAGTAGGAAGGTTAAAGGAAAAAATGTAGTAAAATCATCTATATCTACAATAAGTGAAGAAAGACACAAAATTAAAACATGTAAAATGTCAAAAAAATAAAATGTGGTGGGGGGTTAAAAGTTAAAATTATATGGCTGTTATAATGTGTACAAGCTTAAGAGATTGTCAACTTAAAAAAAAATATACACACACACACACACACACACACACACACACACACACACACACACCCCTACCTCTTAGTAACCACAAACCAAAAACCTATAATAGATACACAAAAAGTAAAGAGAAAGGAGTCAAAACATAACACTAAAGACAGTCATCAAACCACAAAGGAAGAGAGCAAGAGAAGAAAGAAACAAAGAAGAACTAAAAAAGCAATCAGGAAACAAAATGGCAATAAGTATCAACCTATCAATAATTACTTTAAATGTAAATGGACTAAATGCTCCAATTAAAAGACATAGAGTAGCTGAATGGTTTAAAAAAAAAAACCCAAGATCCATATATATGCTGCTTACAAGAGACTCACTTCAGATCTAAAGACATACACAGGGTGAGGGAATAGAAAAATACATTCCACGAAAATGGAAATGAAAAGAAAGCTGGGGTAACAATACTTACATCAGATAAAACAGATTTTTAAACAAAGACTCTAAAAAGAGACAAAGAAGGGCACTACATAATGATAAAGGGATCAATCCAACAGGAAGATATAACACTTATAAATATATATGCACCCAACATAAGAACACCTAAATACATAAAGCAAATATTAAAAAGGGAGAAATTAATAGTAACACAATTATAGTAGGGGACTTTAACGCTCCACTTACATCAATGGACAGGTCATCCAGACAAGGAAACATTGGCCTTAAATGACATGTTAGATCAGATGGACTTAATATATATATGGAACATTCCATCCAAAAGCAGCAGAATACACATTCTTATCAAGTGCACATGGAACACTCTCAAGGATAGGTCACATGCTAGGCCACAAAACAAGGCTCCATAAATTTAAGAAGGCTGAAATCATATCATCTTTTCTGACCACAATGGTATGAGACTAGAAATTAACTACCAGATAAAAACTGGAAAAAACATAAACACATGGAGTCTAAACTATACTAAAAAACCAATGGCTCACTGAAGAACTCAGGGAAATAAAAAATACCTTGAGACAATGAAAATGGAAACTCATTGTAAAATCTATGAGACGCAGCAAAAACAGTTATAAGAGAGAAGTTTATATTGATACAGGCCTACCTCAGGAAACAAACAAACAAAAAATCTCAAATAAACAACCTAACCTTACATCTAAAGGAACTAGAAAAAGAAAAAAAAAAAAAAACTAAGTTAGGTGAAGGAAAGAAATAATAAAGATGAGAGCAGAAAAAAATGAAATAGAGACTAAAAAAAATAATTAAAAAATATCACTGAAACTAACAGGTGGTTCTTTGAAAAGATAAACAAAATTGATAAACCTCAGCCAGACTTATCAAAAGAGAGAGAGAGAAAGAGAGAAGAGAGAGAGAGAGAGAGAGAGAGAGAGAGAGAGAGGGCCCAATCAATAAAATCAGAACTGAGAAAGAAGTTACAACAGATATCACAGAAATACAGAGGATCATAAGAAACTACTATGAACAATTATATGCCAACAAATTGGACAATCAAGAAGAAATGCATAAATTCCTAGAAGCATACAATTCTCCAAGACTGAATCAGAAAGAAATAAAACAGCTGACCAGACCAATTACCAGTAATGAAATCTAACTAGTAATAAAGAAAAACACCCAACAAAAGTCCAGCATGAGATGGCTTCACAAGCAAATTCTACCAAACATTTAAAGATTAGTTAATACCTATCCTTCTCAAACTATTCCAAAAAATTGAAGAGGAAGGAATGCTTCCAAACTTATTCTGCAAGGCCAGCATCACCCTGAATCCAAAACCAGACTAAGACACCACAAAAAAAAGAGCAAATTACAGGCCAATATCACTGATTAATATGAAGGCAAAAATTCTCAACAGACTATTAGCAAACAGAATTCCTTTAAAAGGATCATACCACATGATCAAGTGGGATTTATCCCAGGGATGCAAGGATGGCTCAATGTCTGCAAATCAATTAATATGATATATCACATTAACAAAATGAAAGATAAAAGTCATATGATCACCTCAATAGATGCAGAAAAAGCTTTTTGACAAACACTCTTCACAACGTGTATATAGAGGGAACATACCTTAACAGAATAAAGACCATATATGACAAATCCATGGCCAACATCATACTCAGTGGTGAAAAACTGAAAGCATTTCCTCTAAGGTCAGGAACAAGATAAAGATGCCAACTCTCACCACTTTTATTCAAACTAGTATCAGAAGTTCAAGCCACCAAAATCAGAGAAAAAAAGAAATAAAAGGCATCTAAGTAAAACTGTCACTGTTTGCAGATGACATGATACTTTATTGAGAAAACTAAAGACTCCATCAAAAAACTATTAGAACTAATAAGTGAATTCAGTAAAGTTGCAGGATACAAAATTAATAAACAGAAATCTGTTGCATTTCTATACATTAATAATGAACTATCATAAAGAGAAATTAAGAAAACAATCTGATTTACACTGCGTCAAAAAGAATAAGATACATAGGAGGAAGTCTAACTAAGGAGGTGAAAGCCTGTACTCTGAAAAGTATAAGACATTGATGAAAGAAACTGAAGATGACAGAGACAAATGGAAAGATACCTTGCTCACGGATTGGAAGAATTAATATTGCATACCACCCAAGGCAATCTACAGATTTAATGCAATCCCTATCAAACTACCAATGGCATTTTTCACAGAACTAAAACTAATAATCCTAAAATTTGTATGGAATCACTAAAGACCGTGAATAGCCAAAGCAATCTTGAGAAAGAAGAACAAAGCTGGAGGTTATATGCTCATGATTTCAAACTACACTTCAAGGCTAAAGTAATCAAAACAGTATGGTACTGGCACCAAAAGGACACATATATCAGTGAAACAGAATTGACATTCCAGAGATAAACCAATGCTAATATGGTCAATTAATATGTGACAAAGGAGGCAAAAAAATGTTGAAGACAGCCTCTTCAATATATGATGCTGGAAAAACTAGACAGCTACATGCAAAGGAATAAAACTGGACCACTTTCTCACACCATGTAAGAAAATAAACTCAAAATGGATTAAAGACTAAAGATATTATGTCCTTGTGCACACTGCTGTATTTAAAATAGATAACCAACAAGGACCTACTGTATAGCACTGGGAAAAAAAAAGAGTATAGCTCTATGCTAAGTAGTATGGATGTATAAAAAAGAAGAATAAAATACTATCCCTGGTCTCAAAAAATAAAAAATAAAATAAAGATATTATATCTTCCTACTTAATAGAAGTTTCCATTAAAAATAAAATTTTAAATGCAATATTTTTAAAAAATCAAAATTGATGCAAAAAAGTACATGATAAACAAAATATCAATATTTCAAATAAAGAGGGGTCCACGCAAAAGCTCCTGAGTTGAATGCAACTGGGAAGTGCGAGGATCAGCCTGTCCTTTGTGAATCCTGGTATCACCATGGCAGGTCAGGAAAGAAAATGTTCCCTCATCCCAGAAACATGAATCTATCCCACAGCAGGATGGCAGGGTCCAACCTGTACCGACTAAAGCAAGCCACAACCCCACACCATGGACCCAGGCACAGCTTCAGGCCTCTTCCTCCCTCCAAGCCGCTCAGCCTCCCGTCCCTTCCCCTCCAGGACAATTCAGCCTCTGCCATACATGGATCTATACACATGTTTAATCATATATGGTACATACCATGTATAATCATGCATTAACTATTTACTCCAGAGGTCTCCAGTGGACTGCTGGAGGTCATCTTATTTAGCTCAGTTTTGTTGTTGTTGTTTTTTTTTTTCAATTAATTACTTAAAAATTGGGAGAGCCTCACCAAAAAGTCCAAATTTCTAGCCTATCTTTAAAAAGCCAAATTTCGGGCTTCCCTTGTGGTGCAGTGGTTAAGAATCCTCCTGCCAATGCAGGGGACACGGGTTCAAGTCCTGGTCCGGGAAGATTCCACAGGCTGCGGAGCAACTAAGCCCGTGTACCACAACTACTGAAGCCCAAGCACCTAGATCCTGTGCTCCGCAACAAGAGAAGCCACCACAATGAGAAGCCCATGCGCCGCAACTAGAGAAAGCCCGCTCACAGCAGCGAAGACCCAACACAGACAAAAATAAATAAAAAATAAATTAATTTTTTTAAAAAAGCCAAATTTCCAGCTTGAGAAATCTGTAAAAATCCAAATGTTTGGCAACTGATAACAACAACAATAATAATAATTTCCATTATTGAGAATATATTAAATGCTGAGCTCAGTGCTCAGTACTTTAGATATTTTTTCTCTTTTAACTGTCACAGCAATTCTGTACTTACCACACGCATTTTACAGATAATGCACCTGAGGCTCAGAATTCTTAAATAACTTGTCCCAAATCACACACCTAATAAGCAGCCCGACCAGATTCAAACCAGGGGAGTTTGACTCTAAAGCTCGATCTTTCATTCTTCTGTATCTTCCACCATCCTGGGGGCATGGACTAAACTACCGTTTTTCAAAAGTGTTCCAAGAAGCCTAAAAGGCCCTGTGTGAGTATTAGGGGGTGGGATGCCCCCACCCCCACCAGGAGGCTGGCTCAGGTCCCAGGGCTCCCGCTTTTATCATAACAGTTCCTTTTTTTTTTAAACCATTTGATATATTGGAGTCCGGTTCAAGAATTCTTTGAGGAAAGAGAATTCCGCTGCTCAGGAACAAAACCAAAACAAAGCCGCAAACCCAAACTGTCTTTTTATCTCTTCTCCACATACTATGATTTCCTGGATCATCAGGAAAACGTCCTCCTTCTCCCATTCCCAACCTACCAGATCTCTCTCCGTCTTATCGCATCACTCTGGTTCTGCCTTTGAGCATTTGGGTGCTCGTTGGGCCACTTCTTACAAATGGTGAATGGCCAAGTATCCAGCGACTTAGGAGCCATGGAGCCATGGACCTTCCTCACAGACCTGCTGTGGGCAGACAGGGGCAGTCTAAAACTGTGCTGAGGTCAACACAGGGTGGACAAGGGTGATGGGCTGAGGGCAGCAGAAGCTAAAATCCACTGAGCCTGGTAGAGAGGCTGTCCCCTTGCTTCTCTTAGGTCTTTTATGGGTCATCATGAATTTCAGTCCTGTCATGGCTGTCTGTGAATTGAGGGTATTCTTTTTTTTTTTTTTTTTTGCGGCATGCGGGCCTCTCACTGTTGTGGCCTCTCCCGTTGCGGAGCACAGGCTCAGAGGCCATGGCTCAAGGGCCCAGCCGCTCCGCGGCATGTGGGATCTTCCCAGACTGGGGCACGAAGCCGTGTCCCCTGCATCGGCAGGCGGACTCTCAACCACTGCGCCACCAGGGAAGCCCGCGGGTATTCTTTATGCAGTGTCAGGACAAGTGGCTTCAACGACTATCCAGGGTAGTGAAAAGAGCCCTGGCAGAACCAGAGCTGAGCTCTCTCAGTGCGTGGCGCTTTATGACCTTGGACATATATAAAATGTGCGTTGTTTCTCTCTGTGTACTTCACCCAACAGTCCTAGGGACACACGGCGACTACTTTCAAAAGCATAAAGTGACATAAGAATGGATATTGTGTTTTAATTACATGTACATGGTCTGATCAAGAAAATCAAGAAAAAGTGGGAGCTTCCAGATCCTCTTTGAAGACAGGATGCTGGAGCTAGCCTTGCCAATGTGATTTCAGCCTTGGATTCAAGGGCCATCCACTTACCAATGACTTCCAAATCCAAAACTCATTCAGATTTCTGTCCTGAGATTCCAACACATGGTTCCTACTCTGTATTGAATAGCTCCACTTGGATGTCCTGCACACTCCCCCAGCAATTTCCAAAATGGAACTCACCCACACCTCTCTGAAACCTGCTCCTTCAGCAGTGTTCTAGTTCAGGAGCTGGCAATCCCATTCATACCTCCCGGAAACCTGGGAGCCATCCTCGACTGCTTCCCTGTTTCATTTCTCATGTTTAATCAGTGTCAAGTTTCTGTGGATTCAGTTCACTCCTCAAGAAGCTCTTGGATCTCTCCAGTCTCTCCACCTCCAATGGTGTGACCTGGACTAGACCATGCCCGTCTCTGGCCTGGATGACTACAATTATCACCTATTGGTTATCCTGCTTCTGGTCTGTCCCCCATCCTGAGTCTCATGCTCCAAATCACCATTTAGGTCTTTCTGAAACACACACATACAGATCTTTCTAGAACACAAGCATGATCATGTTAGCCTCATGCTTAAATCCCTTTGATGGTTTGCAGTTTTTCTTAGGAAAATCCTAACTCTTTAACCTGCATGGCAAGGTTAGCCCCCTGCCCATCTCTCCAGCCATCTCTACTCTCAATACTCCAGCCAAACTGCATTTCTTTCAGTTCCCCAAACACATTCTATTTTCTCACTTCTACCCCTTTGCACATGTTCCTCCATCTGCTGAGGATATATACCCCCTGTGATGGTTAATTTTATGTGCCAGCTTAACGGGGCTAAGGAGTGAGTGGTAAAACATTATTTCTGGCTGTGTCTGTGACAGCGTTTCTGGAAGAGATTATCATTTGACTCAGTAGACTGAGTAAAGATCTCCCTCACCAATGCAGGTGGGTACCTTCCAATCGGTTGAAGGTCTGAAGAGAAGAAAAAGATAGAGGAAGGGTGAATTTGCTGTCTGCTTGAGCGGGGACATCTATCTTCA
This sequence comes from Delphinus delphis, assembly GCF_949987515.2. Lineage (NCBI taxonomy): Eukaryota > Metazoa > Chordata > Mammalia > Artiodactyla > Delphinidae > Delphinus > Delphinus delphis. Next base: position 75,866,115 of record NC_082693.1, on the reverse strand, counting down.
GACTGGGACTTCCACCACTGGCTCCCCTGGGTCTCAGGCTTTTGGACTCAGACTGAAGTACACCACTGGCTTTCCTGGTTCTCCACCTTGCAGAGCACAGATTGTGGGACTTCTAGGCCTCCATAACTGTGTTAGCCAATTCCTATAATAACTCCCCTCTTATATACATCTCTGTATACCTCCTGTGGGTTCTCCTTCTCAGGAGAACCCTGACTAATCCACTCCCATCAACTCCTACTCATCCTTGGGGTCTCAGCTTAGATGGCACTTTTTCTAGGAAGCTTTCAATGACCTTCTAAGACAGAGGTAGCTCCCCTTCTGTTGCATTTCCACAAGCACCCTGTCCTACCTTCATCGAGCTCTTACCATAATGCACAGGTTATAATTCCTTGTTGACTTAACTGCTTTCCCCATCAGGCTAAAAACTCCATGAAAGCATATATTCTGTTTTCATTTGTATCCTCCGTACCTAGGTCATAGCCAGGCACCTAGGATGTGCTCAGTAAGTTTTACTTTTCTGACCAGAGTGATCAGACTACCAAATGTATGAGTTGCCTTGTAGCAGAAATATTAAGAATCACTAGCGAGAAAGCGTATGCTTGTTAAGGACAACATTTCAGTCAGGTGTGCAAGTCAGACTGTGCTCTAACAACACCAAGAACTGACCATTAACACCTTGGCAATTTGATAACTTCTCTGTTTCCTAGAAGTCCACGTGTTTTGGGGTTTGTTTATAGAAGTTGTGAGACAAAGTCTCTTTCTATGTATTTGAGAACTTTCTGAGTTTCACTTAATTTCTTCTTGCCAGACTGACACACCTTTAAATCCTTGTTTGAGGCCCTCTGTATTTTGTTGTGACCTTCTGTAGCCTCCACTCATCAGTGACCCTGGTGTTGAAATCTCCTCCTGATGGCAGTGTCTAAAAAACAGCTGTTATTAAAAGTGTATCCATGTCTGGTGTCCAGAGGTAGGAGAAGCGTGGGGTTTTTATTTTCCACGTTTAATCTACATTTTAACCTCTTTCTCCAAAGTTTCCAAACTATGGGCAACTGGTTAAACTATTTTAATTATTGTATCTCCCCACACAGTTTCTCTCATTTTCAAACACAGGTAAATGATTCAAAATGCATCAGACTCTCCCTGGTGTCTGCGCTACAGAAAGTGCAAAGACCTGGATTCAAGTCTTAACTCTACCATTTACAAGCTTGGGACCTTGGACCAACTACCTAACCTCTCTGAACTGCATCTTTCTCCTCTGCAAAGCAAGAACGACACCAACCTCACACCTCACTCTCTGCCTTGGGTGTGGGAGGCACTGCATAAATGTTGATGCCCTTCCCAAACAGTTCTGCTATTAATTATACCCATGATCATACAATGGTCTCTGTGGAATCTCCACAGATTGAAATGATTTTCTGGGCTAATAAATCTCCACTGTTAGTAGGAGCAGTTGCCATCCAGTCTCAATGTCCATACTCACTAAAGCAGCTAAAACCTTTAAGACTCCCATTAAATGATAGGGTTGTTTGCTTTCTTCCCTGCAAAGCAGTACTCACACTCTCTGCTCATTCTCGTGGCCTTGGGGAGGGGGAAAACCATCCCACATGAGGGATGACCTCATCTGGACGCTGGGTCCAGAATTGAGTCACTGACCTCTCTGGACGCTGGGCCCAGAATTCAGCTGGACCACCATCAGGGGAAATAAAATCAGACAAAGAGGAAGGGGTGCAATGTGCAAAAGTTGAGAGTCAAAAAATTCTAGAGGAAGCAAAATATAAGAAGCTGGGGGCGTGGCCATCTTAGCTCGGCAGTTGGAAACTGCATAGATTTAGATTTCCCGAAAGTGATTCTTTACCTTTGCCCAGTACCTGGCGTCTACAGAGATTTTTCACAGCTGGTATCTCCTTTCATCCTTACAACTATCCTGAGAGGTTGGCAAATATTTTTATACCAATGGTTTAGAAGAAGAAACTGAGGAGAGTGTGCCCAGATCACACAAGTTTACACAAGATGGAGCTGGGACTTAACCTGGGGCTTCTAAGACCAGTGCTCTTTCTACCACATTCTCCTGCCTCTCATGCAGTTGGGGAAGAGGAAGATTCCAACAAATGTCAGGGGAGCATATATTCAGGAACCCCATCACAGTGCCACAGCGGGAAAACACGAGACTGGGGTATAAAAGATCTGGCCTCCATTCCCAACCATTAACTCTTGAGATGTCAGTCTCCTTACCTCTGCAAAGAATAGGCAGCAATAAATGATTCAAAGTTCCCTCTTGTGTTTCTATTTCTTGAATGTGTGTCTTCAGTTATTTTAATGTATAACCTAGAAGAAACGCCAAAAAAAATTTTTGGAGTACATCACAAGTTCAGCAGCAACGATGGTACCTTTGACCTGATGTGACCACTATGGCTGATTTTAAAAGTTGAGATTTTCATTCATGGTTTCTTAGAATTAGGCCTCACTAAACTTCAATTAACCTTTCCACATCTCAGTTTTCTCATATGAAAAACAGGGATGACAATACCTTCAGTACAGGCAAAAGGAATTTTCTACTCCTTCCTCCCTGCCATCTTGCTTTTTCCTAGCCTCCCTGCCACCAACCCAAGGGAAAAGGAGTTGCTCATCTGACTGGTCAGTGTCTGGGACCAGAAATAGAACCTTGTACAGTCAGCCCTCTGTATCCATGGGCTCCATGTCTGCAGATTCAACCAACCGTGGACCAAAAATATTTGGAGATAAATTTTATAAAGTTGCAAAAAGCAAAACTTGACTTTGCCACTCGCCAGCAATTATTTACACAGCATTTACATTGTATTTGGTATTATAAGTAGAGATGATTTAAAGTATATAGGAGGTTATACGCAAACACACACCATTTTACATAAGGGACCTGAGCATCCATGCATTTCGGTATCTGCAGAGCCCTGGAACCAATCCCTTGTGGATACAAAGGGACAACTGTAATTGGGGGCAGGGTTGCCACCCCAGGAGTGGTTCTCTTTCTTTTCTGTTATATACAGTTGGGTGGGCAATAGGACTCAGCCTTCTCTCTGACTCTCCACCTCCTCTATGTAAGTGCCTAAGAAGGTAAGTTATTAGTCACCTTATTTTCTCTGTCATTTTGTCATCTTTCCTCCATGCATCCTTCTAGAGGGTACTAAGATCCCAAGATTTAGATTCAGGAAGAAGTAAGAGGTTCTCTTTAGACCTCAAGGCCTAAGGCATGTGCTTTTATTCACTTTTAATCAAAACCTTAATGGGGATTACTGGATGGTGGCTCAGTTAATAAAAAGCAGTACTGTCTTCTTTGACTCTTTCTAGGAACTGAGGTAGCTAGTCTCCCAGACAGTCCCCCGTGAGCCCCCAAATTCCTGGTGTTCATACCCTTTGGCAGTCCCCTCCCACACTGTACAGGGTTGATGGGTGTGACCAAGAGGATAAGGCAGGAGTGATGGTATGTAACTTCTGAACTAGTGGTAAGAGACTCTGTGGCTTCTGTCTTGGTCTCTTGGATCCTTTACTCCGGGGAAAGCCAGCTGCCATGTTTTGAGAAGCCCTGTGGAGAGGCCTCTGTGATTCCTTCTAGAGCAAACCCATACTCTTCTCTTTCTGCCCCACCCCCACCCCGCCCCTGCACTGCCCCAGTGCCCAGCAGCCCTCATTATACTTCATCATCCTGATATGAGGCCTTGTCTGACTTCCCCTTGCTCCATGAGGCCAGGAAGGGACTATTTCTTACTAGTCTTTGAATCCTCAGTGCCTAGTGCAGTGCCTGGCACAGAGCAGTCTCTCAATAAATGCTTGTTGAATAAACAAATGGAAGGAAATTTAGTTTTATATTGATAATCATACCTCACAGGTAACTAATTTTTTTCCTTTTGTTCAAGTATCAATTTTTAACAGCTTTATTAGAGACAGAATTGATACACAAAGAACTGCATATATTTAATGTGTACACTTTGATAAGTTTGGACATATGCACACACCCGTGATACCTTCATGACAATCAAGGTAACAGACACTTCCAGCACAACACCTCCCAAGGTTTCCTTGTGTCCCTTTGGGGCTTTTGTTGTTGTTTTTGCTTGTTTGTTTTTTCTAGGTAAGAACACTTAACACAAGATCTACCCATCTAAGTGTGCACTTAACAAATTTTGAAGTGCACGATAGAGTCCTGCTAAGTATATGCACTAGGTTGTGTAACAGATCTCTAGAATGCATTCATCTAGCATAACTGAAACGTTATACCCAGTGAACAACATCCTCCCATATCCCCCTCCTCCCAGCCTCTGACACCACTATTGTATTCTCTGTTTCTCTAAGTTTGACTTTAGATTCCTTATGTAAGTGGAATAATTCAGCATTTGTCCTTCTGTGGCCGGCTTATCTCACTTAGTGTAATGTCTTCAAGGTATATCCATATTGTTGCAAATGGCAGAACTTCCTTCTTCATTAAGGCTAAATAATGTTCACATTTTAAATGTCAAAAGTATAAGGTTTGAAATTTTTCCTTCAGTAGAAGCCAAATATAGAAATCTATACTAGATTTCATAGACATTTAAGATCACTGAATAAGTCTGTGTGTAGAAATAAGGGACAAGTCTAAAGAAATCTCTGGAACTTAAGTAGGGGTTTCTATTTTGTCTCCAAATTCACCCTCATAATTTTAGTTCTAGTGTGTACCATAGGGTGAATCCCTTCTTCATAATTGGAGAACTTTATTTTTTCCCTTCTGTGTCCATATGCCTACTTAAATTATACCCAGGGTTTATCAAATTATACTCAAGCTGAATATTTTGGCCCCAAAGATGTATTCATTCTAAGTCTCTTACTGTTGCCACTTTGGGGGTAACTGTTTTTACTCAATTATACAGTCCCCTGAGATTGGTGGATATTAATTCCAAAGACTGAGAGGACCTCTATGAAGCAAAAAACTGGAGGGCAAACCACGAAGCCCAGGCTGACATTTTCTTTGTCCCCTAAATTTGCATTCTCAGAATTGAGCCAAAGGCCCCGTGAAATTTGTTCCCAGCTTTCTGTACCTGCTTTCTCCTTCCCTCAAAAGCAGTCTTCAGAAGTTGATCAGTTGATTTACATGTAGGTACTGAAAGGTTCAAAAACTCAGAAAGAGGCCAAATTTATTTTAAAGATGATTAAGAAGAAAAATGAAGAGTTACCAGAAGGAAGAAGTATAACTAGATATTATACTCATGCTATATCTACCTCTCTATACAAATTTAGGTATGGGGGTGTGTGTGTGTGTGTGTGTGTATGTGTGTGTGTATACAAAAACAAAGCAAACTTCTGTACACAAACTTAAGTGACTGTGTGTGTGTACATACATACATATATGTGTATATATACACATAGGTATATACATATATACAAATACTATATATGCATATATTTTTAAATCACCCACTTCTTTGGTATAGGGTACAGAGTTCTCATATTACTCTGGGATAATCTCCCAAGGAGCCATTTTATCTGAACACACAGTTCTATTTATCCAGTTTCTGATGATTAGTCTCAGGGGCAACTTTATGCAATACATACTGTCTATGACACAAGGCTTCTCTACTTAAATCAAATGTCCAAACTGAGATCCAGTAAGACAAACAGTACCTTCTCTTCTGCACGTGCCAGTGTCTGGGTATGTGGGATGGAATAAGACGCTGGTAGTGAGGAAGCCAAATCTTTTGAAAATCTTCATCCCCTCCCTTTTCCTAGATGATTCTGGGATTTAGATGTGCAACAAACAAAAAGAAGAGGGACATTTTCTTGGAAGCTACAAAAGACCAATTCACTTTTTTTTTTTTGAGCACTGCGAAACACACATAAAATAGAACATGTCTCTAAGAAGCTCTGACATATCTATCAGCCATGATCTCCTTTGTGTTAAAAGAAACCAGCCACAGAAATATTGTTGCTGCCAAAAAAGCGTTGTCTGCATCCCTTTTCACTTCCTCCCTGCAAGGATGCTTCATCAAATCATCACCAGAAGACAAAATCTGTTGCTTTGGGGCAGACAGTCAACGGAGGTTTGGTTGACTTTGTCACCTTGATGTGGTCACAGAGGTATTAGAGGTTGACCATGCAGCTGTTGGTTAAAAATGATAATCATCTGAAGAAAAGTACACATATACTGTCTCTACTTTCTTGGAACTGGGAGTTGGCTTCCTTGGACCATCTCCCCCTCCTTCCAGCTTCAAAAAAAGGAATTGCTAAATATTCAATTTGGTGTTTGCCTAAGGGTAGCTAAACAAGTCTCCTAGTGAGGTGTTTGTCTTTATTTCTGAGAAGGCAGCCTATCACTCAGTTTGATTCTAACAAAAATAAATCTCCCAAAACCAGCAGGGGAAAGGGGACTCATCAACAAAGGTCAACTAGAATAAATATCGTCTCTAGTTGAAAATAAGGTTTTCTGTCAAAGCTCCAGGAGCAATTGAAAGGCATAAAGAGATTTTTGGGTTCCAAAGAAGACCCGAAGACTCCAGCTGTCTGGTTGGTCTCCAAACATCAGGGAGTAAAGCAGTATTTGAATAGTGTCAGCAAAAGTTTCTTCTTCAGAAGTGTTCCTTGGGTGGTGATGGGGTGTGTGTGTCAGGAATATATGGTGGACCATGAGGGGGTCAAATATTCTGTTCTTATGCTCCCGAACTGGCACTTTCTCAATCATATTCTTAAACTCACAGTTGTTAAGATGATCATGAAGAACGTTAGCAGCAGCAGAATCGGAAAGCAAAACAGGGAGCTGCATAGCCTCATCCTAGGCTTGTTCCCTAACATTAGAATTGGTCTAGAATTCTGTAATTTTTCCCCCTGATCTCCAAAGAGACACCAGTTCCACAGCCAGAGCCAGTGTAAGAAAAAGTGTATTCAAAGCCTTCCTTCGGGGTGTGGCAACTACCTATTTTGCTCCTGGGTCAGAGAGTACATCTGAACTCCAACTGCCATCCCTCTTCTACTTGAAGAAAAAAAAAAGCTGGTTAGTTCAAGATCATGGACTGAGCCAAGATGGCTACTTCTCCTTCCTCCCAAACACTAGGGAAATGAGATACATAACATAAGACAAAGTCTTAGTCCTAGGTAAGACTGAGTCCTAGAAAATGCCAGTTGAATAGAAACTAAAGAAGTTCTGAGTAGTAGCAGACTGGCAGAAATACCAGAGAGATGAGAAACACAGCTGAAGGAGGGGGCTGCTGGATGAATAATTCTCTAGCCTGTAAACTTCATCAGAACAAGTCATCATTTGTCTTATTCATTATTGTATCCTCTCTTCCTCGTATAGCTCCTGGCACAAAGTGGATGTTCAATAGTGACTATTAAATATGAATACACTGGTTTTCCTAAGAGAAAAACAAACTCAGCGTCAGCAGGAGAGAAGTGTATTATGGGATATCGACCGAGGAGTTGAAGCACTGCCAGGCCACTGTCCCCCAAGTTGCACACTGAGGAGCTGGTTATGGTGTTTGCCCTCAGGCTCTTAGTAAAGAACCAGCCATGGGGGCCTCCTAGAATATGGATGGGGCCAGACAGAACAGTAGGGCATGGCCCAGACATTACTGAATTGTTATGTAAGGAAAGGCAACTTGGAACAGGTGTGAAATCCTCTGAGGTGCTCCAAGGGGTAACTTTCCCTACTTGCTTATTTGAGGAATGCCTCCACCCTGCTGGCCCATCCCCCTGCCCATAAACCTTGGGGCACAACACATCTGTCAGTCAGTCATCACATTCCAGGGGCATGCCTGGTAAGGGGTGTTGGAAGAGGACCGTAACAATTGCTCAGGAAATGATATAGCTACAAATACTGATAAATGTACATATGGAAATGAACAACCCACAGGGGGAGACAAGATGGTGGAGTAGAAGGATGTGACCTCACCTCTTCTTATTGAAACACCAAAATCACAACTAACTGAACAACCATCAACAAAAAGATGCTGGAATCTACCACAAAGATACCCTATATCCAAAGACAAAGAAGAAGTTACGGCAAGACAATAGGAGGGGCGCAATAGTGATAAAATCAAATACCATGCACGCTGGGCGGGTGACCCACAAACTGGAAAATAATTATACCACAGAAGTTCTCCCACAGAAGTGAAAGTCTGAGCCCTGCATCAGGCTCTCCAGCCTGGGGGTCTGGCAATGGGAGGAGAAGCCCCCAGAGAATCTGAAAATGAGCAATCCAGAACCATCAGACCTTTGAACCAAACTCAAAAGACTAAAAGCTGAACCAGTAAAGAACTTGTTGCAACAAAAATATAATTGAGGTTTTGTTCCTCTCCTGATAACAGGGAAAATAAAGGGAACAGTCAACAGGCTAGAGAAGAAACATAAACTGGCCTGAAAGAGTTAATCAATCTTAGATGTATTTTAACTGTTCCTAATCTGTAGTGTCTGTAATTAGATTTGTCCTTCACAAAGTTAACCTGTCACCCCCCTAACTTGATGTAAATTACGTTCTGCACCTATTACCCCCTAATTCTGTGTAATTTACATCCTGCACCTGGTATTTACTCTCCCTACACTTTCTTGTAGCAAATCACCCCTTGTAGCTGTTTGCATTTCAGAAAGAAGGTCATAGGCCGATAACCCACAGACAAAAGGATTCAATTATGGGGCTGCCAGGCCCAATTACCAGGCTGCCTGACGCCAGCAGTGACTTTAAAAATACTGCAAGAAGAACACAAGACCTTCACCACTTTGATCCTTATCACTTACCCTGGACTGCAAGTTCCACCTGTAAGACCCCTGTCATTCCTCAGGAGACAGGGGCACAGTTCTTGAGGCACTAGCGTGCTGTGTCTTCCCTTTGCCTGGCAGAGGAATAAAAAAGCCTCTCTATTTCTTTTCCTCCAGATCTCTGTCTCCATATTTCTATTCAGCATTGGTGAACAGGGAGCCAAGGTTTTTGGCAACAAACTGACATCTGAGGAATGAGCAAATGTAAGAAGCCTTGAAAATATTTTATTTAGTACCTGAGATACAATGGATATCACATCCATTAAACAAGAGTCAGCTGCCACAGAAAAAGCAGCAATCAGAGAAAAAGAAAGACAACTTAAAAATTAAAAATAATGATGAACAAATTCTAAAACTCAGTGTTGGAGATGAATTACAGAATAGATACAACTGAAAAGAGAAGCAGTGATTTGCAAGACCAAATCAAAGTATTTTTCCCTAAACATATAGCAAAAAAATCAAAGAAAAAAATTTTGAGAGAAAAGAAATATAGAAGATCCAGATGGAAAAAAACCTGTTTAGTAGGAATTCTAGGACATAATGGGGGAAGTGAGACCTGGCCCTCCCACCATGACTCCCTGGAATAGAGCTCCTGTGACTTACTGTTTTGCTGAGAAGAGGGTCTGGGGAGTCCTGCCTCAACAACTCCCTATTTGTTATTTCTGGTGAACAATCTTCAGTCATTCTATCTTTATTCTTATGTATATGTTGTGTCTTTTATTTGGCTGTTTTTGAGATATTTTTCTTTATCCTTCCTTTTCAGCCATTTAACACAATGATGTGCCTTGATATGAATTTCTTTTACGTATTTTCCTCTGGGGTTTACTGGGTTTCTTAGACTTATGGACTGATATTATTAAGCAAATTTGGAAAACTTCAGCCAAAAGTTCCTTAAATACTTTTTGCCCCATTAGTTCTCTCCTCTCCTTCTGAATAACACGTATGTTAGATTGCTTATTTTCCGATAGTTAAGTGAAGCTCTGTTCATTTCTTTTCAAGTTTTTTTTTTTTTCTCTTTTCAATTTGGTGATATTTGTTGACTTTTCTTCAGGTTCCCTGATCTTTCCTTCTGCCATCTCCAAACTGATGTTAATCACACCCAATGTTTTTTCAGGTATTCTATTCTTTATTTGAGATATTGTATTTTTCAGTTCTGCGATTTCCATATATTTCTTTTTGTTTTTCAGCATTTTCATAACTTTCCCCAAATCCCCATGTCTTCACATATTATATCCACTTTTGTATAAATTATTTAACATATTTATAATAGTAATTTTAAAGTCTTTTTTTTTTTTTGCGGTACACGGGCCTCTCACTGCTGTGGCCTCTCCCGTTGCGGAGCACAGGCTCCCGACGCGCAGGCTCAGCGGCCATGGCTCATGGGCCCAGACGCTCCATGGCATGTGGGATCTTCCCGGACCGGGGCACGAACCTGTGTCCCCTGCATCGGCAGGCGGACTCTCAACCACTGTGCCACCAGGGAAGCCCTGAAGTCTTTACATGCTAATTTCACCATCTGCTTTGTCCGTGGGTCTCCTTTTATTTGGTTTTTGGTTTTTGGTGTCTTTATTATGGGTCACATTTTTCTGCTTCCTTGTGTGTCTGGTAATTGTTACTGTACACTGGACACTGTAAATGACATACTGCGGACAATCTAAATTCTGTTATCTTCCTCTGATGAGTACTGGGGTTTTGCTCCAGAAGGCAGCTAAATTGCTTGTGGATAACATTACTCTTCTGCAGGCTTGTTTATCCATTTGTTAGGCTAGTTATATTTTAATTTTATTCTTAGTCTTAGGCTCATAGTCCTTAGCTCACAGTCCTGAGATATGGTCCTTATATCTAAGGCATGATGCTTCCAGCATATCATAGAAGTGCAAGACATATTTACCAAGCCCCTCTAATTTGGTAGATTTTAACTTCAAACTCTGTCTCCCCAGTACCAGGCAACTGCTGAAGTCTCTGCTCAGTTCTTTCAGCCATCCAGCTGTTGTTTTCTGCTCTGCTCCTTGGAGACTTGCCCTGTGCCTTTGCAGTTGAAGAGTCAGCCAAGCTTTTGAGAAGGTTTTGTACATAGATCTGAGGGCTCCTCCCAACCATCACTCCTACCCTTCTGGGATTTCCCTGCTCCCTTCAACTTCCAGTTGCTCTGGCAGCCTTGTAGTCTGGCCTCTAACTATTTAGTCCAATAAGTCTGTGCTCTGCAGACTAGTGAATGTCTGCAGGGGAAAAGCCAGTTAAATGTGAGTTATCTCTCCTCCTGTTTGTGCCTGATTTTGGTCCTTCTCCAGTGGCTTGAAGTAGATATATAAGCAGAGCTTATAATTATTATCAGTAGGATGTTTAGTCTGATACAAACTACTTGCCATTACTTGAAGCTGGAAGGCTTTATATATTTTAAACATAAATAAGTTCATGTTACATATTTTATTTTATAACATTTAAAAAATTGAACAGCATATTTTAGATATTGTTCTGTGTCAGTATATATTAATTGACCTGATTTCCTTTGTCTGACATATGGGTGCCCCAAGTATTCGACGATAAGGCTGTATAACAGAGATAAACTGTTAAGTGGAGTTGTGGGTTACGAATTAGACCTCTTTCAATGTTCATTGAAATATACTAAATTACCTTCTTTTGAATGCAGCACCTTATGAAGACTAGTTATATCTGGGTATGCAGCATCATGAATTTAAACAATCTTCTATTAATGTTTTTTTGGTTGTTTCAATTTTTCTTATTCCAGGCAATGATATAATGAACATCCATCCTTGTATGTTAATTTTTCTATAGAATCACTATCCTAGGGATGGAATCACTGAGTAACAGTAAATCCACATTTTAAATTTTAATATATTCAATATAATTACCAAGTACTCTCCATAAAGGCTATACACATATATACACTCCAAGAGTATATGAGAATGCCTACTTCTTCATAACTTTAACAACACTGGATAGTATTCTTTTAAATCCTTCCCATACACAGAAACCACCCTAATGGCATTTCATAAGAGGGGGATTGTCCAGCCCTCTTTTGCTGTCCTCAGTCTTGATTCTGAGCTATTGTCCCTTTCAATTTTCCAACACTGTGTCTCTGCCTTGCCCTTTGAACTAGACCATTGATGTCTGTCTCTGGGCCCCCCATCAAAAACCATTTGGATTCTCCTTCCAGGCATGCTTCCTGACTTTACTGGTAAAACATAATCTCCAGCTCAACCTGGCCCAGGGCTTTATTCTTTAGTGTTGCTCCACCATGAGTATTCAGTTTACCTCATTCCCTTCACATCCCCTCACTTACCTTCACAATTTACCTCACTCCCTCAATCTAAAATCGACATTTTTGTCTTTGTGAATTAAGGTCAGTGCAATCTCAACAACATATGTGCAATAATTGGTTCAAAAGTACTGTCTCAGTAAGAAATGCTCTAAAATGTCTCCAAAATTACTGCTGTAGCTTCCTTACCTTCCTTCCTTTTAAAAAGTAACCACTAAGAGAGCAAATAACATCTTGGGACATTTTCTCAGTAAAATATATGTGAAGGAAGAGTATAAAGCACTTCAAATATAAGAAACCAAACATACATATTTTCCTGTACTTTCTCTGGATCCCCACTAACTGACATGAAGGGATTTTTTTTGCAAAGACATAAATCTAAGAGGGAAAAGAGAACTGGAGACAAAATGATAGCCACAAAATGTTGCAAATTAGAAAACAGAAGAAGGAAAGACAAGTGACCTAGCAGACCCAAGAAAGCTATGTCCTAAGTGAGCAAGCTAAGTCACAGCCCATTTTCCAATACATATAGAACCCCAAAGGCTCAAGAGTTAGAAGCATCAGGGGTTTATGATTCAGGGAAAAAGGAAAGGACAGAAGTCTAAGGGGCAGCTAGACCTCCCTCCCAAATCCTCTTTCTTACTTTGTGCAACCAGGTGACAAATTCTTCTACCTCAGCAGAAAATGGGGATTCTGGACAAAGTAAAAACAGAAGGTCTCTGAGAGGAGGACACATGGTATAGCTGAGGGCAGTAACCATTTTGAAAGCAGAAGAATTAAATACTAAATATTGAAACCCTCCCCCTAAAGCTCCTGGCCCTCTTCCATAACATGGTTTTCAGAATACAATGCAGGATTATTAGAAGATTCTTCTCAAGAGGGAAGACAGTAGAAGCAAGAAAAGCTACAATCCTGCAGCATGTGGAATGAAAACCACATGCACAGAAAGACAGACAAAATGAAAAGGCAGAGGACTACGTACCAGATGAAGGAACAAGATAAAATCCCAGAAAAACAACTAAATGAAGTGGAGATAGGCAACATTCCAGAAAAAGAATTCAGAATAATGATAGTGAAGATGATCCAGGACCTCGGAAAAAGAATGGAGGGAAAGATCAAGAAGATGCAAGAAATGTTTAACAAGACCTAGAAGAATTAAAGAACAAACAAACATAGATGAACAATACAATAACTGAAATGAAAACTACACTAGAAGGAATCTATAGCAGAATAACTGAGGCAGAAGAACGGATAAGTGACCTGGAAGACAGAATGGTGGAATTCACTGCTGCAAAACAGAATAAAGAAAAAAGAATGAAAAGAAATGAAGACAGCCTAAGAGACCTCTGGGAAAACATTAAACGCAACAACATTCACATTATAGGGGTCACAGAAGGAGAAGAGAGGGAGAAAGGATCTGAGAAAATATTGGAAGAGATTATAGTCGAAAACTTCCCTAACATAGGAAGTCTAGGAAGCTAGGAAGCTCAGAGAGTCCCATACAGGATAAAACCAAGAAGAAACACGTTGAGACACACAGTAATCAAACTGATAAAAACTAAAGACAAAGACAAATTATTAAAAACAACAAGGTAAAAATGACAAATAACATACAAGGGAACTCCCATAGGGTTAACAGCTAATTTCTCAGCAGAAACTCTACAAGCCAGAAAGAAGTGGCATGATATATTTAAAGTGATGAAAGGGAAGAACCTACAACCAAGATTACTCTACCCAGCAAGGATCTCATTCAGATTTGATGGAGAAATCAAAAGCTTTACAGACAAGCAAAAGCTAAAAGAATTCAGCACCACCAAACCAGCTCTACAACAAATGCTAAAGGAACTTCTTTAAGTGGAAAACGCAAGAGAAGAAAATGACCTACAAAAACAAACCTAAAACAATTAACAAAATGGTCATAGGAACATACATATCAATAATTACCTTAAATGTGAATGGATTAAATGCTCCAACCAAAAGACACAGGCTTGCGAAATGGATACAAAAACAAGACCCATATATATGCTGTCTACAAGAGACCCACTTCAGTCCTAAGGACACATACAGACTGAAAGTGAGGGGATGGAAGAAGATATTCCATGCAAATGGAAATCAAAAGAAACCTGGAGTAGCAATACTCATATCAGATAAAATACACTTTAAAATAAAGAACGTTACAAGAGACAAGGAAGGACACTACATAATGATCAAGGGATCAATCCAAGAAGAAGATATAACAATTGTCAATATATATGCACACAACATAGGAGGACCTCAATACATAAGGCAACTGCTAACAGCTATAAAAGAGGAAATGGACAGTAACACAATAATAGTGAGGTACTTTAACACCTCACTTACACCAATGGACAGATCATTGAGACAGAAAATTAATAAGGAAACACAAGCTTTAAATGACACAATAGACCAGATAGATTTAACTGATATTTATAGGACATTCCATACACTTTATTCCCAAGTGCACACGGAACATTCTCCAGGATACATCACATCTTGGGTCACAAATCAAGCCTCAGTGAATTTAAGAAAATTGAAATCATATCAAGCATCTTTTCCAACCACAACACTATGAGATTAGAAATCAATTACAGGGAAAAAAATGTAAAAAACACAAACACATGGAGGATAAACAATACGTTACTAAATACCCAAGAGATTACTGAAGAAATCAAAGAGGAAATCAAACAATACTTAGAGACAAATGACAATGAAAACAAGATGATCCAAAACCAATGGGATGCAGCAAAAGCAGTTCTAAGAGGGAAGATTATACCAATACAATCCTACCTCAAGAACAAGAAAAACCTCAAATAAACAATCTAACTTTATACCTAAAGGAACTAGAGGAGGAAGAACAAACAAAACACAAAGTTAGTAGAAGGAAAGAAATCATAAAGATCAGAGCAGAAATAAATGAAATAGAAACAAAGAAAACAGTAGCAAAGATCAATAAAACTGAAAGCTGGTTCTTTGAGAAGATAAACAAAATTGATAAACATTTAGCCAGACTCATCAAGAAAAAGAGGGAGAGGATTCAAATCAATAAAATTAGAAATGAAAAAGGAGAAGTTACAACAGACACCACAGAAATACACCATAAGAGACTACTACAGGCAAATCTATGCCAATAAAATGGACAACCTGGAAGAAATGGACAAATTCTTAGAAAGGTATAAACTTCCAAGACTGAACCAGGAAGAAACAGAAAATATGAAAAGACTTATCACAAGTAATGAAATTGAAACTGTGAGGAAAATCTTTCAACAAACAGAAGTCCAGGACCAGATGGCTTCACAGGTGAATTCTACCAAACATTTAGAGAAGACCTAACACCGATCTTTCTCAAACTCTTCCAAAAAATTGTAGAGGAAGGAACACTCCCAAACTCGTTCTATGAGGCCACCATCACCCTGATACAAGAACCAGACAAAGATACTACAAAAAAAGAAAACTATAGAACAATATCACTGATGAATATAGATGCAAAAATCCTCAACAAAATATTAGCAAACAGAATCCAACAGCACATTAAAAGGATCATACAAGTGGGATTTATCCCAGGGATGCAAGGATTCTTCAATATATGCAAATCAATCAATGTGATACACCATATTAACAAACTGAAGAATAAAAACCATATGATCAACTCAATAGATGCAGAAAAAGCTTTCAACAAAATTCAACACCCATTTATGATAAAAACTCTCTGGAAAGTGGGTATAGAGGGAACCTACCTCAACATAATAAAGGCCATATACTACAAACCAACAACAAACATCATTCTCAATGGTGAAAAACTGAAAGCATTTCCTCTAAGATCAGGGACAAGACAAGGATGTCCACTGTCAGCACTATTATTCAACATAGTTTTGGAAGTCCTAGCCACGGCAATCAGAGAAGAAAAAGAAATAAAAGGAATACAAATTGGAAAAAAAAGGTAAAACTGTCACTGTTTGCAGATGACATGATATCATACATAGGAAATCCTAAAGATGCCACCAGAAAACTACTAGAGTTAATCAATGAATTTGGTAAAGTTGCAGGATACAAAATTAATGCACAGAAATCTCTTACATTCCTACACACTAACAATGAAAGATCAGAAAGAGAAATTAAGGAAACACTCCCATTCACCATTGCAACAAAAAGAATAAAATACCAAGGAATAAACCTACCTAAGGAGGTAAAAGACCTGTACTCAGAAAACTATAAGACACTGATGAAAGAAATCAAAGATGACACAAACAGATGGAGAGATATACCATGTTCTTGGATTGGAAGAATCAATATTGTGAAAATGACTATACAACCCAAGCAATCTACAGATTCAATGCAATCCCTATCAAATTACCACTGGCATTTTTTACAGAACTAGAACAAAAAGTCTTAAAATTTGTATGGAGACACAAGAGACCCTGGATAGTCAAAGCAATCTTGAGGGAAAAAAACAGAGCTGGAGGAATCAGGCTCCCTGACTTCAGACTATACTACAAAGCTACAGTGATCAAGACAATATGGTACTGGCACAAAAACAGAAATACAGATCAATGGAACAGGATAGAAAGCCCAAAGATAAACCCACACACCAATGGTCAACTAATCTATAACAAAGGAGGCAAGTATATACAATGGAGAAAAGACAGTCTCTACAATAAGTGGTGCTGGGAAAACTGGACAGCTACATGTAAAAGAATGAAATTAGAACACTCCCTAACACCATACACAAAAATAAACTCAAAATGGATTAAAGACCTAAATGTAAGACCAGACACTATAAAACTCTTAGAGGAAAACATAGGAAGAACACTCTTTGACATAAACCACAGCAAGATCTTTTTTGATCCACCTCCTAGAGAAATGCAAATAAAAACAAAAATAAACAAATGGGACCTAATGACACTTCAAAGCTTTTGCACAGCAAAGGAAACTATAAACAAGACAAAAAGACAACCCTCAGAATGGGAGAAACTATTTGCAAATGAAGCAACGGACAAATGATTAATCTCCAAAATATATAAACAGCTCATGCAACTCAATATTAAAAAAACAAACAACCCAACAAAAACTGGGTAGAAGACCTAAATAGACATTTCTCCAAAGATGGCCAAGAGGCACATGAAAAGCTGCTCAACATCACTAATTATTAGAGAAATGCAAATCAAAACTACAATGAGGTATCACCTCACACCGGTTAGAATAGGCATCATCAGAAAATCTACAAACAACAAATGCTGGAGAGGGTGTGGAGAAAAGGGAACCCTCTTGCACTGTTGGTGGGAATGTAAATCGATACAGCCACTATGGAGGACAGTATGCAGGTTCCTTCAAAGAGAAAAAATAGAATTACCATATGACCCAGCTATCCCACTACTGGGCATATACCCAGAGAAAACCATAATTCAAAAAGACACATGCACCCCAGTGTTCACTGCAGCACTATTTAGAATAGCCAGGTCATGGAAGTAACTTAAATGCCCATCGACAGATGAATGGATAAAGAAGATGTGGTATATATATACAATGGAATATTACTTAGCCATAAAAAGGAACGAAATTGGGTCATTTGTAGAGACGTGGATGGACCTAGAGTCTGTTATACAGAGTGAAGTAAGTCAGAAAGAGAAAAACAAATATCGTATATTAACACATATGTGTGGAATATAGAAAAGTGGTACAGAACCGGTTTGCAAGGCAGAAATAGAGACACAGATGTAGAGAACAAATGTATGGACACCAAGGGGGGAAAGCAGGGGGTGGTGGTGGGATGAATTGGGAGATTGGGATTGACATATGTACACTAATATGTATAAAATAGTTAAGTAAGAAGAACCTGCTGTATAAAAAATAAAATAAAATTCAAATTGAAAAAACAAAAACAAAGAAGATTCTTCACTGAAAAGCATCTTAGAATCCGAAAGAAAAGACTTAAAGATACTGACATTTGGGTTATCAAATTAAACTGCCCAGCCTCATCACCCTGCTTGTGACCTGGTGGTCTTCAAGCCCCACCCACAATAGAGAGCTAGTATTAAGCTTTTTAGTGCCCCAACTTAAAATATAAATGACAGCCAAGGATCACCAGACATTAAGAAAGACTCAAACATAACAGAGATTACAAATGTAGAGATTAAAGTAATTTGAAGGTAAAAGAAGGTGAAAACTGTCAGAGAGGTAAGAGAATATTTGCAAACATGAAGCAAAAGGATGCTATTTTAAAGGGAGTATCCATAAAACAAAAACATCTTAGAAATGAAAAAATATGGCATAAATTTAAAAATCCAATAAAAAGGTTGGATGAAAAATTTGATAAAATTTCCAAAAAACAACAAAATGACAGAAAATAGGAGAGAAAAGTTAACATTTAAGGAGGAAGCCAGAAAGTCTGATATCTAAACCCAATATGAGTCTTAGAAAGAGGGAAAAAAAGAAAACGGAAGAAATGAAATCACGAAAGGAAGATGAGATGACTCCATAGTGACTCTACAGTGAGAAGGCAGTAGATGATGCCTAAGCCTGGAAAACAATCATTGGCTCAAATGTTTTCTGAATTAGTTAACAAATGGAACAACACTCCTAAACTAAGTCCTGTAGGCAAATGAAGTCATATTATATGACACCTCCTCTGAAATACTGTGGTCCTGGGATGCAGGGCTCAGGACAGTATATGCTGCCCAGCTAGGGTGAAGGGCCAGGGCACAAGAAATGGCACCTCAATGCCAGTGCCACAGAATCGGGACATTGAACTTATGGTAATGTTTCCAGGTTACAAGCCGTTGTGCAGCACGCCGACCTTCCTCTCCCCATTTCCACAGCCATCGACTAGCATTCGTAGAAGAGATCATTATTGATAGCCTTCACCCTCTCATCTTTGGCTGTAGTTCACAGAACCAAGGGGCTTTATGAGAGGTGCCATCTTGGAGAGAAGGACCCAAAGGCCCAAGAAATAGTGCAACTGAGTCACCCTAATGGAAGGTTAACAAAATGAAGGAAACCCAGGACCTCAAGCACTGAGGGAGAGAGTGGGGAACCAGATTGTCCTCACAGGAACATTTGAGGCTTCCCTTCAGTATGACCCCATAGCTCGCTGATCTCTTCCTTCTTATCACTTGTCACAGCTTGTAACTTTTCAAGCTGATTGTAAGGTCCATGAGGATAGTATCTATGCTTGTTTTGTTTTGATGTCACTCATCTGCACTCAGCACTAGGAGGTGCTACCAAAAAATTGTTAAATGAGTGAACGAAAGATCCAGGTAAGAGCAGAAAAGTTGGAGCTGGCAAGTGAGATACAGAGCCCAGAGAAATTTCCTGAACTGAAAAGAAGAGGAAACCATGGTGACTTGATACAGGATGCCAACAGCCTGGACAGGAGAGGGAAGAGGTTCTCACAGGTGCCAATTGTGTCTGGAGATTCCAGCAGTTAGACACATACGCATGGGTTTGTGCCTGAAACAGTCACTGTGAATCCTGAATACTGGCCCCGTTCCTGCCAAGGCCAGCCCTGCCCTACAAGGGCGGCCACCATGGTTGGAGACCTGTTTAGTTCCTAGACATGGGGCTGGAAAGGGAACGCCTCAGGTTTTTACGTGGAAGCCCAAACTTCAGGTTGACCAAAACCACCTCACATCATCTTTGCTGGAATTAATAAACTCAGATGATAGGTCATGTCCCAATCGTGTGGATGATTTGACAAGATGAGCTGTTTGGTAGGCAGGACACAGTCACAGTCATCTGCAAAAGGCAGGAGGATTACTCCTCAGAGGGTAGAGTAGGCTAATGACGTTTCATTTTGAAAATAGTCTTGGAGTCCGTGGGGACAGAAGGAAGGCTTTGGGGTAGAGATAGAGAGCAACGAGGATTGTGAGTGACGTCAAGAAGAAGCTCAGATTTCATTTGGCTAAAAAGAGCCAGAATCCTCCCCAGAACACTCAGATACTAAGACAACTTCTTAGTACAGCCCCACAATTGTGGGAGAAAAACATTTCAACTGTTCATCTAAAATCGTTTTGCTAGGGATGGGATGTGGGATCTCCCTGCTCCGAGAAAGGGGACAGGCCTCTTCTCTCTGAGAATCTGGCTTTTCCTACACTTTCTCATGCAAAAGACCTATCAGGAGAAGGTCATGAATAGAGCACTTTTCCTTCAGCCAATGAGACAAACACCCTATTCAAAAGCTCTTGCCGTGCCCTGCCCACACACTGTCTCAGCCAGGATTATTTTGGCTTTTGACGAAATCCCACGGGGTAATAAGAGCAACCTCAACTCTGCTGTGCTATTTCACATGACTCCACGGCTGGCAGCAGGCGGGAGCTATTAAAGATCATCTATTTTATGAACATCACCCACTTGCTGTCTGCAATAATGAGGGGAGAGAGCTACCGACACCAAAAACCCAGCAGGTGGGCTGGAAACATTTCAGTATGAAGCTGACAGCCATGCTGGGGTCCTTGGCAGTACCTGGACTATATACTGGGGTTATAAAACCACTCACATGGGCCTGAGTTCAAATTTTGACACTGCTATGTATGACCTTGGCTGGGTTAGTTAACTTCCTTGAGCATCAGTTTTCTGACTTGTAAAATGAGGGAAATAAGGCTAAAATCCTGACTCCTAAGGTTGTCAGAGGATGGAATGACACAAGGCACTTGAAATCACCTTCCCTGAGCCTGGCTCCTAATAAATGCTCCACCAGCGCTGCCTTGCCTCCTTTGTCCTCCCTCCCCCACCTCTATGCTCACTGTCTGTGAATGCAGTGTTCCTGCACAATGAGTCAGCTGAGGCGACCAGGAATTGAGTTAATTGGACACGTTCTAGCATTGTCTCAAACAAACACCAGGACGAATCTCTGTGCGGCGGGTGACTGAGGAGGGGGTGGGGCTTATCACCCTAGGTTACCTGTTCTGGACGAGCTCTTCCTGTGCTGAGAACTGTAGCCGGACCCCCTGGCCAGGGCTAGGGAAGTTCTGTTTCAGCATCTGCTGCTGCCCCTGGGAACAGCTGAGGATCTGGACCTGGAGTGTAGGAACACTGTGGCCCAGTATCTGTTGATTCACTCTTTCAACAAATATTGAAAACCTGAATATAAGACAGACACCATCCATTCGTCATCAAATATTTCTATAACATTTATTCTATGCCTGACACTGATTGAAGCACTTTGCAAACATTATCTCATTGATTCCTCATAACAGTGCTGTAAGGTTGGTATTATTACAACCTGATTTCAGAGGTAATGAAACTGAAGCACAGAGAATTTACAGAACTTGCCCAAGAAACTTATACGCAAGACTTTTTGGACTCAGTGACAGTAGCATTTACAGTCCTCCATTGTACGTCTGGAGGAGGGATAAGCATACACTCATCTGTTCATGATCTCATTCACTTACTGAGAATTGCATTAATCACAAAGCGTGTGTCAGACTCTGCTTTAGGAAAGGTGGGGACACAAGACCCAGGTCTGTCTTCACGGAGCCTACAATCCAAGGAGGTGAATGCCAAGCGAGCCTCATTTTTATCCTTTGACTTTGCAACCAGCAAAGAGACAGCTGACTTGGGTCAAGGATGCCAGTGGAATAGACATCTTTGTATAAATGACCTTTATGGGCCATTAAACACGTGGCCTTTGCCCTTATAAGGCCCGGGCTAAGGAGTCCATCAAACACTTGCTTAGACCTTCATATTTCAGAAGAGAAATGTGTTTAAGGCTAATGCCCTCACCAAAACCCCAGAAAGGTATGCAGCCATAAGCACTGCCTAGTGTTCCCAAACTTCATATGTGTATCACTAATGAAGAATATTTTGTATGAGGGGTTAGGTATTTATTTTTACGTGTACTTTAAATCACATTTTAAAAATAGCACTGACCTATTACTTCAAACACACTATTGCTTAAAGAAAAAAAATTTTTGAGTTAACTAAAAAAAATATTGGCACAGGTGGTGCATTACAAATGAAAAATTGTCAAAGTGGTACTCAAATGACTGGAGTCTGGGAAGCACACAGTGATTCTCACTGGGGTCATTAAGGGCATTTGGGGTGAGGCAGCTCTTCACTGTGTAGGGCTAGTGCCCACAGTGCCAGCTGATGCCTAATATCTTTGGCCACTGCCCTCTCCATGGTAGTAGCACCCCCCTCCAATAATGCATGGTGGGTGATAACTCCCCACGAAGAATGCCTCCAAACATTTCCAAATGCCACATGGTAGAAGGCTGGGGGGATGTGGTAACACTCCTGGTTGGGAACTATTGCTAAACTAAAGTTAAGGTCTTGCCGGAGGCCTTACTGGGAAAACAAGCTATTTTCAGATTTTTTAAAATAGAATGAAAGTCAAGTTCAATTACCAAGTGGCTTAGTGGTGGGGGGTGGGGACCAGAGTAAGCAAATGAGAACCCAAATGAGAAGACGGCAAAGACATAAAAAGTCGTGGCAAGAGTGGGGACAGACAGAAAAGGCCTGGCGCTGCAGACAGAGCCTCCCTGGTTTGGGGCTGCCGTTAGGAGCAAGACCAGTTTCTTCCTGCTTGTCTGACAGGTGCCACCTGGCACCTGACAATGACCAGAGAGAGTGCCCGCTACCTGCTGACGAACAGGCAGTGCAACCTATTGCTTGAACTAAATGCAGTGTGACACCAAGCCAGAAAGGTATTCTGCAAGGATACAAGAATCATATGATGAAAAATGCAAAAGATTTATCAATCACTAAAGAGGGAAAGAAGGTCCCAGAAAGCCACGAGTCTCTTTCCAAGTGACCCATAACGTGCTGCTAACGGTGAGGATGAATGGTGAGGACGAGAATAAATTGATGCTATTTGTACACCACCCCAGATACCGTTCGTGCCCTTTAAAAATCTTGGTTATTTGTGGTACCTTTGAGCCCTACTTTCCCCAGCACACTCCAAGGTTTTGTGTCCTCTGCCTCAGTATGTCTGTAGAACACATCTTTCCAAAGTTGTTAACAGGTGGTCACGGAAAAAAAGCTTCCAATGTTAAGTTTGGTAAATACTGCACAATTCCATTTTGGAGATGCACAATGCACACTGGCACCTTAAAGCTTTTGAGAAGATTTCTTCTGTTCCCTTGGTAATTTAAAATGCAAAATCCAAACTCCTTGCCTGGTTTTAAAAGTCAGCTGACTTGCCCCACTTTACCCAATCGATGTAATTTTGTTGGGAGGCATACGCATCACTACTGTTCCTAGTATCCGTCTTATCCATCCTCACTTCTCGCACATTCCTTCCTCCTCTAGAAACCCCATTCCCAGCCTCTCCACTGACTTTACACTTCTGTCAAGCCTCAGCTCAAGATTCATGTCCTAACTACTGTTCCCCACAGTGAATTTTCTCCCTACTGTGACTTTTCTCAGAACTGTATCTATAAAAGGGGGTGGTGTCATGTCACGGTGATCCCTTCTAGGTTGCCTTGGGATCACTGTCTGGTTGTGTGATATATGCAGTCTGTAAGCAGCTTTGCTTCTTTTCAGCTTCTCATGGGAGCCTGTTACTATACTGTGGATACTACGGGTCTCGCAGAAAAAACACTTCTTGATATATACCCCGGTGGATGTGCCAACGGCTGGCTTTGTTCCCTTGTAAAACCAACTATCGCTATTTGTGTCTCTATGAATTAGCAACCCCCGGGTAATGACTGAACATATGTGTTCACACTGTCTACGTTTAATTACTCTGACGTTCCTCCAGTGAAATGAAATGTTGGCTACAACAGATTATATCTAAAACTGAATAACATTGGGAGTATTCAAAGTTAAGAGTCTGCTCCTGGAAATGGAAGTTGACTTTTCACCTGTATGAATATTAAGAAATTATTTTTATTTCTAATATATTTCCTAACTTCCACCACCCCCCTCAAAAAAATCCCTGCCTTTCTCATATCAGTTCATAACGATTCCATCTTTCCATTTGTTAAAAATGCAACCTTGATGTTTCACCACCAGTTTTTGTCATTTTAACACCTTATCCAACCCATCAACAAATCCACTTGGTTCTACCTTCACAATGTAATCAGAACCTGACCACTGCTCACCACCTCCACGTCACAGGATGCGTGCGCCTGGAAGCTGATTCTGAGCTGGAGCTGGGTGGGCAGGAAGGTGATTAGAGAGTGCTCCTGGGATCGACACCTGTTAAAGGGAAGGAAACAGGCTTAGAAAGGGGGGGAAGTGGGGCTGAGATACTGTCACAGAGAAGGCCTGAGCTGACTCCACAAGGAGCCCTGAGCTGGGATGGCCCTTGGGAGCTGCTCTGAACTGAGGTGGGCGGCCAGGCCTTTATACCGCTTCACCTATAGTCACTGAATGCAGGCTGCCCAGGAAGGGGCAAGGCCATTGTGCAAGATGGCTCTCCTCAGAGGGGGCAATTCTTAAAGAGGGCTGACAGCCAAAGGCTATCAGCTGGAGACCTCCCTGCTGCAGGAGGAATAAATCTTTCATTTCTGAAGGGGACCTGAGCAGGGTAACACGCATCCACTGCACTTCACATGCCCATCTTGACCCAAGTCTCCATCTTCTCATCAGGATTAGTGCAACAGCCTCTTCACTATTTCCCTGCTTCAGCTCTCTAAAAATGTCAGCTAGAGTGATCCTTTGGGACTGTAAGTTAGATGATGTCATTGCCTCTGCTGAAAACCATGCAGTAGCTTCCCATCTCACCCTGAGCAAAAGCCAGTAGCCTGTCAGACGCTCCCCCTCTGATCCTCCCAGCTCTCCGACCTCAGCCCCTACTACCTGCCTGCTTGCCCACCACACTTTAGCCACCCTGACCCCCTTGCTATTCTTTGAAAATGTCTGGAAAGCTCTTATCTCAAGCCTTCACATTTCATTCTTCCCGTCACTCAGAATGTTCTCTCGGGCCTCAGCGTGGCTCTCTCCCTCACCTCCAGGTTTTTACTCATGTCGCCTTCTACTCCATCCCCCTGGCTCTCCCTGTCCCTTTGTTGCATCCTTTTCCTCCATAGCAGGGAGCTCTACAAGTGGAGAAATTCTGGACTGTTGCATTGACTGCTGTACCCCTAGTATCTATAGCCATGCCTAGCACATAACATGTGCTCAGAAAAACAGATGTTGAATGAACTTCTGTAAGTTACAGAAAGAGTTTCCATGATTGGCCCAAGTTGAAAATCATTCCATGGGTTCTCTAGGTCCCTAAGAAAACCATAACAGCTTTGATTCCCCTCCTTTTGTTAAGCTTTAGTCATGCAGGTTTTCGGTTTTCTTTACCCAAATTAAAGGAGGAGTAGCTTAAGTGTCTTTTGTAGAACAGGCAATCGAGATGCCAGAATTCTGATTTTATCTCATACCCAAACCTTACAAAAACATCTTTTTCTTTCAAATTTGCTTTAGGCTCTTAAAAGTTGAAGAAGACATGGTTTTTGACAACGATGAAGTTTATCTGGGATGCTCCTGTGCTCCCTGAAAGCAGTGATGGTTAAGAAATGCCCCCGCTTTGTGTCCCAAGAAACAGCTAACCACCACAAAGGACAACCCAGCCTTCCCATATTCTCAGATAAGACCCGCCTCCATCCTTTCTCAGGAGTCCCACAGGGTTTGTGGATGACTCCCTTGTTCACTTGTCTCTATAAAACCCAGGCCTCCTTCCTTCTCTTTGAGACATTCCTCATTAACAAATGTTCTCCCTATTGCAAAATTATATCCATAATTGACTGGTGCAGATTGTCTTTCACACTTCATAAAGAGGGGACTTGTGTTGCGAGGATTTATTTTTAGCCTCAAAGATAGTATCCGTTGGAAAATCAACAGCTGACAATAGTAAGTGACAAAATAATTCTTGACAATAGACCACAGACAACCAAAGGGTCCACTCCCTTAGCAGAAAGCCAGCATGGAGCTCAGTTTCAGAGCAGGGAATAATTACTACTTCCAGAGGCTGACAGAAACTTGATTCAAGCAGGTGGCTGGACAAAAAGATAATGTTGGAAATAATTTCCTAGGATATAAAGTAGATGTGGCTCTATATAATTTTCTCCTGAAATTAATTAACTCCAGTGTGCTGGGCACAGAAGTCTCAGTCTTGCCCTGTCTAGGATCCCTGGTTCTAAAGAAACGGGATGGAGGCAGGATGCTCCTAGAAGCTAGAGGCTGTCATACATTACATGTCTGCAAGCTCTTACCTTTGCAAGAGACGGGTCCAAGAGGTCCACCAGCCTGCCCTCCTATAGGGCAGAAGATCTGTGGTCAGCTGTATAAAGATCACGGTTTAGATAAATGGCTTCAACTTTATTCCAATACCTTGGTTAGTCCTTCATAACAGAGTTTACATTCTTGTGCAACCCCACAGAAACACTTAGCTCCATTCTGTTGGACACAAGCCCTCCCAATACCCTACAAAGCCAAAAAATGATCAGTCAGGCTTAGATGCTAGTGAGGTCTGGTGCCCCTTTATAACCTATAGGCTTAGGGTTCTTGGGGTGAGTAACTTGGATTCAGGTGTACTGGGAATCCCCTAAAAATTATATGCCAAGTGGGGTGTGGGTGTTTGTGCGCACGTGCATGCGTGTGCACTTTTCTAAAGAATGACTCCACGGTCTTCTCACATTCTTAAAGGGATCCCTGCCCCCTGAATGGATAAGAACCACTACCTATTACAGACATTCTGGTCCTTCAAAGAAATATTCCCTAGGCAGAGCCCCCTCATCCTTGGCTTTGACACGGCCAGGAGCACCAAGTCCACCACCAGTCTATGAGTAGGCTTACTTACTTCATTTGTAGGCACTCGGTCTTCTCCCAGAATCCACAATGAGCCATTAAGTCATGCCAAGGACCTTGGTATCAGCTAAGTCTGATTAAGTCAATTCATCTGCTAGAAGCTGACAAGAGGGAGGTTGTAGGACCTAATCCAACCCATTTGATATTGTCTGTTAGGGCTGCTATCACAAAACACTACAGACTGGGTGGCTTATAAACAACAAGAACTTACAGCTCATAGTTCTGGAGGCTGGGAAACGCAAGATCAAGAAGCCAACATGGTCGCGTTCTGGCGAAGGTCCTCTCCTGGTTCATAGCTGGAGCCTTCTCACTGTGTCCTCACGGGCTGCAAGGGGCTCTGTGGGGCCACTTCCATGAGGGCGCCATCTTATGACCTCATCCCTCCCAAAGGCCTCATCTCCTAATTCCCTCACCTTTGGGGGTTAAGATTTCAACATATGAATTCTGGCGGCAATGGGGATACAAACAGCTTGGCAGAGCAGATATTTTCCACAAATATTCTCCATCAACAGTGTAATCCGACACCCGAAATAGCACTGGCTAGAGACAGAATGTAAAACTGAAATGGAAACATATGAGTATTACCAAGATGTTGGGTCTACTTTTTTCTTTTTCAGTACTGAAACCTGGATTTCATGGTCTATGTTTTGAATCAATAATAGCTTTTAGAGTTATTGCCACATATTCTGCATAATTTTAACAGACAAGCTTAATTGGCTCAATGAACTGTGTCTTTATGAGACTTTAATTTTCCTATAAAACAGCAAATGCCAACAAGATAGACATCCCTATTCTAAGCTGTCTACAGTTCTAAGAAGTAAACAGGCGGTTATTACATTAAAAACGTTCCTTGTATGCCAGCAACATCTAATTTTAATCTGTGGGACTTTTCGAGGAAGAACTAAGGGCTAGAGATGGCACAAAGAACCCCCACATGTGCCTGATATCTAAAACCTGAAGCCTGACCCAATTCGCCTGTGGTTAAATAAACACATGCTTCTCCACGTCCTTGTTGTCTTGATGTACAGAACGGGATAACATTGGCCACTTAGTCTATCAATGAAATTCTCTTAGCTTCTAGATTGCTTTGAGACAGTAACTTGGAGGCATCTCGTACACCCGTGGCGAAAAGTGCCATTTGTCACACTGGATGTAAAATAAATTAAGTGGAATCCTGGTATCCATATGCATTAACTTCCCTTTAAGGGACCGACATACTAACTTGGGCAGCACTTACAAATCTCAATTGAAGTGTCACCTCCTCAGTAGCCAATTCTGTTGCTCCCTCCTCTGTGATACTGGCCAGTGATCGTAATTGCTGGCTGTTGTGTTTGTCTCCTCAACAGGCTGAGATCCTACAGGGCAGGGACTATGTCTTATTTATCTTTGCACCTCTGCTGGCGCACACAAATTGCTAGCTTGCTGATTGTAGAGATTCATTTAATGATAGCCAGGTGTTAGATCAGAATCCCATCCCAATTCTGAATATGCTCTGAATTGTGCCTACCAGTTCACATTCCTTGTCTTTAAAGTCTTGATAAAAGTACCGAAGGACCATGTACTTCCTATTTTCATATGCAAATCACAGCAGGAAAGGGTGATTTTGACCCTCACGCTTCTCAGGGACCCGGTAGGGTGGAGAATATTAGACAAACTCTGATAGCTGAAATAATTCAACTCAATGATTTAGCAAAACATTTTTGCTGTGCCATGCACTGTTCTAAGCTTTAATTTTGTGGGAGCCTGATTGTAAGCACAGTACTGTTATTGCCCACATTACATATGAAGAAACTGGCACAGAAAGGTAGAGTAACTTGCCCAAGAGATGAGCCTTATATGAGTATTCTCCACGCCTCTCACCTCTGAAGCAAGGCAGAGTGAATCCTTTCTCCCCTGTGTTCCCACAGACTCACTACCCAGGCATGGACCTCATCATCTCATATTGTGATTAGAGATCCATGTCGGTCTCACTGGCCGAACAGTGAGTTTCTGGAGGACCGGGACTGTGGTGTATCGGTCACCTTTTTGCCTCGCCACTTAGCAGAGTAACTGGCTCACGGGAGCTTCCTGATAAGTGCCTGCTGAATAACTGAATGAGGGAAGTCTCTTCCTAAAACTACCACTTCTGAGGAATTCCTCAGAGAAAGGGATGAAGACAGACCCATTCTACTGCCTCAGTTGCCTTTGTAACCTCTGGTGGAATGTAAATATTTAACAAGGACTTTCCTTGCATTACTGTTTGTAATAGTGACAAAGGAAAAACCATTTAAAGATCCACTTAACACAAGAGGAAAGTGATCTGCAAGTCATGGTAGGTGCATATACTGGAAAGTATGCCACTACTAAAAATGATGGTGTAGACCAGCGGCTGCACGCAGATCAAATATGGCGTCCCACCAAATTCGGATCGACGCACAATATTACTGTCCCCCAGAACACATACTTGTAGGAAGAGAACACTGCGCTGAGTGGATCACATGCCACAGTGGAGAAGGCATCTTGCTGTAAGAAAGAGATTAAAAACTTAGAATAAAGCCCCAAACATTTATGGGAATGTGTTCAACTTTGCTTTTTGAGGATGTAAGAATGCACAGTGGGGACAGTCAATAGCTCTACTCAAGTAACAACAGGGCTCTAAAGGGGGACAAAGCAAACAGTGGGATTATGCTGGATGTTTTGACAGCAAAAAGACATTGTTATACTTAATAGCTAGTCTCTTTTAATTTCTTCAAATATGCTGCTAAAAATTATAGGATTTTAAAGTGTGCTCCGAACACAGAGGATGTTGAAAATCACAGAGGATGTTGAAAGGTATAGAAAAATCTTTAATGACATGGAAAGACAGTTATATGTTAAATAAAAGAAGCCAACTGTAAAACAGCATGTACGATACAATCCTGTTTTTATTACAGAGAGAATATGCAGGCATGGGAAAGGAACTGGAGGACACAGACCAAAACTGGGCTGTAAAAGTAGTTATCTTCGGAAGATGGGAGTGGGAGCAATTCTTTTTTTTTTTTTTTCTTGCTCATTGGTATTTTTTCACTGCTATAAAAAAGATGTACTATTTTTGTACTGAGAAAATTTCATAGAAGTTACAGTTTTTAAAAAGTTACGGGGCATACTCACGCACGTGCATGTGTGTGTGCGCACACACACACACACACACACACACACCAAACGAAAGTGGAGTTAGACTTTTTAATCATTTTTTTTTGTCAGCACCTACAAATGCTCTACCACCTCACTGTACTCATTAAGAATTTTATTGGGAGTAGGCAATCTCCGGGATTGTAGAACCTTCTTCCGTGCAAAAACACATGGACTCCTTGCAGGCAATGACCTATTGGATTCTCTTGGGAGGTAGGCAGATGCCATGTAGCATCACTCTTCTCAGTAAGAGGTAGAAATTAGGCAGTGATTTGATGTTCGGTTCTTGCATTCTGCAAATCTTCTGCAAGTGCATGAGCAGGCCCGAAGAGCTGCAGCTCCTAGTTGATGGTGGAGATGCCCTGCTCATTCAGGGCAACAAGTCAGCGCTCCAAAATAACCCCATCAGCCCATCATGGCAAGTTCTTCACAAATTGTCCTTCACTGCTGACAGAACACAAAGGTACCTGTGCATAACAGATGCCCTACAAATGGCAGGAATGCCCTGGGTAGTCATCAGACCCACTCCTAAAATGCCATCTAGTCAGAGGCAGCCGAGCCCAGTTATACTCGCTCATCCATACATGTGGTGAAAACAAAAGCTCCTCTCTGTTAGCAAACCCAGGGGGATGAATAGCGACCTAACAAGTCCAAGGTTCAAGATGACAAGCAGTTATTGAAGATGCCGTGGAAGAACAGTCTGTCACGGGGTGCAGTGATGGGGCCAAAAGTGTGAGGATTTCACAAGATAATGAATTAATGGCTGGACTCCAAAATGGAAAATTAGAGCTGATAAAGGCCAGTGGACCATCCTTCTGAACTGTTTGTTGAACCGTAAAATAACCGATTCTTTTTAGGAAAGGGAATATGGTTACTAGACATCTGAAAGGATGTAAGTAACTCACGACTGTCACCATTTTGAGCACCACTTTCTGTCCAACCTCAGCACTGTATATGCTTGCCCTCAGAATTTTTTTTCCCTTTGAAAAATTCTGAGTTAAGTTAGTATTAGGAAATAGATTCTCTAATTATTCAGAAGGATGGATCACAGATTGGGAATGTTCACCTGTGTCTCTCTTGATTGGACCCACTGTAGCATTAATAAAGCCACATCACATTGTACAGCTTAGCAAGAAACGTGGTAATGGCACTTCCTCCTACAGTACCCTCAGCTTTAGCCACTGTTCAGCTTGGTCTGGGAACTGCATCCGTGTTCAGCCACAGCAGCGAATTAACAGCTACCATTTCCCAAGAGCTGGTGATGGGCCAGGCACTAGATGAGCCTGTGGCAGATGTTATTCCTTTAATCATCACAAAAATCTTGGAGGTGGGGACAATCATTGCCTCACTCTACAAATGAGGAAACTGAGGCTTAGAGAAGTGTAGTAACTTGTCTGAGGAGATGCTGCTAGCAGGAGGAGGGCAGCAAGCTTCTTCCAGAGCATGTGAGAGAGAGGATGGAGCAGGATGGAGCAGCTGGAAAGGGCACACAGGACCAGTGCTGCAAAGACACACGCTCACTCATCCGGCCCAGGCAAATCGCTTCATCTTGATACAAGACGGGGCTCACCTCTCTTACCTAACTACTTCATAGGCTTTTTGTGAGGTCCATATGAGATCACATGTGTGAAAAGCCCTGAAAACAGTAAAGCATTTGACAAATACCATGTGTTATTAGCAAAAAGTCAGAAAACTAAATCACAGTCCTTAGGAGCACAACACTTCAATCATCAAGGCTTCAACGGAAAGACCACACTGCCCCCCAACCCCCAGTCCTTTAAATAAAGGGCGCGGGATTTTCTTAAGCAAATCTTTTAAAGATAAAGGGCTCAGGTATGCATGCTGGTACTTGAACTGGTTTTTGCAGGGAGCTTCAGTGTCTTAAATTTAATGCAGACACCCTGCCTGAGCGATTTATCTTGACTAGAGAAAGTAACCATTTCGCTGTTACTATTCTGTCCCAAAGAAAGGACTACTGTAGTTTTACACCCTTAATCTATGCAACACAAGAATGAAAGAAAAAAAACACAAGCAATACTTTCTCATGAGAGGGCCACATTACATACAGTCATTCAATTTTTATTATTAACATCATGATTGATAGCTAAGTCCACAGTTCAGTTCCCAGGCAACATAAAAGTGGATGTTTTATATATGGAACACCTGTATTTTTTCTTTTACATCTTTATTGGAGCAGAATTGCTTTACAATGGTGTGTTAGTTTCTGCTTTATAACCCGTATTTTTTGGAGCCACTAGGATCTACCAGTCTATTAAATGGCAACCACACAATTAAAACCTGCACAATTCAAATAATGTGATCTCCGAGCAATGAGAAACAATGAATTGTCAAATCACCGTGGGAGATCAACTGAGTCATCCCGCCTTTCAAGTAATGTCAAGTGGAAATCCCATTATCTGCTTTCATCTAAGAAATCACTAAAACAAACCAACCAGTCCCCCCAAATCTACCTGCACTGGGTGAGAGTCAGGATCCGGCACACGAGACTAGGGGATGGACTCCCCAGGTGCTGACGGGGCGCCATCATCCCAACATGTGCTGGAGCACCGAGGGGTCCACGTCCACGGCCTGGAGACCCCTGAGCAGGCTCTGGAAGGTGGCCTGCTTCCCGAAGCGCTGCCTCCAGCGAACCAAGGCCTCCACCATCTGGGACTGAACATTGTGGGGATGGTTGGCCTTACAGCGGTAGATGTCAGTCTGGGACAGCCCCAGAGACAGCACCACGGGCTCCCACTCGGGGCCCAGCCTCTGGGCCAGCTGGTTGATCTGCTGGTCGGAAGGGGAGCTGTGGAGGATGTGGGGGGGGATTCCAGCCAACCGGTCATCTGGGGAGGAGAAAGACACGAGGGTGAAGAGAGCGAGCAAACACATCAGACAGGGGCAGAAATTAAAAACGTGGCAGAATGACACACACTTCCAAATGGCAGGGGCCAACTTCTCCTAGTCTTCATGGCGGCTACTCAGTACAGAGCCGTACATAGGGGCTTAAGAAGTACCACCCAGCATCTTTGGAAATGTTTATGACAGAAAATTTGAAAACAAGAAAATAAAAATAACTTGAAATTCCATCAGGGAAACCCATTCATAATAATTTGATTTATTTCCTTTTTTTAATATCTTTATTGGAATATAGTTGATTCCCAATGGTGTGTTATTTTCTGCTGTATAACAAAGTGAATCAGCTATATGTATACATATATCCCCATATCTCCTCCCTCTTGTGTCTCCCTCCCACCCTCCCTATCTCACCCCTCTAGGTGGTCACACAGCACCGAGCTGATCTCCCTGTGCTATGTGGCTGCTTCCCACTAGCTATCTATTTTACATTTGGTAGTGTATATATGTCATTGCCACTCTCACTTTGTCCCAGCTTACCATTCCCGCCCTGTGTCCTCAAGTCTGTTCTCTACATCTGCATCTGTATTCCTGTCCTGCCACTAGGTTCATCAGTATCATTTTTTTAGATTCCATACATGTGTGTTAGCATACAGTATTGGTTTTTCTCTTTCTGTCTTACTTTACTCTGTATAACAGACTCTAGGTCCATACACCTCACTACAAATAACTCAGTTTTGTTTCTTTTTATGGTTGAATAGTATTCCATTGTATATATGTGCCACATCTTCTTTAAACATTCATCTGTCAATGGACACTTAGGTTGCTTCCATGTCCTGGCTATTGTAAATAGAGCTGCAATGAACATTGTGGTACCTGACTCTTTTTGAATTATGGGTTTCACAGGGTACATGCCAGTAGTGGGATTGCTGGGTCATATGGTAATTCTATTTTTAGTTTTTTAAGGAACCTCCATACTGTTCTCCATAGTGGCTATATCAATTTACATTCCCACCAACAGTGCAGAAGGGTTCCCTTTTCTCCACGCCCTCTCCAGCATTCATTATTTGTAGATTTTTTGATGATGACCATTCTGACTGGTGTGAGGTGATACCTCATTGTGGTTTTGATGTGCATTTCTCTAATGATTAGTGATGTTGAGCATCTTTTCATGTGTTTGTTGGCAATCTGTAAGTCTGTTTTGGAGAAATGTCTGTTTAGGTCTTCTGCCCATTTTTGGATTGGGTTTTTGTTTTCTTGATATTGTGCTGCATGAGGTGCTTGTATATTTTGGAGATTAATCCTTTGTCAGTTGCTTTGTTTGCAAATATTTTCTGCCATTCTGAGGGTTGTCTTTTGGTCATGTTTATGGTTTCCTTTGCTGTGCAAAAGCTTTGAAGTTTCATTAGGTCCCATTTGTTTATTTTTTATTTTATTTCCATTACTCTAGGAGGTGGGTCAAAAAGGATCTTGCTACGATTTATGTCATAGAGTATTCTGCCTATGTTTTCCTCTAAGAGTTTTATAGTGTCTGGCCTTAATTTAGGTCTTTGATCCATTTTCAGTTTATTTTTGTGTATGGTGTTAGGGAGTGTTCTAATTTCATTCTTATACAGGTAGCTTTCCAGTTTTCCCATCTCCACTATTCAAGAGGCTGTCTTTTCTCCATTGTATATTCTTGCCTCCTTTGTCAAAGATAAGGTGGCCATATGTGCATGGGTTTATCTCTGGGCTTTCTATCCTGTTCCATTGATCTATATTTCTGTTTCTGTGCCAGTACCATACTGTCTTGATTACTGTAGCTTTGTAATATAGTCTGAAGTCAGAGAGCCTGATTCCTCCAGCTCCATTTTTCTTTCTCAAGATTGCTTTGGCTCTTTGGGGTCTTTTGTGTTTCCATACAAATTGTAAAATTTTTTGTTCTAGTTCTGTGAAAAACACCATTGGTAATTTGATAGGGATTGCATTGAATCTGTAGATTGTTTTGTGTAGTATAGTCGTTTTCACAATATTGGTTCTTCCAATCCAAGAACATGGTATAACTCTCCATCTGTTTGCAGCCATAAAAGGGGTAATTGACAGTAACACAGTAATAGTAGGCAACTTTAACACCCCACTTACACCAACGGACAGACCATCCAAACAGAAAATAAATAAGGAAACACAAGCTTTAAATGACACATTAGACCAGATGGATTTAATTGATGTTTATAGGACATTCCATCCAAAAACAGCAGAATACACTTTCTTCTCAAGTGCACACAGAAAATTCTCCAGGGTAGATCACATCTTGGGTCACTGATCTATTTCTTTTCAGTCTTTTATACATAAAACATACATTTAGGATTACATTGCAGGTACTGCTTTGTAACATGCTTTTTTCACCGCCATCTCTTTTACTAGAGAGGTCAAGCCGAGGCTTCTGGGAGAATCTAAGGATGCCTGCAGGGTCCACCTCCCTCTGGCACTGGCCTGTGGGTGGAGGAGTGACACTCTCTCCTACAGGAATGGCTAGTGCTATAGGGTAAGGGGCTGAACAGAACAGCCACTCTTTCCTAACAAACTTGGACACCACCAAAAAAAGTGACAGCTTCTAACAGAAGCAGGTGCTAAGAGGCCCCCTGAGAAAAAGAAAACCTAGAGGCCATGAGGGAGCAGGAAGAGAGGTGAGCAGAGTTCACTGTCCCAGCACAAGTCACAGGAGGAGAGTAACCATCCTGGCTGAGCCCAGAGAAGGAGAGGAAGTACGTGCTGTGTAGGGGCAATGAGAGAACCTGACCTTGCACTTCCTAAACTGGAGCCCTATCTCCCCGAGGCCAGTCTGCTGAGGAAGTCTGACACTGAGTGAGTGACTACAGATGTGCTGAGAAGTGCTACTGGTTAAACAGAAGGCCTTCCAGAGGAAGGAGGTTAAAGCTAAGTCCCGAGCATGAGTAAGAAGGAACCCAGTGAAGGGAAAGGAAAGGAGGTGTGCCCTGTGCCGTGAGAACTGCGCATGAAAAGACCCCGAGGCAGGGGGACATGGCAGGTTCAAGGAAGAGACAGTCACTGTAGCAAAGAGCAGAGGTTGAGATGGACTCGAAACACCCAAAATGATGATGCCGGTGATGGGTTAGGCCAGGACTGGAACCTCAGACTTCAGTACAATAGCACATTATACTACACTTTCTGTCACCAGCATCACAGAAATTCAGGTCAATCCCACTTCACACTCTCCAGCTCACTGTTTTGATTTATGAATTCAATGAGAAGGCAAAAAGCATCCTGTTAGAATAGCTGATGTTTTCCACAGCATGTGCCTTTGGTCTCTAGGCAGTTGCCAATACCTTCGGCATGAGTTGCAAAAATATCGTCAAGGACTCTCTCTGGTGTCTGTCAAGACTGCTTTTTTTTAAATGACTAAGAAGCAAATTAGAATAATGATACTACTGACCAAACTATTTTATATTAACACTGACATTTTTACAGCTTTTATAAAAATATGGGCTCATCTTAAAAAATTCAAACAACACAAAAAAGTACAAAGAAGAAAACAAATTATCCACTATCCTACCATCTTACTGACAGTTTGTGAACATCATTCGGGACATCTCTTTAAGTGTGTATACTGTGAGAAGGAGAATATAACAAGTTTTTTTTCTAATAAGAGTAACTTAATTTTGCTTGAATATAACAGAAGAAAAAGCAGCCAAAGTGAACCTAAATGGCTTTCTGACCTGCAATTAAATGCTTAAAAAAACAAAACAAAAAAACAAACAAAAAACACATACACACAAAATATCTAATGCTGAGAAAAAAATTAATGAAAATTTAAGAGGTAAACTACATGTCTTCACACTGATGCTTTATAATGAACACTTTATATTTCCTCTTTTTCCTCATACGTCTAGATTTTTTTGCTTATATCATTTTTCTTCTGTTGGATGCATAACATTTACATGCTTCTGTAACAATAATCTTCTCCCAGCTGTCTAGTCTTAAAACTATATTTTTAATGGTTTGAATGTTCACCAGTGTTTTTTGTTGTTGTTACTGTTTTTTAACCATGGCTTTTGGGTCTGTTATTTTGATTTGAGTCATTTGGGTGAATCTCTTCATCGGGTGGTTTTCTTCAAGAAAGGTTCATGGTTACTATACTTCTTGAGTTCTTTCAGATCAAGACTGTCTGCTTACTGCCTTCACTGCTGAACAATATTTATAAAAATAATGTCATATTATTATATTCTGAATTATGAATATAATTTTATATTATTTAAATATTTTTATTCCTCTTACATGTGTAGAACTTGCTCATATTTTATGGTAGAGGATGCTGGTATGGAGAATTCTGATACTGACTTGAACATCCCCCTTTTTGTATTATTTGCTTTTTCTCTCTGGAGTTTACAGTACTGAAGCTTTAGACCAGGGTTTATCTTGGTCACTCTTCATCAGCCTTTCCATGTATGTGGCATGGCCTTC
Source organism: Delphinus delphis (assembly GCF_949987515.2). Taxonomy (NCBI): domain Eukaryota; kingdom Metazoa; phylum Chordata; class Mammalia; order Artiodactyla; family Delphinidae; genus Delphinus; species Delphinus delphis. The sequence continues at coordinate 75,828,863 of NC_082693.1, read as the reverse complement.
TCACCAAAGATTTAGTTCTTCCTCCCTTTCAGAAAAATCTCCCTGTGTTATATCTTTGCATTCTTTATTTCTATTCCTTATACTGGAGGGCTCTGCCTGTCCTCCATGGCTATCATTTTCTCTCTTACTGTTTTAACTCCTTTCCTGTGATTATCTCATGCCTTTCCCCCATGCCATTCATTTGACTGACAGTTAAGGCTATTCTGTATTTTTTTCTTCCTGGTTCAACTCTTATATCATATTTTTGTTCTTAATTTTTCTTGGCTCTTCAATCTATCTTTTAAAAATCCCTTTCTACTGCCACCCATGAGGATGGCTACTCAAAAAACAAAACAAAACAAAATAAGTATTGGTAAGAATGTGGAGAAATTGCAATCCCTATGCACCGTTGGTGGGAATGTAAAATGGTGCAGCTGCTATGGAAAACAGTATGGCAGTTCTTCAAATAATTAAAAATTGAATTATGATCCAGCAATTCTACTTCTGGATTATATTACCCAAAAGAACTGAAAGCAGTTACTTGAAGAGATATTTGTACATCCATGTTCATAGCAGCATTGCTCACAACAGCCAAAAGTAGAAGCAACTCAAGTGTCTATCGAGGTATGAATGGATAAACAAAATGTGGTATGTTATACATTAGAATATTATTCAACCTAAACAAGGAAAAAAATTCTGACTCATGCTACATAATGGATGATTCTTAAGGACATTATCCTCAGTGAAATAAACCAGTCACGAAAGGGACAAATACTCCATGATTCCATTCATATGAGGTACTTAGAATAGTCAAATTCAGTGGGACGGAAAGATTGATGGTTGCCAGGGGCTTGGGGAGGTGTAATGAGGAGTTGCTGTTTAATAGGGACAGAGTTTCAGTTTTGCAAGATTAAAAGAGTTCTGGAGGTTAGTTGCACCACAACATGAATGTACACTTAAAAATGGAAAAAGATAGCAAGTTTTATATTTTATAATTAAAAATAAAAAAAGAATCTTGTTGTTTAATCATAACATTGAGTTTTTATTTCTACTGGATTGATACTGAGCTCTTCTACAGCATGAAATAGTTGTGAGGTTGAGTTTCTTTGGACTCTGGGTTTTCTCCCAGACCAGATTGGTTGCATGTTTATTTTCTGCAAGCCGTGTTCCTATATTTCATTCCTCTGCTGTAGCATTTTCGCAGAGTTTTCATGACATTTAGTTTCATCTTGCTGATACTTAACATGAGTATCTCTGTCCAGAACTTCTGTTTGGTCTTGTACAGTAAGCTGATGCATCCTTGACACTCTGCTCACTCCATAGGGGTCCTGTTGCCTTTCTCCCTCTGAGCTACACTCTGAGGTTAGCTTGGCTTTCTATGCAGTGCTCTGGCGTGAAGGAGAAGTAGGACTCACAAGGCCAGCCCTTGCCGGGGGTCCTATGCACTGCCCTCTCTTTTGGAAGCCAGTTAAATGTCTTACAACAGAGCCCGCTCTGCCAGGGTGCACTCACTCCTGTGATCTCTTTCCCGTAACTGGGGAGATGGCTTGCTCCGAGCTGCCTTCCTGCCTCTGCTGAGGCTGTTGCCTGACATTCACCCACTCACCTTCTCAGGCAGCTTCTTCCCATACTGATCTGTGTTAGTGGGAATCCTCAGGATGCTGTCCCCTCACCTCCCTTTCCCGGCATTGCTCCTGAGGGGTCAGGATAGACGGTTTCCTTCATTACCTGCCACTGGTCAAAGTGCACAGCACAAAGCTGTGATTGGTTTTCTTGTCTGTTGGGTGGTTGCTGGCGAATGTTTTTGTTGTGAACTGCTTTTTGGGTCAGTTCATTGGGTGTTGGGGCGGGAGCATCTGTGGTTCTGCTACACTCTGTCATCATTCTGACTCCTGGCCAACTATTAATGCAACATATGCTTTGAGCCAATGATGTGGAAGTGAGGACGGTATTTGCTCTCCTTCCTCTACACTCTCAGGGTCACATATCCCTTGTGAATACTGCCATATAACTGGGAGGTGGCCAGCAATCTACGGACACAGGCTTGAGCAAAGATAATTGGCACATAAGCGCGACCCAGCCAAGAACAAATCAAGCCCTTCCAAGGAGATCTTACACACACAGAGACAATAATAGCTGTTTGTGTCGTCTGACCTCTATCTGGAAAAGTATCCTCATGAGCCTTCCAGCTCATGAATTCTGCTGAACATGAGGTTAATTAAAAATGAGAGTCCTGAGGCGGTAGTGTCAACTCCCAAGGACATACTACATCAAATCAGGTCGAGCTATAAATCAATCCACTGTGACCGCCTGGCCACTGTTCCTCAAAGCTTGATGTGCACACCACTGGTGGTGGGCAAAGTGATGCCAGGGGTACAGAGGGGAACATTCTGTATTAGAGTAGTCATGGATCTATTTTAACACGATTAGAAAAGTATAAATAGCATTTCAAACCCGTGACTGCAAGGATTAAGTAAATAAAAAAGCAGATACAGAATGACCAAAAAGTAAACAAAAGAGAAAAGTAAGTTTTAAAATAAAAAGTAAACTTAAATAAAAGCATTAGATTAGTGGTACAGGTGTTAAAAGATAAGGCAAGAATCGTACAAGTAGAACAGAAATGACTGAAGCTTGGGAAGCCCGGTGTTTCTCAACAGGTGCGCTGTTGGCATCTCAGGCAGGACAATCCACTGTGCAGTGCTGTCTCCACTGCACAGCAAGGTCTGGAGCATCCCTGCCTGGCCTGCACCTACTAAGTGCTAGTAACATCCCTTACCCCAGCCTTAGCACACATGTGCACATACCCTGGGGCAAAGCAGTACCACCCCTGGTTAAGAACCACCAGATACTGGGACAGAAGAATGGCTATTTTATAAAAAACCCTAAGCAGGGGGTTACTCCTTTTATACTGACAAAATGCTCTCCCTTATACAGATCCTATCTCTTTCATGCAATCCTTTAATTCCATTCTCAGTGAAGTTAAACCTCACCTGTTTCAAAAGAAACAACATTCTCTGATAAACTCATCTACCATGATGAAGCCAAAAATCCATTTGAAGGGATCAACACCCCCCAGTCCCCACCCCCCATCTCCCCACTTAGCCACCCACCCCTCTACCCTCCGTCTCTGTGGTCATGACGTGGATGAAAACAGCATACTGACCCCTCCTCTCTAACCAACTCTTCCTCCCACACTCATACTTATCAGTAGCTGCTCTGGGCTCAAATCTAAAACTCACACATAACTTTTCTGTTCCTTATATGACATTGCTGTCTCCCAAGCTCCTTATGTGCAGAGACCAAGTCTTCGACTTCTGTGCCCTTCCTTTCCAACCTTTAGGTTCGCCGAGTGAAGGAAAGTTCACAGGCCCAGTGACCTGTCTGGTTGACCTCTGCTTTGTACCCTGCATCCTACGATATGTGGCCACCTTAATGGTGACCCGAGAAGAGGACCTATACAAAGTTCAAAAGTACGGTTCAAAGACTGAAGGCCATGGAGTAAAGGAGCGGCACAGCAGACATGTAAACAGCTGCTAGGAAAGTCAGATAAAGCCATGGTCAGATGTCTAGAGTAACAGCAAGCATTTTAACTGTAGAACTGCGTTTTAAACTTCAGCTGTTTTGAAATATAACTGCAGATTTGGTAAGCACATATGAGTGCTTTATAAAGAGACTCAGTTGGACATGGGGGAGCACTTTGCAAAACCATACACATTCCTTTGGAGAGCTGGTGAGATAACCACTCTCCCTAACTCACTGACGGAAGTGCCGTGTGCTTCAGGTTTGTTGGACCAGAAAAAAAAAGTTGAGCTAAGAGACTGTCCCCTTCTGGTGCAGCCACTTTTCAGGAGAAAAGGCTAACCTCTTCCCCGAGGACATGTAAGGCCTCTGCTCAGGTCAAGTCTACTAACGTTCCATGGACCAAAGCAAGACATGTGGCCAAGCCCAAGACCAACAGGACAGGTAATTAAATCTCACAGGGTGGGAGGAGCGAAAATGTGCTGAGCAATAATCTGTAAACACTCACAAGTGAACTAATAAATTTTTAAAATGTAGATGAAGTGATATATTACTGGGAGTATATAAAATGCCAAAGTTGGTACAGGACAAAATAGAAAACTTCAATAAACCAATGTATTAAATATACCGAAGTGGTAATCAAAGCCCTCCCCTGCTAAAGAGCCCTGGGCCCCAATGGTCTTATAGGTTAGTTCTATCAAATATTCATAGAACTTTTCATTTCCTAACTTATGTAAGTTGTTCCAGAAAATAGAAAAGGAACAAAAACTAGCCCATTTTATTAAGTTCCTGTACCTTATATTCCAAACAACAAGGAGAACACAGAAAAGAAAAATCACAGGCTCATTTCAGTTATAATTTTAGATGTAAAAATCCTAAATATTAACTATTTGAGTTTTTAAAAATGTATTTAAAATAATACATTGTGAACAAGTAGAATTTATCAAACGATTACAATAATTTCAACATCATAAAAATTATCAATTAATTCAACATATCACTAGCCTAAAGAGAAAAGGCAGTATATTAATACATGAAAAAAAAAGGATACCTATTAGAATTTGATACCTATTTACCATTAAAATTTTCTTCTTTAAAAACTAGGAATATGGGCAACTTTTAAAACTTGATAAAATTATAAAAGCCTTCAATAAGCATTTGACTTAATGAAGAACTTTAAAATGTATCCTCTTTAAGAATGGGAACAAGACAAGTTATGCCCACTAGCACCATTACTATTGAATACAGTAGTGGAAGTCCTGACCAATGCTGTAAAAAAAGAAAAAGAAATTTTGTATTAACATTTGAAGGGAAGCATTTTCAGAGTATGATTTAATATGTAGAAAAAGGCCAGGATCAATAAACAATCCATTAGAACAAACAAGAGAGTTGAACAAAATTGCCAGATACAAGATCAACTCAAAACAAAAATCAACAAAACAGCATTTCTACATTCTGGCAATAATCAAATACAAGATAAAATAAAATAAAATAAAATAAGCAATGAAAACTATAAAGGATCTAGAAATTAAATTAACAAAGATCACATAAGACCTCTATGCGGAAAATTTTAAGCCTTCATTAAAAAAAAAAAAAAGACATAAAGCAAGATCTGAATAAATGATCATTCATGTGCTGGCTGGGAAGACATTATTATTACATAAAGATGATAATTCTTATAATGACAATTAAAATTTCATAATGGGGTAGGGAGAGGCTTTCTCCAAATCGGGGAAAGCTAGCTAATTATAAATATTTAAAAAGAAACTGGACTTTTACATCACACCATAAACAGTGACAGATTCCATGTGGATAAAGGCCCAAACATAAAAGGCAAAACTATAAACTTAATGGAAGATAACACTGGATTATCTTTATGACCTGTGGTGGGAAGGGACCTTTTTTTTTCGAGTTTAAGAAAAAAGTTTACTTAATTTTTTAAAATTGAAGTATAGTTGATTTACAATGTCATGTTAGTTTCAGGTACACAGCACAGGGATTCAGTTTTATATATGTGTGTAACATATATACTTTTTCAGATTCTTTTCCCTTATAGGTTATTACAAAATATTGAGTACAGTTCTCTGTGCTATACAGTAGGTCCTTGTTGGTTATCTATTTTATATATACTAGTGTGTATATGTTAATCCCAACTTCCTAATTTATCCCTCCCCTACCCCAGAAGTGACTTTTTAAATGACTCCCCCAAAGATGAATTTTTTACGTCAAAGGAGACTATGATTCAAGTTGACAGAGAATGGGAAAAGATATTTGTTAATGTCTAAAGCCAAGGAGGGAAAAATTTCTGCATTTATAAGGTACTCCTGAAACCAACAGGAAAAAAGGTAAGAATCTCCAAAGGAAAAAGGACAAAGGAATGACCAGGCAATTCAAATTAGAGGAAATGCAAAAGCAAGCATATAAAGAGATGCTCAAATGCAGAAATTTAAGAAACAACAATTGAAACAACAATGATAAATTACTTTATGTGCACAGAAATCTAGACAATACCAAGTTTTGGCTGGGATGTGGCCATGTAGGAAACTTTATTCACTGCTGGTGGGAATGAAGACTGAGCAGCCATTCTACAAGCAAGTGGGCAGCGTGAATAAAACTGAATACAGTTTTATTGTTCCTAGATGCATGTACCCAAGAAAAATTCTGAAAAAGATCGATAAGGGACATGCAGAAGGCTGTTTGTACATAGCTAAATCACTTGTGTTAGCAAACATATATACCTTATAACCCAGCAATCCTGTTTTGGGGTTTATATATCCCAGAAGAATTCTCATTCAGATCAGACCCCATGAGGGGTCATGTATGAGGTTGTTTATACCAAGTAACACTGGGAAGAAAAGAGCTGGAAGCAGTACAAGAGCTCAATACTAGGGGAGCAGATAAATAAATATGAAGGAGCATACAGGGAATAGAAAGAATGGACTAAGGTGAAAATGTTAAAAGAAGAATGATATCTATAACAATGCGAATTTTAAAATATATGTCTAAAACAACACCATTTACAAAAACACACATAAATAAGACTATGTATCGGACAGAATAATTAGTTATGGAAGGGGAGGAAATAGGGGGAGGCCGCCAGGCTGAGAAAACTAACATGACAGGCCACCTCCCAGGGCCCACATGTTAACCTGCATCCCTGAGTGCAATGGTTTTGCAGAGAAATCCCTTTGGCCCAAGGTCTGACTGGCTACCTGGAAATGAAAGAAAAGCACCTTGAAAAGAAAACTAATTAGAACCCCTTGTTCTGGTATATAATCACAGAGAACAATCTGGTCCTCACAGAGAGGTGGAGAAATAAACTGGTCTTTCTAAAATCGATTTTCAGCTAGATGAAGCCCCTGTTGCAAAATGCAAGTAAATCATACTTACTGTCATAGAAAACTTGATTTGCCATCAAGTCCATGGAAGGTCAACAACAAAACTATTAGCAATAATTGAGTTCTCACTGAGTTAAAAGGAGGGAGGCAGGGCAGACAGAGCTCTGGGCTAAGAATTGGCAGGCCTGGCTACTATCTAAATTTGAATCTGCCGCCAACTTGCCATAAAACTGGTGATAAGTCATTTAGCTTCTCTTGGATTGTTTTCTCATTTGGAAAAGGTAAAACCAGATGACTTTCAAGGCCTAATTTAGATATGACATCTATCATTATACTATCCTTTAAAAAAGCAATTTTATTTTCTGCATATCTCATGCTTTTTTTTTTTTTTTTTTTTAAGTGGTACGCGGGCCTCTCACTGTTGTGAGATAACTCTCCCGTTATCGAGCACAGGCTGCCGACGCGCAGGCTCAGTGGCCATGGCTCACGGGCCCAGCCGCTCCGCGGCACGTGGGATCTTCCCAGACCAGGGCACAAACCCACGTCCCCTGCATCGGCAGCCGGACTCTCAACCACTGTGCCACCAGGGAAGCCCTCTCATGGTTTTTGACTTCTCACTAATCAATAATTATTCACGTATTGTTGCATCACTTTTCCCTACATGTCTTCTAAGAGAGAACCAAGACCTTTGGGGTTTTAGTGATGCTTTTTTGCTTGTTCTTGCTTCCTAAATATCACTCATGGAAACTTATCCTTCCATTGCAAAAAAGTTAATTGAACATTGGTAGAGCAAATTTTTTCAAAACAGGATTTAAAACTTTAAAAGTTCATGTTACAACTTGCCGAGCCACTCATTTTTCTCACACACTTGTGCAGACCTGACCCAACTCCATCAATTTACCATTCATCCTGCCCCCTGAACACACCAGTCTGCCTGGAACCTTAGGGCCTTGTGCTAGCTGGTCCTTCTCCCTGGAACATTCTTCCTCTGACTTCCTCCATCGAGTGTGACTTCTCAATGAAACCCAGCCTGACTGCCCTATTCTCAGTGACAACTCCCATTCCACTCTGTGATCCCCCTTATCCACGTATCACCTTCAAACATATCATATATTTTATAGATGCATTGTATTTGTTGTTGCTGACTGGCCCCACTCCACACACTCATCCCATCCCAGCTAGAATGTAAGCTCCTCACAGGCAGGGGAATTTTGTCAATTTTGTTCAGTGATGCTCAATGATGTATCCTGGGCACCAAGAATAGTACCTAGCACATAGTAGGTTCTCATTACATAAATGAATATTGTTGGATAAATGAACAAATTAAAAGGAATGATCCATTACAATTACAACATACTCATTTAGCTGTGCTCTCTATGGCTACAGTGTTACCAAGTGCTCCTACTTTTAGTTACTTAGCACTTAAAAACCAAAGAAATTAGACTGTATCATCTGGGAGTATACAGAAAATTTTAAAGGGGGGTGGGCGACTCTATAACAGTAAGATGTTGTCAAGGTTCAGCATAGGCAGGTTCCCACTCTCTGTACTGAACTGGGCCACAATGAACTCCTCCCTCTACATAGATGGTTAATTTTAAGAGAGTTAGAACCACTGACAGACCCCAAGATGGTTTCTGGGTAAATACTCTGATTCCAACCTCCCAGTACCTAAGGAAATAAACAAAAGGTACTAAAAATGCAGCCCACCCCCCCCAAAAAAGATGGCAGAACCACAGTCCAATACCCCCCTGAAGCTGTATCAATCATTCAATAAAACTCAACTCTAAAAGAGAGACTGATATACCCAAATCTGGAGAGGAACAATGAATTAAGTGGGCTTTCCTATCACTTCTCCTCTGACTTCAGTAGACTAGGGATGGTAATTGCCACAGGGAAGGATGCAGAGATCAGAAGTAAGAACGGATTTGAGGATATACCAGTGAGTAAAGTTAAGATTCCTTAACTTTACCTGTGAGCTTGCCTGTGAGCTTGCAGTCTAGGAGAAAAAAGATTAAAGAGAATAAACATAATCAATAAGTAAACTGCCTAGTGTTTTTAGAGAGAAAAAGTAGAGGGCAGAGTAAGAGGGATCAAGAGTTGCAAAGGGGAATTGGGAAGATGGCGGAAGAGTAAGACGCGGAGATCACCTTCCTCCCCACAGATACACCAGAAATACATCTACACGTGGAACAACTCCTACAGAGCACCTACTGAACGCTGGCAGAAGACCTCAGACCTCCCAAAAGGCAAGAAAGTCCCCACATACCTGGGTAGGGCAAAAAAAAAAAGAAGAAACAGAGACAAAAGGATAGGGACAGGACCTGCACCAGTGGGAGGGAGCTGTTTAGGAGGAAAGGTTTCCACACACTAGGAAGCCCCTTCGCGGGCGGAGACTGCGGGTGGCGGAGGGTGGAGCTTCGGAGCCATGGAGGAAAGCACAGCAACAGGGGTGCGGAGGGCAAAGTGGGGAGATTCCCGCACAGAGGATCGGTGCCGACCGGCACTCACCAGCCCAAGAGGCTTGTCTGCTCCCCCGCCGGGGCGGGCTGGGCTGCGAGCTGAGTCTCGGGCTTCAGTCGGAGCGCAGGGAGAGGACTGGGGTTGGCGGTGTGAACACAACCTGCAGGGGGTTAGTGCGCCACAGCTAGCCGGGAGGGAGTCCGGGGAAAAGTCTGGACCTGCTGAAGAGGTAAGAGACTTTTTCTGCCCTCTTTGTTTCCTGGTACGCGAGGAGAGGGGATTAAGAGCGCTGCTTAAAGGAGCTCCAGAGATGGGCGTGAGCCACGGCTAACAGTGCGGACTCCAGAGACGGGCATGAGACGCTAAGGCCGCTGCTCCCGCCACCAAGAAGCCTGTGTGCGAGCACAGGTCACTATCCACACCTCCAGGGAGCCTGTTCAGCCCGCCACTGCCAGGGTCCCGGGATCCAGGGACAGCTTCCCCGGGAGAACACATGGCCCACCTCAGGCTGGTGCAACGTCCTGCCGGCCTCTGCCGCAGGCCCGCCCTGCACTCCATGCCCCTCCCTCCCCCTGGCCTGAGTGCGCCAGAGCCCCCGAATCAGCGGCTCCTTTAACCCTGTCCTGTCTGAGCGAAGAACAGACGCCCTCCAGCGACCTACACACAGAGGCAGGGTCAAATCCATAGCTGAGCCCCGGGAGCTGTGAGAACAAAGAAGAGAAAGGGAAATCTCTCCCAGCAGCCTCAGGAGCAGCAGATTAAATCTCCAGAATCAACTTGATGTACCCTGCATCTGTGGAATACCTGAATAGACAAGGAATCATCCCAAACTGAGGAGATGGACTTTGAGAGCAAGATTTATTATTTTTTTCCCCTTTTCCTCTTTTGCGAGTCTTCCTTCCTTCCTCCCTTCCTCTCTTCCTCTCTTTCTTTCTTTCTCTTTCTTTCTTTCTGCTTTTTCTCCCTTTTATTCTGAGCCGTGTGGATGAAAGGCTCTTGCTGCTGCAGCCAGGAGTCAGTGCTCTGCCTCTGAGGTGGGAGAGCCAACTTCAGGACACTGGTCCACAAGAGACCTCCCAGCTCCACATAATATCAAACGGTGAAAATCTCCCAGAGATCTCCATCTCAACACCAACACCCAGCTTCACTCAACGACCAGCAAGCTAGAGTGCTGGACACCCTATGCCAAACAACTAGCAAGACAGGAACACAACCCCACCCATTAGCAGAGAGGCTGCCTAAAATCATAATAAGTCCACAGACACCCCAAAACACACCACCAGATGTGGACCTGCCCACCAGAAAGACAAGATCCAGCCTCATCCACCAGAACACAGGCACTAGTCCCCTCCACCAGGAAGCCTACACAACCCACTGAACCAACCTTAGCCACTGGGGATAGACACCAAAAACAACGGGAACTACAAACTGCAGCCTGCAAAAAGGAGACCCCAAACACAGTAAGATAAGCAGAATGAAAAGACAGAAAAACACACAGCCGATGAAGGAGCAAGATAAAAACCCACCAGACCTAACAAAGGAAGAGGAAGTAGGCAGTCTACCTGAAAAAGAATTCAGAATAATGATAGTAAAGATGATCCAAAATCTTGGAAATAGACAAAATGCAAGAAACATTTAACAAGCACCTAGAAGAACTAAAGATGAAACAAGCAACAATGAACAACAAAATAAATGAAATAAAAAATACTCTAGAAGGGATCAATAGCAGAATAACTGAGGCAGAAGAACGGATAAGTGACCTGGAAGATAAAATAGTGGAAATAACTACTGCAGAGCAGAATAAAGAAAAAAGAATGAAAAGAACTGAGGACAGTCACAGAGACCTCTGGGACAACATTAAACGCACCAACATTTGAATTATAGGGATTCCAGAAGAAGAAGAGAAAAATAAAGAGACTGAGAAAACATTTGAAGAGATTATAGTTGAAAACTTCCCTAATATGGGAAAGGAAATAGTTAATCAAGTCCAGGAAGCACAGAGAGTCCCATACAGGATAAATCCAAGCAGAAACACACCAAGACACATATTAATCAAACTGTCAAAAATTAAACACAAAGAAAACATATTAAAAGCAGCAAGGGAAAAACAACAAATAACACACAAGGGAATCCCCATAAGGTTAAGAGAAACTCTGCAAGCCAGAAGGGATTGGCAGGACATATTTAAAGTGATGAAGGAGAAAAACCTACAACCAAGATTACTCTACCCAGCAAGGATCTCATTCAGATTTGATGGAGAAATTAAAATCTTTACAGACAAGCAAAAGCTGAGAGAGTTCAGCACCACCAAACCAGCTTTACAACAAATACAAAGGATCTTCTCTAGGCAAGAAACACAAGAGAAGGAAAAGACCTATAATAACAAACCTAAAACAGTTAAGAAAATGGGAATAGGAACATACATATTGAAAATTACCTTAGATGTAAATGGATTAAATGCTCCCACCAAAAGGCACAGACTCGCTGAATGGATACAAAAACAAGACCCATATATATGCTGTCTACAAGAGACCCACTTCAGACCTAGAGACACATACAGACTGAAGGTGAGGGGATGGAAAAAGATATTCCATGCAAATGGAAATCAAAAGAAAGCTGGAGTAGCAATTCTCATATAAGACAAAATAGACTTTAAAATAAAGACTTTTAGAAGAGACAAAGAAGAGCACTACATAATGATCAAGGGATCGATCCAAGAAGAAGATACAACAATTGTAAATATTTATGCACCCAACATAGGAGCACCTCAATACATAAGGCAAATACTAACAGCCATAAAAGGGGAAATCGACAGTAACACATTCATAGTAGGGGACTTTAACACACCACTTTCACCAATGGACAGATCATACAAAATGAAACTAAATAAGGAAACACAAGCTTTAAATGATAAATTAAACAAGATGGACTTAATTGATATTTATAGGACATTCCATCCAAAAACAACAATACACATTTTTCCCAAGTGCTCATGGAACATTCTCCAGGATAGATCATATCTTGGGTCACAAATCAAGCCTTGGTAAATTTAAGAAAATTGAAATTGTATCAAGTATCTTTTCCGACCACAACGCTATGAGACTAGATATCAATTACAGGAAAAGATCTGTAAAAAATACAAACACATGGAGGCTAAACAATACACTACTTAATAACGAAGTGATCACTGAAGAAATCAAAGAGGAAATCAAAAAATACCTAGAAACAAATGACAATGGAGACACGACGACTCAAAATCTATGGGCTGCAGCAAAAGCAGTTCTCAAAGGGAAGTTTATAGCAATACAATCCTACCTTAAGAAACAGGAAACATCTCGAATAAACAACCTAACCTTGCACCTAAAGCAATTAGAGAAAGAAGAACATAAAAACCCCGAAGTTAGCAGAAGGAAAGAAATCATAAAAATCAGATCAGAAATAAATGAAAAAGAAATGAAGGAAACGATAGCAAAGATCAATAAAACTAAAAGCTGGTTCTTTGAAAGGATAAACAAAATTGATAAACCATTAGCCAGACTCATCAAGAAAAAAAGGGACAAGACTCAAATCAATAGAATTAGAAATGAAAAAGGAGAAGTAACAACTGACACTGCAGAAATACAAAAGATCATGAGAGATTACTACAAGCAACTCTAAGCCAATAAAATGGACAACCTGGAAGAAATGGACAAATTCTTAGAAAGGCACAACCTGCCAAGACTGAATCAGGAAGAAACAGAAAATATGAACAGACCAATCACAAGCACTGAAATTGAAACTGTGATTAAAAATCTTCCAACAAGCAAAAGCCCAGGACCAGATGGCTTCACAGGCGAATTCTATCAAACATTTAGAGAAGAGCTATCACCTATCCTTCTCAAACTCTTCCAAAATATAGCAGAGGGAGGAACACTCCCCAACTCATTCTACGAGGCCACCATCACCCTGATACCAAAACCAGAAAAGGATGTCACAAAGAAAGAAAACTACAGGCCAATATCACTGATGAACATAGATGCAAAAATCCTCAACAAAATACTAGCAAACAGAATCCAACAGCACATTAAACGGATCATACACCATGATCAAGTGGGGTTTATTCCAGGAATGCAAGGATTCTTCAATATACGCAAATCAATCAACGTGATACACCATATTAGCAAATTGAAGGAGAAAAACCATATGATCATCTCAATAGATGCAGAGAAAGCTTTTGACAAAATTCAACACCCATTTATGATAAAAACCCTGCAGAAAGTAGGCATAGAGGGAACTTTCCTCAACATAATAAAGGCCATATATGACAAACCCACAGCCTACATCGTCCTCAATGGTGAAAAACTCAAAGCATTTCCACTAAGATCAGGAACAAGACAAGGTTGCCCACTCTCACCACTCTTATTCAACATAGTTTTGGAAGTTTTAGCCACAGCAATCAGAGAAGAAAAGGAAATAAAAGGAATCCAAATCGGAAAAGAAGAAGTAAAGCTGTCACTCTTTGCAGATGACATGATACTATACATAGAGAATCCTAAAGATGCTACCAGAAAACTACTAGAGCTAATCAGTGAATTTGGTAAAGTAGCAGGATACAAAATCAATGCATAGAAATCTCTGGCATTCCTATACACTAAGGATGAAAAATCTGAAAGTGAAATCAAGAAAACACTCCCATTTACCATTGCAACAAAAAGAATAAAATATCTAGGAATAAACCTACCTAAGGAGACAAAAGACCTGTATGCAGAAAATTATAAGACACTAATGAAAGAAATTAAAGATGATACAAATAGATGGAGAGATATACCATGTTCTTGGATTGGAAGAATCAACATTGTGAAAATGACTCTACTACCCAAAGCAATCTACAGATTCAATGCAATCCCTATCAAACTACCACTGGCATTTTTCACAGAACTAGAACAAAAAATTTCACAATTTGTATGGAAATACAAAAGACCCCGAATAGCCAAAGCAATCTTGAGAAGGAAAAACGGAGCTGGAGGAATCAGGCTTCCTGACTTCAGACTATACTACAAAGCTACAGTAATCAAAACAGTATGGTACTGGCACAAAAACAGAAAGATAGATCAATGGAACAGGATAGAAAGCCCAGAGATAAACCCACGCACATATGGTCACCTTATCTTTGACAAAGGAGGCAGGAATGTACAGTGGAGAAAGGACAGCCTCTTCAATAAGTGGTGCTGGGAAAACTGGACAGCTACATGTAAAAGTATGAGATTTGATCACTCCCTAACACCATACACAAAAATAAGCTCAAAATGGATTAAAGACCTAAAATAAGACCAGAAACTATCAAACTCTTAGAGGAAAACATAGGCAGGACACTCTATGACATAAATCACAGCAAGGTCCTTTTTGACCCACCTCCTAGAGAAATGGAAATAAAAACAAAAGTAAACAAATGGGACCTAATGAAACTTAAAAGCTTTTGCGCAGCAAAGGAAACCATAAAGAGGACCAAAAGACAACCCTCAGAATGGGAGAAAATATTTGCAAATGAAGCAACTGACAAAGGATTCATCTCCAAAATTTATAAGCAGCTCATGCAGCTTAATAACAAAGAAACAAACAACCCAATCCAAAAATGGGCAGAAGACCTAAATAGACATTTCTCCAAAGAAGATATACAGAGTGCCAACAAACACATGAAAGAATGCTCAACATCACTAATCATGAGAGAAATGCAAATCAAAACTACAATGAGATATCATCTCACACTAGTCAGAATGGCCATCATCAAAAAATCTAGAAACAATAAATGCTGGAGAGGGTGTGGAGAAAAGGGAACCCTCTTGCACTGTTGGTGGGAATGTAAATTGATACAGCCACTATGGAGAACAGTATGGAGGTTCCTTAAAAAACTACAAATAGAACTACCATATGACCCAGCAATCCCACTACTGGGCATATACCCTGAGAAAACCATAATTCAAAAAGAGTCATGTACCAAAATGTTCATTGCAGCTCTATTTACAATAGCCAGGAGATGGAAACAACCTGAGTGTCCATCATCGGATGAATGGATAAAGAAGATGTGGCACATATATACAATGGAATATTACTCAGCCATAAAAAGAAACGAAATTGAGCTGTTTGTAATGAGGTGGATGGACCTAGAGTCTGTCATACAGAGTGAAGTAAGTCAGAAAGAGAAAGACAAATACTGTATGCTAACACATATATACAGAATTTAAGAAAAAAAATGTCATGAAGAACCTAGGGGTAAGACAGGAATAAAGACACAGACCTACTAGAGAATGGACTTGAGGATATGGGGAGGGGGAAGGGTAAGCTGTGACAAAGCGAGAGAGAGGCATGGACATATATACACTACCAAACGTAAAATAGATGGCTAGTGGGAAGCAGCCGCATAGCACAGGGAGATCAGCTCGGTGCTTTGTGACCACCTAGAGGGGTGGGATAGGGAGGGTGGGAGGGAGGGAGATGCAAGAGGGAAGAGATATGGGAACATATATATATATGTGTAATTGATTCACTTTGTTATAAAGCAGATACTAGCACACCATTGTAAAGCAATTATACTCCAGTAAAAATGTAAAGAAAAAAAAAAGAAAGAACGAGGACTGACTGTTCCTGGAAGAAGTGATGAGACATTTCACAGGGTCTCAGGAGAGACTGCAGAGCACAGGTATTACAGTGTGGACCACACAAACAACTCAGATGAGCTCCCTGCTCCGCCCAACTCTTCTGCTGACATGTGCCCTTAAGCTAAAGAAAGTGGACAGAATAGGAAATATCCAGTCCTCAAGGGGCAACAAATAGGGGGATCACAGGGGTGCCAAGGAGAATCCACTCCATTCTGTTAGAGCACCAAAGGCTGAGCATGGCTGCCCCAACATGGGCAAGATGGAATGAAATGGAACAGCAACTAACATACTATTGTAACAAGTGATTTATTTTATTTTATTCTATTTATTTTTTAATTAGTTTATTAATTAATTTATTTTTGCCTGTGTTGGATCTTCGTTGCTGTGCATGGGCTTTCTCTAGTTGTGGTGAGCAGGGGTACTCTTCGTTGCAGTGCGTGGGCTCTAGGCGCACGGGCTTCAGTAGTTGTGGCACACGGGCTCAGTAGTTGTGGCTCACGGGCTCTACAGCATAGGCTCAGCAGTTGTGGTGCACGGGCTTAGTTGCTCTGCAGCATGTGGGAACTTCCCAGACCAGGGCTCGAACCCATGTCCCCTGCATTCGCAGGTGGATTCTTAACCACTACGGCACCAGGGAAGTCCCGTAAATGATTTAAAAAGGGAACATTATATGGGAAAAAAACTGACAAAAAATTCACAATCCTCAAGGAATAAGAGAAAGTAATTTGTCACAGAATAATTTAAAAGCATAATAGAAACATGAATACAGTAAAACAAGAGCTTAACAATGAGACAATAAAAATAAAAAAATGAGATTTTAAAAGAAGCTTGTCATACTAAAATGATAAATGGACGACCAAATAGCATCACCATGAAACTAATACATAAATTAGAAATACCAAGGAATAGCGTTAACGTGACCCCAGATTATATATATTCAGGAAAGGCTTGAGATGAGGGCAGAATTTAAAGCAATTAGAGAAAAATGATAGATATGGAGGAGAGCAAAACACAGTCCATTGAAAGGTTAATGGGGGCCTTCCCTGGTGGTGCAGTGGTTAAGAATCTGCCTGCCAATGCAGGGCACACGGCTTCAAGCCCTGGTCTGGGAAGATACCACATGCCGCAGAGCAACTAAGCACATGTGCCACAACTACTGAGCCTGTGCTCTAGAGCCTGTAAGCCACAACTACTGAGCCCGTGCACCACAACTACTGAAGCCTGCGTGCCGAGAGCCCATGCTCCACAACAAGAGAAGTCACCGCAATGAGAAGCCCGTGCACCGCAACAAAGAGTAGCCCCCGCTCGCCACAACTAGAGAAAGCCCGCATGCAGCAACAAAGACCCAACGCAGCCAAAAATAAATAAAACAAATGAATTTAGAAAAAAAAGGTTAATGGATATTCCTGAGGCAGAAAATCCAGCCCAAAGTATTCAAAAATCTAATACAAGAAAATATCCCTAAAACGAACATATGATGGAATCTAATGTCTAAATTGAAAGAACATACTCTGTTTTAGGAAAAATCTGATATAGAATAATCAACTATGAGACATATACTGGTTAAATAATTGAATTTCCTGTTCCAAAATATAATTCTTCAAGCAGAAAAAGCAAATTGCCTACAAGAAGAAAGTCAGTCAAATTTTTCAACAGTGCTTTAAGTGCAAAAGATAATGCAATTCCACCAAAATTTTAAGGGGAATAAAGAGTAGTCTCTGAATATTATTCTTAGCCAAGATGATTTTCATATAAAAAAGGTAATCAGCAGATATTGTTGAACATAAAAACAACTCAAGAATTCACTGTTTCTTCCGAACCTTCCTTTAAAAGCCTTGACAATCTAGTCAGTGCAATGTATAAAGTAAATATATCAGCAGTGGCATACCAAGGGTGGGTAGATGGAAATGGTTTGCTTCAGATGCAGGCAATAAAGAATGCATTGTTTATAGAGAATTTAAAAGTAGAAATAAAACCACTAAAAATCACTCTGCTTTTCATATCACCATGTACCAACAATCTAAGTAATGCAAATGATAAAACATCCCTCTTTTCTGGGGTGGAATATTCCCCCACCAGGCAGTCAGGATCCTCTAAGCCCCTGACCTGCTTCTTAATAACAGTGATTGGAAAGCCACAGTAAAAAGATCAGTACTGGATATTGAATTTATTTAAATATAAAACTAATTTTAAACACCTGAACAGAACATAATGTTACATATCTTGATTATATGAAAACAATAATATAACTAATCAAAAGCAAGGCTAGATTATAGAATAGAATGTAAACACTAAATTACCCTCTGTGAAAATAACAATGCAACTAACCAAAATCTAGAAGGAAGAAAGGAAAGAGTGAGAGTGCCTGTGAGCCCATTTATCATGGCAGGGAAATCTATACTGTCTGAAGTGGAGATGGCGGCAGTCAAGACAGGCTGTTATCTATGGTAGGAAATAAGCCCTGAATCTCATGACTTAACAGAACGGGTTAAGTTCTCACTCATACCTTCCACCGCAGGCCCACGTGACTCTTCAGGGCAGTGCCTCTGTGAGCTGGTGCTGCATTCCATGCCACACTGACGTTATGCTCCTCCACATTCACATATCACATAAGATAAGCACTCACGCCCACCAAGACAGGAAGAGAAAGGGTGAGAGACTGGAGATCTGGCAATTAAATACATCCATCTGTACGTGATGCTAGTCACTTCCGCTCGCATTTTGTGGCTAAAGCAAGTCACACCTAACTTGAAAGGAGTGAAGAAGTACAATTCTCCTATACCCCAGAACAGGGAGAGAACTGGGTGAACACCAATAACGTCTACCAAGAAATATACCTGGAGAAAAACAAAAGCCAGAACCAAAAACATCAAGTTCATCACCTCTTTTCTGAACCTAAGAAAAAAAATAACATCTCTTACTGTGAAAAAAAATATTTATTTAAATTTCAGTAATTTCTTAATTTTCACTTAGTTTCTTTTTATCCAGTTAACTTCAAATAAAATTAAAAATGTATTTAGTTTTAAAATTTAAAAATTAGCACGATTCCACTTTTATGAAAGCATTTCTATCTATGTATCTATCTATCCACCCATCTACCTATCTACCTACCATCCATCCATCCAGCTTCTCATCTACAAACATGCTTAGAGAGATGTCCAAATGTCCAGCAGGATGTTCACTTAATGAGGCTTATTTATTTTTTTGTTTGTTTTTGCGGTACGCGGGCCTCACACTGTTGTGGCCTCTCCTGTTGCGGAGCACAGGCTCCGGACGCGCAGGCTCAGCAGCCATGGCTCACGGGCCCAGCCACTCTGCGGCATGTGGGATCTTCCCGGACCGGGGCACGAACCCGTGTCCCCTGCATCAGCAGGTGGACTCTCAACCACTGCGCCACCAGGGAAGCCCCATGAGGCTTATTTCTGAGTGTTAGGATTTTTTATCTTTTTCTTTTTACTTATCTGCATTCCTTGGATTTTTAATAATGAGAATGTATCATTTTTATAAACACAATAGAGTCATTATTAGAATATGAATTAGCCAAAATAATGCCTGGCTTTCAATTATCAAGCCTTAAAATCACCAGATGCTAAAAAAAGGAGATTTTTACATTGCACTAGGAAAGGGAGGGGGCAGGAGAAAATGTGGTATTTCATGATTGTTATACACTGTTTGAATACAAAATGGGTAAATGCTCATAGCTTCAGGCCAGGCAGCTGGTTTGAATAAGGTATGTAAAAGGACATACATTTCTATTTTACCAATTTTTAAGTCTTTTATATCTTGCTGGTACAGGTCATTCTTACCAAATATGTGGTTGCTTATTGAGTTTAATAGAGGTGTACTATAGAAACAGAGTTGGTTTTCCCCATTTTAAAAATATGGACATTAAATGCAAAAGTACAATTAATAAATTGAAGAGGAAATATATCTTCTAGTCAGAGCAGACTTACCCATTACGCACAGTGGGGATAGCGCTGAGAGCCCATAGTACTTTTGAGGGCCTGTGAAAATGTTTTAATTTCTTGTAAAAGTCAGAAGAAAAAATAAACTTTAGGTCAAAAAAAATATTTGAATATATAATATTAATATAGTCATCTATATAACAACCCAGTCCTAAACTGTACTTTTTCATATTTTTTTTATGGAGGAAAAGGCCCACAAAGGCAGCAGTGCCTCCAATCCATGAAAGTTCATAATGTGGCCCTGTTTCTAAGTCACAGATTCATTGGCAGATGGCAAAAATTACTTGGTTTATTGAAACATGTACTTAAAACACTACCTTTCCAAATTAAAAACAGTGTAGTTGTTGACAGACAAAATTCCAAAGTGCCTTGTCAGTTCCTCAGAGTGCACAGATGGCTAATGTTAATTCTCAACATTAATGACACTTTTTTCACAGTCTAACGGCATTAAAGATTCCTTTATATGAAGTTGCATTAAAAGGATATAAAGTTTTGAGGGTTTTTTTTCCTTTCTAAATAGGGAAAATGAACTCCTTAATCACATTAATCATGTTATTTCCCACAGATAATTGTTCTCCCAAGTCTTCAAAATTGTTTAAAAATATTAGTAAATTTATTTTAGTCTTCAAGAGATCAAATACATAAATATTTAAACTGATACTCAAACTGAAGAAAACAAGCTGCCCCCATGGTCCCTTGATTCTGTCTTTGCTGCTGGTCCCTGGGCAGTAAAGAGAGTTAGTTTAAGAAGCTTCAATTGCATACTGAAATCATAAAATAACAACTCTGACAGATTTAAGTTTTCCTTCTTGGTCCTAAACCTGCTTAGGAGAAGGACAAGATAATCAAGGAGTGCTTACAGAACTTGACTTCAGGCATCAAAAGTACATGCCTTTGAAGGGAGTTCAGCTGGGTTGAGTGGCTTTGCGATAAGACCAAAGAAATAAAAAAGGATGAAGGTCACGTAACTTTGCCAAGCAAAATCTTTCAAAGCTATGATACAACAATAATCTTAAAAATGAAACTCTCAGTCCTCTTATCAGCAACCTAGGGAGAGAGATAGAAGTCAGACTTTTTAATTTACTGCCTTCCCCTTCCCACAACTGGAAGGGACAATGAATGTGGTGACTGACATAATCAGGAGTCAAAATAATTTGGATAGATTGATGGAATGACACTAACGAGATTTAATTTGTTTGGGGATAAATGTGACATCCTACCAAACTTAAAAAATCAATCATAAAGATACAGACCGTTTGCAATCTGCCTCAAATGCAGTTTAGGAGAAAAGGTTCAGATGTTTTAATTGACTGCAAATGCAATGTGACCCTAGCAAAAAAAAAAAAAAAGAAAAACTGACACAATGTTAGTTCCAAATACTGTACGTAACTTTGGAATCAGGAAGAGGGAGATGACAGTCTCACAGATTCGCAATAGTCAGACTGACCCCTTCCAAATCAATGACCTGATTGCATATTATTGGGACAGAGAAGCAGGCAAAGCCTGAATGAAGGTCTGCCCAAAGACATTAACGTGTAAGCGCATATGACCTCAGTATGAAAGCAAGCATTTGGCATCTACCACGGTGAACTATGAGCTCTAGCGAGGTGGAAACTGTGTCTGTCTTGTTCATAGCAAGGACCTAGCACATATCTGGTACCTCACAGCTGCCAAGAAATAACTTTTAAGACTTTAGTTTAAAAACATATGGAGCAGTTGCATTTTATACAGGGGATGCATTCAGAAGAACTCACATAATGGGAGACTAACCTGGCAAAGCACAGGAGCACTGTCTTGTAGCAAGAGCTTAAGCACTGCAGAGAATTCCACTTGGCTTTGGGATTTTGTGATTCTTGGCAAAATTTAAATTTTCTAGGATTTGCATTATTTCAAATTTTGTACCTGAAGTGTGACTTCAGTAACAATTTTTACCAACTAATTTGAATATGCCTAATATCAATAAAATGCAAGGGCACTCTGAGGACAGATACATTCATTTAGCAAATATTAATCGAGGTCTATTATGTACCGGCTACCTTTTAGTGCTAATCATTCAGCACTGGGCAAATTTAGCTATTTATGTAAACTGTCTGCAGTCTGTCTAAAGCACCTCCACGGAACTTAGGGCTTTACAGCTATCTGTCTAAACCAACTCATTAATTTCACCAATGAAAATATAAAATGAAAGGAATTAAAGTTACTTGCTCACTCTCACAATTAATTGGCCACGGAGCTCTGAAGACAGTGACCTACAGATGCCTATCCCAGCGGGGATTCAGTGCCTGCTTACAGCTGCAAATGAGCAGCTGAAGTTAACAATTTGGGGGCACATTTATGAAGGGATCTCAGAAATAATACAAGATCATAGTTAATAAATATTCTTTTAATCTCCTTTTTAACATTCCCCCCAAAATGAAAAATTTTCCAGACTATGTTTTTCTGTTTTTTAACCAATTTCTTTTACAAACATAGATGTATTAGAAGCATGTGCATGTATGTGTGTGTGAAACTGAAAGAAAAGTTTAACAACAAATCCTTACCTTTACTATATGTTATCCTATTTTATTTTACTCTAATCCTGATCAGCAACCACTAAATTGACTTTGCGTTCCACTAACATGTAGCAACATTGTTCTAGTGTACATTCTGCTGGCTTATTACTACTCTCCCATTCAATAATGGGCTCACATGTCATCTCCTCTGAGAAGCCTTCCAGGACTCCTCCAAGCACAATCAACCATGTCCTTCTTTAAAGCCGGACATGAGTGACAGTGAGGATATGGGAAAGGGGCAGATTTAGGAGAAAATAGGAGGTAGTGCTGGAATGCCTCTCTGTGCCACACCTGAGCTTCACGTCGGAGCAGGAGTCCCTCAAGCTCAGGGGTGAGAGGGGCTTCTCACCCCTGATCGATTTCTTGGGCACCGAGCACTTCCTGGAGCATCATAAGTACTCATTAAGCAATTGTTGAAATAAATCCTTTAGGGAGCTGATGAAAGAGCTGACCCTGAAAGCAAATAAAAGAGCCCATCCATCAGAGGCTGCACACTGGGAGCCAATGGACTGAATTTGGCCCACATATGTGTTTCATTTGGCCTGTGCAGTGCAAAAAACTACAGAGACAGCATTTGAAAATACGGAGATTTCACAAAATGCTAGATTTGTGGCTTTGCTTGTCAGTTCACCAGAGTCATCCTCAGGCTGGTCACCTCCGAATCTCCACTCTCTCCACGGCACACATGAAAGGCCAGGTGCCAGGCTGCTTTCCCATGTCCAGGACCTCTCCCAGGTCCTAAAGGTGTGTGATTCGTGACTCTTGTACTAAGCAATGGGAGAAAAGCATGTGGAGTGAATGAGCCTCCAGCCATCTGGGGGAAGAAAGGGAGCATAGCAAAAAGGACCCCTCCCACTCAAGAAAGCACAGACGTATCTGTGTATCTGTGATCTTTTCGCAGGGGTGAAAGGCTGCTCGAGAGAACTGTCTTTATTCTCTTTCTCTCTCTCTGGGAAGAGATGAAAAAAAAGGCAGAATCATAGGAAATAAGGACCAAAATCAGAACATTTTATTTTTCCTTGTATCCGTTGGCATTGAATAACACCATTTTGCACAGGTGGGTTTTCAATAAACTTGGAAGAAAGGCTGTAGAAAACTTTTTAAATGCTGTACTGGTCTCAAAATTCCAGTTGTTCAGATATAAAAGTGGTGTTTGAATGCCTTCCTCCCATGGGCACATCCTGATGAAAGCCCTAAAACTCTCAATCAAAATTATTCTCAATCAAAATCCCAGCATATTTTAAAAACAGAAATTGACAAACTGAGTCTAAAACTTATAAGGAGATGTGAGGGCCAAAATAATTTTGAGAAAGAACAAAGTTGGAGAAATTATACTACATAGGGAAGCAAGAAAATGTGTCACACTTACACCAAACTAAGGATGCTGAGTTATGTTTTACTAATGTATGCAACTCTAATTTTGTTTAGCACTGTGTTGATTACAAGACTTATTCTAAAACTAAAGAAATGAAGAGAGTGTGCTATTAGTAAAATGATAGACAAATAGATCAATGGAACAGACTGAAGTCCAGAAATGGATCTATACCTTTATGGACAACTGATTTTCAACAAAGGTACAAAGGCAATTCACTGGAGAAAGGACAGTCTTCCCAACAAATGATGCAGCCACAATTGGCTATCTACATGCACAACAATAAAGAGAAGTTCAATCCACACCTCATACCATACACAAAAATTAACTCAAAATTGATCATAGACCCAAATGAAAAACCTAAAACTGTATAACTTCCAGAAGAAAACATAGGCAAAAAAAACCACAAAACATTCGCAACCTTGGCTTAGGTAAGGTTTTCTTAGAAACAACACCCAAAGCATGATCCACATAAGAACAAATTAATAAAGTGGATGTTGTCAAAATGCAAAACTTCTGCTCTTTGAAAGACACTGTTAAGAGGATGAAAAGACAAACTACAGACTGGAAGAAAATACATGCAAATCATACTGACAGGGACAGAGTAAAGGGACAAAATAGGTGACTAAATAGTTAATCCCACCAACGGATCGTAAGTAAAGAAAAAAGTATGGGAGATCCCTGTAAGTTACTGATCACTCAAGAATGCAGGTTTGCTTAACCACGAAACCAAGCAGGCTTGCTTAGCAATAAAACTGTGCAACAGAAGCATGAGACATGCCCCAAAACAATAAAACAATGGTGGAATGAGACCCACATCCTGCCCAGTGAGGTCATTAAGTTAATGATTCCTAGGACATACTCCTCTGCACACAGTAAAAACAAAAGTATAAGGAAAAGGTGACATCATACTGAAACCTGAGATGATTTACCATATTTTAGTATATGTTACTGCCTTTTTGCTCATTTCCATTGCACCATGACAGTCCTGGCTTGACCACGAAGGGACAAGAAAACTCCCCCGCCTGACGTGGAGGAGGAACTGATGGTGGAAGCTTGACGTCTACTCAAGAATGAGGAAGAAGGTGGTCTTCTCCCCCTCCCCACTTGTCCTTTGATTATAAAACTGTAGCCCACTAGGTTCTTGGGGCAGCACCCTCTTACCCACCCACTTGTAAAGCTCACAAGCATCCTGTTCTAATAAATCACTTCTTATCTATCACTTTGCCTCTCACTGAATTCTTTCTGCACTGAGGCATAAAGAACCAGAGCTCCTTGAAGCCCCCCGCCCCCAGACACATTTCTGCAGTTTCATATCTTATAAAGGACTTGTATATAGTATATACAGAGAATTCTCTAAGCTTAACAAGAAAGCAACTCAGTTTAGAAATGGGCAAAGACTTGAACATATATTTCAGTTAACAAGATATACGGATGGCAAATGAACACCTGAAAAAATGCCCAACATCATTTGTCATTAGAGAAGTGCAAATTAAAACCAGAATGAGATACCACTATACACCTATTAAGTGGTAAAAATTAAGAAGACCAATCATACAGTGTTGGTGCGGATGTGGAGGAACTGGAATGCTCATACAGTGCTGGTCGGAAAGTAAAATGGGACTTTGGAAAACGGTTTGGCAGTCCCTTAAGAAGTTAAACATACACCTCCCATACATTCCAGCCATTCCACTTGTATGTGAATACCAAGGGGAAAAGAAAGCCTATGTCTATACAGAGACTGGTACACGAATGGTCAGAGCCGCTTTATTTGTAATGGCCAACAACATAGGTGTCCATCAACAGGTGAATGGAAAAACAAACTGTGGTATATCTGTACATTGAAATACTGTTCTGTAATTTAAAAAAAATGAAATATTGATGCCCACTTCAACATGAATGAGTCTAAAAATAACTATGCAGAGTGAGAGAAGCCAGACAAAAAAGAGCACTATATAACTCCATTTGTATAAAATTCTAGGCAGTGAAATGAATGTATAAGGACATCAGTGTTTGCCAGGGTAGGGGTGCCAGGAGGAAGGAATTACAAAGGGGTATGAGGAAGCTTTGGGGGTGATAGGTATGTTCATTATTTGACTGTAGTGAAGATTTCATGGTGTAGATATGTCAAAACGTGTACACCAAGAATATGTGCAGTTTACTGCATGCCAATGATACCTCAATAAAGTGTTTTGTTTCTCAAAAAAACAAAACAAATAACAAAATAAAACAAAAAAAAACAACACTCAGTTGTGCTGTCCCGTTCTTGTCCCCTGACCCCATGTCACTGTGTTAGGTCCTCTTTCCTAGACCTTCCCATAGCACCATATGCTGGCCCCAGTGCAATCTTTATTACTGTGTATAGTTTTCATTTAACTATAAGTTGAGCCAGTATGACACTACCAACATTCCACCATTTCTGATCTAAAACATGGCAGCTTCGTGTGGCGCAACCTAAGTGCTTGATTGTCAACTGTACTTGAAGGTGAGCCCTCTGAGGTCTGAGGAAGATCTGGCCCAATAATGTTTGCTGAGTCAATGTGCTGTCACTTTGAAAATCCTTTTCTCTCCGGCTGCCCACTCTCTTTTGGGTCATCACAAGCAGCTGAGAAAAAAGGCTACGGGGCCCTGCCTTTACGGCCTCATCCCTTTTATCCATTTAAAATCACTCAAACACCCTGGAGGCTAAAACCTCCTTTTGCATAATTTAAAAACTTCCTATTTGAAAATGATCTCTCAAAAGCAACAGAAACACACCCTAGGCTGCTAGAAGCAGAGGATGTAGCTTTGAAAATGTAAAAAGTGTTAAACATTTGAAGTAACCAAAAATCATAGTACAACTCTGATTCCTGACATCTCTCTGAGGAAAAATTCCAGAGGCTGCAGTACTTTAAAATAATATCATGTGCTCTGGTCCCGGCCTTGGCTGCCTCTCCCTTTTGGAACAACAAAAAGAACCATGCCAGCTATTAAAGGAAGTCTTGTTATATAATGCAGTTAATCTCACATACTCTTCCCTGTGGGACTTAACCCAAGTTTCACAGTGGTCTATTTTATTTAGCACTGATAGTTTTATTCGTTTCTTATTAAAGAGATCTTTCCGCAAAACTGGCTGCTTTCTCAGCCTTGGCTCGAGAAGGAAGAATATCTGAATTAAAAAATCTGTGCAACAGATGGACTTCGGTTACAAAGACTATCTCTGGCTTCAGAAGTTCCTCACGGAGACAGGTGTCAAGCCTGTTAGTAAGTTCCTGGCTTTCACATTTTCCTGAAGACGGTTGAGCCCTTCCATTTATGCACTCTGCAGGCCGAACAGAAAATGAATAAAAGCACAGTGCTCTGTAAATACTTGTCGGATTCTCGGGATGTACTCGCCTCACTTTCTGTTCATTTAAAAGGAACTGTACTTTTACTCATGGGAAAAACAATTCCATCAGGCAGATATGAGGAGGAGGGAGAGAGGGGACATGTGGGATGGTTCCCATGCCCGCCCTCCTGCGTGGGTGGGGTCTGTGCAGTGAAGGGCCTGAAAGGTCGTGCATGGGACATCCTGTTGGCCCCTCCTTGGTGCGGTGGCCCTTTGACCACCAGGGAGGGGCTGAGAAAGGGCACACGGAAGGGGCTTTCTTGGCCTCCTGCCACTCTTCCTTAACCAGCCCCTACGTTTCCCTGCCCAGCTACTGGATGGATAACAGAGAAGACAAGCAAGATAAGTCGTTTCCTTCTCACTGTATTACTAATATGACAAATGCCCTGCTCCATGCTTCTAAATAGTCTCAAACACAGCCCTGTTTGGTTTCAGAGAGTTCTCATTTAAGTGTGTTCCATCCTGTGTCGTTCTGAAACAAGAAGGGAAGACAAAGGAAACACTTTTGCTCTTAAAGCCATCACCATGAGATAGGTATCATCATCATATCCTTTTTGTAAAGAAGGCATTACTATTAGGATAAGATGAATGACTTGGCTCAAATCACTCAGCCGAAGAAGTGACAGTCTGGTTTCAAACTCAGGTCTGTCTGGCCCCAGAGTCTGTGCTCTTCCTGTGAGTTTCTCTACACTCTCTTTTCTCTGTCTGATTAGATGAGTGTCAACAAATCCCTTAGGAGAGATAGAGGATTACTGGGCAACAATTCTGTGCTGGTTTAATGTAGTTCCCAAACTGTGCAGATACTCAGAGATACCTACTAAATGGTTGAGACCGGAGCCAATGTGTAAGGAGGTTGCCTGAAGAGAAGAATTTATTCACTTTACAGACTGAAATTTGGGGGTAGGTGCACTTTAATAAATAATACCAACAACAAAAACTTATGTTCATGATGGACTTAAAGCCCTTGTAAATCCACGCCTCTAATGTCTATCTCACTGAAAAGAAAACGTGAGCATTTAATTGACAAAAAGATGGATGGGTCCAAAGGGACACCTACTTTAACATGCTCTCTCCCCACAACATGCTCTGCTTTGTCTAGTGGCAGCTTTTACCTCCTGCTGCCCAGTCACATTCTGGGGACAGAAGAGCCATTCTCCCCCAGTAGAGGAGATGCAGACCCCAGAACAAGCATCTAAAATTTTGGTAAATGAATACTGCTCAGCAGAAGCCTAGGCTTTAGCTTCAGCTATGATATGTCATTCTAAAATATTCTTCTGTGTTAACACAATAGTTCCATTAAGTAAACTGAACTCTAACAAACACACTCAAAGTAGGTTTTTTTTAAATTTCCTTCTCTAGCAGCAAGGTACTTCTTTAAAAAAGAAAGAAAGAAAGAAAAAACAACAACAGAAAGACACATGTAATATTCTTCTAGACTACTTACTGGCAGCATTGTGTGTGTGTGTGTGTGTTCCAAAGAGCACAGAAGTAGCTTTTATGGTTAGAAAATTGAAGTGCTATCAAACCTAGGAAATTACAGGGATGGAAAACAAAACAGCTTATCTACATATGTCCCATCTGCTTTTGGTTTTGTGTTTTGCACAATCAATTACTGGAAGCCTTGGAAAGTATGCCGAGACACTGAAAATGAGAGCCGGGTGTGTCATAACAGCGGCTAGAGGTGGGGACAAGGCCGCCATAGAGCCTGAATCAAAACTCACAGACTCCAGGAGAGTTTTCAGGAACCATCAATGCATAATATTACAAATGAAAACACAACATGCACCAAACTGGAGCCAGTGTTTTGGAACATGGGAAAAAGCAAATTTCCATTCACTGGGGAAAAGCCATCGATTTCATTATTTTGTCAGCATGAGTCACTGTTCTCCACAACTCAGCATTTTACTGCAGAGAGCAGTTGCGCCCAAGCTGCTGTGACTACGGACTCTCTGCTGTTGATAATTTCCCAGACTTGAGCAGCTGGGTTTTTATGCTGGGACTCCCTTACAGCTCAGTCTCTTTGCACCACTCCATTCCAACAACCCTACTTCTTTCCCCTCTGAACAATTCCCCACTCCACACCCACCTCCATTACCTACTTCTAGACTCTCCCTGCACTTTCAACACAATCATGTCTCCACTTCTGTGTGAACCACAGGCAAGGAAAAAGACCTCGTTTTTAAAAAGACAAAGTCAGACAAAGACGAGAATAGCAATGGATTCACACTTCAGATGAACAAAGTAAATGCCTGAACTGAAGAGGTATTATAACAAACGAATATTCTTTAGCTGAAAGAACTTGGTGGCAGAAAACTCTTAAAAGAAATGGAAAAAAGCTTTCTATTGAATATGCCTGTTGATCCAACCAATTATGAGATACGCCATTAGTAGAAGTAATTTTAGTCTGAATTTTGAACATTACTTTTGTCTAAGGGGAGGGAGTAGAGGGGGATGATGACAGTTATTGATCCTTTACTCACTCTTTTAGTATATTCTTTAAGGGGGGAAAACAGATAAAAGCCCAGGGGATTCTAGAAATGAAATCAACCATGTGAGCCTATTCTTCAATGAGTACATTTCATTTGCATATATCACCGTGTTCATTAGTCTGCTGTTGTAAGGAGAGACAATCTATGAAATCATAAATCTGATTTCCATTGTTGAGCAATGAGTCAGAGATTTGAAAGAGAGAATGTCTAAAGGAAAATTTTCTTACTGATAAAATATTCTAATTACATTGGCTTAATCACGAGAGTGTTAATATATGCAGAAGTTCTTAGATACATTTGAATACAGATTTTTAAAAGTACTATTTAATGATACTAGGTATCATTAAACATTTTTAGACTCCAAAGCGAAACAAAAAAGAGAATAATACAATAGAGACACAGACCCCAAGGGGAATTCATGTAACACCAACTCCTTCCCATGCCTTGCCTTTGGGAACCCATCTTGTAACTCCTTTCTCTCTTCATAAACAGCCTGCCTTTCTACAGCTTAAGAGGAAGGAGCCCAGAGTTGCCATGAGGATGGAGTCTCGAGTCGTTCATGACTTGGAGCAGTCTCTCGGCTTCATGGCATTGACTCACTGTGGTACAAAGAGGATGCAGCATCCAGGAGGACCTGGCAGCTAACTTCCCTACGGCACGATTTGGTCACCTTCTCTAGTGAACACAGGAAGACAATTTCCATCTGACTCAAGGCTCTGGGGCTGTGCTTCATTCCCATTCCTCTTGATTGACCAAAGTCATTGCTTGCCAAGGTAAATTGCAAATTTCCCTTTTGTGCAGTGATCGATCCGTCCATGATCATTCTCA
Source organism: Delphinus delphis (assembly GCF_949987515.2). Lineage (NCBI taxonomy): Eukaryota > Metazoa > Chordata > Mammalia > Artiodactyla > Delphinidae > Delphinus > Delphinus delphis. The sequence goes on along the minus strand of NC_082693.1, from coordinate 75,798,359 downwards.
GGGTGTGACAGTGTAGTATGGGGCACTGAGGCCAAGATTTGCTCTCCAGTCTTTTCCCCGCCTCTGACTCATTGCCATCTGCATCTCGATTTCTTCATCCCTGAAAAGGTGACAACCCAGCTGGCTCCCCCCTTTCTGTAATACCACAAGGAAGAGACTGTGCGCTTCTCAAAAGATGTCCAGATTTTATTTTTCCTGTCATTTCCAATCCTCCCCATTTCTCCTTTTCTCTTATTTGGGCTAGACTCTCACGCCGAGTTGGCGATATTCACAGAACGCCATTTCAATCCTCTAGACCAAATGTTCTAATTTTCATGTGGTCACAGATATAAGCAAGATAACTAAAGGGCGTGTCGTCTAGCAATCACAGCAGGAAGAATAATTAACCAAGTTGTACGGTGTGTTTCCCTTCTGTCAGTAACTGAGAGGCAGCTGTGATTCAGTAGAGAGAGCAGAAGCCATGAGAGGGTTCATGATCCAGTACAAGATCTGGAGACCGACGTGCCACCTGTCTAGCCTCAGCTTCCCCCCGCATAAAGCGAAGGGGTTGTGCCCGCTTAGAGGCTGCCAAGGCAGATGTCTACCAGGGCCTCACAGATAGCATGCATGAAATAAAGTATAAACTATGGAGCAGATGTCTACCAGGGCCTGACAGATAACATGCATGAAATAAAGTATAAACTATGGAGCCGTGGGAGCTGGGGAGAACCAGAGTGCGCATGCCCCAGCTGGGGGGAACAGCTGCCGCTCAACACCAGCCGACTGTCACCCTGGGAGGAGGAGGGTCCATCATCTCCGCATCTTCTAATCTTTCAGGAGAAGCCAAGAATCTATACTTCAAGGGAAATCTCAATTTGAAATAGTGTCACCTAATTTTTAAAAATTGTTTTATGTTGTGTGAGCCAAACAAAATGTGTCTGCAGGCAGGCTACAGCCCCTAGGTGTTCAGTCTATGGCCTCTGCACTAGGCGGAGTGTCTCTCCATTCTCTTTAAGGGCTAATGTTCCACAATCCACCCCAGAGCTAGTTGTTGCAGCAAGATCTCCTACCTGATTAATGGCTATTAATACGATGGATATTAATATTTCACTGCAGATGACAGGATGAATCTCAGATCTGATTCAGAGCTCAAGGGCAACAGAAAGCCATGAATGACTGGGGATGGGGTGATACTGGAGAGAAGCGTGGCATGATCCAATTTACATTTTAATAAAATCACTCCAACTGCTGTTGGAAGACTCAACTGGAAGGAAGGGCCACTGCACATGGTTGAGCAGGTGTTAAAGCACAAGGGTGCCAGCTAAGTAGACAAGTGAGGGGTGAAATCTGGCTGCAGTCTGCTCACAAAGGCCTGGCCCAGGGCTGCATCTCCTCATATGGGCAGTGTACTTTTCTGCACCAAGGTGCCCTGTAGGCTTTCTGGCCTTGGGGCACAGGTAAGACAAGACGGCCAGTTAGAAAGTTACCGCAAGGGAGAGATGATGATTCTTTGGACTAGAATAGAGGCAGTGGCTATGGAGAAAAGTAGATGGACTCCAATCATATTGAAGAGGTAGAATGGACATCTTTGGGTGATTGATTAAATCTGGGGACAAAGTAGAGGGAGCCGTCAAAGATGATTGACTGTCAAGTTTCTATCTTGGGTGACTGGGTGCTGGTGGTGCCACTTCTGGCACTGAAATGGAGAAGGCTGAGGGAGGAGCATGTGGAAGCAGGATCCACAGGTGAGTTTTAAACATGTTAAAGGTGAGATGGCTGGAAGATACCCAAGTGGAAACGTCAAGATGACTAGATATGCAGAACTCACATGGCTCTGGGTTGGAGAATAAATCCATTCAAACTCTAGCATTGTCTTCACTCATTATTTTTCCAAGTCCCTTACTGGGTAACTCTAATAATAAGTTAATCTATATATTAAGGTAGATTTTCCATCCCTGATTCTACTTCGGTTATCTGGTACAACCCACTATCTGCTCCCTACCTTCTTATGTATAGTAGCAAATACTTATATAGAGCTCGGTTTGTCAGGCACTGTTACAAGTGCTCACCATGTATTAACCTGCTCAATTCTCACAACAGCCCTATGAGACAGGTATTGGGTTGGCCAAAAAGTTTGTTTGGGTTTTTCCGTAAGATGTTACAGGAAAAACCCAAACGAACTTTTGGGCCAACCCAGTATCATATTATCCTCACTTTCTTAAATGAGGAAACTGAGGCACAGAGAGGTGAAGTTACTTGTCCAAGGTCACAAAGGTTGTAAGTGCCTTAACCAGAATCTGAATTCAGGCAATCTGGCTTTGAACCACCACACACTATATTCACCATCTCTTCAAACATCTGAGATGATGATGTTCATGGCTTTAGTCTCCCTCTTCCACAGTAGCTACCCCTGGTTCCTCACTTGAACTGGATTCTAGATCTCTCATTAGCTGTATTTTCCTCCTATGAACTGGTTTCTAGACACCCCACCCCCTGATTAGCTATTTTCTGCTCTTGAACCACCAAAGTTTGCTGGCTTGGACCGTATGTATGAATGAGTCTTCTTTTCTGGATAAAGGGCAGGAAGCAGGCCCTGTGTTTATTCCTTCTGAATCCTTTACAAAGCTGCCAGGAGCGCACACACAGAGCAGGCCCTCATACACGGACAGGGACAAACCAGGCAGGGGTAACAGGCCTGCTCGCGTGAGTAACAGGAGTCCGCTGGGAATACACTTCTATCTGTCACAACCCTAATTAAGGGTCAAGCCTTATTCTGTGGCTAGAAATGCCAACATAATGAACTGGCACACTGTTCCATCTTGCCGCAGACCTTCTCCAGCGCTGTCTCCAGGTCACAGCACTGAAGCTGGAAGGCACCTTACTTGGCTGCATCACATGATACGACTGACCTTGTATGGCATGGCTACTCTGGGGCCGGGCCACCTTTCACAGTGTTTTGTTTTTTGTTTTTTGCGGTACGCAGGCCTCTCACTGCTGTGGCCTCTCCTGTTGCAGAGCACAGGCTCCGGACGCGCAGGCTCAGCGGCCATGGCTCACGGGCCCAGCCGCTCCGCGGCATGTGGGATCCTCCCCGACTGGGGCATGAACCCGTGTCCCCTGCATCGGCAGGCGGACTCTCAACCACTGCGCCACCAGGGAAGCCCTTCACAGTGTTTTTGATCCTGCTCTGTCTCTTTGGGGTATTGTTCTGGGGCGGGTGCTGCCCCTTCAAGACAGTGGGGCAGAGCCCCCCTTATCTCTCACTCTCTGGTTTTCCTTCCCATTCTGTTCCCCAGGGCCTAGGAAGGGTCAGGGAATACTCACCATCTGCTCCCTGCCAGGCACCTGGGAACACACTTTTCTACTGTCACTGGGTAGCTCCTGGCTCGCCCTACACCCCTCCTTTGTATCTTACCCTCTAGAGAATGCAGATCTTTTTAACTCAGCAGATCCCTGCATGCCTCTCCTCGCAACTGGCCTCTGTCATCTCACTGCTCAGTATCTCCCCACCTCCCACCCTCTGATCTGTCAAGCAAAAACTGGTCCAGGAGGGCATCCCAGTCAGAAGACATAAGTCACCTGGCCTGTGCAGCAGGTACATCTCCGCTCAGGAAATGGAGGCCCCAGACAATCCAACTTGTGGAAGAAGTTCATTATCAATAAGGGTTGCCTCTGGGGAAGGGGCTAAGGAGAGAGGGTTGGAGGAAGCCTAGGAGGGAGGCTGACCTTTTTCATTAGGTGCCCTTTTGTATCATGTCCTCTTCAACTACAAATACTTAATTTTTCAATAATAATCTAACTCTCCTAGTTCTGATTCCAGGTGTGTTAACACAACCTTCTGATAAAAGTCTGGCCCCTCACACAAGGTTTCCTGTAGGGTGAAAAACGTACTAACCTGCAAACATGAATATTTGTGTCCTCTTAGGAAAACATGTTTTCAACACATTAACGAATAGGTCTTGTGATTTGTACACCAGTCTCTAAGATTGGTTCTCATGAATCAGTTTCTCCATCCCCTTTCCCAGGTTGCTCCGCTCTGGTCCGAGAATCCCTTGGTCGGCAAAGCTGAGGAACAGACCTGGATGGGGGCCTCCTGGCAAGGCAGTGCCCACCTGCGAGGTCTGCTGAGTGGCCACAAAGCCCCCTTCTGGTCTTGGGAAGCAGCTTTTCTTCCTATGAAAGGCTAAGGCGGCAGCAGCAGCTCCCTGGTCTGGATCCCAGGAGACGACAGGCAAGCTGGACCCCTGACTGGCTGAACAGACCTGATGTAAGTTGAATGTCACATGTCCCCAGACTGAGCCTCCTGAATAAGGAATCTGAGCCACCAAGTGGAACACCAGTCTGAGGGCCACAGACAGTGGACGACAAGCCAAGCCCCCAACTTGTTTTATGATGAGCTGCTCCTTACCTGAAACACGTCTGTGGTGAAGGGGTGAGGGAGGTATGGAGGAGAGGATGCCATGGAAAAGAAAGACGGATAAGAAGGGGTAGGCAGTTTGCTGCCAAGAAAGAAAATTCTGCCAGCCAACCATCAAGAATGGAATGATGATAGCTACTGGGACCTGGAGCAAGTTACTTAACCTCTTCTGCCTCTGTTTCCTCTTGTAGAAAATGAGGATATCTCTTGGATCTACTTCAAATGGTCATCCTACTGAGTCAGCAGGGTGAACAGCACTCTGCCCAGCCAGGCTCCACATTCTCTGCCCTCCCCCTCCCCCCACCACACACACACCCCTGGACATGGCTCCCAGGCTTTTTTTTTTTAACATCTTTATTGGAGTATAATTGCTGTACAATGGTGTGTTAGTTTCTGCTTTATAACAAAGTGAATCAGCCATACATATACATATATCCCCATATCCCCTCCCTCTTGCGTCTCCCTCCCATCCTCCCTATCCCACCCCTCTAGGTGGTCACAAAGCACCGAGCTGATCTCCCTGTGCTATGCGGCTGCTTCCCACTGGCTATTTTACATTTGGTAGTGTATATATGTCCATGCCACTCTCTCACTTTGTCCCAGCTTACCTTTCCCCTCCCTGTGTCCTCAAGTCCATTCTCTACGTCTGCGCCTTTATTCTTGTCCTGCCCCTAGGTTCTTCAGAACCTTTTTTTTTTTTTGGATTCCATATATATGTGTTAGCATACAGTATTTGTTTTTCTCTTTCTGACTTACTTCACTCTGTATGACAGATTCTAGGTCCATTCACCTCACTACAAATAACTCAATTTCATTTCTTTTTATGGCTGAGTAATATTCCATTGTATATATGTGCCACATCTTCCTTATCCATTCGTCTGTCGATGGACACTTAGGTTGCTTCAATGTCCTGGCTATTGTAAATAGAGCTGCAATGAACATTTTGGTACATGACTCTTTTTGAATTATGGTTTTCTCAGGGTATATGCCCAGTAGTGGGATTGCTGGGTCATATGGTAGTTCTATTTGTAGTTTTTTAAGGAACCTCCATACTGTTCTCCATAGTGGCTGTATCAATTTACATTCCCACCAACAGTGCAAGAGTGTTCCCTTTTCTCCACACCCTCTCCAGCATTTATTGTTTCTAGATTTTTTGATGATGGCCATTCTGACAGGTGTGAGTGATACCTCATTGTAGTTTTGATTTGCATTTATCTAATGATTAGTGATGTTGAGCATTCTTTCATGTGTTCGTTGGCAATCTGTATATCTTCTTTGGAGAAATGCCTATTTAGGTCTTCTGCCCATTTTTGGATTGGGTTGTTTGTTTTTCTGATATTGAGCTGCATAAGCTGCTTGTAAATTTTGGAGATTAATCCTCTGTCAGTTGTTTCATTTGCAAATATTGTCTCCCATTCTGAGGGCTGTCTTTTTGTCTTGTTTATGGTTTCCTTTGCTGTGCAAAAGCTTTTAAGTTTCATTAGGTCCCATTTGTTTATTTTTATTTCCATTTCTCTAAGAGGTGGTTCAAAAAGGATCTTGCTGTGACTTATGTCATAGAGTGTTCTGCCTATGTTTTCCTCTAAGAGTTTGATAATTTCTGGCCTTACATTTAGGACTTTAATCCATTTTGAGTTTACTTTTGTGTATGGTGTTAGGGAGTGTTCTAATTTCATTCTTTTACATGTAGCTGTCCAGTTTTCGCAGCACCACTTATTGAAGAGGCTGTCTTTTCTCCATTGTGTATTCTTGCCTCCTTTATCAAAAATAAGGTGACCATATGTGCGTGGGTTTATCTCTGGGCTTTCTGTCCTGTTCCATTGATCTATATTTCGGTTTTTATGCCAATACCAAGCTGTCTTGATTACTGTAGCTTTGTAGTACAGTCTGAAGTCAGGGAGTCTGATTCCTCCAGCTCTGTTTTTCTTTCTCAATACTGCTTTGGCTATTCGGGGTCTTTTGTGTTTCCATACAAATTGTGAAATTTTTTGTTCTAGTTCTGTGAAAAATGCCATTGGTAGTTTGATAGGGATTGCACTGAATCTGTAGATTGCTTTGGCTCCCAGGCATTTTGAAAACACATTTCAAATACTTCAGAGCCACTGTCAGGGAGACCTGGCCAGAAGCTGCAGTCCCTTGAAGGACCAGGTCCAAGGTTCTGATGGACTGCCTTCCAAACTAGGAGACAGTAACATGGACAGGGAATGTCCTTGGGAAATCATCTGGCCCAATACCCTTTGTATGTGCTTTCCATGAAGGAGTTAAATGAAAAGATGAAAATAGAATGAGAAGAAAAAGGAATTACTTAAAAAAATAGTAAATTTGTGGAATTCTATTGTAACATTCTATAGTACTGAGCCCTCGAATTGCTGGCCACCTCTTGGCCACTTAACCACTTCTCCAAATTCAGATCTCTCATTCCAGATCAGTCCTCCCTTCTGGAGCTGTCACTCCAGAACACTAAACTGTGCAAGTAGCACTCAGTGGGAACCTCCTGTATTTTCAAAGCCTTTCACTCTTGTTCAGAGAGTGGGTGGGTAATGGTAAGCCACCTCCTCTACCCCCATTCTCCATCCATTGTCATTTTACAGGGATGGGGGCGTCCTCTAGATTAGGAGTCACTGCATGTAATGAGAGAAGTTCCGATGGGAGTGCCTAGATAGGGGAACTGGGTGGAGGCAGAAAAAGGGCTGAAAGCCATTTCACTAGAGTTGAACTGTCCAATATGGTCGCCACTAGCCACTTGTGACTGTTGAGTACTTAAAATGAGCCTCATACAAATTGAAGTGTGCTGTAAGTGTGAAGTTCACACCAGATGTGAAGACTTAGTGTGGAAAAAAAGTGTAAAATACCTCACTAATAATTGTTTGCTATTCCTTTCATGTTGAAATGATAATAGTACTTTAGATATATTGGGTTAAACAAATCATTCAGACTAATTTCACATGTTCTTTCTACTTTTTAAAATGTAACTACTAGAAAATGTAAATTACATATGTGGTTCACATTGTGGCTTGCATTATTTTGATATTTCCATTAGATGACACGGCTGTGGAACCAGCTTTCTGTACTCTTTTCCCTCTCACCACTGCCATCCTCATGGTCAGTCCTTACCCTTCCCATGAGTGAGCAGTGATACCGGTGGGACGCTAACTAGCCACTCCTAGGCTTTTGTTACTCCGGGGGAAAAAAGTAGAAAGTAAACTAAAATCACGTTCTTTTGGCTGGTGGTATACTCCTCCCAGCCCATCCCCCTCCAATCATTACAGCCAGAAACATTCCTGGCCTCAGAATGCCAGGCTCCCACCTCAGGCCCCTGGAGCACTGGCACAGAAAATGAACCAGTCTTCAAAGCAATGGTGGGTTCTAGATGCAGCTGAGCTACTAACCAGCTCTGGGATTTTCTATTTTTTATTTCTTGGCATATATCTCATCTTGGCTGCCAAGCTGAAGGCCCCTCAAAGACAGGGATCACGTTTTTGTCCATAGCACCCAGCTCTGTACCCACACCTCTAGGAGGTAGTCAATAGATATTTGTTGAAAGCAATGCATGAAAGACTTAGTGGGCTTCAGTTTACTCTCCTGTAAAAATGAAGGCATCAGACCAAATAATCTGATAGGTTAACAGAATTTTGAAGCTAAAAGGGACCTTAGGATCCTATGGCCCAGTGGTTTTCAATCCAATCAATTACAATGCATTTTTATAACATTTGATAGTACCGTATTTACTAATCCAGTACAAAATAATATAACCTACCTATACACATATTTTTAAATTAATGTGCAAATTGTAATACACAGGAGAAATGAAAATAACTTCTATAAAATAATATGTATTTCAATATATAAATACTCTGTATGACTGCTCTAAAGTACAATGAAGCCTCAGATTCACACACCTATAGAATCACCATGAATGTGACAGCTACAATGCAGACTTTACAGGTGTGTTGTTTTGGTGACTCAAACATCTTTAGTGTTTGCTATTGGTGATCTGATTTTTCTGAAATGATGAATACCTCCGTAAAGTTCTGAGCAAAAGAGAGTACAGTCTTACCTCTTTTTATACCTATTCCTGGAAAATTCAGTGTATACATTTATTTGTAAAACAAAGTTGGATTCTTTGAATATCTGACAGAACATATGAAAACCATGCAGGTTGTGGGACAATTCTTCTCTTTGCAGAACTCTCCAGAGTATTATATAGCAGCTCTGCCCCTGCCCATCAAATGTCACTAGCACCCCACCCCTAACCACTGTGACATCTAAAAACACTCCCACAGGATTCTAAAAGCACCCAAGGGGGTGAGGCCAACCTCCGTAGAGAATCTCTGATAGGCCAAACTTTTTAATTACTAGCATAATTTGAATAAAAGGTAGGGGCACAGATATCAGATACAGTAATGTTAAGTTTTGATGTTCTATTTTCAAGAAAGTTGTGTGTATATACACTATGATAGAACGAAGGGAATCGTGAACTTAGGTTTCACAATTTATGTGGCTGATCACTGTTGGTTCTGCCACGTTTCAAGTTATAAAAAAGACTTGTCTTCTGAGATGCTTTGCCTGCATTCTCACTGGACAAAAGAGGCCTGGAGGCTCAGAGAGTCAGAGGCGGGCTGAGCTGGAGAGGCCAGGGCTCCCGGCTGCCAGGTCCTTGTTTCAGGCTCATTTCCTCTACATATTCAAAAGTTTCTAGGATGTCACAGCAGAAGCTGCACTAGTTGCAACACTTGTATAACATCTCCAGCGGCAGTGTTTACTTTCAGAGCCTCCGTCATTGCTGCTTACGTGTGATTCTAGGATTTATGATAAGAGTAAATATTTAGATCCTTCAAACAAGTTAAACCGCAGTCAAACTGCAGTCCTACTGGGTAACCCCACTTGAATCTCGTTCACTTTGGGGGGAGGGTGCATTCTGCCCATTTCATTCAAAACTTCATATATAAACAGAAGGTGAAGTCAGCTCCTCTCCTTCTCCCTCGACCCCTCAACTGCTTATTTCGGAATGGGGATGCCATCCAGGTCCTCAGAGGATCTCCTGGCCTTCCTCACAGCAGAGAGTATGTGCTCAGTGGGGAAATCTGCTCACGCCAGGAAACCAGATCCTGTTTGAATGACGGTAGCTATGGGAAAACAATACGTCTACAGCCAGCACTGAAGTATGGTCTGTACTTTGTGGCCGGCATTGCCCCAGCAGGGAATCGGCAGGCAGTGGAGAAACCCTGCATGAGCAGCAGGCTCTGACAGCCAGCTTGACTACTGCCCTTGCTTGCCCCTACCTGTCTATGCCCCTCAATTTGACCATTTGGTCTGCAGGCAATATTCTCTGGGTCAACTTCTTCTCTGTGACACCCTCAGCAGGTGGGGTAATAGGTGGTTCTGGCTTGCCCTGGACTCCAACCTGCTCTCAGATTCCCCAGAATCATCTTTTTTTTTCCAAACATATATTCTTCCCCTTTCTTGGGGAGCTTGAAGCTCATTCTGCCCCCTTCCCTGGCTCAGCTCCATGCCCTTCTTCAGGCCAGTGGTTCGCCAATATCCACAGAACCCAGGCCAAGCCCACATCATGCCAGCAAGTGCCCCTTGTTGCTGGCATTTGTACCACTGAGGTCCCCTTGGTTTTGAGATAATCTGTCATACAGGCCCCAGTACATGAGCCAGAGACCTCAACCTAAAACAGTTATGGGGATGGAACAAAAGAAACCAATGAAACTGGTCTTTCAGATTTCTCTAACAGGAGTGGATAACGTGAATGTGAGAGGAGGTATTTAGGCACAGATACATGAAGGAAAAAGAAAAGGAAAGGAAAGAGAGAAGTATCTCTCCCAACTTCCCCTAATTGCTTGTAATTCCACGTCTCTGAAATGAGCCAAGAAAAGCTGCCAAGCAAGAGGTAGAGGATAAGGACATAAAAGTCCCATTTAATTTTCAGTGCTTTGTAAAAGCCCAAAGACTATTTACTGCATATGCTTGACAACTTCTGCAGGGTCGCGCTGGATTCAAGTTCTGTGGGATTTGGCCAATTTGGACATTTTTGCATGGTTGGGCTCCTAGCATCTAGTGAAAAAAGGAAAGGGATTCCAACACACTCGATTTCCAGTTATAGAATAGGTGTTAGTTCTTATTTAATTATACAATCCCCGCTGCTCTATCAGATGTTGGCAAAGTTCTCTGTGCACCATTTTAATGCTTTGTGATGTAATTCTTTTATGATTTAACATGTGTCACTTAAATTTATATTTCCTGCCTATTCTTCCCACACTAATTTGAACCATACAAAAAAACTTACACAAAAGGGGAGAAACTGCATCTAGGACAAGTAAGGATATTGTATTGAAACAATTCCTGATGAAAGTTAGCATTTTACATAACAATACAGGATATGGCAAAAATCAACTCAAGATGCCTCGTATTGCAATTGCATTATAACTAACCAACTCCAGACCCAAATTTTACACCAACTGTAAATCATGACTGAAATAAAACTCATGCCTGAGCCAGAGGTTGCTTTCCTTGGATTTGGCAACAAGTTATTAAGTTTGCATAGGACAGACAGCAGAGGAGGAAATGGTTATAAAGGACAGCTAATTCTCATTTGGTAAACAGCTAGATTTTTAAATAATAATAATATCACTTTTAATTAAAACTGATGCGTCTAACACAAACAGAAACTACGTCTAAATGACATTACTGGAACTTAGAGTAAGAATAAAAATAATAAAATCTTTAGCGTCTAGTATGTACTAATTAGTAGGTTGTTAGTTTACATACATTGCCTTGTGCCTTTTTTTAAAAAAACTTTAAGTCCATAGTTTACACTAGGGTTCAGGCTTTGTACTGTACATTCCAAGGATTTTGATAAACATATATGCCATGTGTCCACCATTACATCAGATAGAATAGTTTCACAGTTCTGAAAATCCCCTGTGCTTCGTGTATTCATCCCTCAGCCCCTCAGCCCCTCAGCCCAAACCCCTGGCAACCACTGATCTTTTAATGGTCTCTAAAGTTTTGCCTTTTCCAGTATGTCACATAGTTGGAATTATACAGTGTATATCCTTTTCAGACTGGCTTCCTCCACTTAGCAATATGCATTCAAGCTTTCTCCATGTCTTTTCATGATTTGATAGTTCATTTTGTTTTATTACTGAATAATACTCCATCACATGGATGTACCACAGTTTATCCTTTCAATTATCAAAGGGCATCTGGGTTGCTTCCAATTCTGGCAAATATGAATAAAGCTACTCTATGCATTTGTGTGCAGGTTTCTGTGTGGACATAAGTTTTCAACTATTTAGGCAAATACCTAGGAGCAGGGCTTCTGGATCATGTGGTAAGATTATGTTTAGCTTTTTAAGATACTGTCAAAATGTCTCCCAAAGTGGCTGTTCTATTTTGCTTCCTATTGCTTAATCTTTTAACTACCCTTCAATATATGTATTTTATACCTGTTAGATGAGAAAATTGAGATCCCAAGAGGTTAAATAATTTGCCCAAAGTCACACAGAAGAGTAACGACTAAGGCCGGGACTCCAGTTTGGGTTGATCTGGCTTTAAAGGTGGTGGTCTTGCTACAATGCTGCATCTCCAAGCAAACCAAACATCAGCCAGGTCAGGGTCCTTCAATGGTGTTAAGTGTATGTAGCCAATCTCTACTCTATGTGTTAATGTCCCTGTCCTGAGTCTAAAGCCAGACACCAGGGAAATATGCTATTGCACAAGCCTTGTAACTTTTCCCCTCCCCTACACCAGAGTCATCCTCTCCCCCTCCTCGGCCACAGCTCCAGGAAGAGGCTACAAGCCCTGTGAATAGGCAGAGGGCAGGTATTACAGGAGCCCTGCCTCAATATCTCAATACAATACAACTCTAGCTGAAGGCAAAGACATTAAACTCTGCATTAACACCCCATAAAAACACTGTCAGTATATCAGTATTGTAACCAAAAGCCTCAGCATCAGGTTTCTGAATTCAGGGCTTCTTTCAAAGATCTAGAACACCAGCAGCTGGTTAGGATGGGAGGCTGAGGGGAAAAGTCACTGGCTGCCCCTTCTAAGTTTTTTTGCCAGAAACAACGAAGATGACAATCACAGACTCATACCTGTAAGCTAACTAAGAGATTTAGTGACTTAAAAATGCTTTCATATCTTTAACTCAAGACAGGGGAGTTCTGCATTGCACTCTTGAGGTATGATCTGAGATACTCCTAATTTTCAAGCAGGGCAGAAATCCAGATACACCTGCACTTCAGTTAACTGATCATCACAACATACAGTTGTAGGTGTCGGGGAGGAGTGACAGGCAGGGACGCCTGGGGAGAGCAGAGGCCAAGGCCAGCCTGTGTTCACTGTTGGGCTTACTTAGTCACTTACTTAGTCACTTACTTAGTAGGACCTTGAAGCATGGTATGGAGACCATCCCACCAACTAGAAGGTAGAGAATAATATTTTCCACATAATAATACACATATCGGCCATACTGTATACTGCAAAGAGCCTAGTGAAATTCCCTATTCTTAAAGTGTATCAATTCTTTCTCTTCCCCTCTCCTCCTTTCAGCAATTCTAGCTACGTCAGTCATCCAGCCTTCAAACGTGGCACAGAATGTCCTGCTTCAAGAGAGCACAATTAGGTACAGCCTGGAGAAATAGCTTAAGAAGCCTAAGAAGAACAGTGATGCTTGTTCTCATGGATAATACAATCTGGTTAATTGAGGGAGTGTGCTTTACATAGCAATTTGGATGAGCCTAGAAGCATCACCCTTTGCTAATTGTAACTGTCATCTCTTTAAAAATTTATTAAAAAGGTAGATAACTTTTTGGCTGTTAGTAGAGGTTATAAGAGAATATTTCTTTGGCTGCTACTTGTAGAAGTGACTAGATTTCGTTCAGAAAGGACACAAGTTGAGGGGAAGAGATGAGACTGCTGAATATGAAAGCAGGCTAAATTCATGGAAACCTTATGCCCATGTCTTTATTTGCCAAGGGAGGGATATGGATTTAATTCATATTTCCCTCAAGATAGAAAAGGGGAAAAGGAATGTGTAAACCAGCTATGCCAAGATGCCCACTCCTTCTTTATTCATTCAATAATGAAAAATATTTACTGTGATTATGAATAGTAAAGAGGTAAGGGCAGCCAGTTGTACAAACTGGACCTCACAGTTTAAAACGCAACCACTCAGACCCTACAGAGTAATGGGTCTGGCATTCCAGATTCTATGTCATTTCAGAATGACAGAAGGAAGGGACTTTGTGATTATCCAGTCTTATTGCTCACCTCCCCTGAATTAAGATAAAGGAAAATGAAGACAGCTTGCTTTAAATGATTTTCCCAAGGTCACGCAGCTAATTCATGGCAAAGATGGGGCTAAGAATTCAAAATATCTCCATCCTTGACCCAGTATGCTTTCCAGTATATCCATGTTCCTCAAACTGAAGCAGAATCACTCCCTGGGGCACAAGCAGTATGCAAGGCAACAGGATAAACATAGTGCATTTTCCTGGAGGGCTGACACTATTCAGTGATAAGCATTTTTTATAGTTAAAAAAATGCAGCCTTCATCAAAAGTCTACAAATAACAAATGCCGGAGAGGGCGTGGAGAAAAAGGGAACCCTCCTACACTGTTGGTGGGAATGTAAATTGGTGCAGCCACTATGGAGAACAGTATGGAGGTTCCTTAAGAAACTAAAAACAGAGCTACCATATGATCCAGTAATCCCACTCCTGGGCATACCCCCAGAAAACACGAAAACTCTAATTCAAAAAGATACACGCACCCCAATGTTCATAGTAGCATTTACAACAGCCAAGACACTATTTACAACAGCCAAGACACAGAAGCAACCTAAGTGTCCATCAACAGATGAATGGATAAAGAAGATGTGGTACATATATACAATGGAGCATTATTCAGCCATAAAAAGAGAATGAAATATTGCAATATTGCCATTTGCGGCAACATGGATGGACCTAGAGATTATCATACTAAGTGAGGTAAGTCAGACAAATATCATATGCTATCACTTGTATGTGGAATCTAAAAAAATGATACAAGTGAAATTATTTACAAAACAGAAACAGACTCACAGACATAGAAAACAAACTTATGGTTACCAAAGGGGAAAGGGAGTGGGGGGTGATAAATTAGGGGTTTGGAATCAACAGATATACACTACTATCTATAAAATAAACAACAAGGACCTACTGTATAGCACGGGAAACTATATTCAACATCTTATAAAAACCTATAATGGAAAAGAATCCGAAAAAGTTTTGTATATATATAAAACTGAATCACTTTGCTTTACACCTGAACTAACACAACATTGTAAATCAACTATATTTCAATTTTTTTAATTTAAAATTTTTTAAAAATTAAAATGCATATAGTACAGAATGGAAGTTAAAACATGTTTAAGATAAAAAGAAGGTTTCACAGGACTTCCCTGGTGGTGCAGTGGTTAAGAGTCCGCCTGCCAATGCGGGGGACACAGGTTTGATACCTGGTCCAGGAAGATCCCACATGCCACAGAGCAACTGAGCTCGTGCACCACAACTACTGAGACTGCGCTCTAGAGCCTGCGAGCCACAAATCCTGAGCCCGCCTGCCACAACTACTGAAGCCCGCACGCCTGGAGCCCGTGCTCCGCAACAAGAATGTTATGGAGAAGCCCACACACCGCAACGAAGAGTAGCCCCCAATCGCTGCAATTAGAGAAAGCCTGCGCACAGCAACGAAGACCCAACGCAGCCAAAAAATTAAAATTTTTTTTTAAAAAAAGAAGGTTTCCCAAAGATTTTGGGCTTGAGATGAGCGAGTACAGTCTAGCTTCCCAGACCCTCCTAGGAACATGGTCAGTCTGATGTGGAGGTTCTTTAGAGCAAACCAGGAGAAGCATTCAAGTATTCATGGTGTTCGGCTGTTCAATAACATTGGTTTACTCACAGGTGACCAGGGACTGGAAATGTATTAGCAAAGAGCTATGCTGATAAGATACAATGCAGAGCGGTCCAAAATACTGTCACACACCAACACCTAGTCTCACTGGCCTCCTAGGAAACTGAGTAGGAGCAGTGTTGGAGTAAAGGGGAGACGCATAATTTCAGGACATAGTAAAATCAAACAAATCTGTAACAATGGCATGATGTTACCTCTCCAAAGGAACTAAATACTTATACGGGCCAATCAGGATAACTTCTTCCATCCCTTCATGACAAAGCTTCTTTAATAATTTATCTAAATCAGCTATTTCCTGTATTTTCCACTCCTCTCACGAACTTGTAACAGAAATGACTGAATGATGGATAAAAATGGAAACTTTAATGAATTTATAAATAAAATAACTTTCTGAGTTTTGTGAACCAACCCAGTTCCAGGATGGAATTTGGAAAAGAGCCATGGGCGACAATGAGCTCTTAAAAGTTTTTTTTTAAATTTTGTTTCCAAATTATGGGGCCATAGCCTGTTTAGAACCTAGATACTGAAGAGATGATATGCTCCGCTCTAAAGATTACACACAGCATTGTATCAAATTCAGAAAACATTTTAGGTAGTAAATATATATTTCCTTACTTCGTATTCATTTTCTTGAAAGACAAAAACACTAGGTTCTCAGTCCTATCCTGTTAATAAAATTGAAACCATCTAGGGAGAGTGTCCTATTTATATAGGATAGGAATAAAGAGCTTATGTGTAGATATATGTCTTAATTCCTCATTTTTTACACAGCATGCCTGTACTGGTAATCCAGGATGACCAGCTTACACATCTGTGCTCGAAGGTCACTAAAAGAAAGAGTCACTCTGGTTTTCAGAGCACCCCCAGCCCTCTCTTTCCTTGGCTCCAGATCTGCCTACTCCATTACAGTTTTTACCAAGTCCAGACTCTGGATTTCTGCTCTTTGTGCTTTTGAATGACCTTGGATTCCCCACCTTGATCCCCTATGCCCTCTAAAAAAATATGGCTGTGTCTAATCCTGTGGCTCTTTGGGCTCTGGGCTGCTTTGGATGGGTTATCTAAGACCCAACCAATTCCACTTGTATTCTATCTTCTCCCAAGGTAGAAGACAGGTCTCAGAAATTATATTTCTTCCATATTCACAAGTGAAAGAGCCTCATTCAATAACTTTTTATTGTTCTAATCCATGGCTAGTAGTCATACTTGATGGGAAGTATCAAATTTATGCTGAAAGGTTTTATAGTGAACACTGAAGTTGCAAAATCCAACTTTCATGACTCCAATACAAATATTTTAGAGAAGCGTTAAAATTTCTACAATTTTAAACATTAAAGTTACTAAAATCGGTGGGGACAAACTATATGATTTAATCACTGACTTCTTGGAATATATCAAACTAGAATGGGAAAAACAAGTTTGACCACTATCAGTTAGTTTAAATACCTACTCTCCCAAGGGCAAAAACATTTTCCAGGTCATCTACATGTTATACAGTGACTTAATCTCATGGTTTTCTGTGTTTGCCAAGACTCTTTGGTATAATTTGAACTTCAATTTTATTCTTGGTGCCAGAGCTAAGAAAATGGAATTTCACTACATTTAATCCAGTCTAGAAAATAAAGAGATATATCTTTTATCATTTTTTCCTGAGTTCTACAAACTATTATAAAGTCTTTATAATAGATAGCATTCCTGCCACCTGCCTTTATATCTGGTCACCATAATGCAGTCTCCGCAGCTTTCAATTTTATCGCTAAATAGCCTTGGAAACAAACAAAAAAACGGAAACATTTAATATATTTAGTATACTTTGTGTCTCTAAGTTAAAACAAGTATAAAATGCTACCAAAGAGACTCAAGAAGATATCAGTTTCATAAAAAATACAAACTGATTAGAAATCTTGAGAATGAGAAAATACGATTATTGAAATAAAACCAACAGCAGAATAGACACAGTTGAAGCAAAAAAGAAAAGAAAGAAAGAAAAAGAAAAAAAAGAAAGAAATTGAGAACTGGAAGACTGACAAAGGATCCTCCTTCCTCTCTGGAAGAACATGGCTCAAAATGACAAAGGTGGATGGTATGAAAGAAAAATTGAGAGACAGGGAGAATAGATTCAGAAATTCTAATATCAATCTAAAAGAAGTTAGAAGAGGAAAGCAAGAATGGAGGACAGGAAATAATCAAAGAAATACTATTTTTAAAATTTTTGACTTGGAAGAGTGATCAGGCTAGAGTCCCATCAAGTACTGAACCCTCTCTTCCTGAATGCCTCAATACTTATGGGAGAGACAGGCTGCCATGAGGTCACATGAGCCCCAGCATCTACCTCCTCTTCTCAAGAGCAAGACCAGCAGGATCAAGACGTCAAATTGCCAGTTTTCCCAGTGCCGTGACACCTCCAACTGCATCTGAGGTCAACTTCCCCAAAGCCTTGACTCTTATTAAGTACTCAACAAATGTTACCTATTATTGTTGTTGTTGCTATTATTATTATTTTATCATCATCATCCACGCCCATGGCTTCACACATTACTCACTCATTTGCTAAGGACGTGTAAATGTAAGCCTCCAGCCAAGATCGCTTACCTGAGTTTCAGATCTGTATTTAACTGTGCATTTCACATTCCCACTGAAATATCAAATAGGAATCTTAAATTTAACATGACCAAATCAGCTTTATTTCTCTCTCCCTACTCTACACCCAAATCCACTTCTTAACACAAATCCCCCTGCCTAGCCTTCTTTATATCAGTAAATGGTACTACCCTCCACTCATTTTCTCAGACTAGGACATCTTTGCTTCCTCATTGCCCCACATTTCTAATCAATCAGAAAGACCTGTTGGATCTACTCCAAAAATACATGGATCCAACTATATCTTACCATCTATGCTGCTATTACCCTAATTTAAAATTGTAAATTCTTCAGGATATTGTTATATTAGCAACTATGTTAAGGATATTAGCCCTTTGTCATTTGTGGTAGAAATATTTCTTAACTTGTTTATTTTTACTTTGCTTATAGCTGTGTCGCTGAACAGAATTTTTAGATATTTACATAATTAAATTTATTAGTTCATTCCTTGATGGCTTTTTGGTTTTGAGACAGGCTTATAAAGGCCTTTCCTGTACCAAAACTATAATTAAATTCCTTTACATTTTCTTCTTAGTGCTTTTATGGCTTTGTTTTTATCTTTGATCCTACTGAAACTTTTTTTTTTTTTAATTTATGGCTGTGTTGGGTCTTCGTTTCTGTGCGAGGGCTTTCTCTAGTTGTGGCAAGCGGGGGCCACTCTTCATCGCAGTGAGCGGGCCTCTCACCATTGCAGCCTCTCTTGTTGCGGAGCACAGCCTCCAGATGCGCAGGCTCAGTACTTGTGGCTCACGGGCCCAGTTGCTCCGCGGCATGTGGGATCTTCCCAGACCAGGGCGCGAACCCGCGTCCCCTGCATCGGCAGGCAGAATGTCAACAACTGTGCCACCAGGGAAGCCCTATCCTACTGAAACTTTTAAATAGTATAATAAAGTTTGGTCTATTCAAATTTTCTTCTCCTTCTCTAGTCAGTTTTGGAAACTGATATTTTCCTAGAAATATCCATTTCACCCAGGTTTTCAAATTCTTTGCATAAAGCTATACTTAAAAGAATATTAAAAGGTAAAAAAAAAAGCTGTATCTCTCATATCTCATGTTTCATTCCTAAAATTCCGTACTGTTGTTCTTGCTTCTTTTACATGATAAAACCTGTCAAAGGTTTGCCCATCTAATCTGTCTTTTTGAAGGACTAGCTTTTGGTTTTATAGACAAAGTTTACTAATTTTTGTACTCGTTCTATTAGTTTCTGTCTATGGTTTTTGTTAATTATCTTCCTTCTACTATTTTAGGATTTATTTTCTTGAGTTGTTTTTTTTTTTTTGCTTTGCTTTTCCTAGCCTCCTGAATTGAATGCTAAGTTCATTTACTTTCCATTTGTCCTAAATGTATTTAAGGCTGTATGTTTTTTTCTCTCCATACTAACTTCAATGGCTGAATACCCTCAGTGTTTAATATGTAGTTCTCTTATTTTTCTACTATAATTTCAGGTTTTATTTTCTCTTTACTTTGTAATTATTTAAAATGTTTTAAAAAACACTTTAGCCCTTCTTTAGTAATTTTTACATTTTATTTTAATTAATCGATTTTGTGTTGTAATTAGACATGTGGCCTATATGATTTCTGCTTTGGGAATTAGTTGTAATTTTCTTTGCCATCTTGTTATAAAATTAAGCTCTCAATTCTCAAAGTGATTTACCTAGCAAAGTGGAAATCTAACAATTTCTCCTTATGTTTGTATGCCTTTACTACCTTTTTACATTTTGATGCAATGTTATCAGGTTCACAGTGTATCTCTTAGCACTTCTTTGCACACTGCAAATTTTACCAACTGTAAATTTTATCAACATGAACAATATCTTTCTTATATTCGATACTTTCACCTTGAACTCTATTTTGTCTATTTCCAGTATTGTTATACTTGCTACCATTTGCCCCTGAATGTCTGGCATCATTTTAACAGCCTGGATGTATTTCAGCTACTGAGGAACATGCCCATTGACATCCATCTTGTCAAAACGCATTAAGTAAGTACCCAAGTTTCCAGGGATCGATACTAGGCACTAAGGACCTTTAAATGTGAGTACTGTACAGAGACAGATACATAGGTAGGTAGATAGATAGATAAAAATTTAAGTGTTTTGTGGGTTTTTTTGTGGGATGGTATACTAGTCTTCTATTGTTGCCATAGCAAATGACTACAAACCTAGCAATTTAATCTCACAGTTATGTAAGGCAGAAGTCTGACATGGATCTCACTGAGCTAAAAATCAAGGCATCAGCAAGGCTGTGTTCCTTTTTGGAAGCACCAGGAGGGATTCTGTTCCCTTGCCTTCTCCAGCTTCTAGAGACTGCCTGCATTCTTTGGCTCATGGCCCCTTCTTCCATTTTCAAAGACTACAACTGTGGGTCAAATCCTCACATCACATCTCTCTGACCCACTCCTCTGCCTTCCTTTTCTACTTTTTTTTCATGTGATTAGAATGGGTGCATCAAGATAATCCAGGTTAATCCCTTCATCTCAAAATGAGTACCCTCAGTCACCTCTGAAGAGTCTCTTTTGCCAGATAAGGTAACGTATCACCAGGTCCTGGAGGTTAAGACATGTACAACTTTGGGGGTGGTAGGATCATTATTCTGCCGACCACAGATGAGTTTCTATTTTGTTGTGTTTATTTTCCATTTCAGCTGGAAGTAATTTGAGACTTCTGCTTCTCAGAATGCCAGGGGAGACATCTCCTGAGTTAAGACTTGCTAACAGCTTATTGGTAAGGCAAGGCACTTGCAAGGCACTTACAGATTTTTGGATGGTTTTAGATGCTTAATGCCAAAAGGTGGATGTGAAATGACTAAGAGACAAAGTGTATTTGTTAAGGTAGGTGCAAATACAGTAGATATTTCTTCTCTTACTCACAAACGGCACTAGGTGGGTGAACAGGTTGAAGAGGTGGGCCTCCTCCCTGCATTACAAATGGGACTGCCTAGCTTCATGTACCTCCTGATGTGATATATTTGAGAGCGTACAGCACCACCAATGAAGTATCCTTGCCTGAACTATTTAGCCTAAATTTAATCAAGCCTCTAGATCCAACTACTAGTTTATAGGAAATATAGGGAATGGAAGAACGTATTAACCACCACCACAAGAATAAAATTACCCAAATCCAGAATGTGCAAAAACGTAAAAGACAAATCCACCTTAATAGTGTATTCCAAAATAAATAACATAAAAAATTTAAGTGTAATGAAAAAAAAAAACCTATCCACTTGTTACCACTCATGAATGCTGTAAGCTGGTATATTCAGAGATGGGACCCATGCACTGTATCTACTCACAAAGCAAATAAATACAGCACTGGGTGCTGTGGCCCAGGTTGCTTTGATGTAACTGTTTCCTGACCTCTGCTACAAAACTTTGCTTTTCTTACAGCAAAGAGATTCTGATTTAGCTTTTTGGGGGTGAGTACAGTTGACCCTTGAACAAGGTGGGGGTTAAGGGCGCCAATTCCCAAGCAGCTGAAAATCTGCATATAACTTTACAGTTAGCCCTCGGCCCTCCGTACCCCATTCTCCATCAGTGATTCTGCATCTGCAGATTCAACCAACCGCAGATCGTGTAGTACTGCAATAAATATTTATGGAAAAAAATCCACGAATCAGTGGACCTGCATGGTTCAAATCCATGTTGTTCAAGAATCAACTGTAATTCTGATTCACAGTCATAAACAGATTAAATTGCTTGTGTATTTCCTCAGTAATCCAGAACAAAAGTCATTATTTTATACCTTAGTTTTCTTCTCACAACCTCAAGTCAATGACTCCGTTTCTTAAGTTACTGAAATCTCTGAAATCAGTTAAGAAACTGAAGATTTATTCTATAATATGTCTTTCAGTGGGAAGTTTCCACTGCAAAAGAAAAGAGCAGCCCAGACATGCTCACTGTTGAATGCCATAGTCTTTCTAACTGAAGTCTGTGGGTCGTGACTAGTTGGGGAAGGGAGGGGAACAACAGGTACTTCCTTTGTAAAAGGGTAAATAATACTTTAGGAAATGTTTTGTTGCATTTATATTCACATGGATGTGTGTGCTGGGTTAAAATGTAAAATGTATTTCAAAAAGCCTGAACGTGGCTGCTTTAGTGACTGATACACACCCAACACAGTCACCATCACAAAGGCAACTTTAGAAACTGAAATCAAGAGGCAGGAGTCCCTTAGAAGAAGATCCCAAAAAAGGTTATACTAATTTCTTAGTTAACGTTTAAATAAAAATACCTAGCTCTCACAGAACTTCTGGGTCCCCTGGGTCCTTAGACCCCAAGTTGAGAAAGAATAATCTAGTTCAAGCCATTCATTGTAAGATAAGGAAACCAAAACGCAGACAGGTGGGAATACACGCCCCTTCTCCATCCCTCGCCCTGTCCCCACCTACGCTCTCAGAATTCTGTTCCTGGAGTCCCTTTCTCTTTTGCAAGCTGGAAGAGGGCTACAGAGCCAGATTACAAGACCTCGGGTGGGCTGCTGGCATTCCCAGGGCCACAGAGAGAAATTCCTCGGCCTGCTTTCCTAGGACTCACCTGTCCTCACTATCTCAGCGTTAAGTAGGGGAAAGGCTTGCAAAAGGAATCAGCCACGTGGTTCAGTTTAGCTCTTTAGTGATATTGCCGTAATAGCAACAGCTGTGGCCTGGCCAGTAATACCTGTTGAGGACCTGAGCTCTCGCAGTCTCTTCCAACCTTAGAGAGAAAGAATAATGGTTAAGAGCCCAGTCTGTGGGGCTTCCTTAGTGGCACAGTGGTTAAGAATCCGCCTGCCAATGCAGGGGACACGGGTTCAAGCCCTGATCCAGGAAGATCCCACATGCTGCAGAGCAACTAAGCCCGTGTGCCACAACTACTAAGCCTGTGCTCTACAGCCTGCGAGCCACACCTACTGAGTCCACATGCCTAGAGCCCGTGCTCCGCAACAAAGACACCTCAATGAGAAGCCCGTGCACCGCAACGAAGAGTAGCCCCCGCTGGCCACAAGTAGAGAAAGCCCATGCACAGCAACAAAGACCCAATGCAGCTAGAAATAAAAATAATTAAAAAAGAGTCCGGTCTGTAGAGTTCAGATCCCAACTGCCACCTATTAGCTGTGTGACTTTGAGCAAGTCACTTGACCTGTGTCTCAGTTTCTTCCCCTATAAAATGGAGGATGGGCTTCCCTGGTGGCTCAGTGGTTGAGAGTCCGCCTGCCGATGCAGGGGACACGGGTTCGTGCCCCGGTCCGGGAAGATCCCACATGCCGCGGAGCGGCTGGGCCCGTGAGCCATGGCCGCTGAGCCTGCGCGTCCGGAGCCTGCGCGTCCGGAGCCTGTGCTCCGCAACGGGAGAGGCCACAACAGTGAGAGGCCCGCGTACCGCAAGAAAAAAAAAAATTGGAGGATGATAATCGCTATCTCATAGGGTTGTTATAAGGAATGAATGAGTTATTATATATAAAATGCTTAGAACAGTGACTGACATAGTCTTTCTTTTACTCCATCAATCTTATTTCTTACTACACCTCTTCACTTATCCTTCATTCCAGGAGGAAGAAAATGAAAACACTTTTGCTTCTACTATATCCTTACTCATGTCCCCAAAAACATTCATTCAGCAAATATTTCCCGGGAGACACAAAATACAGACAAGATACAGTTTCCTGCCTTCAAGATAGGTACGACCTCCTGGGAAACAAAGACAAATACATGTAGCCAATTACAAATAATGTGCGAAGTAGAGAAACTGAGAAATATACAAAGTGCTACCCGACCAGGGAAGAGAAAGCAACTGAGTTGACCAGGAGGAGTCTCAGGGATGCTTCAGCAGAGTGGTGAGGGAGGTGACACTTCGACTGAGGCTTACATGGTGTGGGAAAAGACTGTTTCTGATCTTGCACAGAACTTTACTGGTTCCCGTAATAAATTACGCAAAGCCTGAAAGATGTTCCTAGAATGGAAAAACAAAAAAAGCTGATTCACACGGTGCTGGGATTGTGGACTCAAATCCGAGAGCTGCTGAAAGACAGGAACTGCATCCCCTTGGGCTCTCTATTCACACAGCTCTGCCCTGAAGACCTTCTGCCAGACATTTGAGACACATTTGGCTGAATGTGTCCCTTTGTCTTTTTTTTTTTTTTTTTTTGCGGTACGCGGGCCTCTCACTGTTGTGGCCTCTCCCGTTGCGGAGCACAGGCTCCGGATGCGCAGGCTCAGCGGCTCACGGGCCCAGCCGCTCCGTGGCATGTGGGATCCTCCTGGACCAGGGCACGAACCCATGTCCCCTGCATCGGCAGGCAGACTCTCAACCACTGTGCCACCAGGGAAGCCCCCCTTTGTCTTTTGATTTGATATTGTTCTTGGTACATAGTTGTGAATTGTTCTAATGTTATTTGTGCAATAAAGAAATTTTTAATAGAATTACAGATATACAAACACACCAAACACACATAAAATACAATATTAGTAGTTGAGATACCTATTGCAGTAGTGGTAAAATTCCTTGGCCAAAAGTATACCAGGTACTACCTAGATGTAGCCCAGATGTTAGCTGGGGCCCTCACTGACCTTCAAGAAATTGGCTCAAGCCTCCGTGAACTCTATGCCCTCTGAGATCCCAAAGCCCTTCTCAACGTTTGGTGAAGTTATGTTCTCAGGGCCTCCTTTACTTTCTGGGCTCCTGATCGTATGAGTGTCGTCTCCACACTGTACTGCATCAACTGTGATGTGAATCTCTGCATCTCCAACTTCACCTCTGAAATCCACTCCATGCCAGGCATGCGCAGGCGGAGGAGACCTCACAGACAAGTTGGGGACCACAAGGAACAGTGGCAGCATGGTCCTCCCCACAACCTCCTGCCTTTAGCTGATGCTCTGTCCCTCCTCCTCCCGCCCCTCTCTTTTGTTCTTGCATGTTATCCCCCTCCCTCTCTCAACAAGCAATAAATGCTTCCCCTGGACTCTCACAGAGTAGCTCTGCCAACATGCAGGCCTTTGGGGCCTCATATTCTTTCTCAAACACTCATCAAGGTGTTTTCTCCAAGGTTATTTCCTTCATAAAGCAAATTCCAGATGTTCAGATGATAGCATTTCCATTTTGCCTAGCTTCCCTAGCTAAAATTTATATTTGAGAGGAGAGGCTGATCCCAGTGGAAGCAGCAGCTGTGCCAAGGGATGCAACAGGGGCCAGTACAAGTAGCAGAGGTGGTGCCAGGACATGTCACATGCCCTCAGGGCTAAGCTCAAGGGCGGAAGAGAGATTTGCAAAGGGCTGGAGCTCTAATAGAGGCAGAAGGAGATATAAACCAGCAAAATTAAAAGTATTAATGTCAAAGAGACCCATTAACCCTAGGGCCTTAGGAAACAGAGGCTTCAAGTAAAAACTCTTAAGAAAAATTATAACCTTGACAAGGAAAGTTCTAGCCCCATAAAAATGTTTTCAATGATCTAATAGTAAATACTTAACATTTATAAGGAATAAGTATTATTCAGATGATTTTTATATGGTAATTCATAAAGAATGATCTTGACAAAAGAACAGTCTTCCATGTATACCATGCAAAGAATGTCAAGTACAAAACTGTTAGCTGTGGCAGGAAAAAAAAAACCCAATGGCTAAGCTTTATATAAAGTTTTTCCTTAAGATATAATTCTTTGAGAAAGAGCCTAAAAGTCTTCAGGAAAGAAAAATCTTTAACCTCCCAACCACTCCATCAAGTAGACACAGATAGCTATTACTATACTCATTAGATAAGTAAACAAAAGTTGGTGATTCCAACTGATCCCCAGTCCAGAAGACTCTTCAAGTATTGATCTACTCTGAGACATAAGAAAGGATTTCACTTTGGTCAGGAGTTTCCTTATGCCCTCTTCAGAGAAGAAAAGAATTTGCTCAAATCCCTGGGTCAGACCTGACAGTCAGATTCATAACTTTACCCTTGCTCTAGCTATTTTACAGAAGGCTGCTCGATTATATTAAAATTAGGATGTAAGCGTATAGACAAGCCTGGGAAATGGTCTTTCTAGCACCTGATCTCACTAAACTAGAAATTTATGAGTTGTTTTCTATAGGAAGAGACAAACAGAGGGGAAGGGAAAGGAAGGAGCAAATTGACAACGAAAAAACAGGCAGAGAAAGATAAGAAACAAGTGTGTCTTAGATCAAAGAGTAAATGGAACTGACAGATATCTGTTGCTCTTTGTTCTGAGGAAGGAAAGGTCCTAGCTCTGCTGATGAAGGGTGTGAAGTTCAAATACTGCTGAAGAGGAGATGCAAGCAACCATGAAAGTCTTTGAGAAACTGGGAAACGGGACAAGAACTCTCCAGGTGGCACCCCAGATAGAATCTGAAATTACAAAGATCCTAAAGTACAGTATTTCTTTAACGTACTTAAGAATGTTGTACAAGGGTCTTCCCTTGGTGGCGCAGTGGTTAAGAAGCCGCCTGCCAATGCGGGGGACACAGGTTTGAGCCCTGGTCCGGGAAGATCCCACATGCTGCGGAGCAACTAAGCCCGTGCGCCACAGCTACTGAGCCTGCGCTCTAGAGCCCGCAAGCCATTACTACTGAGCCCATGTGCCACAACTACTGCAGCTCGTGTGCCTAGAGCCTGTGCTCTGCAACAAGAGAGGCCACCACAATGAGAAGCCCGCACACCACAGTGAAGGGTAGCCCCTGCTCGCCGCAACTAGACAAAGCCCGCACACAGCAACGAAGACCCAACACAGCCAAAAATAACTAAATAAAATAAATAAATTTATAAAAGGAAGATAAAAAGGAATGTTGAACAACGTTTACCCAGTACGCAAGTACAGCATCCAGATGAGCTGGGGATGAGGATGGGGGAAGAAGTAAGGATAAGGCTGCTTAAATAAGCTCTTGGGAGCCAAGTTCTTTGATGGAGAATCAGAAACTAAAGTGGTTTGCTCATTCATGCAATAAGTATCAGTCTCCATATATTCCAGATACTGTTTTAGGTATGGGGTAGAGTGTGACCTGGGGTTAGGGTGCTTTAGATAGGGTGGTCAGGGAAAACCTCCCGGGAGAGGGGGCTTGAGCTGAGGCCTAAATAACGAGAGGAAGCCAGCCTTATATAGTGGCCTGTATACCAGCGAGAGAGGAGAGAACTGCAAAGACCTGAGGTAAGATCCCCGCTTGGGATATGTGAAGATCAGAAATATCTGATCTGACTTAAGTAGTGAGCCATGGGAGAGCGATAAGAGATAAGGGACAGGCTTAGGCAGGAGCCACAGCATAAAGGAGTTTGGAATTTCTTCTAAGTTCGACAAGAAGGTGATGCAGGATTTTAAGCAGGGGAGTGACATTTCTGTTTAAAAAGACCCCTCCGGCTGCTATCTCAGGTAGACTGCAGGGGCAAGCATAGAAGCAGACAGGCAGGTTAGGAGGCGATGTGGAAGTCCAGTGAGCGATCAGAGGTTTGGACTGGGTGGGAGCGGAGAGGAGAGAAGATGGATCTGGGTAAATGCGGGAGTATTTCAGTATGTGATCCTGATAGACTGGATGTGGGAGATGAAGGGGAAAGAGCAATCAAGGATGACACGGAGGTTTGGGGATCAAGCAATTGGGTATATAGTGGGGTTATTTACTGAGCTGGGGATGACGGGGAGGCACAGGTATGATGGAGAAAGGAGGAGTAAGATTAAGAGTTCTGATTTGGATACATTAAATTGGAGATGCCTCTCAGACTTCAAGTCTGGAAGTCAGGGTTAAAGATGTAAGTTAGTAAACAGAAGGTTCGTAAAGCAATAGGACCCACTAAGATTACCCAGAGAAAGAGTAAAGAGAAGTCCCAAGAGGCTTTCCAACAGCCAGAGGCCAGAAGGTGGAGGAACAACCAGTGAGGTGCAGAAAAAACAAGTCTGAGTTGACGTCAGCCAAGAAAAGAAAATATTCCAAGAAGGAAAAAGTGACCTATTAAAGCAAATGTTGCTGAAAGTCAACTAACATGAGAAAAAAAGAATCGGGCTTCTTTGGTGGCGCAGTGGTTGAGGGTCCGCCTGCCAATGCAGGGGACACGGGTTCGTGCCCCAGTCCGGGAGGGTCCCACATGCCGCGGAGTGGCTGGGCCCGTGAGCCATGGCCGCTGAGCCTGCACGTCCGGAGCCTGTGCTCCGCAACGGGAGAGGCTACAACAGTGAGAGACCCACGTACCGCAAAAAAAAAAAAAAAAGAATTAACCGTATATATGGCAAGATGGAGATCAGTGGTGCCCTTGACAGAGGTACCTGCAGTGGACTGATGGGATGGAAGCTAAACGAAGTGGTTGAACAGAGTGTAGGATGAGGAAAGAGAAATGGCTTATATAGACAGTTCTTCCTAGAAGCTCTGCTATGAAAGAGAGCAGAGAAATGAAGCAGGTAGGATGGGAGTCAAGGAGGGTTTTGTTGTTGTTGACTTTTATGTCCTAAGATGCAGAAAAGTAGAACAGTGGATGAATCCCCTGTGTCACCCAGCTTTCACAGCTATCTCCTCCTTACCACACCTCTTATCTATTCCCCCCCCATTCCCAACTCATTCCCAGTTCCCCACCCTTTGGGTTATTTTGAAGCAAATCCCAGACATTATTTCAACGAAAGATTATTCTTATTTTGCTTTAAGTGAGAAATATTATTTGTTATAAAGAAGGAAAACAGGAAGCCCTATTAAACAATGCTATCACTGAGAAAATTCAAGCTCCGTGACATTAACAGAGTATCTTCAATAAAAGGTATAAAAGTTATTTTTCCTTTAAAGCAGGGATTCTCAAGAAACTATGGCCCACAGTCCACAGATGAGCCATGAGGGGGCTTCCAGATGAGCAGCAAACTGTGACAAACCCAAGTTCCTCCATCAGCTCTCATGGATGGAGAAAGAGACAGTCCAAGTTCACGGCCTTTGTTTTGTTTTTGTGCATGAATAAGTCGCATAACTTATTTAGTAAGATGATTAGGTTTACTAAAATCAGTACGTTACTAGAGTTTGCGAATGACTCTTATTCAAAATTATGCTAAGCAGTCTGACTGCCAAACAATGTCTGGAACTGTTGCAGAACATTTACAGATGGTGGGAATTTCTGTACATTGGGGGGAAGGATGCCTCATAACCCGTGCGTGTCTTGAGTTACTTATGTTTGCAATTCTCCTATTTTTGCTTTTTGACTACAAATTACTTAGCTTCATCAGCAACAACATAGTTTATTGTGGGTTGTGTGGCTAAACCCTCAGTATACAGTGATGCGTATTTGTATTATTAATACGAATTTGCCACTTGTTCATTCATTGGTTAACTGTGGTTCAGGATACAAAGATTTGAGACATAAAGCTTAAAGCCTAGAAAATTCTATATACTGTTAACTTTTTCTGCGGATTAAGGGGGACTTTATAATTTTATTTTAGCTGTGGAAAACCTCGATCCTGTTGAGACAGCATAACAGTTATCAGCCCTAACTGGATCTAGAGAGTCTAGGTTCAAATCAAGGCTTTGCTACTTAGTAGCCGTGTGACCTTGGAAAACTAAGTTACTTATCCTCCTCAGTTTCATCATCTGTAAAATGGGGATAATAAATATCTTTAAATGACTGAATATCCATAACTGGAACAATACCTGGCACCTATTAAGTTCTAAATTTTTCCATAGAAAATATTACTACTACACCCTCTTACAACAACAATTGCTACCATTATTACAGTTTGTGATACCAGGGATCTAAAAAAGGACACTTTGAAAATCACTAAAGTTTAACTTGAAATCAACCTAAGTGGTAGATATAAGAGAATAAATGGTGGCTAGCTTTATACACAAATCTACTTAACCCATAATATAACCCAAGTATTCACTAAGAATATTAGCCTGAATTCTCTATCTTGGAACTCCAGTGCAGAAAGCAGAGAAAAGGTATGAATCCTTTCGTGAATACTGGGCCAGCCTTAGAGAACATTCTAAAATATGTTGAGGAGGGTCTTCAGCATCCTCTCACCTTTCTGCAAGCCTGCCCTACTTTCTAACTCCATTCTTTCTAAGACCCCAAGTACCCTTATTCTGTCCAGAGTCCTTTACTGTAATGCTTACCAGGCCAGTTCTCCCCCAAAGTATACTCTTCTTCAGAAATGAATGCTTTCTCTAGGATCTTCTGCCCCCAGCTATGTGTGAGGAGCAAAATGCTTTTTAAAAATCTACAATTACTTGTATACGACTATTAACACCTTTAGAGTCTCAGAAGTATCTCTGTTTTTGAAAGAAAATTCTTACCAAAATACCTAATTACTAGAAATTTAGGCAGAGTAACAAAGTTAAGTGAAAAAATTCAAGCAGTCGGGGCCACCTAGAGCCTTTTCTGGAAGGGGACCTTGACAAGAAAAACTTATTAGCATGATTTTCATGGGTTCTTCTATTTTGAAACAATGTAGGATTTTATTTAATCTAACTTCTTTTTTTCTTCAACAGCTCCTGTGGTAGTGAAGGGAAGGAAGAAAAGGGGCTGAGGGGGCTGGAGTTAGCCATCTGCATGACGAGAGAGAGAGAGAGAGGAGAGAGAGAGAGAGAGAGGGGGGGGGAGGGAGAGAGGGAGAGAGAGGGAGGGAGGGAGAGAGGGAGGGAGAGAGAGGGAGAGAGGGAGGGAGGGAGAGAGAGAGGGAGGGAGGGAGAGAGGGAAGGGGAAAGAGAGGGGGCGAGAGAGAGAGAGAGAGAGAGAGAGAGAGAGAGAGAGAGAGAGAGGGAGAGAGAGAGAGACAGGGAGAGAGAGAGACAGGGAGAGGGAGAGAGAGGGAGGGAGAGAGGGAGGGAGAGAGAGAGAGGGAGAGAGAGAGAGAAACATTTTACTTTTGGAGGAGACACTGATAATCAATAATCACTGTTAATTCAGTGGCTTTTTTCTTTTCTTTTTTGGGGGGAGGGTTTAAATATGATTATTGTTCATAAGAAATTCACACCTAGTTAAAACTTGGGACCAAGAGAGTTAATTCCTAAGGTCAGGGGCAAATTTGAGGACTGATCATGTTTAAACCTAAAGAAACATATTGGTTTTTCAAATTTACTATAATCTCTGGTTTTTCTAGCCCAAGTATCCCTTGCCCAAAGAAAAATCAACAGATTAAATCATAGATTTCATTCTCTGACCAATTACAAAAAGATTTTAGGGGATTTCTGTCAAGAATATATAAAGGTATCAATATTCAAAAATATACAGTCTTAAGACAGGGAGATATAAATAAAATAGAAACTCAAGACCGGTGGAAATATGAACACAAGTATGCAGACTATGGCTGTTAGAACTAAGCTTCAAGTAAGTTTACCTCTGAGTTTCTTGAGGGCCAGAAAGAAGAAAGGAGTAGCATCTGTTACAGTTATCAGAAAGGAGAATACATACTGTTTCCATCCAGAGAAGCAAAGCTCTTCCTGAGCTGAACTCCGCAAGTATTTTTGAAATGGGCTATAACTTTGTGACCTTGAATAAGAGAGCTGACAACATCCTCGACTCTGAGACCCTGGGCCCTGGCCACACTGTTTAGGAGTTCCTGCAAAATTCCATTAAGGGACAAGCTCCCCTGAGGGGTGGAGGAGGCTTGTGTGCAATTTACAGAAGAAACATGCACACTATTTTCTAAAACCATGTCTACTACCTAGATTACAAATTTAAAAGAACTTCTAAAGAGTTCAGACTACTTTTACATGTTGTGAAATCACCAATTAGCCCAAAATAGAGAATTTGTGAAGGAAGAAAAAAATGAAACATAACAACTTGGACTGTGTTTGGTTTTTGCTAGAATGCTATTCTCTACAGCAAAATCTCTTTTCCAAAATTTCCCTCCTTTCAGAATAATGAAACTGTACAATTTTTACCAACCTTACTGAAGTATACTTGACATACAATAAACTGCATATATTTTGGTATGCATTTTGTTACAATTTGATATAGGTATATATCTGTGAAACAATTACCACAACCAAGATAATACACATATCCGTTATCCCCCAAAGTCTCTGTCTGCCCCTTTGTCATCATTCCCTCCCACCCTGTTCCCCCGCCCAATCCAGGGCAACCACTGGTCTGCTTTCAATTTTTTTTTTTTTTTTTTTTTGCGGTACACGGGTCTTTCACTGTTGTGGTCTCTCCCATTGCGGAGCACAGGCTCCGGATGCGCAGGCTCAGCGGCCATGGCTCACGGGCCCAGCCGCTCCGCAGCATGTGGGATTTTCCCAGACCGGGGCACGAACCCGTGTCCCCTGCATCGGCAGGCGGACTCCCAACCACTGCGCCAGCAGGGAAGCCCTCTGCTTTCCATTTTTAAAGCTATACAATTTTAAAAAAATGTTAATCAAAAATGAAAATCTAAATTTAACATTATTTTTTGCATGTGTTCCTTAGTCATTCCCTGTATCTTCTAAACCAATCAATTACCCTATGTTCTACCTCTAAAATTATAAACTACTGGAAGTTCAACGCTTTGTCTTCTGGTTCCTTCATGCTATCACAGAGCGTGGTGTATCAAGGCGGCACGCACAGCCTGCTCAGGAAAGATGGGGTGACCACCTTTCCCTGGAAGCTTCAGCTTCCGAGGTAACACTCTGGAGTTAAACTAACCGCATTCTGAAAGTAAATGACTGCATCAGGCACTTATCAGCCTCTGCCTGGAGAAAAACATGGACCTAGCCTCCCAGAGAAAAACTCTGGCAACTCAGGGAAATAAAGAGATTTTGTTAGTAACACAGGAAGTGGGAAGACAGAATGCTTGGGGGTAAGGGGAACAGCGCTACAATCTCTGACCTTGTAAAGCTTGACCTCAGAAGATAAGATATACAGATAACCCATAGGAGGAAGAGTGCTAAGGGCAAAGGGCCACGAAACAAAGTGCTACAGGACTCCAAGGGCAAGACAGCTCCTCCCATCTCAGCGCAGCCAAGGCTTCACTATCAGGACAATGAAGACCTCAAGGACTCACATCCACAGTCCCCAGAATGCTTTCACGTACCCCATCTCTCACATTCCCCACCACAAGGCTGTGAATAAAACCATGTTATAGGTCTCCCTTAGAAGGTGAGAAAATCGAGGCTTAGGTCAAGTGACAACTAAGGAGAGAGCAGAGCTGGGACTAGAAAGTGTGCCTTCTGATTCCAGTGGCACTGCTGTTCCTACTTCCCCAGATAGCATCCTTAAGAGGCGATGAAATGTGACAACAACCTCAGCGCCTCCCTCTAGAGCCAAGAACATCAATCTAACGAAGACTTATTTAGCATTTGGTAAAGACGTCCTCTGAGATTGATCCTTGGACCTCAGGGACCACACACATGGCAACCAGGTGCTATGACAGAGACGTGTTTCCCCAAGAGTGTATACACATTCCAGTGGTCATAGGATGAACCATATTTCAAATGCACTAGAGAGACTTGCCACTTCATAGAACTCCAAATTATCCTTTAAGGAAAGAGATAATTGACAATATTACTATTAAATACACTCAAGTTACCTGTTGCATAGGTTTGTATTCTTGCATATCAGGCTTCCTTGAGGTGAAGCATGTTTGTATCATCATCACAAGTGCCTGATAATGCCTGGCATACAGTTGGCCTCAAAAGATGTATGTATTTGTGGAATGCTTGAATGAGGTCAACAGGCCACATCACAGAACTCTTTAATTCTAATGTTCAACAATGGATGGGCAATTTATTTGCCCCTAAATCATGGTAAAATAATCATAGTCAACAATGAGGCAATTGTTTGCAGTTTAGGTAACTTTAAAGAACTTGGTATAAACGTGTACTTTTTCCCCATTAAAGTCTCCTTAGAGTAGATCTAACTTGTTTCATTTTCTCGGAAGAAATATATCTCTGAAATTGGTAGAAGGTCATACATTAGAAAGGAAAAAATAAACAACTGGGTTTACTAAGAGGTAAGTACAAGGCTCTTTAAGGACACATATTATAACATATGCACAGATGAGCACCACTCCTCTCAAAGCCACACTCTGTTGGGAAGCTACAAACATATTCCAATGATACTGGTTTTGAGCGAAAAACTTACAGAATGCCTCTTTTGGAGCCGCCTTCATCTCTAAAATCAGTTTACATGACATACAAGAAAACCTGTCATATTACTTATGGTCCTGGCTTTTTTTTTTTTTTTTTGCTTAAATATATCACTTAATTTTCACCAAAACTGTATTAAATACATTATCTGATTTAATTTGCACAAAAATGATCTAAGGTTTTGTCCACAAAATTTGTGTCGCAAACGTAGTATATGATACATGTTTGTATGACGCCACTGCCTTTGCTCTTTACTCTTTCTACAGTCTTGTTCTATCCCTTCGATAATAATTTATCAAAACAAAACTGGGAATCATTCCTTACAAGACAAAAGGATTCATCATGGGCCTCCTTTAGATCACAAGTATCTCCGATGCACTTAGAACTTGATTTAACTATATGTGATCTACATGCTCTTTTTTGAGGAAACATGCATTGTGCAATGTGCAACTATACCTTAAACTGTCATCCTTGGTTTTAGTCCTTATCTTAAATAAGATAAGTAAACTTTGGAACAGAGATTAGGGTTTTGTTTCCATAAGAGTTTAAAAAAAAAAGGTAAGCAACTGTCATATTTTAAATTGGGAGATTTCACCCAAAATGGGGAATTTCAGTTTCTCTGGAGAAATCTGAAAAATGGACAACAGTTGGCTTGCATTCTCACATAGCACCTAACAACAAAAGCCTTTAGAAAGGGCGTGAATTAGCCAATGCTCTGCAGTCCTCACGGTCCTGGCTTATTTTTAACCAAACATTATTCTAGGCAGTTTGATTGTCACCTATGTGGCAGACATAGTGATGAACAGTTCTTGGCCAGTCCCCCGAATCAAATCCACCTTCCAAGAATAAATACCAGAAATAGAGACACAGATGTAGAGAACAAATGTATGGACACCAAGGTGGGAAAGTGGTGGGCGGGGTGGTGGCAGTGGGATGAATTGAGAGACTGGGATTGACATATAGACACTAATATGTAAAAAATAGGTAACTAGGGCTTCCCTGGTGGTGCAGTGGTTGGGAGTCCGCCTGCCAATGCAGGGGACGCGGGTTCGTGTCCTGGTCTGGGAAGATCCCACGTGCCGCGGAGCGGCTGGGCCCATGAGCCATGGCGCGTCCGGAGCCTGTGCTCTGCAACGGGAGAGGCCACAACAGTGAGAGACCCGCGTACCGCAAAAAAAAAAAAAAAACAGATACCTAGTAAGAACCTGCTGTATAAAAAATAAATAAAATAAAATTCAAAAAAATAAAAAATAAATACCACCAGTGTAAAAAATCTTCAGCAAAATGGCTCCAAAGGCAAATTCTAAAGAGAGATTTCAAAGACATCTTAAGCAAGAGCAGCATTATGGGACAATCTCTGTATCCTTTCAAGGAGAACTCATACACAATTCTGTACAAACTGTGATCTGAAAAGCCGGGATGGTCTTGTACATAATAATTCCACTATGTCTCAGTAATCTTTATATTATTCCCCTGGCAGAGCCCGGCACATAGTAGGGCATGTAGCAAATGCTTTTCAAAATACATTTCCCTTAAGAATAATCAAACTATGGAACAAGAGGGCCTTTATCCACCAGATTTTTTCCTAAGGAGGAAATGCGGTCTTATGTCTCCTCATCATCAAAGGCAGTTTTCAAGAGTAACGAATGTTCTCTTTGATTAAAGTGTCTCCTTTATCCACTGGCAAATGGATAACTTATCCCTCCGAATGGTTGTCTCTTCGAAGTGAAATCTTTATTTTTACATAATTTAAATGTAAGTTAAAGAAATTTCAGAATCTATCGAAAAGCACTGGTATTTACCACTCTTTTCTAAATTTTGAGCAACTGGCCATCAAGATAAAAATGAAAAAATATATATATATAGAATATCTACCACCATAGCAAAGGTAACACAATTAACATTTAGAATGTGCCTACTCAGGAACCAAGACAGCAGAGCAGAAGGACGTGCTCTCACCCCCTGTTGCAAGAGCACCAGAATCACAGCTAGCCGCTGAACAATCGTTGACAGGAAGACACTGGAACTCACCAAGAAAGATACCCCACATCCAACGACAAAGGAGAAGCCACAATGAAACGGTAGGAGGGGCACAATCACAGTAACATCAAATCCCATAACTCCTGGGTGGCTGACTCACAGGCTGGAGAACACTTATACCACAGAAGTCCACCCACTGGAGTGAAGGTTCTGAGCCCCACGTCAGGCTTCCCAACCTGGAGGCCTGGCAACGGGAGGAGGAATTCCTAGAGAATCAGACTTTGAAGGCTAGTGGGATTTGACTGCAGGACTTCGACAGGACTGGGGGAAACAGAGACTCCACTTTTGGAGGGCACACACAAAGTAGTGTGCGCATCAGGACCCAGGGGAAGGAGCAGTGACCCCAGGGCAGACTGAACCAGACCTACCTGCTAGTGTTGGAAGGTCTCCTGCATAAGTGGGGGATGGCTGTGGCTCACCATGAGGACAATGAAACTGGCAGCAGAGGTTCTGGGAAGCACTCCTTGGCGTGAGCCCTCCCAGAGTCCGCCATTAGGCCCACTGAAGAGCCCACGTAGGCTCCAGTGTTGGGTTGCCTCAGGCCAAACAACCAACAGGGAGAGAACGCAGCCACACCCATCAGCAGGCAAGCAGATTAAAGTTTTACTGAGCTCTGCCCACCAGAGTAACAGCCAACTCTATCTACCACCAGTCCCTCCCATCAGGAAACTTGCACAAGCCTCTTAGATAGCCTCATCCAGCAGAGGGCAGACAGCAGAAGCAAGAAGAACTACAATCCTGCACCCTGTGGAACAAAAACCACATTCACAGAAAGACAGACAAGATGAAAAGGCAGAGGGCTATGTACCAGATGAAGGAACAAGATAAAGCCGAAGAAAAACAACCAAATGAAGTGGAGACAGGCAACCTTCCAGAAAAAGAATTCAGAATAACGATAGTGAAGATGATCCAGGACCTTGGAAAGAGAATGGAGGCAAAGATCAAGAAGA
Source organism: Delphinus delphis (assembly GCF_949987515.2). Classification (NCBI taxonomy): domain Eukaryota; kingdom Metazoa; phylum Chordata; class Mammalia; order Artiodactyla; family Delphinidae; genus Delphinus; species Delphinus delphis. Next base: position 75,761,375 of record NC_082693.1, on the reverse strand, counting down.
TGCAAGAAATGCTTAACAAAGAGATTGAAAGAAAAAGAACAAACAAACACAGGTGAACAATACAATAACTGAAATGAAAACTACACTAGAAGGAATCAATAGCAGAATAATTGAGGCAGAAGAACGGATAAGTGACCTGGAAGACAGAATGGTGGAATTCACTGCTGCGGAACAGAATAAAGAAAAAAGAATTAAAAGAAATGAAGACAGCCAAAGAGACCTTTGGGACAACATTAAACACAACAACATATTATAGGGGTCCCAGAAGGAGAAGAGAGAGAGAAAGGACCCGAGAAAATGTTTGGAGAGATTACAGTCAAAAACTTCCCTAACATGGGAAAGGAAATAGCCACCCAAGTCCAGGAAGTGCAGAGATACCCATACAGGATAAACCCAAGGAGAAACACACCAAGACACACAGTAATCTAATGGCAGAAGTTAAAGACAAAGAAAAATTATTGAAAGCAGCAAGGGAAAAATGACAAATAACATACAAGGGAACTCCCATAAGGTTAACAGCTGCTTTCTCAGCAGAAACTCTATAAGCCAGAAGGGAGTGGCATGATATACTTAAAGTGATGAAAGGGAAGAACCTACAACCAAGATTACTACACCCGGCAAGGACCTCATTCAGATTCGATGGAGTAATCAAAAGCTTTACAGACAAGCAAAACCTAAGAGAATTCAGCACCACCAAACCAGCTCTACAGCAAATGCTAAAGGAACTTCTCTAAGTGGGAAACACAGGAGAAGAAAACGACCTACAAAAACAAACCCAAAACAATTAAGAAAATGGTCATAGGAATATACATATCAATAATTACCTTAAACATGAATGGATTAAATGCTCCAATCAAAAGACACAGGCTTGCTGAATGGATACAAAAACAAGACCCATATATATGTTGTCTACAAGAGACCCACTTCAGTCCTAGGGAGACATACAGACTGAAAGTGAGGGGATGGAAAGAGATATTCCATGCAAATGGAAATCAAAAGAAACCTGGAGTAGCAATACTCATAAAATAGACTTTAAAATAAAGAATGTTACAAGAGACAAGGAAGGACACTACATAATGATCAAGGGATCAATCCAAGAAGAAGATATAACAATTATAAATATATATGCACCCAACATAGGAGCACCTCAATACATAAGGCAACTGCTAAGAGCTGTAAAAGAGGAAATCGACAGTAACCCAATAATAGTGGGGGACTTTTAACACCTCACTAACACCAATGGACAGATCATCCAAAATGAAAATAAATAAGGAAAGAGAAGCTTTAAATGACACAATAGACCAGATAGATTTAATTGATATTTATAGGACATTCCATCCAAAAACAGCAGATTACACTTTCTTTTCAAGTGCGCACAGAACATTCTCCAGGAGAGATCACATCTTAGGTCACAAATCATGCCTCAGTAAATTTAAGAAAATTGAAATCATATCAAGCATCTTTTCTGACCACAACACTATGAGATTACAAATGAATTACAGGGAAAAAAACGTGAAAAACACAAACACATGGAGGCTAAACAACACGTTACTAATTAACCAAGAGATCACTGAAGAAATCAAAGAGGAAATCAAAAAATACCTAGAGACAAATGACAATGAAAACACGACAATCCAAAACCTAAGGGATGCAGCAAAAGCAGTTCTAAGAGGGAAGTTTATAGCTATACAAGCCTACCTCAAGAAACAATTAAAATCTCAAATATACCTTACACCTAAAGGAATTAGAAGAAGAAGAACAAACAAAACCCCAAGTTAGCAGAAGGAGAGAAATCATAAAGATCAGAGCAGAAATAAATGAAATAGAAACAAAGAAAACAATAGCAAAGATCAATAAAACTAAAAGCTGGCTCTTTGAGAAGATAAACAAAATTGATAAACCATTAGCCAGACTCATCAAGAAAAAGAGGGAGAGGACTCAAACCAATAAAATTAGAAATGAAAAAGGAGAAGTTACAACAGACACTGCAGAAATACAAAGCATCCTAAGAGACTACTATGAGCAATTCTATGCCAAAAAAATGGACAACCTGAAAGAAATGAACAAATTCTTAGAAAGGCATAACCTTCCAAGACTGAACCCGGAAGAAACAGAAAATATAAGCAGACCAATCACAAGCAATGAAATTGAAACTGTGATTAAAAATCTTCCAACAGGGCTTCCCTGGTGGTGCAGTAGTTGAGAGTCTGCCTGGCGATGCAGGGGACACGGGTTCGTGCCCTGGTCCAGGAAGATCCCACATGCTGCGGAGCAGCTGGGCCCGTGAGCCATGGCCGCTGGGCCTGCGCGTCCGGATCCTGTACTCTGCAACAGGAGAGGCCACAACAGTGAGAGGCCCGCGTACCGCCAAAAAAAAAAAAAAAAAAAAATCTTCCAACAAACAAAAGTCCAGGACAGATGGCTTCACAGGTGAATTCTATCAAACATTTAGAGAAGAGCTAACACCCACCCTTCTCAAACTCTTCCAAAGAATTGCAGAGGAAGGAACACTCCCAAACTCATTCTATGAGGCCACCATCACCCTGATACCAAAACCAGACAAAGATACTACAAACAAAGAAAATTACGGATCAATATCACTGATGAATACAGATGCAAAAATCCTCAACAAAATACTAGCAAACAGGGCTTCCCTGGTGGCACAGTGGTTGAGAGTCCGCCTGCCAATGCAGGGGACACGGGTTCATGCCCGGGTCTGGGAAGATCCCACATGCCGCGGAGCGGCTAGGCCCGTGAGCCATGGCCGCTGAGCCAGCGCGTCTAGAGCCTGTGCTCCGCAACGGGAGAGGCCACAACAGTGAGAGGCCCGCGTACCGCAAAAAAAAAAAATACTAGCAAACAGAATCCAACAACACATAAAAGGATGATACACCATGATCAAGTGGAATTTATCCCAGGGATGCAAGAATTCTTCAGTACACGCAAATCAATCAGTGTGATACACCATATTAACAAATTGAAGGAGAAAAACCATATGATCACCTCAATAGATGCAGAGAAAGCTTTTGACAAAATTCAACACCCATTTATGATAAAAACTCTCCAGAAAGTGGGCATAGAGGGAACCTACCTCAACATAATAAAGGTCATATATGACAAACCCACAGCAAACATCATTCTCAGTGGTGAAAAACTGAAAGTATTTCCTCTAAGATCAGGAACAACACAAGGATGTCCACTCTCACCACTATTATTCAACATAGTTTGGGAAGTTTTAGCCATGGCAATCAGAGAAAAAAAAGAAATATAAATTGGAAAAGAAAAAGTAAAACTGGCAGTTTGCAGATGACATGATACTGTACATAGAGAATCCTAAAGATGCTACCAGAAAACTACTAGAGCTAATCAATTAATGTGGTAAAGTTGCAGGATACAAAATTAATGCACAGAAATCTCTTGCATTCCTATACACTAATGATGAAAAATCTGAAAGAGAAATTAAGGAAACACTCCCATTCACCATTGCAACAAAAAGAATAAAATACCTAAGAATAAACTTACCTAAGGAGGTAAAAGACCTATACTCAGAAAACTATAAGACACTGATGAAAGAAATCAAAGATGACACAAACAGATGGAGTGATATACCATGTTCTTGGATTGGAAGAATCAATATTGTGAAAATGACTATACTACCCAAAGCAATCCACAGATTCAATGCCATCCCTATCAAACTACCAATGGCATTTTTTATGGAACTAGAACAAAAAATCTTAAAATTTGTATGGAGACACAAAAGACCCCGAATAGCCAAAGCAATCTTGAGGGAAAAAAATGGAGCTGGAGGAATCAGGCTCCCTGACTTCAGACTATACTACAAAGCTACAGTGATCAAGACAATATGGTACTGGCACAGAACAGAAATATAGATCAATGGAACAAAATTGAAAGCCCAGAGATGAACCCACGCACCTATGGTCAACTAATCTATGACAAAGGAGGCAAGGATATACAATGGAGAAAAGACAGTCTCTTCAGTAAGTGGTGCTGGGAAAACTGGACAGCTACATGTAAAAGAATGAAATTAGAACACTCCCTAACAACATACACAAAAATAAATTGAAAATGGATTAGAGACCTAAATGTAAGGCCGGACACTATAAAACTCTTAGAGGAAAACATAGGAAGAACACTCTTTGACATAAATCACAGCAAGATCTTTTTTGACCCACCTCCTAGAGTGATGGAAATAAAATCAAAAATAAACAAATGGGACCTAATGAAACTTAAAAGCTTTTACACAGCAAAGGAAACTATAAAAAAGATGAAAAGACAACCCACAGAATGGGAGAAAATATTTGCATATGAATCAACGGACAAAGGATTAAACTTCAAATTATATAAACAGCTCATGCAGCTCAATATTAAAAAAACAAACAACCCAAGCAAAAAATGGGCAGAAGACCTTCTCCAGAGAAGACATACAGATGGCCAAGAGGCACATGAAAAGCTGCTCAACATCACTAATCATTAGAGAAATGCAAATCAAAACTACAATGAGGTATCACCTCACACCGCTTAGAATGGGCATCATCAGAAAATCTACAAACAATAAATGCTGGAGAGGGTGTGGAGAAAAGGGTATCCTCTTGCACTGTTGGTGGGAATGTAAATTGATACAGCAACTATGGAGAACAGTATGGAGGTTCCTTAAAAAACGAAAAATAGAATTACCATATGATCCAGCAATCCCACTACTGGGCATATACCCAGAGAAAACCATAATTCAAAAAGACACATGCACCCCAATGTTCAGTGCAGCACTACTTACAATAGCCAGGTCATGGAAGCAACCTAAATGCCCATCGACAGATGAATGGATAAAGAAGATGTGGTACATATATACAACGGAATATTACTCAGCCATAAAAAGGAACGAAATTGGGTCATCTGTAGAGACGTGGATGGATCTAGAGACTGTCATACAGAGTGAAGTAAGTCAGAAAGAGAGAAACAAGTATCGTGTATTAACGCATATACGTGGAATCTAGAAAAATGGTACAGGTGAACCGGTTTGCAAGACAGAAATAGAGACACAGATGTAGAGAACAAACATATGGACACCAAGGGGGGAAAGCCTGGGGTCGGGGGGGGAGGCTGGTGGTGGGAATAATTGGGGGATTGGGATTGACATATATATGATAATATGTATAAAATAGATAACTAATAAGAATCTGCTGTATAAAAATAAAATAAAATAAAATTCAAAAAAAAATACCAAAGGGTAAAAGAAGCTATGAAGGATGCCCCAAAAAAGCATCCTTGACTTCTAACCCACAGGTCAAGGATTGGGAAGATGAGGAAGGTACCAGTGGGTGACTCATAGGTCATGCATACCAGTGGCTGACTCGAGCCTACCACCCTCTGGAGGCGACAACATTTTTATTTTTATTTCTGATGTTAGCCAGGGAAAAATCACGTTGAGTCACTCTCCATTATTACATAAATACTAACGCATATTCTGATCCTATAAGCTGGCAAAATTTCTCCTCCTTACTCCCCATGGTACCAAGTTTATCAAATTTAAATTTTAAATCTTCCTCTCCAAGACTAGGAGAAGACACTAAAGAAACAGCCTGCCAATTGCAAATTATTTTTAGAGGTGTTTGTAGCATATGCATTATCAAATACAGTTCCTATGAAAAAAAAAAAGCAAAACACCATGTTGTGCTCATTCCAATGTTTCTATATGTGACTGAAGCCAGGAATAGCATTTGTGAAAATATTATTCTTTTGAGAAAAGTACATCACATTAATAATGAATACTGAGTTGGGCCTGAAGAGGTTTTAGAATTTTAAAGCAAGCAGGTTCCATGCTTTTCTAATAAGTTGATAAGAAATAGACATCCCTTTCATTAATCAGGACAGGTTTTAAAATTTATACCAAGATTGTATCTTTGCCCTTGGTTTTCATTTCACTTCTGAACTAATTTCTGACAGTCTTGAATGAATATCCATGCTTATGTCCTTTAACCATCTTGCACGGTAGCCAGGCCAGCTGGCTTTCCCGCTAGACAGTAATCATTCTGGGACTCTGTGTTCTAATACCAACTCTGTGTATCTAATACCAAATACCAAAGATTTGCCACGTGTACTTTTATCAGTCTCTTCATCTCTTTCTGCTTGGCTCCAGACATCTGTAACACTGTAAAATGGAGCTCTGTCACACAACAAAGGTTTTTAAGGTGCCCTGAAAATTCAGAGGGACAAGTCATGGCAGTGTGGATTACTGGGTGTTCACATCTTTCTGCTGGTGCTCTGAGACTGCCACTTACTAACAGCTCTGCCACTTACTAACTGTGTAACCTTGGGCAAGTCCCATAACCTCTCTGTGCCTCAGCCACTTCTGCTTTAAAGTGGGATTACTGAGAGGGTTAAACGCAATTATGTATTTAAAGGGCTTAGCAGAGCTCCTGGCATCCAGTACACTCAATAAATACTGACAGTATTTACTATTCATCCATTTTTGATGACCTCACCAGCATGCCCTGGATATGGGTAAAATTTTTTCATTCAGCTTGACTGAACTTAGTGCCTTGATTCTTGAAGGAAACAACAATGTCAGACCCATCAGTCTAATTTTCTAAGATTCTGGTCAGACAGCTCGAGGGCATAAATCATTATGTGGAAGCAGCACACAGCCGGTGTTTTGGAAAGTCACACTAAATCTTGTAAAGCAGAGGGTATGATTCACAGACGCCCGGCAGCAGGAACTCAGGGAAGCTCTCGCTCTTGTTCCCTGACTGATGACTGCTATATCTTACAACTAGAGCATCACACATGACAGATGACAGTGTCATGACTGCACATGTCCACGGGCACAACAGCGTTTTACAAATGCCAAAATAATTTTGCAAGACAGTAAAGCAAACAGTGGCCCGTGGGAAGCTCAAGATTTTATTTGTTTGCTTTGTTAGTTTGAAAGGATTTCTTTATTTCATCAGTCCTAAAAGTATTGTACAGACGCAAAAGAAATTAATCAGCCTTTTTTTTTCTGGCCTTCATTTCTAGTAAGAAGACGATCAAATACATGACACTGAAGAACAAGCATAAATAAACCTTATTTTGTGGCTTAAAGTTACAATTCACAGAGTTTTCCTTTTTTATGAATATTAAGAAAGTTGCTATGGATTTCTCTTTCATCGCCACTTTGCCTTTGATTAGGTCTTTGTAATTATCACGATAAGAAAGATATCTTACATCTTTCTCACACGCAAGTAATATATAGATGCTACTCCACTTGATCTATCCTCATTTACTCATTGTGAAAAATTTATCCATAAACAAAATTGAAATTAAAAAACTATAAAATGAAAGGACTATTCCTGGGAAGCAGCACAAAATGCATAAGAGCTCAGATTTTGGTGACAGGCAGATGTGGGCTTATGGGCAAGACACTTAACCCCTCTCAGCTTCAGTTTCCTCATCTGTAAAGTGAGAATAGTAAGAGTCTCTATATCTTGTAAGGCTGGTAGCACCAGAATAGTGCCTGTTGCAAAATGTGGTTCAGTAAATAATTTTTGAAGAAACAGAGGAACTGAAGAAATGTAAAAAGGAAGGGAAGGAGGAGGAAAAGGAGTGAGTAGCCATGACTCTCCCTGAGTTATACAAATAGAGGCTACAATTCAGGCCTTTTGCCAGGATTCTGCCTCTAAAATAGCACAACTTAATCTTTTTTACTATGTAAATTTCCCATATACAACAAAGTAGAGAGAAAACTATAAACAACCCCCATGAACACATCACCCAGATTCAACAGTGATTACATTCTACCATTCCGATTTCTTCTATTTGCCTAAGCACATTTTTTTTTCCTTTTGATGGAGTATTTTAAAAGAAAATCTCAGGCATCACATCAATTCAAGAGCAAATGTTTCTAATAGGTAAGGGCTTTAAAAAAATAATCACAATACCACTATCAGAATCAATAAAATTATCAATCATTTCTTAATAACATGGAGTAAACAGAAAATCTCATTCTCTCCTGTTGTTTAAAAAAGAAAGGCATTTTTATAGTTCGTTTGTTCAAATCAAATTCCAAACAAGGTTCATACACTGAATTTGTTTCTAGGTCTCTTAAGTCTTTTTCACTTATAACAAACAGTTCCCCCTCCTTTCCCCCCCCCCCCGCCCCCGCCCTCATAACATTTATTTGCAGAAGACATTGGGTCATTTGTTTTGTAGAATATCCCACATTTACGACTTGACTGATGTGTACTGTCCTGGTGGTGTTTAACATGTTCCTCTGTCTCCTATATTTCCTGTAAACTGGTACTTAGATATGGAAGCTTGAGATTCTGGTTCAAATTTGTACGGAGGGGGTGTGGGCAAGAATAATTCACACGTGGTGTTGTTTCTTTTCTATCAGAGCACATCAGGAGGAGTATAAGTGTTTAGCTGTTCCACTTGAAGTGATGTTGAGATTGCTCAGTGAGTTCAAGTGTTGTCAGGCTGATTCTCCATTAGAAAGCTCCAATTTCACCTCGTGATTTTAGCATCCGTTAATGATTGTTGTCACACTCCATTATTCATTAGATGTTGTGAAATAGTGGTTTTCTATTTCCAGCATCCTGTTGTATTTATTAGCTGTAATTCTCTATTAAGAATTTACCCTAAAGTATCCACACACATATACATTAAATATATTTTCCTTCCTGCAAGTAGCATACTATGTAAACACTTTTTTTTCTGCTTTATTTTTATCACTTAATACAGATCCTGAAGATAACTTCATGGCAAAAAGTAGAAGTCTTCCTCATTCCTTCTTAGATTCATATTATTCCTCTTTATGATTGTACCATTTGGTTATTCGATCATTCCTCTATTAATGGATATCTGAAAGGTTCCCGTCTTCAGCTATTACCAGCAATGTTATAATAAATAAACTTGTGCTTGTATCATTTTCGATTTTTACAACATTTAAATGAACTTTTCAGTCTTCTCTTAAGAGAAGACTGGAAAGTTCCACCTTAAAAGTGATATTTTTAGTACATCACAATTAAAAAGAAGCTGAAACCCAAAATACAATATAGTGTAGAGCAGGTTTTTTTCAAGTGTGGTCCAATACACATCTGCATCACAATCAGTCTCCTGGGGTGTGTTAATTTCTAAGCCCAAGCCCAGACCTTCTGAATTGTCAAGTGTGAGATTCCCTGATCTAGTGGGGAAAGCACTGCACAGGGAACTGGAAGACTGCCATCTGGGTTCAGTCACGAGACCTGAGCCAACTTGATCAAATCTGGTTTCTTTAGAAATGATTCTTCGCATGTTGGAGATAATATCTTTCCTACAACTTCACAGGATTGCTGGGAAGTTAACATTCAATTATGTATAAGAGAGCAGTTTGGAAACTAAAGTAAATTTAAATGTTAAGATGTAGCAAAAAGAAGGGCATCTGCTCAAGCAATATCCCCATCTTCTCCATTAACAAATATCCTACTCCCACATTCCATCTTAAAGATAAAAATAAGGACCCACCTTTTGCCCCTAAATGCTTATATTCTTTCACTGTTTCATTTTTGAAGGTTCACATAAAACAACCTGACCAGTCGGCATCCAAAACGCATTCTTTACAGACTATATGCTGCTCTTCAGGAATACCTACCTCTATCTAGGACACCATAAGGCAGCCATGACAAGGATTTGGTCCAACAGAGAGAGGAAAAATAGCTCCAGCCCACTAAGAGTCTGCCTCTGATTAATTTTACACAAAGGTGAAAATGCTTGATGCTTCAGAAATCATTGCCAGCAATGAGACACACAAAGAAAGAGAAGAAAAGCCCAACCCACCATCAATGTCCTATAGAAGAATTTGTTCTGCCACAATTTGGTGCATGGTGTACTCTCAGTCTGGTTCTGTAAAGCCAATAAATCCAGACAGGTTCAGAGTCTGTTTATTTTTTAAATGACAGGCAAAACCACTGTAATTTTTGTCATCTCTCCAAAGTAGAAGACTATGCACTATTCAGTGGCAGTTTTTTCCTTAAGGATCCAGAACAGTTCCTACCATGTGATTGTGAAAGTCATTCCTCCAATACAGGGCCTGAAGTACAAGGTAGGGCCGACAATATGCAGGGGTAAATAGGAAAGTTTTCAGGAGGGAGCGGGGTGCTGGATGGGTGGGAAGAAGCATGGATGTTTTCTATGTCTACTCTAGGGAAAATATTTTTAGTCAATATTTATTAAGACTTCAGAGAAATTTTAAACCCTTAACGCAAGATGAGAAGGCTTTAGATGATCTTTCAACTATTAGATCTGAGTAAAGCATTAAACATGCATTTTCAAAATGCATGTTAGGGGTTAGGTTTTTTTGTGGATAATTAAATTCAAATTGCCTTTTCTCTGAATCAAGAATTTACTATCCACAGATGGCCAGGTGACACTGGACTGGGACGTCTGAAGTCAGAGCCTCTATTCCCCATGAGCTGTGGACTCAGAACAGGCACAAACAGAAACGAGTGTCCTTTTCTAAATGAATGTTGATCTTCCAAACACACATTTAGGTACAGAGCAAACAGTGAAATCAAATTATTTCTTTTCACAAACGTACATCAATACCACTGTGTTTTGGTGAGGTGAAGGTGTATGTTCAGAAAACGTACAAGCGGGGGAGTTACTCATCTCTCTCCCGCTTAGTAAGAAAGATTTCATGAAAGACAAGGGATTTTGGAAGGCTCTAGATGCTCTGTAAGGGGGACCAGCTGACACACATGGACAGCCCACAGGGAGTGAGATGGAGGCAGAAGATGAGGTCCAGGTTCGGGGGTGGGCAGATGATTTGCAGACACAGACTGGAGGAACAGGCAGAAGATGGCAGGCCAGAGGAGAAGGAAGAATGAATGGGAAGCAAAAGATCAAGGAAACCCAAGCAGTTCATGGATGAGTCTTAAACCATGAGTGAGGCTCTTGGCCTTTATTCAAAATAATACTTGACATTTATTGAAGGTCTTTTGTTTTTTAGGGAAGGATTTTTTATTTATTTATTTATTTATATTTGGCTGTGTTGGGTCTTTGTTTCGTGTGAGGGCTTTTTCTAGTTGCGGCAAGCGGGGCCACTCTTCATTGTGGTGCGGGGGCCACTCTTCATCGTGGTGTGGGGGCCACTCTTCATTGCGGTGCGTGGGCCTTTCACTGTCGCGGCCTCTCTTGTTGCGGGGCACAGGCTCCTGACGCGCAGGCTCAGTAGTTGTGGCTCACGGGCCTAGTTGCTCCGCGGCATGTGGCATCTTCCCAGACCAGGGCTCGAACCTGTGTCCCCTGCATTGGCAGGCAGATTCTCAACCACTGTACCACCAGGGAAGCCCCTATTGAAGATCTTATTATGGGCTTTTGGCTTTAAGGGCTCTAAGTAGATTAAATCAACAGTCCCGTGATGGCAGTATCATTCTCATCTCCATTTTTCAGGAGAGGAGACTGCGGTACAGAGGTAACTTATCCCATGTAACACAGCTAGCATGGAGCAAAAGTCAGGGTTCTCACCCTGGCATTCTGACTCCAGAGACCATGACCTCAACCAGCCCTCAATGCTGCCCCTCTGCAAGAAAAGATGGAGAGTTACTGTAGGATATACTGGAGGAGAACGGCACAGTTGGCCTGGCAGAAAGATGAATTCTTCCACAGCGTTCAGACTTGTCTGAGAAGAAACAGGAAATATAAAGACTAAGTCATGATAAGCGAAGTGAGAAATGGCCTAGTTCTAACCAAAGGGCTAAACAGCGCTGAACATTTGGTGACATCATATAAAATGAGCATAATTTCAGTATCCTTTGAAAAGTGTTATTTCAAGGACTCACCCCAGTCTGTGTTTTGGTTGAGGAAACAGCAGTGAGGGAGGACAGGAATGACAGAGAGAAATAAAAGAGCAACAGTGAGGCTCAATCCAGGGAGGCTACATGGTGTAACAGAAGGAACATGGAATCAGGAACCAGAGACACTTGGATTGAACCCTGGCACTTTCTGTTTATTTCTGTGTGACCATGAGCTGGGTACCTCTGGGTCTTTGCTTCTAGACCAATAAAATATTTTTCAAACTGAAAGCATTACATATGATTAAATACAGAATATATGCAAAAGCATTAGCACAGTGCTTGGCATGTGTGAAGTATTCCAAAAATACAAGGAAGGAAAGGAAAGAAGGAAGGGAAGGAGGGGGAGGAAGGAAGGAAGGAAGGGAGGAAGGGAGGAAGGGAGGGAGGGAGGGAGGGAAACTACACCAGCTGCTGCATCTTAGGATGGCGAGATTGGCAGGAAGGGCTGCAAAACTGGCAGGAAAGGGAGGCACGACTGCAGCAATGTCACAAGCGCCACTAAAGAGAGCCTGTTTGCCACATGCACAGCAGGATACCGATGTCTGTACTGGTCAGTCCTATTCCAGAAGGGTCTGCCAGTACATAGCAAAAACAGTTTGCCAGTTCATTCGTTCCTCCCTTTGTTTATTCAGCAAGCATTGGTTACAGCCACAGAGCTTGGCTAGACGCCTGCACAACTGAGGAGATGTGAGGGTGTGGACCATCATGATGTAATGGCCCCCTGGAGCTTTGTGATCATCAGCGTAGTGGCTACGTGCAGCAGTCGGGATCAAGTACAGTGCAACATGGCTAGGACGCACTGCACAATTGCCCTCAAGGAGCTTATAATCTACTAGGAAAGAGACACATGAATACATTTTTACAACACAGTATGGTCACTAATCTGAAGTGCTTTGGAACAGGGCGGTAAAAGTTTCAAAATCCCATAAGACACGTTATAACTGTCTACACCATCATAATCCATGTCCCACAATTGTCATAATCAGGCAAGATCAGTGATGGTTACTCCAACATTACTCATCTTGCAAATTTATTCAACAACAGTTGTATTTTATCAGTCCCTTGTTCATTTCGTATTGTTAAGCACCAAGTGTGCACTGAATATTATAAACCTATTCTCTGTTATATTCTTCAAATGCTGATGTTGCCATGGAATTCACCCAAAGACTGGTCCTGAATACCAGCTATAACTCCTGGCAATGTTTTGTTTCAACAACAAAATACAATCCTGTTAATCCCATTATTTGAGGTAATTTATTCATTACTGAGGGGGGAAATGAGCTATTTTCAAAGAACCACTACTTGTTTTGAAAAAATGAATACTGACTGCAACTCTCTGTCCTGGCAAAAATCTCACAAGTGTTGCTTCCAACCTACCTACAGGGCGATGCCATTAATTAATTCCATTTCATTTCAAACTTCTGCAAAGTTTTAATCTCAACACAGTCACGTTATATTCAAATAGGGTCCTAACCAGAATTTGATTTCTCTTCTTTAACAATCAATAAAAACAAAACCACTTAGAACAGTGCTATTGGAAGAGCAGGCAGTGGTGATAACCAATCATTTCACAGTAATAAACTGAAGGGTCCCTAAAATAGGTCCACTGCCCAGCCACCCATCCCCTCTGAATAACCAAGGCAGCAGTTACTCTTCAGAGCTTGAGACTGCACATACTTTTCTTGGATAATAATGGTACCATAACAAAATAGTCTTTGATTTCTAAGATTTTGACAGTATCCAAGGGCTATCCTATTTTTGACTGTATATGAAACGAACATGTCTGTAATCATGAAATCTTAGTGTGAGAAGGTTAGCTTCTCTAACATCCCATTAAATGTATGAATCTCCTCTTTATATCTCTACCAGATATACTATAATCTCTGCCTGGCCCCTCCAAATTATTAGAAAGCACTTCATTATATTCATGTGAAATCTCTTTATTTGTAACTTCAATTACTGTTCCTACTTTAAGCCATCAGACACTCTGCATGCCAGATCTAATTCCTCCTCAAACCTCAAAAGGTAAAGCATAAATAAGGGTTAAAGCCCCCCAAAAGTAAGAATATGCCTAATTCCTTTAAAGGACTTCAAGCACCAAGCCAAGGTAAATTATATTCTAGGAGCTGAATGAACTGACAGGTATAAAGATGTGGAATACTCCGAGCAATCAAAGAGAAGGCAGACAACCCAGCCCAGATTTTAAAAATGATTAAAGAGTTTGATTCCCTAAATCACAGATCAATGAACTTGATGTCTATCCCTGGCAAAGTTTAAGAACAAATTATTACACAGATCAGCATTTCCCAAACTGTGCTTTCGTGAGATGACACCTATTAACTTTTCCAACATCTATAGAGTTCTTGAGAAAACAGCTTGAGGAACGCTGACATAGATAATTCATAAGCACTTAGGAGGCAGTAAATACCAGAAACCACAGGGGTTTAGCAAGAACAATTCAGGCCAAAAAAAACTTCATTTCCTTTTTTTTACAGAGCTGCTATATGGATAGACAGGGGAAATGCCATAAATACGGTATTTTAATTTCACTAAAGCCTGTTTGTCTAAAGTCAATAATCTGTATAAAGTAGTTCAAACAAATATGAATCTACTCAACTGAGCCTAGATTAATTCAACTTGTTTATAAGCCATACGGGACTCTGTCAAATGATAGGGTTACCAGTTAAATAATTAGGAAGGAAGGGAGGCCAGGAGGGAAGAGTCTCACTTGGGATGCTTTGTGAACCTCTGCTGCCTCCTAAGGATGCTTACTTCCATTTACAACTGTTCACTTGCAGAACAAAATCTCAAGTGTGCTGACGATCAACAGCCAGCTCTTTGCTCTAGATAGTCTAAGGTGAACCTTTAAAAAAGAAATTAAGACAGTCTTTGTTTTTCATCGCTTTGATATTCCATTTTCCTTGTTTCCCCTGCGATTACCCACTGTGGCTTTTCAATAACATCTACTGGATTTTTGTTTGTTTATGTGTCTTAGAACATAACTTAAGTTGAAAGACACAATCCTATTTAACACAGCTAGGGGCTGAAAGGCATGGGAATCAGGGTGTCCAGGCAAAGAGTCAGGCCTGAATCTGAATTTTAGCCCATCTCTTACTGGCTATGTAACTTCAGGCTTGTTACTAAATCTTCCTGAGCCTCGGTGTTCTCACCTGTAAAATGGGGTTGATGACAATAATACCTACCATGCAAAGCTGCCATAAGCCCTTGGAAAAAAACAAAAAACCTTAATACTCAGTCCTGAGTAGAAACTCAACAAATTATAATTGCAACTATTATTATCATCACTGATCCTGCGTGCTTCAATTTATTCTTAACCATGTTTATGTTACACATTCCAGTGTGAAGATCACTCTCTTTGACAGAGGAAGAGAGGAACCAAGTAGTTGAGTAGGTCTGCTTTTCATCATGTTAACATTATTCCATCTGCCCCAAGCAATGAGCTTAGCCTTTACTTGTTCTTCTTGTTTGGAACATAGCTTTAAAGAGCCCTTTTCTGTTGTCTTCAGCATTCTCTCCAGCCTCAGTTCAGTCTGGACTTGAGCTTTGCAGATATTTTCTTACTGGTTTTATACCACTTTTCTGCATTTGTCCTTGAGCATGTGCTTGCCTTTCAATCCTCCGTACATGTTCTCTTAATATCCAAGCCCATCAAAAAGTCCTTGTTCTTGAAATGGTTCTATCCTTTTTTCTTCCTCATCCCCCCAAATTGTAACTTTTGCTGTCAGAATTTTTTTTCTTTCTTTCTTTCTCTTTCTTTCCCCCTTTCTTTTTGTACTGTTTTCACTTTTCAAGTCTCTGGACATTGAAAAATACCTATCCTTTCTCTAAATGTATATTTTCCTAAAGTCAACATTACTATATGGTTACACCTCACTTTCCTTTCTTTTGCAGTTACAAAACAATACTATCATGGTTACTCCCCTCCCAAGATTTTAGTCAATTCTACTTCAAGAAACAGTTTTTCTCGCTGGTTAGAACCAAGTTCAGAGTAGTATTTCTATCTCATTGCTTCCTCAATCTGTGGTTTAAAAAAAGAAAATGACAGAAGGGGTTTTGCTTTCCATGAAACATCTATCAGACACTGAGAAGGTTAAAGAAACTCCTCATCAATGAGTATATCTTGGCTTGTGGCAATTTTGATATTTAGCTCAATCTAAGTATGTGCAGTATCATCAACCAGCAAAGTAAGACTCTCACTCACTTGTCTACGCTAACCTATAATAGTTGTTCACGCATAATTTAAATGTTTTGGCTCTGCCACCAAGAGAACAAGCTGTGCTTTGAAGTTGTCATGACAGCTCACACTCACGATTTCCAAGTGGGTTGGCAAAGGATGAAAGTTTCTACCTCCAACTCAGTAAGTGGTAGAAACACCTTGCTCTTGTATTTGTTCCAGTTGGGTTTTTTAATTAATTTTTAAAATTGAGATATAATCGACATATGATCTCTTACATTCTGAGTCCTCCTGTGAATTCATTGCTACTTCCAGAATGCTAATTCAAGAACACAAGAAGGAATTCTAATACAGGCCATAACTGATTACCCTTAAAATACATTTAAGAGAAACGAACCAAAAAGTAAAACAAGCCAAAACCAAACAAAAACCCTGTGTAGCTATGTGCAGTGGTTAGGATTTGGTTAATAGCCAGAAATAAAGAGCAATTTTAATTATCTCAGTTTGACCGGTTAAAAGTTTCTTCTTCGTTTATTGAATGAGAGGGAATTCCATGAGAGGAGGTTTGCATTTCTACCATCAGCTAAACACACTTAAGTTTTCCCAAAGGCCTAAATAGTGACATATTCAAACTAAAACCTCTAAGTCTGATAAGTGTAGCTGAGCGTAGTTACCCCCTAGTTAACTACAGGCCTTGGACTAAGAAGAGCAGTAAATATAAAAATATCCACCAGCTGTTATTCAACTTGTGCACATGTGCCAGAATCGCTCCCTCCCCCTCCCTTACACTCTGAATCATCGACCAAATTTTCTCTCAATGCTAAAGGTTCTTTAGAAAGTCAAATAAAATCAGAGGAAAAGTTACCTCTTGGGAAGGTTTAAAAGTGGATGAGATGCCTGTTTACATCCTAATCAAGCACCAAGACTAACAGTCTACTATCCGTCATATATACTTCTATGAATTTTCTGGAGAACAAAGCACAGTCAGGGTAGTGAGTCAAATACAGTGACAAAGCGAAAGACTTCTACCTGACACAGAAGAATTTTGCCATTAGGATCTACACCGATCCACACATGTGCTGTCCTGGGCTTCTAAAGTAAACTGCTGGTAAACCAGTCGTAGCCACCTAAAGACGATTAACCTTCAAAACAGAACCATGGAGACCTACTTCAGCTCTTTTCGAAGCCAAAAACTTCGGACCTACAAGTAATTAAGAAGGTTTCGGACGTTACAGTTCGATCTAATCTGTGCTACAGAGTCACAGTAGTGAATGAGAAGTAAAGAGCATGTTCAAAAAGCCACAATTACAAAGAAAACTGGGCTTTCACAGAAAGGTGTGTTAATTTTCCTTTACTTTTCAGTGTTTACTGCAAAATTAACCCTCTTTCCCTCGAGTGAAATTTTATCAATCAGTGCAACTCATAGGCCACTTAAAATCATAACTTCCTTTTAAACATTCTTAGCATGATATTTACTAGCAAACACATTCCAAAAGAACAGTCACTTCCACTGTGTAGAAAAAGCTTAATTGCTGATTTAAAACTGACTACTTGCTCTTATTCACAAACGAGGGCCTTATTGTCCTTTGTGACCCTAGGTCTTCCTCCCCTTCTCCTTGACTCAGCAGCTGAGCTCAGCTTCCTCTCCCTGACCTTCCTTTTCCAAACGCTGGAGCACAGCAGGCATTTCTAGGTCAGCAAAGGAAACTATTACTGCCTTCCAGGAGAACAGTATCTTCTGTGTATTCGAAGGACTGAACAAGGACAACAAGTTAGTAATTCAGTGTCCTAACCCCCATTCTCACCCTGCCCAGGGCATGTGATAACTGCCTCTTGTCCCCATTCTGCTGGGGGGGAAGAAAACCCACCATCCACCTCTCCAGCTGGCTACCATCAGCCACCTGAACGCTCAGCTCGGTGTTACTCAGAGGAATGTCTTCCGCATCCAAATTCCCTGCCACATGGCTATAACAGTGTCTTCCTGTCTGTCCCACAGGCCCATGCTAATGGCCACATCTTCATCCTTTCCATTCCATTCCATGCGTTCTGCCACCACTCTTTTTTTTTTTTCCAACAGCTTAATTGATATATAATTCACACACCATAAAATTCACTCATTTAAAGTGTACAATTCAATGGTTTTTAGCATACTCACAGACTTGTGTAACCATCACCACAGTCTAATTTTAGAATATTTTCGACCCCCTCAAAAGAAACCCTATACCTCTTAGCAGACACTTCCCAAATCCCCCTCCCACCTACCTCCCCAGGCCTAAGCAAAACCACTATTACACTTTCTATCTCTGTGGATTTGCCTATCCTGGACATTTGATATAAATATGTGTGGTGTTTGTGACTGGTTTCTTTCACGTAGCATAATGCTTTCAAGGCTCATTCATGTTATAGCATGTATTACTCCTTCACTCCTTTTATTGCTGAATAGTATTCCACTGTACGTATATACCACATTTTGTTAATCCATTCAACAGCTGATGGACATTTGGGTTGTTTCCACTTTTTGGCTGTTATGAACAGTGCTGCTATGTCCAAGTTTTTGTGTGAACATATGTTTTCATTTCTCTTGGCCACCACTTATTTTTAGCAGGCTCTCTCCTCTTTGCCTTCTTCTCTGGCCCTAAGTCCAGGATCCTCTTTAAAAAGAAAAATACTCAGAAAAAAAGAATTTGCATACACTGTGGACAGAATGAAAATAAGTACAGCCTTTCTGGAGGACAGTTCAGCAATATCTATCTAACTTTTCTGACCTAGGAACTCCACTGCAAATACCCTACAAATAACTCCTCCACAATTCTGCAGATGGCTACAAGGATGCTCTCTGCAGCAGAGTGTGTAGTAAATAGCAAAGGATTAAGAAAATAAACTTAAATATTATTCAATAAGAATCATGTAGAAGCAGTACAGAGACTATTCTGCTGATTTAAAAAATAAGACAGAACTATGTAGTAGTAGGAAAAGCTATTAATTAGCTTTTAATTCACATGCTAATTATAGAAAGGTTACAGAAAATGCATATATTAAATGAGTCCACTTAAATAAAAAATGCTGTATCTGTGTGTGCTAGTATGTCCAAATAAAATGTCTAGAAAGATACTTTTTTTAAGTTGTGGGTTTTTTTTTTAGCCACGCCCCACAGCATGTGGGATCTTAGATCCCCAACCAGGGATGGAACCCACGCCCCCTGCATTGGAAGCACGGAGTCTTAACCACTGGACCTTCAGGGAAGTCCCCAAAAGATACTTTTTTAAAAATGAGGATTAAAGGTTTCGGAAAAGAGGGAGAGTTACTTTGCATTTTATATCCTTTTTGTACAACTTGAATTGTTACTGTATAAGAATGCCTTTAGAGTTTAAAATGTATATTTTAAAATAGTACGAGTCTTCCTGACACTCCACTGTGAATAGGTTATAAGAGGATGTGAGAAAATATATGCCAAAGAGAAGAGAGACACACCACAGAGGAGCCAGGGTGCTGAAAACAAACACCTTCTGCTTCCTAGCTGATCCTGGGCAACCCTGATTCTAAGCTGTAAATTGGACAGCATCATAGGATTCTGACTCCTCCCTGCATTCTCAGAGAGGCAGGATGGAGCTGTGGGAGAAGGACAGACGTCAGACAAGCCTGAGCGCTCAGCCAGCCTCTGCCGCTTTCTGTGAAACTTTCATTCAATCTTTCCTTGCTGAGAATTCTCCTTGCCAGACTATGAAATAGCCCATGCTCTTCCAACATGACTTAATAGCTATACCTGAGATGCCAACTCCCAAGCATTTCCAAGAACTCTACGAATCTAGGTTCCAAATAGTACCTCTCAGAGAAGCTTCTCTGAAAATCAAGCCCCCTAATCTAAACCTATGTACATTTCCATGTGTCATATGTAGTGCCTGTGTTCCCCTCCCCTTCATACTGATTCACAGTTTTCTGGTATCTCTTGCATCTTATCCCTGCCTCTACAAATTCTTTTAAGGGTCTGTACCTAACCAAAAATTACACAAAGTCCATTGGACCTAAAATGACAGTGTCAAGAACTTGCTGGCTCACAATAAAATATTTGCTGATAATGATTGACCTGTATTCAAGGGTTATTTTCTGTAATTATTTACTGGTAATAACTTGACAAAATGATAGATGAATGGTAAATGTGAGTGCTAAATGCTAATTTAACACAGGAAACTTGATCACGGCTTTGGTTTTTTTGCCTGTTTGGTTTTCTTACCCCATTTTTCTCAACGCACAGTCACAACCAGGCAAGATTACCTATACCAATTATATAAATACATACACAAGTGTGTACGTTTTAAAGCAGATCGAATTCCCAATAAACTGGATTCTTTAAGATCCAGTTCAAAGACCTGCTTCCTCCATGAAGCTTCCCATACTCCCTCTCCCTCCGACCCCAGCAGCTGGTCACTTCTACCTTACTGCTTCCACTGCACTCTCATTTTATGTAGTACTTATTGTTTAAATACTTGAGACCTTCCTTCGGCTGTGAATGTTTCTGTCTTCATCACCGCTGCACCCACATCACCTTGTATAATTCACTGCATATAGAAGGGGGCTAAAGAAAGGTTGCTTAAACATGAGAGTGGGTGAATGAAGATTAATTCTCACACTTAGTGCAAAATACTAAAAAGCTGTGGAGTCTCCAGCCTCTGAGGGTTATCTCTCCACCACCCTAAAATACCAAATTCCTCTTTCCAAACAAAATTGAAGTCTACCTACAATGACCAGACTAACATATCTTAAAACTCCTCATCTTCACATGCCAAAGTGCAAGGGCAACCCTATGGCAGAAAACAAAGAATGATGTTTCAAATAATTAAACACAGAATAAACAGCAGCTTTTGGGAAAACAGATTCAGGGTCTCTAGTCCTGCTACTAATATCTGGAAGATCCTGTATAGGTCACTAAGTTCCCCAGGCCCTCAGGCTCCCCATCTGTAAAAAGAAAGGGTAAAACGTAATCACTTCTAAGGCCCCCTATCAGCTCTAACACTCTAAAAGTCCACGGAGAGGAAAATGAACAGAGAATCCATTTATTCTTTCTTTCATTTACTCAACAAATATTACTGGGTGCTTGTAGTGGAGGACTAATTGTTCACCAAACAAACCTATTTTATCTTCCTCCTAAGACACACATTTCCCAGGCTCACTTGAAAGTAGGTGGATCTATGGAATTGCATTCTAGCCAGTGGGAGACGAGTGGCAGTGCTGTGCACCACCTCCAGCCTGGCCCATAAAGTCTCCTGTGCAATCCATATGCTCACACTCTTCCCTTACCTGCCTACTACCAGAGACAGATAATCCACTGAAGGGCTCCATGGCCTTAGGGAATGGCACGACCACTGGATAAAAGAAGTCTGGCTCACTGAATGTCTGTATGGAGCAGAGCCCTCCCTCCTCCAGAAGGAAATAACCTAAATTAAACCAACGTGGAGACCTTCAAGATGGCAGAGGAGTAAGACGCGGAGATCATCGTCCTCCCCACAAATACATCAGAAATACATCTACACGTGGAACAACTCATACAGAACACCTACTGAACGCTGGCAGAAACCTTAGACTTCCCAAAAGGCAAGAAACTCCCCACGTACTGGGGTAGGGCATAAGAAAAAAGAAAAAACAGAGACAAAAGAGTAAGGACAGGACCTGCACCAGTGGGAGGGAGCTGTGAAGGAGGAAAAGTTTCCACACTCTAGGAAGCCCCTTCACTGGTGGAGATGGGGTAGTGGAGGGGAAGCTTCGGAGCCATGGAGGAGAGCTTAGCCACATGGGTGCAAAGGGCAAAGGGGAGACATTCCCACACAGAGGATCGGTGCCGACCAGCACTCACCAGCCCGAGAGGCTTGTCTGCTCACCCGCTGAGGCAGATGGGGGCTGAGAGCTGAGGCTCGGGCTTCGGAGGTCAGATCCCAGGGAGAGGACTGGGGTTGGCTGCGTGAACACAGCCTGAAGGGGGGCTAGTGCGGCACAGCTAGCCAGGAGGGAGTCTGGGAAAAAGTTTGCATCTGCCTAAGAGGCAAGAGACCATTGTTTCGGGGTGCGCGAGGAGAGGGGATTCAGAACACCGCCTAAACAAGCTTCAGAGATGGGTGTGAGCCATGGCTGTCAGTGCATACCTCACTATCCACAGCCCACACCTCCCACCCTGGGAGCCGGTGCAGCCCACCACTGCCAGGGTCCCATGATCCGGGGACAACTTCCCTGGAGAACACACGGTAAGCCCCAGGCTCCTACAATGTTGTGCAGCCCTCTGCCGCTGCGGTCTCACCCTGCATTCCAATTATAACCACCGTACCCCTCCCTCCCTCCGGCACAATGAGCAACAGCACCCTAATAAGCCGCTGCTTTAACCCCCTCCTGTCTGGGCAGGGAACAGATGCCTGAGGGCGACCTAAACACAGAAGTGGGGCTAAAACCAAAGCCGAATCCCAGGAGCTGTGAGAAAAAAGAAGAGAAAGGGAAATCCCTCCCAGCAGCCTCAGAAGCACAGGATTAAATCCCCACAATCAACTCGATGTACCCTGCATCTGTGGAATACCTGAATAGACAACAAATCGTCCCAAAATTGTGGCGGTGGACTTTGGGAGCAACTGTAGACTTGGGGTTTGCTGTTTGTGACTGATTTGTTTCTGATTTTTGTTTACCTTAGTTTAGTGTTTAGTGCTTGTTATCATTAGTGGATTTGTTTACTGGTTTGGTTGCTCACTTCTGTTTTTATTATTTTTTTTATTTTAACAACTTGTAAAAATTTTTTTAATTTTTATTTATTTTTTTCTTTCTTTTTTTCTCCCTTTTCTTCTGAGCCATGTGGCTGACAGGATCTTGGTGCTCTGGCCTGGTGTCAGGCCTGAGCATCTGAGGTGGGAGAGCCGAGTTCAGGACACTGGACCACCAGAGAAATTCCTGGCCCCACGTAATATCAATCGGCGAGAGCTCTCCCAGAGATCTCGGTCTCAACACTAAGACCCAACTCCACCCAACGGCCAGCAAACTCCAGTGCTGGACGTCCCATGCCAAACAACTAGCAAGACAGAAACACAATCCCACCAATAGCAGACAGGCTGCCTAAAATCATACTAAGTTCACAGACACCCCAAAACACACCACCAGATGTGGCCCTTGAAGTACAAGATCCAGCCCCACTCCCCAGAACACAGGCACCAGACCTCTCCACAAGGAAGCCTACACAAGCCACTGAACCAACCTCACTCACTGGGGGCAGACACCAAAAACAACAGGAACTACTAACCTACAGCCTGCAAAAAGGAGACACCAAACAGTAAGTTAAACAAAATGAGAAGACAGAGAAATATGCAGCAGATGAAGGAACAAGGTAAAAACCCACCAGACCAAACAAATGGAGAGTATATAGGCAGTCTACCTGAAAAAGAATTCAGAGTAATGATAGTTAAGATGATCCAAAATCTTGGAATTAGAATGGAGAAAATACAAGAAGCGTTTAACAAGGACCTAGAAGACCTAAAGAACAATCAATGATGAACAACACAATAAATGAAATTAAAAATTCTCTAGAAGGAATCAATAGCAGAATAACTGAGGCAGAAGAACGGATAAGTGACCTGGAAGATAAAATAGTGGAAATAACTACCACAGAGCAGAATAAAGAAAAAATGAAAAGAATTAAGGACAGTCTCAAAGACTTCTGGGAAAACATTAAATGCACCAACATTCGAATTATAGGGATCCCAGAAGAAGAAGAGAAAAAGAAAGGGTCTGAGAAAATATTTGAAGAGATTATAGTTGAAAACTTCCCTAACATGGGAAAGGAAATAGTCAATCAAGTCCGGCGAGTGCAGAGAGTCCCATACAGGATTAATCTAAGGAGAAACATGCCAAGACACATACTAATCAAACTATGAAAAATTAAATACAAAGAAAAAATATTAAAAGCAGCAAGAAAAAGCAACAAATAACATACAAGGGAATCCCCATAAGGTTAACAGCTGATCGTTCAGCAGAAACTCTGCAAGCCAAAAGGGAGTGGCAGGACATATTTAAAGTGATGAAAGCGAAAAACCTACGACCAAATTACTCTACCCCTCAAGGATCTCATTCAGATTCGACAGGGAAATTAAAACCTTTACAGACAAGCAAAAGGTAAGAGAATTCAGCACACCAAACCAGCTTTACAACAAATGCGAAAGGAACTTCTCTAGGCAGGAAACACAAGAGAAGGAAAAGACCTACAAAAACAAACCCCAAACAATTAAGAAAATGGTAATAGGAACATACCTATCGATAATTACCTTAAACGTAAACGGATTAAATGCTCCAACCAAAAGACATAGCCTGGCTGAATGGATACAAAAACAAGACCCGTATATATGCTGTCTACAAGAGACCCACTTCAGACTTAGAGACACATACAGGCTGAAAGTAAGAGGATGGAAAAAGATATTCCATGCCAATGGAAATCAAAAGAAACCTGGAGTAGCAATTCTCATATCAGACAAATAGACTATAAAATAAAGACTATTACAAGAGACAAAGAAGGACACTACATAATGATCAAGGGATTGATCCAAGAAGAAGATATAACAATTGTAAATATATATGCACCCAACATAGGAGCACCTCAATACATAAGACAAATGCTAACAACCATAAAAAGGGAAATTGACAGTAACACAACAGAAAGGGACTTTAACACCCCACTTTCACCAATGGACAGATCATCCAAAATAAAAATAAATAAGGAAACACAAGCTTTAATTGACACATTAAACAAGATGGACTTAATTGATATTTATAGGACATTCCATCCAAAAAAACCAGAATACACTTTCTTCTCAAGTGCTCACAGAACATTCTCCAGATTAGATCACATCTTGGGTCACAAAGCAAGCCTTGGTAAATTTAAGAAAACTGAAATCATAGCAAGTATCATTTCCAACCACAATACTGTGAGACTAGATATCAATTACAGGAAAACAATATGTAAAACATACAAACACATGGAGGCTAAACAATACGCTACTAAATAACCAAGAGATCACTGAAGAAATCAAAAAGGAAATCAAAACATACCTAGAAACAAATGACAATGAAAACACAACAACCTAAAACCATGGGATGCAGCAAAAGCAGTTCTAAGAGGGAAGTTAAGTGCAATCCAATCCTACCTGAAGAAACAAGAAACATCTCAAATAAACAACCTGAACTTACACCTAAAGCAATTAGAGAAAGAAGAACAAAAAAACCCCAAAGTTAACAGAAGAAATCATAAAGATCAGATCAGAAATAAATGAAAAAGAAATGAAGAAAATGATAGAAAAGATCAATAAAACTAAAAGCTGGTTCTCTGAGAAGATAAACAAAATTGATAAACCATTAGCCAGACTCATCAAGAAAAAAAGGGAGAAGACTAAAAACAACAGAATTAGAAATGAAAAAGGAGAAGTAACAACTGACATTGCAGAAATACAAAGGATCATGAGAGATTACTACAAGCAACTATATGCCAATTGAATGGACAACCTTGAAGAAATGGACAAACTCTTAGAAAAGCACAACCTTCCGAGAATGAACCAGGAAGAAATAGAAATATAAACAGACCAATCACAAGCACTGAAATTGAAACTGTGATTAAAAATCTTCCAACAAACAAAAGCCCAGGACCAGATGGCTTCACAGGCAAATTCTATCAAACATTTAGAGAAGCGCTAACACGTATCCTTCTCAAACTCTTCCAAAATATAGCAGAAGGAGGAACGCTCCCAAACTCATTCTACGAGGCCACCATCACCCTGATACCAAAACCAGACAAAGATGTCACAAAGAAAGAAAACTACAGGCCAACAGAACTGATGAACGTAGATGCAAATATCCTCAACAAAATACTAGCAAACAGTATCCAACAGCACATTAAAAGGATCATACACCATGATCAAGTGGGGTTTATCCCAGGAGTGCAAGGATTCTGCAACAGATGCAAATCAATGTGATACACCATATTAGAAAATTGAAGGAGAAAAACCATATGATCATCTCAATAGATGCAAAAAGCTTCTGACAAAATTCAACACCCACTTATGATAAAAACCCTCCAGAAAGTAGGCATAGAGGGAACTTACCTCAACATAATAAAGGCCATATATGACAAACCCAAGCCAACATAGTTCTCAATGGTGAAAAACTGAAAGCATTTCCTCTAAGATCAGTAACAAGACAAGGTTGCCCACTTTCATCCCTGTTATTCAACATAGTTTGGGAAGCTTTAGCCATGGCAATTAGAGAAGAAAAAGAAATAAAAGGAATCCAAATCGGAAAAGAAGAAGTAAAGCTGTCACTGTTTGCAGATGACATGCATAGGAAATCCTAAAGATGCCACCAGAAAGCTACTAGAGCTAATCAATGAATTTGGTAGAGTAGGAGGATACAAAATTAATGCACAGAAATCTTGCATTCCTATACACTAATGATGAAAAACCTCAAAGAAAAATTAAGGAAACACTCCCATTTACCACTGCAACAAAGAGAACAAAATACCTAGGAATAAACCTACCTAAGGAGACAAAAGACCTGTATGCAGTAAACTATAAGACACTGATGAAAGAAATTAAAGATGATAAAAACAGATGGAGAGACATAGCACGTCCTTGGATTGGAAGAATCAACATTGTGAAAATGACTCTACTACCCAAAGCAATCTACAGATTCAATGCAATCCCTATGGAACTACCAATGGCATTTTTCACAGAACTAGAACAAAAAATTGCACAATTTGAATGGAAACACAAAAGACCCTGAATAGCCAAAGCAATCTTGAGAAAGAAAAACAGAGTTGGAGGAATCAGGCTCCTGGACTTCAGACTATACTACAAAGCTACAGTAATCAAGACAGTATGGTACTGGCACAAAAACAGAAATATAGATCAATGGAACAGGAAAGAAAGCCCAGAGATAAACCCACGCACATATGGTCACCTTATTTTTGATAAAGGAGGCAAGAATATACAATGGAGAAATGACCGCCTCTTCTATAAGTGCTGCTGGGAAAACTGGACAGCTACATGTAAAAGAATGAAGTTAGAACACTCCCTAACACCATATACAAAAATAAACTCAAAATGGATTAAAGACCTAAATGTAAGGCCAGACGCTATAAAACTCTTAGAGGAAAACATAGGAAGAACACTCTTTGACATAAATCACAGCAAGATCTTTTTTGACCCACCTCCTAGAAAAATGGAAATAAAAACAAAAATAAACAAATGGGACCTAATGAAACTTAAAAGCTTTTGCACAGCAAAGGAAACCATAAACAAGATG
The DNA here is from genome assembly GCF_949987515.2 of Delphinus delphis. Lineage (NCBI taxonomy): Eukaryota > Metazoa > Chordata > Mammalia > Artiodactyla > Delphinidae > Delphinus > Delphinus delphis. The sequence goes on along the minus strand of NC_082693.1, from coordinate 75,734,042 downwards.
AAAAGACAACCCTCAGAATGGGAGACAATATTTGCAAATGAAACAACTGACAAAGGATTAACCTCCAAAATTTACAAGCAGCTCATGCGGCTGAATATCAAAAAAACAAACAACCTAATCCAAAAATGGGCAGAAGATGTAAACAGACTTTTCTCCAAAGAAGACATAACAGATTGCCAACAAAGACATGAAAGCATGCTCAACATCATTAATTAGAGAAATGAAAATCTAAACTAAAATGAGGCATCACCTCACACCAGTCAGAATGGCCATCATCAAAAAATCTACAAACAATAAATGCTGGAGAGGGTGTGGAGAAAAGGGAACACTCTGGCACTGTTGGTGGGAATGTAAATTGATACAGCCACTATGGAGAACAGTAGGGAGGTTCCTTAAAAAACTAAAATCAGAACTACCATACGACCCAGCAATCCCACTACTGGGCATATATCCTGAGAAAACCATAATTCAAAAAGAGTCATGTACCAAAATGTTCATCGCAGCTCTATTTACAATAGCCAGGACATGGAAGCAACCTAAGTGTCCATCGACAGCTGAATGGATAAAGAAGATGTGGCACATATATACAATGGAATATTACTCAGCCATAAAAGGAAACAAAATTGAGTTACCTGTAGTGAGGTGGATGGACCTAGAGTCTGTCATACAGAGTGGAGTAAGTCAGAAAGAGAAAGACAAATAACGTATGCTAACACATATATATGGAATCTAAAAAAAGAAAAGAAGGTTCTGAAGAACCTAGGGGCAGGACAGGAATAAAGACACAGACATAGAGAATGGACTTGAGGACACGGGGAGGGGGAAAGGTAAGCTGGGACGAAGTGAGAGAGTGGCATGGACATATATACACTACCAAATGTAAAACTGATAGCTAGTGGGAAGCAGCCACATAGCACAGGGAGATCAGCTCGGTGCTTTGTTACCACCTAGAGGGGTGGGATAGGGAGGGCGGGAGGGAGATGCAAGAGGGAGGAGATATGGGGATATATGTATATGTATGGCTGATTCACTTTGTTATAAAGCAGAAACTAACACACCATTGTAGAACAATTATACTCCAATAAAGATGTTAAATAAATAATTAATTAATTCAACCAATGGAATTTGGGGGTTCTTTGTTAGAGTAGATTGCTTACTCTGCTGTGTAATACCTGATATACATTACCACCTTTAACCCTCCCAACAGCCTGAGTGGTAGTTATTACTATTTATATTTCACTGATGAGAAAACTGAGTCTCAGAGAAGTAATTTATTCAAGGTCACACAGCTTCAAAGTGGCACAGGCAAGATTTGAACCTATGAATCTCTAACTCCAAAGTCCCTCTTGTTTATTCTTTACCACACGGTCACTACCCAAGCCCCTCTGCACCTCCTTCCTGGATACCTTGACTTGTTGCTAACCGCTCCTGCAGATGCTGCTACTGCATAAACTTGTTGCTGAGAAGTAATGCAAGGTACGGCAAGTAGGCCTTTCTAGAAGCCATAATCAAAGAAAGGTCAGAACCCAGCTTTGCGGCAATCAAGGACAGTGGTCCCCCCTTATCTGAAGAGCCTATGTTCCAAGACCCCCCGTGGATGCCTGAAACTATAGATAGTACTGAACGCATATACTATGTTTTTTCCTATACATACATACCTAAGATGGAGTTATAAATTAGGCACAGTAAGAGATTAACAACAATACCTAGTAATAGAGCAATTATAACAACATACTGTAATAAAAGTTATCTGAATGTGATCTCTATCCTTAATCAACTTCCTAAACTCCGCTGGAAATATGGCAGCAGCTTCTCATGGACAGGCTCAGCCTCTCCAGTAATCTTTATATTTTTCAGTCCAAACCTATTCATGAATCTGTGTAACCATCTTTACTTGCAGTAAATGGCTTAGTGTCACTCATTCAGGGGATCCCTTGCTGAAGACCATGTAGACTCAATGCTTTCTGGCACGATACGTTGCTATCAATCGGAAGACATTTTCTGTTCATGTCTTCCACCCACAAATTTAATGCCTTTTCCATCTTATCACCAAGCACTTATCACACACTGTGGCCATAACTTTTGCAATTTGAGGTGCTACAGCAAAAATAGCATAAATTTCTTTTTCCTTCCTCACAATTTCACAGATAGAAGACTCATTCCTACTGTAGATCTTAGCAACCTCAGCATACAATTTTTTTTCTTTCCTTATTAAGTCAAAAATTTTCAACTTTCACTTAAAGAAAGCACTTTACGGCTTTTCTTTCACATATCTGAATTGCTGGCATCACTACTCTTGTGCTTTGGGGCCATTATTAAGTAAAATAAGGGTTACCTGAACGCAAGCACTGTGATACCGAGTCAGTGTATCTGATAACTGAGATGCCTACTAAGTGACTAACAGGTGGGATGCGCTGGACAGAGGGATGATTCACATCTTGGGTGGGAGACAGCAGGGCGGCACAAGATTTTATCACGCTACTCAGAACAGCATACAACTTCAAACGTATGAATTGTTTATTTCTGGAATTTTCCATTTACTATTTTCAGACCACAGTTTACCACAGGTAACTGAAACCGTGGAAAGTGAAACCACGGATAAGAGGGTACTCGGATCTGACTCAGCCTGTGAACAGTAGAAGATTAAAGCTCCCACTAAGACCAAATAATCAGAAATACCAATAACATGCCCTAGGAAATAATTAGATGATGACTATACCATTTTAATTTGCCCTTCAGAGTCAATCTGACACCATTAAGAGTGACATTTAAGTGCTAATCGAAAAAGCAGTGTTCCCATGTCTCTAGACAAGTATTTGCATGTTAATTAATTCTGAGAAGAAGAAGACTGGCTTCCAATATGAGGTGTCAAAAGGAGACAGAGTTCCTTTGCAGAGGAAGGTAAAAGGCTGTGGCAGAGACTTAATCAAATTACCTGGTTTCAAGAGTTTTAAAAAGAAATAAGCTATCCTTTGCAATGCAAATTCATATTGCCTCTTTTGTGAAGAATGCATTTTAATGAAAGGACCAAAATATAGATTTCCAACATCAATGCCCATTTAATGCAATGCCCTCGTTGCAGATCAAAATGGCTTTTACCCGAAAGGTGGCTAATGACCTCACAAAGGCTGTCAATATTGTAGACAGAGCCCAGTGCCCTAGAAGCCAATACACCACAAACACACTCTGCATTGTCACAAAGAACATCAGCTTGAATTTTTTAATAACAAGTCATTTCTTTTTAAAGGAGTCCTGCAAATTAATACAGACCCCAAAACCACAGACTCAGAATGATGTTAGGCTGAATATTTTATTAATTAGGTTACCTCAAAAGATGATAATTTTAATAAAGTATACATTCAGGTTGCTACACTTATACCACACTTATTAGCACTATAATTTGTATTGTTTAACTTTTACTGTTTGCAATATTTTTTCACACATGATCTCATCTTAACCCTGTGAGATATATGATATACATTTGCCCACTATACAGATGAGGAAATTAAGGCTCAGAGAGACTATGTGGATTAACCAAGATCAGAGAGATAAAGAATGGCGGGGCCAGCCCTAGAACCCAGGCTTCCAGCTCTAATTTTAATGATCTTCCCACTCTATTATATTATCTTTCTTCTATTTTATCTAGTTGCTGATAGTCTCTGCTACCAAGCACATTATTATTGTGATATTACTAAGTATGCAAAGGACACAAATATTTGAAGAATAATCACAATTTAGACACACTAAACAGGGTCTTCCTTTTTTGCTCTGTTGCAAAGGCCCACTCTAATAGCAAAAGTATACTGGCTGATTCATTTACTGTACAGATTTATATTTTGAAAATATACATAACAAAGGATTTTTATCTATGATATATAAAGAGCACTTACTAATGAATAAGAAAAAATTAAAAACACTGATAGAAAGTAAGTAAAAGCCATAAATAGGCTATTCACAAAGAAACTACAAATGGCCAACTGAAAACTTGCTCAATCTCACTAGTAATAAAAGTACAAATTGAAAGAACAATGAATATTTTTTCTTATCAAGTTGAAAAATACTTAAAAAAAAAAATCACTAACTCTCTAGGTTGCAAGAGTGGAATCCTTTATAACTGTGAGCGAAAAGTTTAAAATGACACAGTTCACAGGGGAAGGTAAGAGCGCATGCTATCTGACACCAAAGTGCCAGTTTCAGGAGTTAATTTTTTTTTTAATTGGGGTATAGTTGTTTTCCAATGCTGTGTTAGTTTCTACTACACAGTGAAGTGGAGTTCCCTGTGCTATACAGCAGGTCCTCATTAGTTACCTATTTTATACATATTAGTGTATGTATGTCAATCCCAATCTCCCAATTCATTTCCACCCCCACCTTTCCCCCCTTGCTGTCCATATGTTTGTTCTCTACATCTGTGTCTCTATTTCTGCCTTGCAAACGGGTTCATCTGTACCATTTTTCCAGATTCCACATTCAGGAGTTAATTCTAAGGAGACAGAAAGGTACTAATGTAAGGGTATTGATTAAATAAATTTTGATATGTTATCTACAAAATTCTATAGCTGTTGAAAAGAATTACGTTAAAGCCAAATAATTAAAATGTAAAACATCAGGCAAATTAAAGAAGAACCAAATAGAAGATATTCCATACACATGAGCTAAAAGGCTCACTGCTGCAAAGATGTCAATTCCCCTATACATTTAACTGTCAAAGCAACTGATGCACAGAGCCAAAGCAATCTTGATCAAAATCCTTGCATGTCTGTAGAAACTGAAAAGCTGGTTCTAAGCTTTATTTGGAAATGAAAAGGGTCAGAGAATATCATCAGAAATTGGTACAAAGAAGACTGAGTCTTCAGTTTATTAAGCTACAGTAATCAAAGCATATATCAATACAAGCACAAGAGAAACACACAAATAGAAGAGAATAGAGTCCAGAACTGAATCTGTGCATATACAGATACTTGATTTATGCAAAACAATGGGGAATGGATGGTCTTCTTGATAAATGCTGCTTGATCAACTAGATACAAATGTGGAATAAAATGAAACTTAACCCTAACTTCTCACCATATACATAAATTAATTCCATGTGAACTACAGAGCAATTATAAAAGGTGAAGCAATAAAATTGATGGAAGATAATACAGGAAGATATCTTCACAACCTCGGGATTGGGTGTAAGCAAGGATTTCTTAAACAGGATTCAAAAAGCACTAATAATAAAGGGAAAAGCTTGTAAACTGGATTACATTAAAATTAGGAGCTTCCATTAACCTCTATTAAAAGAGTAACAAAAGCAGAGTGTGAGAAGATATTGTTAATACGTATAACTAACAAAGGAACTTATATCTAGGATACATGAAGTATAAATAAGAAAAAGTCTTCCAATTCTATAGAAAAATGGGCAAGAGACTTAAAGAAGCACTTCAAACCCCCGCCCCCAACCAAAGATACCCCAATGGCCAATAAATACATGAAAAAGTGTTCAACCTCATTATAGTCATCAGGAAAATGCAAATTAAAATCACAAACCTACTACCACAAACCTACTGGATTGGATAAAATCAATAAAACTGACAATACCAAGTGGTGTCAAAGCTGTGGAGCAACAGAAATTGATACACACTGATGATGGGATATAAATCAGTACAACCTCTTTAGCAGTATTTCCTGAAGTTGAACAGAAACATATCCTCTGACCTACCAATTCCATTCCTAGCCATATAAACAAACAAAAAATTAAAGCCTGCTCATGTATACCAAAATTCAACTACAAGAAAGTTCATAGCAATATCTTCATAATAGCCCCAAACTATAAACAACTCTAATGGCTATCAACAACAGAATGAGTAAATATTTTGCCATGTTCTTTCAATGAAAACATATTCAGCAATGACAATGAATAACCAAATAATGCATGCTGAACACATGGACAAATCTCACAAACAAATGTTAAGAATATCAAAAAAAAAAAAAACCTACATTCATTTCTTTTACATAAAGTTTAAAAGCAGATACTACTGCATTAGAAGTCAAAATAGCAGTTATCACTGGTGGGGAAGAAAAGGCCATGGGGGGCTCCCAGGACACTGAAAATGTGGTTTCTTAACCTGGGTGTGGGTCACATGGATGTGTTCATTTTGTGACCATTCATTGAGCTATACACTTAGAAGTTATGCACTTTTCTGAACATATGTTATATTGCCATAAAATACTTTAATCTGTATTTATCAGCTTGGAGATATGTGCATGATGTATGTATTAAGTGAAAAAAGTAGCTTAGCAAATTATGTAATTCTCCTTTTGAGACGTAAAGAGTAGAAGCATTCTTAATCTAATGTGTCTAGGACTAGAAGTTAATGACTTAATTTCAGAAGCTAGTTAAAGTGAAGATTCATAAAAGATAACACTGCAGCCTAAAACACTTTATTTTTCACTAAACAGTAAGGACTTGAGAATCTGCTTTACTAGAACTCCACATCATCTTTCCTGTATAAATCATATCCATCATCTTATTTTTAGTTTTGTTAACATGAAAAAAACATTAATTACACTTGTGAAGCAATATGAATATGGAATCCTTCATGACTTTTAATATTTCTCTTTGAATCGTTTAGTTGTCTCACCCACTCTGATTTCCAGAGCAATTAATTTAGAGATTCGTCGATCAAATTTTGCTAAAGCATTCAACCTGATTTTAGTGGAGAAAACAGCTCTACTTTTATACTCATATTTCATTGGTTTATGTAATATTTAATTACATTACAAATTGCTATAAGTTCAACGGGCATAAACAGGGCTAAGAAAAAATACAAATGGCTCTTAGAAAGCACACAGCTTTGGGTATACTACAGAGAAATTTGTTTGTTAGCAGAATGCATTTAGCTTTAAGAGCACTTATATATATACTTAATTCTCTGCATAAGAAATATAGAATGATATGCTCCAAAATGTTAATACTATTTTATCTTGATTGGAGGGGTTTCTGGTAATTTTTATTTCAATTTGCTTGTGTGTATTTCTTCAGAGGACTTGTATTCACACATTTTTTCAAGTCATAAGAAGCTGGCTATAAGACCACTTTACAAAATACTCTCGAAGAATGGTAGAAATAGGGGGAAATAGATGTCGTGATCCCTGCCCTCCCTAAGAGAATGTGAAATGTGATTAAGTCTTTTAAATGAAAAAGATCAAAACTGAAACTCCAGCTCTGTCATTTACTAGCTGTACATTCTTGGGCATGTCTCCTTTCTAAAACTCAGGTTTCTTTTCTGTAAAATAGGAATAATACCACCTGCCACAAACAGTTGCTATGAGAATTAATGTGACAATGCAGGATCTAAACCCTAAGCACAGTGCCTCATACATAGTAAGCCTCAATACACGTTACCTTAAAAAATGAAAACAGAAGGGAGAGACCAAGACGGCAACATAGGAAGATCCTAAACTTCCCTCCTCCCACAGACACAATGAATGTACAGCTACACACTGAGAAATACCCTCCAAGAAAAATCCAGAAACTGAGTGACACCTACACATTGTTAATGTGAATGAGAAAATACCCACATTGAAATGGGTAGGAAAGGCTGAGACGCACTCTCACCATAAACCCCACCCTAAGCACAGTGCCATTCAATCAGGAAGGAACTTCCAACTCCAGGATTCTCCCTGAGGAACTAAGGGTTTAAACCACATATCTAGTGCCCCAACTTTTAAGACTCCAAACCAAGGGACAGGCTCCCAAACACCTAGCTCTGGAAGCCGATGGGGCTGTGTCCACAAGACTACAGCAAACAAAGAAGCAGTTCTTAATGGGCATGTGAGCACTCGCCAAGGCTGTTCTCCAGAGGCTCAGTGCAAAGGGAGCAGGCAAAAATGCCCATCTCCCAGTCTCTACCTAGAAGGGGTTTCAGCGCAACTTAATACGCTGCTGCCTGAGGGTCTGACTTCTAACTTAGCATGCAGCTAGGGGCTGGCTGCAATCCATACCAGAGCCTGGGGAAGCTAGCTGGTAGGCACTTCCTCCACTTTCTCTCTCTGGCCTGCTCCAAGGATAAAACCAAGTTACCAGCATCTCTCTGGAAAGAACTTGTACGCATGTCAGGTGCCCCAGCTTTTTCAGCTGCCACCTGAGAGATGGGCCTCCAGATTGCCTAGGTCTGAGAGCCAGCGGGGCTTGCATTCACGAGTCCCATAAGGCTGTAGCAAATCAGTTCTTAACAGGCACATGTGAGCACTCACTGCTGCTATACCCCCAGGGCTCAGCACAGAGAAAACAGGCAAAAATGCCCATCTCCTAGTTTTCACTGGGAGGGGTTTGACTGCGTACTCTATAGGCTGCTGCCTGAGGATCTGGCTTCTAATTAGCATGCATATAAGAGCGGACTACAATCCTCCCTGGAGCCTAAAGGAGCCAGTAGGCACTTCCTCCTCCTCCTTCCAGTTTGTTCGAATAATAAAACCACGTGGCTAGGATCTCCCTGGAAAGAGTTTCTTCACATATCTAGTACCCCACTTTCAGGGCTGACCTGAGGGACAGGCCCCTAGATCACACAGCTTTGATAGACAAAAGGGCTTGCATTCACAGTCCCACAGGACTATAGTAAATAAAGAAGCAGTTTTTAAACAGGGACAGGCATAAACCACCCCCCACCCCCACGGCCTCATGGCTATACAGCCAGGATCAGCACAGAGGGAGCAGGTAAAAACACTTATCTCCCAGTTTCTCCCTGGAAGGTGTTTAACTATTTACTTTCCCAGCTGCTGTCTGAGGGTCCAGCTTCTAATCAGCTTGCATCTAGGTGCTGACAGCAATCCACCCCTTTGGAACACAAATGGGTCTTGACACACATTCAACTTCTGGGAGCCACCAAGAAAAAAGATGGCAGTTGGACAATCACAAAATTCTGAGAGACAACAAGGAGCTCAGGCCAGGCTGATTGACAAGGTTCATCTCCTACATAAAACCAGTCTGTCAAGAATGGAAGAAGTGGCTGTTTTACCTAAGGCACAGCAACCAACACAGAGAGTTAAGGATAATGAAGAAACAGGGGACTATGTTCCAAACAAAAGAACAAGATAAATCTCCAGAAACCAATCTCAATAAAATAGAAATGAGTGACTTACCTGATAGGGAGTTCAAAATAATGGTCATGAAGATGTTCACTGAGGTCAGAAGAGCGATGTCTGAACAAAGTGAGAATTTCAACAAACAGACAGAAAATATTAAAAAGTACAAACAAATCATAGAGCTAAGGAATACAATAACTGAGCTGAAAAATTCAGTAGAGGAGCTCAACAGCAGACTAGATCAAGTGGAAGAAAGGATCAGTGAACCTGAAGACAGGGCAGTGGAATTCATCCAGAGGAGCCAAAAGAAAAAGAATGAAAAAGAATGACAAGAGCTTAAGGAACTAATGGGACACCATCAAGCAGACCAATATTTGCATTTAAGGGTCCCAGAAAAAGATGAGGGAGCGAGAGCAAGAGAGAGAGAGAGAGAGAAGAAGGGGCAGAAAAAAGTCAAAGAAGTATGGCTGAAAAATTCTCTAACCTGAAGAAACATATAACCAAATACGGGAAGTCCAAAAAGTACCAAATAGGATTAATCTAAAGAGACCCACACAGAGACATATTATAATTAAATTGTCAAAATCTTAAAAGCAGCAAGAGAAAAGCAAATTGTTACATACGAGAGAACTCCCACAAGACTACTAGCAGATTTTTCAGCTCCTGTTAAGGCTTAAGAGAAGTGAAGAGTAGAAACCAACAGTTTAACATTTCACCGAATCTCTGGAATGGGAAGGATATGAAATTATTCCACTTCCTTCTTTGCAGGCCAGAAGGAAGTGGAATAATACATTCAAAGTGCTAAAAGAAAAAAGCTGCCAACCAAGAATACTCTACCCAGCAATGCTGTCATTCAGAATTAAAGGAGAAATAAAGAGTTTTTCAGACAAACAAAAGCTTAAGGAGTTCATCACCACCAGACTACAAGAAATGTTAAAGGGAGCTATTCAAGTTGAAATAAAAAGATGTTAATTATTAACAGAAAAACATATGAAAGCATAAAACTCGCTGGTAAAGGTAAACATATAGTTAAATTCAGAATACTCTAATGTTGTAATGGTGGTGGATAAATAATTTCTAACTCTAGTATAAAGGTTAAAAGACAAAAGTATTAAAAGTAACTATACCTACAATAATTTGTTAACAGATACACAATATAAAAAGATGTAAAGTGTGACATGAAAAACATAAAATGTGGTCAGAGGGGAATGTAAAAATGTAGAGCTTTTGTACGCATTTGAAGTTAAGTTGCTATCAGCTTAAAATAGAATGTTAAAAATATAAGATTTTTATGTAAGTCTCATGGTACCTATAGTAAATACACAAAATAAGCCTATAGTAAATACACAAAAAATAAAGAGAAAGGAACCTAAGCACACCACTACAGAAAATCATCAAATCACAAAGAAAGAAAGGAAAAGAGGAAGAAAAGAACTATAAAACAGCCAGAAAACAATGAACAAAATGGCAGTAGTAAGTCTATATGTATCAATCATTACTTGAAATTTAAATGGATTAAATTATCCAATCAAAAGACACAGAGTGGCTGAATGGATTTAAAAAAAGACTCAACCATATGCTGCATATAAGAGACTCACTTTAGCTTCAAGGATACACATAGACTGTAAGTGAAGGGGAAAGATATTCCATAAAAAATGGAAACCAAAAGAAAGTAGAGGTAGCTATAATTATATCAGACAAAATAGACTTTAAGCCAAAAATTGTAACAAGAGGGCTTCCCTGGTGCCACAGTGGTTGAGAGTCTGCCTGCCGATGCAGGGGACACGGGTTCGTGCTCTGGTCGGGAAAGATCACATGCCACGGAGCGGCTGGGCCTGTGAGCCATGGCCACTGAGCCTGTGCGTCCGGAGCCTGTGCTCTGCAACCGGAGAGGCCACAATGGTGAGACGCCTGTGTACCGCAAAAAAGGGTCAATTCATCAAGAGGATATAACAACTGTAGATATTTATGCACTCAACATGGAATAAATTAGAATTAAATCAGAAATGAAAGAGGAGACATTGCAACTGATAACATAAAAACACTAAGAATCATAAGAAACTACTACGAACAATTATACACTAACAAATTAGATTACCTAGAAGAAATGGATAAATTCCTAGAAACATACAACCTACCAAGACTGAATCATGAAGAAACAGAAAAATTGAACAGACCAATTACTAGTAAGGAGATTAAATCAGTAATCAAAAACCTCCCAATAAAGAAAAGTCCAGGACCAAATGTTTTCACTAGTGAATTCTATCAAACATTTAAAGAATTAATGCCAATACTTCTCAAACTCTTCCAAAAATTAGAAGAGGAGGGAACACTTCCAAACCCATTTTATGAGGCAAGCATTACCCTGATACCAAAGCCAGAGAAAAACACCACAAGAAATGATAATTACAGTCCAATATCCCTAATGAACATAGATGTAAAAAACTCAACAAAATATTAGCAAACTAAATTTAACAGTACATTAAAAGGATCAAACGCCATAATCAAGCAGCATTTATTCCTGGGATGCAAAAATGATTCAATATATGCAAATCGATAAATGTGATACACCACATTATAAAATGAAGAATAAAAAATGTATCATCATCTCAATAGATTCAGAAAAATTTTTTAACAAAATTCACCATCCTTTCATGATAAAAACTCTCAACATACTGGGTATAGAAGGGACGTACCTAAATATAATAAAGGCTATATATGACAAGCCTACAGCTAACATCATACTCAGTGGTGAAAACATGAAAGCTTTTCCTCTAAGATCAGGAAGAAGTAAGGATGCCCACTCACACCATATTATTCAACATAGTACTAAAAGCCCAAGCCAGAGCACTTAGGAAAGAAAAAGAAATAAAAGACATCCAAGTCAGAAAAGGAGAAGTAAAATTGTCTCTGTTTGCAAGTGACATGATACTATATACAGAAAACCTGAAAGACTCCACTAAAAACTTTTAGAACTAATAAATGAATTCAGTAAAGTTTCAGGATAAAAAATCAATATACAAAAATCAGTTACATTTCCATAAACTAACAACAAACTATCAGGAAGAGAAACTAAGAAAACAACCCCATTTACAATAGCATCAAAAAGAACAAAATATATAGGAATAAATTTAACCAAGGAGGTGAAAGATCTATATACTGAAATCTGTAATACTTTGATAAAAGAAATTGAAGAAGACACAAATAAATGGAAAGATATGTGTTCATGGAATGAAAGAATTAATGTTGAAATGTCCATACTACTCAAAGCAGTTTACAGACTCAATGAAATCCCTATCAAAATTTCAATGGCAGTTTTCACAGAAATAGAAAAAATATTCCTAAAATTTGTATGGAAGCACAAAGAACCCCAAATAGCCAAAGCAGTCTTGAGAAAGAACAAAGCTGGAGGCATCACACTTTCTGATTTCAAACTACATTACAAAGCTATAGTCATCAAAACAGTATGGTTTTGGCATAAAACCAGATACACAGATCAATGGAACAGAATAGAGAGCTCAGAAATAAACCAATGCATATATGGTCAATTAATTTTTGACAAAGGAGCCAAGAATATACAATGTAGATAGGACAGTCGCTTCAATAAGTGATGCTGGGAAAACTGGACAACCACATGCAAAACAATGAAACTGGACCCCTATCTTATACCATACACAAAAATCAACTCAAAATGGATTAAAGACTTCAACATAAGACCTGAAACTCCTAGAAGAAAACATGGATGGTAAGCTCCTTGGCACCAGTATTGGCAGTATTTTTTTTGGATTTGACACCAAAAGCAAAGGCAACAAAAGCAAAAATAAACAAGTGGGACTACACCAAACTAAAAAGCTTTTCTGCACAGAAAAGGAAACCATCAACAAAATGAAAAGGCAACTTACCAAAGAGGAGAAAATATTTGCAAACCATATATCCAATAAGGAATTAATATCCAAAATATACAAGGTACTCATACAATTCAATAGCAAAACAAACTAAATAACCCAATTAAAAAATGGGCAAAGGACTGGAATAGACATTTTCCGAATGAGACATACAAATGGCCAACAGGTATAAGAAAAGGTGCTCAACATCACTAATCATCAGCAAAATGCAAATCAAAACCACCGTGAGATATTACCTCACATCTCTTAGGATGTCTATTATCTAAAAGAGAAGAGAGAAGACATGCTGGATGTAGAGAAAAAAGAACACTTCTACACTGCTGGTGGGAATGTAAACTGGTACAGCCACTATGGAAAACAGTATGGAGTTCCTCAAGAAATTTTAAATGTACATACTACGTGATTCTGTAATCTCACGTCTGCATATATATATCTAAAGGGAATGAAATCACTATCTCGAAAAGATATATCTGTACTCTCATGCTTATTGCAGCATTATTCACAATAGTGATGGTATGGAAACAACCTAAGGGTTTGTTGACAGAGGAATGGATAAATAAAATGTGATATATAGATATATAATGGAATATTATCCAGCCTTAAAAAAGAAGGAAATCCTGCCATGTGCAACAACATGAATAAACCTAAAGAGCATTATGCTAAATGCAATAAGTCAGAGAGAGAAAGATAAATACTGCCTAGTATTATTTATATGTAGAATCTAAAAAAAAAAAATCTAAAATCTGAAAAAAAAAGTCAAACTCATACAAACAGGGAGTAGAATGGTGGTTGCTAGGGGCTGGGGGATAGGAGGAAAGGAGAGAGGTTGGTAAAAGGGTAGAAGCTTTCAGTTATAAGATGAGTGAGGTCTGAGGATATAATGTATAACATTGTGACTATAGTTGATAATACCATATTGTATAATTGAAATTTGATTTGCTAAGAGAGTTGACCTTAAGTGTTCTCAGGAAGAAAGAGGTGAGGGAGGAAGGGAGGGCGGGAAGGAGGTGGGGGAGGGAGGGAAGGAAGGAAGGAAACAGAATTGAAGAATTTTTTAATCTTAAATTGTTCTCAGTAATCATTTTGTTGGTGGTAGTGTGAGTATTGTTACATTGAGACTATTGTGTGTATGTTATGAAATAAAGTAAATTCATTATTTTAAAAAACTGAAAACAGGGGAAACAGAATAACAAAATAAATGCAAGGCAGCACAGCACAACCTACTGGCAATATGCTGAGGAAACACAAAGTGAGGTATGAGCAGGTCTAAGCGAGATGGGGTTAATCAGGGAAGGCTTCTTATATAAGAAGGGGCTCCTGTTAAGGCTTAAGAGAAGTGAAGAGTAGAAACCAACAGTTTAACATTTCACCGAATCTCTGGAATGGAAAGGATATGAATAATAAATAAATACTTTTGTTGAGACCTTTTGCATATGGGCTGGAGCTTGGAACATATAGATAAACCTGAAGAAACCAGATTCTTTGTGAATGTGAGATTTAATATTTTGGGAAGCACAGGCAATGGGCTTTCTCCCTAGGCCTAGACAGAAAGGACAAGGGCTTTGTCTCTGGTTGGGTACAAGTGAGAAGGAAAGAATCATGGAACTGTTCCAAGCCTATTCTATATCTGTCACTTGCAACCATGAGTCCTGATCTCTACCCTGAGCCAGCTGTCTCCAGAGAGTCCGACAGGGAAGTTTCATTCCTTTCATCACCAATCTTTCTTTACAATGTTCCAGGCCCTGTTCTGGGCACTGGGAAGAGAGGGATGGATAGAACAAGTTCATTGCCCTCATACAGCTTATATTCTACAAGGTTTGACTCTCTCCCACCCAGCAAAAGATAGTTGGGGCCATTTACTCTTAAACTAGCCATCTTCTGTGAAGGAGGAATATCAAAGAAAGAGTGAGACACACCACTTTCCCCAGGACCAGCTGCACCTTGGAATTAGTTTTAACCTCGACCAGAGGGAGAATGAATACTAGAAAGCAGCATTAGAAGCTATGACAATTCAATAAAGGGACTGCAAGACATCAGCCAGAAAAAAGTCCCAGAGCAGCCAGAGGCAGCTGACCATTCAAATCAGATGATACAGCCCATGGGCAACTGCAGAAAAAAAAAGTATACTGTTACAGGTGACAAATGAGAGCCTTCTGGCTTTCGTTTTAATCAGAAAAAAGCAGTATCTTTAATTACTTTGAGTATTCCCTTACTACCTCCCCATCACTAAAAGACCACACATTTTTGGCTAAATCATGTATAGTGACAGACATTGTAAGAGAGGGAGAGGGAAGGAGAAGACGCAACATGAAATGGTCTATCCACTAAACTCGACCACAGAACCTTAAGATTCACTAAGCAAGGCTTGAGGTACAAGTCTCAAAAATAACCAGAAACTAGTTTAAGCTGTCAGAAGATGGATGACAAGTGGAACAGGCAGGCATTTGGAGTTTTCCACAAGATAATTACCAGCTCTATCTCAAAAATAAGGTTGGCTGGGGACTTCCCTGGTGGTCCAGTGGTTAAGAATCTGCCTTCCAATGCAGGGGACACGGGTTCGATCCTTGGTCAGGGCACTAAGATCCCACGTGCTGCAGGGGCAACTAAGCCTGTATGCTCTAGAGCCCATGTGACACAACTAGAGAGAAGCCCACGCACCGCAACAAAAGATCCCACGTGCCGCAACTAAGACCTGATGCACCAAATAAGTAAATAAATAAATATTAAAAAAAAAAAAGAAACATCCAGGCCTGGCACTCACTTAAAACATGGATTCCCTTTTAAAAAATAATAATAATAAGGTTGCCTGTATAATGCTATTCTTTCAAATATGAATAATTGAAAAATCTATACAACTGTTCCTCAGAAGGCAATAAACTACCTTTTTAAGGACGTCCATTTCAATCACTTTCCAAATGTTTGTTAGCGGTTCTCAAACTATGCCCCCAAGGATTACTGGTTGGAGTTCCTCAATCTGAACCAAGATACTCTGCTGCGATCATACACAGCAATCTTTTACTAATTCACAGAAAAGAAGTTGATAATTAAAACATTCTCGATGTATTTTTCACATTTTTTAAAAACCTGTGGCACTAATGAATGAATGCTTTTCCTAAAGAATGCTAGAGGAAGATAAGAGACAAAGAACTAAAATTAACTGGAAAAAAAATGAGAAATAGCTGATCATGCTTCATCCAACATCTTTTTTGTTTCCACTCACACATGTGACTGGAGCTAACATAATCCTGGGAGAGCACACCCAGGAGACCGTTCACTCCCTCACCCTCCCTAAAGAGGCTCCCCCCCCCTTCCCTGCCACACAGCTGCACTGTGGAGACCATTGTAAGGCACAGGGAAATTGGTGTTTACTGGAAAAAGTACTGCTCCAGGAATCAGATGACCTGAGGTAAACTCCTTGGATCTCTGTTTCCTTGTCTCTGAAGTGGAGTTAAGCATATTTGCCCTGCATACTTCACACAGGGCTAAATGGATCATGCATTTTAAAGAGCAGTGTAAACTACTAAGCACTATACAAATAGAAGGCGTCATTATTTTTATGATTATTATTAAACAAACCTTCCTTAAAAACAAAACAGGAAACCAGGAATCCCCTCTTACCCTCTCTCCGAATGACTTCAAAACGGCCTTCACTCCCTGAGCAGCATGCAATTTGTGCTAAAATGATGTTTATCTTCAAGCATAACAAGCTCACAGTCTAATCATTAATAATTTCAAAAATATTGAGCCTGTTTTGCTTTCTGGATTGGACCTAGCCTACATCTTACATTTCCAATTTATGACCATGCTCAAGGTTTAAAATACCCATTCAGCCATATCTCAATTTCTGAATTTCTGCATTAGAGAAATGTATTGATCCCTTAAGTTCATGTCTCCATAGAGATTTCTTTCCCAAATAATTCAAAATTGGATGGATGCCTTTCACTAAAATGAGGCATTACCCTCTTTACCACATTCGTAGAAAGTTGAATTCCATAAAGATAATGTCCTGGCACATAAAACTGCATCAAAAAAATTATTAGGAGAGATAACATTTTTTACATACTATAATGATCTCTGTTCCACTCCCTGTAGACAAATAATAATAATAACTAAATACCACAGAGAATTCTGCAATTAGGAAGAAAACTGTTCTAAGGATACCACAGACACTTTCCTAGCAGGGAGGTAAATTTCCTGCGCAACTGAGACTCTTAAACCCTCCTCCCATGAAAAAGTAAAAAGAAAGAAAAAATGGGGGGGTGGCCAAAAAAAGCATGAAGAAATATGATATGAAAGGAAGTACGATAGGAAACTCTGGATGACTTTATTAAACCCCATCAAGAAAAGAGAGACTAAGAACCACCTCCTCTGCATGGCCTTTGTCAGCTAAGAACGCCACCATCCAAGCAGTTACACAAACAAGAAACTCCCAAGTTACTCTTGAGTCCTCTTCCTCCTCTCTCTTCCCCACATCAATCCCTATTCTCTGCGGCGAGCCGTTTCTGACCGGCAGAATAACGAGCCGCCACACGCAAGATTCTTCTCGTATCACACTTTATTGGAGCACAGCTTGGTTGAAGAAAGATGGAAGGAAGACCCCGCAATCCTATAGCAGTCTGCTTATATAGGGATTAAGAACATGTGTCGCTCTGTGATTGGCTTTCGCCGATGGTGCGATTTGTGAGCCAGCATCGGATAGGTCGCTACTTTAAAACCTCATTAGTATACTTAGCGCAAGCGCAGTGGCCACAGGAAGGATGACTCAGCTTATTTCAGCTTCCTGCCGCGTAGCAGTTAGCTGACCGCGCCCTACATCTCCCCCTTTTTTATTTATTAGAACACCAAGCAGAATGTAGCCCGTACAAGTGTTCACCTCATGATGTGCTCACTGTTCGAGGGCAGTTTTCCGTTGGCATGTTTGAGACACCTTCCTGCGTGCAATGCCAACAAGGGCTGCAGGGTGCAAAGGCTGACTCAGAATAATGGCTGATTCCCTATAGAGGTGCAATGGCAACAAGGCCTCTCTGTGCAAGGGCAATCAGGACAATGAATGACTCCCTATAGAGGTGCAATGGCAACAAGGCCTCTCTGTGCAAGGGCAATCAGGACAATGAATGACTCCCTATAGAGGTGCAATGGCAACAAGGCCTCTCTGTGCAAGGGCAATCAGGACAATGAATGACTCCCTATAGAGGTGCAATGGCGACAAGGCCTCTCTGTGCAAGGGCAATCATTTCGAATTATTCAGGGCGGAGAGCCAGGCTGCGGGAGAATCTCCTTCCTTAATAGCCAGAAGTGCCTGAGTGAGCAGGACCCTATCTCGATGTGCCCTAATGCGCACACGACAGACCAACCAGAGACACAGCATAATCCCAAATACACAGCAGACTCCAAAGATTCCTACCCCCACCCACTCCCCAAAGGAGGAAAAGGCAGAAGAGAGCCAAGAGGCAAAATCTCCAAAGGCAACGGGCTCCAGCCCGGCAGCACTCAGTTGCACAATTTGAATAATCCTTTGTGGAATTCCAACTAATACAAAAACTTCGATTAAGAATCGTCAGGAACATCCAGCTCAGCATCTTCTCTGAAGTTTTCTTCAACAATTCTCGTCAGTCTTGATGGCACCCAGATCGGATCTTGATCCGACGGTTCACTCCGTGTGTCGAGTTCTGAATCGGTCCTCCATGCAGGGCGCGAAGTTCCCGGGTTTCGGCACCACTTGCGGCGAGCCGTTTCTGACCGGCAGAATAACGAGCCGCCACACGCAAGATTCTTCTCGTATCACACTTTATTGGAGCACAGCTTGGTTGAAGAAAGATGGAAGGAAGACCCCGCAATCCTATAGCAGTCTGCTTATATAGGGATTAAGAACATGTGTCGCTCTGTGATTGGCTTTCGCCGATGGTGCGATTTGTGAGCCAGCATCGGATAGGTCGCTACTTTAAAACCTCATTAGTATACTTAGCGCAAGCGCAGTGGCCACAGGAAGGATGACTCAGCTTATTTCAGCTTCCTGCCGCGTAGCAGTTAGCTGACCGCGCCCTACAATTCTCTACCTAAACATTTCCAGAATTCTCTCACTTGCCTCCATCCCCACGATCAACACTCACTGGGGTTATATGTAGCCTTCAAACAGATCTCCCTGACCCCAATCTTATCACTTCCACTTCACTGTTCACAGAGCAGCCAGAGTGATCTTTCTTAAGCCAAAAACCTGGTCATGTCTGACCCCCTGATTAAAATACCTCACCAGGAAAAAAGTCCTAAATCCAACTAAACTCTTCACAATCTGAGCCATGCCCATGGCTCCAGCGTCATCTCTCAACGTGAGCTGGCCCCTGACTGTGCTGAGCTCCTTACAATTCCCTGGGCAAGTCATACTTTCTCTCTGCTTCTGGGCTGTGGGAATGACAGAGCAACCTAAAGAGATAGGGTTTATTTCTCTCATTTAACAAGAAGGTCACAAGTAAGGGCAGGAGACACTGGTGAACATTCCGATGGTTTCAGAGCCAGTGAATTGCTCTTCTTTTGGCCTCTCCCTCAAGGGCCCAGATGGAAGCCCCAGACGCTGCATTCATATTCTAGGCATGAAGAAAGCAGGAAGAGAAACTGGAAAATAGGGTGGGACTAAGAAAAATAATAACAATAGCCAAGAGTATGTTTACTTTGGGCTAAACACTGTTCTAGGTCCTTTATACTCATTTAATTCATTCAAAGCTTTGAGGTAGACATTCTATTCTGTTCCTCACTTTTAAGGGTATAACTTGCCCAAGGTTCCATGACTAGAAAGTGGACGATCCAGGATTCCAACCCAGAGTCCATGTTCTTTAATCAGACCTACTCAGCCTCCCCCAAACAAACAAAAATGGCCTGTCAAATACGTGCTAGATGGGAGCTCTCTTCCCAGCCTCCAGTTGTAATTCACCATGTGTCACTGCTGAGATGCTGCAGGAGGGCCATGGAGTCCTCTCTGCCACAGGGTCTGGGCATTGGGAGCACAGCCTGGGACCACAGTTACACATATGCACACGAAGAAAAATGTGGCCTGTGCAAAAAAGCAAGAAGACGATTGTCTACCCAATTTTGTTGTATTTTATGCCTTCAAAACAATCTTTTTCAAAGGAGAGGCTGGACAAAAAGAAATAACAAAAAGAATTTCTAAACTTGAATCCTAAATGCTCATTAGAAGTATATATTTGTTATTCAGGAGACTCTCATCATTTCAGGTTCAAAAACTCAAGATGAGAGAGGCAGTTTATCCACATTAAAAAAAAAAAATACATGCCTTGACTTACAGCCCCTGTAACTGAGCTGTGAATTTGCTCTTTTCCTGTTAGCAGATTTTTTTTTTTTTTTTAATAGAGAGGAAGAAAGTGTCTGCTCACTTTTTTCTCTTAGGTCACCACAAGTTCACACCAATGTCTCAGAACTTAAAGCCACAGGCAAAAAACATGGCAGCAGTGATACCAGAAATACAGCACCAAGACCTTCCCATCTAGAGAGGCAGCCTGATAGGTGCAGAGAAAGGTCGGGTTTAGAAGTGGGCGCAAACCTTGACAGCACCTCCTATTTCCCCTGTGGCCTGAGTCTCAGCTTCCTCATCTGAAAAGAGGGAAAAGACCACCTTGTGCAGCTGACACGGAGATCAGAGAAAAGAGTGGTGAAGTTCTAGCATAGCATCGCATTCAAGACAATAATTATCGTTCTCCAAGCTGTGGAGGGTTCACGGTTGCTTACCTTTCAGTTACCAATATTCCAATTGGTGTGGAAGCAAACTTCTCAGGGAAAGCAAATCTCAGTCAGGTGCTGCCCACCACCAATAAAGCAGCCCGGCACAGCTGTGGCCTCCCAACAGGAAAGCAGCTTGTTGGATTTCTTTTGGTTTGGTTTGGGTGTTTCTTAGCTTTCACATTCTTTACTACATTTTAGCGCTTAGGAAGGGATACATTTTAAAAATGAAAATATTTCATCAATTCGAATAATAAACCCTACAGGTGTGTAAAAGTATTACATTCTATCCAGGAGGGACTGTAAGAAATGAGTCACAGCACTGCCTCTGGGTTAGGGGGACTGAGGGACTGGGGACAGGAGTAGAAAGGAGACCTTCAGCATTTGTAACCTGTGCACGTTAGCAACTCAAAATAAGTAAAATGTTCAATATTAACACAGAGCATTAGATAAAGGTCTATATATCATTTAAGGTCCAGCTCAACTTCCACCTTGACTCAACCAAACACTTGAGAGCCAAGTCCTATGGCCCATAAGGACTTCACTGACCTCATGGCTCTTCCTGGCTGACCTCCCCTTGCTCTGAGTGGCCACTGTTCTCATCTCCATAATTTAGCTCCCAATCCCATCGCATGTAGTTGTGAACTGGTTCAAGAAAGCCGGGCATATTTTTCCAGCACACTGCAAATCCTAAAAGGCAAGGAGCAAGCCCCCTGATTCTTTACTGCTCTCAGCCTCATCCCAGAAATGGTGGCAATAAATATTTATTGATTAATCACTGCCTGACATAACTCAGAGAGTAGCAATCGCAACTGATCACACCACCTGCAAGTTAGCTTTATTCAGAAGATATCATGATGAAACCCAGAAGAAGCAAACTATCACTTTAAGACAATGAATCCTTTCTTGGGCTTAAAAAAAGGTTTCAAATCTTTAACCTTTTCAAATTTATTTTCAGGTCTTTTACTTTCTGCTGAGCTGGATCTTGGTTTCAGGTTTTTATTGCCCTGGGGTAGTATTTCCTTTAATGTTGAGAAGAAACAAAGCACAGAAGATGGCAGGAAAGCAAGTTCATCCTCCAAGACACCGCAGCTTTCTGAATTCACAGTATTCATCTGCCCCTCCTTTATTTTAAAGCATGGGCAGAGGGACTTCCCTGGTGGCGCAGTGGTTAAGAATCCACCTGCCAATGCAGGGGACACGGGCTCGATCCCTGGTCCAGGAAGACCCCACATGCTGCAGAGCAACTAAGCCGGTGCACCACAGCTACTGAAGCCCGTCCACCTAGAGCCTGTGCTCTGCAACAAGAGAAGCCACCGCAATGAGAAGCCTGCGTACCGCAACAAAGAGTAGCAGTCCCCGCTTGCCTCAACTAGAGGAAGCCCGCACCCAGCAATGAAGACCCAACGCAGCCAAAAATAAACCAAAAAATAAAAAAAATAAAGCATGGGCAGAATTTTTCTGAAAATTAGCAAGAAATCCATCAGGGCCCAAAGCATACTGAGAAACAGAGAATTAAAATTGGGGAAATTACTGAGAATTTTCTCTCCATTCCTATTTGGCATAAAAATGAAACTAGTGCTCATAAGACCAATTTGGTCACATAGTGATTTTTGCTGAAACTATGGCAGAGTCCATACCAGGCAATACAACCTGATAGTACTACAATAGAGAAATGAACTGAAAGAGCTGCAGAAAGTCAAGATGAGCTGTATCCCACAGGAGCAGTATGAGTTTGCCAGGAGACACTGGGAAGGAGATGACAAGTCAGGCCAACTAATCCCTCGCCCCTCTCCCTGCATCACCAAACCTGACTTTCCTTCAGTTGCCCCTCACTCAACAAATGGCCCTCTGTTCTGTCCCCAAAACTAGGAGTCATCCTTGATTTCTCTCTTAGCCTCACTCCCCGCTTCCTGGAAGTAACCACTTCTCATAGTCGCCACCACTGCCACCTTCATTTCAGCCACCATCACCTCTTGCTTACAGCACTGCTAGAACCCTGTGACTAGGCTTCCGGATGACACCCTTTACCTTTCTCCTTCTGCTTACCTGGCACACTACACACTACACACTTGGTACTGTACATACTACAAAGTGGTCTTTGAAAGAAGGACAATCCGATTATATCATTCCCCTCCACAAGCTTCCCAGTACAATCAGAATAAATTCAAGCTCACATTAGAGTCACCTGGGGAGCTTTGTAAAAATGCTGATGCCTGGGTCCCACCAGAACTTGTGATGTAGGTGGTCTGGGGTGTGGCCTAGGCCAGCTAGAGGACTGCTGTGTGCAGACAGGGCTAGAGCACCACTGGCCCGCCGTCCAGTCCCATCTGGCCACTGGACCCCATCCACAGCGGCCTCTGTCCTGCTCACATGCCCCAAGCTCATGCCCACCTTATAGCCCTGGCATGCAAGCCCACCTGTTTGAACCAATCATCTTCCCCTTGATCATCAATTAGGCTTCAGTTCAAATGTCACTACCTCAGGGAGACCTTCTCAACCTGGATGAAAGCTGCCTGCCACTGTGCACAGTATCCTAAGTCATCACTAAAGAAAGCTGTCAAAAACAGCAAAGCACATGGAGGGTAGGGAGCCTCTCACGTGCACCCAGGATAAACAGTACCTGCAACAGTCTGGTGCTCAGCGGATGCTTGTCGAATGAATGAATGAACAAAGGAAACAACAAAGACATGAACCTTTAAATGTTAAGCTCCCACTGAGGAGCCCCATTATATATCCAGGCTGTGACTACATACAGGTCAGTGAGATGCTAAATGCCAGTGACGATGGGGTAGGGCAGATTATATGACGTCTAACACCTCAGACATCTAATTTTCCAAAAACAGACAACAGAACTGCAAATCTGGCTAATTTTTCTACAATACAGAACCAAGAACTGGGAAGATTTCCCATAGCAAATAAAACATGCCTAAATAAAATAAACAATTAACCTTCTATTTATGTTAGCCAAACTCCTAAAAATATGGCCTTGCATTCAAGACCTCATATTATCAGGCAGAAAGGTACACTTTCCTCCCCTGACATACGTGCTCCCCTGCAGTCATACAGAGTAGGCTGGCCTTTTGCTAAATCACCTCATGCCTCTCACCCCCCATACCTGGATCATTCTGTCTCTTGCTCTAGAAATTCCCTTCACTCCAAATCTCTGCTTGTCAAAATTCCAACCAGTCTTAAAAGCCCAGATAAAATATTGCCACGTTCATAACACACTTCTTAATCCCAGAACTTCCTAACACTCCTTTTGTTTTTCTAGAGGAGAGATTTTTGTGTGTGTGATTTCCATGCTTCCACTCTGGCCCCCTAAAATCTATTCTCCATACATCATACAGATTGGACTTTTAAAAATAAAACCCCAGCCATGACTTCCCACTCCACCTAGAACTCAAGCCCAGCTTCTCACAGCTCCAGGCCGCCTCCCTTTTGGATCTCGTCTTGGCCACTCCTACCTTGTTCCTCCAGCCATCCCGACCTCCTGTCAGTTCTACAGAGCCACCCACTCTTCTCCTCAGGGCCTTGGCACTTAGTCCCTTTGACCAGGCCACTCTTCTCCTAGCTCTCCCCAGGACTGGCTTCCTCTCATCCCTTGGATGTCTCCTGCAATATCCCTCCTCAAGGAGCCTTCACAGACCACACAAGGAAGGCAGCTTCCACTTTACTCTCTGCCACTGCAAAGAATAACTGTTTCCGGGACTTTCCTGGTGGCACAGTGGTTAAGAATCCACCTGCCAATGCAGGGGACACGGGTTCGAGCCCTGGTCCGGGAAGATCCCACATGCTGCAGAGCAACTAAGCCCGTGGGCCACAACTACTGAGCCTACACTTTAGAGCCTGCGAGCTACAACTACTGAGCCCACACGCCACA
Organism: Delphinus delphis; assembly: GCF_949987515.2. NCBI lineage: Eukaryota > Metazoa > Chordata > Mammalia > Artiodactyla > Delphinidae > Delphinus > Delphinus delphis. Next base: position 75,709,457 of record NC_082693.1, on the reverse strand, counting down.
ACTACTGAAGCCCGCGCGCCTAGAGCCCGTGCTCCCCAAAGAGAAGCCACCGCAATGAGAAGCCTGCGCACCACAACGAAGAGTCGCCCCCGCTCCCCGCAACTAGAGAAAGCCCGCGTGCAGCAACGAAGACCCAACGCAGCCAAAACTAAATAAAGTTATTTTTAAAAAAAAAGAATAACTGTTTCCTTCAAAACCCTTTTCACAACCTGTAACTATTTGATATTCGTTTGCTTGCTTCCAGTCTCTCGATCAGCACATAAACTCCTGGGAGGCAGTGACCATACCTACAAATTGCCCCTGTTGTTACACTGTCCCCTCAGTTCCTGGCAGAATGCCTGGCATACGGGGCGGGGCGGGCGGGGGGTAGTGAATGAATGAATGAACAAATGAGTGCAAAAAGTCACATTTCCCCACAAGCAGATAAAGTCCTTTTCCTCAGAATCCCCATGGAATTTTGTTTTCTACCTCTCTAGCAGTATTCTCATGGGGTGCCTTGTATTACAGTTATTTGTATGTGGACTTGCCATCAGCCAAGCTAGATTTGTTCTTAATGATCTTTGTTTTCGCCACAGCACCAGGTTAAGCTCAAAAAGAACAACAACAACAAAAGGAGGGAGGATCAGGAGAGAGGAAAGAAGGAAGAGAGAAAACAAAGGAGAGGGGAAAAGGGAAGGAAATCGGGAAATTGTAAGAAAGAGATAAGAAAGGACAGCCTACAGGGAACATGAATATTAGAGAAGATTCCTTTATAATTGATGAATAACACACAGATTGGTAAGATAACTGTCTTCTCCTAGCTGTAACTTTGGGGCCACATTTCTGTGCTTTTCCCTAGCCTCTTTTCCATCTCCTTTCCACTTCAACTGAATAACCCCCCACACCCTTATGCTGCTTTTACCTTGGGGCCCAGATTTGACAAGTGACTAGTATTCTCCACTCTCTAGTGGATGGGTTAGCCCGTTATGTCTACAATTAACAGACTGACCTTAAAAACCCAGCAAGGGAAGCTGGCACTCCTCAGCATCAGACAGGAGTAACTAACAAGGTGATCAGCTCCGGATCAAAGTTTATTTTGAAAAGAGCAGACTACCAATAATCTCCATTCCTGGAAATCAAATGAACAGTCTCTGTTGTTCTGGCATTTTCCTTTGGCTAATTCTGTCTATCTGGGTTGAGTTGAGCTGCGTGTTTTCCTGTGTTTCCTGTTGCGTGTTTTTCTGGGATCAGACTGAGGTAAGCTGCCCGGGAATGTATTGTACAGAAGGGATTTTTCAGTTGGTTCATAAAAGAGAAAGTGGTGGTTCACAAGCTCCTTCCTTGGCTCTAGGAAGAGGTGGGAGCAAGGGGAGCAGTGGGGTGGAGGAAAAGGCAGAATGAGATGGGGAAAGGCTCTCAGCAGGCCAAGGGCAAGCTCAGTTGGAAACAGAAATGATTTCAAAATAACCAAATGGTATTCTCTGGGGACTAAAATTAAAGACAAAGAGCTACAGAGAGCAAAATAACGGAATTAGTTTTTCATCCAAAAATCCCAAGAGGATTTCTTTTTCCTTTATCACGTACCTAAGCAAAGAAAGATGGAAGAAGATTACAAATTTTCAGGAAAGCTACGTGGAAGTTTGATTATTACTCACTCATCTGTGCAGCTCTTTTTAACTCTAATAATTTTACTGTAATTGGTAACAGATTTTTTTTCTCTTCTTGTGTCATACTCCCCATCACCCTCCCCTGGCAAGATTATATCAACAATTATTTTTTTCTGTGTTTTTTTCCATTCTGGTTACATCATGTGTAATAAAAGTAAAATTATTTACAATATAACATGTGTATAACACAATACACCTCTCCATTTTGCTGGTCCTCAAAACTTAAAAAGGAATAAACACTCTATACTCACACAAAATTAAGTGCTTTGGTATTGCAAATTCTTAGTAGACTGTTTCTTGGCCCTTGAATTCCTAGCAACCTGTAAGGATAGCTCAGAAGAAACAAGGTACTGCAAAAGCACAACAAATAATGGCCGCAAAATGATTTGAGAACTTGATTTCATAAGAGTAAAGCGTGAACAGTCCTAGCCTCAAGGTTCCATACTTTTCGTTCTTATAATAAAATAATATAATAAGATTGGACACTTGTACTTAAAATGTGTACCCCAGGATTTTAATAAAGCCTTTGAATATAAATCCACATGAAGTGATATCAGGTTAAAATCTACCAAATGTAAAATTAATGATAACATTTTCATGTAAATCAAACTAATAAATCAAAGAATTTGAGTAATGCCATATGTAAAGGCTTCCACTGCATCTAAAACCCTTATTTCATTCAATGCTGCCATGAACTATAAAGAAACAAAAAATTTAACTAAAAGAAATGAGTTAAATTGTAAGTTATATTTCTTACTATCCTATGAGGAATATTTAGTTACTTATTTGGAGATTTATATTTATTTCCCTAAAAATGGTGGAGTTTCTATACAAGCCCCCAAATTATCTTTGTTTGATAAATTATATAAAAGAATTGAGAGAAGGAAAAATCTTATGTTCATTGCTAAACATATGTTCTGATACATCTTCTGCACCAGATTCTAGATTCTAACCTCAAACGTTTGGATCGCTTGCCCACAAGATAGGCACTGTTTTTCATTCTATACTGTATGTGGTAATGTTACCTTTGGTGAAAATCCAACCATGGTAATATTAGTAGCGATGAGTATTAACTGATACACTTAATTCCTTAGCAAAAACAAATGTAGGATGTGAATACTCATTACTAAACTCTAATAATAAGAGCAGCGTACCATATTATCTGCTCAGGGCCAACACCTGACCCTACAGGCTCTACCTCAATTACATACTCTGAGTCCAGCCATCCTTCACTACATGCACCACTTCCACACCTGTCCAAGTCATCATCATCCCTCACATGGACAACCTCCATGGCCTCTCGACCAGCCTCCATGCTCCCTCCTTAATCCTCTACAATCCATTTTTCCACTCCAAACCTAGAGGAATCTTTCAAAACTATCTACTAGAACATGACAGAACCTTGCACGTTTTCCCTTCCCTTCTTCCTCCTTCTTACCCAGAAACAGAGAGACTGGATAAACAACATCCTATTGTTGTTTCCTCCTTCTCAAGCTCTGATGAGAATGGGGCTAAGAAAAGTGGCCCCCCAAAATAGCATATTTTTAGTACTGATATCCTACTACTTTCAAAATTTGGAACAGAATAACTACAAGAGTCTTCAACACCTCACTTATCCAGAAGCCACAGGTCTGATGAGCCTAACTTTCCAGAACACTCCTGAAAAGAACCAGAGATGGGAGAAACTGGAAAGGAGACTCATAGATACCACAAAGTCCACCCACTGAAGTTCCCTTGTGTTTTAGACAAACCTCGTAAACTCAGTCATCTATTTTCCTACACATAACCAGAGAGAATATACTCTTGGGGACCAGGAGCTCTTGGGGCAGGTGTATAAGTGGCATCAGGAAGTGAACACTAACAGCCTACCAGAGAGAAGGAGGTAGCTAAACTATGAAAAATGAACAAGAGAATTCAAAAAACAACAATATATGGTCTTCAGTGTAATGGAAAAAGCCCATCTGGAGTAAACCCTAAGTGTATCACTGTATTTACAGCATGGTATTTCCAAAACGATCCTGAAATAACAGGAAAACATTAGACGATATTCCAAATACTTTATTAAGAAGATGGGGAAATATACAATGCTTTAGTAAAGTTTCCAACAAAATGGTTGGAATAGTTTTAAGTGATTGTGCTTAAAAGGTTACAATTCATTCATCCCTTAGATGAAAAATGGATTCCTCCAAGACAATGGTAATAAAGTGAGCAAATATAATGACTCACTTTTAAAGAAATTAATCTTCTGGTTAAGTTGAATTATTTCTGTCAGTGGCGTGTTCAGCCTCAAGAGGGCGCTCAAGGCTTCCCACCTGCAGGTATGCCAGGAGGAGAAAGGAGGCATACTATTACTGATGAAGGCAGGGAGGCTATGTGTCCTCACTACTTGGAAATTCCCTGATACCTAACAAGCTAAGAGGTTATGGTTTTATGCCTGTATAGCATATCTCATTAGCTTTTTCCCATTGGACCCATTTCCTCTTTGGATTGCTCCTCCCTCTTTTATCCTGTACATAATGGCTACCCACTACTTGGAAAGATTGTGCCCTTCTTCATTCAAAAAATATTTCTTGAGCATCTCTTACCTATCAGGCCCTGTTCTGGATGCTGAGGATGTGGCAGTGAACAAGAAAAGCCCTGGAATAAGCAACTTACGCCAGCTCTGCCCTAAGCCTGCATTGTTCTGTAGGGTACAAGATGAAGCTAGGACACAGGTGAAGGACCTTCCAAATCAGGAGATAAAAGCCTGCATAGGGGAGATGCAGGACTCCTCTGACATGTGGCCTCATAAGCCCACCACTCCTTTGTGAGGGATAAGGTAACACTAAGGAGCTTTATCCATTTTACCATCAGATATAGCCTTCATCCTAACTGGTTGGAGTGTATCTTACCCAAGATAAGTAAAAGCTACAGCTCTTAGTAAAAGTATGTGTCCAAGTGCCTCATGTCTGCTAACCCACTAATTCACAGGGGTCTCAGGCTCTCATAGCCTAAACAGTGTTAATTTGACCAGTCTCTTTCTCCTGAAGACTTAACAGGGGGTGTGGTCTCAGTACTTGACAAAATGAGCTACCAAAATTCCTCAGTGATCACTATCACAACCTAAATTCCCTGCCTTTAATATTAACATGGCTGACATCCTTAGCAGTCCTAAACAGAAAGGCCTTATAAGTGACCCAAAGGGTCGCCACATTATGAGTAAGCTAGATGGTCACCATCCCCAATCTTTAATGCTAACTGTACTTTGGAATCCTACCTGGAAACCTTCAGCAAAGACTCTACTTTACCCTCCACTGGAGTTCAGAGGGAACAAGTATCCAGGAAAACATTCATGGCCCACCCTTGGCAAGTAAACATGCTTTCAAGGCTCCCTCAAGTACACTGCTGGCAGTTACTTGCCTGCCACTTCACCTCAAACCTCTGAAGGCAAAAAACTATCTTATTTCCTGTTTCCTCACTACTTTCTTCAGAGTTAGGTGCCTATGTGCACTCTGTTTATTGTTATCAGGTTTTCAGGAGCTGCCCCTTTGTCACCACACAGTTTTGGACAGAACTTCTGAGTTCAGTCTGTACCAAAGGATTACTAGTAACTGCAGTTTTTATACGAATACAAAAATATTCTAGTATCAGTAGAAAACTGAGAAAAACAACTAGATATGGGTATACTTAAAAAAAAAGTTACTGTTAATTTGCGGGTAAAAGAATCTAAGTTTTAGGTTTTAAAATGTTAAGCCTTAAAAATTGTTTGCTTTAGGGCTGCCCTGGTGGCGCAGTGGTTGAGAATACGCCTGCTAATACAGGGGACACGGGTTCGAGCCCTGGTCTGGGAGGATCCCACATGCCGCGGAGCAACTAGGCCCGTGAGCCACAACTACTGAGCCTGAGCGTCTGGAGCCTGTGCTTCGCAACAAGAGAGGCCGCGATAGTGAGAGGCCCACACACCGCGATGAAGAGTGGCCCCCGCTTGCCACAACTAGAGAAAGCCCTCACACAGAAACGAAGACCCAACACAGCAAAAATAAATTAATTAATTAATAAACTCCTACCCCCAACATCTTAAAAAGAAAAAATTGTTTGCTTTAGAAATCAGTTGCATTACCTTATACTAACAATGAAATATCAGAAAGGGAAAGTTAAAAAAAAATTCCTTTTAAAGTTGTGCCAAAAAAAAAAAAAATACCTAGGAGTAAACCTGACCAGGGAAGTGAAAGACTTATATGCTAAGAACTATAAACATTAATAAAGGAAACTGAAGATGATTCAAAGAAATGTAAAGCTATTCCATGCTCTTGGACTGGAAGAATTAATATTGTTAAAATGGCTATACTACCCAAAGCAATCTGTAGATTTAATGCAATCCCTATAAAATTATCTATGACATTTTTCACAGAACTAGAACAAACAATCCTAAAATTTACATGGAACCACAAAAGACCCAAATTGCCAAAGCAACCCTGAGGAAAAAGAACAAAGCAGGAGGCATAACCCTCCCAGACTTCAGACAATACCACAAAGCTACAGTAATCAAAACAGCATGGTACTGGCACAAAAACAGACATATGGATCAATGGAACAGAATAGAGAGCCCAGAAATAAACCCATACACCTATGGTCAATTAATCTTTGACAAAGGAGGCAAGAATACACAATGGAGAAAAGACAGTCTCTTCAGCAAGTGGTGCTGGGGAAGCTGGACAGCTGCATGTAAATCAATGAAGTTAGAACACACCCTTACACCACACACAAAAATAAACTCAAGGGCTTCCCTGGTGGCGCAGTGGTTGAGAGTCCGCCTGCCAATGCAGGGGACAAGGGGTTCGTGCCCCAGTCCAGGAAGATCCCACATACCGTGGAGCGGCTGGGCCCGTGAACCATGGCCGCTGAGCCTGCGCGTCCGGAGCCTGTGCTCTGCAACGGGAGAGGCCACAACAGTGAGAGGCCCTCGTACCGCAAAAAATAAATAAATAAATAAAAAAAAAATAAACTCAAAATGGCTTAAAGACTTAAACATAAGACACGACACCATATAACTCCTAGAAGAGAACATAGGCAAAACGTTCTCTGACAGAAATCGTACCAATGTTTTCTTAGGTCAGTCTGCCAAGGCAATAGAAATAAAAGCAAAAATAAACAAATGGGACCTAATCAAACTTATAAGCTTTTGCACAACAAAGGAAACCACAGACAAAACGAAAAGACAAACCTATGGACTGGGAGAAAATATCTGCAAACAATGAGACCAACAAGAGCTTAATTCCCAAAATATAAAAACAGCTCAGGGCTTCCCTGGTGGCGCAGTGGTTAAGAATCCACCTGCCAGTGCAGGGGACACGGGTTCCAGCCCTGGTGTGTGAAGATCCCACATGCTGCGGAGCAACTAAGCCTGTGTGCCACAACTACCGAGCTGCGTTCTAGAGCCCACAAGCCACAACTACTGAGCACTGCAACGAAGAGTAGCCCCCACTCACCACAACTAGAGAAAGCCCACGCAGCAACAAAAACCCAACACAGCCAAAAATAAATAAATAAAAATAAATAAAGTTTAACAAAAAAATAAATAAAAACAGCTCATACAACTCAGTAACAAAAAAAAAAATCAAAAAATGGGCAGAAGACCTAAACAGACATTTCTCCAAAGAAGACATACAGATGTCCAATAGGCACATGAAAATAGGCTCAACACTGTTAATTATTAGAGGAATGCAAATCAAAACTACAATGAGGTACAACCTCACACTGGTCAGAATAGCCAGCATTAAAAAGCCTACAAATAACGAATGCTGGAGAGGTTGTGGAGAAAAGCGAACGCTCCCATACTGTTGGTGGGTATGTAAATTGGTGCAGCCACTATGGAAAACAGTATGGAGATTCCTCGAAAAACTAAAAATAGAGTTGCCACATGATCCAGCAATCCTACTCCTGGGCATATATCCAGATAAAACCATAATTTGAAAAGATACATGCACCATACGTGCACCCCTATGTTTATAGCAGCACTATTTACAATAGCCAAGACATGGAAACAACCGAAATGTTCACCTACAGATGAATGGATAAAGAAAATGTAGTGTATATATATACAATGGAATACTACTCAGCCATAAAAAAAGAATGAAAAATGCCATTTGCAGCTACATGGATGGAACTAGAGATTATCATACTAAGTGAAGAAGTCAGAAAGAGAAAGACAAATACCATATCACTTATATGTCTAAAATATGACACAAATGAACTTATCTATGAAACAGAAACAAACTCACAGATATAGAGAATAGACTTGTGGTTGCCAAGGGGGAGAGGGGGTGGGAGAGGGTTGGATTAGGGGTTTGGGATTAGCAGATGCAAACTAATATATATAGGATGGATAAACAACAAGGTCTTATTGTATAGCACAGGGAACTATATTCAATACCCTGTAAGAAACCATAATGGAAAAGAATATGAAAAATAATTTTTAAAATTGTTTGCTTTAAAATATATCAGCCCTTTTGTAAGATCCAGCCTGCAAAATGACCCAGTGATTCTTTCCTCCTAGTATTCACCCTGTGTAGCTCTCCCACCCCCCTCCCTGACCCAGGGAACCAATAGGATACCACAAAAATGACAGGGAAATGTGACTTCCTAGACTAAGTTTTTTTTGTTTGTTGTTTTTGCGGTACGCGGGCCTCTCACCATTGTGGCCTCTCCCGTTGCGGAGCACAGGCTCCGGACGTGCAGGCTCAGCGGCCATGGCTCACGGGCCCAGCCGCTCCGCAGCATGTGGGATCCTCCCGGACCGGGGCACAAACCCGTGTCCCCTGCTTTGGCAGGTGGACTCACAACCACTGCGCCACCAGGGAAGCCCCTAGACTAAGTTTTAAAAGATATTTTGAAAAAAAAAAAAAAAAAAAAAAAAAAGATATTTTGGCTTCCACCTTGTTCTCCAGGCTTATTCGCTCTGGGGGAAGCTGGCCTCCACACTGTGAGGACACTCAAGCAGCTGAGGGAGAAGCCCAAATGGGAAGGAAGTGAGACCTGCCAACAACCAACACCATGTGAGCTGTGTCAGCCTCAGCCTCTCAATAGCGATGCTATGGCTAGGAATACCTACGGCATCACCTAGGTCTGTATGACTTGTGAGGAGGCCCCACGGACATCTTCCTGATTGAAGCCAGTGTTGTGGCTGGTCCAGCCCTTGTGGTGCTTATTATGATCTCAAGATGCACTTCAGCAATTCATGAGGGAACTTTGAAAAACAAGATTTATCACTCACAAGTCCTGGAGGGCACACAGCATGTCCAAGGGTAACAACACAGCGAGGTCATGGGTAGAGAGAGAAGAAGGAAGTAAAGACCTGGGGCTCTGCCTTTATTAGGGTCTGAGGGTGGGGTGCCTAGGGTTTCACGGGTTCACTCTTTATTGGCAAATGTAAAGCATTAGGGCACGGGAAAGGAGAAGCAGGGTCACTCAGGTGGTCAGTTATCTAGGTTACCCAGATAAAAGGGGAACTTCATGGGTGGAGGCAGCCAGTTCCTTATCTCATTGTTCTGCTAATAGCAGCAGTGCTATACAGCTGGCAATATATTTATTCAAGATGGATGTCTTTGAAATGGATGCCTCAGCAATCTAAAGCTTAAAGCCAGGTGCTTACATCACCATCAAAAAGCATAATGCTAAGCACTTATACCACATGAGTGCACCATCTTGGAAGCAGCAGTGCCATGCAAGAATGACTCTGGTCCCAGCTGACATCTTGAGATGTCATCAGAGACACCAAGCCAGAGCTATTCAGCTAAGGAACTCTCAAATCCCTGACCAAAAGAAACTGTATGAGATAATATATGCTCACTGTTTTAAGCTGCTAGATCTAGGGGTGATTTGTTATGCAGCAATAGATTACTAATGTAAAACTTTATATTGTTAGGTTGCTCGCTGAAATGAAGCATTAGATGTTAGCTATCAATTCATACTAAGACCAGCAACTGCATACACTTGAATAAACAATTCTTATATACTGGTAGTCAATAGCATGGACTCTGAAGTCAGACTAACCAGGTTCAAAGGTATGCTCCATACTGTGTGACCCAAGACGAGTTATTCATCTACCCAGTCTTGTAAAGTGGGGATAAGAATAGTATGTATTTCATACGACTGTTGTGAGAACTGAGTTAATCCTAGTAAAGAGCAGTGTCAGGAGCACAGCAAGAGCTCAATAAATACAAGCTAGTATGACATACGAATAAATAAACGAGGCTGTTCTTTATAAAAGGGGGAAAATGATAGCAGAAAGGACTGAAGAAACACATTCATCTGGCTGTTACTCTTATGTTTTTTTGGCTCCTGCCACATGTAGAGAAGGAAAAAAAGGGCAGAGAGACAAAAGGCGGCAGACAAGATTGGGGCTAAAAAGCCTTTAACCACATCTAGCCAGGGCAAAGAAGTGTGGCCATATAATTTATCATGAAAAACATGGACACTTCTGAGAGTAAAAGCAGCCCTACTGAGAATCATGTTGAGAAAAGAAGCATAAAACAGGACGGTCCCTATCAAAGCAGGTATATAAACACCCTTAAGTGACTACAGTATAAATAAACTGCTGAAGTTGAGAACGAAGCTCTGAAAAGGAGATTCAAACTCCAGAGCTATCCTGAGAGGAGCAAAGATAAAGACTGAGTCAAGTGTGTAAAGCATTATACTAAAACCCTGACTGAGGTCACTACTAGGATTCCTTTAAGCAGTGATGGAAAAATAATAATTTACCAAAAGGTAATAAATGAATGTTTTATTTCCTTAGTTCTTCTCTTAATGTGTCATCTGTTTAAATACAGTATTAATCTTCCCTTTCTTAACAGTTTCTAATGGGGCAGAATACATATTAATGTAGGTTCAGCTCATAGTGACTTTAACTGAACTTCCAGTTTAGACCAAAAGGCTATAAACATGGCATCAGCTGTTGACAGGCTGCCCTTGCTGCAGGTGAAGTATCTTTGAGGAAATAAACACCATCCAGGGCTGAACTTTCAAACGTGATTGGTGAGATTTTTGTGATCTGTACTTCGTGACTAACTACGCTATTGGTCTAGTGATTCTTTATGGTAAGTACTTCAGAATCGGGCTTCCCTGGTGGCACAATGGTTAAGAATTCGCCTGCCAATGCAGGGGACACGCGTTCAAGCCCTGGTCCAGGAAGATCCCACATGTCGCAGAGCAACTAAGCCCGTGTGCCACAGCTACTGAGCCTGCATTCTAGAGCCCATGAGCCACAACTACTGAGCCCACGTGCCACAGCTACTGAAGCCCACACACCTACAGCCCGTGCTCTGTAACAAGAGAAGCCACCACAAAGAGAAGCCCGCGTACCACAACAAAGAGTAGCTCCCGCTCGCTGCAACTAGAGAAAGCCCGCACGCAGCAATGAAGACCCAACACAGCCAAAAATAAATAAATAAAAACAATAATTTTTTTAAAAAATTTCAGAATCTACTTTTTCCTATAATGATGTTCATGCTTTTTTTTAAAGCAAAAAAAAAAAGCAAGATTTGTATTTGTGGAATGTCTCTCAAGTTTACTTATTTACTTTTGCCACCATACAAGAAAGAGCATGGTAAATAGTACAGGGACAGATGCCCTCTAAAAGTACAGGTTTTCTGTAAGTAAAATTTTTACCTCTACCTCATACTATAAGGCCCTTTATTGTGACATCCATGATGTTTCCACTCAGGAATTACATGGTAGCATAAAATGAGGAAATTTGGATAGTGACTTGCACATTCATGTCTAAGGACTTTACTGAGTATGAATGTCAAAATACAGTTTTTAAAAGGTTAGGAATATAATTCACATACAAATATACAGTGAGTATATTATACATATACAAATATACATATGTCAAAGACTTACGTAACTCATAATGAGGAAAATAGCAAGGTGGTAAAGAAACTGATACAGTAAATTAAAAAAAAAGAATACTGGAACAAGATTGCTAAATTACATACAACACTAGTTAATATTCTATAGGGCAATAAAATATAACCTTTGGGGTTATCTTCTCTACTTGCAAGAAGTCATTTGCATCATAACAATTTTCTGTAAGTTCTAACTTTAATAGAGTCTGAGGACTAATTAATAGCAAATAGTAAGTAAAACAAAGTTACATTCTCTAGAGAATCAGATGACTCTTAGGTCTTATTAGACAATGACTCTGAAAGGCTGTATCTCCGTCTTAACATCTTATTACCAAATTTCAGAACATTTTTCTTAATGTCCATAAAATCCTGATTCAGTTGTCCATAATAATAACAACTATACTTCTCTCCCTGAAAAATCCACCTAAATAAAAAGCCAGAACAGAGGCTGGATCTGAGGTTCAGGGTCAAATTCATCCTCCAAAGTTCCTTTCCACACTGTACTTACGTCCCTTTATTAGTGTCCTATGACAAACACTGACTTTAGATCCTGAAGTGGCCTGCTTAAGGGCATAAACAGGACCTATTCATCTTCAGGTTCATCACAAAAGCCCAGCAGATCTTGCTGTTTATTCATTCACATAACAAAACTTTACTGAGTACCTACTGTGTACAAGAAGCTGTGTTAGGTTTGTTATATTGAATAGAGTGCTTTAAAGGAAATCAGTATAGCCAAGAGAGAATGCCTCAACAGTCCTGCAAGAAATGGACAAACACAAAAAGTCTATCACAACTGCAAAACCAAGGGAGGAAAAGAGAAAGGATTAAAAGAGAAAGCATGTCAATGCTGGCAGCAAAGGATGGGTATGCTGGAAGATAAACAGACAAAAGCCATAGTAGGAAACAAAAACCAGGTAACAGGAGACTTGCTCAATATTACAGAGGTGACCGCTTATGCATTCTTTAACCAAAAAGCTAAATATATGATGACAGTTAATTGGATTTGAAGAGAAAATCTAAAAACTAAAGAGAAACAAGTGACTTCAAAGTTTTCACATTTGAGTTAAAAACAAGGGAAACACTGGAATATTCCCAAAGGAGCCTAGCCTAGTTTTTAATATCGCATGACATGCACTTGAGAGGCCAAGTGAACTTATGCAAACCATGTTCCTCCCCTGCTTAAAAACCTTCAGGGGTTTCCTGTTCTCTGAATGAAATTCATATTGCTGTCCAGAGCATACAAGGTTCAGCAAGGTCTAGCCCAGCCTGCCTTTCCCTCTACCCCGGATCCTTGCCCCTTTGCTCATGAAGCTCCAACCTGGCTTCTGAAAGGTCCTAGGACACACCAGCTCCTCCCCATCTTAGGACCTTTGAACTTGCTGGCCCTCTATCGAGGATGCTCCTGGCATGGCTACCTCCAACCCATCCTTCAGGTCTCAGCTTCAATGTCACCTCCTCAAACAGACCTTCCCTAACCACCCCAACTCACCCACCCACCCACTCACGTCTTACTCTTTGCTAACATAGTACCCTCATCTGTTTCCGTGACAGCAGGGATCTTGCCTATGTCATTAACCATTATATACCCAGAACAGTACCTGGCATTAACTAAGCACATAATATCATTGAAAGAATTCATGTAATCAATATGAAGAGCTAGAGTGCCACCAAGCAGCGCCCGTGTCAAAGCCCTAGAATAGCTGTGAAATTTCTAGTGGCTTCTTGAAAGTCTTATTTCTACTCCTGTTGAGCCTGGCCCATGGGGCAATATCAACCCTCATGGCTGCAAACAGCTTTCAGGTAAACTCCAAAGATAACTGGTTCCAGCCTAACTCCCACAAGAGCCTGCAGATGATTTTTTCTTCCAGAAACTTCCCAGTCTGAGGGTTTACCAAGCCTAGATCAGACCCTAAAGAGGGACTGGATGCCTTGGTTGAGCCAGATACAAATGCCTACACTTTGGGGCCTTCGTGCCTTTGCAGAGCACTTCTCCATCACAACCGCCATACTCATCACCTGAGAAGCTTGTCCCCTCCTGCTCACAGATACACTGCATCTCCACTGGGTCCTGGCTCCCTGCTTCTCAGCCAATGTTCAGGGGGAGAAGGAAAGAATTACCAGAAGATATGTGAGGGGACCACAACGGTGAAGGATGCCACCGTTTATTGAGCTCCATTCTGTGTGAGGCACTTGCACATAACAGCACACTGACTTCAGAACCTAATGTCTTCTCAACCACCCTAGGAAGCAGATCGGATTTTTTCTTTGTTTTATTTCACAAGTTGAGCAAACCACCTAAGGTCACACAGCTAGAGGGTGGCAGAGGCAAGATCTACACATAAGTTTAACTACCTTTAGAAGCTTTATTATTTCTGACACCATTTGGTGTCTTTATAGGCAGTTTTGGGGAAAGGGTGGGAGTGGAGGGGAGGGAAATGCCACGCCTCATATCACTGTCGGGCTCCCTGCATTAACAGGAAAGGAAGAGTTAAGGGGGGGGAAGAAATGAATAATAGAAGGGGAAGTCCCACCTTGTTCTCCCACCTCCCTTCTCTCATACTTCTTACCAGTCCCCTGCCCTGGATCTTGAACCTTCACTAGCAGCTGCCTGACAAGTGCCCTCTCCTGGGTTACATAGGAGGGCATTTCTGCTCTGAGTCCTGCCTAATGGAAACACTTCATTCTTGCTGTACGGCTGCAATATAGTGATGGCTTTCTGGTTTTCCTAATTGGAATTCAACACATTTTTCCATAAAAGAACATTACATTGTGGTTAGAGTTTATAATACCAGTGGCTTTTTTATTTAAAAAATGTATAATAGAGATACACTAATCTGAAATCCAAAACGCTCTGAAAACCAGAAGTTTTTTCATAACTCATTTGGCAGCAAAACCTGACCTGACCTGAACTCATTTGGCCTGAATTCATTTGGAGACAAAACCCGACCTGAACTGACACGAGGCTATTTATAGTTTTTATTTATCCCACTGAGTGTGAATATTCATCAGTTTCACTGCAGAAGTATTAATGTGTTTGATTATAGGATCCTGCTCCAGACCACACTGCAGTGCGACGTAATAACGGGTATACGCACAATATTATCCTTCTCAAAATACAAAACAAAACAAAACTCAAAGTCAGCAAATCTGGCCTCAAAGGTTTTGAATACAGAATTGAAGACCTGTATTTATTCAGATTTAACCTCCTTGAACCCTGGGTTCATTGCAAGTCTGAAATTAGGTCGCAGACAACATCATTTCTTTGGGAAAATATATTCTTAATTTCAAACAAGCAACTTAAAAATGAACTTTTGGAACACCACTAATTCATGGGTTGGAAACTATATAAAAGTATACAATAAAGAAAAAATTCTTCATGATAAAAGGTTTCCATTCTGAAAAAAAAAAAAAAAATCAGATTCTGCTTCCCATTCTCACAGAATCTTCAGGGAAGCCTTCAGCTTCCAAAAAGAACGGCTAATCTTCTTGGACCTCTCTGTGCACTGAGGAGAGCACTGGAACATTAGAACATGAACCAAGAAAAAGAGAGGGAATACTAGAAATCCTGCTAACTGCTCCCATTCTGCCATTCTGTTCATTCTTATTTCTGCCAAAATTATGTTTTTATAAGTTTAATTGCAATTCAAAGCTAACCTTTCTAGCAGAAGGAAAGCATAAAATGTCCCTTTCAACACAAGATGAGTTCAAAGGAAAATTCCAATCTTCTTATAATCATTTTATGAATGTGATGAATCCTATAGCTGATTACTTTGCTGCCATTTTGTTTTGGCTGCTAGAAAAAAAATCAGAGCCAAATTTATAGCCTAGTTCTAGCACCTGTATAGAATTTTATACTATATTTTCTTTGCATTAAACCTACCCAAAGCAGCCTTGTTATTTTTCTCCTAATTTATTTTCCTTTTGCCTAATTTCTTCATCTACTTATTTTATGTGGTGGTGGTGGTGGGTATGTATGTATGTGTAAATTTCCTCAAAATCTTTTTATAATAAGGTGGAGTCCAGATAAATAAACCAATAAGTAACTGTATGCTTAATAATGCACTGGTGTGGATCCACTTAATTCCAGCTGAAAAGACTTCAGTAATAACAGAACTCTAAATCATTTTGCTTGATTAATTGCACAGATCCTGAGCCCTAATTAAAACCTTCTATATCAGAATGCCCATGACCATCATTCATTACATGAAAATAATCATAAATCAGGGAAAGCAAAAGAAGCACCTTAGCTAAATTGCGTGTTTCAAATATATAGTCACCCGAGATGTGTGGTTGTGATTTGATCATCACCTCACCCCGAGGGCTAAGGAGGCACGAGTTTCAAGTCTCAGCATACATGCTGCCTATCCCTCTGCCCTGTATCTCCAGACCATCAGTTATGTCTCACAGCACCACGTCTGAGCCTGAAACTGGCAGATCACCACTTCTTGCACCAGGCCCCCTACTCGCTGGAGTTGCTGGAAGAAGGTGACAAAGTCCTAAAGCGTATTCACAAAACTCCCCAAGAGCCAACACTTTCTGTTTTACTGCTACATCTGATGATCAGCCTTTTCTTTTCAGTAGCTCTAAAGCACTAGAATTTCCCCATGTATAATCCGTACTTCTGAACAGTTGTCTAGTTAAAACCTCTGAAAGGAAAAATTAGAATTTAAATAACGAATGGTAATCAGGATTCATAAATAGTAAATTAGGATGCATAATGTAAGCCTGCACTCCCCTGACCCCAAGCTGTAAGAACTATGCAGCTCTACAAAAAGTGAGGAGGGGGTTTACATGTGCCCTACAATTAGGAAGTTGCATATTCAAGCACATTTTAGGTATGAGTAAGTGGCAGCTAGGTCATGGGACCCGGTTTCTTAGCCAAAATTGGATTCTAGTAGAATTCTATTTGAATATATCAAAAACTCTCCAAGGCTGAAATGAGACTGCAGAGGAAAACCAATCTTTCTTAAATGCAATTATTAGTAGTATATATAGTATTGGTACTACAAACTGACTTCTATCTGATGCTATCTTAATACAATGCCCAAAACAAGAAGACTGGGAAAGGTTTTGCAACATAGAAGTTTGAATTTTTTTAAAAAAAGCATTTATTGTTTTATTAAACCTCTAAAAATTCTTTGTAAGTAATATTTAATGCTACCTGACTTTTTCAGGTCTAATTTCACTTTGCAAAATTTTGAGAATTAAGATGCTTAAAATCTCTTTAAAATGTTGGATTATGACTATAACCATCCCAGGAAAGCTGTACCTAGAAGGATATGGTAAGCAGAATTCTAAAGATGTGCCCCCAAGATTCCCATCCCCACAGTCATAAATCAAGCACTAAGTCAGGTACTGCTGTGAAAAGAATTTGCTGGGTAATTAAGGTTACTAATTATTTGACTTTATCCAGGTGGGCCCAATGGAATTGCATGAGTCCTTTAAAAGCATAGGAACGAAACAGAAGGGGAAGGCAGAGATATTCAAAGCAAAAGGATTCCACACACTATTATTGACTCTGAAGATGGGGGGTGGTGGAGTATGAGTTAAGGAATGTGGAGCTGAGGAAGACCAGCTAGCAAGGAAATGGGACATCAGTCCTACAACCACATGGAACTGAATTCTCCCCCAGGACCTACAGGTAAGAGTCCAGACCTGCTGATAGCTTGACATGGGGCCTTGTGAGGACATGAACAGAGAACCCAGAAGAGCCATACTGTGCCCAAAGCTCAGACCCATAGGAAGGTGAGATAATAAATGGGTTTTGTTGTAAGCTACTAACTTTGTGGTGATTTGTTATAGCAGCAATAGAAAACTAGTACAGAGGTAAAGCAAAAAAGAGCCAAAAGATGCACATTTCTGAGTCTAGTAAACTTATTTATCTTTATTTAATGATTTCGGCTAAAGCACAGAACATTCCATAGAAAACTAAAAGTAAACCAAAAACGACCATAACAGAAAATTAGGATATAAGTATCAAATCAAAGGGATTTTTAAAATGAAAAGTGTTGCCAATATATCATTTTATTGCTTAATCTCAAGTACTACCTTGAAATGGGAAGTTCTGCCGTTGTTTCTAAGCAGTTCAAAAGAAGATTCATAAGGCACAAAGCAAGAATTTGGAGCCCAAAATGTGGTTATCATTACTATGAAGCTAATCTCTTGTCTTATCATGATCTTCAAGTATATACCACACTCACTAAAATATATGAAAAAAAGGTGTTTAGGCTTTTATTATTTAAAGGAGAACAAGAACCAAGGAGAGAATTCAATTTAATAAAAGGAATAACATTTTAATAATTACAGCTCTCCAGCAACAGAATGGAATGCCTCAAAAAGTGGTCAGAAATGTTATAAAAGAGATTCTTACAATTCCATTTAAAAATTGGCCTAAATGACCTCTACACTCCATTCGAACTCAAATTCTGTGATTCCAACAACTTAGTAACACAGTTAGATTGGCTGCTATACGAATACTGGCATTATCGGAGTACTAGGTAAGTTACATGTGAACACATTAAACTTTAACATTAGGTACCAGGGCAATTCTCACAGCAACATGAATTACTAGCATTCTAAGTTTCTAGGCAGATACGAATATCCAAAAACGAAACTATTTTGAAGGACAGCCTTTTTTTGTTTTTGATTCTACAGAATTCCTTTTCAAAGGCGACGTTTGGATGCATCCTTCTGGTTCTGAAGTGGGAGACGAGAATGGGAAAGAGTCCCTGCCCGGAAGATAAGGGCCCCGGAACACAAGGTGTTAATATTCTGGCGCCGCACAAACACCTGACTCCACTAGCACAGTCTGCCCCTTCAAAACAAAATCTGCCGAACCTGCTCATCACACAAGGACAAGAAATTTCCCGGCAACCTGTGATTGCTAATTTACCGAGGATGGGCAGCAGGCTGTTGAAAGGAACGCCAATTTTCCCGGGATTCTCTTCACGAACACAAATCCAAGTGTTTAATGCAAGATTCACACTTCACTCAGGTTTGTGTTTGGTTTGGTTTGTTTCCTGGAGATTGGCTGAGTTTCCCTGGTTTTGGTAGAGCGAGGAAGAGCCAGTCGCTTCCTAGCTACCTTTCACTAAGGCCAAATTGGACAAATGCAAGTAAACACGTCTTTCAAGTATACCTCTGTCACTCCGGGCGCCGCCTTTGCGTAAGATGCAAGGAACGAAGGGAAACTGCCGAGTCACCCACAGATCACACCCAGGGCGCCCCCGGGGTGGCGGGATGACCACGCTGCAAAGGACCGCGGAGCGCCCCAGCCAAGCTCTCTGCTTTATCTGCTATTCGCACAGCGCCACCGCACTCACCAGTTCCTAGAGAAGGGATTCTGAGAAAAAAGAAAGAGCCTGGTTCCCTAGAAACATTAAATTAACACAAGGGATCTGGAAACGAAACAGCAGATGCCTGAAAGCCTTCCCCTTGACTGTTTCCTGCCTTCTTGGAAAATCTTTGCGTTAAAATAGATTGGATTACTCTGCACAGCCAGATGCTGCTCGAGAACTTCGTTTTGGGTGAACATGAAAGCAAAGTTTGCCATCTTTTAAAACGATTTTTCTTTCCGAGGTGGTTTGAATAGCGGGTTTGGGTTGTTGATATCTGCTGAGACCTGAAGCTGAGGCTGTCTGCATTACAATAGAGACTTTCCATAACATTGACTTGCAAATCAGATAACAAAAAGCAGGGCGTGCAGAGTAGAAAGGTAGAGCTCCGAAAGAGTAGTGAGAGTTCAGAATCCAGAGATTCACATCTCTGGAAACTGCCTAGGAAGAGCACGGTCCAGCCCCCTTATTTTACAAAGGAGAAAATAATGTAAGTTTTATCTCTAAGCCTACTTACTTTGACCACAGCTTTAAGAACACAGAAAAGTAAAACTAACAGCATTTCCAAAGCGTCAAAAACGGAAGCAGAAAGGCTGATGAGTAATACCTTATCAGCTTCCTCATTCTAAAACCCCATGTACTAACCTCCATCGACCCTATCTGCAAATTAATCTTATATAATTTATACATTCAAACCAAGATTAATAACCATGCACCTTGAGAACAGTGGGCCTTAAGAACAATGTACTACAGTCTCATGTCATCTTTACTTTCATATTTAAACATTTTTGGTACCTGAGAATAAGATCCAAGTCTTCCTATGAGATACCACGGTTTTACAGAGGAAATAAGGTTTTGACTGTAGTAGCACCTTCCTTGATATTTTAACTTTTTTCTCTTGATAACCTTTAAGGTGGGACTCCATAATCATTAGCCACTATTTTACATGCATCACGCTTTCTAGTAAATCAGACAGCAACCTGCAGCCCAGAAAGGATTCAATGCTTATCCCAAATTTGGGAGCACAAGATGGGGGAGAAGTATATTACATGATACACTGAACAAAAATAAATTTAAATATCTTTGCCTAAGCGTGAAAGCAACAAACTCATTTTAAAGCAATACAGTCAGGCATAATCATTTCATCTGTAATTGGGCAAATACAGCTCCATGAGAATAGCAGCCCTCAGTATTTGTTTTAACAACTTACAGGGGATATGCAAAAATCTATCATTCCTCCCTAATATATGGAAAACTAAAGGGCAATTTCATAGCAACTTCAGTGCTTTCTAACGTAACCGTTGAACTTACGAAAAAGCAAGGAAATTTTTTTAATGTTTATAAGAAAGCAAAGGAAAATGCTGCAAAAATTATTTGGCTGGCAGGCCACGGAGAAAGCCGGACTCTTTGCAGGACTCACCAAACTACAGAGCTGTTTTAAAACCGAAACTCAAACAGATTTGCACAGGTATTAAGTATTTTATACAACAAAATTACCAAATGTACATACTTTGATAATCACAAGTAGAATCATTTCCAACTAGTTTGAAAAACCTATAGTTATACAAAAATAACTAAACTACTCTGACAAGAATAAATAACGAGCCACACAATTATTATTAGTCGATGCTGCCCCTAAAAAAAATGACCAGAGAATTTCAAAATGATTAAGAATGATCAAGTATGACTCCTATATTTTCTAGGTAGGTACTGACATTAAGAATGTGGTTTTCACAGAAATATACTCCACTTATTTTTAATCACAGTAACAAACAAAAATGACTGACTACAAACAAAAATGAATTGATTCAGATAGCTTCTTTTAAAAGTTTTTCTTTTTTCTTATTAAAAGCAAAACCTGTGGTAAACCACAGCGTTAGGGAAGCTTAACAAATTTTAAAATCCCCTCCAAATTATTTAAAAAAAAAAAAAGAAAGAAAGAAAAAAGCAGTATTCATGCCATAGAAAAGTGTGGCTAGCTTATAATCCTCCGAATTCCTTTCATGTAGCTAATGGGTATCTCATTTCTGGGACTTCTTCACACTTAATTGAAATGTTAAAGAAAAGGAGAAATATTTAGATGTTGATAAAGTTATTCTAATTACCCTGCTTCACTAACTTCAGCTCATCCAAGTTCAATATCTAGTAAGTGCCTGGTCTGCTTCGGCAGATTTTTCTTTTTCTATTTTAAAAGTCATTACTAAACAAATGAGGTTACTACTAGTTAAAACTCTAAATCCAGATGTCATTTGCTCTGTTGTAAAAATGTGCACAGTATTAGGCAAGTATACTTTTCCTCCCATATATTTTTGTATCTTTGGCCAAACTCCCCCAGTAACGTTTTAGTTTATGGTCTGTATCCTAAAATAAAAACATTTGTATTTTTTGCCATAAAAATCAGTAAACTTCTTTTAAAGTTAGATGCTTCAAAATAAACAATACAAATATTGTATGAAAGTCCTATTATAATTAAAGAAGGTCGTTGGTAATGAGGAAGAAAATTGAAGGCATATTTGCAATAAATCAAAAGCAGAGTTGTCAACAGTAGCCTCCACAATTATTAGTAGTGTTTATTTATAAAATACTGGTCTTTGCATTAATTCAGGAGTATAAGCTGGCAGGGTTTTTTCTTAATAAATGAAAAATAGTTTTTGTACTTTTAAGGTGAGAATGACTATTTTAAAAACGAAGACAACTTCCAGGATCTTTCTCTTTCTCCATCTCAAAACTATGAGTTTTATTTTTATCTTTTTGAATTCTTGAAATTCAATGACATTGTCATAGCTCTGTGAACCAAGATAACAGAAACCACCAACTGTAGGAGCCCTGATGCTTTCGATTATATTTTCCTAGAAAGATTTATATGATATTGATATTTAATCTCAATAGCTTTTTTTTTACAGAAATCCTCCAATGCCAATAAAAGTTAGATAATCTAAATCTCAGTAGTTCAGACAAATTTAGTCCATTGGCATACCCTAAAAACAGGATAATTTAATAAGATCTAAATAACATTATATTCTATATTAAATAATACTTTCAAGACACATGTTCTGTTAAGATAAGCGAGTAACAACCTCAAATCTGTGTTGGAAATGAGCAGGGGACGCATTTTTTTAAAAGGAGAAGAGGCTACATTAACCACTGCTCAAATCTCCCCGTTTGGGTGTAGGAGAGAGAGGTGGAAAGTACAGCCAGCCAGGTCCTTTATCCAGGCAGCTGCCCATCTCGGGGCACCACACTTCCATGTCCTGACCATTGTCAATCAGAATAGCTCAGTTTAAGCATCTTTACGGTCAGATACCTTTGTATTTTGCTGGGAGAAGAAAGGGAAAAACAAAAAATATATAAAGCTCTCTTTTCCCAAGCTCCCTGCATCCTTTCAAAATCACACTTTGCTAACAGAAGTTAGTATGATGAAGAAAGAAGCCACCAGGAACCTAAATGATTTCCCTTTAAGACAAGTTTTAAGGCCGAGAGGACACGTTCTTTTTTCTTTCTTTTTCCTTTTTTTCTTTTTTTAAGCCAGACTCTCTGGGTTACTTATGATTTTTATTCTGTTTGAATCTGGTCCCTGTTACCTTTTGTAATTTTCTGGAAAGAAATAAGATTTCCATTGTTTACAAGATAAAACAAGAGGTTGACACTTTACGCACAAAAAAAGAATAACCAAAGGTTACAGTGACGTCAGTTTTAGTTTTTGCTGAGGGCCGGTGGTTTTTTTTTTTTCTTTTGTGCAGTGCGGGTGAAACAGGTGTGAGACACTGACTGTGTGTTCTTAAAGGAGGAGCGGACTTTCACCTTCTGTCAGTGTTATCCTGGTTCTAAGGAGGGGGCCTGCTTTGCCAACTCTTCTGGGTAGACTTCATAACAGATTCAGCAGGCTCTATTCTCTAGGAAGGCTGAAGTTGGCAACCACATCTCATGGAAGATTCCACAAAAGGCTAAATTAGGATGAGATCGTCAACAGGCTTCAAAAAGGCAGAGTTCCAGGCCCCATCCCTGAGGCCAAAGTGGCCTCCTTCAGGTCCTCGTCCCCACAGTCTGACACTCTTGGCCTCTCCTCTCTCCTCTAGCTTCCCACCCCATTCTTCTGCCAGCCCTTCCTTTTTCCTCTAACCCTGCAAAAAGTGAGCAGCGCTGTTGTTTTGCTCCAACTGACAAAACAGCTAAGAAACAGCAGAAGAACATGACTGCCCTTTTCAAAATGGGCCACGTGATCACCCTATTTAAATCCAGCTCTTACAGTAAAAAGGAATAGAGAGGGAGGGAGCTGTTTATGAAACTCTCCTACTTGCCTTCATAATACTCTCATCTCCCCTCTCAGCCTCCTAAATACCCAAGTGAAATTATATAATAAGCTGTATTTTCTCACTCTGAAATTTTTCCTTAGTCCAAATTGCTAATGTGGCAGGTTCCAGCTGCCTAAATTCCCTAAACAACATTCCCTGTTCCATAAAAAGCATGCAACTGCAAGCACAGCAGTCCTGCTCCAGTTCTGAGAACTAGAAACTGACTAGCCAGTTCCTTGGCCTGGGGAGGCCGTGAAACAGGCAACATGGACGATTTAAAGGTACACAATATCCGAGGTTCCATTTCACTCCCAGGCAGCCAAGAGTGGCCCAGGAGAGGCCACCCTCCATTTTTTTTCTGACTCTTACACTGATTACCTGGGAACTACCTCTGCTCCAAAAGAAAACACCCCTCCAATGGAGAAAGGGGGACACTGAATTTCTACTGCTTTTTATGAATGCATTTGTTTCATGAAGAGGGAGAAGAGTTCCACAAAACAGAGTGCCTTAGTTAAGTGACTTGAAAACTGTACATCCCAGAATAGCAAATACAGTAAAGTGCAAAGTTTGAGTCCTTTCTCTTAAATTATTTAATACAACTTCAACATTTACAGAAATAGTCATTGACCTTTCTCTGACACACACAGTATTTGCCTCTACCTCTGGCAAAAATACTACCCAAACCATCCTAAGCAGACATAAATGCTTCATTTTGAGTTTTAAGACTTCAAAGAAAGAAATTCTATAACCTACCTTGGCATTGCCAGACTTCACAACAGCCTTCGTACTTGACAATCAAACAATATCTAATTACTTGGAGTTCCCTGCACCCGCCATGCTAGTACATGTCTCTGTGTCTCTCCACGCGCTTTTTCCTCTAGTTAGAACAGCCTCTCCAACCCCGTCCACACAGTGAGCTCTACTCTTCAGCAGGCGGCCTATGCCACCACTCCTCACCTGTCCCACATCTGAGTCCATCTCTGCCTCCTGTGTCACTTGTATACATACCGGCACTGCCTCTATCAGAGAGTACCATGTCTGTTCATGCATCTGTCTCCCCTGCTGGACTCAAACTCCTGGAGGAACTAATTGTTTTTGTATCTCCAGAGCCTTGCATATTTTGCATGAAAAAAAACAGGTGCTATAAACGAGAACTAACCTGATGTGGCTGTAAAATGACTTCTAGCTTTTAAACATAATGAGCCTAGTGCAAGGCCCATGTACATCCTGCCGGTTGGTCCAAACTCTGTCCTGCTGTTGTCTGAAACCATTTGTTCTTGCTCTATCCTCAGAGGAAAAAGGAAAACTGGTCACACTTCTCTGTCCTCTGTATCATAATTAGATGGGGATGGGAGCTGGGGTACGGGAGAATAATCGGGCTACCTAGTCACATCCTAAAAGAAATCAGTGTGGAACTCAAGGAAATTGGTGGATCTATCTAAATTTAACACACCTTCCATCCACCCATCAAAAGTATTTGAAATGCCATTGATGGAAATAAAAGAGAGAATTTACTGTGGAGAACAAAATAAAACTATTAGAAGAAAGAATCTGAGGAAGAGCTGGGGTTAGGTGATGTTTGTAAGTAAAGATGGGAAAAACATAAATGACGGAGGTCAAAACAGAAAGGTTTGAACCTAAGGACCTTAGAAATCATTTTGGTTTCTTTTTCTAGTAACAGGCTGACCACAGACAAGAATAATAAGAACACTATTCTCCAATTCCTACACAACGTCCTGCATTGCTGTTTAAGCATCTAGCGTCATGCTTGCTCTGATAAATGTGAGTGCCACGTACTGATTCATGTCACAGCTCCAGTGGCATGATTTTCTTTGAAGTTCTCTTTATTTATTTTAACAATTTAGGTACCATAATCCTCAAAAGTTTTTCTGGGACTAGATCAAAGGGAGAGAGGCAGAAAAGGGGAGCTAAGATCTCTCGAGGACCTCTTACATGTGCCAGTCACTTTATACACCACCCTCCCAATAAGCCCACTTGGTAGGCATACTTATTCCCATTCTCAATGCAGTTTTAAACCTATATCTATCTGGTTCTAAATCCAGTATTCTTTCTATAAATCATACTATTCCTATTTCCAATTTCAGCCTTAAGAACACAAGAAGGCAGCTTCAAAGGTAAGAAGTATATCATTCATTCATTCAACATTTATTCAAGAGCTACTATGAGCCCGGCACTGTACTTTCTTTCAGAATATAAAACATAAACAAGTTCTGGTGCTTGACTTCAAATTGCTCAAAGTTTAGTGGGAAAGGAACACAAAAACAAATAACTTGTTTTATTCTCTTTCCCCCCAGGCTCTGTATGGAGTTTTGTTTCTCCCCTTTGTCACTTTTTGCTGCCACTTTACTAACTTTCCAAACCTTAGTAGTTGCTTTCCCATGCCTTATTTAAACGTTAATGAAACATGAGTAACCTACACCGTTTCATCAACTGCCTTCATTGTTAGAATCAGATTCCAGAGGGATGTGAAATTGAACAAACCATAAATTTGCTCCAGGCACTCTCCATTCCATACTTTTGGAGCATCTAATATAAGGCCCAGTGCTAGCTGGGGAAACAGTAGTGGAAACAAGATAACCAGAGTTCCTGCCCTCATAGAGCTTATCTTCTAACCATTCCAAGACGGGAGGAAGGCAGCAAACAAATCCATGGATTGTGATAGGCTTGTTACGAAGAAAAACCACAGGATGCTGTGAGAAAGTATGTATGGCACAGGGACCTGACCTTCGGCTGGGGGATGAGGAAGGCTTCCCCGCAGAAGTGGCATTAAAGCTGAGATCTATGAGTTGAGTGAAACTCCATGAAGGTGGGCATGGAGGGACAGGAGGGGGAACAGAGAGAAGCATTCCAAGCAGAGGGAACAAAATGTGCAAAGGCCTGAAGCTGGAAAGAACACAATGCTTCTGAGGTGAGGAAAGAAGGCAGGTTATAAGAGGGTAAGTGTCCCAAGACAAGCTGGGAAGGTGGCATAGCCAGATGCTTTGGGGCATTGTAGACGACAGTTTGGATTCAAATCTCACCCTAAGAACAAAAGGAACAGACTGAAAGGTTAAAGCTTGTCCACTGAACTCAAATTCCCTGGGCTACCTGTGACTGATATATCAAGAAGAAAACAGTATGAAAAAGTGCTCTGATAAAGGAAAACATATTTAGAATAGAAAGCATAGCGTCATAGGAGAAAGGGTGCTAAACCATGAATGAAAACTAAGGGGTTCTACTCATAGTACTATTATCCTGGGTGGGCCATTTCATCTCTAAATATCTCCACTTCCTCATCTATCAAATAAAAGTACTAAAAAGTTCAAAACTCACATACTCATTGTAAAAAGCAAATGAGATACTACATTTGACATTTCAAAATGCTTTGAGGGGCTTCCCTGGTGGCGCAGTGGTTAAGAATCTACCTGCCAATGCAGGGGACACGGGTTCGAGCCCTGGTCCGGGAAGATCCCACATGCCGCGGAGCAACTAAGCCCGTGTGCCACAACTACTGAGCCTGCGCTCTAGAGCCCGTGAGCCGCAACTACTGAAGCCTGCGCGCCTAGAGCCCATGCTCTGCAATGAGAAGCCTCTGTAATGAGAAGCCCCCGCAATGAGAAGCCCGCACACCGCAACAAAGTGTAGCCCCCGTTCCTGCTCGCTGCAACTAGAGAAAGCCTGCGCACAGCAACGAAGACCCAACGCAGCCTAAAATAAATAAACAAGTAAGTAAATAAATAAACATGCTTTGAATCTCTAAAATGTAAGATCCTTGAGGCAAGGATTTTATCTGTTTTTCACTGCTATAGCTAGCACTTAGAGGATGGATGGATGGATGGATGGATGGATGGATGGATAGATGGAAGGAAGGATGAATGGATGGAAAGAAGGATGGAAGGGAGGGAGGGCAGGAGGACAGGCAGACAAATGGATACAACAAGCACCATACCATGCAAATATGAAGGAAGATGGACCGTGTGTGGACAAAGCCCACCTGGGAGGGCAGCCTCCACAGAAGGACTCATTAGCATAACATCACAAGTGCTTGCCAGCCAGCCGGGCCTACCCTCAGTGCCAGTGCACCAGGCACCTCCAGCAGCTGTTCTAGAGGACTGGCCAGTTGGTCAGCCAGCACAGGATCCGAAGCCCATGACATACACGTCCTCAGTGTAGTAAGTGACAGGGGGTGACTATGAGAAATGAAACCACTGCCCTTCATGCTGCTTCTTCCTGAGAGACCAGTCCCTGACAAGGGCCCCAAGGCCAGGCACTATGTACACATCCTTCTCTGTTAATACAGTCCATCACTTCAGACTCTTATTCTTTTGGTTTACCGAATGTAGTACATGATCAATTCTATATAACTTCTTTAGCTTTTCTTATATTGCATAGTCCTGGCTATGTGTACCCAGTTTCTTAAAGAATTGAAACTAAAGGTAAAAAACAAAGAGGGAAAATATAAAAAGCCCTTAAGAGGTTCTTTGATATTTATTAGCTTCCATAGCAATGACAATAGTTACCATTCACTGAATACCTACTTTGCTCCAAACACAGAGTTTGACACTTGGCCTATCATCTCTAATCCTCACAACATCTGACAAAGTAAGCATTATGGAGGACCCCGTTTCATGGAGGAGAAAATTCGGGCTCAGCACATAAGTGACTTGCCCAAGATTATGGGGTTATTAAGGGGCACAGCCAGGGTTCAAATGTGGGTTCATTAGACAGTACAACATACATTCTTTCCATTATACTACATATTATTATAAAAATATTCTAAATAAGATTGAACTATACATAATCATTAAAGCAACCTAAGCATGTACTTGTGTCAGATGCTATTAAGCTCTTTATAAAAATTATCTCACTTAATCTTCTCAACAGCCCTGTAAGGTTGGTATTTTTGAGATGAAGAAACTGAGAGAGACCTAGAGAGACTGGGTAACTTGCCAAAGGTCAAAACACTACTATGCAGGAGAGTTTGGATTTTAACACAGGTCCGCCTGACTCCAAAATGCACCCTCTTTAACTGCTACATAAGAGTTGCACTATTCAAATAGTATCGGTGTAACTTATATACCTTTGAAAGAGAATGTCAAAACAGAAAAACAGGGTCAATAAACCACTTTAAAGATAATTTAAAATAACAACTGCATTAAGACACTATCTCTAAGAGCCCATTACTAACCACTTTCTCGGTGATTGTCACCTCGTTCTGTTGCCCCAAATGGCCTTTAGAACTATCTACAACCAGCATTTTCACTACAAGTGTTTTCCTTTTTCATTCGGTAAGCAATTTAAAAATCTGTTTCTTAAACTGCCAGTTCAATCAAGTGGAACTCAAATCCCTATATCCAAATCTTCAAAAACCACCAAAATGTACACTCCTTAGTCCACAATTCTCATCACTAAACAATGCTGAGTGGCTAGAAAGATGTTGAAAAGCACTGTGCAAATTGCTCACGTGCCATATATTAGTTTTCACAGTTTCATAGTATATTCTAGGTTATATCAAGCCTTTTAAGATATCCCCAACATGGCCGCCTCCCTATCAGAAAAAATACTTTTCTAAACCTTTCCCTTGGGCAGGATTCCTCAGCTACATTTGTTAAGCCTACTTTTAAAACCTCCACTTGTTATTAAGAAGGTGTCAGCCCAATAACGAAATCTGACCTTGATCTACTGATTGGGCAAACATGAATAGGACTTCCTTATATCTATTAAAAAGTTTATTCACGTCAATTTCACACCGACTGGCTTTTGTAAACCAAAGAGCTGGCAAACTATGACTTTAAACACAATCAGTGAAAAAGAAATCTGGCAATTCTTTGAAAAACATGTGGGAAATCATGTGTATGGGTAAACTCATGCCCGTGTCAACTTTCAAAGAGTAAAATGTAAGTATGGAAAGTACCTAAATACCCCCTAACAAAAGCAAAGTAAATTTACAGACCTGGATTAGATCCCCAGAACTTTGTGCTTAATCTTCAAGTTGGGATGTTCCATCAGCACGGGGAAATTATATGTATTTTTAAGTACTTTTTAAAAATCAGAGTATATGTGTAACAGCAAAAAATAAATCAATAAACATTGCAGAAACATATAAAGAAAATAAATCACTTATAATTACACCACTGTCAACACCACGTCCCAGACTTTTTTCTTGGCATACATGCATATATAAACAATTTGAGTTTCTCAAATATAGGGTTGCACCACATGGGCTGTTTTGCAACCTGCTTTGTTTTGTTTTATTTTTCCATCCAATAATAAATTTGAATAGGACAATGTTCAAAATTTAATAAATATAGCTTTATATCATCAATTCTCCCATAACTGATTTAACCAATCTTTCATTGAAGGACAAGTAAGTTTCCTTCAACCTTGTGGTTTTATAAACAATATTGAATTGAATATCCTTGTACATACGAGTATTTGTCAAATTAGTCCTTTCAGATAAATTCCTAGAAGTAGAAACACTATGTCAAAGGATGTGGCTTTTGATACATATTGCCTAACTGCCTTCCAGAAGGATCATGCCAATTGATACTCCCACCAGGCTTCTCCACATCCTGACCTTCCCTGGCAATGAGTATTCTTTTCAAATCATTGCCAATCTGATAGACAAAACAAATGGTAACTTCAGGCTGCTTTCATTTGATTTTCTTTTCATAAGTACATTGATATATGGAGGCAGTAAGTCAGTGTCTACTGAAAAGCAAGCGCTTTGGAGGCAAACAGTTCTGAATTACAAAAGCCCTGCTAAACGTGTGACCTAGGACAAGCTGCCTCGACTCACTATATCGTGTACTCCTCATTGCAAAGTGTAAATAATTACACCTGTCTCAGTATTTTCTTAAGCATTATGTGTAAAGCCCTTAGCCCAGTCCCTGGTGCACAATAAACACTCAGTAAATGGTAGCGGCTGGTTGTAGCTGCTGCAGTAGCTACAGAAGCTGTAGTAGTCCTAGTTGTTGTCTGAGTACTGGTAGAATATTGGCAGCCATTTGTATTTCTTCTCTTGCAAACTGCCTTTTCATATAATTGGTCCTTTTTTGTGCTGGAGAATTCATCTTTTGTTTATTAATCTGTAAGAGCTTGTTATAAATTATGGGTAATAACTCTTTGGCTGCTATTATATATGATGCCAACATTTTTCCCGTGTTGGTATTCATTTTTAACTTTATTATGGAGTTCTTTGTTGCACAGAAGTTAATTTTTACATAGTTTAATCTCTCTTTTCTTTTTCTTCTTTGTTTTTTAATTCTTTAGTTTCTACCATTGGTGTAATGCTTACGAAGATCTCCACTATCACAAGATTGTAAATAAAGACTGGGTATATAGTTTATTCTATCACTTTTATAGATTCTTTAATTTTTTAACAGTAAAATCTCTATAAATCATTGGGAATTCCCTGGCAGTCCAGTGGTTAGGACTCTGCACTTTCACTGCTGAGGACCTGGGTTCAATCCCTGGTTGGGGAACTAAGATCCCACAAGCTGTGTGGCATAGCCAAAAAAATTAATTTTGCTATAAAGCAGGGATTTAACTTTATTTCTTTTTCTCTTAAATGACTAGTATGTAATCCCAACACCCTTCAGAAGTCCTTTCATCTCTGATTTGAAATGTGCCAACTTTATGTTAAAAAGCTGATAATTCCTTCCCTGAGATTCTGAAATCATAAAGCTCTTGAAAACAAAGAACTTTCTGTTTGTGTTTTCTAAAGTTTGGTGCCAAAATTATGTGGTAGCAAAGCCTTACCTGAGGTAATGTTGATGCTATTTCTGGCCTTTATTTATTCCATTTAGTGTCACTATTAATCAGTTTTGCTGTGGAAACAAACACAAATTTGACTATGAGATGTTGTTAAAAACCCTAAATTCTGAAACATGTTTGGCCCCAAATGTTTCAAATAAGGGATTGTAGATTTGTACCAGGTTTCCATATGTATACTCAAGTCTGTTTTTAGACTAATTCTAAATTCTCTTTTATTCTGTTAACATGATAAATTACATGGCTTTCAAACAGTAAACTGACCTTGAGCTTCTGAGATAAACTTCATTTGGTCATGATGCATTATCTTTTTTCATTTTGCTAGATTCAACTTATTATTTTGTTAAGGAGTTTTACATCTATGTTAATGAAGTCCATATTTTTTCCTTATAATGTCTTCATCAAGTTTTGGAATCCAGGTTATACTGCCTTCTATCTTATATGCTATTTTGTTTTTATTTACTATATTTTACAATGTCTTAATATGTGATGAGATGAACTCTCCCCTGTTTTTCATTCTTCATTAGTCTCAAACAATATTATTCTGGACTTATCAAGTTCCACAGAATAATCATCCCATTGCAAGTTCTATTGGAATAGCATTAAATTTTAGACTAATGTGGACAAAAATGATATTGATACATTTACTATAATAACTCTTCTCACCAATATACATGATATGTTTATTTATTCAAGTGTTCTTTTATATGCCTCAGCTAAGTTTGGAAGTCTTTTTCTCATAAATTGTGCCCAATTCTTACTAAGTTTATTTCTATGTATTTTATAATCACCTTTATTTTTCAGCTCTACTCATATCTATGCTACTGTATTTCATTAGTCTGAGTACCAACTGAGGATAATCAATATAATTTCTGATAAAATTCTGTCCTTGGACAGGATGGAGTACCATGCAGAATAAAGGGGCTGAACGTTACTATTTCATTTATTTAACAAACATTTAGTGAACACATAATATGACCTAAGCACTGAGAATTAAAACAGTGATAAGATATACTATCCCTATCTTCAAGGGTTCACAGTCTAGGGAGATAAAAAAGGAAACAGACAAGCATAACACAGCATCGTAAGTTCTGTGTTAGAGGCAAGCCCATGAGAACAACACAAAGTCCTCCTCCAGGAATACAGAGTATTGTCAGGAAAAGCTTCATAAAGAGCTGATGCCAACCCCTAAGGTGGGTCCCAGTTTCTCCCCTGAACATGCCTGGCAAGGAGGAGGCACATCTAGAAGCTGCATTCAGTCCTTCAGACCTAATGCCTGCCATTAATACAGAGCTGGGTGTGCCCTGTCTTCCACATCAGGACACGTCAGCAAACCCTGTCCACGTGCTGGCTTCTCCCACTGGCTCAGCCCTCCTGGCAGCCCATCGCTGAGTTGGGGGCTGGGCACAGTGGGTAAAGGAACCACACTTCC
Organism: Delphinus delphis; assembly: GCF_949987515.2. Lineage (NCBI taxonomy): Eukaryota > Metazoa > Chordata > Mammalia > Artiodactyla > Delphinidae > Delphinus > Delphinus delphis. The sequence goes on along the minus strand of NC_082693.1, from coordinate 75,677,096 downwards.
CATACCTCCCCTCCTCAGTAACCTCAGGAGATGGCCATCAGTGTCAGGTTGAGTCATTCAGCATTAGTTACTAACAGGCCTGGCTCTAGACTCCTCACTGCTATCACTCACTTCTACACAGGGACATTATGTTCTGGGAGAAAACGGTTCCATTTCATGCCTAAAATGGTGCCAAAGCAAATGAAAGCAAAACTGCTGCGTGTCTCCTGGAGAGGGATGGGTTCTGGTACCCAAAGAAGCAGACCTAGGAAAGCTTGGGGATCCACTGCTTGGAGGACTATCTACCTGTCCTCCTGGATTCAGTATGAGCTGTGGAATCATCCCACAACTACAGAGCCCTCTGCAGAGTGACCACAGGAAGGTATGTGTGGACAAAGGGGGCAAGAATACACAGTCACTTGGGTTATCCTGAAGAGACCCCAGGGATCTGTCCAGTTATTCAAAAGCACATCTGGAAAGAATTCACCTGCCTTGAATCCTGCTTTTGCTCAACAGCAAAGTGAGTGCAAGTGCCACAAAATGCTCGATCATAGTGATCTTTACAGATGCTGAGGCTGAAAGTTTTCCCACCTGAGCATCTTAAATGAGACAAATTGCGTAATAGGATAATAAGAGTTGTTGCTGAAAGATGCAATCACAAAATAAAAGGACCTTTCAAGATCTGAGTATGGTTGGTAATTATCCAGGAATGGAATATAAAGAAGAGCAATTCCAAGGTTCCTGCTTCTTCGCGTTATCATGCAACTGAGATGGCCAAATGCCAAAGATGACTCTTCCAGTTACAACAGACCTTCCTCTGTCTTCGGCAACAATTCTGTTCCTTTCTGTTAACTACTCTGCTGTAGGTCACTCACTGTCTTATCAGTCTAATCTCAAATGCCACAATTCACAAAGTTGCTACTTGTTCTTTCCTGCCATGAAAATTAAACTTCTACCTGGTAAGATGCACAGCAGAAAAGAATGGGGAAAAATAATAACTTGTAGTTCTTTATTGTCATGGCATGTATTTGTTTATCTGAATAAGATTTTTGCCTGATAAGAGAGGTATCCCTCCAAAAAAGAGTACTAGTAAAGCTTGGTTCACTAATACAAAAAGTAAGACCTGAGAAAAGTCAAATATGTAGTTAAATGTAAAAATACATTGCTCCAAATAAATAATACATGGTCTCAAATGAATAAACCCAAAAAGTTGAGAGAGTCATCGAATAGCTAAACTATTTACTTGTTGCCAGTTCAAGAACATTAACCGCAAAAACAATCAGAGCTGCAGACTTTGCAAACATTCAGACTAACTCAGTAGGAGAGTCACAGGTCTTGGAGTCAGCCTTGGGTTTAAATAACAACACCATGATGTATTAGCTTTCAAACCCTGGAAAAGTTCATCTCTCTGAGCTTCCTCCCCTGTAAAATGCGGGAAATACCTTCCTCATAGAGGTTTTTAAGGATTAAGAGAGAGTTATATATAATGTATAGACAGAGGAAGCATTCCACAACTAGCTAGTTTCCTATCAAATTCTCTGCCCTCTAAATGGTCAAAGTAAATGTCCCCAGCTTCTCAACCCACAATGGACCCTATTTCATATATCAAATTCTTTCCATTATTACACACCAACCTCATTTTGCCTTACAATACTCCACAGGTCAATTCTCCTCTTCAGCAAAACTTGATTTTCTTATATATTTCCAACCTCTCATTTTCTTGCTCTCACAAATACCAACGCACCACTGCCACCACCATCATTTCCCAAAGTAGTTCACAAGGGATTTTGCTAGGAGCAATGGGGCAGGAAAGGAGGCAGGCGGTGGGGGGGACTTGAGTCTTTAAAGGAGGTAGTGGAATCTGGTTCAATTTTTATTTTTTTAATCCATCAATAATATTTTTTTCCTTCCAAGCAGAACGGTTTGAGAATATGCAACTGCATATCCAAGGAGTATGTATAGCAGCTGGTGACAATCAGATACTCAGCTGAACACTGCCAGTAATCATGGTGGCTTAAAATTGTTTTATTCTTACACATATATTATTCCACTCGTACTCATAATGGGCCACTGGTTTAAAAAGAGAAGCACAGGGAACACTGATAGGGAAATTCAACAAATTAATGGGGAGACAAACGTAAAAACTATAAGGCTGTTCCTTACTGTACACGTTACATTCACCTACTCAAAAGTCTTTCGTAGAAAGACAAAATGTCTAAACCTACATTAAAAAGATCCAAGATAGTGGCAATTATATCCAACATGCCCTATCATTTGGGGGGAATATGCTGTCCTTGCTAACGAAGTTAGTGAGGTAGAAGGGGCAAAGTGAGACCTCTTAGTCCTATCCTACAAGTTCAAAGGCATGAACGTCTCTGGTCCTCAGTTTTCTCATCTCTAAAAAGGAGATGTTGAATAAAACTCGACCCAGGCAAAAATCATCAGTGGCCACTGGATGATGGTCCTTCCCTCTTGACCCCAAAGCACCTGAATCAGATTTGGAAGCGGCGTGGCCATATGACTCTTTTAGCCATTGAAACAAAGGGGGAAGTGTGCTGGCAATTTCTGAAAAGACTATTGCTTTTCCAGATAAAACGGACAGACGCATCAGGAGCTACTCCTTCCCCTACCTTCCAGCCTTACAGATGCACTGTTGGTAGTTGCAGCCATCTTGCTGCCAGAAGGAAAACAAAAGCCAAGAGAAGAACAGAGACACTTGTCCTGACGCCTTTGAGCCAACGAACCGATGCCAGAAGCAGCTGACCTCCAGACTTCCTGTTACATGATTGAAATAAGTTTCTACTTATTTTGCCATTGTCAGTTTGGTGGATTTTGTTTGTTTGCTTGACTTGTTGGCAAGCACATTCCTAACCAATGCACACTGCTCACCAGATGCACCAGGCTTAGAGAACCAAACGGTTGTCTGTAACCAAGAACGCAAAGCTCCTCAAAGCTCCTAAAAAACATTCATATGAAAGTTTAAAGGAAAAGGAAACAAAGAGTGAAGTAAATTTTGTTTTCTTCTCCTGTCCACAGAACCCATCTATTTTATATTTCTGTAAAAAATATAAAATATAAATATATTTTATAAATATAAATATATATAAATATAAATATATAAATATATTTATATATAAATATATAATTTTTATATAAATATTTAATAAATAAATATATAAATTTATTTAATATATAAATTTATTTAATATATAAATAAATAAATAAATAAATTTTATATAAATATATAAATATAATTATATATAAATATATAATTTATATTTATATAAATATAAATATAAAAAAATCAGCCCTCTGCCTGATTTTATTTCAGGATCAGAATCTCAGGATTGGAAGGGGAATTCATTTTAACCACCTGAGCTCTCTCCGAATAACCTATTAAGCAGCTATCTAGCCTCTGCTTGAGTTATGCATAATGATGAGGGATTCACTACCTCTAGAAAGAGCCCATAACCATATCTGGACAACTGTTTTAGAAAGGTGTTTCTTATATTACCCTGACATTTCTACCATTTGTCTTCCTTCCACCTTCTGAGAAATACACAACAGAGAGAATCTCTTTTATGAATGAGAGCCATCCAAATGGTGGAAGGTAGCTGTCATATCACCCCACCTGCACAGTGATGTTCACCAATTCCTTCACCTCTCCTCCTGGGAGAGGCAACAGGTTTACTGCAGCACCATCCAACAATGCAAGCCACACACACAATTTTAAATTTTCTAGTGACCTAAGCAGCCACATTTTTAAAAAGAAAAATGAGGTGCAATTACTCTTAATATTTTTTTTTTTTTTTGCGGTACGCGGGCCTCTCACCGCTGTGGCCTCTCCTGTTGTGGAGCACAGGCTCCGGATGTGCAGGCTCAGCGGCCATGGCTCACGGGCCCAGCCACTCCGCGGCATGTGGGATCTTCCCGGACCGGGGCACGAACCCGTGTCCCCTGCATCGGCAGGCGGACTCTCAACCACTGTGCCACCAGGGAAGCCCCAATAATATTTTTTAGGTAGCCCAATTGACAAAAATATGATCACTTCAACAGATACTCAAAATAAAGTAAATAATTATGAAATATTTTACCCTTTTTTTTGGTACTAAGTCTTTGAAATCTAGAATGCACTTTCCACTGCAGGACATATCCGTTTGAAGCAGCCACAGTTTCACTGTTCAAAAGCCACACATGGGAGGCTGCCGTACAGGACAACACAGGTCTAATGGAAGAACGTGCTGTTTTCTGTACATGGACAACATGCACTGTTCGGTTACTCAGATAAACTGGCAAAACATCACAATGCCGAGTTTCTTAATCTAGAGTACTGCACAGATCTCTTTTAAAGGAGTGGGGAGCGGAATTAAATCTCATGGACCTCTGAGACTATGTCCTTTAACTTCCAGGGGTCAATGTTCCCCAACTGAGAAAATGTCTTCAAAAGTGGGTTTTTTTTTCCAGCTAATCCTCAAAATAAAAACATGCAAAAAGACTCTATGGTGTATGGAATTTGAGGAGCTCTAAGATCCCAGTTTGAAAACACCCTTGGAACAGAATCAGGGGGTCTTTATTCTCATTTTGATTCTGCCACCAAACTAAGTGGTGACCTGAAAAGAACACAATTTATTTTTCTAGGTCTCTTTCTCTAAGGGTGCCCCACTTTCCCACGAAGCAGCACTGTTCTAAGCATTCACAAACCATCCTTTCAATAATCCATTCTAGAACTCTACCCACAAACAGCATGAGGCTCCCTCTCAGTCTATGGGGGGGGGGGTTCCGTTTGTTTTGTTTTGTTTGTTTTTGTTTTTTAATTTTTCTTGGAGTATGGTCGCTTTACAATGTTGTGTTAGCCTCCACTGCACAACAAAATGCATCAGCCATGCACATACAGATACTCCCTCCCTTCTGGGCTTCCCTCCCATTTAGGTTACCACAGTGCATTAGGTAGGGTTCCCTGTGCTATACAGTATGTTCCCATCAGTTGTCTATTTTATACATAGTATCAGTAATGTATATGTGTCAATCCCAGTCTCCCAATTCCTCCCAACCCTCAGTCTATGGTTTTTGAACCCATATTCCTCACTATTGAAACTCAGGATTGCATCTACCTTCATTCATAATTGTGATATTTCTCCACTCTTCAAGATTCCATAAAGATAAAACAATAATTAATTATCCCCAAGTTTCTTCAGTGTCCTGGAATACAATTCTTCTGGATCAAAAATCTTACACTCATTTTGAGCAACTAAGAAGTCTCTTACATTTTACAGGTACGTATTGAAGATCTACTGTATATGCCAGCAGAATGGGAATACAAATGGGACATGAACAAGACAGGCAAAACCAGTCCCTGCTTGCAAAGAGCTGACAATCTAGTGCTGGGTGAAAGATAATAAACAAGCAAATAAGTGAGCAGGTAGTAAAGAGTGACATAGTAATACAGCTCACACTTGAGAGCATATCATGTGCCAGGCAGCCTTCTAAATATTAACTAATTGAATCCTCCTAACAGCTTTATGAAGTATGTTCTGTTATTATCAACCCCATTTTTATACACGTGAAAATTGAGAAACGGGTTCAGTTCTAGAAAGAACAGAACAGAGAAATTGTGAGGGAGAATGCCTGGTGCACTACTATAGTCTGGGAGTCATGACAGGTCTCTCTGAGGTCATCTAGAGCCAGCCGCACAGGGATCTAGAGGAACAGTGTTCCAGAGAGAGGGAACAACAGCAAGTGTAAAGGACCTAAGATGGGATGAACCTGGCAGGATAAACCTGGGGGGCTCCAGGAACAGAAAAAAACAAAATGTGGCTAAACCATAAAGAGGGGGGAAGAGTCATAGGAGGGGAAGCTGAGGTGGGAACAGGAGCCAATTTATGATGAGTCTGTATTTTATTACAAGTACAATGGAAACCCACTGGGGGGTTTTAAGCAGGAGAATGACATGATTTGATTTACATTTTTTAAAGATCTCTGGTTGCTATGTGGGAAGAACAGAATCACAGAAACCAGTTAGGGCAGAGAAGATGGAGGCCAAACAGCAGCTGAGTAATTCAAGTTTCCCTCTGCCATCTGTTCACATTATAATATCAGCCGAGAGCAAACTGGCTTGTTTCCTTTTGCTTTGTGGCCTGTGCTTACCTGTCCTGCTGCTGGAGTCACCTGCTCTAAGTTACACTGAGAACCAGAGAAGAGTTCGGGACCACCCTTCAGATCTCTTGGCTTGTGATTCCAACTTCCACACAAATGAAGGGAACATGTACAACACAATATAAATGGCAAGGAGAGCAAAAAACAAGGTCAACACAGTCAATGATCGTCTTCAGCTGCTACTGAATTATGCCCAAAATGTTCACAGCACTTCTCTCTAGAAACCATTCAAAATTCAAAGCCAAAGGGTTCAAATAATACTCAAAGGCCTGAGACGCTACTAAAAATGTTCTAATTCTCATTGAAAAGATAATATTAATGAATATCTAAGCATGCTGATGTATATAGTCTGTAAACACTGCCATTAATAATTCCTCCCATCCCTGAATGTGCATGATCCCCACTCCATCCAGAGGTGACATTTACTTCCCCTCCCTCTGAATTTGTGACTCATTTTGAGCAACAAAATGTGGTGAAAGTGATGCTGTGCCAGGTCCAGATCTAGGCCTCAAGAGAAGTGACAACCTCCATTTTGACACGCTTGGAATCCAGCCACCGTGCTCTAAGGAGGCTGGTCTAGATACCAGAGGAAATGAGGCCTTATTGAGGAGAGCAAAGTTGTTCCTGTTTACAGCTAATACAAGACATGTGAGTAAAGGTGCCTTGAACATTCTAGTCCCAGCCAAGCTCCAAAACCAAAAGCATATGCTATATTGATGACAGTAGCCAATACCACATGGAGCAAAACAACCACCCAGCTGAGCCTGGCCAACCCACAAAATTGTGAGAAATAATAAACTGTTACTGTTTTAAGCCACTACATTTTAGGATGGTATGTTATGCAGCAAGAGATAACCGAAATAAAATGTGTAAGTTGTTGATTTTACAGACCCTTTGCAAATCATGAATGCAATATGAGGAAGCTAAACAGATCCAATAGACCAGGAAAATCCATGCATGAAGATACTTTATTATTGCTTTGTTTCCTTGGGAATTTAGCATTGCCTCTTCTGATTTCTAGGCATACGCATTTGTTTTACATTAGAAGCTGAAGTACACTCATTTCTCATATTTAATTAAATTTAACACATTTTTATTAAGAATCTCTTATGTACTGTATAGGTAAATAAAAGATGAATTAGACCCAGGCTCTGCCCTCTAAGAGTGTGAATTCAAATGAAAGAAATACATGTACACAAATACATCCAGTTGAAGCAGAATGTCCTTATGTTATAATCAAGTCATGTAAATATTAAGTACAATGGAGGAAATGGATCACTCACGTGGAATTTCAACATCACAACAAAACATGGGATATTTCAGATAGAAATATGAACAGGAGTAAAGACAAAGAAGTGGTATAGTACAGAGTATTTTTCAGGAATGGCAAGTTCTCCTACAACTGAGGCCATGTATGACCCAGCCACTCTAGTCTGAATGAATCACTCCCTGTGTAAGCCCTAATTTAGTGCTTATCACATAGAGCTAGGAAGAAGGTAGTATGAAGGACCCAAGGTTATAAAACAATGACCCCTGATGTCAGGGTATTGAAACAGATAATTTATGAATGTACCATGTACACTTTCGTTTCTCTTTCACTCTACCTTGCAGGCAGCCAGCAACATCATCTGTTCTTCACTTTGCTAAATCCTTCCCCTGTTTCAAGGTTCTACATTCACTTACCCATTTATTCATCCAACCATTTTTTACTGGGCACCAGTTATTTGCCGGGCACTCTTCTTGTTGCTGAGGATATAATAATGAACAAGGCAGACAATGGCCCTGGCTTCATGGAGATAAATGGTGATGAAGGGTAGAAAGTAGACACGGTAAGTAGTCAGGGAAGGCTTGAGGAGGGCATATCTGACCAGAGATCTGATTGCAGTGAGAAAAGAAGCCATGAGAATATCTGGGGAAAGAGCATTCCAGATAGAGAAACAAGCAAATGCAGAGGTCCTGAAATGTCTGCATATTCAAGGAAGGAGGCCAGTGAGTGAGGAAACAAGAGGCAGAAAAGGAGCTGAGAGGAAGCAGGGACCCAGGTCACATAGGGACTTGCAGGTAATGGGTTTTATGTTTCATTGTGATGAGGAGCCTTTCTCCTTACATCTCTTCCCAGACCCAACAGCCTCTACTGATCACTTCTCTTTCTGTACACATTTCACCTGTACTTGTATTTGCCACTCAGTCTATGAATTTCTATTCATCTCTTACGTATCAGTCCTATTTTCTCAACTATGTCTCAAGGGCAAGAATTCTGTTATATTCGCCTCTGCATTCCCAGGGTCTGGCACCCAGTAGAGCTCAATAAATCTCTTTGGAAGGTGATAATGATGATGTAATCCCTTAGAGTCCCTTCCAGCTGTAAGATCTATGATTCCTTTGAACTCTTTCGACAAACTAGTTTGCACAATGACTCAGAGGACTGACATCTTTCTAGATATTATGAGATGAGATTACAGTCATGCCACTTTTAGGGCACTACATGACTGGAATGGAGGACCTCAGAGATGGTGTTTAATTGGTGCCCCCACTTGGAATGGGGGTACCAGTACATGAAACTACTTATTAGTATTTGTACTTTAAGCCACTTGAACCTTAGGAGAGGCATAAATTGAGATTAAATAAATGCTATCCTGATGTGATTCCATCATCAGCCATTAAACTTGGCCTCAAATTCTTTGCTTCTTCTCCCACTGAAAGGTGGAGGATAATTCCCCTCACTTTGAGTCTGGGTCAGTCTTAGTGACTTACTCGACCAATAAAATGCAGGGAAAGTGGTATTCTGGGACTTACAGGGCTATGTCATAAGAAGTCTTGAGCCTTAAAGTTTCCACCCACACCTTCTGGGAATGCTCCCTCTAAAAACCCAGCTGCCATGTTGTGAGTAACCCAAGCACATGGAGAAGCATGTGGCAGTGTTCAGACTAACAGCTCCCAACTGAGCCCCCTGCCAAGAGCCAGCATCGACCATCAGCCATCCCGACCCCAGAACCAGACATATGAGTGAAAAAGGCATCTGAGAAGCAGATCCTCCAGCTCCAACCACCTCAACTGACAGCACAGCACACGGATCAAAGACAAACCACCCAGCTGAGCCCTTCCTGAATCCCTAACCTTCAAAATAAAATGGTTGTTTGAACCTGCCAAGTTTTGGGGTAGTTTGTTAGACAGCAATCTTTTTTTTATTAAAAAAAAAACATCATAGAACATCACTACTTACAGAGTGTCTCTCCCCCAATCGTTTTTTAAAATGACAGATAGACACAGTCCAAGGTTTGTCCTGTATCCAGCGGCTGCTCTGCTCAGAGATTTGATTCTTAGGACATGAGGAAGACAAATTAGGTGACTTTGAATGAGTACCCTGAATCAATCTTACTAATAAGATTGCAGGCCAAAACAAAAGTCCTCTGAAAGTTATCCAGTGCAAAAAGCCATAGCATACATTGGATTATACAGATCGCAGAATTACTATTGGGCAAATTATACATAGTTTCACTCAGTCACCCTGCAGGTAAGAAAACAGTTTACTACACTACTTAAAAAGCATGGGTGGGACTTAAACAGAAATGAAATGTGTACATTTCCACCGGGAATTCCCTGGTGGTCCAGCAGTTAGGACTCCATGCTTCCACTGCAGGGAGTCCAGGTTCGATTCCTGGTCCGGGGAACTAAGATCACGAAAGCTGTGCAGTGCAGCCAAAAAAAAAATTAATAAGATCCAACTGCTAAGCTATGATTGCATGCAATACTAAAAATCTCTGAAAATTATTCTCTGTCAGATGCTACCTGAATGGAAAACACTCAATTGCAAATGGTCCTCTCCTTTAAAACATCCTTTTGTTTGTACAGTGAAGTTCTATTATGAAAGCAAAACCTCCTCAAAATGGGCAGGTATTTTCACCTCCCTCAGTGTGAATATCACTTCTCCCCAAAAGCAGTCATTTCAGACCCTGCAAGTGAGAGGCTCCTGGGAAAGCAGCCTGCTCATTTTATACCCCTCCAACTCCTCCCTCCCCCCCACTACCTTCTTCAAGTCATGTTTGGTTCACAAAAAAATATAGAAACCTTAAGAGCACCTGAGGAGGGGGGAGAGGGTAACCCCAAAAGAACAAATTTTGGTCATAAATGCTTTAAAGCATCAATTTTTCACACAGACTATGACTTTGAAGTACATCTAATCATATTCTGTCACTCACATTTTTCATAATATGATCACACTCCCTACGACTACACCATTTTAAAAAAATCCACAGAAGAAAATGTCTTATCAAGAAAATACCCTATAAGCTAGGGGCATAACAATGTGAAAATGGCAAAATGCTTTTAAGAGAAAAATATCATCTTCCAGATTTACAAGTATATATTTGCTTGGAAATTAATTCATTAGCAGTAACAACAATAAAAACATAACAAAAGGAACCAAAAGATCAACATTTATGTCACTGGAAGCTATATGGGTACATGCATTTTTCTAAAGAGAACTCGAGAATTTAATCAAAGAGAAAGTGTATTATTAACCTCTGGTAAGAATAGTCAGTGAAAGACTAACCATTTCTTTCACACAAAAACCATTCCTTCAGCAGCAGTAAATCACTAATTCAGCATAACACATGTCTAAAAACATATGTATTTATATTCCTATACTACATTACATTTCTAAAACCGCTTAAATGGCACAAGTGGCTGGTAACACCATCAAAAGTAAATAGAGTGACATTTTGGTTATGTGGCTCTGACAATCAATAAAGTGGAAGCTAAACAGGAATTTAAGAAATGATTTTTCTTAAATTCTTAAAATTTAAGAATTTAAATTTTTCTTAAATTCTTAAAATTTAAGAATTTAAAAAATGAAGCAGAGGACATAAATTCTGTTCTTTCCATTTAAGTCAGAACATTAGCAGCTCCATGTCTTCCAGTTCTGGGAGCTTTTCTTACATGTTAAATTCAAAAGAAAAGGGATGTGTTCAACCTAAACTAAATAATGAAAGCAAGTCTGACTAAATGCCAAACCACATGATACTAAATTTCTTGCACCTTCTGTATGAAAACCTGCTCAATGGTCTCTCTAATGCAAAAGCTCAGCTGATGGGGGGGGAAGTGAATGGGGGGGTTTCAACTTTACCACTTAAAAGCACTAAGGTGGTCTGTCTGACATGTTCAGGCAAACAGGAACCTATCACCAGGGTACAGAGGACTTCTCTTTCCCATTTGAAATGGTCCTGCCTCCGCAAAAGACCTGTTACTAACACATGGGCACACAAAAGGGAATCCATAGTATACAGGAATTTAATCAAAATGTTCTCAGAGTCCTAAATATGGGAAAAAATTAATAATCTTTTTTTTTTTTTTTTCCTTTGCAGCACACGGGCCTCTCACTGTTGTGGCCTCTCCCGTTGCGGAGCACAGGCTCCGGACGCACAGGCTCAGCAGCCATGGCTCACGGGCCCAGCCACTCCGCAGCATGTGGGATCTTCCCGGACCGGGGCACAAACCCGTGTCCCCTGCATCGGCAGGCAGACTCTCAACCACTGCGCCACCAGGGAAGCCCTAAAAATTAATAATCTTAAGCATCAAATTATTTCACTTAATTAAGTAATTTTTTTCAATTTCAAGAACCTCTGTGATTACCTGGTGCTTTAATGCACCTACTCAAAAAATAATTACTGATGCCTTCTATGGGGCAGGCACTGTCCTTGGCTCTGGGATGGAGGGTGAACCAAACAGTTACTGCAACCCCACTTCTCAAGGAGCTTACAGTTGAAGGAAGGGTAACTCACTAGCCAAGTAAAAACAAGTCCAATCAAGTGCAGAGGTTAGTTTCAGATTATGTTAGATGCTATGGAGGAAATAAAGCAGGATGATGATACGATAGAAAGTGACTTGGGAGGTGTCTAATTTGGACTGACACCTAAATAAGTGTCCAGAAGGGGCTAGTTCACAGCAAAACTAGGAGCTGGGCATACCCGACCGAGGGAACAGCTAGAACAAAGCCCACAAGGAGGACTACGGTGGCCAACTGGACAGACAACGGAGGCCTGCGGGGCTGTAGCACAGTGATAAGGCAGGAGAACGTCAATGGGATGGGAGCAGCCCACCACAGTGGCCTCATGGCTCTGGGCAGGAGCTCTGATCGGATTCTCGGGGCAATGGGAAGCCACTGGAGGAGGATTTACGCAGAGCAACAACATAATCTGGTTTGTATTTTTAAAAGATGGTTGTGGCTGCTGTATGGAAAATGGATGGTACAGGGAGTCCACGTGAGGCTACTGCAGTCATCCAGGCAAGGGAAGGAGACTAGCAGACAGATGTGGGGGATATTTTAGAAGCCCTGCTCATGGGATAGATACTGGGGAGGACGGTTGGTGCAGCGCAAGATGAAAGAAGGATGAGTTCTACGTGCCTGGCTGGAACCACGGGAATCAAGATTTCTGTTTGGTATAGCTCCCTCATTTCTTCTCCAGTTGGAGAGATGGAATTAGAACCTGACCTTCTACTTCCTAATCCAGAAGTCTTTTAATTAAGAGTGTTAAATTCAGATTTCCAAATTAATAATTTCCAGTTTTGCTATTTTGCTACTATTAATTATTTACACAAAGGCTCAAAATAATTTCAAGATAAGTGTGCATTAAAAACCAAAAGCAGGGCTTCCCTGGTGGCACAGTGGTTGAGAGTCCACCTGCCAATGCAGGAGACATGGGTTCATGCCCCGGTCCGGGAAGATCCCACATGCCGTGAAGCGGCTGGGCCAGTGAGCCATGGCCGCTGAGCCTGCGCGTCTGGAGCCTGTGCTCCGCAACGAGAGGGGTCACAACAGTGAGAGGCCCGCATACCACAAAAAAAAAAAACCAAAAGCATACACGAATCTACACATGTGACATAATTTCATAGAGCTACACACACACACGCAGAGTACACGTAAAAACTATCCCAATAATGTATTTAATAGTATTAAATCAATGTCAGTTTCCTGGTTTTGGCAGTGGACTATGGTTATGTAAGATATTTTCATTGTGGGGTGGGAGGGGAATGGGGACTGAGTGTAGGGTACCTGGGAACTGTTTTACTGCACTTGTCTTAAATTATTTCAAAGTAAAAAGTTTTTTCTTTTTTAAATCTTGTCTAAGGACACAGAACTAGTAGGAAACAGGAAACATCTGAGCCTAGATCACCTGATTTCTAGTCCTTTTGATTATATTCTCAATTACTCAGAAGTTCTTTTTTTAAATTAAACTATAGTTGATTTACAATACTGTGTTAGTTTCAGGTGTACAGCTTCAGATTCTTTTCCATTGTAAGTTATTACAATATATTGAATATAGTTCCATGTGCTATACAGTAAATCCTTGTTGTTTCAAATGTTCTTTAAATTAAAAGGATCTTATATGGAAAAAAAAAGCAATACCTAATTGGCACCTCTTTCCTTCATGGTACCTGTTTTCTTACTTTTGCAGGGGAGGAAAAAATTTTCCTTCTTCCTTTCTAGGTTCTTTGGCTGGCCTAATAATTAAATTGACCTAAGACAGATTAGCAGCAGAAAAAGAAATTTAATTTTACATGTACTGGAGCCCCATAAAAATATGAGACCCAAGGGTGAGCAGGGAGATTGAGCCTCATATAGATTCCTGAGCTAAAGAATGGGCTAGGAGTCTGGGGCTTCAAAGGGGAAGAGAGTAATTCTCAGGACAATAAGAAGACCAGATGTTCGGTAAATAGATATTTGCCCTGCCAAACAGATAAGGTCATTCTGATAAAAAGTTATCTCTGGTAATAGCTCTCTTTCTGGGCCAGGCCCCCTGTCTAAATTCTTGTAGATAGTTAAGGGAGAGCTAAAAGTTCTTCTTCAGTCCGCTGGGCCTTGATTCTCTTCAGCTCAAAATAATCCACATGCCAAAGGAGCACATCTGGGGGCAGCCTGTTCTGCTCCCCTTCACCTTCTAAAGGGAAACTGCTGTTTTGTCCTGGGCGGTTTTCACTTCTGCCCTCAAGAACACAGCATGCAGTCAGCAACCTTGCAGCCAAGATCTGCATTTGGCTGGCTGTGGGAGTCTGTAGCAGGTGTGAAACACTGTAGTAAAACAATTAAAATGTCTATGCTTTCCTTTCCTGAGTGAGTTGAACAAAACAATGTAAATGATTTAAGCCTTTGTGGAATGAATCAGAATGGAGCTTACCAAATCTGAATGGCCCAGAGGGCGGAAAAACCAGTGACCTCGGAGTGGGAGAGTTTATCCTATTTGTCCAGGACCACTGCTCTCATGGCCCTGCAGAGAACCATCAATAATGCCAAAGACCAACAGCTGCATTCCCATTCGCAGGCCACCACAGCACCTATACGGCATGCTGGCCTGAAAAGGGCTGTGGGGTTTTTGCTTGCTTGTTTGTTTCGTAGAGTGTACAGGAAGGGTGGAGGGAACAGTGGGACAGTGTGAACCATGCTCTAAGAAGCCTGGAGGGAAGCCTGGAGGCAAGAAGACCATGAAAAGGAGTCAAAGAACAGGTGGAGACATTTCCCTTTCACAAGGGAAACTGCAGAGTCATGTCAGGTAGAGCCACAGTTGGATGCCACCTCGAATGTGGGATTTTCAGTCCCCCGTCAAAGCCTATCACTATCAGGACCTAGCAGCTGCACCAACCTGAAGCCAACTCAGGAAGGATTTTCTTAGTTACGATGAGTAATGCAACGCAAGTCTCTAATCTCAACTAAAATCTGGGGAAATCAGGAAGATATGGGGCAGTTACTGAAGTCAGCCCTGGAAGATGGGAGTTGGGAGAGTTCTTCTCTCTCCCTAGGCCAGTTTCCTCACACTCCAGCCTCACTCCACTACCCTATCGAGCCCAAATCCAATCCTTAGAAAACAAGAGCATCCACCAACTCATCTTCTCTCACCTGTCTCTCTCTCTCTCTTTTTAAAAAAATATATCAATTCTTCCTTTGAACCAAACAATCTATGTGCTGTCCTTCCCCTCACAGAACCCACTCATTCAAGAACCTACTTTGTAAAGAGGGCAGGTATATAACTCAGAAAACAAAAATGACATGAATGAGAAGACTAAAGGCAGGAGGAGGAGCTGGATTTATCGGGAAAAATTCGTTCCATTTGCAACATGATGGGTTTAATGATCCAGCAAGGCACCCTGAGAAGATGTCTAGGAGAAAGTACTCAGCATCTACTCTGTCTGGACTGGCTTCTTCCCGAGTGAGCAATGACTACATTCCATAAAACCCAGTGTCACCCTAGAAGCACTTCCTACTTTATCCTCCCCACCCCACTGAGACCATGCCTTCGTGTTGCATGCTCTGGTGGACCTCCATCCATTGGTCTTTCTTTGTAGCCTCCTGTTAAATGTTCAGAATTTCACATACATGTCACCCCTCTCTTGTGGTAGCGATTACAGACTCCTTGTTCTACCTTCTATTTCTGATGAAATCCTCTGATACCTTTTGGAGCCCACAGCACTCTGTGAACACTCAAAATGTATTGTTAACAAATGCCTTAAGGGGTTGAGAAACCCAATACAGCCACACTTCTGAATAATAGACAGAAATAGCACAATGGCTATCTCTGAACGAATGGGAAGAAATTCTTACCCTTGCTTGGCATTACTTGTCAGGAGGTTTGAGTGTCAGTGATAATTTCCTTTAAAAGACATGAAAACAAAGACAAGGTGGGGGGTTGTAAAAAAAAAAATACACAAAATACCTAATGGATGGGAACAAAAGGCAAATGCTCATGACTGCAAACCTTGCTCAACTATTTTTGTGGTTAGTACTTAAATGCTAAAATTATCTCATCACCCTAATACTTAAAAATCTTGAGACTAAACCATGAGTGAGTATACACGTTAAGCTGAAATTTAATCCTGGTGTGACTGTGCAGAGTACAAAGGAGTTTTATCTGTTTGGTTTACCTAACTCTTCTTCTCTTATGTACAATTTTAGAAATGAAAGAAAAGGTTCAATGGCTCTGGTATGACAAATCTCTTCTGGCAAAATTTTAGTCAAAAGAAAGGGCAAAGATAATGACATACTTTCACAGGAAAAGTCTGCCCTGAAGAAAGGCCTCTCCGGTTTTGACTCTCAAAACAATTTTAGAACTAAGCATTAGCTTTAATCCAGCCCTCTGGTGAGCACCAAGAAAAGAAAGGTAAACAAAGCTGATTCCTGTCGTGCAAGACTATTTTCCGGCCCTTCTCACTCTTTATACGAAGAATGGGCAGACTTCATCTGTAAAGGCCCAGAGTAAATATTTTTTAGCCTTTGCGGGCCACAGGGTCTCTACTGCAGCTACGCAGCTCTGCTGGCACGGCGTGAAAGCGGCCACAGACAACAGATAAACAAACAAGCGCGGCTGCCTTCCAAGCAAACTTTATTTATAGACACTAAATCTGAATGTCATATAATTTTCACAGGTCATGAAATCTTCTTCTTCTTTTGTTTCGTTTTTGTTTCAATTCTTTAAAAATAGAAGGACCATGCTTAGCTCACAGGCCATGCTACAACAAGGAGTAGACTGAATTTGGCTCACAAGGATTTGGCCATAGTTTGCCAACCCCTGCTTTACAGCAAAGGTAAGTAGCAATGAAAAGTCAAAATGAGCTTAGAAACTGTTCAGCCTGTGTCTCAAAGGAGAAGTCCGTTGGAGAAGGAAAGAAGTAAGGAACAGAAGGCGAATGAAACAGGAGGAGAAGGGATGCCCGTGAGAGATTACGAGACTGTAGCCTGAGGGAGAGGAACCCAAGCAAAGGAGGTGACAGCTGGGGGGCGGGGGAGTACTTGGGGAGGGGAGAAAAGAAGAAAGCAGCAGGAGGCCAAGACTCTAGGGCACCTGTGGGAAATGAAGGGGTAAAACGGAAGTCAGCTAGTAACTAGCCCAGGGGATGGGCTATAGATTAAACTGTAAGAAAGCTGAACTGCAGATTAATGAAGGAGCCCAGAACTGAAGAACCAAGGCTACTTACTATGTGCACAAAACTATTCTCTTAGCAGGCAAGGAGTCATGTTGTTAGAAGTCTCCTGTGATATGTGCATGTTGGAGGGGGTGATTTTCATTTTGCTTTTACTTTGTACAGTGTTCCTAGGAACATCAGTTCAAAGGGGCCGATACTGAAAGCCTCAAATCTTCAGTCTTTGAATTCCCCTCATCTTTAAAATGATTTGGCCCTGGGCAGAGCTGGGCTTCAAGGGTTCTGACTGCTGTACCCACTCCTATACTTAACCTGTACCTCCACAACTGGAATTTTCAGCAATAAGGAAGTTAAGGAACACCACCCCCCATGTGAGATTTCATTATTACAACAGTTACTAATAATGCTGATAAAATGGATTAATACCCAGACAGACAGTTCAGAACTTATGCTACACAGGGACCAGAACAAACTCTGTTTTAAGTTTGGTAAAATGAATGGCTAATGGCTGGTATTCAGCAAACACTAAATAGAAACGATTAAGAAATGCCAAAGAATCACTTTCACGGAGGGTCAAGAACTAAAGAGTTATTATCTGCTGCCTATCCAGGATGAGCTGAAAACTAAGATAAAGTCTTTCAAAAAGCAATAATAGTGTTATGGGCTGAACGGACTCTCCAAAATTCATATGTTGAAACCCTAACCCCTAATACCTAAGACTGTGATTGTACTTGGAGTCTTTACAGACGTAACTGAGTTAAAATGAGGCCATTAGGGTGGCCTTAATCCAACCTGCCTGGTATCCTGATAAGAGAGGAAATGAGGACACACAGAGAGACACCGGGATGCACACACCGGGGGATGACTATGTGAAGAGGCAGCAGGAGGCCAGTCATCTACAAGCCAAGGGGGCCTCAGAAGAAAACAAACCTGCTGACAATTTGATCTTGGACTTCCGGCCTGCAGAACTGTGAGAAAATAAATTTCTGTTGTTTAAGCCACATAGCCTGGGTATTTTATTATGGCAGCCCTAGCAAACTAATATAAATAGTTATGGTACTTAGAGATTAAGAGGGAAGTGAGGGGAGCAAATAAGGCTACCACAGATCACTCATTCAACTAATGTTTATTGGGCCCACTAGGTATCTGGCAACATGTTAGGTTCTGAGTCTATAAGGTTGTAAAACTAAGTTCTTGCCCTCACCAAACTCAGAGTATGCTTGAGGACAAAACTCTAACATAGTATGGATGTGCCATAACAGAAACATGCCCCAAGCCCTCTGGAAACACACAAGAGGAGTTTCTCAGCTAGCCATGAAGGGGTCATGCAAAGCTTCAAGAAAGAAGTGATGTCCGGAATAAGTGCTTTAAAAAAAAATAAAATAAAATAACAATTTAAAAAAGCCCACTTTTGGGACTTCTCTGGCTGTCCAGTGGTTAAGACTCCATGCTTCCACTGCAGGGGGCACAGGTTCAATCCCTGGTTGGGGAACTCAAAAAAAAAAATAAATAAATAAAGCCCATATATAGGAATATATTTTTGAATTGGAGAAAAATAAGTATCACTGAGGAGGAGGAAGTTTGATGTGTGAAATGAGGGGTCGTATTTTGGCCATGTTGAGCTAAGGTACCAAGGACTGGAGTGCAGCTATCTATTTGGGCTGGAGACAGAGATTTAGAAGCAGTTCTTACTGAAGTGGTCATCGAGCCATGAGTACAGATGGGCTTTGCCCAAGAAGAATGGTGCCAGTGAGAGGAGAGGAAGGATGTGACAGAACTCAGGAGAAGACAAGCATTTAAGAGGCAAGCAGACTAAGAAGAAGTTGAGAAATGTAGATGGAGAGGCAGAAGGAAAAACAGGACCAAGGAAGGAGGCAACATCAAGAATGAGAGAGTGGCCCCCAACGTCAGATGCTGCCAAGACAGCAAGTGGCAACCTGAAAAACGTCGATCGACCTAACCAAAGGTCACCGATGACCTCTGTGAAAACAGCTGTAAGGGGCAGAAGTCAAATGACTACAGCTTGAGAAGTGAATCACTGTGTTTAGATGGGAGGAGGTTCATGAAAACCCATGGAAATAAAAGCTTCCTTAGTCATCTTCTGGGATGGATGATGGGGAAGAATCAGACAACATGGACGTAGTTGCAACAAAAATGGTGGAGGGAGGGGGTGGGAGGCTCTCACTCTGTCCTTCCAACACCCCTGGGAGCTACCTGAACACAGAGGAGAAAGGTAAGAAGTACAGCAAGGGAGAAAACAGCATTTACTGTGGGGTACCAGCTAACATTAAAAATACTACCTACAGGGCTTCCCTGGTGGCGCAGTGGTTGAGAGTCCGCCTGCCGATGCAGGGGACACGGGTTCGTGCCCCGGTCCGGGAAGATCCCACATGCTGCAGAGCGGCTGGGCCCGTGAGCCATGGCCGCTGAGCCTGTGCGTCCGGAGCCTGTGCTCCGCGACGGGAGAGGCCACAAGAGTGAGAGGCCCGCGTGCCGGGAAAAAAAAAAAAAATACTACCTACATATACACATACGCTTTAGAAGATGTGTTCATATCTCCTCTCATTTAACGTGAACAACTACTCTTGGAGAAGAGCAAGAGGCAGCTCTATTTTATAAACAAAGGAATTATATTCAGAGAAAAAAATAATAATAATCCCCAAGGTCAAACAGCAAACAAAAGGTAGAAGCAGGACTCCATCCTGAACCTAGACCCACATCTCCAAAAGCTTACCAAGCATTTTCACTAAAGGAAATGCTATGTGGCCCTGGGCTGGGTCTCAGCTTCCTAATCTTTAAAACGGGAACAATAATATTATAGTGTCTACTTCGCACTACTGACAAATGTACAGCACCTAAAGGAGCTGGCTCACAATAAGTGCCCAATACCTGTGAGTCACTACTAGCTTAAATTCAACGAGCATAATCTGTACATCAACCATACCTCCTGTGTATCCGGTCTTGGTGAATTTCAATAAGTGTCCAAACCAGAAACCTGGGCGTCATCCCAGAATCCTCCGTCTCCCTCAGCCCAGGGTCCAATCAGGTAACAAGTCCTTCCCCATCCAGTGCTTCTCAACCTTATTTTCATTATTGTCTCCCTAAGACGACTTTTTAGACATTTTTTCCTAGTTGTATGCCTCCTATGAAATTTTACTAACATTCAGCAAACATTAACTGAATGTGTAATATATGCCAGGCTCTGTTCTAAGTACTTTACACGTATCATCTCATTTATCTGGAGCACCTTGAGGGCAGGGATTATACCTTAACTTTTGTATACCTGTTTAACTCCTGGCACGTAGTAGATATTCAATAAGTGTTTGCTGAAATCATGCAGGAAGCAAAGTTCTGGTGTTTCTCACACCTGCTCTTTTCTCTGACTTATCCAGCCCCTCCTACAATGGTTTATGGTATTACCCTGGTAATAAAGAGTGAGGGGCGTGGGATATGTCTATTCTGCCAAAGGTTTTAACAGTTTCTTTGAAATATACTGATTTGTTTAAAAAAAAAAAAGGTATTCGGAATGCCTTTCCAAGAGCAAGGGGGAAAAAATCTAATCTACAATTCAGAACACTAACATATTTACCAATCTAGTCAATTTGAAGGACATCAATATATCTTAACACGCCACAGGCAAAGGCTTAATCACCTATAGCCCAACAGTTTGGGAAAAACAGTGAAGAAGAAAGATTTAGAAATGTAGTAGTATTTAAAAGCATACAGACAGGAGACTTTGAAAAAATCAGGTTATATAATAATCTAGTGCAATACTTTGAAATACTCACAGAAAAATAAACAGAAAAATACTTTAAATGGCAGAGTGAAAAATACCACTCGTAGTTCCCTAAGAGTCACTGGAGAAGGTCATTTAAGTCCAGGGTTCCCACACCCACCCTCTGCTAATTGAAATAGCAAGGAGCCTTCATAATAATGTGAAAAGACTACTTCAGGTTGATTCAGAAAGTTTCACTCTCTGAAGAAAAGTATATATTTTTACACACACACATATAATCTGAATTTTTTTCTTTATTTGGCATCCCATGGATTTCAGTGTTAGTATCAATAACTTTCTCAAAATGACTAGCGCTCAGAAAAGAAAGAGCTTCTAAAACAAAATTTCCTGTGGTAAAAACCCAAATATTGCATTTCACTACTCATTTATTATAAACCGTGGTTATCTCTGGGCAATAAGATTATGGGTGATTTCCATTTTCTTGATATCTTTCTAGAGCTTTTTTTTAAACAACAAATACGTGTTGCTTTTATATTCGGAAAGAAAATCCATTTTCACTTTTTAAAACTTTCTTGTTAAACATTAACAACATCAAATAACATTTGTTATTAATTTACAAGTCACTTTCATACAGGGCAGCTAATTTCCCATTTATGATAAGAGATACACATATTTTAAACCACTATATCTGATAAGTACAGTAAGGCCCCAAAATGATTGACATACCCCCCAGGAAATGTGAGGTCTCTATCTCCTCTCTTTGAATCTGGGCTTTGGGACAGCTTAACTGAAAGAACACAGTGAAAGCCAACACTATGCCAGTATCCGGATCCAGGACTTAAGAAACAAGCAGCTTCTACTCCCTGCCCTTTGAAACACAACCACCATACTGTGAGGAAACCCCAGCTACCTGTAGAAAGGCCTACGTGGAGAGAAACCAACAAGCAGCACCAATTTACCAGAAATGTGAGCAACCCACCTGGGAAATGGATCCTCCAGCCCCAGGTAAACCACCGCAATTGGCACGGGGTGAAACAGAAATGAGCTGTCCCACCTGAGCCCTGGCCAGACTGCACATTCATGGGTAAAATACAGGACTGTTATTTTAAGCCACTAAGTTTTGGAGTAGCTTGTTACACAACAAAAGATAACCAGAATACTGTATTATATCAGTACTTAAGTACTTGCCTCTACCTTTCCCCAGTTGCAATTTAAACTCTCTGATGGGAATTCCCTGGCAGTCCAGTGGTTAGGATTTGGCGCTTTCACTGCTGGGGCCCCAGGTTCGATTCCTGGTCAGGGAACTAAGATCCCACAAGCTGTGTGGCACGGCCAAAAAAAACCTAAAATAAATTAAAATAAACAAACTCTTTGAGGGTACTACTCTGCCTTTACATTCATTTTTATAGTCATTCCTTCATTCATTCAATAAACCTGAGGATTAACATGTATCTAGCACTATGCTAGACAGATTCTACAAGTACAGAGAAAAAAACAGCCTCTGGGCTTCCCTGGTGGCGCAGTGGTTGAGAGTCCGCCTGCCGATGCAGGGGACACGGGTTCGTGCCCCGGTCCGGGAGGATCCCACATGCTGTGGAGCGGCTGGGCCCGTGAGCCATGGCTGCTGAGCCTGCGCGTCCGGAGCCTGTGCTCCGCAACGGGAGGGGCCACAACAGTGAGAGGCCCGCACACCACAAAAAAAAAAAAAAAAAAAAAAACACAGCCTCTGCCTTAGAGAAGACTGCACTCTTTTTGCAGGGAGGAACAAAGAAAAATAGACAATGACAATCATAATCTCAAAGCCTTAGCAGAACAGCCAGCAATGGTAGATAAAAAATGTTGCCTAATGAATGAATGAATGAATCAGCGTCTAAAAAGTACTTCGGGATTTATGTACTATCATCCTTTTACAGATGAGGTGCACCAATTAGCAATGTATTACTTCTTGCTAATACAATGTATTCACCCTATTTGCCCTGCTTTGTGATACTGGGGCTGGACCCTGCAAACATTTCTCCTTTGTCAGGTGGTGCAGTGTTAGTTTTCATCAGTAGAGGGCACTAGAGGGATACTGCAAGGCCATTGCAGAGGAAGGGGCTTTTCATTCTGGTTTGGGATGCTTTATCCCCCCTGAAGTGTACTACTGCCAGTGGTGTTTGGGAAACAAAAGGTGCTCACTATCCAGGGAATTTCTCTACCACTCAGCAGTCTGCTTTCTGAGAATCAACTCTGCTCTACCCACATTCTCTAACAAGTTTCTCAACCTGGTGGGCAGCTCCTACAGACCAGCTCCAGCCTGGAACCTCCGGCTAGTTCCCTGGCCACCGGCAGGCTGCATACTCATGTGGCAGTCACCTCACCTCCAGTGA
The DNA here is from genome assembly GCF_949987515.2 of Delphinus delphis. Classification (NCBI taxonomy): domain Eukaryota; kingdom Metazoa; phylum Chordata; class Mammalia; order Artiodactyla; family Delphinidae; genus Delphinus; species Delphinus delphis. The sequence continues at coordinate 75,653,951 of NC_082693.1, read as the reverse complement.
GGTCTGAGCCACAGCCTTGGGAGTGGAGAGGGGCCTCGTGCAAGCTCGTAAGGCCTTCAACCTGTACTCTCTTGCAGCCCTAGAAAAAGTAGCTTCTTCCACTTGCTATTCCTGTATTCCTTGGAGACCTCTTTTACCTCTGTCAGTAGTTAACCATTGTTAACTTTTTACTAGTGTATAATTCTTTATATTAAATTTTCCTTATTCAAATAACTAGTGGTTTTTGTCTCTAGAATGGATCCTGACAGACACATGAAGGAATAAAAGGGCTCAAACAAATAGGAGAGGCCTGAAAAAAGCACATTTTCCCATGGCACCATCAAATTGAGACTAATTGAGAATAAAAAGAAATTGAAAGGGGAGAGAAGAGTTTAAAGACTCAACAAACAAAAATTGCCATGTCAATCTCTTAAAATCTTTGTCTAATCACATTTCTTAAAAAACATTTTTTATCCTCTTTGGTATATCTTTTAATCTCCCATTTGGTAAACTGTATAAAAAACAAACAACAACAACAAAAAAAGCATGAAAATGTTGGCCACAGGTGAGACCCAAGGCAAAAAGGGGTCAGGAAATAAAGAAGCTGTGCCTAGCCCAGGTCAGGTAATCTAAGGCACATGACTCCAATCAGAACCGAGAACTGGAATTGCCTAGTGATCAATAAGACTGGAAGACCAGACTGTCAGTGTTCGAATCTCAGCTCTGCTACTATTGAGCTGTGTGACTTTGGGCGATTTACCTACTGACGGTAATAGTACTTACTTCAAAGGTCTATGAGGATAAAGTGAGTTTATATATGTAAAGCCCTTAGGCTAGAACTCAATCCAAATTCTCCTTCTAACCTCCTCTCTACTTCAACATTCTCAATCCATTTTTCCCCCCAATATCGTCTGATTTTGAAAAGGTTTTAGAAGACCTATCTTCTTTCAAAAACTGTTCTCCTTTACTCTTCCTACTACCTCTGGCCTTCAACCTGGGCCTTGCTATATTAAGATGTAGAACAGGGACTTCCCTGGTGGCACAGTGGTTGGGAATCCGCCTGCCAATGCAAGGAACACGCGTTTGAGCCCTGGTCCGGGAGGATCCCACGTGCCGCGGAGCAACTGAGCCCATGCGCCACAACTACTGAGCCTGCGCTCTAGAGCTCGTGAGCCACAACTGCTGAGCCCGCGTGCCACAGCTACTGAGGCCCGCATGCCTGGGGTCCACGCTCCACAACAAGAGAAGCCACCTCAATGAGAAGCCTGCACACCACAAGGAAGAGTAGGCCCTGCTCACTGCAACTAGAGAAAGCCCGTGCACAGCAACGAAGACCCAACGCAGCCAAAAATAAATAAATAAATAAATTTATTTTTTAAAAAAAAGAAAAAGAAAAAAGATGTAGAACATTCTCCTTCCTTAAAGGGCTACCAGTTCTTTCCAGGCCCACAAGTGTAGAACCTGTTAAATATAAAAAGAATGGGCATGATACTGATGAAAACTAACACTGCACCACCTGACAAAGGAGAAATGTTTGCAGGGTCCAGCCCCAGTATCACAAAGCACGAATGAGCTTTCACCTCTTCCTTTTGGAACTGTCCCTTCCCCACTCCAGGTGACTCTGGTGTCCTAAGGGAAGGGCTCATGACTCAGCCTAGGCCAACCAGACTCTGAACGTCGAGAGAAGACAAAGTGGAGGAACTGAGCTGGAGATGGTCATCAATGCCCAGAAATCCCCAGGGTTGCCTGACTCCTGCCTTTACTGAGCCCTGAAATTTTAGCAACTACTTCAAAGTTGTGAACTACCCAGTGCACGTTAGAGAAATTTCCACTTTTGCTTATGTTAGCAAGAGGTCTACTGGTTGAACCAAAGAGTCCACATACATGTTTGACTGATACGCATCTCTTAGTTCCCTCATCTGTAAAGTCTCTGAGGTACCTTCCGGCTCTCACCTTCCCCAGTTCTAACAACAGGGCAAGTCCCAACAGATGTGCTCTGCTTGCTCTGTAATTCTCCATAACAACTGCATCATTACCACTCAGCCCCCATATACCTTACGGACAAATGGTGGGACTGAGAGATGCTTTAAAAGTCTTATATTTAGGTTATAAAACCATAAGCTCTCGTTTGCCACTTACTACATCTCAGCAGTTTTATTTTGGTAACAGTGTCGCCACCCTCTCTGCTATGGTGCTGAGCATAAATAGAACATGAACATTTCCAGGAATTGTCAACTTGGCGCTTCTCACAAGGAGTTAAGATTTCTTTTATAATGCTAACAAAAGTAAAGCCTAAGACTAAAACCTGCCCCAAACTTCTAGAAGTTACATTTCCTTCTCAATTAAAATTTACTGTTTGGAAAAGTACAATGTACTCTTTTTTTCCTCTGGGGGAAAAGTCCTCCAAAGAATCATATTCATATACTCCTTACTGCTCAAACAGAGGAACAAGTATAAACACAGCTGCCTATTAAAATTAAGTAAAGGCAAACATTCCTGCAGCTAGCTACAACAGCAGCCTACAAGTTTGAACTATACCCATGAAAAGAGAACACTACCTTGCTAAACGTACAGTTAAACTCTGAGGCCACGCCACCAGAAAAGCTGGTTATTGGAACTGATGACTTTCCATAGCATGATTTAGGAGCTGGAAAAGTGGGACCTGATTCCAGGACCAGGAGAGCCAACACACCATCTCCTGATCACAGCCAAGAAGACTGAGTTTTTTTACTCTCAAGGTTGCAAGTGGGATGGAAGCAACCCAAGGGCCCTGTCCCTTGACCCCCTATGGCTTCACATTAGACCCTCCCCCTCCCCACCCCACCCCCAAAAAGGATAAAATGAGAGATGGGAGAGAGAGACCAACCAGAAATTAGTCTTTGGACAATAGGTGGGAAAGAAAAAGACCCTGCGGCTGCATGTCTGGGAGAGCCTGGAGTAGGCGGGGAGGAAAACGTGGGGGCTGGTAAATAACAGGCTCTGAAGCAGCCACAGGTTATCAGAATTCGGGAGGAGAGAAAAGCAAATTTTGAGAAAGAGTCTTTACAGGACATGAAGCAGCAGGCTTTGAAGTCAAAGTGCCTAGATCGCAAATTTGGCTTAACTACATTGTATGACCTTGAGCAAGTGACTTCACATCTCTGTGCAATGAGGGTAATAATACTTTCTACCTCATTAAGTTACTGTCAGGATTAAATGAATTAATAAATGCAAAGGACCTGGAACAGTGCCTGGCACATGATAAGTTAAGCTGCTGATAAATACTATGATTATTATTTCACTGGTATTATTTGAGGTTCTTGGTGAGACACAGAAAAGATTAAAATTCATTTTTAATTATAAACAGAAACTGTGGGCAGATTGTCTGACCAACCCACAGATGGACAGACTAAGCCAGTCCCAGTCTTCCCGACTGGCCATTTGTCTCTCCTCCTCTCATCCATCCTCAAGCCATCTTCAGCTCCCTCTGTAGCTGAGAGCAGCACCCAACTCACTCTCCTCCAGCAGGTTCTGTCTCCATTTGGACATAGCTTGATCTACAGGGCACACAGTATTGTGGATGGTCTGTAATTACTAAACAATGTGAATAGACAATGAATGGAATTCCCCCAAATCCGAATTCACCAGATAGTTCAAAACCCTCTCTTCAGTTTTGATCTGTGAACACGTAGCCTATGAATCCCCAAGGAGCGCTAATGGAGTCTAATGTTGGTGGTAGAGTCACACCTGCATGGGGTCTGCGATGCTAGAACCTTCTTAAGCAACAACATTCAGGGAATTCAAAGAATTAACAACAATGGTGAGCACAGATTTAAAACAAAGCTATCTATCCTTCTACATCCTATTCCTAGCTCCCTTCCACCTTCCCCCACCTGAAAACAACAGCAACTCTTCAAGCAAGCACACAGCTTTGGGAGGCCCATACCCAGGGAGCAATAAGTGAGAAAGGAGCCATGTGCACGATCTGCTGGTCGGATCTCAAGGTTCTCAATCCTGGCTGCACTTCAAAATTAACCTAGGAAGGTGTCTGTGCCTGCGTATGCGTGTTTGTGCCCAGACCCCACCTCCACAGATTTTGGCATGAACTGGCCTGGGGTGAAGCCTGAGGATCATTAGGCTTTTTTTAAAAGCCAGAGTTAAACAACACTGAGCTAAATCAACCCTGAGGGTCAGTAGGGTGATTGATGTAGCCAAGCGACCCATACATCCACAGGAGGGAGAAAAAAATGTCACAGTGAGAATTTCTAAAAGGAAAGAACATTAAATCCATTTTTTAGATGGATATGGAGGCATCCCTGCTGAGGAGAGACCTGTCACACGGTTTGCTATTCCTAGAAAGAGCTGCAGTTTGCTGCCAACAGATGCATTATTTCATCAGTCCCATAAATACTTGATAAAAGTCTTCCGCCCTTTCTGTATGTCAGCCTTGCAGAAGGGGGTGGGGGGGTGAGGGGTGGAGTCTTCTGACAAAATGCAGTACTGACCCATCAAAATTTCCTTTTAAATGATTAAAATTGGCACTGAAAAAAATTAAATATTTTAGTAAAATCTCATCCCAGTATACCTCTAAAAGCCCTTGAAATTTTCCTCTTAAAATGAAGAAAAAAGCATTAGTACGATTTTTTTAAAGGCTAATTTCAATGATTAACACTACAGCATAATACAATTCCATTTCAAACCCAGCAGGGAGCCAAGACTGCATAGCAAAAGTCTTAAATCCAGAGTCGGGAGGCCTGGGTTCCAGTCCTGGCAATAAATTACATTAACTAGCTGTGTGATCATGGGCAAGTTGTCTTAATCTCTCTAGCACTCCGTTTTCTCAGAGAAAAATGAGATGATCTGCGACCATCACCCTCCCAGTCTTAAAGTCTGGAATACTGGGATGTGTCTCCATTTTGCTGACTTGTTACATCAGCAAGCGAATGCGTTTACAAATTAGACAACTTAAAATTAAGTCATTCTGGCAATTCTGCTAATAAATTTAACCAGTTCCCAGCCACTGTGCATCCACTGAATACGCAAAACAGTAAAGTACCTTGAATATGGTGTTATCTTCCATTTGAACTAGAGCCAGAGCCTTCCTGCCCCAACTGTGCCAGCCAGATGATGCTTCCTGCCCCAAACTCCTGTCGCTCTTTTCAAATGAGAAAATACATGACACGCATCTGCACACTTTTTGCCATATTGTCATACCATTATTATTTTCTTAGTCTTTTTCTTTATGTTGACTCATTTTTACTTAAATACAATGTATTTTAAAGTAAACAGAAAACAGTTTTACTTGCCATAATGTCATAATGTCATAAAACCATCAAATTGATACAAGGGGAAAAAACAAGCAAAACAACTAAATTGTAACTAAATACTGTTGTCTACAGAAGGCTTTAAGCATGAGGAGCTTTTGCTGTCTGTTACGAAGAAAAATCGGCAAGTGTCAAGAGATGTTACAGAAACACTTGTACCAAATGGAGGTTTTCACTTGGATGTTATCAGGATTGAAACAGAAAGAAAAAGGAAATAGCTCTTTCACCTTGTGATCTAATCCCATGTCCACATATCATCTAAAATCATTTTAAGAGCCACCCAAGATCATGGCTGTGCACACATCTCACATTCTGGGAACCACAAGGACAAACAGTCGAGACTGGGCCTTTACAACCGGCAATATGACGTAGCATCTCTCTGGGAGAAAGATTATTCTCCCAGAAGGGCCTGGGCTCTAGGCACCCTGTCACTGGGGCTCCACTTGAGTTCCTTTGCACTCGTGGTCCCCTCTATCTGAAAGCTCTTCCTCCAGGTATCCACTCTATTGAAGAATTCAGGTCTCTACTCAACGTCCTCTCATCAGAGAAGCTTTCTCTGACCACCCCACATACTACGGAAAGCCCTTCCTCAACACCACGCACACTGTTCTTCAAAGCACTCTCACCACCTGATGTATTATTTATTCACTTGCTCGTTGTCGGTCCCCATCAGACCACAGAATATAGTGAGCTCCAGAAGGGCAGGCGCTTTGTTTACTACGATGTACCCAGCACCCAATGTCTGGCACGTGGTCAAGACTAATACCTGTTGAATGAATGAACGAGTCTTCTCAGCTGATCTGGAGATCTTCATGTATCTTTATCACCTAGTGCCTGGCATCTAGTTGGTCCTCAGGAAGTATATGATAATCATATTGGAGACACATAGAAACCTGGGCTCTCTGTAGAATCTGCCCTTAGCACAAGGAGGGGTCTTGCTCTGAATGCTGACCCACCATCCCCTCTCTAAGACACAGGATGACACAGAGTGAACACTACTCAGCCACAGTGGAAGTGCCTGGACAGACCACAAGCTGATGAACTAAGACAACACTGAAATTACCATACCCAGAGTAGGTATGAATTCATGGTATGATTAAAGAGTCCCAGGCTAGAAATCTCTCTAATAAACCTATTACAATACCTAGAGTAAAAACTTCATTGCTTTTTTATTGCTCAGTAACTTTATTGCTCAGTAACTTCAGATGTATCCAAGTATACATCTGACAGCCAGAGTATATCTCAAAACAGCGGCTGACGTAGCTCTACGTGGTCACACGAGGCCAGCTCCAAAAGGGACAGGCTGAGCCCTGGACCCTCTGGGCAGAGGGGAAACAGGCCAGCCCTACATCCTGCTCCAGTGAGGACAGCCACAGAGTCCAGGGCACAGGGTCCATGGCGAGGACCAGCTCAAGCTCAGGCAAGGCTACAACAAATGTCAGCCCCAGGACAGCTACTCCAGCAGGCCAGAGTTGAGGCATCTGATGCTAAAATAGGAGTTACTGAGCTGCATTATAAGATATTTATCTTTCATCCTTGCTGGTGGCTAAGAGAATATAAAGCAGAAATTTAGCCTAGGAAGAAAGAAAAAAAAAAAACTCCCAAGCCTAAAAAAGACTGGGGTTAAAGGAAGGGTTGCCAGGCTGACTGTTAAGTGGGAATCATGGCAGAGACCCAATCCCACAGCCAGGGCCAACATGGTAGAACAGGGAGTCCTTGGGCCCAGAAGTCACTCCCACCATGACCTAAGGCTAAGTCCTACCAGCTGGTGAGACAGGGGCTGCTGACAAACCTCCTTTCCAGATCCAGATTAGCTCAGGCACCAGAGCGAGCTTGTCAGCCTAGACAGGGCCCATGAGTAGTGGGAAGCCAGGCAGGAAGACACATGCTGCCTTTACCCAGATTCAGCACTATCCTCATCTCCTAAGTGATCTGCCAGGAGCCCAGGGAGGATTTCCAGCTAATCTAGTGTCTACTACGTGACCTTGTCCAGTAGGGGACATACCATGAAGTGTGCCTTCCATGGTGCCAAGCGGGATTAAGTCATTTTATTGCCAGAATTCCTCTTTTAAAATATAAGAGTCTTGGGCTTCCCTGGTGGTGCAGGAGTTAAGAATCTGCCTGCCAGTGCAGGGGACATGGGTTCGAGCCCTGGTCCAGGAAGATCCCACATGCTGCGGAGCAACTAAGCCCCTGTGCCACAACTACTGAGCCTGCGCTCTAGAGCCCGCGAGCCACAACTACTGAAGCCCGCACGCCTAGAGCCTGTGCTTTGCAACAAGAGAAGCCACCGCAATGAGAACCCTGTGCACCGCAACGAAGAGCAGCCCCCGCCCGCTGCAAGTAGAGAAAGTCCGCGCGCAGCAACGAAGACCCAACGCAGCCAAAAATAAATAAATAAAATAAATTTATAAAAAAAGATTAAAAAATAATAAAATATAAGTGTCTTTATAAGGTGAGGAAAAACACAAAATCAATTATCCATTAACATCTTGGTCTTTTTTTTTTTTTTAATAGGGATAGGGATACCAGTCATCTAGGCACACTGAGAGAATCAAAAGTTTAACTTTTTTTTTTTTAATGTTTTGGAATTTCCTGGGGGCATGGTTTAGAAGAATAGAGAGAATCAAGATACAACTTGATTCTTCTCTAAAAAATGACACCCAGGGACCTCCGTGGCGGTCCAGTGGTTAAGACTCAGGGCTTCCACTGCAGGGGGCATGGGTTCTATCCCTGGTGGGGAAACTAAGATCCCACATGCCACACGGTACAGCCAAGAATAGAATAAAATAAAATGGCTAGGTGTCTATTAAAAAATAAAATAAAAATTAAAAATAAACAAAAAATGACACCCAGAATAGAAATTAAAAGCAACTAACCGGGATCAATCACCAAAGAAGGCCTCTGAAGTAGCTCAAAGTTTACAAGTGAAACACAAAAGGTAACCAACAAACAAGAGGAAAACCAGGAATCTCTGAAAAGACCAAAACAAGAAAACTTTTTATAAAATAACATCAGTTCATTCAGATCAATCAGGATAGACCTCTCGGCCAAAGAGAAAGCCATTCCTCCCCATTCGTTTACAAAGCCTCCCAAGAGAAGACCACCAAACCTGTACAAATTAATTAATAACTGCAACTGAAATGAGTAAAAAGTCAGAAGAGGTTATTGTATACACATACATACATAAGCACCACATTTTCCTACATTCTAATTCTTCAAAGTTCAAACATGCCTTTACAAAAATTTAAATGGACTATTTAAAACCTTGTTAAAATTACTCCGACACTGGAGAAGCACTGGGGTCCTGGAAAATAGGCCTCTGGGTCCATTCGCATTTTTTACATTAAAACTAAGGCATTTCAAGTCTAATATACTCTTTCCAGGATTTAAAAAAAAATAGGTTTCCAATTAATTAAGTCCTAATTTAATTTCATAATTAAAATACAGCCATCAAGTTAATTTAACACAAAGTTTAAGGTCTCAAATAAAGAAGGCTGTTAACTAACAACTCCTTTAAAATATACCATTTCCTCCACGCCTTACGTATATAGATATTGCTGAAACTTATGGTGTAGTGAATTTTCCATAACATATGTGGATTTTAAAAGTGAGTTTTATGAGATGGAAAATTACAAAGTGAAGAAGGAAATGATAAACTCCAAATTCAAGGTTTATCGGTGAGCGGAGGTTGGGGATGAGCTAGGATTGAGAGGAGCACCCAGGGGTCCTCAAAGGCCATGTAATTTTTTTTTTTTTTTGCAGTACGCTGGCCTCTCACTGTTGTGGCCTCTCCCGTTGTGGAGCACAGGCTCCAGAGGCACAGGCTCAGCGGCCATGGCTCACGGGCCCAGCCGCTCCGCGGCATGTGGGATCTTCCCAGACCAGGGCACAAACCTGTGTCCCCTGCTTTGGCAGGCGGACTCTCAACCACTGCGCCACCAGGGAAGCCCCATGTAATATTTTTTAACTGAGTGATGGGGAGACAGGTGTTCACTGTACCATTGTTCTTCACACCTTACTTATATTTTGTAATCTTACTTAAAATATTCAGTAATTAACAAAAACTATTTAAAAAGTGAGTTTGTGTCACTGCCACTGTGGAAAGTATACAGAACGCTATGTAAATCAAATTCTCTCTTCAGGATATTTTTTTCAGTAGCAGTGTTACTCAACAAGAAGTAAAACAATTGAGAGGACTTCATTTGTGCAGTAGCCAACCTATCGTTCCATTTGACCACTTCCACAGAATTAACGTATTAACGTTATTTTTCCAAACTTCAGCACAGATACACTGAATTTTTTCCTGCTCCGCAATGTTTCATACTGCTCACTTAAAAATATATATGTTTTTCTTTTTTTTCTTCAACATCATTGTAACTTTCACCATTTGGTAAAAATAACTTTTCTTGTTCTTTGAATGAATCAGAAGAAATGAAAACGGGGTCACATCTCTTTGAACAACATACAATCATACTATTTACAACACCTACAATGATTATAAAATTAAATTAAGTATTTCAGTAGTAACAGGCTTTCAGCTTTGCCTGTTTTGTTATTTCCAACTATGTGTTGCCAAGAGGAACCTCTAAGTCAAATACCATGAAAAGATATCGGACACCCTAATATTTCTTTTAACATCTCCCCACTTCTATGTTATATATTCTGCTTTCAATCAAGCGGTAGAAACATTTTACCTACTTCAGTTTGGCTTTGTTCACACACCTGGAGTATTTTATTTTGTAAGAACAATCCAACCTGAAAATTCCTGCGGTCCTCAAAGGCCAGCTTTTTTCAGTATTTCAAAAAGCCTGGAACATACATTTACCTGTAATTTGGCCATGCAAGGAAATGAAAATATTTTTGCTTTTTCCACTGGGATTTTCCCAGGCCTTCCTAAGTCACCCAGTTATCTCATGTTGATCAAATATTCAGACATATGTCATTAATAAAAATATTAGAAGAATTAGTCATGATTACTTATCATGTGGTCTGGAAAATCATTCAAAATATGAGGTCCATGGGGCAAAAATAATAAAAGTAGTTTCTTTATTACCGGCATTTGTGTTTTTACTAGTTATATTGGTATTTGAAAAACAGCAACAACAAATTCTGGAGATCCCTGAGTTGGGGTAGGTCTAACTATCACTGCTATAAAAAACTAAGAATGTCAATTTCCTAACTCTGTTAAAAATTTACAAGTCAACTTTCTTTTTTCCTTCTTTTTTTTTTTTTGCCAGTTCAGTTCTCTGCTCCTCAATCTCTGTAAAAAGTAGACTGTCATGGGAGGTGTTGAGAAGAAATAAGTGTTTCATCTCACATCTTCCTGCTACAAGCCAGGCTGATAGCACTAGGACTGTTTCTCTTTTCTATAGCTTCCAACGTTCCTTAAAATCAAAATAAGACACCTCCCCCCCCAAAAAAAACTACTGTCCTTATAAAATTAAATACTCCAGGTGTCTGAACAAAGCCAAACTAAAAAGGATGACTTTAAATCAATAGTCTTTAAAAACAAACTAAGCCAGCCTTCCAAATAATCCCTTTTGGCCATGCAGGACAGCCCAGGGAACAGGTGCAAGGCGTGCCTTCCTAGAGGCTGTCCCCTTCTTCATGAGTCTGACCTTTCCCGGCCGGCCGCTCTGGCACCCCACGAATCAGTTATCAGGAAGCCTAAAGCCTGCTTTCCCATCTGCACTTTCCAAATGGCTCCCAATGCCAAGGGCTGAGATATGACCTGGCTCTCTGATGAGAACAGGCCTCCCAAGTGACTTGCCAACTTTCCCTGGAAGCATTTCTAAATGTATTCTCTGAGCTCCCTCGTCACCCTCTCAATCGTGTTCCATTCCTCCCTCCTTCCCTGCACTTCCTAACTCCATCTCCTCAACCAGTCCCTCCAGCGCCACATGCCTGCAAACCAAACTCCTTTCCCACTTTCAGGACCTGCCAACCCCCACCCAGCCTAAAACCCCAACTTCAAATCCAAAGGGCACAGTTCCAACAATCTTGGAGGTGGTCTGGAATGATCTTTTTGAGGCCTACCTGCAGGCAGCTCAACCATGGCTTCTTCTCTTGCCTTCTCCAGTTTCTCCCTTACCCAGGGGAATTCTTGCAGGGAATCTAGGAAGGCATCGAATGCTTTAGGACCCCTGGTAGGTAGGATATCCAGCAGAAGCATTGTTTTCCGGAGGCCTGTGGCTTGAGCTTTAATTTCTTGAACATGGCTTTCCGTCAAGACCCCTTCCTGGTAAAGATACTGGAGGACCAGTCCCTCCACCAGTACCTCTGCACCCAGCTCGAGGCGAAGGGAGCGAAGCACTTGCTTGTCTCTAGCCTCCATCTCCCCCTGGGAAGACACAAAATGGTAGCTCAGATCACAGGAAGCCTGATGAGCCTCTAAAGATAGTGTCTTACAATGCAAGCTCCTTAAGGTCACGGACATCTTTGAACCCTAGCAGAACGCCAGGCCATGGTGTTTAATACACGGCTGTTAAGCCAAGCTGAATTAACTTCGAATGCTTCAGAACATGAATCATCTTCTCTGCTTTTACTTTCCACACAATGGGGTCCTAGCTCCATTCCTTGTTCCATAAAGAGATTTGGGGAAAAGTGGATTAGAGACCCTGCTTAAAAAGCAACTTTGGGGGCTTCCCTGGTGGCACAGTGGTTGAGAGTCTGCCTGCTAATGCAGGGGACACGGGTTCGAGCCCTGGTCTGGGAGGATCCCACATGCCGCGGAGCAACTAGGCCCTTGGGCCACAACTACTGAGCCAGCGCGTCTGGAGCCTGTGCTCCGCAACAAGAGAGGCCGCGATGGTGAGAGGCCCCCGCACCGCAATGAAGAGTGGCCCCCGGCTTGCCACAAGTAGAGAAAGCCCTCGCACAAAAACGAAGACCCAACACAGCAAAAATAAATAAAGTAATAAACTCCTACCCCCAACATCTTCTAAAAAAAAAAAAAAGCAACTTTTACCTGAGGATTACAGAGGAGCATTTCATTCTAACATACTTGAGAAGAAATAGTGCTTTTCCTTTAACATTGCGTTCATCAGAGATACCCCATTACCGCAGAAACCGCCAATATGCACACAAGTGCCCTTAAGACCGCGGGCATCTGCAGAACCTGATCATCAATGGAAGTGGGGCAATAAACCGGCAGGTACCAATAAGTTTAAGGATCTTTTTCCCTAAGAGAAAAGGCCTATACACCCTTGCCTTCAAGGAGAACACTAGGCATTCATGCCCAGTCTACAGTAAATCTTATATATAGTCACAGACTCCAGCCCTCCTCTGGAAGAATTTCGAATCTCCATCACAACACTGTCATAGCCACACATGCACGGGACGTTTAATGTTGTGCTTTTTTTTTTCCTTTAAAAGATTTTTTTTTAATGTCCACACGCCATGGAAGGCTTGTTTCTAAGACCACTGCACCAGTGAGCAGAGGGACGGCTAAGAGGGTAAGTGGCGGGGAAGGGAGACGGGGGGCGGCAAATGGGGCTTTATGACACCCACAGAAAGTAGAGCCACAGCGGGCGACCCCGAGAGGCGGCAGGTGAGCAGGAAAATGTGCCCTTTGGGCTGTCCCCGCCGATGTGGAACTTTTTATTTCTCGCCTCGCCAGCTGAAGCCCTGTGGCATTAGGAACGGGAAGAACTATGAAAGATTTTAGGGGCCACCTGACCCGCTATAAAGCGGGTGCTGGGAATGACCTGCAGAGAAGACCGAGGGGAGAGCAGGGCCCCGAGCACCTCCACCGCCACCCCAGCCCGAGCGGCTCGGGAACGCCGCGAGCAAGTTAGCGGGCGGGGGAGCCACGCAGGGCCCAGGCCACAGACGCCGCGGCGCGGGGCCTTCGAGAAAAGATGCATACGGGGGTTCTGGGATCCTGTTACTTACGTCTGCAAACACGTATCCTAAGGAAAAAAAAAAAAAAAACTGCAACCGGACATCCAAAGTGTCAGGGAACCTGTACCGTAAACACCATTTTTGTTGAAGGCAAAAGCCCCGAACAGGAAGTATTGTCGCCATCTTTGTTAAGGGCAAACACAGGAAGTGCTGTGGCCATCTTTATTGGTGGCCCAGATATCAGGATGAAGCCTTTTCCGCCATGTTTGCTGTGGGTAGAGAATATAACCACCTGGAGATGGAAAATAGCATCATTTAGGGAGTTATCTAAGGAAAGGAGTAATTGGATAATTGCATTTTAACACATGAACTCCACCAGGGACTTGTACCCAATTGACATAATAGTCGGGTCTCAAAAGTCACCTTATCAGGGAAGCCTTCCATGACCACTTGTATTTAAAACTGCAGTACCCACCACCACGGTATTTAAACTCACAACATTCACCTCCTGCGCTCCACATCCCCTTTTCCAGCTTTATTTTTACCTGAAGGACATATCAGTTACTAAAACTTTTACTTAATTATTTGTTTATCATCTGTTTTCCCCCCACTAAAATGCAAGTTCATTCCTCTATATCACAGGGGTCCTGCCCCCAAAAAGTGTACAAATCAATCAGTCAGGATTCAGTTACAGCAAGCAACCAGTTATTCTGCACAGATAGGGATTTGTCATGAGGAATTAGGGACATTAGCAGTAAGTGTGTCTGGGGCATGTAGTTTGGAGTTGGAAGGCAAGATAAATGCCTGCTCCAAATATATAAAGAGAAAAGAATGTTAAATTGAGGGTCCTTACTCAGATTCCTTTATGAAATGAGGCAATCAGTAAATACATTCATTAAATCACTTTTAAGTCAATTGGGTGACATACACAGAAAGTTGTACACCTGCTAAAAGTGGTTGACAGTAACAGAAGAAAACCTCAAAAATCATTATTTCTATAGAGGTTTTTCATAGCCAACACTTCTAGTGGAAGATGAAAATATCTTTGTAAGCAAATCAATGGAAAGCACTTCTAAACCTCCCTCCTCAAAACATTCTAACTTTTGTAACAAGTTTAAAGGGTTACTATACCAATATGCCATTTTACTATGCCAGTGACAATATTTTTACATTGGGTGGCAAGTATTATTATTATCATTAGCATTTTACACGTTCCACATGTGAGGACCATGGAATCAAAGTGGTCAAGTGTCTTAGCCAAAATCTCAAAGCTAATATATAGCAAAACCTGAATTATAACCAGGTCCCTCTGATTTCATGCCCTTTCCAGTACACAGTACATGACACACCCCTGTATGGTGAAGTGTCTACTATTCTAATGACAGCCAAAATATTAGTAAATCATTCTGGTGCCACCTCCTATTCTTGATACTCTTGAGTTCCAGGTACTCTCTTCACTCTCACCATCTTCTTTCACTCTGGAACTGCCATCCTTTCCTGGGCAAGATTTTCCTCCTGTTGGTGGACAGGTGTTAGCAATATTCTGTCTTCATCCAGATAAAGTACAAAGCTCTTGCGATAGTGTCAATAGCTGAGGTTACTGACTTTGGGGGAAGGAAAAAAAAAGGATTTTTTCCAACTGTAAACTTTGATAACTTTCAAACAAATAGCAAAGTTGAAACAAATAACACCAAAAACACCCATATAAAACTACATATTTTAAAAATGCTTCTTAATGACTCATTGTATTTGGAAAGGCTTGAGATCTCCTAGGAAAGAGAAGGAGACATTGCTGATGACGTACAGGGGGAGGTGGTAAGCCAACAGTGGGTTCCATGAGAGCTCACAGAAGAGAAGAGAGTGAGAGATGGCATGAGCAGAGACAGTGCAGGAGCTGAGGCACATGGAGTTCTTACGGTGAAGAACTTGAGAGGTTGGCTATTAAGGATCTCACCTAAAACCATAAGGTGAAGCCCTTGGCCATCAAATTCCCCTTTTGGAAAATTGAGCTAAGCATCCATGCTGCCCCCTAAATGACTAGGCTGGCTCTCTGATTGGCTAGCCAGCTGCTATCAATCAGCCTGTTGGAGGACCACCACCCCACCCTAGCATATAATGATAGTCTGAGTAGCACGCCAAAGGCTCAGCTTCACTTTTATAAATATCCAAGGCCAGCAGGTCCTGAAGGAATCAAACACAGATCAGAATCACTAACACAGGTGGTTGCTCCTTCACTCCATCTAGTTCCTCTCTATAGGCTGGAATTATGCCCCCACAGAGGATTAAGCACCTGTTACTCAGTGGTAACAAATCTGTTTTCAGGAAGGACAGATATTTTCCTTTTTCTCTGTCCCCTACGTGCTTTCTTGTGTCAAGATATACCCATTGTGAGTTTGCCAAAGAAAGAGTCAAAAAGAACAAGTGTTGTATTTTCTTTCATTTTGGTCTTTGGTTTGGCAACCTCCAAAACAAAAATCAAAGGAGTTGGATATTTTTGGTTCTTCTTGTTTCATAGATGTGGAAATTATGCCATGGAGAAAAACAGATTCTTTTCAAGCATATGTGAAACAGTTACAGAAATAGGTCATGAATTAATTCACAAAGAAACTTCAATAAATTCAAAAAATCAATAGCCTACAAACTATGTACTCTATCATTTTACAGTAAAATTGGAAATTTTAACAAAAGAATAGCTTCCTTAAATCCCATAAGTTTGGAGACTAAATAAAATACCCTTAAACTCTTGAGTTTAAAAAAAAGTCACACATTTCTAATGGTATAGCCATATGGAAAACAGTATGGAGAGCCCTCAAAAATTAAAAATAGGACTATCATGTGATCCAGCAATTCCACTTCTGGTTATAGATACAAAGGAAATGAAATCAGTGTCTCAAAGAGATGTCTGCACTCCCATGTTCATTGCAGCATTACACACAAGAGCCAAGATATGGAATCAACCTAAATATTCATGACAGATGAATGGAAAAAGAAAATGTGATACATATATACATAGATAGATATAAATATCATTCAGCATAAAGAAATGTAATATAAATTTATATATATAATACATAATATATATATTGTATATATATAATTCAGCCTTAAAAAAGATGGAAATCACATCTATTAGAATGGCCGGGGCTTCCCTGGTGGCGCAGTGGTTGAGAGTCCGCCTGCCGATGCAGGGGACACGGGTTCGTGCCCTGGTCCGGGAAGATCCCACATGCCGCGGAGAGGCTGGGCCCGTGAGCCACGGCCACGGAGCCTGCGCGTCCGGAGCCTGTGCTCCGCAACAGGAGAGGCCACAACAGTGAGAGGCCCCTGTACCGCAAAAAAATAAATAAATAAGGAAACAAATAAAATTGATAATTACAAATTATTGTAAATGCAATAAAGGAAGAGTGCTTTGATAAGAAAAGCCAGTCCAGGGGGCTGGAGGAGGGGAGCTGATTTCAATGGAGTCTTCAGAGAAAAGCCTCTTTGAGGAAGTGACCTCTCCTATTTTTCTTCCCCCAAAATATTGCAGTAGGTATAAAACTGTACTACACACATTTAAAAGATGGATAAGAAACCAGTTGAGAATTTAAAATATTAGGATACCTAAAGATATTAGGACTTGCTAAAATAAGTTCTTAGTTTCCTGGCATTCACAATAAAAAAAGAAAACCATTTGTGTTGTATAGTTCCTATCTCTCAAAGAAAGAAAGCATACTGAGTCATCCAAAAAGACTAATATGTCGACACTAGTTTCAAGAAGGAATTTATCATATGATTCTTTATATAAGGAACATCAAATAAACTAATAAACTATGATTTTCCTGTGTTCTTTTGTAGAAGATACCAAAATGTTCTTCAAATGTACATTCTCGGTATTGACCCACCATAAAGCACAAGATAATACAGTCTAGGTACCGACTTTCTGGTGATATAACCAAATGCAGTGACTGAAAGAGACCAGTAAATGGATGCCATTTAGACCCTCCCAAGTACCCGCTAACAACCGAACCTAAGTATTCTGAATGGTAAAATTTAATAGCTGAATTTTCTTTCTGCTAAATATCTACTGGGATGACATCATGTATCACTGATTGAAGAGAAATCCATACACTTCAGATAGAATATATAAAGGGATTTTCAACATTTTGTGATGAACAATTTAGTAGCTAACCTTCCATTCTTGTTCAAGCAAAATGACACAGAAGCAAGCTATGCTGGTATCAGGGAAAAGGGTCAAAATGTTTCTCAATGAACAACAAAATGTTTGAACCTGTTTAAGCGTATGGCCAAGTATTTGGCTGAGACCACAGAATTTGACATCATAAAACACAAAGAAATTATTTTGCCTCCCACCAAAAAAAACCCTAAGTATTTCTATTACCAGTTGGCCACACTGACGACAAAAAAAAACTTCACATGGACTTTACTGTACTGAGAATTTCTTTCCAAGAAGAACTACATCATCATGAGTCTGCCTGGATGATTTATCAGCAAATGCACCATGTAGTTGAATGAACTAAGCTTTTATCTGGATTTATTTAATAAAGTCCACTTAGAAATTAGACAATGACTACTAAATATAATGATTTTTGTTTCAGCATAATTGATGCTAGACTGTTCTTTCTGGTAACAAGCCTCCAAAAGGTTAGGCTGGGTCTTAATAAAGCAAATACAACCATTAGCCCAGAAGAGGGTGCTTCCCTTCCTTCCCATCTGCACTGATAAGTGGGCATGCATCCAATCCATCCACTCCATCCACTAGCTATACAGGAAGTATAGAATTTTGAACAAATTAGAACTGTTCTTCAGGGAAACTGTGTTTGAGTTAATAGGGCAAAGAAATTAGCCATTACAAGTGCTGATGGATTCTTTATGTCTCTTCTCCCCAGATAATGAGAATATGAATGCTGGGATGCTTGGAGGACCAGTCAACTAGAAGTATGACATGGGCTAAAATAAGTTTCTCTGCACCCAGGGAAGCTCTCCATTGACCAGAAGTAGAAGCGAGGGGAAAAGACAAAATGGATTATGAACTGTGGCCTACTTCACCAAGTTCATTTGGCCTACATAGATTTCTCCTAATGGCCTAAGAGCATCAGATACGCAAAAGGAAAAGGAAACACCCTCTCCTTATGACTTTTGAGTGGTTTGTTCTCCTTTTTTTAAAGTTTATTTATTTATTTATGGCTGTGTTGGGTCTTCATTTCTGTGCGAGGGCTTTCTCTAGTTGCGGCAAGTGGGGGCCACTCTTCATCGCGGTGCACAGGCCTCTCACTATCGCGGCCTCTCTTGTTGCGGAGCACAGGCTCCAGACACGCAGGCTCAGCAATTGTGGTTCACAGGCCTAGCTGCTCCGCGGCATGTGGGATCTTCCCAGACCAGGGCTCGAACCCGTGTCCCCTGCATTGGCAGGCAGATTCTCAACCACTGTGCCACCAGGGAAGCCCGCTGTTCTCCTTTTGAGTGGCAGTTTTAGACTGTCTTCTCTTAGGGACAGAGAATTGATTTTCCATTTTTGTGGTTTCTTCTCAAATCATCTAGTAGTATGTACACAGCATATGCTCAGTAAATATGTTTGACTAACAACATGACTGTTCTATTGGTTTCATTTTACACTAGTACATAATATGGTACCTTGCAGTAGGCACTCAAAAATATGGATCAAATGAATGTATATAAGACCAATGTATCACAACCAGACTTCTTTTTGGTCCCCACTTATGTATACTAAAGAACGTAAGAAAGTCAAAAATTCCTCTCAGTACATTTTTATGTAGCAAACTTTACAAGGGCTATATGTTATTACTATAAGATTTTGTTATGAGTCGTAAGTACCTGAAATTTTAAGAATGCTCCTAGAATTTCTCCTCTTTCCTAACAGTACTCTTTTCCCTAAGTATTCTCAACCAACCCACTCCATTAAATATTATGCAAAGGCAAAAACATCTCCCAAATGTTTAGTCCTGTCCTCATGTATCCAGTTGTCTACTTGACATCTCCACTTGGAGTTCAATAGGCAACTCAAATTTAATCTTCCCAAATCTAGGCTCCGGACTCTTCTTACCCTCAACCCACCTCTCCCCAACCTGCTCCACTTCTGTAAATGGTACCACCATCCCATCAAGCCAAAGACTGGAGACAACCTTTATTCAAAGACATCCTTGATTCAAAGACATCCTTGATTCCTCTCATTCCCTCACGCCTCCCATCCAATCCATTATTAAGTCCTACTGATTCTATCACTGTAACATCTCCTAATCCAATCACATCTCTCCATTCTAACCACCACTACCCTCATATAAATCACTACCATGTCTTGCTCAGACTCCAGAACTTTGCTCTATCTTGTTATTCAGGTGACATCTTAAATATCACCTTCTTAGAGAAGCCTTCTCTGAACACCTGATCTAAAATTGCTCCCAGACTCAAGCACATCACCTTGTTTTATTTTTTTTCTTAGCATTTATCACTACCAGTTAATTTTTTATTTATTTGTTTGTTTATTGGGAAGGGGAGTATTTTCATCTCTCCCCATTAAAAAAGAGATTTTTGCTCTCTTGTTTGCTGTCATACTTCCACTGTCTACAAGAGAATGTGACACATATAGGTGCTCAATAAATAGTTCTTTAAATAAGAAGTCAATGAATCAATTAGCTAATAAGCCTAAAATGCATTTGAACATGAAAAATAAGCAGAATGCAAAACAACACAGGTTTTTAAGTAAAGTAATATATTCATTGAGACCCAATTTAAATTTTCCAGTTTCCCTCAACAGTTTTAACCTTAACTTTTAAAGCTAATAATTATTGAACATTTACATACGCCAGGAACTATGGACATTCTTTACACACACCATCTCATCTAGTTTTGTTCAATCCTTGCACAGCCTTATGAAGTAGGTACAACTAGCCAAGTGGCAGAGCCAGAATTCAAATACAAATCAGTCTTATCCCAGAGACCTAAGTCCCAACCAAGGTTAGGTTGCCTACTGATACTATGCTCCCTTCAGATGGGCCAGGTTCCCTGGGAACATTCACCCAGGAGAGTAAGGTCAGGGCAGCTTAGCCTCAACTTAGAGCTCATATCCCTCTCCTGGAAGGTAACAGAGATAGTGTTCACTTGGCGAGCACATGGAGATCAAGTCTTGGCTACACAAGAACATTCTTCCTAGGATACACATCCTGCAAGCACAGCAAGACGCTATCCAAAACAGCATTTTCCAAGTTAGTTAATTATTAAATGTCTGAACCTTCTGCAGAACTTATAATGATTGTTACATGCTTTCTAATATTCAGGTCTACAAAGTTAAACATTTCTTTTACTGTACAGAAGGACCTGGTTCTCGTAAAGGTCAAGTGAGCTAGTGCATATCTCTCTTTGAAAAAAAATGTGAGGTATTTCACAGAGTGTCCATTATTTATACAATCACAAAATTCTGGAAATGGAAAGGAACTAAGAAATGACCTCTTATTTCACACAAGTATAAAAGGAGGCACAGAGAGGTAAAGTGACTTGTGGCTGCAGGGCTAGTAGCTGATAGAATGAAATTACATCATTTACCGAATTTAGTTCTCAATACGTAACTGAGCAATAACCCTTTCAGTCATTTTTCCTAAGTTAATACTCACGACTTCAAACTTTCAGGATTATGCCAAGTTTATGATATTGATGTACACATATTTTTTCTAGACTTTATACTTTATTTAAAACATTTCAGGTTACCAATCTCTCATGTAATAAGCAATGGACATCATTTCTCCTTCATGTCTCTGGGGAAAAATAAGAGAAAAATTATTATATATTCTTGGTAAATAAACTCTTCAAACATTGATTGTCACAGATGCAACTGGTGGAAGGCATTTATAGTTGGCTCCAATTTCAGCAGGAAGTAATTGAAAGCTACCTTGAAGACTCTCCTCCCTTACATGTGCTTTTTTCCTCTGCAGTTACTTTCTGAATTACAACTATAATTTTATTCCCAGTTCAAAATGGTCCAACAGTTCATCAGTGGTTCAAGATGATCCACTAGTGCCAAACTGAATTTATCTCTTCACTGTCTATTTTTATGTGTTTCACACAGTTATCCTGATTCTCTAAGTTCTCAAACTTTATACAACATGAGAATCACCAGGAGGAAAGCAGAGTGCTGGGTCCTGATCCCAGATTCTCTGATCCAGTAGACCCGGGATGGATGGGGCTCAAGATTTTGCATTTCTAACATGTTCCCAGGTGATGCTGTCTGGAGGCCACTGTTTTAAATTATGTGATAAACACATTTCCATCAAGATTAAGCAGTATTGAAATTACTTGAGATGCATTTTTATAATCCTGGATTAATCCTAGAACACAGGGAATGGTGAGTTGAAATCCAGATGGCAGATCCACGTCTTCCATACAAATGAATATTCAAAACCTTCTTGCTGAACTCTTTTACTCAGAGAACAGAACTGTGAGTTATTTTTGGAGACTCCCATGAAAATTAGTTATCAACTGCTGATTAGTGCTTTGAAAAATAATGAGTGTTATTGTTGCAGGTAAGATTCTATTAAGGATTTTCCATTTCATAATTCTTCATCATACTGAACAAAGAATTTTTACTCCTGTGCAGTCCAGACCTGGTTCTGTTGCTTAGCAATGTGCTCCACGAACCTTTACAGTATTGTGTTTTCCTCTTCAAAAAGGGACAGTGTGCCACAGGTACTTTTTAACCTCACCAGAGTGCTCCCATAAGAAAAAAAGGATTAAAAATCATTTTGTATTTAATCTAGCAGACAAAAATTGTCAAGATGAGAAGCTTTCTTTTAGTATGTTTTAAAATGCACTGTGCTTTCTTCAAAGTGAAGCTCTTTGAAAAAAAAAAGTGAAGCTCTTTGATTCACAATCATTGCAGTAACTTCTAGAGGGGTTATCTCTCCGACAAAGAACCATCAATCCATCAGTACATATTGTAGAGTGCCTCATCTGTGTTCAGCTGTGGGCTGGGCAAGTGGGAGATTCAAAAGACATGTAAAAGAATATCTTTAGACACATTTTGTACATTGTAAAGGTGCAGGTTTAGATATTAACACAGTTATCTCCTTCATAAGATCAATGATGCATAAGAGAGGTACGATTAACTTAGAAGAAACTGTAGCAAACTAAATGATGAGGCACTCCACCAAAAGCCTTTTAAGAATTCAGAGAGGGTAGAAACTAATAATAAGGAGAGCTGGCATTTATCAGGTGCTTCCTATATGCTTGGCACTTCAAATGCATTATCTCTTTTAATTGTCACAACAGTCCTGTGAAGTCAGAATTATTATTATCCTCATTTTCAGATGAGAACACTAAGGCTTAAAGGTTAATTAGCTCGTGAGTAAACAAACCCAGGTCTGGGTTAAGTAAAGGAGAGCTTCGTGGAGTGTGGCTACACAGAGACCCACCCATCATGCTGCCCTTTTCCCTGGTGTCTCTCTGCATTATTCATAAATGCAGGGCTTAATTCCAGGCCAGTGTTCCTCTGGGAGAAGACTTAAGCTTTAATTCATGTCTATAAAACTTTGTGGATGAATACCTATCCTTTCCGCCCTTTCAGCCAACAGAAAGTCCCCTGAACAGGGTAAAGGAAGGAGGATTTCTTTTCATGTATATTGTCTTTGAACAATGAGTTCTGTAGCGTGATACATGATTTGTATAGAAGTAATTATGTTGATATGTAAAAACACAGGCTGTTTTCATACTAGCAAAGTCACATCAACCTTCCAGATTTGAATTGTTCAGCACCTCTATCCAAACAACCTTTCTCCTCAATTGCATTAATAACGCCTGAGCCTATTCTGATGAAACTTTTAAAATTCAACTGTTCCTTGAATTTTATCTCCAGCCCTGTCTTAAAGTGCCCCAGACTCTTCAAATAACAGTATATAATTTCTCCCCTGACACTTCTCCCCCATTCACCACACACACTCAGAAAAACACAGCAGGACAAGCAGTCGTGTTTTCAGGAGGCTTTTGAAATGGAGGATAGACTGGCTGCATCCCCTCACCACCAGACTTGGGGTGAGGGGGAGTGTCAGGGCAAAAGCCAAACTCCAGGCCCAGAACTTTGTCAATTAACTTAAAATGTCTCTGAAAGTGTTGTTCAAAGTAGAGGAAAAAGAGCATAAACGGTGAATATTTAAACTGATTCCTAAGCCCTGTGTTGGGAATGAGGAGTCCTAGGCTCTAGAACTGTTTCTGCCCAAGTCCTGAGGTTTTTAGAGTCCATAAAATGTGGGGAAAAGAATGAAAAAACTCTGGGGCTTCCCTGGTGGCGCAGTGGTTGAGAGTCCGCCTGCCGATGCAGGGGACACGGGTTCGTGCCCCGGTCCGGGAAGATCCCACATGCCGCGGAGAGGCTGGGCCCGTGAGCCATGGCCGCTGAGCCTGCGCGTCCGGAGCCTGTGCTCCGCAGCGGGAGAGGCCACGACAGTGAGAGGCCCGCGTACAGCAAAAAAAAAAAAAAAAAAAAGAATGAAAAAACTCTAACACTCTTCAGCACTGCCCAGGGTGCGGTGAAGTGCAAACTCTCATACACTGCCAATGTGAGAGTACGTTAGTACAACCTCTCTGGACAGCACTTTGGCACACGGCACATCCCATCCTAGAGAAACTCTCTCACATGTGCAAAAAACATGTTCGTTGCAGAATTGTTTACAACGGTGAACTTCTGGAAACAACTATACCATCCACCAGGGTAGTAAATAACTAAAACGCGGCACTTTCATAAAATGCACTATAGCATTTAATAGGAGTAAACTAGTACTATATATTAAGATAGATCTCAAAAATACAACGTTGCATGAGGATAAAAGCAAGTTGCAGAATAATATGTATTATAAGATACCACTGTATAAATCTTAAGGAAATAACCAAACACGTATACAGAAAAATCTGTCTTGTTTATGGTTACTATATATAAGTAAAAATATTTTTAAATGGCTTGGAAGGATATACACCAAATTCACAGTAACGGCTGCCTCTAAAGAGAGTGTGGAATTTGATTGGGGGTGGAGGATAAAGAGTACCTCATTCTTACCTAAAATGTCCCAGTTCTTTAAATAAAAAAATTTTAAAAAAAGGCTTCGAAAAAACAAAATATTAACAATGATTTGTTCTGAAATTAATTGAAGTTCGTTACAGTATTCTGTTTTCCTGTATTTAAAAACACAGGCTTCATTAAAAAAAGAGAGACAAAGAGCTAAGAGCTGCCCTTTCCAGCTCTGAATTTTAGAGTTGGATAATTAGGAATGTCATGCGTTTCCATTAGAGGCTCAAGATGGACCTAATTCTGGTTGATGTAGGAGGTGCCGGAAGTAACCTTGCTCCGGCCTATGTATTCCCACTGAAGCAAATGGATGAGCTTCAGTGAAGCCCTGAAGTCCCTTCTAGCAAGGTGGTCTTCCTGAGCATGAGACGTGTATAGTCACACACCACCTCATGCTCTGATCAGAAGGACCCCACGCTTAGTTTAATGCTCTAATGTCACTGTCTTGAAATTCATAATATTTCACCTTTGAACTTGTGTTTTATAAGTGAAATCTAATGGGACAATAGAGTGTGCATATGAACAGATAAGACATGCACAGTATGCATGCTCATAGTTCCTTGCTGTCCCATTCACACAAAATTTCAGACCCATGATGTGTGGAAATTTAGTGAGACTCAAAGCAAATATAATATTACGAAAGTTGCCAGCTTCCATAGAGTGTTGATAGAAAGTGTGCATATTAAGAAGTGAAATTAAAACAATTGAGTTAGTTTAGTTTTGTGCAGCATTTCCACGGTTATGATAAGAACAAAACACATATGCATGTAGGAGATACGAAATATAAGTTGTGTGATTTCTGTGATTCCACACATGAATTAAATGCTCCGATATTTGCATTTAAAACTGGCATTGCATGATGTAAAGATGAATAGTAAGATTTATGCTAATAATTTAAAATTTTCTTTACTTAGAAAGACATTAAATAGCACACCAAAAATATCATGACATGTTGAGAGAGATTGTGAAAGAGGAAAAGGCTTCATATTTTAACAAATGTACTGGCACTTCTTTTCTGGCTTTTTGATCAAAGGGACCTGCATTTTGATTTTGCCCTGAGCCCTGTAAATCATGTAGCCAGCCCTACTTTCTGGCTTGAACATATGATATGCCTGAGAGAAATTGTCATCAAGCAACTGGGTTGTTGCCTGGACAGTTCCTGCAGCAAAGCCAGGGACTGTCTGGAGCTCAAATCTCAACACAGCCTGTTCTCTGTGTTCCCAGGAGCCCAGGATTGACTGATAACTTTGTGGAGGTGGCTCTTAACCCAGGTGGCCCTCACTCCCAGACAAATAAGGCTTCCGAATCATTTCAGAAATGTGGGTGAGGTACCTGGCTTCACCCAGGGGAAGATAATGGTTGAGAGACCAGACTCTGGAGACTGCCTAGATTGAAATCCCTCCTCACCACTTAAAAACCATGTGGCTTTGGGCAAGTAACTTAATTCCTTGGTGCCTCAGTTTCTTCATCTGTAAAATGGGCTAATAATTGAATAGGGTTGTTGTGAGGATTTAAGGAGCTGTGCCTGATATGTAGGAAGCCTTCAATAACTGTTAGCCATGATAAGCATCCCAAGGCCCCTCTTCTTACTTGGGTCTTCAGTGACTGAAGGGTGGTGCATGAGGTAGTTTAGAGCAGGGGCAATGTAGCCAGATTAAGTTCAAGTCCAGCTCTGCAGGTGGCTCATCATGGTTCAGGCAGGTTTCTTAACTCGTCCCTAAACTAAATTTCTGTCCTCAAGACCCAATTTAATGGAACCTCAAGCCATGAAAGTCTTGATTAACAGGTGGTAGCAGGTCCTGAAGGTAAGGATGGAAGAAAAGGGAGACCGCAGTAAGGAAATAAAACTGCCATCTCAAATTGGAGCACAGATCCCATCTCCCCAACATTGTTTTCTGTGAGCGCTAACTTCTGGAAAGCTTGATTTTAATTCTAGTCACTGTGTTATAATCATCTCAAGATCTGCCTCATATGACACCAAAAGCACAAGCAACAAAAGCAAAAATGGACAAATGAGACTACCTCAGATTTAAAGACCTCTACGCAGCACGAGAAACAATCAACAGAGTGAAAGGCAACCTACGGAATGGGAGAAAATACCTGCACACCATATATCTGATAGACGGTTAATATCCAGAATATACAAAGAACCCCTGAAAGTCAGTAACAAAATAAACAAATAGCCCAGTTTTTTTTTTAAATGGGCAAAGCACTTGAACAGACAAATCTCCAAAGAAGATATACAAATGTCCAATTCAAAAAGATACATGCAACCCAATGTTCATAGCAGCATGATTTACAATTGGTAAGATATGGAAGTGTCCATCAACAGATGAATGGATGAAGAAGATGTGAGATAGATATATATATATATATATACAATGGAATACAATATATACACATACATATATGTGTATATGTACACACACACACACACACACACGCACACGCACAGTGGAATACTACTCAGCCATAAAGAATGACATTTTGCCATTTGCAGCAACATGGATGGACTTGGAGGGCATTATGCTAAGTGAAATAAATCAGATAGAGAAGACAAACAGTGTATGATATCACATATATAGAATCTAAAAAATACAACAAACTAGTCAATATAACAAAAAAAGAAGCAGACTCACAGATATAGAGAACAAACTAGTGTTTACCAGTGGGGAGGGGAGGGGGTCCATATAAGGGCGGGGGTACAAACTACTGGGTGTAAGATAGGCTACAAGGATGTATTGTACAACAGGGGTATATAGCGAATATTAATAAGTGTTAATGGAGTATAATCTTTAAAACTGTATAAAAATTATTTTTAAAAAATTAAAATCAGAATAAAAAGAAAAAATTGGCAAAGGACTTGAACAGACATTTCTCCATAGAAGATGTACAAATGTTCAACAAGCATATGAAAAGATGCTCAAGGTCACTAACCATGAGAAAAATGCAAATCAAAACCACAATGAGATACCACCTCACATTCAAGGGATGGCAACTCTCCAAAACACAGAAAATACAAGTCCTGGTGAGAATGTGGAGAAATTGGAATCATTGTGCACTGTTGGTGGGAATGTAAAATAGTTCAGCCGCTACGGAAAACAGCATGGAGGTTCCTCAAAAAATTAAAAATAGAACTACCATATGACCAGCAGTGCCACTTCTGGGTATACATCCAAAAGAAGTGAAAACAGGATCTCAAAGAGATATGTCCACATCCATGTTCATTGCAGCATTATTCGAAATAGCCAAGAGGTGGAAGCAACCCAAATGTCGATGGCAGACGGATGGATTAACAAAATGTGATATCTGCATACAATACCATATTATTCAGCCTTAAAAAAGATGGAAATCCTGTCACACACTACAACATAGGTAAACTTTGAAGACATTATGCTAAGTGATATAAGCCAACCACAGAACAGAATACTGTACTTACCTGATGTACGAAAGTAGTCAAATGCATAGAAACAGAAAGTTGACTGTCGTTACGAAGGGCTGCTGAGGAAGGAGAAATGGGGAGCTGTTGGTTCAATGGGTACAGAGTTTTAGTCTTGCAAGATGAAAACTTTCTAGAGATCTGTTGCACAACAATGTGCTTATAATTAACACTACTGTACTGTATACTTTAAAACAGGGGTCCCCAACCCTCAGGCCGCAGACCAGTACCAGTCCACAGCCTGTTAGGAACAGGATGGCACAGCAGGAGGTGAGAGGCGGTCGAGCGAGCGAAGCTTCATCTGCCGCTCCCCATCGCTCCCCATCGCTCCCCATCACTAACATTACCGCCTGAACCATCCTCCACCCCCAACCCTCCCACCCCCTACCCCCAATCCATGGAAAAATCGTCTTCCACAAAACCAGTCCCTGGTGCCAGAGAGGTTGGGGACCAATGCTTTAAAATGCTTAAGGTAGGAAATTTTATGCTACAGTGATAACTTATTTTTATTTTGTTTTTGCGGTACGCGGGCCTCTCACTGTTGTGGCCTCTCCCGTTGCGGAGCACAGGCTCCGGACGCGCAGGCTCAGCGGCCATGGCTCACGGGCCCAGCTGCTCCGCGGCATGTGGGATCTTCCCGCACCGGGGCACGAAGCCGTGTCCCCTGCATCGGCAGGCGGACTCTCAACCACTGCACCACCAGGGAAGCCCCTACAGTGATAATTTTAAAAAAGCATGATCCATGAAAAGAAAATAAGTTGGACTTCATTAAAATGAAAGCTTTTTGTTATACAAATAAAGTTGAAATTTAAAAAAAGAGCAAGTGAAGTTATATATGAAAGAAGTAATTCATATATGCCACATATAACCGTGCCTGGCATATAGGAAGCCTGAATAAATAATGATTGTGTTGTTTCGTTACCAGCAAGATTCATACTGCAGTTTGTGTTCAAGTGATGAAGCAGTTCCATGGGTTAGAACAACACTTTCTTGAAATGATTAAAATGTAGTCTGAGAATTTCTTTAAAATGGGTTTTAAAAGCTCCATTTGCAGGCATCTAAACTAGAGAATACTCTTTCAAATGCACGTGAGACATTGATAAGAAAGTTTATTTCATTAGTGATTCACAGCACCCCCAGAAAAAGTAGAGGAATAGCCTATCTACATGTGACTAAATCTCAAAAACATTGCTAACAACAAGATTGCAAATTTTAGAACACTATGAAGTGCATTTAAAACATACATATAACAATTCTATGTATACACACTCACCTATGTCGTAAGCATTGCAAAATATATATGATGACACTCATCAGTTTCAGGATAGATATTACTTCTGGATGAGGAAAAAATAAAGGGATGAAGGATGGAACTTAACCTGTAACTATTGCATTTTATTTCTAAAAATTAAAAATAAAGAGTAAGGGGGAGCTATCTAAAACAAAGCTTACTTGTATTGCATTTGAATAGTGGATATACGGATGTCAGTTATAGTATTTTCTGTGTCTCCTGTATGTTTAATATGTTTCATAATTTAGAGTGTTAATATTAATTTTCATACGCATTTTTGTTATTTAGTAAAATTCAAAAGTCACCCCTCTTGAAAGCCTTCCTGGAATGCACTGGAAGTCGCACTCCCTGGGTTCCCATAGCACCTAGTTCACAGTCCTCTATTGTCAGTTATTTTTTTACGACTCAGGTGTAAACTGAGGTGTAAATTATCAAGTGCAATGACTGATGCTTAGTCACCTTCATATCTTATTCAAAGCTGAAGGCCAGAGTGGCTACATTAGTATATGTTTAATAAATACTTAGGCAATAAAGTAATGAAGCCAAATTGCATATTCTATAAGTGCTGATGAAGTGTGATAAGGTTGCTAATAAAAATGAGGAAAGATATTAATACAAAGAAAGGTATAGTCATGGGACAATACACCTGAGAAGTCCAGTTTGTTCATCAAATCCTCAGAAGCCTAGATCTCAGTCTGTCTTATCCCAGGCTGCCATAACAAAATACCATAGACTGTGTGCCTTAAACCTATGACATTTATTTCTCACAGTTCTGGAGGCTGAGAAGTCCAAGATTAAGGTGCTGGCCAATTCGATTCCCAGTGAGAGCTCTCTTTCTGGCCACCTTTTCATTGTGTCCTCACATAACAGAGCACTCTGCTGTCTCTTTCTCTTCTTGTAAGGGCACTAATCCCATCATGAGGACCCACCTTCATGATCTAACCTAACCCAAAGACCCCTTCTCCAAATACCATGACATTGAAGGTTAGGGCTTCATCATATGAATTTGGGAGTACGGGGTGGAGGAGGAGGGACACACAAACATTCAGTCCATAACATCAGTCCAAACTTAACCCTCCACCTCTGAACATTATATCAAAGTGAGCAGGCAGGGCTTCCCTGGTGGCGCAGTGGTTGAGAGTCCGCCTGCCGATGCAGGCGACACAGGTTCGCGCCCCGGTCCGGGAAGATCCCACGTGCCGCGGAGCGGCTGGGCCCGTGAGCCATGGCCGCCGAGCCTGCGCGTCCGGAGCCTGTGCTCCGCAACGGGAGAGGCCACAACAGTGAGAGGCCCGCGTACCACAAAAAAAAAAAAAAAAAAAAAAAAAAAAAAAAAAAAGTGAGCAGGCAAGGCTTGGGCTCTGGGGATGACTACCCACGCTCAGAGACTCTGTCTGGGTGAGGCAAGGAGAGGACAATGGTGGCAGAATCATATGGCTCTTTTCTTACCAGCGCATTTCTGTAATCTCTTCACACACCTGAGTGCCAATGAATTTTAACACTTAACACTTTGTAATTCACTCGTTAATTCTCATCAGCTTGTCATTGATTGCTCTCATGTCTGGATGATGGAGGATTATAGAATTTTGCAGTCAATTATTGAATTTCATAATCAATTACACAGCCTTGAACAGTCCACATCTCCTTCAAACAAAAGTCATTTCAGTGTTTAATTATTGAAAAATCCCAGTAAAGCTAAGAAAGAGCAATTTGATGCATTCATTCCCGATGGTTTATTTTTTTAAAAAGCAGACCATAAAAACTGTTAGATTTAGATAAATTATTGTAAAAATCAATTCAATTGCATTATCAATAATTACACATCTAAATAACTGTTTTCACAGGAAGGTTGGTTATGTTAACGTTAACTAGGTAGTCGGTTATTTTTTTTTTATTGGAGTATAATTTCTTTACAATATTGTGTTCGTTTCTGCTGTACAATGAAGTGAATCAGCTATATGTATACATGTATCCCCTCCCTCTTGGACCTCCCTCCCACCTACCCAATCCCACCCATCTAGGTTATCACAGAGAGCTGAGCTGAGCTCCCTGTGCTATGTAGCAGGTTCCCACTAGCTATCTATTTTACACATGGTAGTGTATATATGTCATTGCTAATCTCCCAGTTCATCCCACCCTCCCCTTCCCTGCCTGTGTCCACAAGTCTCATTTGTAGAGATGTGGATGGACCTAGAGTCTGTCATGCAGAGAGAAGTCAGAAAGAGAAAAACAAATATCTTATATTAAGGCATATATGTGGAATCTAGAAAATGGTACAGATGAACTTATCTGTAGGGCAGGAATAGAGACGCAGAGGTAGTCAGTTATTGATGGACCAAAGGGTGCATAATTATTCATCATCTTGGAGGATGATGCTAATATATGACTGTGCTGATGTACATCATTAACCACATAAAAAAGGAAGCCTGGTTCATTTATTTAAGGCTCCATTAGAAGGCTGTTCTTAACTTCTGTCCCTAATCCAAAAAAAAAATTCATTTTTTATTTTTAATCAAGAAATTTAAAAACTTGCACTTTTCTCACGCAAGGTCCTGGGTTTGTAAGACAAACTTCCAAGCCTTCCATTGTCAAAAGAAGCTTACAGCAGTGCCCGCTACACACAAACACTTATTCAGTTGCTATAAACCTCAGGATTCAAACTGATGACTTACCATATTAATTCTTCAACAAATAGACTGATATTTCTTTTTATTGCTCCCCGGAGTTCTGTAACTCTAGCCTTAAGAGACCATGACGGCTTCTTCTCACAGCAAATTCATTCTAATAATAATTATACAAGGACTCATTCACATAAGGATCTCTGTCAAGGTGAACAATTCTATAATTAATATCTGGGTTGCTTTATTTCTCCAGATGATGGATATTTTTCTCCATAGCCCATCAAAGCTCTTTTGGCTTAAATAAGGATGGAATCGTAATGGTCATTGTAAAACTGATTCAAAAGCTGACCAATGGAAAATACATTGAACTAATAGAAAAGTAGGCTGAGTTTGGATATGTAACTGCCTGATATGTCCCGGGAAAATCTCTTATTCTGTTTCCAGGCTGCCTTGAGTCTATATGCCACAACTATCCAGTCTCTAGAGTTCAATTGTATGGTGAACGACTCTCCCGCCTGTTCTTACTTATTACTACAAAACACACACAAAACTATATACATGTATATAGGTACATGTATATGTAGGCTTCATTCATCTGACAAGCCTTTATTTGGGGTTGACTATATGGCAGACACAGCCTTGGGCTCTGAAGGGTTCAGAAAGTAAAACACAGTCACTTTTGAAAGGATATGAATATTTGTACAATATGTAAAATAAAACAGCTACTCTCAACTCTTCCTTAATAACAAAAGGCCATTTCTTTGAGATATTGGGTGTGATAGGATACATCTGGGTGGTCTAAGCCAAAGGTAGTCTCCCTTCCCTTGCCAGTACCTGGTTTCTGCATATACACATGATGCAATTCTGTCCCTGAGACAAAAGAGTAATCTTCTGGGGAGGAGGGTTCCTCGGAAAGTTTTCCTCTTTCTGAGAAAGGGACCCAAGACAGTAACTTTCTTTGCTTTCTTGCCTTTGGATCTTTTTTGCATACCCTTTGACCCAGTAACTCTCTTTCTAGGTTTTTATCCTAAAGAAATAACCAGAGAGATATGCAAAGATTTACATCCAAGGTTATTCATCCCAGAATTATTTACTACAATGAAAAATTAGAAACAATCAAAAACATCCAACAATAAGTTTGCTCAAATAAATTACGGGATATCCACAAGTTATTACATATTCATTAAAAATTGTTTTGTAGATAAACAATTTTTCATGATACATTTGTTAAGAGGGAAAAGCAAGTACAAAAGCAAAATATTTTTGGAAATTATATGTATATGTACATGTGTTGTGTGCTCTGTGTGTGTGTGTGTACTGCACATATATTCCCCCTGAAGGGTGGGATGATGGGAGATTTTTATTTTGTTTTTTGGACTTATTTGAACTTTTCAAAGTTGGTAGCATTAACCTTTTTTGATTTTGCACTTAGAAAAAATGTCGTTTAAAAAAACAAGGCATATTTAGCTATTACAATGGAGCAGGAAAGAGAGATGGCTTAATACTAACTATGGGTTGCTAGTCCTGGAAGGTGTGCTGGAGCTGAGTCCTGACATCAGGCAGGATTCTTTGTAGGTAAGGGTAAAGGGATAGTTCAGGCAGAGGGGAAAGCATACACTGAAAACTGAGGCTTTAGAGCACATGATCCTCTCAGGGAAATGCTCCTGGTTCAGTCTGGTTAGAGGCTAGTGGACGGAGTGTGTGAGGACCCACTGGGAGGTCAGGCTGGAAAGAGCCACTCACCAAGGGCCTTGTGCGCCACCTCAGAAACTTGACTTCCGCCTTTTAGGTGGTGGGAGGCGACGTTGATATGGCGAATTGTTTACACAGAAAAGCAGACGTTTCTGTGAGCTACTTTTTTGTTTTGTGATATTCATTCCGTGCTTTGGAAGGAATCAAACTCCTATTCTTGTCTGCCATCTCAGACGACACCATCCCAAGGTCACTTTATGGGCTTTGCCGCATCCCACTTGAAGTACCAATGTACCCGACAATGATTCCTGCCCCTTACCTCCTGCAGATATTAGCATGGCCATCGTGCCTGGTGTGGTGCAGAACATGCAGCCCCTAACCCAGTGCCTCATGACACTGGATGGGCAATATTGTTACATTAAACCAATATTGTTTGAGGGCAATCGGGAAAGGCTATCCTGCCCCAAGAAGTAAACCATTACCTGATGACTGAAAAGCCAAGCCTTCCTTAGAGACTCATTATTTTGGGGGGTATGTAAGAAGAAAAGTATGTCTCCACTCCTCCCATGTTCCTTTTTTAAAATGTTATCACAGGTATAGAGCACTGTGGTAAGTATGTTTGGAGCTGGCTCCCCAGCACTGCCTTTCTGGAAACTGCCCCTCTTCCTTAACCTCACAGATAGCATCCAAAACCAGCTGGACTTAACTCAGTTCTCTCAAAGGAATTTGAAATATGAAATGTGTCTTAGTTGCGATCAAGCCTTTCTCTTGAACAGAAGAGGGGTCAACTTGGTTGCTTTTGCTGGTGGCCATTTTCCACTGTGATGAATACGAAGGCAGAGAAGGCTGGTGTGCAGCAAGGGAAATAAATGATGCCGGGGGATAGGGGGAAGCAGACTCAAGATACGGTGTATTAGGGTAGACTAACTACTGTAAGAAACCATCCCAAATCTCAGTGACTGCACACAATACAAGTTTATATCTTGTTCACACAAAGTCCAACACTAATGTTTTTGGTTGGGTGGCTCTCCCGTGCAGCTCTCTCCAAGCGGTGACTCAGGGACCCAGGATGTTCTCATCTCATCTCATGTCTCCACAGTCTTGTGGTTTCAAGATCCGCTGGGCATCATTCTACCCCATCCCAATATAGAAGGGAGGGAACATAGAAAATCACATGGGACATTTTGTAACCAGGCCTAGAAGAGGCCTATATCACTTCTTCCCACAGTCACATAGCTCCACCTAGAAGTAAGGAGGGCTAGGAAATTCAACTTAACTGGGCGTCTATGAAGGAGAGCAGGAGATACTGAACACTAGAAGGATCTCCAAGAGGAAGAGAACCTCTTGATTTCCCACAGGCCCTCAATCTTGCCTTATATGAGACTTGGTCAAACCCAGTATCCTTACTCAAGCTAGCTCAAGTAGGTTTCTACTGTTTACAACCCAAGGAAAAGACTAACAAATAATCAAAACACTTTTCAGATTACAAAGTATTTTGACTACTCGCAATCGCGTTTAATTTTGACATCAAGCCTGTGAGATAGATATGATTATCATTCTCATTTTGTTGATGAAGAAACAGAATCTCAGAGAAACTATATCAATTGCCCAAGTCCCATAGCAACAACTACAGCCAGGGCTGGAATTAACTCCTTCAGACTCCAAAGGTGAGCTCTCTTTCTGCTTCACAGTGTGTAAGAACATCCGGCAGGGGGGAAATTACGCTTCTAGCTCCTTACTATGAGTGGTTTGATCAGATTACTTGTCCTCTGGAGGAAGAGCAAATGACAGCACAAAGTCACCAGCTCTCAGGAGGAAAGGTGGATGGAACTGAAATGGAGAGTGCAGAGAGGAAATTCCAGCCACACCTGACACTTCTTCCCAATTTTGCAGAGCCTGTTATTTGGAATTCAGAAAGAAAATCTAATCAAAGCCAAAAGGGTAGGGATCCTTGCTCTATGGAGGCCTGCATTTTGTATTTGACATTGAAACGGTCTATGACACAAAAAAACTATTGAAAGCCCTGAAGGAAAGGAAGACAAATGGCAAAGATCTTGAGTCATGGCACCATGAAAGACATTGGGTTCTCCTGGCCTGGGGGAGAAGAACAAGGATTGAGAATTGTAAAGCCACCTTTGTGCACAACAAATGATGAGATAGCTCTGGAACGACAGCAAACAGCTTCTCTGTGTCCTCAGAGCTAACAGCTGCCGCCTCTGCTGGGCTTTCTCTACCACCAGCTCCTTTGACGTCTAGCCTCGCAGCATTGACAGTCAAGGCTCTCCAGTGTGGCACTGAAGCCTCTGCCAGAGGGAGAGGTCTTTGAATACTGCTGGAGCGTGAGGGGAAAATGCCAGGTAGGAAAAACTTTGACACAATGAAGGTAACAGAAAACGTTCCAAGCCAGCATGTGAGAGGATATAGATCAGGCTCTGAAGGTAGCAGTTCTCACATGTCTTTGTAGAGACTTTCACTGGATCCAGGCAAAAAGAGAAAAAGGACAATGTAGCACGTTTTTTTTTAAATGCATTCCACTTAAAAGACTGTCATTTATTGCAGGATTCCTTCCTTACTTGCTTTGATGTTAAAATGTTCTTTTATGAAATGACAATGGTAGAAAGCGGTGGGTTGTAGTTTTCAAATATATACTCTTGGCAAAATAAAATGTTGGCAACACGATTTCAGTCCTCAACTTTTTTGTTTTCTTTCTCATTGGTCCGTGAAATTGAAAAGTCTGGTACCCACTCAAAAGTCCAAAGCTCTTTAAGAATCATTCACAAAGAAATAAAAAAAGAAGAAAATTTAGAAAACAGCCACGCATATCAGAAGGATAAATCACACAGATGTCAAGGACAAATCAATGCGTAGAAGTGGAATAAATAATAATGTCTTTGAGGAAAGTTGTAACACCAAACAGAAAAGAATTAGTTTCTATCAGCCTTAGGAATCTGAATTCCCAGCACGTCTTAAAGTCACGTGAAAAAGGAAAGAGTTGGGCCAACCAAGCCTTGACCATGACTCACAATTATCTGTAAGACAGGAAACACAACTGACATGAAAAACTAAGGGCTATTAAAATTTTCAGAATGGCTTACGAAATACTAGCCACGAGCCAGCTGCAAAGATTTTGACAATAGGACGATTCCCAGTGTTCACAAGGGTACCTAGAAGAGCTAACAACAGCAGCTGTTTTCCAAAAGTGTGAAAGCGGAGTGAAAGGACAAGAGGAACAAAGTGAAAATGTGCCATGTAACTCTGGGAATAGACGCTATAAATGTTTCTATACAAAGGGGACTACCTCTACCCACCACCTGCTTATGCTCTAGGAGCCGGATACGTGACAAAATGAGAGAGTTTGAGAAAGTAAAAGGCTTGGGCTAAAATGCAGAAGAACAAGAATGAAAGAGTAAAGCGTGTTTTCCTTGATTGGTTTTCTTTGCATTTCAGATACCCATGCACCAAGTTAATTGCCAATTGTGTTCCCGACTTGGCAATAACTGAAAGAAACATGGCTAGGATATAACGAGAAATAGAATTGTAAATGTAATATCAAGATATTCACATTCCCTGAAAATTGCAGCATTCATTCTCTTACCCGTTGTTTTTAACGTTTCAATAGAAAGGGAAAAGAGTGAGGAGTGTTTGGGGGAAGGAACTAATATTTTTTAAACACCTGTCATGGACCAGACACTGTACTTGGAATTCTCTCTATATTATCTCGTAAACTTCTAACAACCACATTCTGAGGTATTAGGGCTCCATTTTCCAGATGAGAACACTAAGCCTCAATGACAATAAGATGCTTACCCAGAGGTCAACTGCTAAGTGTCAGAGTCAAGCATGTGTTTTTATCACTACTCTCAGCATCCAATTACTCTCTCTGCCTGGAGGCTGAATGAATGGCTACAGAACCTGAGATGGAAACAACCGCTTCTCTCAGAATCCCTCTTCCCTCCTCCCACTGTTGCTCTTCCATCACCTGAGGTGTCAGTTCCATATGCCTGGGTCTGCCCCACCTACTGCTGAACCTTCTGATTAATTCACACTAAAATTAATTTACGTCAGTCCAGAAAGTCACTTCTGTGTACCAAGTCAAAAAGAATTTATCTGATCAAAAAATATGTAGTTATCTACTAACACAAAAGGACAGAAGAACAAGTCCTCTGCAGGGTAGAAATAATGGTCCTGTCTTTATTAACAACCTCTTTCTGATTCTACTGATGGGAATCTCATGTCTACTAACAGGAGAGCTTAGTAGGCATCAGGTGGGGTCTTCTACTTCCACTATCCAAAATGCATTCCTTTCATAGTAATGACCAGTTCAAAAACATGATGGTTTAAAAAACTAGGTATCTATCCCCTTCCCAAACAGCCACAAAGATACAAAAAGAGAGGGACTTACTGTACTGTATTGAATAGTGCCCCCCTATAATGTCTCCCCGAAACCTGTGACTATAGCCTTATTTGGAAATAGGGTCTTTGCTAAAATGAAATCATGCTGGATTAGGTGGGTCCTAATCCAATGACTGGTATCCTTCTATAAGAAGAAGGAAATTTGGACACAGACACACACAAAAGGAAGATGACCATGTGATTATAAAGGCGTAGATTGGAACGATGCAGCTACAAGCCAAGGAACTCCAAGAATCACAGGCGACCACAAGAAGCTAGAAAGAGGCAACAAAGGACACTTCTCCAGAGGCTTCAGAGAGAGCGTGGCCCTGGCAACACCTTGGTTTTGGACTTCTAGCCTCAGAACTGTAAGAGAATAAATTTCTCTTATTTTAAGCCACCCCATTGTGATACTTTGTTACAGCAGCCTGGGAAACTAACATACTTAGCACATTCTTTCAATAAAAGAGTCTGAACTATTGTAAAATGGCTAATTCTGTCCAAATTCATATTTAATGCAATTCCAATAAAATACCTAAGACCCGCCCCCCATCCTAATCAAAATCTCAGTGGCATTGGCAGAAGGGACAACTTAACAAAATGACTCTTTGTATTATCTGGAGGGTGTCGGGCCCTGGCAGGATGGGGAAAGACCAGGCCTGTGTTCGTGGGGCACGCTCAGAGAAGGCCTCACTGAGCAGAGACTTGAAGGAGGTAAGGAATTCCTCCCACCAGATTCCAGCAGGTAGAAGAGTCCTCTGGGCAGGGGAGCAAAAGTCAACAGCACAGGGACCCTGGGAAGGAATGTGTCTGATGCCTCCAGGAACAGGAAGGGGCTGGGACTGGTGAGCAGCAGGGGATGAGTTCAGAGCAGCCATGGGCCAGAACATGAGGGATGTGTGCTGCTCTGCAAACCCCACAGGAACACTGCGAGAACCTCCTGGAGGACAGGGCCAGTGCGGGGAGACAGGACAATCCAGGAGGCCTGGCCTCCCGGCCAGGGGTTATTTAGGAGTTGCGTCCCTTCTCTCTCACAATATCCTGGGTGGATTGTGTGCCTGATGCCTCTAGAGAAACAGAAAAACAGCGGCACCCACCCTGTAGTGCCAGGTTGGCAGGGTAACACATTGGCAGATGGCCCTGGAGCTGGCTGGGTGAGAAGGAGAAAACAACAGGTACAGGTGGACTGGCTGGGCACCAGGTACTCCCTCCTGCTCTTCTGCCCATCCCTAGGTGAGAGAAACTCTTGGAAAAAGCTCGAGTGAAGGACAGAAGTAATGGAGGTTCCCGAAGGGACAGGTGACCTGCTCTATGGGTGGTGGGCAGGAGACAACAAAGGTTGCTCAAGCCCATACTACGGGACAGGGATGGGAGGGTGAGGGGCACTCTCCATCCTGAGGGTGGAGCCCCACGCCCTCCCAGGACCTGACCCACCATAACCCAAGGCCTAACAGCTCCCCAGTACATATTGCCATACACTGAAGCTGATGCTCCCAGCGGAATAGAAACCTGAAAAGAAGAGCATCGCTATAAAAGAAAGAAAGACAACAAAAAGAGAAGAAACAGAATTAATGAGTAGATAAATAACTATTGCTAAATAAGCATAAAAATCTTCAAACAAATAAGAGACAATAGTGGTAACATGATATCAGAACTAATAGAGTAAAGAACCAAGTGGAAAACCTGGCTACAAAAAAAAGTGATAGTTGGAACATGATTTATAAAAATAACTCAATAAATGAGATTAATAACTCAAGAAATACACCTAAAGAAAAAATTGCTGAGCTAGGAGATCTTCCATTTCAATAGGAATCCCAAAAGGAGAAAAAACAAAGGGGAGGAAATGTTTGAAGGGATGACAGAATTTACCAGATTAAGGAAATTTTTTTCAGCTTGAAAGCCCTTAGAGACTGCCAAAGAGGATTAGGGAAAAACAAAACCGAGATGCCTTATGTTGAAATTTATAACCAGCTAAATTATCTTTTCCATGTGAGTGTGTGCAATAAAAAAGAAAAAAAGACTCAGAAGGTTTATCCTATCAAGACCTTTTTGAAGAAACTCTTAAAAGAAGAGAAATAAATATAGAAGGATGCTACAAGATTAAGGAAAGTAAATTACTTAGAAATATTTGTTGTCAGACAAAACGGAATTCAAGGCCAAAAAGCACAAGGGATAACAAGGGACATCATGCATTAGAGAAAGGAACCAAGTTCAATAAAATATAATGACTGTGATCATCTCCCCATTAAATAAAATAACAGCTGACAGAACTATGGGGAGAAACAGAAGATATAATTGCTGCTGGATATTTCAAATGTCCTTGGCAGAAACTCTTAGGTCAAGCAGACTAAAAACAAAAAATAAAAAAAACAAAACACATACACACACTCATACACACACACACAAATGTATGGTTTATTTGAAAAAACAAATAATAAACTCAAACATGGAACAAGCAGGTAATGCATATTCATTCCAAGCAACATAGAACACCCACAAAAATTAATCATAGGACTACCCTGGTGGCGCAGTGCTTGCGAGTCCGCCTGCCGATGCGGGGTACACGGGTTAGTGCCCCAGTCCGGGAGGATTCTACATGCCGCGCAGCGGCTGGGCCCGTGAGCCATGGCCGCTCAGCCTGCGCGTCCGGAGCCTGTGCTCCGCAACGGGAGAGGCCACAATAGTGAGAGGCCCGCGTACCGCAAAAAAAAAAAAAAAATTAATTACAAAGGTAATCTTAACAAAGTACAGTTAACATCTTACCAATAATATTCTAACAAAATTAGAAACCAATAACAAAAGGATATTAAAAATTATTCTTTGTGTCTGAAAACTAAAATATATTCTACTAAAGTCATGCTTGGATTAAAGCAGAAGCTGTAAGGAGCATTAAAAATGCTTGGGAAAAAAAATGCTTGGAATTAAAAACACTGGAAATGCTACGTGAAAGAAATTATGAAATACAGTTAAAGTAGTACCAAAAAGAGAGTTTATAGCTTTAGATACATTTATTAGAAAACAGGAAATTGAAAGAAAATAATCTGAACTCTTAATTTGTGGAATTGGAAAAAAAAATTAAATAAGCCTGGTGAAATCTAAGGAAGAAATAATAAAGGTAGAGACAGAAATAAAATAGAGGACATGAATAAACCAACAATGCATTATTTGAAAAGATGTACAAAATAGACACAGCTCTAGTGAGACATACAGTAAAACACAGAATGATCTGTGGGATTTTACACTGAATATATATTCTAAGCACGTGCAACAGGCAACCCTTATTTTATAAGAATGTATATATTATATGAGGACTTATATAACACATTTTAAGGTAGGTGTCTATGGTACATAAAAATAGGAGTGGGATCAATGATGAAAGTAAAAACTGTAAAAAAAAAAAAAGGGTCTTAAGTGGCTGTATGGAGATAGAGTTCTGTGGCATCAGATACAGTGAGCATAGGAGTCATTCAGTAATTTGTATGAGAACAGTTTGGGGAAAAAATAATAAAGTTAAAGTAGTAATTTTTTTCAGGTAGATTAAAAAGTTTGATGTTAAAAATGAAACCAATAGCTAAATAAACATATGGTTTTCTACCTTATCTTGATTTATGGAAGGACTCTGTAAGTATAAATACAATGGGAAAAAAAGAGAAAAAATGGACACTTTGACGCCATTAAAATGAAACATTTAAAAAATAAAATCTTTTTGTCCATCAAGGAGTCATTTAAAAAATTAGATACAAAAAACAAATAGGAAGGAACATTTGCAACAAAAACTACAAAAGAAAAATATTCATAATATATTAAATATTTATGCAAATAAATAATAAAACATGAAAATAGACCTTATTAAAAGTTGGGCAAAAAAAAAAACTTTTTAACAATCCATAAAGAAAATACAGTTGGCTAATAAATATGGAAAAATAGTCAATCTCAGTAGTAATATAAAAAATGCAAATTTAAACTGAAATTTTCCATCTACCAAATTAGCAGGCTAGCATTCCCCTTGGGAATATAAACTGGTCTCCCTTCCTGGAAGGTAATTTTATATTACATGTCAAAATACTTTTAAATTTTCATATATTTTGACTCAGTAATTCCTCTTCTAAGCA
The DNA here is from genome assembly GCF_949987515.2 of Delphinus delphis. Classification (NCBI taxonomy): domain Eukaryota; kingdom Metazoa; phylum Chordata; class Mammalia; order Artiodactyla; family Delphinidae; genus Delphinus; species Delphinus delphis. Next base: position 75,612,212 of record NC_082693.1, on the reverse strand, counting down.
TCTGTCTTTGGGAAAAAACCTACACATTCATCAAAATGGGAATATTAAATTTAGCACATCCACACTGTGACAGTAAAACTTCATGAGAAAATAGTCTCTGAATCCCCAGACTCTGACACACAGTGGGACTCAATAAATGTTTGTTAAATGGCTCTGGAATTCTACATAGCAGTTAAAAAAAGAATCAGTTCAAATTATGATATGGAAAGATCTCCTAGACCTGTTGTTAATTAAAGTAAACAAGGTGAAAATCAGGACACACAGGATGATCCCACTGATGTTAATCTAAAACCAGTGCCAAAACAAACAAAACGCATCTCTCTTTCTCTCTCTTCCCCTTTCTCTCTCTCTCTTTTTCTCTCTCTCCCTCCCTCCCTCCCTCCTTCCCTCCTTCCTTTCTTCTCTCTCTCAATGCATAGGGAAGTACATGAAAATGTACACACACCAAGACTATAAGAATCATTACATTTGAGAAGGAGATGGGGATGGGCAGGGAGAACACCTCTGAAGGGAGTCTGAATGGTTTTAGATATAATTGTATTCTCAGATTAATTACCTACTTTAAAAAAGAATGTTTCCTAAAGGATGCATATACAAAGATGTTTATGATAGCATCATTTGTAATAATGAAAAGTTGAAAATAACCCCTTAGGATAATAGATATATGTTGGCCATGAAACATCATGTAGGTGTAATAAGCTGTGTTTTTGAAGAAGAGTTAATGGGAAATGGCATGGTACATTATTAAGTGAAAAACAACAAAGATTTAATAAAAAATATATAGGCTCATCTTACAAGAAACACTAGAGAGAGTTCTTCAAGCTGAAAGCAAGTGACCATAGAGAATAATTTGATTCCACACACAAAAAGCAAAGAGCACCAGGAGAGATAATTATGTCAGTAATGATAAGAAAGGATAAATGCATATTTCTTCTCCTATTTGAAAAGCAATTGTATAAAACAATATGTATGTAATTGTACTGATGGGCATTCAGCATATAGAAACATAGTGTATTTAACAATAAGAGCACAAAGTGGGTGGGAGAAAAGCTATATTAGAGTAAGGAAACGACACCAAAGCCACAGGATCAAATGAAGAGGACTGGAAAGGTAAACAAGAAGGAAAATATAACAAACTCTGTAAATATATACTTGCTCTCTTTTCTTCTCTCATATGTTATCTGCCCTAATCACCCCAGGTCCAGGCCCCAGAACCTGCTGAAATTATTCAAAATAGCTAACCCTAAACCTGCTTGCACTGGCTGCCAAGGGAAAAACAAAAGGGTTCATGCCAATGTTTTCCCCTTGTTCCTTTTGCCTCCTGACTGACCCTGTTATCGCCCCCATATGTGTGGGAACTTGAGAACTATGAGTAACAAACTATCTTTTCAACGGCAATCATCTCCTGATCAAATGGCCTCACCATACCTGAATAGTAATAAAACCTATTTTTTTTTTAATTTACTTATTTATTTTTGGCTGCGTTGGGTCTTTGTTGCTGTGCGGGCTTTCTCTAATTGCAATGAGCGGGGGCTACTCTTTGTTGTGGTGCATGGGCTTCTCATTGCGGTGGCTTTTCTTGTTGCAGAGCACGGGCTCTAGGCGCGTGGGCTTCAGTAGTTGTGGCACATGGGCTCAGTAGTTGTGACTCATGGGCTGTAGAGTGCAGGCTCAGTAGTTGTGGTGCATGGGCTTAGTTGCTCCGCAGCATGTGGGATCTTCCCAGACCAGGGATCGAACCTGTGTCCCCTGCATTGGCAGGTGGATTCTTAACCACTGTGCCGCCAGGGAAGTCCTGATAAAACCTATGTTTTAAAACAATTAATAATTTTAAAACTATCCACAGAAAAACCTCAGGCACAGGTTGCATCACTGGTGAATTCTACAGATATTTAAAGAAGAAATAATACCAATTCTTCACAAACTCTTCCCCAAAAAACAGAAAAAGAGGGAGAACTTCCCAATTCATTCTATGAGGCCAATATGACCCTGCAACTAAAACCAGAAAACTCTGCAAATACTTCTGTTATATAGGTGGATGTTTTGACTTACATAAAACATCTGCTAAATTCCAAATTTCTATAAAAGCTACTGTGTCTATGATAAATTTTCCTATATCTCTCCTTGCCATTATTATAGATTCTATTAATGAAAGGAAAAGGCACGTACAGTGAAGGCAGAAATGGTTGTGACAATGTCATTTTGCTTTTTCATTCTTCAAATGCCATCATACAATTCGTTTTCCTGTGCGAGCATTACACAAATACAATTGCTTTCAGGAATACTAAAACAGCATTTTATTGGATTTGAAGTATTGAAGGTACAGAATAAATGTGGTAATATAGAACTCTTCCTAACACAAGTACCTTAGAAGTTAATAAATAAGTTGATTTCTAGGTTCTTGAGTATTTGAAAAATAAAGTTGCAATTTGAGATTTTAAAAAGGAGATTACAACAAAAGAAAACTACAGACCAATATTCCTTATGATTATAGATGCAAAAGTGCAGGAAAGTATTTGACAAAATCCAACACCCTTTAATAAATTAAAAAAAAGAAATCTCCACAAACTAGGAATAGAAAGAAACTTTCTCAATCTGATAAAGGGGATATATGAAAAACTCACAGGTAACATCATACTTAATGGTGAAAGACTGAATGCTTTCTCCCTAAGACTAGGAACAAGACAAGGATGTTCACCTTTACCACTTGTATTCAATACCGTACTGCAGTGAATTAGGCAGTTAGGCAAGAAAAAAATAAAAGGCACTAAGATGGGAAAGAAGTAAAACTGTCTCTATTTGCAGATGACGTGAACTTGTATATAGAAAATCCTAAGGAAACCACTAAAAAAATACTGCTAGAGCTGAAAAACGAGTTTGGCAAGATTGTAAGATACAAAATCAGTATGTAAGACCAACTGTATTTCTATACACTTGCAATGAGCAATGTGAAAATGAAATTAAATAAACAATTCCATTTACAATAGCATCAAAAGGAATAAAATACTCAGGAATAAATTTAAGAAAAGAAGTGCAAAGTATATACCCTGAAAATTACAAAATATTACTGAAAGAAACTAAAGAAGACCTAAACAAATGGAAAGACACTCCATGTTCGCTGATGGAAAGACAATATTGTTACGATGGCGGTACTCTTTCAATAGGTCCACAGATTCAATGCAATCCCTCTCAAAACCCTAGCTGGTTTCTTTGTAGAAATTGACAAGCCGACCCTAAAATTCATATGAAAATTCAAGAGATCCAGAATAGCCAAAACAATCTTGAAATAGAAGAGTAACTCACAATTCCCAGCTATAAAACTTAGTACAAAACTACAGTAAGCAGGATAGTGCGCTATTGGCACAAGGACAGACATATAGATCAACAGAATAGAACTGAGAGTCAGAAATAAACCCTCACATTTATAGTCAATTGATTTTCAGCAAGGGTGTCCAAGCAATTGGATGGAAGAAGAATAATTTTTTCAACAAATGGTACTGGGACAACTAGCTATCTACATGGACAAAGTAAGACCTCTGTCTCATACCATTTACAAAAATTAACTGAAAATGGATCCAAAACCTCTTAAATGTAAGAGCTAAAACTGTAAAACCTTTAGAAGAAAATGTATGTGGAAATCTTCATGATCTTGGATTAAGCAATGATTTCTTAGGTATGACACCAAAGCACAGCAACAAAAGTAAAAATAAATTGAACTTCATCAGAATTTACAACTATTGTGCTTCATAGGACACTATCAAGAAAGTAGAAAGACAACACAGAGAAGGAGAGAAAATATTTGCAACTCATTTATCTTATATAGCCAAAAGTAGAGACAACCCAAATGTCCATTAACTGATGAATGGATAAATAAAATGTAGTATATTCATACAATGGACTATTATTCAGCAATAAAAAGGAATGAAGTATTGATATATCCTATAACACGGATGAATCTTGAAAATATTCTAAGTGAAAGAAGCCAGACACAAAGAGCTGTAGAAATGGATACTGTATGATTCCATTTACATGAAATGCCCAGAAGAGGCAAATCTACAGAGGCAATGCATAGATAAGTGGTTGCCTAGGGATGGCAGGACTTATCTAGCCTGCAATGGTATGTCTGCATTCAACAGAGATCAGCATTACCTTTAGAAGCCTTCAAGGAGTATATTGTTAAGACAAAATGGCAGCTGTGGGATAAACAAAAAGAGGCTCGCTTTAGTTTAAATACTCCCTAGGAAGACCTAAGCAATGATCTCAAGCTGGAATGAGCCAAGCCTTAGAACGGTCGAAGAGCCAGGTTAAGTATCCACTGTGGTGTCTATTCTGCATCCCTCTCATTTCTACTGTCACTTTCATCAGGCGTTCTTCTCTTAGTTACTCAGCACCCTATATTTTAAGGGCTTTTTAAAAATAATAAAATAAGATTGCACCACTGGCTCTGTTAGTCTCATCACTGAGTGATTTCAGATGCAGGGTTTGGTGCCAGTGCAGTTGAAGGCAGCAGAGCAACTGATCACCCGTGGGCCAAATAGTAATGATATGGCATTATTTTTCATCAAGAAATCCTTAAGCTTCATAGGGCTGAATCCTGAATTTGACACTCTTGGCTAAACTTGGGACTTGGTTAAAGATTAAATAAGCAAACTTTTATTTCAATTGTATAAACCAAAAACTAAAATACAAGTGAAGACGCACTAAGAAAGTGGAGATTTGGTTTTCTGTGACTGATACTCTTTTTTTAGCAACCGATTTTGCATGTGTGTGTGTGTGAGACATCAACAAAAAATAAATAAATAGAGAACTGGTAAGCATACATGAATCACAGAAAACGTTTAAAACCATTTGGCTCCCCTAGGAGATGGCCAGATCGTCGGTGAATGATTTAGCATGGGAAATAGCCAGTAAGAGCAAGCATGACTGGTGAAGGGATCTGAAAGAAACATCAGAGGTGGGGGAAAAAGTGGGACCTTCCGCTTGAGATTCTTAAAAAGATTACCTCAGGGGATTAGTGAAGGGCTGGGCTCCAACCTGCTTGCTCTAAAGGCAGCTCGTAAGGTACAGATGAAAAGAACTGTAAGAAGCATCAGCCATTATGATTGCCAAGCCAAGGAGATCCTTTCGGCAACAAACCTCTTGCTGGACCTGTTTCAGGTTCTATTTTTCATATGGAATCAAAAACAACTTTACATACTTAGTTTCTACTAAATCTTTCCCCCTGCCCCTTGATGACAGAATGGCTTGAGAGTCCTGTCAAGAATCTCCAACAATCTCTGATGCTTGCAATATTCACATGCTCTACACTGTTCTTTCATAAAACAACACCCTCCAGAGTTGTTTGGTGATGAGTACCTAGACACTGGTGACCACATCCCTGTAGAGCATCTGTTTTTGTTGGTTTATTTTTTAGAGAATTGACGTTTGCTCTTTTTCTATATATTTACTTATTTATTTAGGCTGCTCCGGGTCTTTTTTTTTTTTTATGCGGTTGCACTGGGTCTTAGTTGCAGTAGGTGGGCTCCTTAGTTGCAGCTCGCCAGCCCCTTAGCTGCGGCACGTGGGCTCCTTAGTTGCAGCATGCATGTGGGATCTAGTTCCCTGACCAGGGATTGAACCCGGGCCCCCTGCGTGGGGAGCCCAGAGTCTTAGCCACTGCACCACCAGGGAAGTCCCCTGCTCCGGGTCTTAATTACAGCACGTGGGATCTTTAGTTGTGGCATGTGGGATCTTTTAGTTGCAGCATGCAGGCTTCTTAGTTGAGGCATGTGGACTCTTAGTTGTGGCGTGCATGTGGGATCTAGTTCTCTGACCAGGGATCGAACCCGGGCCCCCTGTGTTGGGAGCACAGTCTTACCCACTGGACCACCTGGGAAGTCCCTCCCTGTATAGCATCTTACATGTCATCTTACATGCTCACCTGGAGACACCATAAATACTGCTTGGTACTGTTAATTAGCCAGGCAGGAGTCAATATCCCAATTGAATTTCAAACTCTAAACAGCAAAGTCATCATGCCACTTTGAACTTATGTGGGCCTCCTTTCTAAAGAACTCAAATTGATTTTTGAAAATCTTTCTAAATTAGTTATGCCTCAAACCTCCCAGAAGACAATTAGTAGCTATCATTTGCTGAATGCTTCCTCTGTGGCAGGCATCCATCTAAGCATTTATGTTGTATCACTTTGGGTAAATCATGTATCCTCTGTGAGCTTCAGTTCATCTGTAAAATGGGGAAAACACTGGAATCACAAATTCAGTTGCCCACAGGTAGCTAAGTAGAGGGAGTTAGGTGTAAACACCTGAACAATTATTAAGTGAGATATACCTGGCATTCTTGGTGGCTGAATCACTAACCTTGCCTCTTCTGTAGGCAGCTCCTGCCTTCCCACTTAGAGCAGCAGGAAGTGAGACATGCTTTCCTAGGCTCCCTTGCAGCTAGGATGTTGGCATATGAGCCAGTCTTGGTCACTTGTGAGCTCAGGGGGAAGTCAGTTAGGGACTTTTCTTTTAAGTTTTACCTTTACAAGAAAGAGAAACCAATGGGAGGACATGCTTTCCTCTTCTGGATATGTGTCTGCATGTGACATGTGTGCCTTTTAGAGGCATTGGTAGAAAGGAGGGGAACATCACAGCTGACTTACTGAAGATGTCGGGGGAAAGGTGGAAAACATCAGTGGTGGGGACAGCAGTCCTTGACAACATTTTTGTGCCACTGTATGAGCCCTGGAGCTCCCCTACCTTAATTGAGGTAATATACCCTTACGTGAAGCTATTAGTTGGGTTTTCTATCAGTCACACTGAAATCATCCCCACCTCATCTTGACATACTACTGAGGGGCATTCCTCATCTAAAGAAGTCGGCTGCACTCAGTTCCTGCTGGTTGCTGCCAGATGAGGATTTTTCAAGAAGAGCTAGGAATCCAGATTTTTATATAAAACTCCAGATTTTAAAACGTTGGCTCAGATTAAAGGAATATGTGCAGGCCAAACAAAGTACACGTGGAGGCCAAGTTCAGCCCATAGACTCACTATTTTCAACCCCTGATCTACCTCTGACAGTTGTTGTGAGAACTGAATTAACTATGTTTAAAATAAGATCAGTAATAATAATAGCAAACACTCACATAGCACTTAATATGGTCCAGGTACCATTCTGCTTGCTTTACCAATCTAGTACTCATATGTAACCAGGTCTTACAACAACCTTATGGGAGATGTAACTGTTACTTCCACTTTACAGATAAGGAAAGTACGGAAAAGAGAAGTTGAGTAATTTGCTCTGGTCACACAGTCATGATGAAGTAGAGCAGGAAGGTGAGCCTGGACCCAGGTAACCTGGCTCCAAATTTCACTACTCTTAATCAATACGTTATGCTTGTGAAACATTCAGTACAAATTTCTGCCCGTAATTGATACCCAGTCCATGTAAGTTCCCTTCCCCCATCCCCTCCAATGCTTTGAAGCAATTTCAAGAATAGAATTAGGGATTTGGGGGACTTCCCTGGTGGTCCAGTGGCTAAGACTCTGTGCTCCCAATGCAGGGGGCCCAGGTTCGATCCCTGGTCAGGGAACTAGATCCCATGTGCCACAACTGAGTCCACATGCCACAACTAAAGATCCCGTGTGCTGCAACTAAAGATCCCGCGTGCCGCAACTAAGACCCAGCGCGGCCAAAATAAATAAATACATTTTAAAAGAAAAGAAAGAATTAGGGATTTTTCTGATGCTAAAGAGGACAGCTTGGCATTTTAGAGATTAATGACAGTTGTCATTTCAGTTCGGTGCCTCAAAAGCTGCCGTAATATCCAGGCAGGTGATCAGTATCATAATAAATGAAATCTATATGGACTTGACTGGAAGGTGGAACAGCTGTGATGACATTTGTGCTCAGCTTCTTGGCCACCAAACAACAGGGATGCTCTGAACATAATGAAATGTTGTATCTTCAGAAGAGGCCACCAACCTCCCATGGTGACTGCCACACTCCCAACGAGGACTCCTAGGTCGTGTGGACTGGATGGAGGGGAAGGATGGATGGATGATGGATTGGCTCCAAAGGTACACACATCTGCATATACAGGAGACAGTGTTATTCTGACTCTTCCCTTAGAGTCAGTCCCAAGATAGATAGTCTCAAAGCTAAATCCATTTGGTGTAATTAACAACTGTAGTGCTTAATCAGTTGTAACCAAACATTCCCTAAAAATGGGCTCTTAGAGAAATGATTCCATTGAGAGAAATGCAACCCCAAAAATGTTCATAACAACATTGATGGGGGTGGGGGTGAGGGGAGTGTGGGAAAGCCATGTACCCAAATGTCCAGCAATAAAAAGTATATTTTGGTACAACCATAGGGTTGACTATTAGATCGCCATTAAAAACATTGCTTACAAAGGACGTGCAATAGAAAAATACTTATGAACCAATAATAAATGAGAAAAGGACACAAGTTGTTTATACAGCATATATCAAAATGCATCATTTAAATGAATTTTTCTTAAACAACAAAAAACACTGAAAATGACCCATATACTACACGTAAATAGACCAACAAATATTTACTGATTACCTACTAAGTACTGTAGATGCAAAGTAATGACAAGAAACAAAAAAATTACTTCCTGTTTCCAAGAGCTTTCAAAATAATTAAGGAGATGAGATGCTCTCTAACAATTACATGGTAAAGAAATTAGGTGGCAGATGTAGAGAAAGGAACGTATGGACACCAAGCGGGGAAAGCGGCGGTGGGAGTGGGGATGGTATTGTGCTGAATTGGGCGATTGAGATTGACGTGTATACACTGATGTGTATAAAATTGATGACTAATAAGAACCTGCTGTATATAAAAAAAATTAAATTAAAAAATAAAGAAATTAGGTGGTAATTGGAATATGAACAATATGTAACAGTTGCTATAATACTCAGAGGAGAGAAAGATGACCTCTGGCTGTGGTGATCCAGGCAGGCTGTGAAGAGGAGAAGTGGGAGCTGAACCAGAGGTTTACCGGGATTTCAGGAAGCCAAAGGGCATTCCAGGCAGGAAGGGATGCAGAGTCTGTACTGATGCAGGTATGGAATCATGCAAGTTGTGTTTAATGTGATGTAGGGGAAAGAACTTAGGCCCTGAGCTGGGACCCTGGCTCTGTGATTTCTCCTGAATGACTTATGTTAATTAACTCTGAGGTCATAGGTTTTCCAACAGTAATGCATCTTATAGGATCTTTGTGCAGATTAAACAAGATCATTTGTAGAAGATGCCTGGCCCATTAACTTATTAAATGTTAATTTTTTGATATCTCTTTCTCTTCAGCTGTCTTTGTTCATTCATTCAGTCAGTCAGTCAGTCACTTAGTCATCCATTCCCTCATTCGTTCGGCACGGGTTGAGCACCCATCTTGTACCAGCACTGGGTTGGTTATTGTCTGTCTGCTCCCATCCAGTTCCACTCCACACTCATCCCTGCCCTGTGCTGTGCCCCAGGAGCCTGACAACCGTGGACCACATCACCCAGCCTCCCTTGCCCTCTAGCTTCCAGCTGGAAACGCTGGCAGGAAATCTGAGGCCAGGAGGAGAAAGAAGTAGGGCAATTTACCCCGTGTTCCACTTCCTCCCTGTCTGGTCTTGGGGGTGGTGGGTAGCCCCCCTTCCCTAGCACAGCTCCCAGCTCGTGTGGGACCCAGCTCCCTCCGCCTGCCCCTTCACACCTGGCGGGGGATGACAATCCCTGGGGCCCGCACCATGTCTTGTGGGCTCCCTTCACGCTGTACATGGTCTCTTTGTTCAGTCCCCTCCAGTTAAACTCTTCTGCGCTTCCTGCTCACTGGGACTCTGCTATACATGATGAAGAAGGCAGACAAGTCCTGGCCTCCTATGTTAATAGCCTCCTACAAAATAGCCACAGGTACTAAGAAGAAAATAAGGTAATATGATAAAGAATGGTTGGGAGAGGCTACTGAGGGGGATGACATTTAAACAGAGACCTAAAGGCTGAGGGGGAGTCAGCAATCCAAAGATCTGGGAGACCCCGGTTTCAGGCAGAAGTGCATATGTAAGAGAGATAAGGTGAGGACAAGCGTGGGGTGTTGGAATAATAAAAAGAGGCCAGTGGGGCTGGAAATTGGTGACCTGGGGGGTGAGTGGTGGGAGGATGATCAGAGAGGCAGGAGGGGCCAGTCAGTGCTGGGTGTGGTGGGCCGTGGAAAGGGATCTGGACTTAAAGACTAAGTATATTAGGAAGTCTTTGAAGGGCTGCAGGTTGGGGAGTAATTTGAGCCATGTTTTGAGTCTACAGTCTTCTACTGTGTGGGCAATGGATTGTACACCAGGAAAGAGTGGGAGGTTATTGCTATGGTCCGGGCCAGAGTTGCTGGTGGCTTGAACTAGAGTGTTGGCAATGGCAGTGGAGAGATGTGAATGGACTTGAGATCCATTTACACTGAGATCCTGAGGTATCATAATACTTTAGTTTTTCCCAACCAGTGTCCTAGATCCTTGGAGGATGGTGAGCACACTATATATTTTTTATTAATTTATATTTTCATTTTAATGATTATATATTTCAAAATTAGATGAACATATCCTGGATCATCTACATGCCCACCTTATAACAGAGTAGTATGATCACATAATTTCAACGGCTCCATTTCATTTGGATTCTAAGCCCTCCACAGCACCAAATGATCGCCTACAATGACAGCGTTTAACATCATGTGATGATTTTATTAACACATAACACACACACACAGAAAAGTACGCCACTCACAAGTAAATAACTCAATACATTTTCACAAACTGAACGTCTCCGTAACCAGCACACAGTTTAAGAACCTAACACTCCAGGAACCCCTCTGGCACCTTCTCCAGGCCACTCCCCACCCCACCCCCAGTGTAACTATCACCCTGATTTCTAACACCATAATTTAGTTTTGCTTGGTTTTTAACTTTACATGAATGCAGAGATGAGAGTTATGTGAGTGGGATGAAGCAGACCTCTAAAACTCCCATCGTGGTACGTGAGCAGCACGGGATTCCCACCAGGGACGGGCCCTCAGTTTCAGTTCATGCTTCCTGGGCATTGTGATGAAGATCTGACCTCAGACACTAGAACCCAAATTATCCCCAAGGCATGAAGCAACCTCATTAGCCTGGATCCCCATCAATGGACACGGTCCAGCACGGTCACATCAGTAGTGCTGCCTATGTATTAGAATGTCTGTTTATCATAGCGGTGGCTGTCATGCAGCATAATATTTTCCCACACCTTCTATGAGTCATGAGATGTTAAGAGTAAAATAGTGATGTCTTGACTTTTGTCCTTGCTTTCCCAGGCTGCACTCCAGCAGCTTTCCCAGGTCCAGACCAAAAGGTGTTTTCATTAATCCAGATGAAAAGTCCAGCTGAATCTGCCTCTAGTCACATGTAGGCCCTGACCCCCTGCTCCCCCTGTCCTTCATTACACTGCCAGGGTCAAAACAGGGAAGCAGGCAAGATTTGGTTTCGATGCTTTCTTTTGCTCATTCCAATTCTGGCCCCTCCCATTAACTCCAGTGACCTCATGCCTCCCACTGGCTCCAGAGTCCCTCACCGGAAGCACGCACAGCCCCACCCATCATAACATAGCCCTCCCGCCTCCCATTCTCTCCAAATTCTGCTTTCTGCTATGTGACAATGCGTGGCATCAGCTTAATCCAAGGAATGCCCATGATGGTTTAGTAGAAAGAGCTCTGCATTTGAGAGTTAGGAGGCCTGGTTCTAGTTCTAACATTACATCAGTTAGGATAGTTAATTAGCTGAAAGTGATAGAATTCAACTTAAGCAAAAAACAAACAAAAAATCCAGTACTGAATGAGTGCCTTCGGGGGTCAGTGATCAGATACAGCTATATCAGGGTCTCCAACAACGTCATTAAGACAGACTCACTCTCTCCACATCTTGACACTGCTTTCCTTGGCTCTCCGCCAACAGTCCTATCCTCCCAGCAACCCCAAGGGAGCACATGAATTTCTCTATTCCAAGGTCCTGAAATCAAGTCTCGTTAGCTTTGATTGGCCTCCTGGGAACACATGTCCTGATGCTCTGGTTGGTGAGGCCCAGCTCACTTGCTCATGGTAGATTTGGGGGTAAAGTCAGCACCACCCAAAATGCTAGAAGTGAGAGTGGGAAGGGCTGGTACCCCAGAAGGACTGAGGCCGGCAGCAGCCACATGCGTCCTCTCCAGTCATTAATTAATCACAAGAGCTTGACAAATCTTTCCACCTCTGGGACTGGTTTCTCAACTGCAAAAAGAGAGGGATGGACCCTCCAGCTTCTAAGATCCCTTCTACTTTAACACTTTATGATTCCACCTAATTTCTCATGGGCATGCTACGTAGTGTTTTTACCTCTTAGAGAATAATTTCTTAATCCAATTAAAATGGGGCACAGCAGAGACTTAACCACCGATGTGATAAGCCATTTGGAAGGGGCAAGCCCCACCATAGTGCAGGCCCTCCCCCTGCTCTCTGCAAGATCCCTGCCCAGTGACCCCGTAAAGAAACAAGCCAGAGAGGTTGGTGCCAAGGGAGAGAGAGGGATGCAGTCGGAACGAGCCATTCATTGATTAATTCAACCAGTAATTATTATGCACTTCCTGTATCTCAAGCACTGTACTAGGCTCTGGGAATGAACGTGAGCAAGGAACAGCCCCTGTTCTCTAAGACAACAGTCTTGAGGTGGGCACAGACAAGCAAACTGCTGATTGACAGTTCAGAAGGTCAAGGGCTGTGGCAGGATGTTAAGGTGACTCAGATGACGGGCACATAACCCACTAGGAGATAGATAGGGTTTAGGGCCTGAGGAGCTGAGAGAATAATCAGGGACGTTGTTTCTAAGGAGACCCTGAATAGGGTCTGGAAGGCGAAAGAGAAGAATTTAGCCAGTTGAGAAAGGCATTCACAATGCAGCAAGTTGGGGCAGTCTTGGAGCGTTGCAGTTTGTTGCAAGTGGCTGCCACTGTGGAGTTTAGATGGGGCAGTGGCAAGAGGTAAGGCCAGGCTTCATGGTAGGGAACTGGAGTACCAGACCAAGAAGGTGGATTTTTATCATGGAGGCACTGAAGAGCCACTGAAGGATTTTAAGCAGGAGGGTAACACAACATCTCTCATTTTTACAAAGGATCTACCAGTATCGTGTGGGGTCAGGGAGACATAAGACCAGCTGTCTTCAAGAAGTCTGTGATCATACCATTATAATGATAGAGGAAGGACTTCATGCCCAGTATCTGACCGCTTGCTTCTGTAGTTTTTGTGTTATGTATGTCTGTTTATTCACACTTCACTTTGTTCCACGTAAAGCTTGCTCTTCAGAAAAATGTCTGCACCTGGGACAAAGACTTTTAAAAAGTCCATCTCTGGTCTAAAAATGCTTACAGGCGATCTGTAAGTCTCTGCTGAAAATCTGACCACACCTCACACCTGATTATAAAACAACTCAAGATCTCTGCAGCCCCCAAATATTATGACAAGGATTTAACAATCCATCAGCATTCAAGGGGCAAACCTGGGACCTTCTGCTGGCTGCTCAAGGAGCCTTGTGGGTCTGCCTCCTGCGGAAAGGAGAAAGTTCTATATTCCTCAGAAAATTGCTCTGCACAAAGGAAATCATGGCTCCCTGCACACCCAGGCTTGAGAGGAGATTATTCCTAATGGCATAAATCCTCAGAGCATCACGTGTCTGGAAGAAAAGCAGAGATGCATCTGAATGCCAGGGCTGCCTGAGACCAAAGAGAAACAAGGAAGAGTACTAATTGAGCTGTGAAAACAACATCTACCCAATCAACCTAAAACATGGTCTGGAGAACAGGTGGCTTCCCAAATCTGTCATGAATTAATGAATAACTGAAAAAATGGCTGATTTCCATAGAAGTCTGACATTCTCAGTCCACTACAAGGACAGTCAATTCTTAATCATGCGGGATAACAGGGACCTTTGCCAAACATCCTGCAGGATGAGGAATAATTTTTTTAATTTATATTTGGCTTGGAAGTGCATTCCTTTTTTTTTTTTTTGTACTAGCTTTAACTTTCAAGCTCTGTTTCACTGAAGATTAAGTAGCAATGACAGTGACCATGACAATCTCTCCTTAGAATCTGTCGCAATTTTCAAAGCTTATTTATATCCACTGTCTCATTTGAGCTTCTCAATAACCCAACTCAGTGACTTGATTAGCAAATGCCCACATTACAGACGAGGGACTGAGGCTCAGAGACGCTCCACAGCTACTAAAGCGGTCGAGCTAGGTCTTGAACCCAGGCTTCTAACTTGAATCCAGGATTTTTTCTAGGAGGGGGTGAAAGAAGCCAAAACAAAACAAAAAACTGGGTTGACTGCGAAGCTTTACATGAGGATGAGAAATTAGTAACAAAGAGGCCATTTTTCATGTGGACTCAAAATGTGAGTTCTGGGTTTTTTTTTGGTTTTTATTTTTTCTATTTTTACAAGAGCTTTGTTGTTTTAAAAGGCCCTTTCTTCTCATTCAAAATGAGCAAATACCTTCTGACAGCCATGCAATTAGCAGGGCCTTCAGATATTGATTTCCTCTCGGCATTACCCTTTTTCATAGGGCTCCACACAGGCTCCTGATAGAAAGGAAAGCTGGAATTTCTGAATTGGTCTCTGAAGTAATTTAGCTGTTTCCCATCACCATCTCTCAGCTGCATTCCCAAGGCTTCTTCCTCCCTCCTCAGCCACATCTAAGGGTGATTGCTAGGCAGGGATTCTAAGGCAGGGATTTTAGAAAGGGGAGGGGGAGCGGAAAAGGGACTGGGAACATGCAAGGAGAGAGGAATGAAAAGAAAGAAAATCAATCCCTGGATGGAAATCCAACAAATTCTTGTGTAAAACTTATATTTCCCCTTGAAGAAAGGAGAGGGGTTGGAGCATAAAACAGAAATTACCAATGATACTACTACCATGATTCCTTCACTCATTCCACAAACATTTACTAAGATCCAGCTGGTACCAGGGACTTTCACAGGCTCTGAGAATGTACACAAGTGGCAAACACCAATATAATCCACACCTTTATTGAGGATACAGTGTTCCCCAGGAAGCTGACTCTGAGACCGATCAGAATGCATACATCACATTACAAAGTGCTCTTAGGATTAACACCCATGGAGGGAAGGAAAGTAAGCAGGAGTGAGCCCAGAATGCAGTCAAAATATGAAAGAGTCTCAAGGGAAGCCTGGGCCAGCCCTACACAGGGTTCTAAAGAGGAATGACCTTTCAGAGCTGTTCCCAGGTGAGTGAGAGGCCAGGCCTTCACACCCCCATGTAGATCAATCATTGAAAGGGGGTGTGGCCTTGGGGGAGCAGCTCTCTTCAGCTGAGGCAAGGCCAAGGGGTTCACACTTCCATCAGTGGAGGCAACAATAGCCTTTAATCCTGAAGGTGGATCTGAGTGGCTCATCAGAGCCTCCAGCACATAAAGTCTGGTAGAGGGGGCAGCAGCCATAACATAATCACAGAAAAATGTATAATGCACTGTGATCGGTGCTACAAAGGAGAGGTACATGGTACCTTGAGAAAGTGCAACTAAGAGTAAAAGGAGGGGTTGGGTTTCAGGCATGGGAAGCACATCTGCAAAGCCCTGGATTGGGAGGGCACGGGAAGCGAAACAGGTTGGAGAGCTTCTCTGAAGGGAAAATGGTTGAGCGTTCACCACGTGCCAGGTACATGTTGGGCACTTTTGATACATCCTCTAGCTCACTTCACAACAACCCCATGAGGTAGGTATTGTTCCCAGGTCCTTCTAGCATCTCTTGAGATCAAAGAACAATATTCCCTGGAAACATGTGAAGCCAGAAGTAACAGGCCCGATGGTCATGGAGTCAAAAGCACAACCAACTGATGGGAGCAGAGATCAAACTAGCCAGTTCTCTGAGCAGAGAGAGGAGTCATAAGGAAACCAGAGACGCAAGCTGAACTAGGACTCCTTTGTGGAATATGAAAAAGGAAAGCAATCAATATAAACTGAAGACCAAAGCAAGGTTTACTAAATTTACACATAATAGCATTGATCATTATAAAAAAAATTCAATACAATTTTAGATTTGATTTACTCCTACATTCATTTAGCAATGTTGCATTTTGGGAACTGCAGAAATCAAGTAGACTGTGCTGAAACATAGAGTAAAATGACTCTCAAGGCAACTAATGATACATTGTAATGAAAGAGGATTTTAAAAAATATTTTTCGGTAAACAATTATGTAGCTGATTTCTATATCTGATGGGTGCAAAATCTGTTGAAATAAGGCAATCTGCAACACAAAAATCACATTGTGACAATTTCTGTTTTTTCATTGGAAAAGCTATGTATATGTAAGCAAAATTTGCATAGCAGAAGTCCCCACTTGAGTCTTTGCTGTGTCTACTGCAGACCTATGGTAATATCGGCCAGAAGTGCACATCTTGGTGGGGGGGGTGGGCGGCGGGGGGCATTAGAGAGCCTCCCTGGAGAGAATTCATCCCAAACTAAGGCAGTGGGAGCCTGGAAATCTGTGATTTAAGAAGACAGGATTGAGAAAACCTGTTTTGGTGTCAGACCGGGGTTTGAGTCACTTCCTAGCTATGTGACTTCAACCAAATTACTAAACCCCCGCTAAGCCTCAGTTTTCTTGTCTATAAAATGGGCTGTGAGAACCCCTGTGAAGTTTTGAAAGTTGAGCAATTCTCAACATTTAGAAATGGAACACCAAGCATGGGTATTAATATGAGAAAGTTCTCTTAGTGCTACTAAAAGAATAGTCCTCAGACTCACAGCAGCACCTTGCAGCTTTGTTAGAAATGCAAATTATCAGGCTCCATCCCACACCAGTCCTGCTGACTCAGAATCTCTGGAGGTGGGAGCCCAGAAAACTGGGTTTGAGCAATTCTCCAGGCAGAGTGACCAAGCGTCCAAGTTTGCCCCAGGCAGAGGAGCATCCGTCGAAGACGCACTTCCAGTGTGAAAACTGCAGAGTCCAGGGTGATCTGAGATGGAATGGTTACTCTAACTCCACATGATTCTCATGTGTGCTAAAGTCTGAAAACCACTGCTCTAACATACGTATGCATATTTTTAAATTAATATAATATAGTGGACAACACACTTGAAGATTTCAGTGAAGATTTCCACAAATCTCTCGGGGACGGCTATGGATTACTGCTTTAAGGTAAGCCAATATGTATTCAGCATCCTTTACAGGTCAAAAGTTTGGACGGATGCCCTTTGTTTTACCTCTGTGATCATACAGCATCCTCAGGGAGGTAGGTATTTTAATCCTCACCTAGAAAAGTGAGATTTAGGGACTTCCCTGGTGGTCCAGTGGTTAAGAATCCGCCTTCCAGTGCAGGGGATGCGGGTTCGATCCCTGGTCGAGGACCTAATATCCCACATGCAGCAAGGCAACTAAGCCTGCATGCCCCAATGAAGAGCCCGCACACGCCGCAACGAAGGATCCTGCGTGCCACAACTAAGACCCGACGTAGCCAAAAAAATAAATAAATAAATAATTTTTAATAAATAAATAATAAAAACCACCATAGTCAAAAGAAAGAAAGAAAAGAAAAGAAAACTGAGATTTAAAGACGTTAGTAACCTGCCTATAGGATCATCAGTAAGCCCAAGGGCTTGGGGTTCAAGGATGTCACTTTCTAGAGCCTGTGTTGGTTCCATTAAATCCATGTTTTCTCAAGAGTGGAATGCAACCTACCAGGGAAGGAGAGATGATTTAATGTGTTAGGGGAGATAATTGTAGAAGGTAGACAGGGCAGTATTAAATAAGACATCACATTGTGAGAAATAATGCTAAAAATTGCTGATGCTTATATAACCCTTACTATGTATGTGCCAGGCACTGTTATGAGTTCTATCTTCAGTTCTACAGATGAGAAAACTGAGGCACCAAGGTCATACAGTTAGTAGGTGATGTGGCCCTGGAATTAGAACCCAGGCATCTTGACACAGAGTCCACTACTGAGCTATTTGCCTCTTCCTTTATAATTCTTTCAATCCCATTCCACGAAGGAAGTTCAGGTTTAGGGCTGACTCGTCTTTCTCATCTTTCCAATATTTGCTAGTTTCTCTCTAACTAGAGAGCAAACTGCAGGCTCAGAACCCTCTGTTTGGCTGACATTGTATTTGTTCCTATTGGATACCATCTATGTATAGTAAATAATATTGGACTTCCACTCAGGCAGAGACATAAAGTTCCTTTTACTTAAGGGAAAAGTGAGTTATTGAAAGGAAAAATTTAAGTTGGTAATAAAAACAGAGAATTGTGAAGGTGATACCCAGTGGTGTGTGTGGTACTAGGATGGAGGGAAAAGACGAGAAGGAGGTGAATGAGTGACCGTATTGGGGGTGGTACTGCATTTCGGCACGATGCTCCACTGGTCTCCATTCTCAAGCTTTTTGGGTTCTCTGCGTTCTCCTGCTATTTTAAAGAACCATGAACTGCTGACAGGAAGGTAGTCAGCATTCTTTAGAAAATACTTTCCCATTTCACTACTGGTTCTCCTTGTTTTCTTCTGCTCAGACTTTCAAGCCTCCTTCAAATTTTTCTCCCAGGGAGCCCTGATGCAGGAACCAGGATCTCTGCACTGGAAAAGTATGGCAGCAGAGTCTTCTGCTGTTCATTTTTAGTTCTCTCTCTTTCCTGGGTACATTGGAAAACTACACCTCCAGGCCTCCGTATAATTAGGTGTGTCTGTGAGACCTGATTCTGGCCAATGAGCTGTGAAGAGAAGTGATGGGCAACATTTGAGAGGGAGTGTCTCTTCCTCTGTGGCAGCGGCCTGGGAGCTCCATGGTAGAGTCACCAGATGCAAGCTGACTGGGTCCCTGAGCTTCCACTTGGAAAGAAGCTACCCCAGAGATTCAACAGACCTGCAGTAGATTTGGGTGGGTGAGAAATAAACTTCATATGTGATGCCACTGAGATAGCAGGGGGTGGTTTGTTACCACACTTGACCTAGCCTTTCCTGGCCAATACAAGCACATCTCATCAAGATATTATTTATTACATTAGAAAGCACTTTCCACTAATGGGAGAGTATTTTTCTCTAGAGTACAAAGGAAATTCCTAAAATGTTCAAGAGGATTTTGCAAACAGGGATTACTTGAAACTGTAGGACTTGAGCCTTCAACAAACGGTCCCAACACACTGGGACCCCAGGCAGGATTGGGGGATGAGGGATGTGGAGGATACAAAGGAAAGTTGAAAGAATGTTGCAAATTCTATTTTTAAGAAAATATGCCTTTCCCAGAGCCAGCCCGCCTCCAGCTTCGAGGCTGACAGAAGCGCTCAGCATGATGCTGGTAGATAAATGTGGGAGTTGTTAACCTCCTCTGAAACCAAGGGTGAAAATCATTTGCTGCTCTGGGAAGGTTCCTATTTGCTTCTGTTGTCAAAATTAACCCTGCAGGGCTTTCCTGGTGGCGCAGTGGTTGAGAGTCCACCTGCCGATGCAGGGGACACGGGTTCATGCCCCGGTCCAGGAGGATCCCACATGCCGCGGAGCGACTGGGCCCGTGAGCCATGGACGCTGAGCCTGCGTATCCGGAGCCTGTGCTCCGCAACGGGAGAGGCCACAACAGTGAGAGGCCTGCGTACCGCAAAAAAAAACAAAAAAACAAAATTAACCCTGCAGCCTTTCACAGAACCAAAGAAGACACTTCTCCTGTGTGTGAGTATATTTTCTTACTGTTGTTGTCGTTTTAAAAATCATGTAAAAAACTCTTACCCAAGGCTCTATCTAGTTGAGCCTTCTGCATTCTTAAAAGTAGTAGCATGATTACGAGAAACTATACATGCAAATGTCTTTATTTTATAAAAACGAGGCTCCAGATTGGCTCAATGATTTTGCATGTTCTCAAACAGATACCCAGCAGGTGATACTTAATGCTAACAATAGCCACCATGTAAAGAGCACCCTCTGTACTAAACACTACGCCTGCCCTTCGGAGACTCCTCCCAACAAGGTGCATATTGATATTGTTCTCAATGCAGACATGAAAGAAGGTCCAGCACCTTGTATAAGTCACACAGCTAAATGAGTGCCAGAGGCAGGATTCAAACCCAGGCCTATCTGACTCCAAAGCCTATGCTCTTCGTGAAATCATAGGCATGGCTGTGGCTCTCTTTCAGAGGAGGAAAGGACACAGGGAGGTTAGGCTGTTTGCTGAACATCCCCTGTGAGATCAGTGAAGCGGCCTGGCAGCATCTATAGTTCATTAAGAACTTTTATGTTGAGAACATATTTATTTTTAAAACTGCTTAATATGCTACTTCTGGGACAGAGAGTGTTGGCGATGACTTCATTTGTCACTCAGAGCCCTAAGTGATTTGAATGGCTGCTCCCACTCCAATCCTAGTGCCCAGTGAAACCAAACTGTGGCCCCATTGCAGTGCCTGGCATGTCCCCAGACACACTTGGAGAAGCGCTAGGGCAGGAGGCTTAACTGCAAATGTCTGAGGATGGGAACATCATAATAGCTAATGTACCCATGTTAATTCATTTAATCCTCAAAACAGCCCTGCAAAGGGACTCTCTGAGAATCAGAGAGGTTAGGAACTTGCCTGGGGTCACACAGTAAAAGGGGCTGAGCTTTAAGCCAGGCAGCCCAGCTTTAAAACCGGCACTTAATCACCACATGATATATAAAAGGAGACTGGGAGCCTTAAAGGCTGGGTCTAGGCCTCACCGTTCCACTAACCAGCTTCACATACTTGAGCAAATCACATATTCTTCTTAGGTCTTATTTTCTTCAACTGTGACCAAGGAGCTTCATAGGAGTCAATTATGATGATTGTCCCAAGGTCAAGAGAATAACAAAGAAAAGAGTGTGCTTCTATCTATGAGATATTTTGGTACCATAAGTAGAGCCTGGGTATCCAGAGATAGAAAGATACTACTTTTTCCCATCATCAGCACCACTAGTGCTTTGCATATATTATTTCTAATCCTCACAAACAAGCCTAAAAGGTAAATATGTGTGGTGGACATCTGTTGTTTACCTTCCTGGCACTTCTCCATATTCTGAAAAAAGCAACCTCCCTTCTTTTGAGGAATGCCCCTCCACCAACTCCAACATGTGCTTCTGCTGCAGGCTGTCAATCACGGTAACCCACCCACTGCTTGCCAAAGTTGATTGGTCCATGGGTCAGCATGGGCTCCAAGTCAAGCCAATCAGATCCTTCTCAGGATTTTTCAAATGGAGTCATTTGAAGAGAAGCAATCTCTCTCTAAGTGCAGAAACTGTGAAATACGACGCCATGTTTTCCCTCCACTAGAAGCAGCCCTCCTTAGGAACTAAAATCTTTGCACATAGAAACAAGCAGAAAACAGAGACAGAAAGAGGTGCCCTAACAATATTGCAGATCCTGGTTCCAACTGTCACCAAAGTCCAGCTATATCCCACCCTTGCTGGGCTTACAGGAGATAAACCAGACAAGCCCCTCTGGTTAATTCCCATTTATGCCGTTTACGTTATTTATACCCATTTAAGTTACTTTGAGTTAGGTGTCTGTCATGTGCAACCAAGAGTTCTGGCTGGTAGAGTGTTTATATTATTCTCTTTCTACTTTCTCAGTGTCAAACTGAGACTACCTGGGTGATGAGTGTCATCCTGGGACTAGAGCCCAGTCTGTCTGACTCCAAAGCCAGGGCTCTTTCCCCCTCACCATCCTGCCTCTCCTGGCCTGATAAGACAGCCCTAGAAGACAGGGACTCCTTGCCTGATCTGGTGCAAAAGCATAACTGCAGTTGGCTAAACATTTTGACCCACTGGCCTCCTCAAGGATGTGGCTCCCAGGTTCCCCTGACACTATCCAGAAGCTCCAAAGAGAAGACGCTCAGAGAAGACAATGAACTTGGGTATGGAAGCTTCACTGGCTGCAAAATGGGGTCATGGATGGGCTCTGGTGTGAAGAAGCCTTGTGGTCAGAATTAGCTGGTGGGCAGGGCAGACCTAAAGAAAACAAAGGGTCTTTGGACATCAGGGACTTGCTAATGGCCAGCAACCTCTAAGAGAATGAGAATGAGGCCTACTTGACTGTAGAGGGAAACCCAGCCCACCCTACCAAAAGCATCTCATTCTCTGTTAGAGTCACCCTTCCTACCCAGGCCTCCCAACTTCCAATCCAATGCTCTTCCCACTAAGCCAAACTGCCTTTGCATTGTTACCTTTTCAGATTCTGCAAAGCGTCACTTAAAGTATAAGTGGTTGTCAGGTAGGAGAAATATTGCTTAATCAGGATCTAACTCAGAAAAGAGAAAAAGAAAGAATTAATTCGCTGACATTTGAAGGCATTCTTGATTAAAAAAAAAATCTTGTAGCGTCAATACCGAAAATATTTATTAAGCCTCTGAAGTTTCACTTAGAATTGGACCATGTCACTTACAAATTCATTCTGCTATTGAAAAGTCTGTATGCACTCCCTACATTATGCAGAGTCTCTGCTAGGTCCTGGGGGCACAGTGATGTCAGCCAGACATGCTCCCTGCCCTCATAATGCCTCAGTCTAGCAGGGGAGACAGGAGTGAAATAAACACACACAGGTAAAATTATTATAAGCATTGAAAAGGGAGAGAAAAAAGAGGGACCTAATCTTTGAAGGGAAGGGTTGGGGAGATGGGTGTCAAGGGACTTCCAGCCTAGTTTAGATGGTATTAATGCATCTCTAGACAAACTAAGCAAAGACTTGGTCTGGTGTAAATGAGAAAGGCTAAGGGCATTTGTGGCATGGTGATTGAAGGGCTAAGGGCATTTGTGGCACGTGTTTAGTCAAATGTTCTCAGAGAAGGAACCAACACTGTTAGAACTCCCAAGAGCCTGGAACTCCTTCAGCAAAGCGTCATCTAGAATGAAGAGCAGGCTTCCCAGAGGTCCTAAGCAGTGCCCTCTGGAGCCATACTGGAGCCTGAGACAATGGAGAAATATGCACTCCTATATACACTCATCAAAATATCCTCCAAAATATTTTGAATCAAGTGAGAAAATTTATAAAAGCTCTGTGATCAAAAGTCATGACAGTACATAAAGGCTTGCATTGCCCAATCTTTTTGCACACATTGTCAAACCTTATAAACCTTCCTGGTGGGCAATCTGAGGACCCTGGAGCCAGGAACCTAGGGGCTGACTCGACATGGCTGTTCCCATCACACAACAATACAGGCTAGTAACACAAGCAACAACAGCCAGTCTTCACTTAAAATTTTGTTACTTTTTCACCATGAATTTATTTCATATTTAGTTTTATTTTTAAATTTTTGCATTAAAATACTATTTTACTTGATTAATAAGTTTTTCGGTACCCCTGTGAATTTTGCTGCCAGAAGTGAGTGCCTCACTTGCCTTTCCCTAATCCTGACCTTGGTTCTGAGTTCCTCATGCTTCAACTTCTAGCATTTCCAAAGGCAGGGATATATAACAGGTATAATTGCGTGCCTTTTCCTAGGGTGTATCATTTTGATCTAGCATGAGCTTGAATAATGTCAGATGTAGACCTTCAGGAAAACAGGTTTCCCTTTTGAAATTTTGTTTTCAGCACATGGCATCTCTTGAAAATTGTGATCTAGTGGGAGAAAGGGGTCACTCTTCTGCCAAGGTTTGTTGCGTGGAAGATGCTGGTGGTTGGATGGTGTCAAAAAGCAACATCTGGTTTTGATGCTACTTTTTTCTCCTTAAAATCATCTCTAGAAAATGTGCCACTTTTTATTTAAATCTCAGGAGATAGTCCATGGCCTTAACATTAGGCTCCGTACAAGATGTTAGAGCACATATTTAATTAACGCATTTCCTTCTTATTAAGAAGATTTTGGAGGCACATTTTCTACACTAACCGGAAGCCAGGTACAATCTGAACTAAAGAATGACATATCCCTGGTCTAGGTTCCCAGTTCTGATTGGACAACATCCAAATGTACTACCCATTGCTCAAGAAATGTCACAGAATTCCTTGAACACAATTAAATGTGTGTTTGCTTTCAAGTCTAAAGGACAGGGCACACAGCTCCTTCCCAGGTGATTGTTTTAAAAGGTGTGATGAAATCAAGTATGCCCTGATGAGGTGTGGCAGTCCTAAGAAGGCTGAACACTCCCAGCCCAGATCCCAGTGTTAGAACTTCTTAGAAAAATGGATGCAAATGCAAAAAGTAATCAAAATAAAGCCTCATCCAGCTCCACAAAGTACTAGCTGTGTGACCTTCAGCAAGTAACTTAATCTCTCTTTTTCTCTTGTGTTCAACAGATCAATTAAGGCTTGACTCTTAGTTTTGTTGTGAGGTTAAATAGAAACTCTCTTCTCAACAAAATATTGGCAAACTGAATCCAACAACACATAAAAAGGATCATATACCACGACCAAGTGGGATTCATCCCAAGTTCACAAGGATGGTTCAACATACACAAATCAATCAATGTGGTACACCAAATAAGCAAAAGAAAAGACAAAAACCAAATGATCATCTCAATAGATACAGAAAAAGCATTTGACAAAATTCAACATCCATTCATGATAAAAACTCTTACCAAAGTGGGCACAGAGGGAACATATCTCAAAATAATAGAAGCTATTTATCACAAACCCATAGCCAATATAATACTCAATGGTGAAAAGTTGAAAGCCTTCCTGCTAAAATCTGAACCAAAACAAGAATGCCCGCTCTCACCACTTCTCTTCAACGTAGCATTGGAAGTCCAAGCCATAGCAATCAGACAAGAAAAAGAAATAAAAGGTATCCAAATTGGAAATGAAGAGGTAAAATTATTATATGCAGATGATATGATACTATATATAGAAAACCCTAAAGACACCACACAAAAACTACTAGAACTGATAAATGAATTCAGCATGGTAGCAGGATACAAGATTAACACACAGAAATCAGTTGCATTTCTTTCCACCAACAATGAAATATCAGAAATGGAATGTAAAAAAAACCAATACCTTTTAAAATTATAGCACAAAAAATAAAATACTTAGGAATAAACCTCACCAAGGAGCTGAAAGATTTATATGCTGAGAACTATAAAACATTAATAAAGGAAACTGAAGATGATTCAAAGAAATGGAAAGATATCCCATCCTCTTGGACTGGAAGAATTAATATTGTTATAATGGCCATACTACTAAAGCAATCTACAGATTTAATGCAATCCCTATCAAATTACCTATGACCTTTTTCACAGAACTAAAACAAATAATCCTAAAATTCATATGGAAACAAAAAAGACCCAGAATTTCCAAAGCAATCCTGAGGAAAAGGAACAAAGCAGGAGGCAGACTTCAGACAATGTTACAAAGCTACAGTAATCAAAACAGTGTGGTATCAGCACAAAAAACAGATATATGGATCAATGGAACAGAATAGAGAACCCAGAAATAAACCCACACACCTACGGTCAATTAATCTTCGACAAAGGAGGCAAGAAGATACAATGGGGAAAAGGCAGTCTGTTCAGCAAGTGGTGCTGGGAAAATTGGACAGTCACATGTAAATCAATGAAGTTAGAACACACCCTCTCACCATACACAAAAATAAATTCAAAATGGCTTAAAGACTTAAACACAAGACATGATACCATAAAACTCCTAGAAGAGAACATAGGCAAAACATTCCCTGAGAAATTGTACCACTGTTTTCTTAGGTCAGTCTCCCAAGGCAATAGAAATAAAAACGAAAATTAAAAAATGGGACCTAATCAAACTTACAAGCTTTTGCACAGCAAAGGAAACTGTAAACAAAAACGAAAAGACAACCTACAGAATGGGAGAAAGTATTTGCAAACGATGCAACTGACAAGGGCTTAATTTCCAAAATATACAAACAGCTCATACAACTTGACAACAAAAAAACAAACAACTCAATCTAAAAATGGGCAGAAGACCTAAAGAGACATTTCTCCAAAGAAGATATACAGATGGCCAACAGGCACATGAAAAGATGCTCAACATCACTAATTATTAGAGAAATGCAAATCAGACTTCAGTGATGTACCACCTCACATCGGTCAGAATGGCCATTGTTAAAAAGTCTACAAATAACAAATGCTGGAGATGGTGTGGAGAAAAGGGAACCCTCTTACATGTTTAGTGGGAATGTAAGTTGGTGCAGCCACCATGGAAAACAGTATGGAGGTTCCTCAGAAAACTAAAAATAGAATTACCATATGATCCAGCAATCCCACTCCTGGGCATATATCCAGACAAAACTATAATTCAAAAAGATACATGCACCCCTATGTAAATAGCAGCACTATTCACGATAGCCAAGACATGGAAACAACCTAAATGTCCATCGAAAGATGAATGGATAAAGAAGATGCAGTACATACATACAATGGAATACTACTCAGCCGTAAAAAAGAACAAAATAATGCCATTTGCAGCAACATGGATGCAACTAGAGATTATCATACTCAGTGAAGTAAGTCAGAAAGAGAAAGGCAAATACCATATGATATCACTTATATGTGGAATCTAAAATATGGCACAAATGAACCTATCTATGAAACAGAATCAGGGACATAGAAAATAGACTGGTGGTTGCCAAGGGGGAGGTGGGTGGGAGAGGGCTGGATCGGGAGTTTGGGACTAGCAGATGCAAACTGGTATATTCAGAATCGATAAACAACAAGGTCCTACTGTATAGCATAGGGAACTATATTCAATATCCTGTAATAAACCATAATGGAAAAGAATATGAAAAAGAATGTATATATATGTACAACTGAGTCACTTCGCTGTATAGAAGTAATTAACATAACATTGTAATTCAACTATACTTCAATAAAAAATTTTAAAATAAAAGAATTGGTGAACTTGAGGACAGGTCAATGGAAATTAAACAAACTGAAACACAAAGGCAAAAAAGAGTAGAAAACACAACAAATTAAACAAAAACAGAACAGAGCATCCAAGAGCTATGGGACAATAAAAGCCAATGGCTGGATACAGATTTCGAACACAAACTTACGGTTACCAAAGGGGAAACGTGGGGGGAGAGATAAATCAGGAGCTTGGGATGAACATACACACACTACTATATATAACATAGACAACCAACAAGGACATACTGTATAGCACAGGGAACACTACTCAATATTCTGTGATAACCTATATGAGAAAAGAATCTAAAAAAAGAATGAATATATATATATATATCACTTTGCTGTGCACCTGAAACTAACACAACATTGTAAGTCAACTATACTCCAATAAAATTAAAATTAAAAAAATAAAGAAAAGAAACTCTTTGCTTGTGGCACAGACTTCTTGTGGCCTCCCATACCCATCTCCTCTTACTCTATAGGAATAGAAACCCGGTTTTTGTAGCTGCCATACATGGCTGTGCAGAATAAAGACTACATTTCCCAGCTTCCTTTACAGCCAGATGTGCTCATCTGACTCAATTCTGGTCAAGGAAATATGAGCAACAACTAGTAATGGAGAGCCAAGTGCCATCCTGGACTATGAGTACAAGGGCAACACCCTAGGAATGGCAGAGCAACAAGAAAGGAGGAGCTCAGATCCTTGGCTCTCATGGAGCCATCGTATCAGCCTGTGCACTCATATGTCCAGACTGTTCTGTGAGTGACAAATAAAATTCTGTCTTATTTAAGACACTGTTACTTTGGGTCTCTGTTATGGCAAATGAACCTGTATCCTAACTAATATCCCATGTAAAGTGTTTGGCAAGTGATGGACACATTATAAAGCATGCAGTAAATGCCAGCCAGGAAGATGATGGTGATAGTTATGAATTCTACCTCTACTGCTCCTCAGAAGAGCATTGATTAGAATAAAATGAAGAGCTACACAATTTGAAGGACATTTCCTTTTCCCCCCTTTACTCCATTCTCTGACTCAAGTGACATTCTTACAATAGACATCCACCCATGATTTTTTCATGTGGTTCCTTTTTATTAATTACAAACATGGCTGAGGGGAAGGAAAAACATTTCTAAGCTTCCACTTGAAAAGTCAAATTGTCTCACCATATGCTTTATACTGAAAACCTCCAAGAATCAACAATTGTTAACATTTTCCATATTTGCTTCAGATGATTTTTTTTAATAAAGCATCCAGATGTGGTTGAAGCCTCTGATGTCACCCATCAAATTTATGACAGGTAACAACCCTTCGGAAGTGGCTGAGTACCTCCCCATTGTGTATATATGTCTTAACAAGTATATGTATCCCAAGAAATATATAGTATAGCTTTGGAAAATTTTTAATCTTACATATATTGGTTATACGCTGGGTGTAACGCTTGGCAACTTGCTCATTTAGGAGACTATGAAAAGCTATACCACAACAAACAATGCCAAAACAATCATCCTTGTTAAATGTGGGGAGAGGGGTGTCATATTCTTCTCTATGCTTTATCTGTATTTAAAATACATTATAAGCACAATTTAAAAATAAAAACTAAGGGAATTTAAAAGAACTACTCAGAAGCTGTACTGACTTACAAAATCACCAAGACCACTCAGGCTGGGGATGGGAGTAGGTAGGAGGGCATAGTTTGTTGTTTACCCTACATATGTGAGCAAATGTATTTTTTGCTTTTAAACCCAACATGTAAAAATTCTGAACTTACCCAGTAGATATGAATAGATGACTTTACAAATGTAGCCTAACTTTCTAAAATACCCACCACAGTTTTTTTTTCTTAAAACACACAATTCAGGTATGTTTGGATAGACATAACTGTACCTATAAAATAATGTCTGACAAAACTACTTCTTTATTATAGTTATTGTAATTAATTTTGATAGGCGATCAGTGAAACTCTTTCAAATATAAAATATTAGATTTGGATAAAATGAATCATTTCTTCTTGGTCTGAGGAATAAAAATGCAGATTATTGGAGTATCAATTTTATAAAACAGGTATCTCCCCTCATACATTGTTTATGCATGGCCTATTCATCCAAAGATAACAACTACTTCTCACATTTTCTCCCACCATGAGAGGAGTAACAGTGACAAAAATTCAGCTTTTTTTTTTTTAAGAATACATGTGTTCAGAAGAGTAGAAAGAAAAGAATGTGTTTGGAAACTGAGCCTTCCTGCCCATTTGTGCCCATCCCCCGCAAGCCAGAGCTGACAACCGGGCTTGCTGATCTGAGCTGGGCTGGGTCAGTTCCATCCTCTGACCCAGAATCTGGACTTGAGGTACAGAGTCAGGGCCTTTTAGTCTCATAAGCTAAGGAAGGAAGAGTGACGTTTTGAGTTGTGCGGCAGCCGTGCACAGAGAAGCAGATAGAGCTGGTCCACAGACAATGAGAAGAGAAAAGAGGAGGAAGGATGGAGAAGCAGGGACAAGGGCCCATGGATCCCAGAGAGGAGGTGCCTGAGAGGACAGCCACGCTAGAGCACAGGCATTCTGGTCTCTACCAAAGCCCCCAACACTGGTCGTCCTTGGATTCCATGAGATAACCCTGTATCCTTCGAGTAAAGCCCCTGTCCTATTTATGTTATCTCATGTATATATGTACATGTATAAATACTATCCTTCATTTATTTTTGTTTAGGCTACTTTGAAGTAGATTTCTGTTACTTGCAAGCAAAAGAGCCTTGACTCTGACAACTCCCAGTGCAGGCATTCTGTGAGGCTGCCACCCGCCACCTCACCTCACCGCATAAATAGTGAAGCTTTTATCTACTCATCTACACAATGCGGACTCATCAGGAAATGGCCGGCACCACCATGTTTGCCCTCTTGAGAGCTGTCACATTAGAAACAAGTATATTGTCTCCATGTGGGTGTTCCCTGGATTTTTATTTGGCAACCAAACCATCACTTATTGTTTCCCAAATGCTATTTACATGACATCAGTAGACTTAAGTCAGAAATTTTCCAGGTACAGCTACTCTGATAATGTGCGCCAGTCATCTCAGTAAACACAAGATCCTGAGCTTGATTTTTCTGCTAAAGCGATCGAGGAGGAGCACGCAGCCACATTTCTGGTTCCACCCCTGGAGCTTGCTCATATTCTGATGGTATTACTGGCCATTTTAAGACTACGTTCTACAAAACTGCTGGACGCCCTTCAAATTGTCGAGCAATTACCCCAAATAACACTGTGTTGGAAAAATATCTTGGGTTTCTCTGTAAAACGAGAACATGGTGAGAAGAACAAGGTAACTTGTAAATCCAATGGCTTTTAAAAAATAAGAAAATGAGAAGAAAAATGACATTTAATATCTCCCATAGAGATTGACATAAATCTCTTGATTTTTTAACCTGAATCCAATTATCAACTAAAGTTCATTGAGGAACCTGGACCAGATCCCATGTAACAAACATACCACACAGATGCCATTATGGAACATGGAAAGGCAGGAATAACAAGTAGTCAAAAATGTGAACTATGGGACTTCCCTGGTGGTGCAGTGGTTAAGAATCCACCTGACAATTCAGGGGACACGGGTTCGAGCCCTGGTCCGGGAAGATCCCACATGCCACGGAGCAACTAAGCCCGTGTGCCACAACTACTGAGCCTGCACTCTAGAGCCCGTGAGCCACAACTACTGAGCCCACGTGCCACAACTACTGAAGCCCGCATGCCTAGAGCCCATGCTCCACAACAAGAGAAGCCACCGCAATGAGAAGCCCGCGCACCGCAACGAAGAGTAGCCCTGCTCACCACAACTAGAGAAAAGCCCGCACGCAGCAACAAAGACCCAACGCAGCCAAAAATAAATAAATGAATAAATAATTTTTTAAAATGTGAACTATGGCTGGGCTGACTTGGGTTCAGGACTAGGCTCTGCTTCTGAAGGGCTGTGCGACTTGGGACAGGTGGCCTTATCTTACTGAATCTTGGTTTTCCCATTTGGAAAATAGGGATAATAACAATGACTACCCCGTGTGAGGATGAAACAAGATAATGCATATAGGGCACTTAGCACAACACCTGCACACAGTAACCCCGGGTAACTGGTAGTGGTGACTGTCACGGTCATTGCTGAGGTGGTTGTTATCACAGGGTAGCCTGTTAAGCTGAAGGCGGCTTAGACTCAAAGGTCTGGATTTTGAGCTATTTTTGCAAGCAACGAACTACTAAAAATAGGAGGCAGTGTTTACTCTCATAGCTTCGGGGAACAGCTATGACTTGGTCTCTGACCAAGTAGATTCAGTGGTGGAATAAATGGCCTTCCAACTGCCTCTCAGCTCAGACCACATCCTGACTGGACCTCACTCCAGGGAGGTTTGGACAACCTAGAAAAGCAGCCCAAGCAAAGTTCGATAGGCCAGGCCCTTCAGAAGGCTTCCCAAGAGGAGTGGGCCTATGGTCTTTCCTTTTTTACCTAGGAAAATGCCAAAAGGGCACTTCCTGGGTTCATCTCACCACCACCACCGAGCACCCCATGTAGTGCTAGGTCCAATGTCTTAGGGAATCACAGAACACAGGGCTCTGAGGCAGAACATAGCCTCCTTACTTCCCAGGAGCTGAGCAGTGAAGGGGACTTATGCTACAACCCACCCTGTGGACCGTCCTGACCATAATCCTAGGAGTCGAGAACCACCCAAACTTGATCCACTCCTGGTCCAAGGGACCCATCAAAGAGTAGAGACTCACCTCCAGAAACAATACCTCCCAAAGTCTCTTAGTGACCTGCCATATGCCTTTGAACCTTAATTGGAAACTGTATATATTTCCTGGATTAGATGTTTCCAACTATAGAAAATATGATCTAAATGCCAATATGTTGTGTAGCTCACCTGACTTCATACACACACATATGATATGTATGTGTGTTATGTATGTGTGTACGTGTGTGTGTTCTACAAATACGGAGGATTGACAATTTTCTTTTTCTCACTTCGTCTTGACCCACATCTTGCAATCTATAATATGTGCCATGTACATCTAAGCCTATAGTGGTATCACAGTCACCAGCAAGTGATGAATGATGTCTAATCTCTTAAAGACTTTTTTATTATAACTATTTTATTTTTGTTATCAAAATTTTGGTGAAAATTTCCCAGTAAAGTCAATAGAGAAGGGAATAGGAGGCAAGCATAAAAAAAGATTGTTGTACAGTGTATCAAGATATTATATGACGCATCAAGAGTGAGTACCCATGCTTACTTTTTACCCACACATAGATACAAAAGTATTGATAGAATCACGGATCCTAGGGTTTGAAAGGGATTTAAGATTATCCACACATTGGTTAGCTGAAAAACACTAACACAATAATCTGCAGACAATATGACTGTCTACATTAAAAAATCTAAAAGACTCTTTGACAAACCACTAGAATTAAAAAGGCTGTTGGATACAAATGAACATTCAAAAAAAAAAAGTTATCCCATATCCCAACAGAAAACTAATAGAAGGTATAATTTAAAAACAAGATTCCAGGGCCTCCCTGGTGGTGCAGTGGTTGAGAGTCCGCCTGCCGATGCAGGGCACGCGGGTTTGTGCCCCAGTCCGGGAAGATCCCACGTGCCGCGGAGCGGCTGGGCCCGTGAGCCATGGCCGCTGAGCCTGCGCGTCCGGAGCCTGGGCTCCGCAACGGGAGAGGGCACAACAGTGAGAGGCCCGCGTACCACAAAACAAAACAAAACAAAACAAAACAAAACAAAAAAACCCCACAAGATTCCATTAACAGCAGCAACAAAAACTTGGGGAACTTATAAACAAATGTAACAAAGGAAATACAAGATCTTTATGGATAAAGCTTGATTGAGGCATGAAAAGATCTAAATAAATTAAAGAATATGCCATGCTCAGGTATGGGATGGGAAGACTCAAAGACGGCAATTCTCTCCAAATCAATCTATAAGTTCATTGCAATTACAATTAAAATCCATAATTTTTCCCATGGCACTTGATAAGTTGATCCATAAGTTAATATCAGAACAAAAAAAATAACGAAGATAACCTAGAAGAGCAATACCCTCAGCAAGGCCATTCCTCACGGCCCTGCCAGCTCCCTCACTTCCCCCACCTCTGATAATCCGAACCACAGTATCCTATTTTATCATTTTCACACAGTTACAGATATGCACAATTATCTCATTTATTCATATATTTATATATTTAGGACAAGGGTTTTGCCTTATTTACCACCATATTCCCAGGGTCTGGAGCAGCACCTAGCACATAGTAGGTACTCGATAAATATTAGTTGACTTCTTTATGTAAAATTTAAATACATACAAAACTATGCTACATGGTATTTATAGGCTCCTAGTTATGTTGTAAAAGATTGAAAACATGGACAGGAAGGATACACAATACCTTTAGGGTAGAGTTTATCTCGGGGGAGGGTAGGCGGTCAATAGGCTCAGAGAGTAAGACAAAGAGACCTTAAACTCAATCTGTGATTTTTTTTTTTTTTAATTTGGAAGGCAATACAACAACATGTATGAAATCTGTTTATCTGAGTGGTGGTTATGAAGTATTGTTACAGTATCCTCTGTACTTTTCTGATCAAGGTATTTCATGATGAAAATGGGTGTTGTTTTTTTTTAAAGATTGATTTGAAATAAAATTATAGAGACAGAGAACAAATCAATAGTTGCCCAGGGTTAGGGATGGGAGGACGGTGACTCTAAATGGGTAGCATGAGGGAGACCTTAACAGTGATTAAGAAGTTTGCATCCTGATTTCGGGGGTGGCTACACTAATCTGCTGGTGATAAAATGGCATAGCACTATATACACTTTATACCAATGTCAGTTTTCAGGTTTGGCTTGTGCTACAGTTATATACGATGTAACCATTGGGGAAAACTTGATGAAGGGTACACAGTTCCTCTCTGTCCCTCTCTGTACTATCTTTGCAACTCTTTATAATTTTTATATAATATAAATTTATAACTATTTCAAAAATTTTACAAATAGAAAAATATGTAGTTTACCCAAAATAACATTGTTTCTAGTTAACAGATGAGACAAGTGAGGCCCCTAAGAACAAAAGTGATTTGTAGTAGGTGGCGTATGGGGCAGGACAGGGAGGCCTGCAGCACCTGTAGTTTTCTTTGAACAATCAAGTCAGCAAATGCGTGGGTCTAGATCCCTTGGTAGCCCTTCCCTTGATATAACAGTGACTCCCAGGGACTGACTCAGGCTGCATAGCAAGGCTGGAGATCCCAGATATTAGATCATAGATCAGATGTTAAAATCGGATAACCTGGCTTCAAATCCCAGCTCTGCCACTTGGTAAAGGGATGGCCTTCTATTTCAACCTCTTTGAGCCTCATCTTCTTCATCATCTTCTTCATCTGCATGTGATTATATGCCACTCATGGTGTTTAAATCAAATAATACATGTAAAGTGCTCGGCATAAAACTTGCCACATAGTAAGCGTGCAACTAAAAGTCAAGAAACACAGCCTATTACCTGTGAAATAAACCCAAATACATCTACTATTTGTCCCAAGGACTGGCCTATGCATGAAACCGTCTAACCATATAATCCGGTTTTTGTGTTAGGTGAAATGTGAAGGGTCTTATTGTGAAGTATTAAATTGTGGGTAAGGGGAGGTAGGGATAAGGACAGGGGTGAGGCAAACTCAATAAAATTACCACAATTGCCTATTAGAAAATAGCTGGGAGAACCATATCCCCACCAGAAAAAGAAAAGAATATAAACCAAAATGGCTCACTGTGTTTGTGTAACCCTATAGACGACAATAAGGTATAATCACAAATTCAATGCCAAGAGAATATATAGACTCTATTAGATTAACCAGACGTAAAGCCAAAAATAGCTGTATACTTAAAGTTCCCAAAGACTACTGCAAGACTATAGATTACGGTTGTTTAAAATTAAAAAGAAAAATGAGGGCATTTCTTTTCTTTTGGTCATGAACCAACTAAATTTAAAACTACTGAAACTAGATTTAATCTGTGAGAGGAGACGGACCAGGCTCCACTTTCAGTTGGCCGAAGAAAAGCATTCCAGCTCCAGGAGCGTTCACACACACAAGAAATTGGAGACTGCATTTATTCTCAAAAGGTACATTAAAGTTGACAACAATCCCACTTGAAATTCTGAAATCAGAACAACAAAGGATGGTAAAAAGAACTGGTCTTTCAACTGAATTTGTAATGACAGGGTCTGCAACATGTCTTTAGAAATACATAAATCAGGTATCTAAAAGAAGGAACAATCTAAAATGCAACTCATTTTTAAAACTAAATCACAAAAATTAGTTAAAATATGTGAAGGATTCCTGAAGTATCAACTTGGAATCAGTCAAATACATGTCTACTATAAAAAGAAAAAAAAGTCAAGAATATTTTATTTTCAGTAATTAGTGAGACTCCAAAAGCAGGACCATCCCCCCTCACAAATGCTTTTAAATCAGCAACACTTATAACAAAAAGTGTTACAGGATTTTAAGAACACTAGTAAATCTAAGTTTAACATCCATCACATATTTTGCAAAAGAAATAAAGTTGAGGTAATAAAAGAACTCTCAGTAAATCCCTACTTTTAAAGTATTGCTGACCAGAAGAATTGGTACCTTGTGTTTCTGGTTGGATTATTCAATTTGCTAATTCTGTTAATTGTCCATTGTTAATTCAATGTTAAAAGAATGTAGTAAAATTTTCTTAAGGTACTGGTTATATAATGGTGAAATTCTTTTAAAATTTTTATTTAAAACACAAAGATCAATGGTCTACAAGTACAAATTTCTCCCTTAATTTCCAGTGTCCGAGAGCTGATACTTCCCACTAACTCTCTTATACAACATTCTTACTAGCAATGTGGGTAAATATGTATTCATATTGTCAATCAGAACAACAGAATTCTCTGCAATGAATTAATTTCATATTAACTATAAAAGAAAAAAGAATTACATCTAAAGAAATAAGATAAGAATAATAAAAGGAACCAGAATATTTCTTCTCATAGACAATAAAAATGGAAAAAATCATGTCAATTCCATTAGTAAATTGTTAATTAAAAGATGGATTTGGGAAAGAGTATCTTCTAAAGTCTTAATGGATTTTAAAAATTAGAAAAGTTGGACAGTAGAGATTATAATAGTCAAGAAACATCTTTGTTTCACTTTTAAGCTTTCTTACAGAATATGTAAAGAGCTGTAAAAATGAAAGTACTGTAATAATGAAGGTCAATTTTAGTCAAAGTAAGAAAAGGAGATTCAAAATTAAGCTAAAATTTCCTATCTCAATTCCCTATCTTGATGTTATCTACATTCTTCCCTAAATTTAAAACCATTTTTAACTTGAATTCATTCTCATGAGAATTCAGATTATAAAAATGCATGTATGTGAAAATGTTAAGAGCACCTGAACTTAGAAACCAATTTATTTTTCCCTTCTTATTTCAAAAACAATTTATTTACAGATTTCTAAACCAAGTAATCCCCCAGGTGCTTCCTGCCAGTTGGGAAGAACATTCTATTTAGGGACAACATGAAACAACACATTTCACCTCCTCTCTCTTCCTGCTGGCTTCTAATGTGTCACTGGGAAACTGAGAGTTTGAAATTAAGAGTTTTGATTAGACAGGCTTTCTGTGCCTGTTGGTTTATTTCCTTTAAGGCATTAAGTCTCTGTATGATAATGAAGTAGCTTATAAAGCCACTGAGATTCAGATATTAAATGGGAAATTTAGTTTAGTTTAGTTGTTTCCCCCTTTTTGCTGAGAGCTAAATCCTATTCTGAAGTGACTGTGTCCTTGTTTAAGATGTTTTGAGGGTGGTGAAAGAGCTGGGTTTTGAAAGAGCTGTTTTCCAAAAAAGCAGGTAATTTGTGAAATAAAATACTTGTCAAAATTCTGTAATTCCCAAAGAGTTGGCTATAATCTAAAAGGTATTTAGGGCAGCTACTATAATCATTTATGAAAAAATTTACGAACAACTTGAGTTACAACTTTTTTGAAACTTGATTTATATCTTTGTTTCATCTGTAATAAGTGTTAACTATTTAAAAACTTAAAAATAAGAAATGAAGTGTTTTTGTATAGGTGGAATGCTTTAAGCATTTGGCATCATAAGCAGATCAAATAGCCCATGGGGGGGTAGAATCGAGATACAGAGTCTGATCACTGTGGTAATAACCACAGGCAAAGTTAATCCCCTCTCCAGAACCACCTTTCACTTGCAGGAAATCAATTTAGCTGTCCCTTGAACTGGCCACTCCTCTGGTATCATGAGTAGGTGCAAAGGATAAGTGGTTGGTATGCAAAGAAACAAACACAAAAAGAGAGACAGAGAAGAGAGAGAACTAGGATAAGGAGACAGAGAGTGGGGATGACAGACAGTTGTTAAAGAAGGAACTTTATTCCATAGTTGTGCTTAATCAATGTCTTTTGATCAGAACTAATGGAAGATGGTATTATTGCACATTTAAAAAAATGTGTTTTCAGATTCTGCCCTAGGATTTCTCAAGACAGTCAGTTGTTTTAACTGGAGCCACAGGCAAAGCACGAAGCCATGTGCATATCTCATAGCTCTGGATGTCTCTGGTCATGCGGGGTCTGAGGTTCTCAGGCTGCTGGGCCAGGCCTTTTGCTGGTTCTAAAGGCCTGGGGCAGACACTTAACACTCCAGAGACATCCTCTGTGGAACAGAGACTTAACTTCCAGGTCATTTAATTAGCAAATGAACAACCTTATTTGGTCTGAATACTAAATATACTGTTTAAAATTTAACAGCTTTTTAAGGAAAACCGTCAATTTATACTTAACAATTTAAAAGACAGTAACTTATTTAAACCTGAAATATTAATTGGTGCAACCTTTTTGGAATATGATTTGGAAATATCCATTAAAATGTTAATGTCTATAACCTTTGACCCTAAAATTTCATTGCTAGAAATTTACTCAACATATATATTCCCACAGATACACAGCAACATTAGCACAGAGGTTTACTCTGTGATGTTTACTGCATCATTGTTCATAATACCAGAAAGCTGGAAACAACCTAAATGCCCACTGGTAGTGGGGGTTGATTCAATCGGCGATGGTGCATTCATACCATGAAATACTGTACAGATGTCAAAAGAATGATGTAAAGTTTTTTGTTACCATAAAAGATATATAAAGCTATCCAGCTATAGCGAGGTCCCAAATTTTAAATTAAAAAAGCAAACTGCAGAACAGAATGCATAATATGATACTATTTGTTTATGCTTTTTAAAAACGATTTAAATATATGCGTATCTTGCATTAAAAAAAATTCTGGAAGAAATAAAAGAAACTTTTAATGGTAGTGACCTCTGGAGAGTGGGACTAGGCGTTTTTGCAATTTTATTTTTCACTTCATACCCTTCTGAACGGATTCGATTTCTAATCATGGTAATAACCACGTTATTACTTTTAGAATAACTGAAAAACTAGCTAATAATAAGAGCTTATACTAAACCTACATTAACAGAAACAGAGCGATGCTCTTTTATGGGACAGTCCTCGGAAGCCACTTTGCCTAATCACGTTCTCATCTCTACCAGGATAACTAAGCCTACGCGAACGGACGTTAACCCATTAGCTACACAGCTGAATGTTCAACACAGCCGTTTACTCTGCATACCACAGTCACCTGGGGTGTTTCCACTATTAAACACGTTGACGTCGGTCAGTTTCTAAACATCTTTCTTCCGACGCTAAGTTCCATGAGATCCAGGAGCCCGGAGCAGCGCCGCCGGGACGCGCCTGGGAGGAGCTGCCTCGCCACAGCCGCGATTGCGCGATTGATCTCCGCACTCAAGCCGGCTACACACAAAGAACTTTTTCTACATCACCCAGTGGCGCCAGGATCACTTCCCTGTCAACAGCCTGTGTGCACGTCGCAGACTTTAGAGCCAGCCCCTGTAGCAACTCCGTTTGAAAATTCTCATGTAGAAAGGGCAGGAATTCTCATAAGTAAGATTCCTCCTCCGGCAAACAGACACACTTTCTTGTCCTCACTCCTGTCTTTTTCATTCTGCCTTAACTAGTTCCTAGAAATATCCACCCGGGCTATTTCGTTTCTAGTCTTATGTCTATAAATCAAAGTCAACTGTTTCCAGTCTCTCCTACTGAGTCTTGGTTTTTACCTCCTTGATTAACCATAAAACTTCTCTCCTCTGGGGCTTCATTAACTTGCTCATTAAAGTCTTTTAGAAATGTTGGGTTTGACGTTCTGGAGCCTAAATATTTCTTCTAAATCTAAAATATTCCTCCACTAAAATTATATTTCAATGAAGCAGCTTTTGAAAAATAGTCATTTTGCTGCTAGTATTCTGAGGCTTAACTGCAGTGTCACAAGTAGAAACTTGTTATCTGGCCAGTTAGTGTTAAGGGGGAAGCCAGTACGTTTAAAGAATTAACTCATCATATTACTTAGTAATCTCTCTCATTTCTTCACAAACAATCTCTAACTTGCTCTTCAAATATTTATAACATAAATGAAGGAAAGGATTGTGATTCTCACGTGTAACTTGGGAAGCTAATTTTTCTGCAGTCTATTTCTCCCAAGCCTTGCTTTCCCTCCCTCCAATAAAACAGTAAGAACAGTAAATGGCAATCAAATCTCAAGGTTTAACCCCAGAGTAGTCTCTCTGGTTACTAGATTGAGAAATGTTATCAGAAAATAAGGGGAAAAGGTGCCTTTTTCTAAAAGTTTGGGGGCTAGTCTAGTGTCAGTAGCTGAAACTGTACTATATCGGTAACTCTTAAAAGTCTAGATACTTGCTTATTTTTGTCATAAATCCATAGTAACAATGG
Source organism: Delphinus delphis (assembly GCF_949987515.2). Classification (NCBI taxonomy): domain Eukaryota; kingdom Metazoa; phylum Chordata; class Mammalia; order Artiodactyla; family Delphinidae; genus Delphinus; species Delphinus delphis. Next base: position 75,572,478 of record NC_082693.1, on the reverse strand, counting down.
ATTTGTTTGTCAGCCTTCTCAGCTTTGGCACTAATGGAAGGTGCTGTTAACAGCCCTCAAAACTGAAGTTCCTTTATTTCTTCTGCCACTTCAGAAAAAATTCTGCCACAAAATTCTAATAACACTAAGTTCCTACGAATCAATTTGGAAACATCTAAATGTGTTTTTCCTAGAAAAAGTGCCAGACATCAATTTTATCTGGCAACCATCAAAGTATATCAGACCACAAAACTATACATTCCTGGACCTCACAAGAAGCATGGCAAGGAATTTCAGCCAGCCAACCAAAAGGTTCAGGGGCAACTCCATCTGTAGTGTACAACTTGGGTAACAACGCTGAAATTAACCACTGCTACCAAGACAGTAATACCCCCGCCCCCCAACCCACCAAGAAAAGTAATGGGTGGAAATTTCAAATCCACCTTCTTAATTTCTGGTTTGTGATTCCATAGGATTATTTAACCCACCAGCACACTAATCTCACTTTCACAAAGACAACCAGAAAGCCTAAGTAAATGGAATTTTTATGTGCACATTCTGTGTTATTTCATGTGAAGACAAGTGACACAAAACATGGGAATTTAGGGAAAAGAACCATTTCCTAGAATGTCACCATTGGTATAACTTCTGTAACTAAAGTATGGTATACTTGATGTACATAGTGACCTTGCAACAGAAAGTGACTTTGGAATCTATCAGTCATTTGTTCAACACCTAAAATGAAAAACATAGTGGGGATTAAAAGGCACTTCCTGTACAGAATTTGTCATCTAGCTAGAGAAGATACCACTTTAAGAGTTCAAAAAGTTGTAAGACTGGAGGTGGAGAGGAGGGGAGCAAGGGATGATTGTTTTTCCTTATGTCTTTCCATACTCCTTGGTTTTTTTGAACCACGTTGCATGTATGACTTTGATAAAAGTGTAAGAGCTACATAACAATAGCACAGGGAAGGAAGGAGCAGGTAACAAGCAATACGAATAATTCTACTTTAGCCAGAAACTCGATGGGGGAAATAGGGTACATGCAGATCCTTCCCTCTGCTTTATGTCCCAGAGCAAGTTCACTCTGTCTCCAGAATCTCCCACAAATTCTTCCCCTTCGCCCTCCTCCCCACCACTGCCTTGGGCTGCAATGACCTCCCCACAATCACCTTCCTCTGTTGCATGAGTTCTGACATTTTCTGACCCCTTCGGCAGTCCAGAAAAGACTGTGGACCCCATCTCAGAATACTGTGTTTATATCATAAAATTAAATCCACAAATCACAAAAGATGAATTCTATTAAAAAATGCATATGTCAAATTATTTTTAAGTTCTGACATAAATTCATGCATACTTCTTTATTAATTCATTAAATGACAAGATGTACAAGATGTAGCTGTGGGTCTAATGCCTACAGTAATTTTTTTTTTTTTTTTTTTTTTTTTTTTTTTTGCGGTACACGGGCCTCTCACTGTTGTGGCCTCTCCCATTGCGGAGCACAGGCTCCGGACGCGCAGGCCCAGCGGCCATGGCTCACGGGCCCAGCCGCTCCGCGGCACGTGGGATCTTCCCGGACCGGGGCACGAACCCGTGTCCCCTGCATCGGCAGGCAGATTCTCAACCACTGCACTACCAGGGAAGCCCTGGCTACAGTAATTTTGGTTTAGTGAAAAGTGTAAAGGATATTTTGAGATATCTGCAACACCTGTATTATTATATCAAAATACCTGATTTCTGTTGGTGATAAACTCACATCTTCTGCTAATTCTACTGTGATCTGTTGCCCAGATTCATATTTGAAAAAAGTGTTCAATTTCAGTTAGAGGTTAGTGACAATGTTAATTTTTTCCCTGTCCAAGTTCATAGATCCCAAGCTTTCTATCCATGGGTCCCTTGCATGTCAAAGGACTGGGATAAGAAGCCCTGATCTAGGGTCATGGCCGACAAAACCACCCTCCACAATGCTACAAATCTTATGCTGTCATTCTCCTGCTCAAAACTCTTCAATAGCTCCCTTGCTTCACAGGTAAAATACAAACTCTTCTGAAAGGTAGGTAAAGCCCTTGCCTTGTTCTCTGCTTACCAACTGAGGCTTATCCACACTTGTGTTTCGTCTTTTGCATTTGAAGCTCCACCCACAACGGTATGTTCTCCCCTTGGGACTCCTTCACCCTCCTTGTCAGGCCAACTCTTTCTTAAGTGCCAGGTCAAAAGCCACCTCCTCTCTGATGCCCTCAAGCAGACCCAGGTGTTTCATCTCAGTTTCCACTGCTCTTTGTACATACCTTCTTATATTGATTATTGTATTGCATTGTAATTGCTGGCATGTGTGTCTCCCTACTACTCACAATCTCCCTGACGATGGTGACTGTGTTTTAACTTTCTCCAGGACTTTGCCTCCTGCCTGGCACATGTAGATGCTCCGAAAATATCTGTTGAATGATGCAGTGAATGAATGCCTAAATAAATCAAAGAGCTAAATATGAAGAGGGAAAAGGCAAAGATTACAGTGTCTAATCTGGGCTAATGGAGAAAAAGTGAAATGGAGTATAAAAGAAAATACTGTGTTCATAAAATTTTACCTTAAGGACATTTCACATATTCTAAATTTTTCAAAGATCATCCATGAATGCAGTAGAAGATAATTGTCCATTAAAACACAGCAGTTGTTCTGGTATTCTGATTATACATAAATATGCTATATAAAAAGACCTCAACCTAAAAATAGGTTGCATTCCAAAATAAGGTTTGCAAACCAGTTGTCTAGAATTTAGAATACAATTTCCCTCAGAAGCCAGTTAAAACTGGTGATCATACAAAAGCCCATTTGATTTGTAATGTGCCTGTGGCTCCATGTTTAATTGAAAAGTGGTAGAAAATAATACTATTCAATACTATTGCAATAGCCAGTTAAGCAAAAGAGTAAGCAGAAGTGAATGTGAACATCATTTATCTTGAATATTAACAATTAGAAGAAAGATAGGTTTAATTTTAGCAGGGTAAGGAAGCCCAGGGAGGTATTTGTGAAGATCAGAAGAAACTTCTGGTTATTTCAGCAGCAAAAGATAGTAGCCCTAGATCTTTTTTTTTTCAATTGAAGTATAGTTGATTTAAAATATTGCATTGCATTAATTTCAGGTGTACAGCATAGTGATTTGGGTGTTGGGTTTTTTTTTTTTGCAGACTGTATTGCTTTATAAGTTGTTACAAGATATTGACTGTAATTCTTTGTGCTATACAGTAAATCCTTGTTGCCTATCTATTATATGTACAGTAGTTTGTACCTAGCTCTGTAATATGTATAATTTCATTTCAAGACTTAAGATCTTTCCTTTTGGCCCACAAATGACTCACACAAAGGAAAAAGAGAAATTATTTTTGCAATACTTGAAAAAGTTTTGGAAGACAAAGAGGAAGGAGGAATGGAGTTAAAAAGTCTATGTGTAAAAGTCCTCAACAAAAAAAAGCAAACAGAATCCAAAAGAGCATTAAAAGGATCATAAACCATGATCAAGTGGGGTTTTTTCCAGGAATGCAAAGATTCTTCAATATACACAAATCAATCAATGTGATACACCATATTAACATATTGAAGGAGAAAACCATATGATCATCTCAATAGATGCAGAAAAAGCTTTTGACAAAATTCAACACCAATTTATGATAAAAACCCTCCAGAAAGTAGGCATAGAGGGAACTTACCTCATCATAATAAAGGCCATATATGACAAACCCACAGCCAACATCATTCTCAATGGTGAAAACTGAAACCATTTCCTCTAAGATCAGGAACAAGACAAGGTTGTCCACTCTCACCACTATTATTCAACATAATTTTGGAAGTTTAGCCACAGCAATCAGAGAAGAAAAAAAAAAAAAGGAATCCAAATCGGAAAAGAAGAAGTAAAGCTGTCACTGTTTGTAGATGACATGATACTATACATAGAGAATTCTAAAGATGCTACCAGAAAACTACTAGAGCTAATCAATGAATTTGGTAAAGTAGCAGGATACAAAATTAATGCACAGAAATCTCTTGCATTCCTATAGACTAATGATGAAAAGTCTGAAAGAGAAATTAAGGAAACACTCCCATTTACACTGCAACAAAAAGAATAAAACACCTAGGAATAAACATACCTAAGGAGACAAAAGACCTGTATGCAGAAAACTATAAGACACTGATGAAAGAAATTAAAGATGATACAAACAGATGGAGAGATACACTATGTTCTTGGACTGGAAGAATCAACATTGTGAAAATGACTATACTACCCAAAGCAATCTACAGATTCAATGCAATCCCTATCAAACTACCACTGGCATTTTTCACAGAACTAGAACAAAAAAATTGCACAATTTGTATGTAAATACAAAAGACCCCAAATAAACAAAGCAATCTTGAGAAAGGAAAACAGAGCTGGAGGAATCAGGCTCCTGGACTTTAGACTACACTACAAAGCTACAGTAATCAAGACAGTATGGTACTGGCACAAAAACAGAAATATAAATCAATGGAATACGATAGAGAGCCCAGAGATAAACCCACGCACATATGGTCACCTTATTTTTGATAAAGGAGGCAAGAATATACAATGGAGAAAAGACAGCCTCTTCTATAAGTGGTGCTGGGAAAACTGGACAGCTACATGTCAAACAATGAAATTAGAACACTCCCTAACATCATACACAAAAATAAACTCAAAATGGATTAAAGACCTAAGTGTAAGGCCAGACACTATAAAACTCTTAGACAAAACATAGGCAGAACACTCTATGACATAAATCACAGCAAGATCCTTTTTGACCCACCTCCTAGAGAAATGGAAATAAAAACAAAAATAAACAAATGCGACCTAATGAAACTTAAAAGCTTTTGCACAGCAAAGGAAAACATAAACAAGACAAAAAGACAACCCTCAGAATGAGAGACAATATTTGCAAGCAAAGCAACTGACAAAGGATTAATCTCCAAAATTTACAAGGAGCTCATGCAGCTTAATATCAAAAAACAAACAACCCAATCAAAAAATGGGCAGAAGACCTAAATAGACATTTCTCCAAAGATATGTAGATTGCCAACCAACACATGAAAGGATGCTCAACATCACTAATCATAAGAGAAATGCAAATCAAAACTACAATGAGGTTTCAACTCACACCAGTCAGAATGGCCATCATCAAAAAATCTACAAAATAATAAATGCTGGAGAGAGTGTGGAGAAAAGGGAAACCTCTGGCACTGTTGGTGGGAATGTAAATTGATACAGCCACTATGGAGAACAGTATGGAGGCTCCTTAAAAAACTAAAAATAGAACTACCATATGACCCAGCAATCCCACTACTGGGTATATACCCTGAGAAAACCATAATTCAATAAGAGTCATGTACCACAATGTTCATTGCAGCTCTATTTACAACAGCCAGGACATGGAAGCAACCTGAGTGCCCATCAACAGATGAATGGATAAAGAAGATGTGGCACATATATACAATGGAATATTACTCAGCCCTAAAAAGAAATGAAATTGAGTTATTTGTAGCGAGGTGGATGGACCTAGAATCTGTCATACAGAGTGAAGTAAGTCAGAAAGAGAAAAATAACTACCGTATGCTAACATATATATATGGAATCTAAAAAAAAAAACAAAAAACCATGGCTCTGAAGAACCTAGGGGCAGGACAGGAATAACGACGCAGACATAGAGAATGGACTTGAGAACATGGGGAAGGGGAAGGGGAAGCTGGGACGAAGTGAGTGGCATGGACATATATACACTACCAAATGTAAAATAGCTAGCTAGTGGGAAGCAGCCGCATAGCACAGGGAGATCAGCTCGGTGCATTGTGAAGACTTAGAGGGGTGGGATAGGGAGTGTGGGAGGGAGACGCAAGAGGGAGGAGATATGGGGATATATGTATACATATAGCTGATTCACTTTGTTATAAAGTAGAAACTAACAGACCATTGTAAAGCAATTATACTCCAATAAAGATGTTAAAAAAAAAAGTGGGGGGGGGGCGGCCATGTGTGTTCTGTAAAGTTTACCTGAAGTCAAATTGGTCAAGCTGAGGAGGAAAAAAAAAAAAAAGAAGAAGGAAGCAAGGTATACATGGCATGAAATATGTGGTGATTATTACTGGTGCTCACCTAATTTGTCTGTTTTTCTCCTCCTCCTGGGCACATGGAGGACTGGACTGCCTGGCCCTGGTGGTTGGGTGGCACCATTTTGCAGAGTTCTGGCCAATGAGTTGGGAGTAGAAGTGACAGCATTTAAATGTCAACAAGACATCCTTGGATTTCTCCTTTCCCACTGGCTCCCATCACGTTTGAGGAGGCAGCTGCTTTGCCAGCCTTGGTTCCAGAATGACTAAGAGAAGAGTTTCCCTGGTGACACATGTATGGGTAGAGAAATCTGTGTTACTTTAAGAAGCAAACCTTTGTTGTTTTAAGCCTCTGAGAATTTGGGGTTGTTTGTTTTGCAGCATAACCTAGCTTATTATGACTGACATATTATTCAAATAATTTACCTCCAGAGAAAGGAAAAGCGTGATAGGGAAGAGATGGTGTGTTATGGTTGCCCTGGATAGAGCTCTAAAGGAGATTAGTGGAAGAGAGGAAAGGTGTACATTCAGATGTAAAGGATCCTTCCAAGCTGGGTGCCCAGGGCTTGGGGAGATCTTGTATTACTTCTGAAATCAAAGTCCTAATAATACTATAATTACAAATTGGGCAAAGTCATAGCACTCTTGATATTAACTACATACAACTACATACAACTTAAAGGTACATGGCCTAGCAAACACCATTGAGGTATATGCTGGCTGCAGGCCTCAGAGCTTAAAAGCACTTGTAAGCTTACTCAGAAAAAGGATAGAAGAGTGAATAAAAGCATGGATTTTGGAATTAGATGGGCCTGAATTCAAATCTCAGTTCTACTTCTTAAATCAGCCTAAGTGTCAGTCTTATCTCTAAAGTGGAGATAAAAACAGAACCTACTTCAAAGGTTTGATGGGAGCACTAATTGAGGTCATATCTGTAAAGTGTCAAGTGCACTTCCTGGTATTACTAAATGTTCTAGCTTTTTCCAGTCCCCTGGAAGCCCAAGGGTTGGCTGGTTATAGAATGACTGCCTTACTGTCCTGTGTTGAACATAGCGAATCCCATGCCTACCCAATGCAGCTTCAAACTGGATCCCATGGGAGCTTTCAGCCATTACCAGGCTCAGTGCTGTATCTCTGCCTATGACTTCTGCACACTCCCACCCTCCTAGGCTATCAAGACCAGTGCCCCACTTTAAAAGATATCCAGGAAAATCCAAATATGCAAGATGATAGATTGGGGCAGGATTATTCATGCTCCAAGATTCTTGTCATGATGCCAAAGAGTCCAGAAATTTCCTTAGTCCTTTGCAGGTTTCTTTCTTTCCTTTTAATAAATTGTTTGACAGAGAAAAGGAAAAATAAAACTCAATGACTTCTTTATCCATTAATGATTGATCAAAAATGAGAAAAATCTATGTAAGTGGGAAAAATGACTTCCAAAAGCATATCCTCTGCCCACAATTTTCTGGGAGCACATCTACTGTGTTGGCCAGGAAGCAGAGCACAGACAGGCCTCCAGGTCCCTAAACAATGAACATTCATCCAGAGGGTTATTGTGATCATGGCTGACACACAGCAGATTCCTGTTTCTTCATCACAACCAAGATCTAAAAACCCAAGTCCAAACTCTATGATTATAGGGTAGTGCACAAAGATCCACAGCCAGGAGAAAACACAAGTTCTTCTGACCAGGATGAAAATGGAGTCAACCGACTCCAGCTGTGGAAAAGTACAGAGTTGAGAGGGTGTTACTATTTTTTCAAAATAAATGAGAATATATTATGGCACAGAGGCAAAATCTACAGTACAACTTAAGTCGAAACTGAGACCCCACAGGAACATGGAGGTTGCCCCTTCTCAGGCCACTCCCACCCCAATGGCAGAGAGGTTGCTCCTATATCTTGGCACTTGGGGTACCTCACTGGAAGGGAACAAAAAGCACGAAGCCACCAAGAGGCCCTAAGAGATTCAGTGTTTGACCCAAGGTCAAAGAACCAGAAGTGGACTCCACATTTGCCATGTGCTAGTTCAAGGTTCTGCCCACTGTAACACAACTTCCTCCTTTCCTGAGAATGGAATCTGCCACTTACCTCAGCCTGCCTGGCATGGAAGCCAGCCTTCAAAGGGAAGCATGCATCTGGGGGACCCAAAGCCCCAAACTCCAGGGCAAATGTGAGCCTGCAGACAAGGAAAAGGAGTCGATGTCTGCACCCTCCCACTGATCTTCTCCCAAGCCACCCCCTCCTTCCCATCCCCTCACACCTAACTTGTCTCCTTAACTCCACTCTAGCTTTGTTCCAAGCTATTTTCCAAAGGGTCCTTCCAGAGGGATCATATAAAACACAAACCGAGTTCAGTTATTGCCCCATTTAAAAAGCTTTTATCCACTGCCCTCCAGATAAAATTCAAGCGCTTCAGCAAGGCCTATAAGATCTGCCCCGACTTACCTCTGCCTCCTCTTCAGCCTTGTGGGAGAAAGACCTTCCTCACCGAGGGGTCTAATGACTCCTTTCCGCCCTTTAATACTCAGACAAAAGGCACCTTCCTCCAAGGTCTTCCCTAACCCCTCAAAGCAGGTTGACGGCACCTTGTCCACAAGTAATTATTACTGCCTTTATATTGGCGTTTCACAATAAATTGTTCATGTGGTTAAAGAGCCTAAACAACATGGTATCCTGAGAGGCAGAACCGGGCTTCAGAGCCCAACAAAAATCTGGGTTTGAACCATGACTTCCCCACTTACTGGGGAAGTCAAACCTCAGTTTCATTTTCAGTAAATGAAGAAATTCATACCTTAACAGTTTGCTGGGAGGGTTAAATGGAATGACAGGATGAGGTAGAAAACATATTCGATGGTTTAATAAATGTTAGTTCCTCTCCTCTCCATCCCTTCCCACTTCCCATTGGCTATAAGAGCTCCCTTAATGCTAGAACTTTCTTTTTACTCTTTAGTATTCCTGGTGAATAATACAGTAGGCACTTAATAAATGTTGTCAGGAAAAAAACAGAAGAGGGAGGGAGGAATGCAGAGGAGGCAGGAAGGGAGGAAAGGAAGAAGGAAATTAAACAATGGAATGAATGAATGAATGAATGAAGCTAGAAGCAAAAAGAGACCCTGATCTGTTAGAGCTAACAAAGTTACTATACACACTGGTCATATGACTGTGAGAATGTCGTAGCCTTCTCTACTAATAAACTCTGAAAGGATATCTGCAGATACTACTGTCACTAAGAAAAGACCCTGAATCCAGAGACTGGCAGATCTACCAGCAGAAGGCACTGTAGTCCATTATAGGATTGGCACATATATTTTAAAAAACTTTCATTCCCCAAATTGTTCATTCCTATTCCACTCTAAATGCTGGGCTTAATACAAATGAGAATACAAATAAACTGATCTTACTCTAGTGAGGTCTCAATTAACACACATAGATCAGTGGTATGTTATTAAACCAGAGAGGGGGGAAAGAAGACTTAATTTGTAGTGCCTGCCAGTTTCTGTGGTGTAAATACTCCCACCACGGGTGATTTCAATCTACTAATGACACACTTATAATAATTTAGCTCCCAAAATCCCTAAGCATTTAACAACTGGCTCTCAGGAGCCCTCAGCACACCACTGATTCTCCATTCCTCTTAATTTTCTCATTTTTGCCATCTTTTTAATCACTCTGTTGTTTTTTTAACATCCTTATTGCCTGATGGACAAGGAAAATAAAAGAGAGAGCAGATGATTTTCCTGTCAGCGGTTCTAGCAAAGGAGATTGAAGAGGGAGGAAGCTGAAACTGCCATGTGTCTATGGGTTTCAATTATCCCTATGCTCTCTGCCCCTTATTATGGCAGATAACTGAGCAGATGCCCTAATCAAACGTGCAAAATATAAACATACTTTCTGATCAAATATAGAATTAATGGCCACAACCTGGTAATAGAAATGAGGCCAAAAAAAGCTATGCTAGAAACCTAAGAAGGGTCAAGTTCATCAAATGCCAGAAGGGAAAATGGATAGAGGACCTCAATAGACATTTTTCCAAAGGAGACATACAGATGGCCAACAGGCACATGAGAAGATGTTCAATGTCATTAATCATCAGGGAAATGCAAATCAAAACCACAATGAGACACCACCTCACACCTGTCAGAATGGCCATCATCAAAAAATACAACAAATAACAAATGTTAGCGAAGATGTGGAGCAAAGAACCATCATGCATTGCTGGTGGGAATATAAACTGGTGCAGCCACTTTGGAAAACAGTATGGAGATTCCTGAAAAAATTAAAACTAGAACTACCATACAATTCAGCAATTCCGCTCCTGGGTATTTACCCAAAGAAAACAAAAACACTAAACTGAAAAGATATGTGCATCCCCATGTTCATTGCAGTACACTTACAATAGCAAACATATGGAAAGAACCAAAGTGTGCAGCCATAGATGAATAAGATGCGAGATATATAGATATATAGATATATATATACACACACACACAATGGAATACTACTCAGCCTTTAAAACAAAAAAGAATGAAATCTTGCCTTTTGTGACAACATGGATGGACCTTGGGGGTATTATGCTGAGTGAAATAAGTCAGAGAAAAATACCATATGATCTCACTTATATGTGGAATCTAAAAACAAAACAAACAAAACAAAATGAAAACAGACCCATAGATAGAACGGGTGGAGGGGGATGGGCAGGACAGGTGAAGGGAATTAAGAGGTACAAACGTCAAGTTATAAAATAAGTCAAGGGGATGTAAAATGCGGCATAAGGAACATGGTCAATAATACTGTAATGATTTCGTATGGGGACAAATGTTTACTAGACTTGTGGTGATCACTTCAAAATGTATTTAAATGTCAAATCACTACGTCATACATCTGAAACTAACATAATATTGTACATCAACTATAGTTCAACTTTTAAAAAGATGGCAGAGGGCATGTTAAAATGGGAAATCAGACAACTCCCCTGGATAGAAATAAACAGGGAAAATATTTTTCTGAATGTTAAAGATCACAGCAGCTCTCTGGACCAAAATCTAAACAGGAAAAAGCACACCAAACTAACCGAAGGGAAAACCGTTTAGCAAAATGTAAGTTTTTATCTTAACGTGGTTGGAAACTGGAGAGATATAAATTTTATGAAGTTCTGTGATGAAGCCTCACTCTCTCTGCCATAGGAAAGGGGCTCCTTGGGTGGTATCTATGCTTAGACAGAAGAGGAAGGCAGCTGGCAATATTTCCTTCCCTCTCACTAGGACTCTGGCTTGCCTTCCCCTTCCCTCTGTTTTTAACAGAGGCAGCACTACATGAGTAATAATACTTCACGAAATATGCTCCTGATCTCTAGGGCAAGTCAGAGTTCCTATAAGTTAAGGATGCAGTTCAGAGTGAGAATTGTCTATGAAAGCAGTTTTATGGCTCAGTAGATGTTTATTGATGCAACCCCATTCTCTGTGACAACACTCGTGTGATCCAGCCTCTCTCGTTGACAAAGCTCCCGAAGGAATATCCAGGTTTTGCTCCATGATTTCAGCTGACTTACTATCTAGGCATTTGGTACTCTGGGGCTTTTAAGAAGCTTCTGTGGCAACAGCTGTTACTTTACTTTAGTAATAAAGTAACCTGAACTCAAGCCACATAGAGGAAAAAATTAGAAACATCAAAAATATGTGAAGATGAGAATACAAGAAAACCATGCCTACATAGGAGAGTGAAACGAAACTATCACAGATTCATTTTTACAGATAGATATCCAGAAGGGAAGGAACAGAGGGTATTTCCATTCCATTCAAATGAAGGGCAACTTAGTGAAGAAGCAGCTTCTGATACTTTACATAAAAAGAGTTAAAAAATGCACATGACAAAAGCGTGGCATTTGGGGCTGGCTACTTGTTTCAAAACCTGAAAGGAATCAAAGAATGAGACAAAGAGTCAGATTTAATCTTACCGATCCTAAATCACTCAGTTACCCAACTCTGGGAGAAGGTAATTAACTACCCCCTTTCACTGGAGTATGATCTGGCCAGCAGGGCTGGGTCAGACAAGCAAACAGAGCAACCTCATGCTACCAAAGGGGGAAAGTAAGGCAGGAATGAACTGAGCCATCAGGACCAAGAGTGGGCGAAAGAAAGAATGGCTCCCCTGGTGAGGACAGGAGGGTAGGCATTGACTGGGCCAACAGGCGTCACCAGCTGGGCGTGAGTCACATCTGGCAGAGGCAAAAATGAGATCACAAAACAGCATGGATGGCAGGGTTTCGATTTTAAAACAGCAAGTAGATGAGAAACGTTGAGGAGTTAAAAATTAATGCAAAACTCTGATGTGAATCAAAATATGGAAACCAGCAGAAGCTGATTCTTCCAGAGTTCGGTGGAAGGAGCCAAGAACCGGGAATTAGCCCGCAGAGTATTCCCAAGGCCCGCTGTCTAAATTCCAAAGGAAGGAAAACCCAATGTTCAAAGAACTGTAGGGCGTACAGGGTCGCCAAGGAAAAGTACTGATGATTGAAACAAAGGGTAGGAGGGTGCAGCTTTTACAAATACTAAACCTGAGTTTAAAATATCTGTGTTCCAATATGGACTCCGCCCTTGACTTGCTGGGTTGATGGTGTGTGTGTCTCTGTGTACATGTGCACGCGATTCTCCTGATCTCCCCGGGGCTGGGTGTCTTCCTCAGTAAAATGATGGAACTAAATTATGTCATCTGAAAAGTGGTTTCAAGCTTTATTCTAGGAAGTGAAAAAATTGGGAGAGGAGAATGCAGGCCACTTAGTAAACAAAAGGCCTAGAATGAATGACAACACTTTCTTGCTCCAAAGGCTAGAAACCTCGGACACAGGAGGGCCTCTGCCTAGCTGTTAGATGTCACCACTGCCACTCCACCCCCATTCCTTGTGCCTAAACCCTCAGCTGAGAAGGGCATGGCCTGGTCCTGGGACATTCCATCCCATGGATTATTTGATGACGTGTCTCTCTCCTACCCTCCTCCCAGAGTACAATTTTCTAAAAGCAGAGAAAAATCCTTCCCAAGAAAATAAACACTCCCAAACAACTGTCCCATTCTGTTACCTATTTGGATTACATAATTGCTATGAAGTCAAGACTTTCTTATTGACACGCCAGAAAAGACCTCTCAGCTCATAAGCTGAACCACCTTTTCTCCACTGTCCAAAGCCCTAAAAAACCTCCAAGTCCCTAAAAAGCAGTCCCCAGTGCCCACTGAGATGGAATGAAAAACTCCACCGCCTCAACTCTGCTCAGAATGGGAACTCAGATCAAAATATTTTAAATCTGTGGAGATGTAAGCCCTGTATACTATATTCCTCAACAATAACGACAGTAACAAACCCTTACTGATGCCCCAAACTGCCCTTCATAAAAGGAGAACACTGATATTTTTTCTGATTCTGTTGAGAATAATTTAGACAAGTGTACAATCTTAACTCTTTTGTTGTCCAGTCTGTAAAATGGGGTGACCGATAATTGGTAACTGGCATCACTTACCAGACAGCAGGTAAAACAGTTAACCCCCTCCTGACCCACCCCGACACTAGGAAAAAACCACTAGGCCAAGCTAGCTCCAATCCCACAGGGCACAACGCTAATTAAGATACCTATACTTTTCCCGTTGAGGCACCAGTAAAAAGGCTGAGGGTTCCTCTTATAGCCTGCTCTAACTTGTTCATCTGGATCAATGTAGAAATAGCAGTAAATTGCTCTTCTTAATTCCTCTCCAGGAATAAAAAGGACTAGGATATTCCTGGAATGCCTCCTCACTCACAAATTAGAAGGTATACCTCCCGTAATCACTGTACTGTGCTCAGTGTGACGATTAAATGAGATAATGCATGGAACGTGCTGAGCGAGCATCTGGGACACAATAAACTCAATAAATCAATGATGTTACTAACTGTAAAAACGACAACACACAAACAACAAAACAAAATCAAAAAAACGGGGGGGGGGGAACTGTTTCCTGATGCTTATCGACTTACTTGGAATAGGGAAGATCGAAACATAAGGCAACAATAGTTCCACAGCACAATCCAGAGACGTTTTTGCTGTCCTCTGGTTTTCTTGTAATCAGTCACTTGATAGCCATTAAGAACTTTCCACAATGCCACGGGTACTCACACCCCACTATACATCCAACTCTCAATAACTGAGAGGTAGCAGAGTGTTTGAAACAACGAGGACAGAAATGCAAAAGACCTTAAAGAAATTCCACAAAGCCCCTTGGCACCGATCACGTGGAAGTTTTGCCAGAAAAGCCAAACATCCCACACCACACAATGGTTCTTGGTGGAAAAAGAGGGTAAATAAAGCACAGACTCTGAGAATCCTAATGAGAAGGTTACCTCCCCATCAGAGACCAGACCTTAAAAGTCTAGCTCTTCTGTAAATTTTAGGTTACAAATAAATTCTTCCTAAGGCACACCTAGCAATCTTTTGTGTTTGGCTCTGCTGTTTGGACACGCACAGTTATGTTTTCCTTCCAGGCACAAAACCGGTTTTTAAGAGCTTCATGAAAATATTCATATTTTCACGATATGCGATTAGCAGGTTTTACTATAATTTATAACTGAATTTTCTTGTTCACTTGGGGCACACACATCATATACTAGGCTCACCTTCCCAGTGACACACCATAGTATGCAGCTACGCAGCACATTTTGTTTTAAAGGCAGCAAAATGAATAATGTCTGAACTCCAGAAAAGATGGTGCATTTGCAACAGTCGTGAGACCGTGTGGCAAAAAAAAAAAAAAAAAGGCCATAAAACTCTTACTTTGTCTTTTGTATTGTGCCTATTCAACCTGTAAAAATTTTTGTAATTTCTAAACCAGGTTTTTCGGAAACACAACCGGCGTTAGTATTATGCCTTTTCAAGTTGTAAAAGACCAGGCCACTTGGCAATTCTTGTAGTTTCTAAACCATGCTTTCCAAAATGCAAAGGGCAAGTGTGACCTGTAACTTTAGAGAAGGGCAAGTAACGTTCTACCTCTGGCTGAATACTTAGTTATTTCACTTGACGTAAGTTTTTATGGCAACCTTCTATTACCATGAAAGTGTATGTCCTCTCCGATTCAAAGTAATTAAGTGCAACTTGTGAAAGTCAGGTTTTTTTATTTAATACATTCTAATCAAATAGTAACAGCAGTAAATAAACACTTTGAAAAACAGGCAGGTATCCCCCTATATCTGGAAGAAAATTAAGTCAGAGTATTCTACATGGTAGAAGGGAGACAATTGCTAATGTCCATGGTTAGACCACTTGGAAATTTCTAAAGCCATTTCTGAAAAATCAATGGCAACAGGTTGTGGGACACAGCTACTTCAAAGGGTAAAATGTCTCTATCTACATGGTTTTATTAACAGGGATTGAGTTGCACCTGTATAGCATGACATTCTTGTCTTTAGCCTTAAAGGAAAAGAAGTCTTTTCCATTTGCACCAGTTTGAAATATTTCTGAAATAAGGCTCCCTTGAAATGGATTACTACAGTACTCATTCACATGAGAGAGTTCATACATGTAGTAAAAAGACAAATACAGGAGTTCATGGTCACTTTTTTTGGTTGATTTGGTTAATTGCATAAAATGAAGGATAAATACTCACAAGCATATCTGTTTAACAAATCTCCTAAGTACATCAGAATGCAAAGTATCAAATGTCCTAAAATAGGCTCTGATCACCAGGCATACAAAATTGAAGTTAAGCCTGTGTCAGTTTGGTTCCTTCCACTTCTTCAGCACTCCTAAGTGGAGCTCCTTCTCTACTGCCGGTGCTGGCACCTTCCACCTAACAGGAACCTCAGAAAGGCAGAGTTCTGATAAAGTGTTCCTTCAGCCTTTACTTGGGACGTTTTATTTTTAACTTAAAAGGATAAACTGGTCTTGGTCAGCCTTAGGAACGGAAGCATCACTCAGGTGAAAATATCTGGGGGAACTTTAAATACCTAGCTACCCCTCCACACATTTAAATTAGATTGACTTCAGCTGTTCTTAGAATTCTGCGTAGTTATCCAGAGCCGTCACTCAAGTTTTGGTTCTCTTTTTACATAGCTGCTTTCGGAGATACTCTATAGGAGGCATGTTTAGAAAAAGAGAAACACTTATACCTGGAATTTATATTCTTCCAAGTAATCTTTTAGTCTTGTTGGTAAAGGCAGTCCCCAGATGGTACCGGTACATTTGTTAATGGTGAGTCTACAGAGATGCTGCAGAGGTGGTGCTGATGTGTAGAGCGGTTTGGTCAGATAAAGGTGAACAGTGCCGTTCCGGGGGGCTTCTGGGCCCGTCCGCTTATCCTTGCACATCTGAACATAGTAGTCGATCAGATGAACCACACTGTCAAATTGTTTAAGCTTGGACTTGACACATATGATAGAGTCCAATCTAAATTTCCCATCTTGGTATTCGATGCGAAGATTAGTTGGTCCAGCTGATGTTTTAACAGATATTGTTAGTAGGTAGTCTGAATGCGAACTATCTCTAATCAAGAAAGTTCCTTCTGGTGCCTCTTTTAATTTCTCTTTGGCTTCATTAACAGTCATACTTCCCCAGTACCAACCTGGGGTTTTTGTTCAAAAGAAGAAGAAAAGAGAGTAAAATAGTTATTATAGAGAATTTTTAAAATAGGGTAAATACTTGGCAACAATTTTTCTAGCTCTAAAAAGAAGTGTGTGAAAGTTTACCAGAGGCTACCATAAATACTTTCTATAGAAATCTGATGAAAACATAGGTCCATTTTATTTTCTGAACAAACTGCAAGCCAGTTTTCTTTTTTAAAAGTAACTTTCTGTAGCTGTTCTTTAAACTCTCTTAAGACTTTCTCCTAACGAAACAAAAGAATGTTTGCAGTATGACACATTGGCTGACCGGGCATGATGCTTCTCCACTAGTCAAGTGAAATCAAAGATTTAATGTAAATTAAGTCAGAAGTTAGAAATAAAAGCCATGCCCTTAAAAAAGTGGAAAACCCAACTCCAGTTAATACCAACAAGATAAAAAGAAGCAACTTTCTGAATGGTTGGTGTCCACTCCCACCCTCCCCAAATCTGTTAGCGGCTGCGTCCATATCTCTTTTCGAAGTCCCGTAAAGCACCGCTATCTACTTGTTTTAAGAGGGCAGTTCTAGTATGATACAATAGCTTCTGTTCGCTGCTTTGATTACAACTACCTTATCAGCCATTGAGAAATGAGAGAAAGCCCAATTGATAGTTAGTACTTCCAGTTTACAGTCTTCCATAAACTCTTTTGGACTTTGCCCTAATTCAAATCCAATCACAACCGTCGGTCTCCCCAGCATTCTCGAGTCTACCTGCCAGTTCCATCTCCCATCCCGTTTTCAAAAGTGACTTAGCAACATCTTACAGTTTAAAAGTTTGAACAATACTCCCCCGCCTCCAAAAAAAAACTTGCTCGGGTACCTGCAATCTGCCGGTTCCTCCCGCTGAGGGAAAGCCCGTGGCCTGCACGGAAAGACCGGAACCGCAAGTGAAGGAACTTTTCCTTCTCCCTACTGCTACCAAAACTTCAACTTTGCCCCAAACGTAAGCTTTGAGGATCCTGATTTTGAAAGGCTGCAGGTTTGCCAGAATCTTTTTTTCCATCTTTTCTTCTTTCAGATGCCGAGAGACGACAGCGAGCCGCGCAAAGCGCAAGACTGCACTTGAAACAAGCGAGGCCAAGCTCGGCTGGGGCTTCGCAGCCCGCCCTCCTCCCGGCTTTGCGGCAGTCCTGAGCGGCAATCAGTCGGTCCCCGAACTTGGCCACCAAGATTCCAGGCTGCAGCGGCTGCCCGGCCCGGGAGCCAGATGCAGCTGAAGCTGCGGGCAGCGCAGCGCCCACTCGCCGCCCTCTCACCCCGCGGACAGGAAAGGAGCCGGGCACTTTCTCCGGCTAAGGTCCGAGCCCGAGTGCCGACCCCCAAACGGCCGCGGAAAATAGCAAAAATTCCAGCGCCCTAAGAGTCTATTTCCAAAGAGCCCTTCTAGCGCTCTAACCTCCCCTAGGCCTCTGAGTCCCCCGAGAACCACTTTTCTTTCGCATTCCAAGGATCCAGGTCCGTAGGGGCATTCTCCCCGCGGTTCCCTGATCTGGGGCGGGGAGGGTAGCGATTGCTTCCCAGCCTCGCTAGCACAACCGCATCCTTGTCTTTGGGGAGGCGCCCCCTTCTCGCACGCATTGCGGCCGGTCCGCTCCCTACCTGTGTGACTAAGTTCCCGCAGGGCCTTCGCCAGACGCGCCGCCTCCGGGGACGGCTCCTCCGCCGACCCCGAGGTCCCCCAATGGCTCTGCGTCCCTTCCGCGCCATTCCCGGAGGGCTCGAGGCACCGCAGGGTCATGGGAGAAGGGTCACCGCGGCAAAGACAGGTGGCCGCCCGAGCTGGGGTCAGAGAGGGGCACGCGTCCTTCTTAGAAGTCAGTGGAAACCCCAAAACGAGTCCCTGAGGGGTCCGCGAAATGGAAATGGAGGGGGAGGTAATGGGGAGCCGCTGGTTCTTCCTCCCCGGGTCCCGGTGCACGGATAGCAAAATCCCCCGCAGGCGCGGTCACGCACAGTTTGCCTGCAAAGAGAAAGTGGAGGGTTGGGTCAGTCGGAACTGGACCCCTGCGGCCAGGGCGTGGGTGGAGGGACAGAGACGTGGAAAATCCCGGGAATCCTCCGCGTCTGCGCTCCTGAACCATTTAACCCCGAGCATCCAGTTACTGCCCTGGCCCGTTCTAGAGAAAGAAGGATAAAGAGAGAGCAGGGATCCAAGACGCAAGAGTTGGGGCGGGGGACAGGATGAGGGTGGCGAACCGGCTTATTTCCCGCCCAGGGCTGCTTGCTGAAATCGCAGACAAGGAGATGAGAAGAGCAAAGAGTCACCTGCGGGTACGGTGGTAAACAGGCCTCAGTCAAGGACAAGTAGAAAAATGTAAAAAGGAAAGAACAGGAGAGGTCCCCACTTGGCATTCCTATCTCACACTCCGCACAGCCCGGGGAGCCCCAGGAGGAAGCACCCCGCACAAACCTAGTTCCCGGCCCTACAGCGCCGCGGGGCTTCCCGGGCAGAGCCTGCAGCCCGGGACGCGGAGGTGCGGGAGCTGCCGCAACACAGCAGGAGAGGCTGCCTCCCTCCCCTCCCCCCGCTTCCCGGAGCTCGCTTGGGGCAGGGGTTGGGGGCGCCGTGGCTGCCGCTCCCGAGGCCGGGCGGCTGAGGCTGCTGTTGCCGCCGCGAGCGCTGTCGAGGAATCTGCCCGAGCGCACAGCCCGCGCGGGGGCTCCGAGCCCTGACCCGAGCCGGGGGCCGAGCAGGCGGCAGAGAGAGCTGCGGGACGTGCTAGACAACCCACGCTGAGCCCTTACCTCGGCCTCGGCCGCCGCTGCCGCCTCCGCACCAGGCAGCCTCCCCAGCAGGCATGGGGCGGGGGAGCCGGGAGGGGCCCGGGAGGAGGGGTGTCTGCCCGAGTTTCCCCTGTTGACTTTTAATTTGGGAATGAGATGCCTGGGGATGTGACGAGCCCTGTGCTCAGCGGCGGGGGCGGCCGGAGTTCTCTGCACAGAGGGCAAACGTGAGCCCCGGGGACCATCGCCTCGATTCGCCGGGCTCTAACACCCCCTCTGGGCTCGGACACCCCCGACCCGGGGCAGCTGCTGGGTTCCCTCCGGCTGCAACCAAGGAGATGAGAAGGAGAGAGGGAGGGAGGAAAGAGGGCGGGAGGTAGGCGGGTGGGGAGGAGCGGGAGATCAGCTTATTAGGAGGATTATTAATCTGGATGGCAGTTTAGGGGAGGAAAAACAAAAACAAAAACTCTGGAGACTTCCAGACGCTGGGAAAGAACTGGAGAAAGCAGGCAGTAGCTCCCAGCCTCGGGGCAGAGCTGCAGCTCGGGCTCTCTAGCCCAGAGGCTCGAAACTGCGGAAGCCAAGGCTGCCCCGCTCTCTCGGCCGCGCCCCAGTGCCCTCCCCAGCCCTCCTAGGGGCGGAGCCCTTGAGCTCCCCGGCCCGATACCTGCCGCGGGCCCCTGCCCGAGCTCCTCCGGCGCCCCAGCTGTAGGCGACGGGGATCCTGAGGCTGTGCGCCCGGGGCCCCGGCGCGCACTGTCCGCGGCCCGCGCAGTGCCAGTGGCGGCGGGCGAGAAGGCTCATGCTTCAAGGGAAGCCCAAGGCCCGCGAGCCGCGGCGGCGGCGAGACTAGACAAGAGTTAAATGTCTGTCCCCGGAGCGCTGTGTGCGCGCGACTTCCCAGACCTACGCGCCTCCCTCGCTCCCCGCCTCTCTCCCTAGTCCGCGCTCCCCGCGCGCCCCGCCCCGCGGCTGCGGAGGCCGCTTTCCAGGAACTTTCCAGGAATCCACCTCACGTGACCGCTGCCCCCGCTACTGCTTTAAAGAGACTCCGGTGCTAATGCGCAGGCTTCAGGAGAGACGGGCTCAGAGCGTTCGGGTGCCGGCCAGGGCGGGGTGGATGCCTGGGAATCCGCCCTCCTCTGACCCCACGCCCCGGAGTTCTCGGAGACGCGCAGGAGAAGAATCAGGCCATCACCGTCCCGGTTTCGGCGGCTGGAGCTTGCGCCCAACCCATGCAAGCTGTGCGCCGGAGTCGACCGGTTAGCAGACGTTCTCGCCCCTCGGCCCGCCGCGGCTGGTTGTCTTTTCCATCCCCTCCGCGCCTTCTCTAGGCGACTTTCCAGGCCGCACATTTTCGGGGTGGTGGTGGCTGGAGAGACTAGAGATCCTCGGAAAGGGCCCCTCCCGCTCTAAGACACATTAATGGAGTGGGAGAGCTCCCTCTTCAGCACCCCCGCGCCCACGCCCGGGACCCGGAGGGAGCGGGCTGATGGCGGTCCTCTCGGGTCCGGTCCTAGAAGGCTGCCAGCGGGCGTAGCGCGGCGCCTTGTTAAACGGCGCCGGCCGCTCTGTCTCCTCCCCGTGGCGGTCTTGCTCGCTGTCTCCCGCACCGGCCCAGCCCGGCTCCTCCGTCCCTTCCTCCTCCTCGCCGCTCCGTAGTCTCCTTCCGGCCACCCGGCGGCCCTCCGGCTCACCTGCGCCGATCGCGGAGGGGGCGCCCAGACCTGCGCGCCCTGGTGGTCCTGGCCGGCCCGTCTCGGTGTCCGCAGGCCGAGAGCGCTCGACTCTGCGATTTCCCGCAGAGCTTGCACCCGGCGCCCGGAAATGCGGAAAGATCCCAGCTCTTCTTCCCTGCCCAGGGACCCTCACCTCCTCCCACCTAGTTGAAGGCCACCTGGCCTCAGTTGAAACTCATCTCCTTCCCTGCACGTCCGCCTCCGAAATGTGACCTACTTTAAATGTGACCTACTTTTTAAAAACCATTAACACTCATGGGAAAACCGGATCCAAAATTTCGATAACCATTTTTCTTTGAAATACTATTCTATTGCATCACTATTCAAAAGCTTGAAAGGTCAATGGCCACTTTTAGTTGAAGCGTTGGCCATAGGGAAGTTGGGCGAGGAAAGGGGAGGGGGCGTAGGGGAAGGCGCGGCTCACAAACCTTGCCTGGTGCACCCCCCTGCTGGCTCTGCGAGGAAGCATAAACCAGCTCCTGCCTTCAGGCCGGGAGTCCTGGACAAACGGTTTTTCTCAATAATTTTCCTGCTTTTGAGTAAATAATTATGCAAATGATAGGCAGATTAGCTGGAGAGGAAGGGGGGGTTGCATTTCCCAGCTAACAAAGGGTTTTGTCAACGATGGAGTCGCGTGCACTGAATCATGTTTTGTTTCTTAGAGTCTGATCTGGAGGGCAGAGCTAATTGAATCCTAGTTAAAACCCTCTATAATGGAGATGAATAATTTTGCACAAGTCGCTTATCGTCCTTGGACCCTAGACCTTTTCTATAAAATTAAGGGACTGGACTCTGGTTCTGGGTGACGGACTGGTATGAATGAAAAAATAAGATTCCATGTGGAGTTTGTGTCCAGTCTGAGGCCCAGAACCTTTAGGAGCCACTACATCTACTAGGGTTCATTATGCTCTAAATTATTCCATTTGACCTCTCCTTCCTTGGTAGAGCATCCCAGAGGAAGGGTGCACCCACTTTTCTGTAGTTTAAAGATATTTTTAAAATTTTACAAAGATAAAATAATTTCTATTTAATTGTCAATTGAAATGGATCTGCCAGCAGCACTTCTTAACGTGCTTTCCTGTGGCTTCCTAAGGACCTTTGCACACACCCTCCTCACTTCCTGGAATGCCCCTCCCCAGACTGGGTGCATGGCAGACTCTCGTCATTCAGGGCCCAGCTCAAAGTCACATCCACAGAGAGTCACTGTCCACAAAGATTGCAATAAACACAATGCCAGCTGTAGGGGCACCAAGCTTTGTACCAAAGTAGGATTTTTAACTTTTGTTTCTGAAAGGTCTCAGCAATGCCCTGCATTTTATTGGCCCCAGGAAGCACATATGGGAGCCACTTAGGAAAATATTTATGAGATCATGTTAAGTGAAAAAAAGTCCAATATGAAATTGTATCCATGCTATGATTTTGACATTATAGAAGTATGTATGCATGTGGGCAAAAACAGAATGAGAAGAAATAAAAGCAGCTGTTTTTAGGGTGGCAGGATGTGGGTGAATTTTTAAATTTGACTTTCCTTCATACTGTTCTAGTATTTCTGATACAGCCATCAGTTTCCCAAAATTGCATGCAGGTGTCTTCACTTACTCTCAGGGGGTAGAGTATAGTTTGTAGAGCTGATGGACTGCCCTGCTGAACCCCAGACCTGCCACCCGGCATTACCCTTTAGATGTCTAATCGGTATCTCCCATTTAATAGGTCCCAAAATGGGGCCTAGATGACCCTTCCCCCCCCACCCTTAAAAAGAAAATAAAAACAAAGCCATCCCTCCTGCACCCTTCCCCATCTCTGAAAATGTCAATTCCATTCTTCAGTTGCTCAGGCCAGCCAACAGCCTTAGAGCCATCTTTGACTGCCCTTTCTCACACACAACCACATCTCACCTGTCAGCTAATCCTCTGACTCTGATTTCACAATAAACCCAGAATGGAAGCACTTGCCGCATCTCCACTGCACACTAGTCCAGGCCACCTCCATGTCTACCCAGCTTACTGCTGCAGCCTCCCTCTTGGCCTCCTTGCTATAGCAATAGGCTATAATAGCAATAGGCTAAATAGCAATAGGCTATTTCTGACAGAGCAGTGAGAGAGATCCTGTTTAAACTAAGTCATTTCACGTCCCTCCTCTGCTCTAACCCAAGTGGCTGCATTGCACCAGAGTAAAAGACAAAACACTAACAGCCACTTGCAAGACCCTAGAAGATCTGGTACCTCTGATCTCATCCCCTCCTGTTCTGTTCCTTGATCACAATGCTCAAGTCACACTGGACTTCTTGCTATTGGTAGCGCATGCTGCCCTTGCTCTTTCCTCAGGGCCTTTGTCTTTGCTGTTTCCTCTACCTATTATGCTCTTCCTCCAGATAATCTGCATGGTTCACTCCCTCACTTCCTCAGATCTTTATTCAGTGTCACCTTCTTAGTGAGACTTGACTGTTCAGAATCCACCCCTCCCCCCCACTTCTCTTGCCTCCATGCCATAGTTGTTTCCCTTACACTGATCACTATCTAACCTAGTTTATGTTTTATCCATTGGTCCAGTTTCCTATCTTTCTCCCCCACAAGAATGTAAGTTTCACGAGGACATATATCTGTATTTGTATCTACATTGTGTACAGCTATATATCTCAGCACCTTGAAGAGTTCCCAACATGTAGTAGGCACTCCACATGACTGTAGAATGAATGAATTGATGCTCCATCAGAATGGCTTTAAAGTTAAACTGCCCAGGCATGAATCCTCACTCTGCCACTGCTGGCTGC
Source organism: Delphinus delphis (assembly GCF_949987515.2). Lineage (NCBI taxonomy): Eukaryota > Metazoa > Chordata > Mammalia > Artiodactyla > Delphinidae > Delphinus > Delphinus delphis. The sequence goes on along the minus strand of NC_082693.1, from coordinate 75,548,542 downwards.
ATATGTAATCTTTGGCAAATGATTTAGCCTCTTATGGAGATAATAATTAAACATATAGAGGTATTGTGAGAATTACATGAGATAATCTATAAAAAGTGCTTTGGCACTTAGCAAATAATAAAGATTAGCTATTATTTCAACTCTCATTCTTTTACTCTCAGTGAGTTTGGATTTTTCTCCCTAGGGGTAAGATTATCTTATTTTTGCCTATATGAAACCCAACAGTCACTCTCTGGTCACTGCCCAAGAACTTCCCGTTAGTTGATTCCCTGGAGTTCACCTTCAGCTTTAAATATATAGGGTAAAATAGTGATTCTGTTTGTTCCTAGATTTTCAGGAGTACATCTGTTCTGTTCAGCAGGGCAGGTGCATGGCTGCAGTAGTGAACTTTCATTCTAATTGGGGAGGGAAGGGAGAGTGATTTTCACAAAGCTGGAGAGTGTCTTCTGTTGCCCGCGTGGAGGAATTGCCAAGGCTTGAAAATCTCTGTGTACCAAACCCGAACTGCACCTTCTTGGTTTTGCAGTGCAGATGTTCTGATACTGGAATTGATGAGCAATCTGCACTGAGCTTCTGCTGAGTTGCAGAGAGAGACTTTTGGGTTTTGTTTGGGGGCCGAGGGAATGACCGTTGACTGTTGTATCTAAAGTGCCTGTGGGTAGAAGGTACCCTTTTAAGTGGCCACCATCCCTTCCTTTTAGAGTTTGCCATTTCACCACCACCACCACACACACGCACACACACACACACACACACACACACACACTCACACTCAGCACCTTCAAAGCTCCTTGTGATTCTGGAACCCACTCTTCTGGAGAGCATATGACCCAGGCTAGCCAATAGGAGTACCCCATGCCACTGGACACAGGGGTTTGTCCAGTATCACAGCCCAAGCAGATTTTTTTTTTTAGGACTTGATGTAAGTGCCTCCCCTTCTGAGATGATGAGCAGTAATGACCATGCAAGCCAACTTTTCCACCACTTCGAGAGAGTCTGTCAAAGAACAAAGGCAACAGAGAAGAAAGCAGAGCTCAGGTTTGAGTGACAGGGAGAGATTCCTGAGCACTTGAATCCAACATGCCCGAAGCTGCACTGCCCTTCGGCTTCTCAGATACAGGAATGAAAGAGTTTATTTTTTCCCCACAGGGTTTGATTTGGGTTTCCGTAACTTGTAATCAAAGATACTCTCATGGGATGTAGTGGTTTGGGTGTGGAGGGATGTATGGGAGGGAGTGGAGTGGAGAATTGAGAAGACAAAGAAGAGAGCTGCCTTTCACAGTAATGAGCATCTCTTAAACTTCATCTGGTGCTTCTCAGTACCAATTCCCTTTACAATGTCCTGCTTGCTCCACCCCTATAGTGGAGGACACTCACTGGGGGACAGAGGAAGACGAGCAGATCCTGCTGGCTTCTGTGCTCTGGGTCAGGGATGGGGGGAGGGAGAAGCCAGGCAGATGGCTGTCCCCTAGACTTCTGGGACCCTGGGACATGGTTGATGGCTGTGTCCTTGGTCTTTCTACCCACAGAAGTGAAAGGGAATCATGTTCTAGGACAGTAGTTGTCAATGTTAAGTCACAGATCTCTCAGAAATTCTGGTAAAATCTATAGATCAGAGTTCAACAAACCACCTGCATATGGGCCATATTTGACCCTGAGAGTTATGGGTGGTCTACCAGGGTTCTAAAAAAAAAAAATGTGAACCAAATAAAATCTCTGGAGATTTCACCCCCAAAGAGATCCAGATTTTTGCTTTCTCTTAACCAGTCCTAAGATCTGTCCACACTGGGTCCCATTCCCTCAAGGCAGTGAGCAGCAGAAGCATAGTGGCGGCTGCCGCCTTTGGAAGGTACATCCCCTCCCATTCTCCACAGTCCTCAGCATCCTCTATGGATCCCCAGCACTGAACATTACTTGCCATCTGTCATCACCCTTACATTGCTGGTTTTCTTATGGTGAAGAAGTATTTCTCTGGCCCTAAGTCTCTACCAGAGTGAGGAAATTAAAAATAGAACCAAAAGATTGAATATTTCAAGACAAATGGGAGAGAGCTTATTTCTCTGTGGAAGTGAAGAATATTCCTCTGTTTAATAGGCAAACAAAGTGTGGCTGGGTTCTCACATTGGCCTATTTCATTCTTCTATATTCCTACCTGGTCCTGCAGGCATTTGCAGACAGGTTCCATCTAAGACTTTATCTGCAGAAAAATGTTCAGGAGGCAGGCACAGATTGGGGAGGAGGTTAACTGACCATATGAAGCCTGACTGTGAGCCCCCAGGGGCCTGTTGACCTCAGGTGAGAACCCTTGTCCTAGAGGGTGGATAGTCTTCAATAGAGCACTCCTGAGAGATAAAGGTCTGGTTTCAGCACTGTATGGGGCGTTCTTTATTGCAACTGGTCTATATAGTCAGAGGATCACCAATCATAACACTCTGGTGCTGGGAAGGACAGTTTCACTAGTGCAGAAGAATTTTCTTCATCTTTCTCCTTCCCCACACTGCTCTAAACTTCTGGTCACCTTGTTTCTCAAACACACCAAGCCTGCCTCAGGATCTTTGTACTTATTCTCTCTGAAATGCTCTTTCTCCAATATTCTCATGGCATCGCTCCCTCACTTCGTTCAGGTCTTTGCTCAGAGAGACCTTCCTTTTTTTTTATCAGTGATTATTTCTTTCCCCTGCTTTATTTACCATCCCAGCATTTATCACTACCTGACGTTATCAGTATTTTTCACTTGATATTTGTTTAATGTTTCTCTCCCACTGGAAATATAAGAGGAACTTTGTTTTATTCACTACTGTATCTCCAATGCCTGAAATAGCTCCTGGTCCATAGTAGATGCCCAATATAAAGTTGCCGAATGAATCAATTAAACAAATGCATCTACAAGTAGGGAAATTGAAACACTTTCACCAGCTCCTTTCTGGACTGGCTCCCTTTGATTTTTTCATCTTCCCTTACTTACATGTGCTTCTCAGCTCAGTCTTTGGCTTAGCCTACAGACTCTGATCTGCTACCAAGAAGAGCTTGGGCTTTCCTGGAGTTTCTCCTTAATTTCCATGAGCCTGACTTCACAGCTGTAGTACCTAGTAGCTAGTAAGTGAGAAACTCAGCCACTCAACAAATGTTCATGAGGGCTTAAAATGTTCTAGGCCTTGTGAACAAATGTAACTCAGCCCTCTCTTAGTGAGAGACACCACCAGGAAATCATTTTAGCAAAGAGTGAAAAGTTGTGGAGGAATTAAGAGTGGCTTTGCAAACAGCTGGGAAGCACCAGTACAACCACCTTGGGAAGTCCAGAAAGGCTTCCTGGAAGAAGGGACCTTAATCAAGACCCTTAACTTCTCTGGATTCTTGTTTTCTCATGGAAAATCTGGATTTGATGAGCTGTTATGTTTCCTTCCCATTCAAATCACCTTCCAAGCTCTGTTCCACAACCTCCCAAAGAGCAATTGATGGTGTTATTAGACCTAAGCTGGGGCAGCTTCTAGGTATGTTTGATTTTCCAGAGGAGTTCACAAAGGTCAAGGCCTGGTATGATGATGTGGTAAGCAGAACAGGCAGAAGAAATACCTATTAGTAAATAACAAACACCACTCCTGGCTTAGTCATGGAATTCTGAGAAGTAGCAGCACCCAGTGAACCAACCTGGAGATTGGCAATCATGGGTGAGACTAACTTTAACCAAAGGCATGTTACGACCAGAGCTACAGAAGGCAAGCTCTAAACCATACAAACAGTAGCCACCTCCTCAAGCCACAGGACAACCTCCATATACATCCCACGTGAAAAGGCCAGCTGATCACACATACAGGCCTTTTCTGTTCCTAGCACATTAAATTATAATGATCATGCCCTGCCATACAGGAAAGCAATATAATATCATCAGTTTGTCTTTATATGATGGCTTTACTCTTTTTTCACCAATATATTATAGCATATATCTGACTTTACTCTTATAAAAACCCTTTGACGGTGGTAGGAAAAGAAATATCTACTTTACCTGTAAGTAAATTAAACCAAAGTAGATTAAGTAGGTTATTCTGTACTTGTAACCAAATTGTCCTTGGGAAAACAGAATGGGGTTTAGTATGAACAAAGAAAACATTTTAAATGGAAAAGTAACTTGTAGGGTAAGTTGCTTGTAAAATAGGTCATTCAAATCACTGAGTGCTATTCCAACGAATATGGCTGTTACATTTTCAAAGGTTATTTACAATATTTAAACATAGGCTAGGGATAAGGAATTGAAGGGACAGTTGGGTTCTTTCTGTTTTGTTTTAAAATACTCCCAATCATAAAAAAATAAAAATAAAAAAAAATAAAAATAAAAAAAATAAAAAAAAAATAAAAAAAATACTCCCAATCAATCATTTCAGTATGTGCCATTAACTCCAAAATAAACACGAAGGTAAAGTCTTATTTCTTATAAAATGCCAAAAAAAAACAAAAACAAAAAACCTGTTTAGAAATAACTCTGTGCACATCATGTTGTAAGTCCTGCTATTTTTCCCTTTGGTTTTTCCAGTGCTTGCTGGGAAGGAGATTTTTATTACAACTTCCCTTTTTTTCTCCTGTTTTTAAAGCCAATACTTAAAAGAGATAAATTTGTCTGACAAAGTCATCAGGCAAATCCTTCTCTTTCATGACATAAAAATTTTTAGCCAAAGTCTACAATGCCTTCTACTCTGCCACAACCACCAAACTTCCCCTGCCACGTGTTCACTGTCAACCAGATTCATTTTATTGTGATCTGTTTATTGCAGCCATTAAATGAACAAAAATAAAGAGGCACAATAAGTAAAGATGGTATGAATAAACAAATATCACTGATAGCAACTGGGAAATCAGAAGGCTGTTATAATATGCCAACATCTCACACAAAGACCACCACAAGAGAATAAGACACCAGTTACCAAAGCCCACTGAAAAAGAAATGGATAGGGACTTCCCTGCTGGTCCAGTGGCTAAGACACCATGCTCCTAATGCAGGGGACCCAGGTTCGATCCCTGGTCAGGGAACTAGATCCCGCATGCATGCCACAACTAAGATCCCTCATGCTGCAACTAAGATCTGGAGCAGCCAAATAAATAAATATTTAAAAAAAAGAAAGAAAGAAATGGATAACCTGTGTAGCCCTGTTAAAGAAACAGACTCCAGATTCAGGAGGCTTTACTGGTGAATTTTACCAAACACTTAATGAAGAAATAACACCTATTCTACATAAACTTTTCCAGAAAAATAGAAGTGGGAAGATTTCACAACTCATTTTAGGAGGCCAGCATTATCTATATACCAAAGATAGATAAGACAGAAAACTATAGACCAATATTTCTCATAAGCATAGTAACAAAATATTAGCAAACTGAATCCAGAAATCTATAAAAAGGATAATATGTCATGACCCACTTGGGTATGTTCCAGAAAAGCAAAGTTGGTTCAACATTCAAAATCAACCAGTAAAATTCACAATCTCAACAGACAAAAATATTAAAATCATATAATTATCTCAATACATGTAAAAAAAGCATTTATAAAATTCAACATCCATTCATTATAAAAATTTCAGCAAACTTGGAATAGAAGGAAATTTTCTCAATATGGCAAACCTTATCTATAAAAAATAAATTTGTAACATCATTTTTAACAGTAAAATATTGAGTGCTTTGCCCCTAAGATTGGGATCAAAGCAAGAATGCCCACATTTACAACTTCTTTTCACCATTATATTGGAGGTCCTAGCTAGTCCAATAAGACAAGAAAATAAATAAAAATATATAGATTGTAAAAAAAAAAAGTTAAAATGTCTTTAATTGTAAATAGCATAATCATCTGCATAGAAAATTCTAAGAAATCAAAAATACAAATAGTTATGACAATAAAAACATGAGTTTAGCTAGGTTTTAGGATACAATGTCAATATAAAAAATACGATGTTTTTCTATTTACTAGCAACAAACTATTGGAAATTGAAAATATTAAAAATACCACTCACAAAAGATTAAACACATGAAATACTTAGAGATAAATATAATCAACTATGTGCAAGAGCTGTACCTCGAAAAGTAGATTTATTGCTGAGAGAAATCAAGGAAGAACTAAACAAATCAAGAGACAAATCATGCTCATGAATGGGAAGAGTCAGTATTGTTAAGATGTCAATTCTTCCCAAATTGAACTATTGATCAGCTTTTGTTGTTGGTGGTGGTGTAGAAATTAACAAACTGAATCTAAAAAGTTTTGGAAGTGCAAAGGACCTAGAAATGATTTTTGAAAAAAGAATAACAAAGTTGGAGGAGTTGAGTTGGAGTCGAAATCACTCTGATTTCAAGATTTATTCTAAAGCTACAGTAATCAAGACAGTGCATATGTCTAAAGACAGAACTACAGATCAAAGGGACAGACCACAGAGTCCAGAAATAGATCTACCAAAATACAGTCAACTGATTTTCAACAGAAGTGTCCAGGTAATTCAATGGAGAAACAACAGTTTTTCAACAAATGGTGCTGGGGACTTCCCTGGTGGTGCAGTGGTTAAGAATCCACCTGTCAATGCAGGGGACACAGGTTTTATCTCTGATCTGGGAAGATCCCACATGCCGTGGAACAACAAAGCCTGTGTGCCACAACTACTGAGCCTACACTCTAGAGCCCACGAGCTACAACTACTGAGCCTGCGTGCCACAACTACTGAAGCCTGCGCACCTAGATCCTGTGCTCCACAACAAGAGAAGCCACTGCAATGAGAAGCCCGCACACCGCAACGAAGAGTAGCCCCCACTCGCCACAACTAGAGAAAGTCTGTGCACAGCAACGAAGACCCAATGCAGCCCCAAATAAATAAATTTATAAAAAACAAAAACAAAAACAAATGGTGCAGGCTTCCCTGGTGGTGCAGTAGTTAAGAATCTGCTTGCCAATGCAGGGGACACGAGTTCAATCCCTGGTCCAAGAAGATCCCACGTGCCAGGGAACAGCTGAGCCCGTGTGCCACAACTACTGTGCCTGTGCTCTAGAGCCCGCAAACCACATCTGCTGAGCCCACGCTCCACAACTAATGAAGCCCGCGTGCCTAAAGCCCATGCTCCGCAACAAGAGAGGCCGCAATGAGAAGCCCAGGCACCGCAGAGAAGGGTGGCCCCCTCTCGCCACAACCGGAGAAGGCCCGCACAGCCACGAAGACCCAACACACCCAAATGTAAAATAAATAATTTTTTTAAAAAAATGGTGCTGGAACAATTGGATATCCAAAAAAAAATTAACCTCGATTCTTACTTCATACCACACTCAAAAATTAACTTGAAGTAGACCTAAATGTTAAGAAACAAAACTATAAAACTTCTGAGAAAACATAGAAAATCTTGTTGCCTTGGATTAAGCAAAGGTTTCTTAGATAGGCAACAAACATCAGAAAACATAAAAAAAAAATAATACATTGGACTTCATCAAAATTAAAAATTTCTGCTCTTCAAGAGATAATGTTAAATGAATATATTTCAATAAGGTTGTTATAAAAATAATGTTAAGAAAATGAAAAAAAGCCACAGACTTGGAAAATTATTAGAAAATTCTATATCTGATAAGAGACTTATATCCAGAATACTTAAAAAAACTTTTACAGCTCAATAAGAATAGTATTTAAAAATCCAACTAAAAAGTGGTCAAAATATTTAAACAGACACTTTCACCAAAGAATATAACTGAATGGCAAATTAGTTCATTAAAACATGCTAATTTGAGTTTAGGTAAATGTAACTTAAAACACAAGAAGATACCATTGTACACCCACTAGAATGTTTAAAATTTTAAAAATTGACATGACCAAACATTGGTGAGCATACAGAGCAACAGAAACTCTCATATTTCAAACAATTTTATTCATAATAGCTAAAGACTGAAGACAGTCCAAATGTTTGCCAACAGGTGAATAAACAAGTTGTCTACATCCAGACCATAGAATAATAGTCAGCAATAAAAAAAGAACAAACTACAGACACATGCAACAATATGAATTCATCTCAAAAGCAATATGCTAAGCATAAGAAGCCAGACACAAAGGGCTATACATTACAGGATTCCATCTACATGGCATTCTGGAAAACAGGTCATATGTTGCCAGGAAATGAGGGCGGGTGAGGAGATTGACTGCAAAGAGCATGAGGGGACATTTGGACTTGATAGAAATGTTCTATATCTTGACTAAGGCAGTAGTTACATGACTGTATACAATCAACAAAACTCATTGAACGATACCTTGTAAAGGGGTAAATTTTATTTTATGTGAATTATTCCCCAATAAACCTGACTCTTAAAAAGGCAAAACTAGAAAAGAACTACCTTGGAGAAGGACAAAAAGCAGGAAAAGGCTGAAATCTTATGTTATTCAGGTTAGGTCAGTGTACATGCAAGACTCCATCACTAAATAACCTTCCCTCTAACCTGTATTTTGGCATTTGTATGGTTCTCACTCTGGGAAGACAAATAAGGGAGGTAAGGATGAGTTTTATCTCTGCAACTAAAAGGTCTAGGTACCCCTCCCCATTTTAATTCAGGTTACTCAAGAAAGAGAATAGTTTAGGTTCAGTGAAATTACAGATAGGAGAAGATAATGTTTTAACTTCAGTACTAAAAACAGGTTTAAAAATAGCACTCTTAACTTGCTCTTAAATGTTCTCACCATAAAAGAGAAATGATAATTTTGTGATAGGGTGATAATCATGTAAATTATAAATGTATCATATCATGTTGTACACCTTAAACTTAAACAATGTTATGTAAGTTATATCTCAATTTTTAAAATTAAGAATATAAATAAATGATAAAAATAGCACTCTTACATTTCCCCAGAGGGACTGAAGGTATTTTACACATGTGCATCCTTAGCTCACAATAGCTCTGTGCATGGGTAGAAATGCAGGGAAAGCAAGATGCTGTAAAACTGAATAGTTTTGCCCCAGGGAGGGGATATGGCTGGATTTCTATGTTGCAGAGATCACTCTGGCACTCGTGGTGTGAAACTGAATTTGATCAGGGCAACGCAAGATCGATAGACATGGTTGTTGAAAGCATCCCTTAAGGGATGATAAAGCCCTCACTCAGGGCAATGAGAAGTGGCAACTCAGTGGGACTTGGCCATTGGTTGAATGTGAGGAGTGAGTGAGAAAATGGCACTGGGGATCACAGTAAGGTTCTGACTTGGTAGAGGATGTTGTTACAGCAAAAGAACCTGGGAAGAGAGGCAAGAGGACATGCTTAGATAGAGGAAGTGTTCCCATGTAGCACTTGTCCGTGTCGATCTGGGCGTTTCATCTTGGTTTTTTCTATAAACCCTTCCTTCTCTGCCACAGGCCCTTCCTCTCTAGTCTCACATTATATTAAATAATGAATAAAAATAATAAAGTATCTATTTTATGTCCATCTGTCCTGCGTAACTGGCAGCTACTCAAGGGCAGGACCTGTGTCTTCTCCATTTTTTTTGCGGTACGCGGGCCTCTCACTGTTGTGGCCTCTCCCATTGTGGAGCACAGGCTCCGGACGCGCAGGCTCAGTGGCCATGGCTCACGGGCCCAGCCGCTTCGCGGCACGTGGGATTCTCGCGGACCGGGGCACGAACTCACTTCCCCTGCATCGGCAGGCGGACTCTCAACCGCTGCGCCACCAGGGAAGCCCCATCCATTTTTGATCAAGTCCAAATTCCTTAGCGTGCTTCCCAGGCCTGAAGGACCTGCTCCTGTGTCCTCCTCTTCTCTGCTGAGCCAGTCCTCTCTCACCTGCTGACATTGCTACTCCCTCTGCCTGGAAGATCATTCTGCCTCTCCCCTCATCACAGTCCTTCCCGTACCTGCAAATCTCTTAATCATTCTTCAGGTCTCAGCCAAGCCATTGCTTCCCTTAAGAAAACTTCAATATTCCCCCAAGCCTGGTACGGGGCCCCTCCTGAATGTTCCTACAGCACCTCTACTTCTGGCTATGTTAACACCCACCACTCTATTATAATTTTTTGTTTTCTCCATTTGCCTGTAAGTTTCATAAGACCAAAGACTATGCCTGTCTTATTCACTGTGGTAGCCCCAGTTAGTAACATTAATATTAATCATCACAATAACACTGGCTAATGCTTGTTAAGTACTTAATATACGCCAGGCATCCTTCTAAGTGTTCTGATGTGTTAACTCATTTAGACCTCAGACAACCTCTCAAGGTAAGCCCTATTATTATCACGTTTTCAGGTTAGGAAACTAAAATATTGCGAGGCAAGTTAACTTGCTTGAGGTCAACATTCTAAAAAGAGTATTAATCAACAATGACAACAGCTATTTATCGTGTGCTCCCTAGTTCCTCGTGTGCTGCCGTCAGAGAAAAGATGTTCCATAAATGTTTGTGGAATTGATTTCAGGTGAGGAGATTGTACTCAAGTTGGCAGCTTGTATCTGGCAAAGAGGAGAGGGCAGACCAGGCAAAATTCTCATAAACATCCGGCACCTACCCCAGGCTTAGGTCTCAGGACACAGTGGTGAAAACACCCTCCAGCACAGCTGCTTTAAGGCCGTGAGGAAGGGGTTCCTGCCAATCAGAACAGCAAGAGGAAGATTTTCTATATCATTCACTTTATTTCCAGGGGACATACTCTAGACACAACCCTAGAATCCCTCCTCTTGATTTTTCACCCTGTGGTGACTTGTGACCCAGTGACCCTCCCACTTCCCCTTAAAATGATTCCACACCCCATCCTCATCTGGCCTTATAGTGGCCCTCTCTTGTGTGCATGTTGTGTGTCCTGAGGACTTCCTGGATAGCCACTCAGGCAAGGACACACCATTGTGAATAATGGATGTGCCCCTGATTGGGTGGCTCATTCTGCATGGAAGGGTCCCCAGAGCCACCCAGAGCTGAGTGAGCTGTACAGCAGTGGTTTTCAACCTCCATACACAGTCGTTACACCAGTGGAGGTTTTTTTAGACACCAGTGCCTAGAATGCCCCCCAAATGAATTAAATCAGAACCCCTGGGGTAGGCCCTAAGCACTGGTGTTTTTTAGTTCCTAGGAAGATTCCAAGGTTGAGACCCATTGCAGAGGCACTCAGTCTCATTCTCTCTCTGGGCCTTAGTCTCCCCGCACTAGAATTTGAGAACAGTGTATTCTTTCTACAGGGGATGGGATGGGGCAAGCCTTGGAGAGCAAGCAAGGCCCCGTAAGCCTGACTTTAATAAAGCCTTGTGGAAATGAAACAGAATTGCTGCAGTCTTGTGCTTCTGGACGTCTTAACCTGGTCTAGATGCTGATGGGAAAGCGGCCCCTCTCCACTCACACCTGAAGGGACAGGAGGGGTGGCAGTGAGAACTGCATCTCCATCCCCAGGACTGTATCTTGTCCTTTTCTGAATACCACCTGGAGCTGTCTCCTCCCTAAAGATATTCATATGTCCTTTACAGAGCAGAAGCTCAGTCCCCAGGGGAACATGGGGTGCAGCGGTCCACCCACGCCTCCTCACACTTAGCTTCTCCCTCTAGTGCCAATTTCAGAGGATCCAAGGTTGATATTTGTTAAGGTAAATGGCAGCATCCTTACACATTTCCTCTCGACGTGGCTTCCTGCCACAGCTGGCTTTGGCCAGAGGTGTCCCTCCCCACTCCCACCCCAAGCCCTCCCCTGTACTTTTCAGTTCCTTCTCAAAATTGAGGTCACAGACAGCGGAGAGGAAATAAGCGGGAAACGACAGATAAAAGCATTAGACACAATAGCCTGCACAAAAGTAGAGGTAGTGATGACAGTAGTGATCATTACTACTAGTGTCGTTGTTGCTGACATCATTATGCTAGAGTGTGGCCTGTGTTCTCAACTCTGTGCTAAGCCTGCTCCCCTGTGTCCTCTCCCCCAATCCAGTGAGGCAGAAGTGTCATCATTTTACAGAGAAGGGAAGGAAAGCCACAGCATGCAGCAACGTTTTGCCTCACTTAAAAAAAAAAAAAAGAATGATTACACGGTTCTCAGAAATGCCTAGGAACTTGCTAGAAATGCAAATATCCCCTGTGGCCAGAGCGGGATTCATGGCGTGCAACCAGTGTAGCTACACACAGCCACGGGTTCAGAAGAGCCCGGCAGTTGAAGTTTAATTTTATCTTTGAGTGTTTCCTAAGTGAAGTCAGCTCGGACAATGGTTCAGGACCTTGGAGCCTCCCAGCGCTTCCCTGCCCGGGTTCTAGGCCCTCTGCCTCCACCCTCCCTGCCCCAGGACCCTGCCTCCCTCCACTCAGGGAAGGGGGGTGGGTAGCCAAGTGGCAGTGATGAGGGGAGGCTTGCATTTGCCATTGTCCTCTGCCCCAGGCTGGGCCCTGATCACAGACACAGGGAGGGGAGGGGGTGGGACACGCACCCCGCGCCCCCTCGGTGCTCAGGTCAGGGCAAGGTGGTGCTGTCCCCATCCCAGGTGGGCAGTACCACAGTGACTTTTCAGGGGCCTCTCGCCGGCCCTGATCCGGGTACTGAGTGTATCCTGGTGTGGAGGTTGCATTTCCTTGGGAATAGGCGAGGGTATCTGTTAAGGGTGGACCGGGGCCGTGGGCCTGTGGGAAGGGGAGATGGACTCTCCCCCAGGACAGGGCCCTGCATTTTCTTTTTGCACTGGACGCAGTGAATTTTGCAGCTGTCTCTCTGCCTGGGTCCGGACCACCTGAATCAAAACTCTTATGGCCAGGCCCAGCAGTCTGGTTGAAGAAGCACCCCAGGTGACTCTGATGCACACTGAAGTTTGAGAACCACTGAGTCATAGGGAAGCTAAGGAGAAAGCGTGAAGGAGGAGGCGGTGGCATGGTGTGGGGAGCAGCAGCAGTGGGAGTCATGGATTGGGCAGGAACCCCACTCCTTTGCTGAGTGACCCTTAGCAAGTTACTTGCCCTTATTGGTACTGTTTCTCTGGAGAACCCTGGCTGATACAATCACCTATGTCCTACTGGAATCTTCAGGCAGGAGCTTCCTCGATGACTGTTCTGAGGTATTTGTTTTACTTCCTTTGGAAGAATCTCCATTTGAATGACCTCTCTCCTGCTGATTTCAATGGCTCAGTTCACTTCTCACTGGAACTCCCCTCAACACTTTCCTATCCTCCTCCGAATGCGACCTTGTAATCAGTGATGTTGTGTCCTGTCCAGATGCTTTTGCCAGGCAGATGTGGGCATCCCACAGCTGCTGTGTCAACTGCTACAGGCTTACAGCTGCCTCCTACTCTGGAGAGTTTGCCCTTGACTCATGGGATCCACCTTGCCCAGAAATGTTTGGGAGGTTATTCTATCCCCAGGGGCAGCCCACAGCCAATGGCTAGCTGATACAGTGTACAACAGCTTTTCCCCTTTGTGGTACTACATGTTGTTTTCTGACACCACTTCTAATACAAAATGTATGGTTCTTCCTGACACCAACCAATTCTCCAACACCAACTGGGTATCCAACCACTCAGTTAAATTCTAACGCTATTTACTTGGAGTTAGCTGGCATTGGATCCCACAATTTAAAAGGCTCAGTCCCGCCAGACGGCCCCCCATTTCAGATGCCAGTCAGAAGTGGGATCCCCAGGAGACCCACACTTCTGCCCAACTGATTACAAATTCAGGGGTTCCTATGATGCCCCCTCAAGTTTGATAATTCACTGGAATGACTCAGAAAAATGAATGACTCCGGAAAGTGCTCCACTTATGTTGTAATTAACTACAAAGAATACAGATGAACAGCCAGATGAAGAAGTACATAGGGCAAGTTCCAGAAGGGTCCCAAGCACAGGCGCTTCTGCACTATGGAGTTGGGGTGAGCCACCCCCCCAGCACATGGATGTGTTCACCAACTCAGAAACTAGAATTACCATATGATCCAGCAATCCCACTCCTGGGCATATATCCAGACAAAACTATAACTTGAAAAGATACATGCACCCCAATGTTCACAGCAGCACTATTCACAATACCCAAGACATGGAAGCAAACTAAATGTCCATCGACAGATGAATGGATAAAGAAGATGTAATAATATATACAATGGAATACCACTCAGCCATAAAAAAAGAACAAAATAATACCATTTGCAGCAACAGGGATGGAACTAGAGATTATCATACTAAGTAAAGTAAGTCAGAAAGAGAAAGACAAATACCATATGATATCACTTATATTTGGAATCTAAACTGTGACACAAATGAACTTATCTATGAAACAGAAACAGACTCACACAGAGAACAGACTGTGGTTGCCAAAGGGGAGGGGGTTGGGAGAGAGATGGAGTGGGAGTTTGGGGTCAGCAGATGTAAGCTTTTAATATATAGAATGGATAAACAACAAGGTCCTACCGTACAGCACAGGGAACTATAGGCAATATCCTGTCATAAACCATAATGGAAAAGAATATTTTAAAAAAAGAATGTATATATATATATATATATATATATATGTATATCTATGTATATATATCTATGTATATAGATATATATTTCTGAATCGCTTTGCTCTACAGCAGAAATTAACATTGTAAATCAACTATACTTCAATTAAAAAAAAAAGAAACTCTCTGAATCCCATTGTTTAGGGGTTTTATGGAGGTTTCATTATGCAGGCATGATTGATTAAGTCATTGGCCATCGGGGAACTGACCTCAATCTCCAGCCCCTCTGCCCTCCCCAGAAGTTGGGAAATGGGGCTGAGAGTTCCAACCCTCTAATCATATAGCTGGCTTTTCTTGTGACCAGCTCCCATCCTGAGACGATCTGGGGCCTCCACAGGACTCACCTCATTAGCATACAGAAGATAACTTGTAAGGGTTTTAGGAGCTCTGTACTCCAAAATCAGTGACAAAGACCAGATATGTATTTTTTATTATACCACAGGCACAAATCATCCTTTAGAGCTCCTCATGGGATCAGGCTCCAGCTACACCCATCTCTTTGCCTAGCTTCTCTCCTGCTCTGTCCTTCTCGGCTCACAGCCTCAAAGTTTTCACCCCAGATCCCTCCCTCAATAAAGCCCACAAGCCCTGCTCTAGCTGTACTTCCAGGAATCCAACCTAAAACACACCCATAGCTTTCTACTCCCCACAGTTATCTGTGTGTCTTTTACATGACTTCTTTGACAGGGAGTTCCTTGAGATTTGATCCATGTGTAATTTACCTTTGTCTTTCTGTAACACCTACACAATACCTTGCATAATAAATTTTCTGGAATGAGTATTTCATATTTTGAAATCATTTGCATGGATGGGCAGGATTGTTAAACGACTGACTTATCCTTCAATTCCCATTCTGCACCCTACCCCCCAAAACGTGGTGCACAAATAGTTTAGTTCTCCCCTGTGAAGAAGAGGGCAAAGGATTTCAAGAAAAAGCTCAAGAACACGTTCCTGTGGAAATACCTCCAGGCCATTCCCGTCTGGTGCCGGAGATAGAGAAGGCTGTTCAGTGCCTCGAGTATTTTTGTTCTTTCCAACTTCTCTGCCCGATGAAGTTAAACAGTCCCTAAGAGTAAATAAATGTGGTAAAGATAAAACAAATATTTTTTTCCCATTGGATTGGTTCATTCCTTGTGTGGGTTCAGATGAGGGAAAAACCAGAATGTTTTGATTAAATCGGCTGTTGCCACGAAATGATTTGCCTGTTTACTAATGGGGTGTCGTATTTCTTGTCATTATCTACCGAAGTGAGAATGCTTGGCATTGTGGAGAGGACTGCTCTGAATAAGAAAGTGGCAAGGTTCCTTAACCTAATGTTCTTATTATGTTACAAAGTGTAAAAACATTGAATCAAAAGCAACAGGGAAGTACAGCCCTGCATAATTGCAGAGTAGAGGAAAAAAGAGAAGTAGGTAGGCTCTCTCTTATCTAAGAGTCTTTCCTTACTGGTGTTTCTGATGACTAATTTTTTCACTTTCCTTTCGCATGCATCTTACCTAGGTGCTACTATGATTTGATTTCCTGATAAGAAAGATGGTGCTGCTCCCTGTAACTCCCACAGTCTGGGAACCATGGTTCTCCTTAACCTAAAAGGTCTGGATGATCACATGAGATGCTACTGAATTCATGATGGGGGTTGTTTAGTTGTTAATCATCCAGAGTGACAGTGGTCCCATAATACTGATGACGATGATGATGATGATGACGACAGATGACCTTTACTGGATGTATCAGACATTGTTCTAGGACTCTATGTGTATTAATTGATTAATCCCCATCACAACTGTGAGTACCTTTAATATCCCCATTTTACACATGAAAAAACTAGGCCTCGTAGATGTTAAATAACTTGCCCCAGCATAGATGATGTAAGTGACAGAGCTGGCTTTGACCCCAGGGAGTTTGGCTCCAGATCCAGGGTTACTAACCTCTATACATACTGCCTAGTCATAACAGCAACCATTAACATTTACTGAGCCTTAACCACATGCCAGTCATGATTATTAATTTTATGTATTAACATGGTTAAATCTCATAAAAACTCCATCAGATACATATTTATCATCCTCTTTTACTAAGGCACATAGAGGCTAACTTGCCTACGGTAACTCAGCTGATGGGTGAAGGAACCAGGTTTCCAGGCTAGGTGGAGTGCCTTCAGAGCAACACTCTCTGGCTTTTCTGCTCTTGCTGGCAGGTGCCGTGAGCTTTGGTTTTCTGGAACATGTGCATGCTACTATTGACAACACTTTGTATAGTATATTCTGTCTCCCCTAGGAAAATACCCAGGGAGCCATAGAACAAGAGATCCCAGAGATCTAGTCTACAGCACCCATCTGTCTGGTCTGTTTGCTTGCCCAGTATTTCCCCCTTGTTTTAGTAGGAGTGCTCTAAAATTTTCCTGTTGGGGAATGTACTAGTTTTCTATCATTGCTGTAACAAACCACCATAAATTTAGTGGCTGAAAATAATACAAAATTATCATCTTATTTACTTACTTCTGGAGGTTGGAAATCAAAAATAGGTCTCGCTGAGCTAAAGTCAAGGTATCAGCAGGGCTGGGTCCTCCTGGAAGCCCTTGGGAAGAATCTGTTCCTCTGCGTTTTCCAGTTTCTAGAGACTACCCACATACCATGGGTAATGGCCTCATTCCTCCATCTTCAAAGCCGGCAACATCAGGCCAAGTCCTTCTCATGCTACCATCTCTCTGGTTGTCCCTCTTCTGCCCCCTTCTTCCACTTTTAAGAATGCTGGTGATTATATTGGGTTTACCTGGATAATCTCACTAGTTTAAGGTCAGCTGATTGGCAACCTTAATTCCTCTTTGCCATGTAACCTATTCACAGTTCCTTCCAGATTGAGATATAGACCTCTTTGGAGTGGGGTTGAGAGCATTACTCTACGTGGCACAGCGCAACTCTCCTTTTCACTCCTGGGTCATATATTCTGGGTTTATCCAACCCAACAACCCTGGCTCACAGCGCAGACTTGGGACTTTTACTGGATTTCCTGGCAAACAGCCCCTACGCCCACATCCCGCTTTTTTTTTTTTGCGGTACGCGGGCCTCTCACCGCTGTGGGCTCTCCCGTTGTGGAGCACAGGCTCCGGACGCGCAGGCTCAGCGGCCATGGCTCACGGGCCCAGCCGCTCCGCGGCACGTGGGATCCTCCCAGACCGGGGCATGAACCCACGTCCCCTGCATCGGCAGGCGGACTCCCAACCACTGCGCCACCAGGGAAGCCCCATAATTACCATGTATTTTTATTCATTCCACATGTTTACTGGGTGCTGTTATAATTCTAAGTTTTAGAGAGAAAACCAAGAACTAACCAGCCCTGCTCTCATCAGGTTTACACTGTGCCAACCTTCCTGCTATCTGCCACTGGACAGATGACTTTCATGATAGCCATTAAAGGGAAATCCGATAGAGACATTCATAACAGAGTGTGTCATAGATCATGTATGCCGAAGGTCACAAGCAAGTCCCAGCACCCAGCAGGAACTCCTTCCATCCCAATCCTTTCCTCTCAAGAAGGCAAATCAGAACACAAGTGAGTAAGAGTGCCACTATTTGAGAGCTCATCTTAAAGCCACTCTGCTTTATCTTTATCTGTGAAAGATAATAAATCTTTCACAACTTTGCTACTCTGGATATTATCCTAGTCTCTGAAGTGACAAAAATATCAATTTTAGAAAGGTTTTCAACCATAAAGACTGAAGTCAAAGAGCAGACCGAGTTTCTGGTTAACATTTCCCAGGGGCTCTGCAAATACTGTGAGAAATGCCACTTTGTGACAGCTTCAGCCAAACACCAGGCTCCTGCTTCAAGAGATCCGCTCACTACTATGTTGCTCAGAGGAGTGGAAAGATGTAGAATTGATGGTCTGCTCGAAAGATCAAAACAGGTGTATTTCATACTCAAGCAGCAGGGATCCTGCCCTGGGAAGGAACCAGTCAGTCCCTTTCCTCATTTGCTTGCTTTACAGAAATTCATGCCCTTAGGTCCAATACCACCCACCCCCCCCAGGCCAGACTTTCTGCTTCCAGCCAGCCCAGCGGGACTCAACATGTTCACAACCCGCCCAGATGCCTCCCTGATGACAGATGGCACCACCAGCTCTATCAAAGCTTGTTTCTCCTGCCTCCTAGGGCCTAGTTCTCAGACTTCAGCCTACATCAGAATCACCTGGGAGCTTGTTAAACACTGATTTCTGGGCTCTAGCCTATGGTTTTTGATTCAGTTAAGTCTCGGGTAGGTCCCTTGCTTTCCTGGTAAGTTACCGGGTGCCTGCTGCTGCAGGTTTGGGTACCAGCCTTCACAACTACTGCTCTAGGGCATCGCCTTGGGCCCTGAAAGCCTGTCCTCAGTGCAAAAGATCCTCATTCTCTTTGGCTTCTGACCACCCCCATCTCAGCTTTCCTCAATCCCATTCATTCTTCACCTCCCTTCCATAGTCCCCCTGCCTTACATGCCACTGAAAGCATTCTCCCTGAAGGCAAACACGGTGCGCCTGCTACCAAATCCAATAGACGGGCATCACCGCTTGGGTGCCTCACCAGCCACGCCACAACTCAGCATGTCTGAACTGAACTCCCTGCCTTTCTCCCTGCACTCTTGGCCTGGTGTTTGAAGCTGCCCAGCTGCATGTGCTCCCTTCCTTCTGGTGACAGTATTGCCCTTACTTGCAGCAACTGCTTCTCCCTGCTCAGTGTTGTTCAGGTGTGATCCAATCCAACCCTCCTGACACCTCGATTTTGAACTTCTGGCCCCCAGAACTGTAAGAAAATAAATTTCTTATTGTTTTAAGCCACCGGTTTGTGGTAATTGGTTACAGCAGCCACAGGAAACAAACACATGCTAATTCCATTCTAACGGCTTGGGGTGGGGGGTGGGTGGGAGGGGCGGGGGCAGGGGAACCCTGCTTAGGAGATCTGACCTAAGATACAGAAAGGGGGAAATTTCAAAGCTTCCTCAGGCAAGGACTGATTGCTTTAAAAACGGTCCATCACCAAACCACCCGGTAAGAAGATAGTTACCATTTTGGCACAGATACTTAGCCAATCAAGCACTCACAAAGTAGGACAATCTATCTCTTACACAAACCCTGTTTATTTAGTCTCCTGAAGTTGTAGGGCATTCTCTCTGTAGAGAGAGGAAAGACTCATTGTATAATAAATTAAGAAAAAAAAAAAAGTTTAGTTTCACTGAACAGTCCTTTCTTAGAAAGCTTACAATTAATTTCCTTTGTAATTTCCGGTGATAAGTACTGATAGCAGATTTCCTTGCCAGCTTTTGTAATCCCAATGACATCAGAGAACCTTCATCACTGTAAAAAATTGTTTTTTAGGTAGCAGTGATGACATCAACCACTACTGGTGGGGTGGGGGGGAAAGAAACAACAGGAAATTCTACATTCAGCTGTAAACTGATAAATGAAGGAGGAACTGGTTGTTAAAGTAAGTTCCCTTAACTAAAGCCAGTAATTCTCAATTACTTGGCTTTATTTATTCGACCTATTTATTTCTATAATCTCACTTGAAGTACAACTCCCTAGTCAAAAAGGCTCCTCACTCCCCCAAAAACCCAGGGATTATAGGTTAGAGCCCCTCACTTTGGGGGATTCTGAGGTCACGTTGCCTCATGTCAGGCATAAGCAGAGGAGCTGAAAAAGATCCAGACACAGGGCTAGGATATAATTTTTAGAATGAAGGAAGGAAGGAAGGAAGGAAAGGAGGGAGGGAGGGAGGGGAAAGAAAAGGAAAGAAGGAAAGAAAGAGGGAGAAAGAGAGAGAGAGAGAAAGAAAGAAAGGAAAGGTTAAAAGAAAAGAAATAAATACAGAAAGTCAATAAACATTTGAGCTGGGCAACCTAACAAACTGTATTAGTCAGGGTTCTCCAGAGAAGCAGAACCGACAGGATGTGTGTATATAGAGACTGAGTTTCATTTTACTACAGAACATCATGTAGAGTTTTATCTCATTTATATACAATTGAAGAAGTAAACTGCTATATTTCCTGGAAAGGATGTTTACCAGAATCTTAATTCTAGTTATCTACGAGTGGTGGAATTTCAGGTTAGTTTTGTAACATTTATTGGGGGCACACTATGTGTCAGGCATTCTTTCCAGTATTTTACATGGATTAAATTCATTCAATAACCTGTATGGTTTGCATTTTTAAGAAAACCAAAATCATGTATCATTTTCCCCAAAAAACTGTGAAGCAGTTTTTTAAAATATCCCTTCTATTCTCATACATGGGCAGCCCTTGTTTCCCAAAGCTACACAACCTTGGGACTACTGAGAGTCTGAAACTGTTGTATGCAGATCCCACCCAGAGTTATTACTGGAAATCTCGCCGTTTCACAAAAAACTGATGCTCTCCCATTGCTGCTGGAGTGTTTTGTTTTATTTGATTGTTTTCATGGCTCCTCTCTTGTTTATTAAGAACTGGGTAAGTGAGTAATATGTTCCCTTTTAACCCCAGTCGTACTCTTAACCCTCTCCCACAGACACCCCTTCTAATGTATTTAGTTTGCATTCTTTTGTTTCTGTGTTCTTATAAAGTATGTGCTGTTTGGTAAGCTCGTATTTTTAATTGACCTAAATGGTTTGACTTCACATCTCATTCAAGAGTTCTCTCTGCCACGCGCCCCCCCCCCAACCACCCATCCAGTGCCTGCACCCACTTAATGCTCTCACCCAAAAGTCAACCTTGTTTTTTTTCATTTGTGTAGCCCTCTTCCCTGAGAAACTTGCTCCAAGTTCTTCATTTGCCCTCCTGGAGGGAACTGCAAAGCTAGCAATGATTGCCAAGCCAAGTAGCAAAGTAAGGTCCTTGGACAAGGCACTATCTGCTACCTTTCTCACCTCCAAGTAACTCCTCTGCCCTTCTAAGTCACTTTCCCTTCTCCACTGGGTTGAAGCAGCCTTGTTTCCCAACTTGTGCTAATGCTTATCTCAGGAGGCTGGATCTTCAGCCCCAAGATTCCTTTACTGAATCTTCCAGAAGACCTAACATGTCCTTCATCAGATCACAGGACTTATAAGAACGTATGTGATGAGTTCCCTTTCTATAATTTCTGCGTTCCACTTATGGCTGCCTTTAACTTTAGTCTGATGTAATCTGCAGAAAAATGCTAAGAGTGGGGCATGGGTCAGACGGGATTCATCTCAAAGTTAATGAAGTTCGAGTTTCAAAGCCCCCACCTTGTAAAGGCCCTAGGAAAAGTCCAACAATGCTCACAAGGGCACGTGTTTTTGTTAAATTTGCAAAATTAAGACATTGTAACCGCAGTCAGTTAAGACCTCCGTCCTTGTTCTCTGACATTCCTCCCATCACAATTTCCCACGTGTCAGGGAGCTTTGGAGAGTCCTTGGACATGTTGGGATCTGGCTAAAGGAAAGTTGGCTTGGGGATTCACATAGTGGGGCTTAGTAGATGTAAGCACTGTCATGTCTTCTTGTTATAGTATTTGCATCCTAAAATTGTATTCTTTTCTTAAAGAGGGTTTCCAAAATTATAATGCCTCCCTTCACCTCCCAAAGCTGGGTCTTCCCAGTCAGTGAAGCCCAGAGAAATTTGCTTCAGAATCCATGTATCCCTAGGGGTGACCTTGGACCTTGCTGGCTCTGTCCTGATCTTTGTTTTGAAACATTCCTGTTGTAGGTGGACCCCTAATTCCACTGAAGCGCAGCGCTTGGCTCAGAGTATAGCTTCCAATCTACACCTTTTTGTCGATTTTCTTTTTGTGCCTCTCCCCGCTGCCCCCCTACACACACACGCGCGCGCACACACACGCACGCGTGCGCGCACTCGTCTATATCTGGTGAAGTTGCATCTTCTATTTAAGTTTCAGAAGAATACTAAGTATTTAAGATTTAAGTATCTGGAGTGCAGATTGGCAATGAGCCAGTTGTTTGAGCTCAAATGTACAAGGCAAACACTTCCAAGAACGCCCACAGCTGCCAGTCTCAACTTTAGAAGGCAAGAGGAGGAAAAAGGCTTACATGGCAGATGTTCTGTCTGGGTGTCTCTCTGGAATTGAGGCTGTTTGATGAGGCAGAAATATTTCCAACTCTTCACCTAACAAAACAGTGAAGGAACAAAACTCTTTTAAATTAGAAAAATCTCTCAAACCAATATCTCAGCAAAATTTTTAGCACATACACCAAAATAAGTGCTCAAGAACTATTAAGTTAACAAATTCTCCTTTTAGAGCAAAGCACCCCCCGACCCTGGCCATCATTGCAAATGGACTCTGTTTCCATCTAAAATGTCCTGGGAGAGAGGTCTTTCCATTGGCCTACATTCAAGGTCAAGTTTTCTGTTGGTTTTTAGGGAGGAGAGGGGAGAATTGCTTTCATCTTCTTTCCCTCTGCAAAATGCCTTTCCAGAAGTGTTAACCCTACCTATATTTTTTTAAAATGTTAACCTCCATTTCTCTGGCAGACTTTCAAATCACTTTTTCTGGTTATAAAAATAATCTATCCATCTATTACTTGAACAAATATTTACAGAGTACCTACAATATCTCAGGCCCTATTCTAGGTACTTCTTTCACTAGGAGAATTTTCCCTATCATACTAACTAGACTTTGCAAACACTTTAATATCATAATATTTATGATAAGCAGACCCCAGAATTTATTTAGCCATTCTCTTTTTGTTAAACACTTAGACCATTTCCAATATCTCCCTATTGTAAATTATGCAGCAATGACCTTCCTTGCAATAGTCTCTTGTCTATATCTATGATTAATTCTTCAGAACAGATATCTAGGAGTGGAATTACTAGATCAAAGGGTATGAACACTCTGAAGTTTCTTAATAAACATCCTGGCAGAGTTTCTGATGCATATTACCACCTTTGACTTCCTGAAATCTTCATCAAAGGGAGAATCACCCACCCCTATTTAAAGACAGGAGAGTATGTTCCATTCCTTCTACAGAGATTTGCTGATTCCTAAAGGCAAAATACTTAGAGAAGAAAGAGTAGCCACACACTCATCTGCTCATTGTTATCACTCTACGCAAACAAAGACTCAACTCAGAAAGGAAATCACTCATGAGAAATATGGAATCATGCAAAGGTATGTAAGATTCGAGTAATCATCTTCATTCCTCTACGTATTGGGAGGGTTTGAGGAGGAGAGAGGATGTACAGTTAAGCATCTCCCTGATTAGCCTTGCTCACAATAACAGCACATGGAGTAAAGGAGCCTTCCCACCTCATCAGCACCTCTGCTCTGGCAAGTCAACTGGTAAAAATGCCTCACGGAGGCGCTTTTCAATATATAAGCAAATTTCATTGCATAGCATTTTATCCTCTCACTTTTATTCTGGAACCGCTTCATTCCCTGACTCTCTACTAAGAAGAATTTCTGCTTTCCAAGAAAACCAGTGCTGTCTTGAGAATGCTCCCAGTATTTTGTCCTCAAGAAGGAAAACTAGGGGAAACAAAGAAAACTAGGAGCAAGTCCCCGTCGATGTAGTTCAAGGTGGAATACTTGCTAACTGCATTGCTTTGTAGTCTCATTTGGATCAGAAGCCCCTTTAGCAGGGAGTTCATTTATATAATGGTCTGCTTAAGACAAAGATGATTAAGATTGAAATTCAAGCTCTTCTCTTTCCTGGAAGCCAGGCAGCCTAAACATAACTGATTGCCTGGTCTTTTTTTTTTCTCCAGCTGAGTCCCAGCTATGGAGAAATCCATGAGGGGACAAAGAGTTTCTTCTCTGGATAAACAAAAGGGGTTTTACCAAAGTGGAGGACAGAATCTGTGGTGTGGTAAGGGACAGCACCATCATTCATTCATCCAACAGTGACTTATTGAATGCCTAGTATGTGCCAGAAACTAGACCAGGCACTGTGTGAGTGAAGCAGACAGATAGCCTGCTCTCATGGAGCCTGAGCTGAGTGAGAAGCAAACACTAAACAAATACAGTTGACCCTTGAACAACACGGGCTTGAACTACGCAGGTCCACTTATATGCAGATTTTTTTTTTTAGTTTTCTTCAAATACTACAGTACTACATCACCAGGGCTGGTTGAATCTGTGGATGCTGAACTGTGGATAGGGAGGGCCGACTATGGATTTTCCACTGTGCAGAGGGTCAGCGCCCCTAACCCCCGAGTTGTTCGAGGGTCAGCTGTACTCATGCCCATGAATATAAAACCACAGTCTTGGTGTGTGCAGGGCATCGAGAACACAGAGGTGTGGATGCCTGTGATAAAGGATTTACCTTAATGGGGAAGGCGGGCAGCTGTTGCTGGACTTTAGATCTGAAGGATAAACTGGAAAAGAGGCAAGAAAGGCCTCTTTTCCAGAGGGAAGATAGGCAGAGGGAAGAGCATGAACAGAGGGGCTGCAGTCACAGAGTGAAGAGAAGGGGGGAGTTTGTGGGATGACCCCATGATCAAGGTCATGCAGGATTTTGGTCTTCATCCTAAATGGGTTGTTAGACTGTTAAAGCCCCTATTACTTAACAATTCCACTCTTAGGTATTTACCCAAGAGAAATGAAAACTTATATCCCCAAAAGACTTAACATGAATATTCACAGCTGCCTTAAAATAGCCTAAAACTGGAAACAATCCAAATGTCCATCAACAAGAGAATGGATAAATAAATTGCAGTATATTCATACTCAACTGAAAGGAATGAACACACAACAACACAGAATGCTGTCCAGAAGACTATTTTGAGTAAAAATAGCCAGGCACAAAAAAAGTCCATACTGTGTATTTATATTCGTATGGATCTGAAAATGGGCTGGGCAGGGAGTGAAATCACTGGAAAAGGGGAGCAAGAGAACTTTCTGAGGTGATAAAAATGTTCTATATTTTGTTTGGGATGGTGATTTCACAAGCATATCCAATTATCAAAACTCCTGAAACTGTATTGAAGATCTGTGCATTGTATTATTTGTATAACATATATCAAAGTTTTTTTTTTAAAGTACAATACACATTAAATTGTTTAACCACAGGAATGACATCAGATTTGCAATGTGAAAAAAGCCCCCTGGCTGTGGTCTGGAGAAAGATAAGAAGGGGCCTGAATGGAAGTGGGTAGATCATTTCCTCTGCTTTATCCAAATTACCTAGAAGCTGGAATACCCCCGAGCATCAATGCATATCATCAATGCATATTCTGTCCTTAACAGAGGAGAATTCAGACTTCTCCTTGCTCACCTCCTCTACGAGTTGTGCAAAACAGTTGTCAATGAACCACAAAGGGAATTTAGCTGGAGAAAAAGGTTGGGAAGCTGAGGTAAGAGACTGAAGAAACCACAAAGGCAGTAGATTGAATCAGTTCTATTACACTGAATCTTTCAAGGCAGGATTAAAGTAATCCTGTTTGTTTTTAGTATTTCAAATCTGTAGAATGCTTTTTGGGTTCTATTCCCTCATCTACAATTTTCTTCTGAAATTAAGAATCTAATGGGCTACAACTTGCTGATGCAACAGGAAGCAAAAGTTATCTTTTACCCATAGTTGGAATGAACAGAATTAAAATGAGATAAGACTGGGTCAGCTTATGTCTCAGAAAGAACACAGGCAATATTATAGCAATCAAAGAGGGTTTGGGGACAGGCGGGTTGGGTTGTAGGATCCTAAAGGGCTTATCCCAGGCACCACCACAAGGTCAGAAAGGCACCTGCTTGCTGAAGGTTTAAAAGAACCACAGAAGCTAAGCATTTTAGAGCTGGAAAGGATTCTTAGAGGGCATTTCAGCCTATACATTTCACCCATGAAAGCAGGAGTAAAGGGACTAAATTACCCAGGAATATTCATAACTAACATTTGATTAGCACTTTACTAAATACTTCCACATTTATTGCCTAATTAAATCCCCATAAAGTGTTGACAAATAGCAATTGTTAATTCTTTTCAGAAGTTGGGGCTCAGAGAGTGAAGCAGAGCAAGTGAATTCTTACTGATGTATGAGTTTCTCTTCTTCTAGGGTGCGTCACTAGATCACTGTTCCTAGCTCTCTTGCAGTTGGAGGGGTAGAGCAGCAGAGAATTAAGTTTCTGCCCAATGAAATATGGCAGAAGCCTCCTCCTTTAGGGCTGACCCACCATACAATCCTCTCTTCACATTTTCTCTTCTCCTTTGCCTGGCATCCAGATGCATGGGATCTGGAGTTCGCGGCTTCAAGGGATGGTGAAGCCACCCACTGGAAGAAGCCTGGGTCTCTGAATGACTCTGTGGAGCAGAGATGTTTTTCCCATTCATTGACCCAAGTGAGAGTATAGCAGTAATGAGAAATAAGCCCTTCCTCTGTCCAGGCACTGATGTTTTGACCTTGTTGCACCAGTTAGCCTAAATAACATAAGAAAAACTAAGGGACTCATGCAAAATCCATATATTAATTTATTTAACAAAATAATGTAAGGGCACCTACCAGGCACTGGTGGAGGACCACACACACCTAAGGGGATGGGAGGAACCCCCAGCAACTGGGTAGGATGTGGGGTGTGGGGGGAGTGAAGGGGGAGAAGTGGAGGTGGGACAGGACTGGCACCCCTGAGGGGCAGCTGGGGGAGGGGAAGGTATCCCACACCCAAAGGGGGAAACTGCGGAACCACTGGGAGGGCAGAGGATCAAAAGGGAGCGTGGCCAGGTTTCCCCTGCCCACTCGGGTCTCTAGGAACCTGCTGAGATCTCGGGCCTGATCCTCTGCCCACCTAGGCCCCCTCCAGTTGCGCGGGTCCTGCCTGAGGGTCAGGGAGGAAGGGAAGGGGGAGCAAAAGTAAAGGCCGGACCTCAGGGATTGGCACTCCTTAAGGGTGGCTGAGGGACGGGAGGAGTTCCTACACCCAGTGGGATCCACCCATGGTTAGGGGTCCAGTGGCGACAGAGACCCTTGGGGAGACGGTGGGGGAGGGGCACGAAGGAACGTAAGGGAACAGGGCCAGTGCTTTCCCTGTCCACTTAGGCACTGGGGAGCCTGTTGGGCTCCTGGGCCTAATGCTCTGCCCTCGGAGCCTCCCTCCTGCTGCACAGAACCTGAGCCCCGCCCCTACAGCCCCACCCAGGGCCCCACCTCTACACTCGGAGACCCCCTCCAACACGCTGGGCCCAAACCCCACCCACACACCCTCACGCAGGGCCCTACCTCCAAACTCCGGAACTCCACATTCCAGAGGCCCTCCTTTCCACCGCTGCCTCTCCCCTTCCGTGCAGGTCCGAAGCAGAGGCCCCACCCCACACTTGAACGTCCCCTCACCTAGTCCCCCGGCTCCTGCCTAAGTTCCACCCCTGCCAAAACTCCGCCCCCATAGCCAAGGCTTTTTTTTTTTTTCCTCTTTTAGACTGGGGTTCTGTTTTATCTTGTTGATTCATTGTTGTTGATTCTTTTTTTTATTTCTCCTAATAAATCTTTTATTTTTCTAATTTTATTTTATTCTTTATACTTTGTTATTGTTCTCTCCTTCTGGCTTATTTCCCCCCACATACCTCTTTTATTTTTTTATTTTTTCTGTTGTGGTTTTATTTGAACTTTTTGCAGTTGTTTCAATTATAGTTTTATTTTTCCTAATATATTTTTTATCTTTCTAATTTTATTTTGCTTTTTATTCTTTAATACTATACTGCTCCTTCTTTTCCTTATTTCTTCCTTTTTTTTTTTTTTTTTTAACCACACCACAAAGCTTGTGGGGTCTTGGTTCCCAGGCCAGAGGTCGGGCCCAAACTCCTGCAGTGGGAGCTCTGAGTCCAAACCACTGGACTAACAGAGAACCTCAGACCCCAGGGACTATCAACTGGAGTGAGGCCTCCCAGAGGTCCTCACCTCAGCACCAAGACCCAGCTCTAACCAACTGCCTGCAGACTCCGGTGCTGGAAGTCTCAGATCAAACAACCAGTAAGACAGGAATACAACAGGACCCATCAAAAAAATAAATAAATAAAATGACAAAAAATATGTTACAGATGAAGGAGCAAGGTAAAAGCCTACAAGACCAAATAAATGAAGACAAAATAGGCAACCTATCTGAAAAAGAATTCAGAGTAATGACAGTAAAGATGATCCAAAATCTCGGAAACAGAATGGAGAAAATACAAGAAACATTTAACAAGGATCTAGAAGAACTAAAGAGCAAACACTGATGAACAACACAATTATTGAAACTAAAAATACTCTAGAAGGAATCAATAACAGAATAACTGAGGCAGAAGAACGGATAAGTGAGCTGGAAGATACAATGGTGGAAATAACTGCCGAGGAGCAGAATAAAGAAAAAAGAATGAAAAGAATTGAGGACAGTCTCAGAGACCTCTGGGACAACATCAAATGCACGAGCATTTGAATTACAGGGGTCCCAGAAGAAGAAGAGAAAAAGAAAGGGTCTGAGAAAATATCTGAAGAGATTACAGTCAAAAACTTCCCTAGCATGGGAAATGAAATAGCCACCCAAGTCCAAGAAGCGCCAACAGTCCCACGCAGGATAAACCCAACAAGAAACACGCTGAAATACATATTAATCAAACTATCAAAAATGAAATACAAAGAAAAAAAATTAAAAGCAGCAAGGGAAAAGCAACAAATAACATACAAGGGAATCCCCATAAGGTTAACAGCTGATTTTTCAGCAGAAACTCTGCAAGCCAGAAGGGAGTGGCAGGACATATTTAAAGTGATGAAAGGGAAAAACATACACTCAAGATTACTCTACCCAGCAAGGATCTCATTCAGATTCGATGGAATAATCAAAATCTTTACAGACAAGCAAAAGTTAAGAGAATTCAGCACCACCAAACGAGCTTTACAACAAATGCTAAAGGAACCTGTCTAGGTAGGAAACACAGGAACAGGAAAAGACCTACAAAAACAAACCGAAAACAATTAAGAAAATGGTAATAGGAAAATACATATCGATAATTACCTTAAATGTAAATGGATTAAATGCTCCAGCCAAAAGACATACACTAGCTGAATGGATACAAAAACAAGACCCATACATACACTGTCTACAAGAGACCCACTTCAGACCTAGGGACCCATACAGACTGAAAGTGAGGGGATGGAAAAAGATATTCCATGCCAATGGAAATCAAAAGAAAGCTGGAGTAGCAATTCTCATATCAGACAAAATAGACTTTAAAATAAAGACTATTACAAGAGACAAAGAAGGACACTACATAATGAGCAAGGGATCAATCCAAGAAGATATAACAATTATAAATATTTATGCACCCAACATAGGAGCACCTCAATACATACGGCAAGTGCTAACAGCCATAAAAGGGGAAATCGACAGTAACATAATCATAGTAAGGGACTTTATTAACACCCCACTTTCACCAATGGACAGATCATCCAAAATAAAAATAAATAAGGGAACACAAGCTTTAAATGACACATTAAACAAGATGGACTCAACAGATATTTATAGGACATTCCATCCAAAAACAACAGAATACACTTTCTTCTCAAGTGATCATGGAACATTCTCCAGGATAGACCATATCTTGGATCACAAATCAAGCCTTGGTAAATTTTAAAAAACGGAAATTGTATCAAGTATCTCTTCCAACCACAACTCTATGAGACTAGATACCAATTACAGGAAAAAAACTGTAAAAAATACAAACACATGGAGGCTAAACAATATACTACTAAATAACCAAGAGATCACTGAAGAAATCAAAGAGGAAATCAAAAAATACCTAGAAACAAATGACAATGAAAACACAATGACTCAAAACCTATGGGATGCAGCAAAAGCAGTTCTAAGAGGGAAGTTTATAGCAGTAAAATCCTACCTCAATAAACAAGAAAAACCTCAAACAAACAACCTAACCTTACACCTAAAGCAATTAGAGAAAGAAGAATTAAAAAAAACCAAAGTTAGCAGAAGGAAAGAAATCATAAAGATCAGATCAGAAATAAATGAAAAAGAAATGAAGGAAACAATAGCAAAGATCAATAAAACTAAAAGCTGGTTCTTTGAGAAGATAAACAAAATTGATAAACCATTAGCCAGACTCATCAAGAAAAAAAGGGAGAAGACTCAAATCAACAGAATTAGAAATGAAAAAGGAGAAGTAACAACTGACAATGCAGAAATACAAAGGATCATGAAAGATTACTAAAAGCAACTATATGCCTATAAAATGGACAACCAGGAATAAATGGACACATTCGTAGAAAAGCACAACCTTCCCACACTGAACCAGGAAAAAATAGAAAATATAAACACACCAATCACAAGCACTGAAATTGAAACTGTGATTAAAAATCTTCCAACAAACAAAAGCCCAGGACCAGAGGCTTCAAAGGTGAATTCTATCAAACATTTAGAGAAGAGCTAACACCTATCCTTCTCAAACTCTTCCAAAATATAGTAGAGGGAGGAACACTCCCAAACTCATTCTACGAGGCCACCATCACCCTGATACCAAAACCAGACAAAGATGTCACAAAGAAAGAACACTACAGGCCAATATCACTGATGAACATAGATGCAAAAATCCTCAACAAAATACTAGCAAACAGAATCCAACAACACATTAAAAGGATCATACACCATTATCAAGTGGGGTTTACCCCAGGAATGCAAGGATTCTTCAATACACACAAATCAATCAATGTGATACACCATATTAACAAACTGAAGGATAAAAACCATATGATAATCTTAATAGATGCAGAAAAAGCTTTCAACAAAATTCAACACAAATTTATGATAAAAACTCTCCAAAAAGTAGGCATAGAGGGAACCTACCTCAACATAATAAAGGCCATATATGACAAACCCACAGCCAACATTGTTCTCAATGGTGAAAAACTGAAACCATTTCCTCTAAGATCAGGAGCAAGACAAGGTTGCCCACTCTAACCACTACTATTCAACATAGTTTTGGAAGTTTTAGTCACAGCAATCAGAGAAGAAAAAAGAAATAAAAGGAATCCAAATCAGAAAAGAAGAAGTAAAACTGTCACTGTTTGCAGATGACATGATACTATACATACAGAATCCTAAAGATGCTACCAGAAAACTACTAGAGCTAATCAATGAATCTGGTAAAGCTGCAGGATACAAAATTAATGCACAGAAATCTCTTGCATTCCTATACACTACTGCTGAAAAATCTGAAAAAGAAATTAAGGAAACACTCCCATTTACCATTGCAACAAAAAGAATAAAACACCTAGGAATAAACCTACCTAAGGAGACCAAAGACCTGTATGCAGAAAACTGTAAGACACTGATGAAAGAAATTAAAGATGATACAAACAGATGGAGAGATATATCATGTTCTTGGATTGGAAGAATCAACATTGTGAAAATGACTATACTACCCAAAGCAATCTACAGATTCAATGCAATCCCTATCAAACTACCACTGGCATTTTTCACAGAACTAGAACAAAAAATTGCACAATTTGTATGTAAACACAAAAGACCCCAAATAAACAAAGCAATCTTGAGAAAGAAAAACGGAGCTGGAGGCATCAGGCTCCCTGACTTCAGACATACTACAAAGCTACAGTAATCAAGGCAGTATGGTACTGGCACAAAAAAAGAAATACAGATCAATGGAACAGGATAGAAAGCCCAGAGATAAACCCATGCACGTATGGCCACCTTACCTTTGATAAAGGAGGTAAGAGTATACAATGGAGAAAAGACAGCCTCTTCAATAAGTGGTGCTGGGAAAACTGGACAGCTACATGTCAAAGAATGAAATTAGAACACTCCCTAACACCATACACAAAAATAAACTCAAAATGGATTAAAGACCTAAGTGTAAGGCCAGACACTATAAAACTCTTAGAGGAAAAATAGGCAGAACACTCTATGACATAAATCACAGCAAGATCTTTTCTGACCCACCTTCTAGAGAAATGGAAATAAAAACAAACAAATGGGACCTAATGAAACTTAAAAGCTTTTGCACAGCAAAGGAAACCATAAACAAGACGAAAAGACAACCCTCAGAATGGGAGACAATATTTTCAAATGAAGCAACTGACAAAGGATTAATCTCCAAAATTTACAAGGAGCTCATGCAGCTCAATATCAAAAAAACAAACAACCCAATCAAAAAATGGGCAGAAGACCTAAACAGACATTTCTCCAAAGAAGATATACAGATTGCCAACAAACACATGAAAAGATGCTGAAAATCACTAATCATTAGAGAAATGCAAATCAAAACTACAATGAGTTATCACCTCACACCAGTCAGAATGGCCATCATCAAAAAATATAGAAACAATAAATGCTAGAGAGGGTGTGGAGAAAAGGGAGCACTCTGGCACTGTTGGTGGGAATGTAAATTGATACAGCCACTATGGAGAAGAGTATGGAGCTTCCTTAAAAAACTACAAATAGAACTACCATATGACCCAGCAATCCCACTACTGGGCACATACCCTGAGAAAACCATAATTCAAAGAGTCATGTACCACAATGTTCATTGTAGCACTATTTACAATAGCCAGAACATGGAAGCAACCTAAGTGTCCATCGGCAGATGAATGGATAAAAAAGATGTGGCACATATATACAATGGCGTATTACTCAGCCATAAAAAGAAACGAAATTGAGTTATTTGTAGTGTGGTGGATGGACCTAGAATCTGTCATACAGAGTGAAGTCAGAAAGAGAAAAACAAATACCGTATGCTAACACATATATGTGGAATCTAAAAAAAAAAAAAAAAGGTTCTGAAGAACGTAGGGGCAGGACAGGAATAAAGATGCAGACGTAGAGAATGGACTTGAGGACACAGGGAGGGGAAGTGTAAGCTGGGATGAAGTGAGAGAGTGGCAATGCCATATATACACTACCAAATGTAAAATAGCTAGTGGGAAGCAGCTGCATAGCACAGGGAGTTCCGCTTGGTGCTTTGTGACCACCTAGAGGGGTGGGATAAGGAGGGTGGGAGGGAGATGCAAGAGGGAGGGGATATGGGCATATACATATGAATATAGCTGATTCACTTTGTTATACAGCAGAAACTAACACAACACTGTAAGGCAATTATACTCCAATAAAGATGTTAAAAAAAATGTATTGAACATCTAATATATGTGCTTGGCATGGTGTGTTCATCAGTGAATTAAGATAGATCTGGACCGTGCCCTCATGGGCTTACATCTAGTAGCTAGCTGACACAGTTATGGACAGGGATAAGACCCAAATGAAAATCTGCTAACTCTAAATTTCTTCCATTTTGTATTTCACATGCTTCCTCCCAAATAATTTGAATCAAAATGTGTGACATTCCTCAAAGGTTACTTTAAAAAGTAGACCATTTATCCCACATATGAATTATAGGATGGAGAAAAGAGGTAGGGGTTGATTTTTAAGCTTCTATGTTGCCCAAGACCTAAGACGGCCCAGCCACGGTAAAATCCCCTTGTATCATAGAGCCTTAGTCAGTAGAAGGGATTGGAAAACCATTGTTTTCATATATTTAAGTTTTCAGTTATTTAAGAATGTACAGTTGACCCTTGAACAACACAGGGGTTAGAGGTGCCCTCCTCTAACCCTCCACACAGTTTAAACTGACCCTCCACACAGTTTAAAATCCACATAAGATGTATAGTTGGCCCTCCATATACCCTGTTCCTCTATATATGCAGTTCCTCCATATCAGCAGTTCTGCATCCCTGGATTCAACCAACCGGGGATGGTGTAGTACTGAAGTATTTACTCTTGAAAAAAATCTGCGTATAAGTGGACCCACACAGTTCAAACCCGTGTTGTTCAAGGCTCATCCATATATTGTTGAAAATGGCATGAGTTCATTTCCCTGCATTACTAAGTAGTAACCTAAAATTCTATGACCCTATGAATCTTACTCTCTGATAACAGTGCCTTTCTAGTGTCTCATGGTCACAACTCAGAACAACTGTTCTCATTGTAATGCATTGTTAAGGGAGTAGATTAAATCTCAGCCTCTCAGTTATCTCAAGCAATTGGTTGGATTTTTCAGAATATTCAAAGCCTGCTTTCTTATGTTTTACTCTCTTTTCTAGACAATTAATTTTGGGAAGCCTATAGGAGGAGCTGTCATGGGCAATATATTCTGAGTTTTCATTTGTTTTCAGATCTTGCTCCTAAAAAATTCAGATTTATATGTATTTATCCAACTTTGACTCTTATTCAAGTGAATTTTACGTGATCATTGTTACATCAGTTAAGACTCTTGGTTGGAAGTAAAAGAAAGATCCATTCAATTGTGAT
Organism: Delphinus delphis; assembly: GCF_949987515.2. NCBI lineage: Eukaryota > Metazoa > Chordata > Mammalia > Artiodactyla > Delphinidae > Delphinus > Delphinus delphis. The sequence goes on along the minus strand of NC_082693.1, from coordinate 75,513,906 downwards.
TAAGCAAAGGTAAGTTTCAGTGTAACTAGAACCTAGTTTTTCTTTCTCCATCTCTCAGCTTCCTGACTTTTGGGTCAGCTCCATTCTCAGACAGACAATCTCCACATGGTCATAAGATGGCTGCAGGAATGCCAGCCTCACAGACCCTTAAGTTCATATCCAGTGGAGAGAAAAAATATATCTGCTGGTGGCATTCATAAAAGTCTTGACATGTCCTTGAATTGCACTGGTTTAGGTCAGGTACCCACTCAGGAACACATGTGCAGGCTGTCTCGGGCCTGGGTCATGGCTCCACTCGATGTAGGGATCAGAATGCCACTGAGACCTCAAAGACTGAGAATGGGGAAAGGGTAAATCCCCAGAAGAAAATTGGAGGCTGATTCTGCAAGGAGAGGTAGGCAAAGAAAAATGATGGAATGCAATGATTAACACTACCATTGACAGCATTGGATGATTATAAGCATTGAACCAAACCCAGATTCTTTTTAAAGAATACAGCCATGGGCTTCCCTGGTGGCACAGTGGTTGAGAGTCTGCCTGCCAATGCAGGGGACACGGGTTCGTGCCCCGGTCCGGGAGGATCCCACATGCCGCGGAGAGACTGGGCCCGTGAGCCATGGCCACTGAGCCTGCACGTCCGGAGCCTGTGCTCCGCAATGGGAGAGGCCACAACAGTGAGAGGCCCGCGTACCGCAAAAAAAAAATAAGAATACAGCCATTAACCAGCTTGGATAGCTGTCCTTGAACTCAGCAAATGTCTGGGTAAACACAAGGATTAGGGTTTCTACTTAGCCTTAAGGACTAGAAAATCTAATAGAGACAGTAAAACCTGTTAAAGTAACTCTTCATTAGAGAAAGTGTAAGCTTGAGTAGGCACTTGGGAAGTTGTTTGTAACTAAAGGAAAGATTATTTTCTCTTACAAAACTGATTTATTTCTTGTTGCTTTAGGAAAGGAAGTACTTGATAAAGTGACAAGATAATACACATTCAGTGCAATAGTGTGATGGAGGAGGTAGGAATGGAAATACAATTTAAACTAAGGTTGCTAACAAGAAAGAGATCCTTGGGACACTGCATGGATAGGTGTTCTAATATTAGGCATAGATAGAAAAAAATCATTTTGGACAACTGCAACTCTTATTAGGAAAAATACAACAGCATTTATGGTCACTTTACTTCTTACCATTTTGGGTGGGATGTTTGAGATGCTTATCAAAATGAAGTTAACTTTCTTTTTTTTTTTTTTTTTGCGGTACGTGGGCCTCTCACTGCTGTGGCCTCTCCCGTTGCGGAGCACAGGCTCCGGATGCGCAGGCTCAGTGGCCATGGCTCATGGGCCCAGCCGCTCCGCAGCATGTGGGATCTTCCCAGACCAGGGCACGAACCCATGTCCCCTGCATCAGCAGGCGGACTCTCAACCACTGCGCCACCAAGGAAGCCCTGAAGTTAACTTTTGACAATATAAGTGAAGTTAGCTTTTGACAATGTCAGTTAAACACAGATTTACTTGAAGTCATATGAGTGAGGTCTCTCTCTTTGGGTAAAAAGTGACTGAAACCCACATCAAACTAGCTTAGGCAAAAAAGAATCTATGTTGGAAGGCTCAGATAGTCCTGAGATGGCAAGGACACACCTGGGCCTCACAGACAAGGAATCAGAGATTCAAACACCACCCAGAGTCTTCTCCTTTAATCCCTTATCTCTGTTTCTCTTATGCTGGCTTTATTCCTAGGAATTATGCCAAAAACAAATCGAATGTTCCACTTCTCAATTTGTCTTAGGGAGAGAGTAAGCCTCTTTGCCCAGGGCCAGTTTTTCAAATCCTGAAGAAGGACTCTCATTGGCCTGGTTTAGGTTATCTGCAAACTCAGGACCAAAACACCGTATTTTGATCAGCCCTACTTGATATGGTTACTCATCTCTAGTCCAATTTGCTAAGGCCAGGAGTTGGGACTCCCTACAAGATGTCTGTGTTAGAAAAATAAACATTTTCCAGAAGAAAGAGGGTTGAAATGCTAGGTCAACAAAACCAGAGATGTTCACATCAAACATCCAATTTTTTCCTTAATAATAAGGAATATTAATGCCAATAAACATAATTATCACTTTAACAAGTAGAGAGTTACAATTTCAATGCTAAAGACCACAAACCAAGATGAAATGCTTGGCACAGGTAGATAACCAAACATTTCACAGGTGGTGTCAGGCTTTGCTGGCTGTCCACCCTTGTCAGATGGCCTCCCTACCCTGCTGAGATCATGTAGTGTCTGTTGAAAGTCAGAGCTCTGCCCAGATTTCCTAAAATGAATCCTAACCTTAACCTTGGAGTTCTATGTGCCACTCTGGGACTCAAGATCAAATCATCTTTCACCTGCTTTTGACCTTAAGTTTCAATTCTAATAATCAGACCTCTGCTTTGCTCATCTTTACCTAAGCCAAGTTTCCCCCTCTCTCCGTCCTTCCATTCTCTTATGTGACACTGCAGAGCCACAGCCCTTCACAGACATGCTTCTTAAAAGGAGTAGTACGCAAGATCTTGGTTTCTAAGTACGATTTTCCACTCAAAGGAAACAGGAGTCCTTAGAAATGGCTGATTCCAAAGCTACAGGAAGGAAGTACAAGAGGAGCCTGAAACACCTTATTGTACCAGCAAATAAAGAGGCACTCAAAACTGATGGGGAATGTCAAAGAGCTTGTAGGGCTCCTTATCTTAACTGAATTCTTAGCAGTATATAAAACTATTAATCTCATCCTCCTTCTTGAAACTCTCATGTCCTCTAACTTCTGGTCATTTTCTCAATAACAGCTCCTTCTAAGAGTCTTTTCTGGGTATCTCATTTTCTGCCCACCTCATAAACACAGGTGTTCCTTGGGGTTCTGTCCTCAGCACTTTTCTCATTCTATTCCCTCCCTGAGTGATCTTAGCTAATCCCACAGCTTCAATTATTATATAAACAATGGCTCTCAAATATATACTTGCAAGTATATTTATATGTAGGTAGCAGAGGAGAGATAGATTTAGCACAGACAACTCTCTTAAAGCTCCAGAACCGTAAGTCCATCCAATTGCCTCCTGGATATCTCCACTTAGTTAACTCACTGATATCTCTAAGATAACCTGTTAAAAACTGAAGACATTTTTGTCATCTCGTCTAGTATTCTTTATTTCTATTACCGATGCTACCAACATCTGACTGTCTAAGCAAGAAACTCTGGGGTTATTCTTAATGTCAGTGCACTTCAGCCAGAGATCACCAGAAACACATCTCTAGTTGAACAAACTGAATTTATTACTCATTGTAGTGAAGGAGGAGACACAGCCTAGGGAACCCCAGGACTCAGAAAGAGAGTGTTTGAAAGAACCTATTAGAGAATTTGAGATTTGGTTGAGTGAGCTGAGAGAGGGCTGAGGCAGCAGGGGTCTGCTCTAGATCGGCCACTGTTGGAAAGAAGAGGCTAAATTTTACGACCGGCATCTCAATACATCTTATCTACAGGAAGGACGCCCCAGAGCAAGGATAGCACTATATATTGGTAAAGAAGTAGCTGTCACTCATTTCAGCCGAGAGAGGGGCGGGGTGTTTTGTGTTTTGTGGATGGCACAGTGACCCTGTTTTTGTCTGTGCTTCAACAAAATTATCAACTGGACTTGTTTTGTCTCATGTTGTGATGGTCTCAGAATAATCTTATCTGATGCTGGTATTCTGTGAGATTCTTATGCCAACAGAAAATAACATGGCCTAACTCTGAATGCCAGGTCAGATTCTGCATGTCAACAGCTGCTTTTTTCCCCCTCTTTCTCATTCATTACTCTCTGTCATTCACATATAAATTTCTTACCAAGTCCTATTAATTTTACTTCCTACATATCTCTAGAATCTGTCCCCTTCTCTCCATCTTCTTTTCTGCTTCTCTAATCCAGGCCATTATCATTTGTCATCTGAATTACTACATCAGTCACCCCACATTTCATCTTGCTCCTGTTCTAGTCCATCCTCTACCCTCCCCCAGTTAGCCAGAATGAAGTTTCTAAAAATATCACCCCTGCTTAAAATCTTCTTTGGTTACATTATCAGTCATGTTGCTAACATTTAAATGGTAAAATTAAAAATCACTGAGGTTAGCACTGAAATAAAACTATTCTTTTCTCCCTAAAAGGAATTAAGAAGGGTGGAAGAATTTACTTTTACACAAGGAATCAGCTGAATTTGGACACTATTTTGATACGCCTTATGACTCAATACAAATCAACAGAGTGACATGACTGCTAAAAAACAATGCATTATTGACACCATTAGCAGAAGTATACTGTCCAGAACAAGAAAATGATGTTCAGTTCAGTTCTAGGTAATACATTTTAAGACATTATTTTTAAAATATGTCCAGAAGAGGGCAACCAGGACAGAGAAACCATGTCATATGGATAATCAGAAAAAGTGGAGCTTAAAGAAAAATAGGGATATGACAAGTATTTTCTAATATCCAAAGAGCTGTCATATGTAGGAGGGACTAAATATATTTTGTATAGTTCTGAGGACAGGATCAATTCTGAGAATTACAAATCATAGGAAGATTGATTTCTACTCAGTATAAGGAAACACTTCCTAATAATTGGAACTGTCCAATAATGAGTTAGCTGCCTAAAAAGGTAATGAACTCCTGGTTACTAGAAGGGTTCAAGCCAAAGCTGAATAACTGTCTGGAAAGAATGCTATAAAACAGGAGATGTCAAACCATCTGTGATAAAGGTACAGTTTTTTTAATCCATTGTGGTCCAATACTTTTATAAATTATAATAAAACTAAATTAGTAGAATGAAAAGAAAAAAATTAAAAGTACAAGCTCAAAAGTTTTATTACCTAATTCAATGAATATAAACTTAAATTTTAATAAATAGAATTAGAACAAACATAAAGGAAATAAAAAAGAATGATAAAACTTGTTCATTGAACATGTACATTTAGGATTAATATAGAAAATTTCTATAACTATTAACATTTTGTTGTTCTTCAATTGTAACTGAAAAAAATTATGAGTGAATTAGCAGTTTTCTAGATTAGCCCAATATATGCATACTTTGAATAAATACCTTGCATATTAATATTGTAAAGTTTTAATATTTTAAAACACCGTGTGACAAATGAGCTTGTTTCTTTCTTGTTAAAATATCTACAACAGGGCTTCCCTGGTGGCGCAGTGGTTAAGAATCTGCCTGTCAATGCAGGACACATGGGTTCAAGCCCTGATCCGGGAGATCCCACATGCCGTAGAGCAACTAAGCCCGTAAGCCACAACTACTGAGCCTGCGCTCTAGAGTCCGTGAGCCACAACTACTGAAGCCCACATGCCTAGAGCCCGTGCTCCACAATAAGAGAAGCCACCGCAATGAGAAGTCCGCCCACCACAACGAAGAGTAGCCCCCACTCACCGCAACTAGTGAAAAGCCCGCGTGCAGCAACAAAGACCCAATGCAGACCTAAATAAAGTTATTTAAAAAAAATTTAATCCAGGTTGGATTGACGACAATGGTACTTTCAGGGAATGATGTACATCTAAACTACTTCTATGAGATGTTTTAATATCATTCATAAGAAAGAAGTGAGTTTAAAAATAAGAAACAAAACCTATGGCTCATATCATAAAAAAAAAAGAGAACTGAGTGTATAAAGGGATGATGATGGGAATGGAAAAGAGAGGTTTTAAAATAATTTCAGCATGCTCAAACTATTCATTTTTAACTTTTCTCCAAAATGAAGGGAGTGATCCTGTAATTTCAAATTTTATTTTTAATTCTTCATTAGTTGCCAGTTAGAACAATGTATCCTGTAAGCCTATAATTAAACTTAAATCATCTTTTGATGAAATAAATGGATACCACATCTATGAATTTACTGTCTGGACATTCTTTTAATGGAAAATAAAATTCTAAGCATTCTATCAAATTAATAATAGTTTGATGATAACTTTTTGCAGATGTGCAACATCAAGATAATCACCTCTTTCACTGACAATTGTTAAATTATGGAACATGTAATCACGATCTGTAGAAACCCTGTTCTTCCAGGCTTCTACATTTTGTTTTTGCCCTTTGATTTTATCTTCCACTGAAAAACACCTTGCATTCCTCCTTTGAGTGGACAAATTCTGAAGATTCAAATTCTGGAGATATCAAACAAATTAATAACTCTAGCTGGCCAATTTATATCTAAAAAGTTGGGCCGTTGCAGGGGATGCGGGTTCGTGCCCTGGTCCAGGAGGATCCCACGTGCCACAGAGCGACTGGGCCCGTGAGCCGTGGCCGCTGGGCCTGTGCGTCTGGAGCCTGTGCTCTGCGGCAGGAGAGGCCGCAGCGGTGAGAGGCCCGCGTAGCGCAAAAAAAAAAAAAAAAAGTTGGGACCAAGCTGGCTTCTTGCAATGATGCTAAATATTCAAATATACTCAATAGAATTTTCCCCCAGATAACCATCATATCTCAGCATGAAATCATAGTTCTTTATGATGTTTCCCAATTATCACATAATAAAGAGTAATTTCAAATTTATTGGATTAGCCTTTACATAATTTATAATATTTACTAAGTCACTAGCACACTTTAATTCAGCTGATGAGCTTTTTATACAAAGACTTTCTGAAAGAAAGAAGTGGTATGTTAACTTATATTCTGGGTCAAGGTCCTTAATTTAAGCAACTACTCCAGAATGTTTTCTTATCATTGCAGCTATTCATCTAATTGTATTCCTACTCAAAATTTCAAACCACATTCATTAACAATGTAATCTTTCACAGCTTTCTGTTGTTTACAGTTAGTTATGTTTGTCAGCAATGAAGCCGAAAAAGAGAATTCTTTGGACTTGTCTCTGATCGTCTAAGGCTGGGAGTTGGGGAGGAGAGGCAGCAAAAGGAGCAAGAGGTCAATCTGAGGGATGATGGAAATGTTCTCTATCTTGCCAAAGCAATCTTAAGAAGAAAAGAGCTAGAGAAATCATGCTCCTTGACTTCAGACTATACTACAAAGCTATCGTCATCAAAAGAGTATGGTACTGGCACAAAAACCGACACATGAAACAGAACAGAGCCCAGAAATAAACCCACACGTTTATGGACAATTAATTTATAAAAAAGGAGGTGAGAATATACAATGGGGAAAAGACAGTCTCTTTAACAAGTGGTGCTGGGAAAACTGGACAGCTACATGTAAAAGAATGAAGTTAGAATGTTTTCTCACACCATATACAAAAATAAACTCAAAACAGATTAAAGACTTAAACGTAAAACCAGAAATCATAAAACTCCTAGAAGAAAACATAGGCAGAACACTCTTTGACAGGCACACGTAAAGATGCTCAACACTGCTAATCATCAGAGAAAGGCAAATCAAAACCACAATGAGAAACCACCTCACACCTGTCAGAATGGCCATCATCAAGACCACCAATAACAAATGTTGGCGAGATTGTGGAGAAGAGGAAACTCTTGTGCACTGTTGGTGGAATGTAAATTGGTACAGCCACTATGGAAAATGGTACAGTACGGAGATTCCTCAAAAAACTAAAAATTAGAACTACCGTATGATCCAGCAATTCCACTCCTGGGTATATATCCGAAGAAAACAAAAACACTCCATGGAGAAGATACACGCACCCAATGTTCATAGCAGCATTATTTACAATAGCCAAAATATGGAAGCAACTTAAGTGTTCAAAAAAGAATAAAATTTTGCCATTTACAACAACATGGATGGACCTGGAGGGTAATACGCTTAGTGAAATAAGTCAGACAAAGAAAGACAAATACTGCAGATTATGACTTATATGTGGAATCTAAAAAAGTAAAAGAAATGAATGAATATAACAAAACATAAACAGACACACAGATGCAGAGAACAAACTAGTGGTTACCAGTGGGGAGAGGGGAGTGGCAAGACAAGGGTAGGAGATTAAGAGGTAAAAACTACTATGTATAAAATAAATATGCTACAAGGATATATAGTATAGGACAGGGAATATAGCCAATATTTTATAACTTTAAATGGACTATAATCTATAAAAAATTTGAATCACTGTGTTGTACACTTGAAACTAATATTGTAAATCAACTATACTTCAATTTTTAAAAATGTTCTCTATCTTGGGCTTCCCTGATGGCACAGTGGTTGAGAGTCCGCCTGCCGATGCAGGGGACACGGGTTCGTGCCCCGGTCCGGGAGGATCCCACATGCCATGGAGCGGCTAGGCCCGTGATCCATGGCTGCTGAGCCTGCGCGTCCGGAGCCTGTGCTCCGCAACGGGAGAGGCCACAATAGGGAGAGGCCCGCGTAACGCAAAAAAAAAAAAAAGTTCTCTAGCTTGCTTGTGGTGGCAGTTACATCAGTGTATACATTTAACAAAGGTCATTAAACCCTATGTTTAAATATGTGCATTTTATTGTATGTAAATAATATCTCAATAAGGTGGATTTAAAAAATGGTTCTCCAAGAAGCAATCTTCCTCAACTAATCTAATCCTCAGTGACTGCTTCTTTTCCTGAACTTGAATGACGGTACTCAATTCATCAGTTGATTACTTAACATCTTATTCTGGCCTCCAATTGTTAAGCAGACCATGCTGCTTTATTGTTTAGCTCTCTCCCACCCCCACCACACCCTTAGCTAACCAGTGTGTGTGTAAAAGAGACAGTATTAAAATATATGGTTTAATTGAAGGAAATTATCAGTTATTGAGCATATCAGTGAGTGATCATTCAAGGAGAGCTGGTTTATAAGTAAAAGAAATTGTCCGAATTTCTTCTGGGAAAGAAAACTTCAATTTCTCACTAAAAGCCAACCATACCATGTGCATTCAGCTCTGTCCTACAGACACGTGATGATCTAAACGCAAAAGTAAATCAGTTAAGATTAGTGATTCCTATTGTGATGGAAGGGTCATCATATTTGCTGCTTCTCTTTTCAAAAGGCAGAGTCTCTTTCCCCACTCCCTGAACCTGGGATGGCCTTGTGGAAGTGATGCTGAGCCAGTTCAAAGGCTTGGCCTTAAGAGACTTTACAGCTTCCAGTCTTGTACCCTTGAGACCCTGAAGCCACGTGAACAAACCAGGGCTGGCTTGCTGGATAATGAGAAACACAAAGGTCCTCTTATTGCCCCAGCTGACAGCCATTCAATCGCTGTTGACATACAGATGATGCCATCCAAGACTAGCCAGTCTCATCAACCCAATTAATAACCAGATGTATAAGCCCAGCCTACACCAGAAGAGTACCCAAAAGAACTGTGAACTAAGTTGTCGTTTTAAGCCAATGAGTTTCGGGGTAATTTGTAACTTAGCAATAAATAACAAATACTCAAGGATTCATACAAAGTTCTCTTAAAAGACAGACCAAGTAATTTTAGACACTTATCAACAAGTCATTAAATCCTTAAAAGAAACTGAAAGTGAAGGTTGAAGCTGCCACGTAAGGAATAGTTTTTCTCCCTGGAAATATTAATCAGAAAATAAGGTAAAGTGTCTCTGAATAGATAACTAGAATGAGTGAGGAAATAATCCAATGTTTTAATAGTAAGTGTATGATTTCAGGGGTACAGCCAGAGGAATACTAGAGCTAGTTCACACCAACCTGTGAGATCCAATTATTAAATTTTCAGAAATTTTGTGAGCCAGTTGCTAAACCACTGGTAGATTAAATCAGCCATGATGAGTATACTTACACCATGGAAATTGGCAAGCACTCCCAATCAGAGCCAGTTGTTAAACCTTTACTAGTATACCACTGGGCACATCTGCTATTGGAGGCAAATTTCATCATCAGTAGGTGTATACATACATATATACATTAAAACATCCTTAGGGTTTCCCTGGTGGCGTAGTGGTTAAGAATCCGCCTGCCAACGCAGCGGACAGGAGTTTGATCCCTGCTCCGGGAAGATCCCACATGTCGCAGAGCAACTAAGTCCATGCACCACAACTACTGAGCCTGCGCTCTGGAGCTGTCAAGCCCACAACTACTGAAGCCCACGCACCTAGAGCCCATGCTCCGCAACAAAAGAGGCCACCACAATGAGAAGCCTGTTTGCCACTAGAGAAAGCCTGCGTGAAGCAACGAAGACCCAATGAAGCCAAAAATAAAATATATATATAAATTAATCTTAAAAAAAAAAAAGACGATGACATTGGTTGGTTCTGCCATGATATATGACCTTGGGCAAATCAATTAGTCTTACTGAATCTGTTCCCATATCTGTAAAATCAGTCTATGCCTAAAAATCATCTTTAAAGGTTTCTTTCAGGTCTACTATTCTATCTTCTATGATCCTAATGATAGTAATTATACCTGGATGGCAATGACGGAAAAGGCCAATGGGAGCAATTCAAATATCACACTGACCATGCTACTAACCACAAACTTTGCTCTAATTCAATACAAACTAAAGTGGTGGTATAGTAGTAATTAAATGTGTTTTGGGTTATGGAGGAGGAAGAGGTGAATTCTGAGTAGAGGGGAAAGAAGAGAAGGTCTGGGCAAGATATTTTATCAATCAGGAATGAGATCTCATCTTTGAATCCACAGTGGCTTGAACTCTGTAGGTGCTTAATAAAATTTGCTGAAATGATTAGCCCCTGAATAAAACTTTAGAAGATACTATCCTGCTGAAATGAAGTTCTACTTGAGATTACCAGGTGTAACAGTGAGATTTTGTCTCAGTTTCTCCATCTAAAAACAAGCACTCATTTTTTAAGCAAAAATTCAGGCAATCATGACTGTGAAGTATTTTAGGCTTCCTGCAGGAAAATGTTATATAAATGTGAGGTGATGTTACTAAATCTAAGTAGATGCCTTTCTGCAGAATTAGAAAACACAGTACATACTCTTTCTGAGCATTTCTTCCCAGTGCATTTAACTGTTTAACTTTCAAAGGTTAAACAGCACATGAGAAAATAGTAAGGGGCTAATAGCTGAGCTGTAATAGGGAAAAATGTCTTTAGCATTGGAATATTTGCAAATTATTTTGGTAAAAATATTAGCAAGTAATTTTGAACTTCCGTGGAAAAAAAATCTAAGAAATCATTCCCTTTGACTATAAGCAATGGAGACATTTATTTATGCCTTCAGCAAAAGAAATGGTTTGCTAACTTCTTGTGTTTATGCACTGATATCCAAGCTGACTCATTTCCAAATACACATCTGAAACTGGAAAAATATTCCTTGATGGAATTATCCCATCCAAAATGAAGGCACATGATGTCTTGTTTTCCTCTTTTCTTAAAAATGCTGGAATCTAATTAAGGTTGCTTCTGAGAATATGTGGAAACCACACTTTCTTTCAGGCATATCAGTATCATTCCAGTACTAATGTTACTATGTGCTTAGCTGCAGGCAAATAAGAACTAGAGCATAATGTGACATAGTCTTTAAGGAACTGCTGAAAAACTATTCCTAGGAAAAACCACAGACAAAAAATTCTCAAAATTCTACACAATTTCAGGAGTTTCATAGATAATCCCAACCCCAAATCCCATTTACAGAATCCTTAGGTTAAAATCTCTGCACTAGAGTAATTTCTTTTACAAATCATATTAAGATGCTTGTGGTACAATGAATGTACCAGGCCATATTAGGCTCTAGGGACATGGTGGTACACATAGCCACTGAGGGTCTTTCCAAGTCATGGAGTTTACAGTCTACTAGGGAAGATGGACATTTATCAAATAATCACACACACGCAAAAATGCCTAATTAAAAACTTTTATCAAGTATAATGGAGAAAAGAATTACATCTGATCTCTCTTCAGACACCATGCAAGAAAGAAGAGAATGAAGTGAAATATTTAAAATGCTGAGATTAAAAAATCCACCAACCTAGAATTCTGTACCCTGCAATATTATCCTTCAAAAGTAAAGGATAAATACTTTCTCAAACAAAAGTTGAGGGAATTTTCTGCCAGTAGATCTGCCTTGTGAAAAATGCTAAAAGAAGTTCTTTAGAGAAAAGTAAAATGATATAGGTCAGAAATGCAGATCTACACAAAGAAAGGAAGAGCAGTGGAGAAGGAATAAGTGAAGGTGAAATAAAAACTTTTTTTGGAACTTCCCTGACAGTTCAGTGGTTAAGACTCCACGCTCCCAATACAAGGGGCCCAGGTTCAAACCTCAGTCAAGGAACTAGATTCCACATGCAGGCTGCAACTAAGAGTTTGCATGCCACAACTAAGGAGCCGGAGAGCCGCAATTAAGGAGCCCATGTGCTGCAAATAAGGAGCCAGAGAGCCACAACTAAGCAGCCCACCAGGGAGCAACTAAGACCCGGCACAACAAAATAAATAAATAAATAAAAATAATAACAAAGTATTTGATTATGCATATATATGCTTGTGTATGAGAAATGAATGACAGCAATGATATAAGGGATAGAAGGGAGGAATTGGGGTTTTGTTATTATAAGGTTCTTGCACTACCCATGAAGCAGTATAGGGTTATGGGGTAGTGCAAGAACCTTATAATAACAAAATAATCCAGCAGTATGGGGTGGACTTGGCTTAGTTGCAAATATGTATTGCAAGCTCTACGGCAATCACTATAAAAGGTCTAAAAAAAAAGAAGTATGAGAAATATGCTAAGAGAAAACAGAATCATATAAAATTATTATTTAAAACCAAAGGCAAGGGCTTCCCTGGTGGCGCAGTGGTTGAGAGTCCGCCTGCCGATGCAGGGGATGTGGGTTCATGCCCCAGTCCGGGAGGATCCCACATGCTGCGGAGCAGCTGGGCCCGTGAGCCATGGCTGCTGAGCCTGCGCGTCCGGAGCCTGTGCTCCGCAACGAGAGAGGCCACAACAGTGAGAGGCCCGCGTACCGCAAACAAACAAACAAAAACAAAAAAAAACAAAGGCAAAAAAGAGTAGAAGACAAAAATAAGAACAAGGGCAACAAATAGAGAACAGTAACAAATATGGCAGATAGTATTCCAACTGTATCAATAATCACTTTGAATGTCAATGGTCTAAATGCACCGATTAAAAGACAGACATTGTCAGAGTGGATCAGAAAACAAGACCAACTATATGCTGTCTGCAAGAAACCTATTTTAAACATACAGACACATATAGGTTAAAAATAAAGGGATAGAAATGACAACAACAAAAAAACAAACAACCCAATCGAAAAATGGGCAGAAGACCTAAACAGACATTTCTCCAAAGAAGAAATACAGATGGCCAACAGGCACATAAAAAGAGCTCAACGTCTCTAATTATTAGAGAAACGCAAATCAAAACTACAATGAAGTACCACCTCACACTGGTCAGAATGGCCATCATCAAAAAATCTACAAACAATAAATGCTGGAGAGGGTGTGGAGAAAAGGGAACCCTCCTCCACTGTTCTTGGAATGTAAAGTTGTACAACCATTATGGAGAACAGTACAGAGGTTCCTTAAAAAACTAAAAATAGGGGCTTCCCTGGTGGCGCAGTGATCGAGAGTCCACCTGCTGATGCAGGGGACACAGGTTCATGCCCCGGTCCGGGAAGATCCCACGTGCCACGGAGTGGCTAGGCCCGTGAGCCATGGCCGCTGAGCCTGTGCGTCTGGAGCCTGTGCTCTGCAATGGGAGAGGCCACAACAGTGAGAAGCCCGCGTACTGCAAACAAAACAAAACAAAACAAAATAAACAAAAAAAACCTAAAAATAGAACTACCATATCATCTAGCAATCCCACTCCTGGTCATGTATCTGGGGAAAAACATAATTCAAAAAGATACATGCACCCCAATGTTCACTGCAGCACTATTTACAATAGCCAAGACATGGGAGCCACCTAAATGTCCACTGACAGAGGAACAGATAAAGAAGATGTGGTACATACATACAATGGAATTTTACTCAGCCATAAAAAAGAATGAAATAATGCCATTTGCAGCAACATGGATGGACCTAGAGATTACCATGCTAAGTGAAGTCAGACAGAGAAAGCAGAATATCATATAATAGCACATCTATATGTAGAATCTAATTTTAAAAATGATACAAATGAACTTATTTACAAAAGAGAAACAGACTCACAGATCTTGAAATCAAACTTACGGTTACCAAAGGGGAAATATGGGGGGAGGTGATAATTAGGAGATTGGGATTAACATATACACACTACTATATATGAAATAGATAACTAACAAGGACCTACTGTATAGCACAGGGAACTCTTCTCAATATTCTGTAATAACCTATATAGGAAAAGAATCTGAAAAAGAATGGAGATATATATATATGTATAACTGATTCACTTTGCTGTACACCTGAAACTAACACAACATTGTAAATCAACTATATTAGAATAAAATTTTTAAAAATTAAAACGGCTTTCAATAAAAAGTATGTACCAGGATGTTAATAAGAGCGTTCTTCCTAACAGGGAACAAACAGAAACAACGATTATGTCTAACAGTACGGAGTTAATTAAATTATGACAATCTACATTATAAAATAATATGAATCCATTAAATGAGAGTATTTACTGATATGGCAAAAAAAATTTTATGATATTAAGTGAAAAAGCAAGTTATAAAACAACATGCATAATAAATATAATTTTTTTGAAATATATTTATGCAGCAAAATAACAAGAAAGAAAGGTAGCAAAAATGTTAGTGTTATCTTTAGCTGGGGCAATTATGGGTAATTTTATTTTCTATTTATTTAGTCTCTAATTTAAAAAAATAATGATGCATTATACTCATGTTTAAAAAGCAACGTTGGACTTCCCTGGTGGTGCAGTGGTTAGGAATCCACCTGCCAGTGCAGGGGACGCGGGTTCGATCCCTGGTCCAGGAAGATTCCACATGCTGAGGAGTGGCTGGATCCGTGTGCCACAACTATTAAGCCTGTGCTCTAGAGCCCACGAGCCACAACTACTGAGCCCGTGTGCCAGAACTACTGAAGCCCGTGTGCCTAGAGCCCATGCTCTGCAACAAGAGAAGCCACCGCGAGGAGAAGACCGCGCAACGCTACAAAATGTAGCCCCCATCGCTGCAACTAGAGAAAGCCCGTGCACAGCAACAAAGACCCAACGCCGCCAAAGATTAATTAATTTAAAAAAAAGAAAAAGCAACGTCATTAGAAAAGTTAAGTAGCTCAATAGATACTAGTTAAGTAGATACTATGCTCCTTAAGAAGGGCCTATTTTTTGTTATTGGCCTGCCAAAAAGTATAATGCCTCTCCATATGTAGTAGGGGTTCAATAAATGCTTAATGACTAGATCGATAGAATGAATACAATAATGGCCTCACTTAATTTCACTACGTCATTTACTCTACTAGTCATTCTTACCTAAAGAAATCCACAAATTGTCTGTTGACTGTTAAGTCACTATCCTTTGGTTGAGGAATGTTCAAATTAAACCCTATGTGAGAGTGCCCTCTGGTGGTTTGACTGACAATGCTTTTTATCAATTTGAAGTGTGTTAATCCCCCGCACCAATGGAAAGAAATATGAGAGTAAGAACAGGGTAGTAAGATTTTCATGAAGCTAAATTTATTCCATTTAAAGAACCATCAGACTTTATGTACTTTTTAAATTTCTGAAAAAAACAAACTGACCTTTCACAAAGTGTTAGTGATAGTGGATAATAGGTTACTCCTCTGAGGTGGAGAAGCAGAGGGGAAGTGATAGTGGTGATGAAATACGTACTTATTCAGCAACTCATGAAGACCAAAATTCCAGGAACTACAATGTTAACTACAATGTAATATATTTCCAGTACAACAAGAACTAACTTAATTCTCCAAAGCACTGACATGTGAATGTGTGGTTTGGGCATCTTACAATTGAACAATCTCTATTTAGTAGATCCTTGTACTTAGAAGAAAATTTGTTATTTAATTAATTTAGTTTTTATTCTTCCTACTTTTATAACATGGCATATCTCAATCTTTGTAAAAATTTGGATATAAATCAACCAGAAAAAAACTATTTTCGAAGCTATGTCACCAAACACAGCCAGTTAATATTTCTGATTATCCAACTCTATTGACTTGTTTTTCCTTTGATCTTTCCCCCCAAATGAATAATATATTAATGAAAAGAGCATAAACCACTTAAAAACACTTCCTTTCTGTAATAGAGGGTGGCCATTATTATTTTCTTTACTCTTTCCTATTCACTATTCCTTACATTTTACTCAACACTTGACCCTTCACCTTCCTCTATTCAAAGAACTAGATTAAGCAATAGACTTTGAATGTGAAATCATTTTTCACACCAAATTTTAAAATATCACAAATATTGCACAAGTTTGAATAAAGCACCTTTTCACCTTCTTAATAAAGACTCCTCACCTCCTAAATAGAAATCACAGGGGCATCAATGCTATTAAGGATCATATATAAGCTGGTAGGGATAATCAACAGAATAGACTATTAACATTTTTTAAGACTACTTTAGTAATATTAACATTTTAATCACAGAGTTGTATGTGCTCTGAAGCAAGCATAATTTTTAAGACAGCCAGAAAAAAAATCTCAAAATGAATAATATTCTTTCTAGGAAAGCACATTCTTGGGTGAAAGAAAACACCTCTTGTCATAGTGATGCCTTGTAAAAAAGGCTCTGGACAGTTTGGATCCTGGCTCTCCCACTTGTTAGGTAGGTAGGCTTCAAGTCACTTAGCCTTATCTGTAAAATGGGGATGATGCACCTTCTTCAAAGGATTATTGTGAGAATTTAATAGTAATGTAAACTAAAGACCTAGCAGGTAGTAGAAACTGATTAAAATGTAACTATTTCCTAGAGCCACAAAAACGGAAACATTGTAACATCTATTTTCTGTGTGGATCTCATGAGTTTCTTTTCAAAGGCAGTTTAAAACTCTTCAGGAGAATCATGCACGTTTTTATTCATCATATTTATACTACTATTTGGCTGATAATGTAAAAGTACTTAATCATACCAGGCGCATAAAAATAAATAGTAGACTTTAATAACTCAAAAGGAAAATAAAAATAGGCTTCCGTAAATAAGAATGTGAAATCCAGAACTACTTAATATATATAAAGAAATACACATTCTAATATATGAGAAGACATTTTATTATTTTACTATATAACGTATTAATGAATATACGCAATTTGTATTTTCTCAAATGGCAAATGAGACGCAGGATAACATTTCTCTTTGATTCCTGAAAACCTCAATATCATCTGTCTTTTGGAGGATTCAGTTTCCTACGACGTCTATGATACCTTGAAAAGAAGAAAATATTTAAGATAAGATTATTTTAATACAAGTTAACTGTTTCTGATAGAAATATCAAATTTCTATTACCCTGCTGTTTACTGGTATTCAAAAAAATCAGTGAAACCTAATACACACACACACACACACAGTTAGACACACCTCAGGTAGAAGATACTTCTTAATAATAAGTCACATTTTCCTGCTGTGAAAATTGTCTTCTATTAATTAAGCATTTGGAAAGTCTTTTTTTCAGATCTTGAGGTAGTTTCAATACGGCAATCTGGATGACTGTTCATTAAACACTGTGAACATGCAGAACGTGCTCTATTAAAGTTTTATTCAAAAGGGGATGATCAGCTCTAAATGGAGGCCTCTAAAGCTGCAAGATCATGTTTTTATAATAAAATACGATTAGTAATATGTATATGGAAAAATGTGCAATATCACAAAAATGGAAGAAATGCAAATTAAAACAGTGAGAAACGTTTTTACTTTTTTTTGCAATCACAAATATTTTAAAAATTATAATGCACAATCCAAGTATGAGTATGGTGAAGCAAGTAATATCAGACCCAACTGCTTAAAGTATTAATCAGTATAACACTTTTGAAAAACAGTGTGGCAATACTTAAAAAAATTTTTTTTAATAATCATAATTTTTGACCTAGTAATTCCTCTTCTGGAAATCTATCCTAAAGCAATAAGTAAGCAGTTAAAATATTAACTATTTTAATATTAAAATATTAATGGGGAAAGGGATGATACAGGATGCAAATTTATATATACAGTATGATAAAAACCATGTAAAAATTTATGTGAACTAATAAAGATTAAAACCATGTAAAAATTTATGCAAACTAATAAAATTTATGTATAGAAAGAAAAAGAGAAATAAAATGCATTGTTAGCAGTGACTAAGTGATTTCGCCACGAAGAATTCTTTCTTCTTCTCAACATTTCCTTATTTTCTTTATTGAGTTAAGAAAATGTCAAAAAAAAAAAAAAAAAAAAAGAAAATGTCTGCACAGAGTACATTTGCTTTCGGTGATGAATTCTCTTCAAAAATTCCCTTAAGGCCAGAATCTTGCAAGTTGGTCTGAGCTAATTTTTAACTTTTTTTGCTAGTGTGGACATTCACTGTAAAGATCTCTACACCATAAATGATAAGACATGTTCTTATGCTCTTTCGTTGTTGTGATTAAGATGATCTGGGGGGACTTCCCTGGTGCTGCAGTGGATAAGACTCTGTGCTCCCAATGCAGGGGGCCTGGGTTCGATCCCTGGTCGGGGAACTAGATCCCACATGTATGCTGCAACTAAGATTCACATGCCACAACTAAGGAGCCCACATGCTACAACTAAGGAGCCCACGTGCTGCAACTAAGGAGCCAGCGAGCCGCAACTAAGGAGCGCACCTGCAGCAACTAAGACCTGGTGCAACCAATTAAATAAATGAATTAAAAAAAAAAAGATGATCTTCAGTATTTTTTGCTTATCTTAAGGTTTCATAAGGCAACTTTCCTATACACTGTTTTTTGATATTGATTTTTTGACAAATTGCAAAATACAGAAATTAACTTAAAAAAATGAAGCATATCTATATATACTAACATGGAACCCTAAGCTGTAGAATAATACATATAGCATAATATCAATTATCTAAATAAACATTTCTACATGTACTTATATTGGCATTGAGAAAATTACGGTTTTCTTAAGGGTTCCAGTTATGTGCCAGATAATCAAGGTTTTACTAGTGCAATAGTATCCCTGAAAGGTGTTCTCTCAAAGCAGTTAGATACCAGAATAGGGGGGTTTGGGAAGTCACAAACTTACTGAAATTATTTATAAAAATTTTGTATATGTGTTTTTCTGGGAAGTGGATTCATAGGTTTCATCAGATTCTCAATGAAGTCTGTGGCCCTAAAAATCTAAGCATTATCCTATAAAAATGTGATTCAGCTTACAATGCTCAACCATTTTCACTACCCAAGACTGACTGAAAATGCCTGAGACCCTGATAGCCCTAAACCTAACAAAGTCGAGCTCTGAAATATGCTCAATAAATGTTAAATAGCATTTACAGATTTCTTATCATGCATGAATGTCAATATATGCTATAATCACTCAGAAGCAAGCACCTGAATTTTAGGGTGCCCTTATAACTTATCATCCAAACTGGGATCCTTTAAAGAATAAAAACTCACTCTATTAATAATTAACAAAAGAGTTAAACTGAGACTGTCCCTGGGAAACCAAAACATATTGTTACCCTTCTTAAATTACACAATGACTCAGTGGTATCTGAAAGATCTGTCTACAGTTCTTAGTCCAAGACAGAACTTCACCTCCTGGTTCACAATGCAGCTAGATGTTCAAATGTCTCCTACTCATGGTGGTAGCTAATTTTTGTTGCCTCCATGGAAAAATATTAAAGTAGTCCTTTAAATAAAGTCGTGCAGCTATTCATACATTTATAGAATTGCTTTATATTTCAGAAATTTAGAATTACTTTCCAGATCCTTCTTACTTTCTATCCAGACTTCTTTCAATCCTTCCATCCTTCTTTCTTTCAACATAACTTTACATTTAGTGGAGTTATGTTAGCTATTTTCTTTTTTAAGAGATATTATGAAAATCAGAATCATTCGCTCATTCATTTATTCATTCATTTTAAAGGTGTGGAGCATCTACCACATGCCAGGCACCAATTTTAGGCGCTAAGGTTTCTGTGGTACACAAAACATGACAAAATCCCCACCCTCATGGAGATTACATTCCAGTGTATTAGACAGAAAAACAAGATAAACAAGTTGACCAGGGAAGGCTTCAGTGAGTAAAAACGCAAAATAAGTAAGACAGCTATCTTTGCTGGTATCAGCAGGAAAAAGTATTCTATATAGAGTAAACAGCAGGTATAAGGGCTCTGAGGTAGAAGGAAGGGCATGTTCAAGGAACAGAAAAGAGGTCATGTGGCTGGAACAGAGTGAAGAAAGAAGAGAATAGTAGGAAATGAGAGTGGAAAGGTAAAAGAGGGTCAGATCACATAGGTTCTAGTAGATAATAGTTAAGGTCTATAGCTTTTCTCTAAATGAGATGGAAAGCTGTTGGAGGGTTTTCAACAGAAAAATTATAAGAACTAGTGGAATTTTTAACAGGATTACTCTGGCTGTGTGCTAAGAACAGACCACAGGTAAGCAAAGGCAGAAGTAGGGAGACCAGTTAGAAAGCCAGTTCTATGAACCAGGCAAAAGATGGTGGCGTGTACCAGGATGATGGCAGAGGGAATGGTGATAAATGGTCAAATCCGGATACATTTTGGAGATAGAGCCAACAGGGTTTGCTTATAGACCAGATGTTGGGTATGAGACAAAGAGAAAAGGCAAAAATGGCACCAAGATTTCTGGCCCAAGCAGCTAGAACAATGGAACTCGCATTAACTGAGACAGGGAAGGCTGCAAAAGAAGCTGGTTTGTGAGGGACCACGAAAAGCTCAGTTAGAGACACATTAAGTTAGGGATGTCCGTTAGACAAGTAGGCCCGTGGATATACAGGTCTGGAGGTGAAGGGACAGGAAGAGATAGATTTGGGAGCCAATGCAGATGGTATTTAAAGCCATGATACTGGATGAGATCACTGTCTTAGGGAATGGGAGAGTAAAGAGAAGAGAACCAAGGACTGATCCTTGGGAAACTCCAGAATTTAGAGATAAGGGAAATGAAATGGAATCAGCAAGAGAAACCAAGATAGTATATGAACTTTGGGTACATAAACAGAGTTTCAACAAACTTATTAAGGTTGAATTAATGAGAAAAACAATGGAAAACTCAAACAAAACCATTAGGAACTCTGCCATATTGCTAAAATGATGTATTTTGCAAAGAATTATAATGGAAGGAATGCTCCACTGACTTTTTAATTTTTTTCATGCCAATTGAGGAAGACTGAAAAAAGGAAAAAGAGCTTGTACACAGATGCTGGCAAGTGAAGCACTGATATGTCCTGCTTCCTGAGTACTGGCAACACTAGAGGCCAACAGGAGATACCTCAGGGGTTGCAGAGAAGGGCAAAACAACTCAGAATCATGTCCCCAGCAACTATTTACAGAGGAGCTACCTAATGCAAATTGCTACAGGAATACAAAAAAATTGATTTGCATAAGGAGCACCTTTCAAAGAATATGTTCGAAGCCCCATTACTTCAGGTAAATTATAATGTAGTGGCTAAGTTAGTTTAATTTGTTTTCATCACCTGTAATATCATCAAACAGGAAGTAGCAGGAGCCTCATGGTTACAGATGCTATTTTTTTAAACCAACCTTTGCACAACTGAATATAAAAATAGTCATTCAGGCAAAGGTAGAGAGCAGGGAACTAAAAGTTCAATTTAACCTCAAGTCCAATGTCCTGGATTTCCTCACCACTAATCTCTCACACTAAAAATTCAAATAGTTCTAGTATCCAGTTTCAGTATAAAGCCTAAATCTAAGAAGACTCTTTGAATTGCCATCCTAAAGCAAACAGGATCACCAGGATTAGGAAACAGTAATATCCAAATCATAAATTTAGTGGTAACAATTTTAACCTTCGATCTCCAGACTTGAGATAATCTAATCTCCAGTGCTTATTGCCTACTAGACTATTTCAGCATCAATTCTGTATAGTCATACTACATATACTCTCAGTCCACCCCACCCTGGGTGAGGCCAATAATTAAATGCAGGTAGGTTTGGGATTGGATGAGGTGGGCAACACCCTGGGATCATAAAGCCTCTGCTGACCTTGATTCAGAATTTGATAATGAAGAACATCTTAATCCACAGGTGACCTACCTAGATAAAATGGAAATTAGATAAATCCACATGACTTGATAGCTGAACTCTGGGAATAAAACTTCCAAGAATCACTGGGAAATTTACCAGCAGACCAACCCAAAGACTAGCATAAAGTATGGTCTCAAAGAAAAACTGAACACCTTCAAGAAGCTGTGAAGATAATTAGGTAAGATAATATTCCATCAGACAGTAACTTAACACACATACATTGTATTAAAGATATTGTATTAGAGGTCTTCTGGTAAACTACAAAACAGAAGTTGCATCCCTGATAAAGACAGAATAATTGAGAGCAAACGATGAAAACAAAAAATTACCCACAAATATAACATTAACAGATCTCTAATAACAGATATCTAATATCTAATATAGTTGCATATAGTTATGCTAATAGGGGTGGTAGCTATTCAAAGTGACTATAATCAAATTAAATTTCATGAAAAAAGTGAGCTAAGGGCAAATGGCAGAGGAAGAGTGAAAGTCCTGAAAATCAAAACAGAATGCACTTAAGATGACTTGACACTGAAATGAGAAGTCACATTGGATAAAAAAGCAAAATTCAACTATATTCTATTCATTAAAAAAGACCCACTTTAAACTTAAAAATTTTTACACAACAAAGGAAACCATAGGGCTTCCCTGGTGGCGCAGTGGTTGAGAGTCCGCCTGCCGATGCAGGGGACACGGGTTCATGCCCCGGTCCAGGAAGATCCCACATGCTGCAGAGCAACTAAGCCCATGCACCACAACTACTGAGTTTGCATGCCGCAACTACTGAAGCCCGCGTGCCTAGAGCCTGTGCCCTGCAAGAGAAGCTACCGCAATGAGAAGCCTGCATGCAACAAAGAGTAGCTAGTCCCGGCTCACCGCAACTAGAGAAAGCCCACACGCAGCAACGAAGACCTAACTCAGCCAAAAATAAATAAATAAATAAAATTTATTTAAAAAAAAAAAAAAAGACCCATACTGAACATCATAGTTAATGTTTAGATGATTTTTTTTAATTAATTAATTTACTTTTGGCTGCTTTTTAATATGTTCCTAGGAGTTTTCTGCATAGATGATCATGCCATCATTGAATAAAGACAATTTTACTTCTCCTTTTACAATCTGAATGCTTTTTATTTCTTTCTCTTGTCCTATTGCACTGCTTAGGACCTTTAGTATACTGTTGAGTATAAGTGTTGAGTGTGGACATCATTGCCCTTTTCCCAGTTTTAGTGGGTCTTTAAACATTAAGTATGGGCTTCCCTGCTGGCACAGTGGCTAAGAATCCACCTGCCAATGCAGGGGACATGGGTTTGAGCCCTAGTCCAAGAAGCCAAAGCAATCCTGAGGGAAAAAAACGGAGCTGGAGCAATCAGCCTCCCGGACTTTATACTACAAAGCTACAGTAATCAAGACAATATGGTACTGGCACAAAAAAAGAAATATAGATCAATGGAACAGGATAGAAAGTCCAAAGATAAACCCACACACCTATGGTCAACTAATCTATGACAAAGGAGGCAAGGACATACAATGGAGAAAAGACAGTCTCTTCAATAAGTGGTGCTGGGGAAACTGGACAGCTACATGTAAAAGAATGAAATTAGAACACTCCCTAACACCATACACAAAAGTAAACTCAAAATGGATTAAAGACCTAAATGTAAGGCCAGACACTATAAAACTCTTAGAGGAAAACACAGGAAGAACACTCTTTGACATAAATCACAGCAAGATCTTTTCTGACCCACCTCCTAGATTAATGGAAATAAAAAGAAAAATAAACAAATGGGACCTAATGAAACTCAAAAACTTTTGCACAGCAAAGGAAACTATAAACAAGATGAAAAGACAACCCTCAGAATGGGAGAAAATATTTACAAACAAATCAACGGACAAAGGATTCATCTCCAAAATATATAAACAGCTCATGCAGCTCAATATTAAAAAACCAAAAAACCCAATCAAAAAATGGGCAGAAGGGGCTTCCCTGGTGGCGCAGTGGTTAAGAATCTGCCTGCCAATGCAGGGGACACAGGTTCGAGCCCTGGTCCAGGAAGATCCCACATGCCGCGGAGCAACTAAGCCTGTGCGCCACAACTACTGAGCCTGCGTTCTAAAGTCCACAAGCCACAACTACTGACACCAAGTGCCAAAACTACTGCAGCTCTCACGGCTAGAGCCCATGCTCTGCAACAAGAGAAGCCACTACAGTGAGAAACCCGCCCACTGCAACAAAGAGTAGTCCCTGCTCACCGCAACTAAAGAAAGCCTGCGTGCAGCAACAAAGACCCAACACAGCCAAACTAAATAAATTAAAAAAAAAAAATGGGCAAAAGACCTAAATAGACATTTCTCCAGGGAAGACATACAGATGGCCAAGAGGCACATGAAAAGTTACTCAACATCACTAATGGCTAGAGAAATGCAAATCAAAACTACAATGAGGTATCACCTCACACCAGTTACAATGGGCATCATCAGAAAATCTACAAACAACAAATGCTGGAGAGGGTGTGGAGAAAAGAGAACCCTCTTGCACTGTTGGTGGGAATGTAAATTGATACAGCCACTATGGAGAATAGTATGGAGGTTCCTTCAGTAACTAAAAATAGAGTTATCATATGACCCAGCAATCCCACTACTGGGCATATGCCCAGAGAAAACCATAATTCAAAAAGACACATGCACCCCAGCGTTCACTGCAGCACTATTTGCAATAGCCAGGGCATGGAAGCAACGTAAATGCCCATCGACAGACGAATGGATAAAGAAGGTGTGGTACATATGTACAATGGAATATTACTCAGCCATAAAAAGGAACAAAACTGGGTCATTTGTAGAGATGTGGATGGATCTAGAGACTGTCAATACAGAGTGAAGTGAGTCAGAAAGAGAAAAACAAAAATCGTATATTAATGCATATATGTGGAATCTAGAAAAATGGTACCGATGAGCCGGTCTGCAAGGCAGAAATAGAGACACAGATGTGGAGAACAAACGTACGGACACCAAGGGGGGAAAGCGGGGGCGGGTGGGGGGGTGGTGGGATGAATTGGGAGATTGGGATTGACAATATATACACTAATATGTATAAAATAGGTAACTAATAAGAACCTGCTGTATAAAAAAAATAAATTGAAAAAAAAAAGCTACTAGAATTATCTCAAGATCACAGGATACAATGTCAATATACAAGAATCCACTGTATTTCTACGTATGAATAATAATCCACTGAAAATTTAAATTAAAAATACTATTTACAATAGCATAAAGAATACAAAATGTTTGGGATAAATTTAACAAAAAATGTACAATATTCATACACTGCAAACTATGAAACACTGTTAAGTGATATTTTTTAAAAGACCTAAATAATGGAGAAATATACTATTTTAATTGATGGGACGATTCAATACTGTTAAGACATCAATTCTCCTGAAATTGATCTAGAGACTGAATGCAATCTCCTTCAAAATCCCTGCAGGCTTTTTGTAGAAACGGATAAGCTGATTCTAAAAGTTGTAAGAAAATGCAAAAGACCTATGACTGCTAAGACAATTTTTTAAAAAAGAACAAAATTAGAAGACTTACTCTACCTGGTTTCAAGACTTTAGTTATAATAGCCCAAACTGTGTGGTATTCCAAAGACGAACATATATTAATGGAACAAAATAGAGTCCAGGACCCACATATATGGTTTCAATAAGGGTGTTAGGGCAATTTAATGGGGAAAGATAATACTTTCAACTAGTGGTGTTGGGACAACTGGATATACATAAGCAAAAAAGAAAAAGATCCCCAACCTATGCCTCACACCATACATAAAAATTAAAACTTTGGGAAGAAAACATAGGAGAAAGTCTTAGTGACCTTAGGTTAGGCAAAGATTTTTTAAGTAGGATGCAAAAAGTCTGAAAAATTTGTAAACTGAACTTCACCAAAATTTTAAAACTTCTGATCTTCAAAATACACTATTAAGGACATAAAAAAGCAAGCCACAGACAGGGAGAAAATACTTGCAAAACATTTGTCCCATAAAGGACTTTGATCCACAAGTTTTACACCTTAATAAGAAAACCAATCTGCTTTTTAAAAAACAGGCAAAAGATTTGTACAGATACTTAACCAAGTAACAAAAAAAACCAAAAAACAAATGTATGCATTGCCAATAAGCACATGAAAAGATGCTCAAAATGATTAGTAATTCATTAGGGCAACATAAATTAAAACCACAATGAAATACTACTACTCACCCAACAGAATGATTGAAATTTTAAAAACTGATGATATCAAGTGTTGGGAAGGATGTAAAGCAACTAGAACTCTCACACTGCTAAGTGGGAATGTAAAATGGTTCAGCCACTTTAACTGTGGCTCATGAATTTAAACATGTCCTTATCACATGACCAAGTAATCCTACCCTTAGATATTTACTGAAGAGAAATAAAAACATGTCCATACAATGACTTGTACTTGAATGTTTATGCAGCTTTATTTACAGCCAACAAACTGGAAAGAACCCAAAATGTCCAACTGGTTAATAAACAAACTGTGGTCTATCCATACAAGGGAATACTACTCAGAGTAAAAAGGGACAAACTACTGGTATACACAACAACATGGATGAATCTTGAAAGCATTGTACATAGTGAAATAAGTGAGACACAAAAGGTTATGTACTGTATAATTCCATTTACATGAAATTCTAGAAAGGGTAAAACATGAAATTCTAGAAATCCATGAAATTCTAGAAAGTGATAGAAAGCAGAGAAGTAATTGCCCAGGGTGAGGGTTATAGGAAGGGAACTGACTGCAAAAGGGCATGGAAGAACTTTCTGGCGTTATGAGACTAGTCTATATTTATGATTGTAGTAGTGATTATGAAACGTAGCAGGATGCTATGGTCCTTGCCCCCCATGTCCTCAGCCTGCCTTATGTCTGTGGAAAAACTTTAGCCAATGAATAAGTTTAATCAGAGAAGTGAGAAAATGCATAAACAAAGGAAAACAGCCCAACAAGACTAACAGCCCAACAAGACAAGTTTAGTCATTAAGCATAGTCTAGGACCTTTAGTTCCTCTTCAAGGGATGTAGATAATATTCTGAGCTGTATCCTGTGAGCTGTCTTATAGATACTGAAACCCCCACCAGGAGGAAGAAGTTAATTAGATGATGACCAGACTGTAGCCATGACATAAGCTGCCACAATTCCGAGAGCTGGACTCAAAGAAATGGGAACAAGCCAACCCTGGAACTGAAGATTAACTGTACTTAAAACAATCAAAATGATGCTGGCCAGACCACTGATAACCAATTTCAAGATGACTGTCAGAGCTGACTGTGCTGTTTCTGCATCTAGCTCCCTCCCTCTGTCTATAAAAGCTTTTGCCCACTAATAGTCAGTGGGGGGCTCAGCCTTTGGACAGGCAGCAGTAAACCACCCCCACCTTGGGTGCCAGCCTCCAAAATAAAGCAAACTTTCCTTTCCACCAACCTTGCCTCTTTATTGGCTTTTGAGTGGCAAGTAGCTGGACCCCCATTTTCGGTAACAATTATACAACTGTATACATTTGTTAAAATGCATCGAACTGTGTACTTAAACTGGTGAATGCTTTACTTAAAACATTTGTCAAAACTCATGAAGTTGTACCCAACGCAGCCAAAAATAAATAAAATAAATAAATTAAAAAAAAAAAAAAGGGCTTCCCTGGTGGCGCAGTGGTTAAGAATCCACCTGCCAATGCAGGGGACACGGGTTCGAGCCCTGGCCTGGGCAGATCCCACATGCTGCGGAGCAACTAAGCCCGTGCGCCACAACTACTGAAGCCTGCGCGCCATGCTCCGCAATAAGAGAAGCCACTGCAATGCGAAGCCCGCGCGCCGCAACAAAAACCCAACGCAGACAAAAATAAAATTTAAAAAAAAAAAACAAAAACCCTCATGAAGTTGTATACTTAAAACTGGTAAATTTGAAGTATGTAAATTATACCTCAAAAGAGCCTAGTTGGGCTTCCCCGGTGGCGCAGTGGTTGAGAGTCCGCCTGCCGATGCAGGGGACACGGGTTCATGCCCCAGTCTGGGAAGATCCCACATGCTGCGGAGTGGCTGGGCCCGTGAGCCATGGCCGCTGAGCCTGCGCGTCCGGAGCCTGTGCCCGCAGTGGGAGAGGCCACAACAGTGAGAGGCCCGCGTACCGCAAAAAAAAAAAAAAAAGCCTAGTTAAGAAAAGATGCTTCAGGGAGTTCCCTGGTGGTCTAGTGGTTAGGATTTGGCACTTTCACTGCCATGGCCCAGGTTCAGTCCCTGGTCGGGGAACTGAGATGCCACAAGCCAAGTGGCACAGTCAAAAAAAAAAAAAAAAAAAAAAAAGATGCTTCTAAGAGAATAAGAGAAAAACTATGAGTAGGAGACAATGTTAATAATTATCATTACCACATTATTACTGTACATATACTGTATGCCAGGTGCTTAACTTAAATGATTATATTTTATCTCAAAACCACCAAGTAAATTAGGCATTATTATTTCTACTTTCTTTAATAGATAATAAGATTGAATAACTAGCTAGTAAGTAGCAGAGACAAGATGATTTGAGTCAGTCTGGCCTCTTTAACAAAAACTTGTACTCTCAGAAAAGTGTTCTACTTTATTGGAGTTCAAAAAGCACAAAACTGAGTATAATATGAGGTTGGGCTATTCACAAAGGTAGAGTTTAACAGTGTTCATCTATGGGGAATAGGGCATTAGTAGGTATAAAAAAGATTTTTATTTTATACTTTAAATACTTCTGAATTGTTTAAAAATATTTCTTAAACAAGCATTTTATACCTTTCAGTAACATATTTAAAAAGATGTTATAGGGGGCTTCCCTGGTGGCGCAGTGGTTAAGAATCTGCCTGCCAATGCAGGGGACACGGGTTCTGTCCCTTGTCTGGGAAGATCCCACATGCCACGGAGCAACTAAGCCCACGAGCCACAACTACTGAGCCTGCACTCTGGAGCCCGCAAGCCACAACTACTGAGCCCATGTGCCACAACTACTGAAGCCCATGCACCTACAGCCCGTGCTTCACAACAAGAGAAGCCACCGCAATAAGAAGACCAAGCATCGGAACGAAGAGTAGCCCCTGCTGGCTGCAACTAGAGAAGGCCCGCGTACAGCAACAAAGACCCAATGCAACCAAAAATAAATTTTAAAAAATGTTTAAAAAGATGTTATATATCTCTAATTATTAAATTCATAATGGGTCCCATTCTTCTGTTATAAATCTAAAATTGTGAAATATTTAGTAAAACATCCTTCTATATACTGCCTGATGTTTAAGAGGTGCTAACATCTAGAAACCAACATTTGAAATGGCTTACATTAATCCAAAATATATATGTAGATACCAAATAAATACTTGTTGAGTATCAGTAATCACACATTAGCTTATTTAAAATTTTGAAAGATGATGCATCACAAGGATAATGCCTACAGGTTAAAATTTTCCTTATACACATAAGCTAGCATCTAGAGTTTTCCTGTTGAACTCTTTATTAGGAGAGACACTGGGATAATCAATTGTATCTAATTAAAGTCTGCTTATAACTGAAAGTGCCTAGAAATCCTGATGCAAGAAGACATACCATAGAGATTAAATTAATTAGCAGTCAAAGCTAATTAGCACTAATAAGATTAAATAAGTAATAAGATTAAACATAGGTGGGGTACTAGACAAAAATGTCTGGAGATAACATGTTTGGTTTTAAGACTCCCCAATGGTCTTCTTGCCTTCAGTCTTGCCCCCTTTACGTTACACATCTACAGAGGATTTTCATAACTTCAGCGATTTGGTTATGAACAAAAGATGGCAAGAAAACTGCAGCAACATGAAACATGCAGGAAAGAAACAGGTACTGAAATCCATTATAGAAAAATTTCAAGGTGGGGCTTGAACTAAAGTACCTAATAGGACAGAAATAAAAGATAAACATGAACAATGTTATGAATCATGGAAAGAAATCTTAGAATACAGCAGTGATTTAGATACGGGGCTATATAATGGCTTGCTAATTTGTTTTCTCACAACCTAACTTACAATTACAAAGAGGGAATGCATAAACAAAGTGGATACAAAATAAGAAAGAAAAATCAAGGAAGGGGACATAAAACAGATGCAGAAATTGAAAGACATTATGGTGGTCAAGAGATGAATGGATAAGGAAGATGTGATAAATACATACAATGGAATATTACTCAGCCATAAAAAAGAACGGAATTCTGCCATTTGCAGTGACATAGATGGACCTAGATAGTATTATATATTTTTTTAAAACTTTAGTTTTATTTATCTATTTATTTTTGGCCACGCAGCGTGGCTTGCGGGATCCTAGTTCCTGACCAGGGATTGAAATTATGCCCTCGGCAGTGAAAGCGTGAAGTCCTAACCACTGGACCACCAGGGGATTCCCAGTATTAAGTTTAGTGAAACAAGTCAGAGAAAGACAAATACTCTATGTTATCACTTACATGTGAAATCTAAAAAGTAAAACAAACAAATGTATATAACAAAACAGAAACAGAAGACTCACATATATAGCAAACAAACTAGTGGTTTCCAGTGGGGAGAGAAAAGGGGAAGGGGCAAGATACAGGTATGGGATTAAGAAACACAAACTGCTATGTATAAAATAAATAAAAAGGATATATTGCACAACACAGCAAAATATAGCCATTATTTTCTATTAACTTTAAATGGAGTATAATCTATAAAAATATTCAATCACTATGTTGTACACTAATAATGTAACATTGTAGGTTGACTGTACTTCGACAAATAAATAAAAACAAATATTGTTTTACCTTAAAAAAAAAAAAGGCTCTACAGGAGAGTTCCCTGGTGGCACAGTGGTTAAGAATCTGCGTCCCAATGCAGGGGACACGGGTTCGAGCCCTGGTCTGGGAAGATCCCACATGCCGTGGAGCAACTAAGCCCGTGGGCCACAACTACTGAGCCTGTGCTCTAGAGCCCATGTGCTACAACTACTGAGCCCGTGCGCCTAGAGCCCGTGCTCCACAACAAGAGAAACCACCACAATGAGAAGCCCGCTCCCGTTTGCCACAACTAGAGAAAGCCCGCATGCAGCGACGAAGACCCAAAACAGACAAAAATAAATACATAAAATAAATAAATTTATTTAAAAAAAAAAAAGGCACTACAGTGGTCAAAAAAAATCACAGATTTTTTCCTTGGGAAATTGATACAGAAATATCACTTCTATTCCAGGAAGATTATTAAGGGAGGGGCTTTTTTAAGACAGGAAAAGAAGAGTTGTGTTTTGTTATAATGAATTTAAAACTTTGGACAGTTATCTAGTTAGTAATATTCTAAGAACAATGACATTGGGAATAAGGCTGAGGAAATTAAAAAATGTATAATGGAGCAGGTTGCATGTCATCTATATAATGAATGTAATTGAAGCTCTCAGAACAAATTTTAGCAAGACATGGAGTATAAGGCAGAGCCCTGAGGAATCTCTACTGTAACTACAGATAAGGGAGAAAGTACCTTTCTAAAAAAGTACTAAAAAAAAGAAACTAAAAAAGTAAACCAAGCTCCAGGTCCATACATGCCCCTGCTTTCAGAACTGCTCCCCACCAGATGATCCAGAGTCTTCAGACTCAACATAACCAACAATAGGTTCATCTTCCTCACTCTCTACTGTTTCCCCACTTGTATGAGTGGCACCACCATCCACCTGAACACCTCTGTCAGAAACTTGAGAGGTCTCCTATCTCTCTAACTTTCCCCCTTTCTGTTCCCGTTGCTAGTCCTTTCATGTAGATCTTCAACAAATTTCACCTGGACTATTTTAACAGTTTCATAGCAAGTCCCTCTGACTCCAATCTTTCCACGTATCACCTTATCCCAAATACAGAACCTACTGAAGGATCTCCTAATGCATAAACTTTGGGGATGTCAGTTTGATTCTTAGAATTTGGCAATGAAAATAAAACCTAAACTCCTCAGCACGACACAAAATCCTTCATAAGACCCTTCTTACATTCCCTCCTCATATTCTGGGTCCCATCCAAACTGAACTACTTGCAGTTTCCCCAGCTTACTCTATGACATACTGTTCTCAGCCTGTGAAGCCTTTTCCCCATTCTGCATGGCTAGCTCCTAACCATCCTTCAAATGTCAGTCTCTTGATTTGTTTATTTACTCTACTATCTTCCTTCCTTGACTATTAACAACTTACAAACAACGATTGTGTTTCTGATCACCCATCACTTCAAGCAGCTCAATGACTGCATATTCATTAATTCCATAAGCATGTCCTGCCATAAATGTGCCAGCCCAGTGCTAGTTACTGGGTGAGTAAAAGCAAAGTGAATAAAACAAGTGAATAAAAACAAAGTTTGCTCAAACAAACAATTTTAAAAAGCCACTTCTTAGTTTTAGCTTCTTAAGTTTAGTAGGGAATAAGATAGATATGAAAGAAATAAGAATCAAAAGAAGTAAACAAATTAAAGCCAGAATTAGATACGAGGTAAGAATCAATGTAACAAAATGTGAGTACTGGGAAACAGAGGGGCAACTGTAGTTCCTAAAGGAACTGAGAAATATATATACTTCCCAATCATTTGCTGTACCCCAATTTTTTCTGCAATAACTCAAAATCTGTTAAATAAATGGATAGAGGGCTGAGGACAAGATCAAGTATTCATCAAGAAGATGAATAAAAACAATACATAAAATGACTACATCACGGAATGGAAAAATTTTCAAGAACTCTTGCAAAATTCCCTGAAAGCTTTGGTTAAACTCCCCCACTAAAATAAAGGAAAAGAAGTACTATTTCATTTTAGCTATATATATGTAGATTTAAAAATACAATTTAATAGGTGATATACTGGGTGTTAATTCCTTCATGCAAAGTACAACCTCAGAAGTTTGTTAATAGAAGTAAAGTTATGTATTTCTGTAGGGTTCAGTGAGAGTTGAAGAAGAAAAGAAAATAGAACTTACTGTCCACGAGGATACCAACGGTGCTTAGTAGTAAAGAACATTTTGCTAAGTTGTTCTATCATGGGTCCTTGCTCTAAGTATTCACCTTTTTCTTCTAATCTGGTTTTCAGCACTAGATCATGTGTTTCTTCATTATTCTGCACAGGATCTGGCCGAGGGATAGGCTGCAAAATAATC
Organism: Delphinus delphis; assembly: GCF_949987515.2. Classification (NCBI taxonomy): domain Eukaryota; kingdom Metazoa; phylum Chordata; class Mammalia; order Artiodactyla; family Delphinidae; genus Delphinus; species Delphinus delphis. The sequence goes on along the minus strand of NC_082693.1, from coordinate 75,480,671 downwards.
AGCAATGAACAAATCAAAATGTAGGAATGTTAGCCAGCATCTGATTGAGTTTACAATAAAATAATTACCACACTGAGTACTTCATTATCGTACCTAAAGGTGGGTAAATAAGTCATCAGAACAGTTTCACTTAGCTGTACTATTCATTAAAGAATCAGAATTTTTTTTTTGGCCACACCAGGCAGGATCTTAGTTCCCTGACCAGGGATCGAACCCATGCCCCCTGCAGTGGAAGAACAGAGTCCTAACCACTGGATTGTCAGGGAATTCCCCAGAAATATTTTTCTTCTCATATCAAGTTTTGGGTTCCCTTTCCAATAATAAAGTTCTTAAAGTTATTTTCCCCCAATAATAAAACATATTTTAGTTTCTATTTCTCAAAACTATAAATTGTGCCCATTATTTTTTAACTTAAAAGTTTAGTCTCTACCTTGCATACCATTAAAGTGAGATACAATGAAAAACCTTTAATAGAAAATGACATTTCTTATATCCAAAAGAAGCAGGAAATTTTTCAATGTTTTCATTTTAGGTACCTGAAATGCCATCAAATGATGCTTTATGGTAATTCGAGTAGTTTTTTCCCCCAAAGACATTAATTACTAAAAAAAATCTCATCTCCTCCCAACACATGAGTGATATAACATATGCCCATCAGCAACGCTGGCTGACTAAAGCCCTTAAAAATCAGTATCTTGGAAAGTCAAGCTACCTATATTTTAAATATTAAGTGATAACATATGTAACACAAGACTGTAACATTGCCTTGCTTTACAAATACCATAGATATGTATTACAACACAATGAAAACCTAAATTTACCATCAAAAAAGAAACAATTCAAACACAGATGTCTTCTTTACATTCACACACTATTAACGACAACTGCTACATTCTACCACTGTACTGAATGTTACAGCATAGACTCATATTTATTTAGTTTATGTACAGGAAAAACTGAAACCTCTTTAAAAGGCAATATATAAGTACATGATGGTGGCACAACTGACTAAGTACTATAGAGATGCAAATTAACAAAGATATTAGTGAGAAATAGAACAGGAGCCAAGTCAGAGCCTTGTCACAGAGTGCAGAATGAATTCTAGAAGGAATAACAAACATTATACATAAAGCAAAGTAGGTAAAAACATACAATAAGCAGGTGATCTTAAAAAATGGATCTTGAGAAATCAGATTATGAAAAGCTTTCAAAGTTAGATTTAAGTGTAACAATTTCCTTTAAGTAGGAATAAGGAACCACTTCCTTAGTGTGAGAGGGAATAAGGAGAAAGTATAATGAAGAGGTTAAGAATTGGGCTTTGGTCAATAACTACTATCTCTGTGACCTTGGAATAGTTATTTAAGCTCTTAATCTCCCTTTTGTAAAATCTAAGGAGTAATTACCTACCTAATAAGGGTTTGATGAGGATTAAGTGAAATAATAACATGCTGAGCTGTCCCTTGTACTCTTTGAGTTCAATAATGGTAGGTAGCTGTTAACATTTATTTTAAGGCCTCAAACAGGAAAACAGTGATATAAATTTATTTTTAAAAAAGTGCTCCTTAGACATTTTAAGTCATTTTATATGATCATCTCTTACATGTAGAATGAAATATTAATATTTGTGTCTTTGCAAGTTACTATCAGACCCTGAGGTATACTAGCAAATGCTAGATTAGAGCCTATAGTTTTCTCTTTTAGGTTACTACACTTGTTGCTAAAGGTCAAATGTTTTAACTATTATCAAACAGTTATTTTCAAGTGTTAATAAAAGTTCATTGTCTCTCTTCCTATTCCCAACAGGCTCAATTCTAATATATAACAAATTCTCTCTGCTTTGTATTTCTTTTCCAGGCACACAGATAAAAGACATTGGAATTAATGGCTTCTTAGAAGTCTAAACCAAAAGCCTCTGCAGACTCAGAACTGATTTTTAGGTTGTATTTGATCTCCTTGATCAAACTTCAAAGAAAGGGTACATGAATATTTCAGTAAAAAGTAAAAACTAAAATAAAACTGAATGTCAACTTTAAAAAAAAAACATTCAGAACTGTCATCCTGAATTTCCCTTGTTTTTCTTAATAATTTTCAAATTTGACTTTTGAAAATTTCCACTAAATCAACCACTAAAAAGAATTTTGAGTACTTACATTTTTACTTTATTTTTCCAAATCATTATTTTTTGCCCCTGGTTTAAAATCTTTATCTTCCTAAACTAGAAATCCTAAATTCTAGAAAAATATTTTTAGTTTTAATAAAACACATACCTGGCTGAAACAGAAAGAAGGATCTTTTTACCTGGATCCATGGAAAATAATCAACATCTTTTAGATTCAAATGTAAATTACCAGAAAACCAAAGATACAAATCATCTTAACTTTCCTAAAGCCAGTGTCAGTAGGTATTTCTACTTATGACCAGGATCTCTGTATGCAATATGCTTTCCAGGGCCTAGAGAATGAAAGGGCTCACTAGAGTTGCAGCTACTTCCTTGAGAAAAGAAGAAAATCAAATCTAAATTTTAAGTCACCTTTAAATATAGTTATTTAATGTTATACACTATCTTCATGAAATTTGTAAATCTGGATTCAAAAGGAACATATTTTAACAGTAACATGTTTTCGAGAATGTTTCTTATTGTAAATAAAGTCCAATCTATAATTTATTACTTTAGAAGCAAAAAATTTCCATGCTTCTCCATGTAAATATCTCTTAGCCTTAAAACAGAAAACCCTTAAGCATGAAGAGAGAGGGCCAAATTTATTTATTTAATCAACAATATTTATTGTGCACCTACCAAGTACAGGTATTATTCCAGGTGCTAGCAGGGAACAAAACAGACAAGGCCCTGTCCTCATGGAGCTTACATTTTAATGGAGGGAGACAGACAGAAAAGCAAGAAAATATCCAGTGTGCCAGAAATGATAAATGCTATTAAGAAAAGCAAAGCAAAGTGAAGGACAATTGGGATTCCAGGGGCAGGGGTACTATTTTAAATGTAGTGGCAAGGAGGGTCTCTAGGTAACAAATATGGAAAGATCTAAAGGAAAGGGAATAAACTATGAGGATTTCTGGGGGAAAAGCACTCCAGGCAGAGGAAGCAGTAACTACAAAGGCCCTGAGGCAGGAGCTTCCTAAGTACTTACCTTAAAGAACAGCATGGAGGCCAGTGTGGTACCAGTAGAGAGATTAGTGTGAACTGACAGGAGTGATCTCCTAGACTAGAGAGAGGAATACTGAGGACATGGGAGAGGAGACAACTGATACAACAAAGGGAGTTCAACAAAAAAAGAGGCAGGGAGATGGGTATGTATGCAAGGGAGTGATTATGATGATGACCATGGAATCTATGCTGGGTAAAGAAAGAAGTGAGAATGTACAAGATACATGAAGGACTGTGAACAAGTGGTTCGATCAACTGATGCAGATCTTAATGAGGGGATGAATAATTCCTGAAGCTGGGAAACTAGGGGGAGTTGGTAGTAAGCTAGTGGAATTCTTAAAAATCTAGATTGGGAGGAAGGAAGAGGAGTTATTTGTGATTAAAACATCTCTACGGTACAACCACAGGAGTGGGGGGGGCTCCACTCCCATGCAGAAAAAAGATCAAAAAGTTAAGAGGCTGGGGTAGTAGACAGATCATCTACATGGACACTGAAATAACAAAGAATTAGGACACAGTGTTGGAGAGTGTGAGAGTACATCTAAAATCTTCAAAGAAGAGTGGAGGGATGGGGGCACGTGAGGGTGAGGAGAAGTGAAATGCGTGATGACAGATAACAGCAAAAGAAAAAAGATAAGTAGATGGTATGGTTTAATGATACAAACTACAAAGCTAGAAATTGTTACGGAGGAGGAAAGATGATCTGGATATGACAGTGAAGAGCCACAGGGACACCTATTCCATCTCTATGCTCAGTAGTAAAAGGGTTTAGGAGAGAAAAGCACAACTACTTAAGAGTGCTAGGGAAGCAATGACACCAGGGTACAGCCAAGTTTCTGTTAGAGTCAGACGGTGAAGGCAACATTCTGGAAGAAGTTAAGGTCATGAGAGATTTTAATGATGATAGTAAGTTCTAAAAGTACAGTGGAAAAGTTTTGAGAGTTGGGAAAGATAGGAAAATCATCAGATTCAGGGATGCAAAGAGCCATATGGGGATGAGAGTTTGGACACTGAGAAATGATCACACAGTCCTGGGCTTCTTAGTATAAACTGCTAAAACAAGGATAAAGCACGCGACCAGAAATATAACAAAAAATAACAATGTAAGAAGGCACAATATAGTATGAGCTAGAGGTTTACAGGCCAAAAGTCAGTGACTTACTCCTATTTTCTACACACTGTCCAAAGAAATGAAACAAAAAAGGAATACTGGAATACTGCCTACAGTATCTAGCTAGAATACAAAGCAGGCAGACAAAATGGTGAGGTTTTAAAAAGGGGATACAAACTAGTAAAATAACATTAATTTGTTTTGTAAAACCGGTACTCTGGCCCTAATGATGATTTTTAAAAATAGGTATCACTAGATGCATCATGTGACGAATTATTTTCTCCTCAAAAAGCAAATCAAACATTACGAAATATAGCAGAAGAGGGCTTAAAGAAATAAGAGGAAGCTATTCATATATAAAGTAATAAAAAGACTTGGGTCAAGTTAAATTATATTAAAAATAAAAACAAAACCTCCTTTATCTAGTGCCTGGCTTTTGAAGATATATGGAAAAAATTAAACTAGGCCAGTTAAAATATATGCCCATGTTGGCCCATTAGAAAAAAAAAACCAGGGGCTTCCCTGGTGGTGCTGTGATTGAGAATCCACCTGCCAATGCAGGAGACGCGGGTTCGAGCTCTGGTCCGGTAAGATCCCACATGCCGCAGAGCAACTAAGCCCGTGCACCACAACTACTGAGCCTGCACTCGAGCCCGTGAGCCACAACTACTGAGCCCGTGAGCCACAACTACTGAGCCCACAAGCCACAACTACTGAAGCCCACACGCCTAGAGCCCATGCTCCGCAACAAGAGAAGCCACCGCCATGAGAAGCCTGCGCACCACAATGAAGAGTGGCCCCCCTTTCACCACAACTAGAGAAAAGCCTGTGCGCAGCAACGAAGACCCAATGCAGCCAAAAATAAATAAATTTATTTTTTTAAAAAAAAGCAAAAGAAAAAACTAACCGAAAAAAGAAGAAATTCACCAAACATGAAAAGGATTATCAAAACCAACACAATATAAAAGTTATGTAACAGTACACTAAAATACAAACTTTTCATAATTTATTAGATTGCAATATATAGTAAGTAGTATGGGACAATGTGTTGTTGTTTTTTTTTGCGGCACGCAGGCCTCTCACTGTTGCGGCCTCTCCCGTTGCGGAGCACAGGCTCCGGACGCGCAGGCTCAGAGGCCATGGCTCACGGGCCTAGCCGCCCCGGGGCATGTGGGATCTTCCCGGACCGGGGCACGAACCCGTGTCCCCTGCATCGGTAGGCGGACTCTCAACCACTGCGCCACCAGGGAAGCCCGGGACAATGTGTTTTTAAAATTTATACTAGGTGTGTTTGATCCCTAGTCAGAAATCTACCAAATTTTAGACCAGAAAACTAATGTTGTAATTGTGTTTAAATGTTTCACTTTGTGTACTGAAAAAAACCTTTAGAGAAAAATGATGAAAAGAAATAAGAGAAAAATCAAAACAGTAAAATAAAAAAGCCAAAAGATCTAAACCAAATAAAGAAAATCAAACAATTCCCTTCTCTTTGGATACTGTAAAGAAGGGTGAATAGTCCAACAACAAATTAAAAATTACAAGAGATTTTCTTATACATACTTTTGTGTGTTCATACGGAATGTCCACAGAAGGGTGATAGCATACTATTGTCCTGCCATCAGATGTCAAAGCAAGCTCTACTTTGCTAAAAAAAAGAATGTTTTAGAAACAGAGTTATACTGTATTCAAGGCAAAATGATTATTAGAGCCAAAATTTGTTAATCACAAATCCCTGAAGAATAAATGCCATCATGTCACTGGACTGGCAAACCAGGTACCCATATTACAGGGGACAACTCATACCATCCCACAAAATATATCAGCTTAACTACCACAACAAACCTTTACTGCATTACCCACTATTTTATCTAAATTATTCTTCAAATTATTTGTTTTGTTAAAGTTACTTGTTTTCTTAACCTTTGGAAGAGATCTTCAAGTTCATTCATCACTATTAATAGAACTTCTTTTCCTTATCTAAAAGCTACCTTCAAAAAGCTGTAAGATTACTTAAATTATTAAAACCAAAGATCAGCAAAATACATAATCTTCCAGGTAAAGGATCACCTGAATTTCCAATCATAAAGACTGTAGCTGAGCACTTTTTCTAGATCAGCATTTCTCCAAGTGCATTTGGCATAATGCAAAACACGTCACATAAGACTCAATCTTTTCAGGTTCAAAAGTGCTACCTATTTCCTAGTCTTATTTCATCACTATCTTAATACTTACTAAATTTACAATTAAAACTGGTGTCAAGAGGGAAGAAAATACATTTTTACTAAAATTCACAATGAAAACAATGTAACTTAAGAAAACACGTTGTAGTTTCTGCACATAAGACGCTGCTATAGAGATAAAGGACAATATTTCATTCACATGTTATTCCTAGTTCTTAGCATACTGACTAGAATAAGTACCAAATAAATTGTGGTTGAATTAAATATTTGTAATTTAGGATTATTCAATGTTAACAAAAGATAAGATAAATAACTGCTTAAGCTAATACATATGAACCCTAAGAGAAAACCATAAAAAGTATTTAGTTTTTCCAAAAAGCTAAAGAATACTTCAGGAAGAAAAGACAGCATTTCTATCAGCAAGTCTGTCTTACAACAAATGAAGTATTCAGTGAAACACAATGATAATGATTTTTATTTAAACCATTTATAAGCCCAGATCTTATTTACTGGGTAAATAAGATCACTGAAATAATTTTTAAAAACAAAATTAAAGAAAGAATAATCAGAAAAGAAAGCAGAAAATACCAAAACAAGAAATAAAATTAAATCATTTCAGATAGAGCTAACGAACTTTTTTTTTTCAGTTGGATTTCAATACATACCAATTATAGTCATCTGGAAGAGAAGAATACGTAGTTTTATGACAAACACAATATAAGGCTCCATCTGCAAAAACCCCAAACAGTAAGATGGATTTAGTTAATTTGAGCATATGTCCTCACACCAATGTAAAGCTAGTTTTACTCATTCAACCACTATTTACTGTATTCACTATGAAACAGGGCTGTACGTGGAGCTAGGGATTCAACAAGTTAACATCCAGTCCCTGACCTCAAAAAGGGTACAAGTCTGGTGAGAGAGAGACAAGTAAACAATTCCAATATAAAGATAAACCCTGTTAGGAAGGGTAAGCATTGGAAGTGAAAGGGACACACGGACAGATTACAAAACAGGAGTGTACAGGTTCAAGAATGCTTTTCCAGTGGAGATGATGTTTAAGGTGTTCTGAAGGATGATGGAGTAAGCTGGAGTTGTTAGGGGATGAGTACAGTGTTCCTTGCAGAGGGAATAAAAAGTGCCAGGACCAGAGGAAAGAAAGAACATAAAGTTTCTGAGTATTCTAAAAACTTTAGTGTTGGGAATTCCCTGGTGGTCCAGTGGTTAGGACTCAGCACTTTCACTGCTGGGGTCTGGGTTCAATCCCTGCTTGGGGAACTAAGATCCCGCAAGCTGCACGGCTCAGCCAAATAAATAATATAATAAAATAAAAACTTTAGTGTGACTGGAGTGCGTAGCTCATAAAGGGCAAGTGCTTAAGTAATGAAATACAAAATAAACTGTTCAAAATCAACTTTTCTTAATCAAAATGCAACACTGCAAAGCATATTTTCCGTTTTTAGAATACCTGCAAATTCAAGAGCCATAACTACTTTTTTTAAAGTTTGTGAAAGTCCCTCTATGTTCAGAGAAATTATGTTCTTTTAAATATAAAGAAAAAATGTAAATGTAGCTCAGTACGGTTAAAAAAAAAATTCTGAATATATCTTGGCTAAAACCAAGGATCAACTTCTCTCAACTGAGCCACTTGCTCCTGAGTATGGAATGCCATCCCCACTTTGTTCAAATACCACTCATCTTTCAAGAGTCAAATGCTACCCTTCCATGAAATCCTTTTCCCCCTTCCTGCCCTACATCCCCATCACAGAAAGAGTTGTCTATTTTACATGTCCCACAACCAACACTCCATATGACATTGCTATACCATCATTGTGTCCTTTTTTTTAATGCATCAGTTATTTATATGTATCAAAGATGTCTAAACAAAGATTTGTAAACTCTCCTTTCCCAAAGGATTGCATATACTTAGAGGTCTAAATATAAATTCTTACTCCAATGCATTAAAAGTACCTTAACAAAATTCATTAGTATCATAAAAGATTACTCAGCAAAATGTCAACCCCAAAATTCTATTGATATAAAGATAACAAAATACAAAGAATTAGAAATATAACCTCATCTTTCAAAAGATTTATTAATTTTCAAATATCTGTGCTAGTACAAAAGAGCATTTATTAAGATAAATCAGAGGGTAATGTAAAAATCATTTACACATATTTTATTTTCTTGTCTGACACTGTTGGGGATCTTCTTAATTATGTATGGATTAATATTAAAAGCAGTTTGTATTCTCTGAATACACCAGCTAAGTGATGTACATGTTTGCTGAAAGAAACAGGGTTGGGTGGCAGAGGCAGGACAGACAGAATCTACCATTCTTAACTAGGCAGGAGGGAAAACTCAAGACAACAGTATTTAGTTCAACAGGAAACTGCAAAATTTGTACTCTGCACTAACCTAGACATTTGTTTGTACCCTCATGACATACATCACATTCTACCACATCATATTCCAGGTATTGTTTCCATAGGTGTCTGTTTCAACTACAAGTCTAAATAAGTTCCTTAAGGCCAGGAATCCCACCTTGTTCATTACTGTGTCCCCTATAGTTCCTACTAATAAAGAAGAGATTGTCAAACTGCCTCTAAAATGTTAATTTCTGCATAATTAATACTTGAAAAATGCATTTGACATTTTATCAAGAGAAAAATTCTAGATATGGTTAAGTATCAGAGGTTCTAAATGCATAATTAGAACTGATGCCAAAGTTAACATCAATCAATCCAAATCAACTCAATGTGCCGAAAAGAATTTCAATGAGAGTCAGCTCTCCACAACTCACAGGCTTTTCTTGTTTTACATATATATATTTATACACACACACATTTAATTGCATTTTGACATGATCTATAAAAGCTGATAGTCCCACTTCATTTTCAAATGTTGAATATTTTAAATTACAACAACAAAGAAGGTATAGCAGAAAATATATTGGGAAGACATAGGTTTTGATCATAGGTCTAATTTACCAGATATGCAACTTTGGTTGAGCTTCTGAGGGCAAGAGAACCCAAGTTCCTTCATCTTCAGAAAGAGAATAATGCCACGTGATAGGTAAGTTATTGTAAAATTCAAAGTTGTAAAGACCAAATGACTTAATATGCTTAAAAGCTGTAAAATTCCCACATTGACTGTATATTTTGGAAGGTTTTAAATGTTCCTTCTGGAATACAGGGAGGCCTTTTTATTTGTGCTCACTGAACTTTCCAATCACAGTTTTGCTTTGCCTCTAATCTTAATGTCCTTCCTTTTCATATAAAATATCAATAGTAACAGCAATAATACTTTACCTTCAATAGTAATAATAAAAATTGTGTAAAACAAGAGGCTTAAGGATGCAAGAAGTTAGGTAGTCATTAATTACTAGGATGACTGAGTGACAATGGAATAATTTTCTGGGGTAGCCCAAATTCATTCTTCACTAATCAGATATTTTGACAACTGCGATTCACTGAGATCCATTCAACAAACTTTTATTTATCACCTATCATGTATGAGAGGCACTGAGGACACTAAAATAGACACTGTACAAATTTACAATCTAGTTGGTAAAGTATACACAGACAATTTTAACTTACCCAGGGGCAGATGAACTGGTTTGCAG